>NC_136057.1:86985146-88185146 GCF_964261635.1 Lissotriton helveticus
ATCACACAGCGCCCAGAGGCGAGCCTGGCACAGAGAAGGAGGGGGGGGTACATCACACAGCCACCCAGAGGGCGATGCCTGGCACAGGAGAGGAGGAGGGTACATCACACAGCGCCCAGAGGTGAGGCCTGGCACAGAGGAGGGGGTACATCACACAGCGTCCACAGGCGAGGCCTGGCACAGGGGAGGAGGGTACATCACACAGCGCCCAAAGGCAGGGCCTGGCACAGTGGAGGAGGAGGTACATCACAAAGCGCCCAGAGGCGAGGCCTGGCACAGGGGAGGGGGTGACATCACACAGCACCCAGAGGCGGGGCCTGGCACAGGGGAGGGGGTACATCACACAGCAGCCCAGAGGCAGGGCCTGGCACAGGGAGGGGGTACATCACACAGCGCCCAGAGGCGAGGCCTGGCACAGGGAAAGGGGGTACATCACACAGCGCCCAGAGCGAGGCCTGGCATAGGGGAGGAGGGGGGTACATCACACAGGGCCCAGAGGCGAGGCCTGGCACAGGGGAGGGGTGGTACATCACACAGCGCTCATAGGCGAAGCCTGGCACAGGGAGGGAGGGGGGTACATCACACAGCACCCAGAGGCGAGGCCTGGCACAGGGAGGGGGTATATCACACAGTGCCCAGAGCCGAGGCCTGGCACAGGAGAGGAGGAGGGTACATCACACAGCGCCCAGAGGCAGGGCCTGGCACAGGCGAGGAGGAGGGTACATCACACAGAGCCCAGAGGCGAGTCCTGGCACATGAGAGGGGGTATATCACATAGCGCACAGAGTTGAGGCCTGGCACAGAGAAGGGGGTACATCACACAGCACCCAAAGGCGAGGCCAGGAACAGGGGAGGAGGGGGTAAATCACACATCGCCCAGAGGCGAGGCCAGGAACAGGGAGGGGGGTACATCACACAGCGCCCAGAGGCGAGGCCAGGAACAGGGGTGGGGGTACATCACACAGCGCCCAGAGGCGAGGCCTGGCACAGGGGAGGAGGGTACATCACAAAGCGCCCATAGGCCGTGGCCTGGCTCAGGGGAGGAGGGGGGTACATCACACAGCGCCCAGAGGCGAGGCCTGGCACTGAGGAGGGGGTACATCACACAGTGCCCAGAGGCGAGGCCTGGCACAGGGGAGGAGGGTACATCACACAGCGCCCAGAGGCAGGGCCTGGCACAGGGTAGGAGGAGAGTACATCACAGAGCACCCAGAGGCGAGGCCAGGAACAGGGGGAGGGGTATTTCATACAGCGCCCAAAGGCAGGGCCTGGCACAGGGGAGGAGGGGGATACATCACACAGCGCCCAGAGGCGAGCCTGGCACAGGGGAGGAGAGTACATCACAGAGCGCCCCGAGGCGAGGCCTGGCACAGGGGAGGGGGGTACATCACACAGCGCCCAGAGGCGAGGCCTGGCACAAGGGAGGGGGTACATCACACAGCGCCCAGAGGTGAGGCCTGGCACAGGGGAGGAGGAGGGTACATCACACAGCGCCCAGAGGTGAGGCCTGGCACAGGGGAGGAGGGTACATCACAAAGCGCCCAGAGGCGAGGCCTGGCACAGGGGAGGAGGGTACATCACACAGCGCCCAGAGGCGAGGCTGGCACAGAGGAGGAGGGGGGTACATCACACAGCGCCCAGAGGCAAGGCCTGGCACAGGAGAGGAGGAGGGTACATCACACAGCGCCCAGAGGCAGGGCCTGGCACAGGCACGGAGGAGGGTACATCACACAGAGCCCAGAGGCGAGTCCTGGCACATGAGAGGGGGGTATATCACACAGCGCCCAGAGCAGGGCCTGGCACAGGCGAGGAGGAGGGTACATCACACAGAGCCCAGAGGCGAGTCCTGGCACATGATAGGGGGGTATATCACACAGCGCCCAAAGGCGAGGCCAGGAACAGGGGAGGAGGGGGGTAAATCACACATCGCCCAGAGGCGAGGCCAGGAACAGGGGAGGAGGGGTGTACGTCACACAGAGCCCAGAGGCGAGGCCAGGAACAGGGTGGGGGTACATCACACAGCGCCCAGAGGCGAGGCCTGGCACAGGGGAGGAGGGTACATCACAAAGCACCCAGAGGCGTGGCCTGGCTCAGGGGAGGAGGGGGGTACATCACATAGCGCCCAGAGGCAGGGCCTGGCACAGAGGAGGGGGTACATCACACAGCGCCCAGGGGCGAGGCCTGGCACAGGTGAGGGGGTACATCACACAGCGCCCAGAGGCGGGGCTGGCACAGGGGAGGGGGTACATCACACAGCGCCCAGAGGCGAGGCCTGGCACAGGGGAAGGGGGTACATCACACAGCGCCCACAGGCGAGGCCTGGCATAGGGGAGGAGGGGGGTACATCACACAGGGCCCAGAGGCGAGGCCTGGCACAGGGGAGGGGGAAGTACATCACACAGCGCTCATGGGCGAAGCCTGGCACAGGGGGAGGGGGGGTACATCACACAGCACCCAGAGGCGAGGCCTGGCACAGGGGAGGGGGGGTACATCACACAGCGCCCAGAGCCGAGGCCTGGCACAGGAGAGGAGGAGGGTACATCCACACAGCGCCCAGAGGCAGGGCCTGGCACAGGCGAGGAGGAGGGTACATCACACAGCACCCAGAGGCAGGGCCTGGCACAGGAGAGGAGGAGGGTACATCACACAGAGCCCAGAGGCGAGTCCTGGCACATGAGAGGGGGGTATATCACATAGCGCACAGAGGTGAGGCCTGGCACAGAGAAGGGGGTACATCACACAGCACCCAAAGGCGAGGCCAGGAACAGGGGAGGAGGGGGGTAAGTCACACATCGCCCAGAGGCGAGGCCAGGAACAGGGGAGGAGGGGGGTACATCACACAGCGCCCAGAGGCGAGGCCAGGAACAGGGGTGGGGGCACATCACACAGCGCCCAGAGGCGAGGCCTGGCACAGGGGAGTAGGGTACATCACAAAGCGCCCAGAGGCGTGGCCTGGCTCAGGGGAGGAGGGGGGTACATCACACAGCGCCCAGAGGCGAGGCCTGGCACAGAGGAGGGGTACATCATGCAGTGCCCAGAGGCGAGGCCTGGCACAGGGGAGGAGGGTACATCACACAGCGCCCAGAGGCAGGGCCTGGCACAGGGTAGGAGGAGAGTACATCACACAGCGCCCAGAGGCGAGGCCAGGGAACAGGGGAGGGGGTACATCACACAGCGCCCAAAGGCAGGGCCTGGCACAGGGGAGGAGGGGGATACATCACACAGCGCCCAGAGGCGAGGCCTGGCACAGAGGTGGAGAGTATATCACAGAGCGCCCGAGGCAAGGCCTGGCACAGGGGAGGGGGGTACATCACACAGCGCCCAGAGGCGAGGCCTGGCACAAGGGAGGAGGTACATCACACAGCGCCCAGAGGTGAGGCCTGGCACAGGGGAGGAGGAGGGTACATCACAAAGCGCCCAGAGGCGAGGCCTGGCACAGGGGAGGAGGGTACATCACACAGCGCCCAGAGGTGAGGCCTGGTACAGGGGAGGAGGGTACATCACAAAGCGCCCAGAGGCGAGGCCTGGCACAGGGGAGGAGGATACATCACACAGCGCCCAGAGGCGAGGCCTGGCACAGAGGAGGGGGGGTACATCACACAGCGCCCAGAGGCAATACCTGGCACAGGAGAGGAGGAGGGTACATCACACAGCGCCCAGAGGCGAGTCCTGGCACATGAGAGGGGGGGTATATCACACAGCGCCCAGAGGCAGGGCCTGGCACAGGCGAGGAGGAGGGTACATCACACAGAGCCCAGAGGCGAGTCGTGGCAGATGAGAGGGGGGTATATCACACAGCGCCCAAAGGCGAGGCCAGGAACAGTGGAGTAGGGGGTAAATCACACATCGCCCAGAGGCGAGGCCAGGAACAGGGGAGGAGGGGGGTACGTCACACAGAGCCCAGAGGCGAGGCCAGGAACAGGGGTGGGGGTACATAACACAGCGCCCAGAGGCGAGGCCTGGCACAGGGGAGGAGGGTACATCACAAAGCACCCAGAGGCGTGGCCTGGCTCAGGGGAGGAGGGGTGTACATCACACAGCGCCCAGAGGCAAGGCCTGGCACAGAGGAGGGGGTACATCACACAGCGCCCAGAGGCGAGGCCTGGCACAGGGGAGGAGGGTACATCACACAGCGCCCAAAGGCAGGGCCTGGCACAGGGGAGGAAGGGGATACATCACACAGAGCCCGGAGGCGAGGCCTGGCACAGGGGAGGAGAGTACATCACAGAGCGCCCCGAGGCGAGGCCTGGCACAGGGGAGGGGGTACATCACACAGCGCCCAGAGGCGAGGCCTGGCACAGGGGAGGGGGTACATCACATAGCGCCCAGAGGTGAGGCCTGGCACAGGGGAGGAGAAGGGTACATCACACAGCGCCCTGAGGTGAGGCCTGGCACAGGGGAGGAGGGTACATCACAAAGCGCCCAGAGGAGAAGCCTGGCACAGGGGAGGAGGGTACATCACACAGCGCCCAGAGCTGAAGCCTGGCACAGAGGAGGAGGGGGGTACATCACACAGCGCCCAGAGGCGAGTCCTGGCACATGAGAGGGGGTATATCACACAGCGCCCAGAGGCAGGGCCTGGCACAGCTGAGGAGGAGGGTACATCACACAGAGCCCAGAGGCGATTCCTGGCACATGAGAGGGGGGTATATCACACAGCGCCCAAAGGCGAGGCCAGGAACATGGGAGGAGGGGGGTAAATCACACATCGCCCAGAGGCGAGCCCAGATACAGGGGAGGAGGGGGGTACGTCACACAGCGCCCAGAGGCGAGGCCAGGAACAGGGGTGGGGGTACATCACACAGCGCCCAGAGGCGAGGCCTGGCACAGGGGAGGAGGGTACATCACAAAGCGCCCAGAGGCGTGGCCTGGCTCAGGGGAGGAGGGGGGTACATCACACAGCGCCCAGAGGCGAGGCCTGGCACAGAGGAGGGGGTACATCACACAGTGCCCTTAGGCGAGGCCTGGCACAGGGGAGGAGGGTACATCACACAGCGCCCAGAGGCAGGGCCTGGCACAGGGGAGGAGGGTACATCACAAAGCACCCAGAGGCATGGCCTGGCTCAGGGGAGGAGGGGGGTACATCACACAGCGCCCAGAGGCGAGGCCTGGCACAGAGGAGGGGGTACATCACACAGCGCCCAGAGGCGAGGCCTGGCACAGGGGAGGAGGGTACATCACACAGCGCCCAAAGGCAGGGCCTGGCACAGGGGAGGAAGGGGATACATCACACAGAGCCCGGAGGCGAGGCCTGGCACAGGGGAGGAGAGTACATCACAGAGCGCCCCGAGGCGAGGCCTGGCACAGGGGAGGGGGGTACATCACACAGCGCCCAGAGGCGAGGCCTGGCACAGGGGAGGGGGTACATCACATAGCGCCCAGAGGTGAGGCCTGGCACAGGGGAGGAGAAGGGTACATCACACAGCGCCCTGAGGTGAGGCCTGGCACAGGGGAGAAGGGTACATCACAAAGCGCCCAGAGGCGAAGCCTGGCACAGGGGAGGAGGGTACATCACACAGCGCCCAGAGGCGAAGCCTGGCACAGAGGAGGAGGGTGGTACATCACACAGCGCCCAGAGGCAGGGCCTGGCACAGGCGAGGAGGAGGGTACATCACACAGAGCCCAGAGGCGAGTCCTGGCAAATGAGAGGGGGTATATCACACAGCGCCCAGAGGCAGGGCCTGGCACAGGTGAGGAGGAGGGTACATCACACAGAGCCCAGAGGCGAGTCCTGGCACATGAGAGGGGGGTATATCACACAGCGCCCAAAGGCGAGGCCAGGAACATGGGAGGAGGGGGGTAAATCACACATCGCCCAGAGGCGAGCCCAGATACAGGGGAGGAGGGGGGTATGTCACACAGCGCCCAGAGGCGAGGCCAGGAACAGGGGTGGGGGTACATCACACAGCGCCCAGAGGCGAGGCCTGGCACAGGGGAGGAGGGTACATCACAAAGCGCCCAGAGGCGTGGCCTGGCTCAGGGGAGGAGGGGGGTACATCACACAGCGCCCAGAGGCGAGGCCTGGCACAGAGGAGGGGGTACATCACACAGTGCCCTGAGGCGAGGCCTGGCACAGGGGAGGAGGGTACATCACACAGCGCCCAGAGGCAGGGCCTGGCACAGGGTAGGAGGAGGGTACATCACACGGCACCCAGAGGCGAGGCCAGGAACAGGGGAGGGGGGTACACCACAAAGCGCCCAGAGGCGAGGCCAGGAACAGGGGAGGAGGGTACATCACACAGCCCCCAGAGGCGAGGCCAGGCACAGGGGAGGAGAGTACATCACAGAGCGCCCGAGGCGAGGCCTGGCACAGGGGAGGGGGTACATCACACAGCGCCCAGAGGCGAGGCCTGGCACAGGGGAGGAGAGTACATCACAGAGCGCCCCAAGGCGAGGCCTGGCACAGGGGAGGAGGAGGGTACATCACACAGCGCCCAGAGGTGAGGGCTGGCACAGGGGAGGAGGGTACATCACAAAGCGCCCAGAGGCGAGGCCTGGCACAGGGGAGGAGGGTACATCACACAGCGCCCAGAGGCGAGGCCTGGCACAGAGGAGGAGGGGGGGACATCACACAGCGCCCAGAGGCAAGGCCTGGCACAGGAAAGGAGGAGGGTACATCACACAGCGCCCAGAGGCAAGGCCTGGAACAGAGGAGGGGGTACATCACACAGCGCCCAGAGGCAAGGCCTGGCACAGGAGAGGAGGAGGATACATCACACAGCGTCCAGAGGCGAGGCCTGGCACAGGGGAGGGGATACATCAAACAGCGCCCAGAGGCGAGTCCTGGCACAGGGGAGGAGGAGGGTACATCACACAGCGCCCAGAGGCGAGGCCTGGCACAGCGCCCAAAGGCGAGGCCAGGAACAGGGGAGGGGGGTACATCACACAGCGCCCAGAGGCAAGGCCTGGCACAGGAGAGGAGGAGGGTACATCACACAGCGCCCAGAGGCAAGGCCTGGAACAGAGGAGGGGGTACATCACACAGCGCCCAGAGGCGAGGCCTGGCACAGAGGAGGAGGGGGGAACATCACACAGCGCCCAGAGGCAAGGCCTGGCACAGGAGAGGAGGAGGGTACATCACACAGCACCCAGAGGCAAGGCCTGGAACAGAGGAGGGGGTACATCACACAGCGCCCAGAGGCAAGGCCTGGCACAGGAGAGGAGGAGGATACATCACACAGCGTCCAGAGGCGAGGCCTGGCACAGGGGAGGGGATACATCACACAGCGCCCAGAGGCGAGGCCTGGCACAGGGGAGGAGGAGGGTACATCACACAGCGCCCAGAGGCGAGGCCTGGCACAGCGCCCAGAGGCGAGGCCAGGAACAGGGGAGGGGGGTTCATCACACAGCGCCCAGAGGAAAGGCCTGGCACAGGGGAGGAGGGTACATCACACAGCGCCCAGAGGCAAAGCCTGGCATAGGGGAGGAGGAGGGTACATCACACAGCGCCCAGAGGCGAGGCCTGGCACAGAGGAGGAGGGGGGGTACATCACACAGCGCCCAGAGGCGAGGCCTGGCATAGAGGAGGGGGTACATCACACAGCGCCCAGAGGCGAGGCCTGGCACAGGGGAGGAGGGTACATCACACAGCGCCCAAAGGCAGGGCCTGGCACAGGGGAGGAGGAGGGTACATTACACAGCGCCCAGAGGCGGGGCCTGGCACTGGGGAGGGGGGTACATCACACAGCGCCCAGTGGCGGGGCCTGGCACAGGTGAGGGGGCACATCACACAGCACCCAGAGGCGGGGCCTGGCACAGGGGAGGGGGTACATTACACAGCGCCCAGAGGCGAGGCCTCGCACAGGGGAAGGGGGTACATCACACAGCGCCCAGAGGCGAGTCCTGGCATAGGGGAGGAGGGGGGTACATCACACAGGGCCCAGAGGCGAGGCCTGGCACAGGGGAGGGGGGTACATCACACAGCGCTCAGAGGCGAAGCCTGGCACAGGGGGGGGAGGGGGGTACATCACACAGCGCCCCGAGGCCTGGCACAGGGGAGGGGGGGTACATCACACAGCGCCCAGAGGCGAGGCCTGGCACAGGGGAGGAGGAGGGTACATCACACAGCGCCCAGAGGCGAAGCCTGGCACAGCGCCCAGAGGCGAGGCCAGGAATAGGGGAGGGGGGTACATCACACAGCACCCAGAGGCAAGGCCTGGCACAGGAGAGGAGGAGGGTACATCACACAGCGCCCAGAGGCAAGGCCTGGAACAGAGGAGGGGGTACATCACACAGCGCCCAGAGGCGAGACCTGGCACAGAGGAGGAGGGGGGGACATCACACAGCGCCCAGAGGCAAGGCCTGGCACAGGAGAGGAGGAGGGTACATCACACAGCGCCCAGAAGCAAGGCCTGGAACAGAGGAGGGGGTACATCACACAGCGCCCAGAGGCAAGGCCTGGCACAGGAGAGGAGGAGGATACATCACACAGCGTCCAGAGGCGAGGTCTGGCACAGGGGAGGGGATACATCACACAGCGCCCAGAGGCGAGGCCTGGCACAGGGGAGGAGGAGGGTACATCACACAGCGCCCAGAGGCGAGGCCTTGCACAGCGCCCAGAGGCGAGGCCAGGAACAGGGGAGGGGGGTTCATCACACAGCGCCCAGAGGAAAGGCCTGGCACAGGGGAGGAGGGTACATCACACAGCGCCCAGAGGCAAAGCCTGGCATAGGGGAGGAGGAGGGTACATCACACAGCGCCCAGAGGCGAGGCCTGGCACAGAGGAGGAGGGGGGGTACATCACACAGCGCCCAGAGGCGAGGCCTGGCATAGAGGAGGGGGTACATCACACAGCGCCCAGAGGCGAGGCCTGGCACAGGGGAGGAGGGTACATCACACAGCGCCCAAAGGCAGGGCCTGGCACAAGGGAGGAGGAGGGTACATCACACAGCGCCCAGAGGCGAGGCCTGGCACTGGGGAGGGGGGTACATCACACAGCGCCCAGAGGCAGGGCCTGGCACAGGTGAGGGGGTACATCACACAGCGCCCAGAGGCGGGGCCTGGCACAGGGGAGGGGGTACATTACACAGCGCCCAGAGGCGAGGCCTCGCACAGGGGAAGGGGGTACATCACACAGCGCCCAGAGGCGAGGCCTGGCATAGGGGAGGAGGGGGGTACATCACACAGGGCCCAGAGGCGAGGCCTGGCACAGGGGAGGGGGGTACATCACACAGCGCTCAGAGGCGAAGCCTGGCACAGGGGGGGAGGGGGGTACATCACACAGCGCCCAGAGGCGAGGCCTGGCACAGGGGAGGGGGGGTACATCACACAGCGCCCAGAGCCGAGGCCTGGCACAGGAGAGGGAGAGGGTACATCACACAGCGCCCAGAGGCAGGGCCTGGCACAGGCGAGGAGGAGGGTACATCACACAGAGCTCAGAGGCGAGTCCTGGCACAGGAGAGGGGGGTATATCACACAGCGCACAGAGGCGAGGCCTGGCACAGAGAAGGGGGTACATCACACAGCGCCCAGAGGCGAGGCCTGGCACAGGGGAGGAGGGTACATCACACAGCGCCCAGAGACGAGGCCTGGCTCAGGGGAGGGGGTACATCACACAGCGCCCAGAGGCGAGGCCAGGAACAGGGGGGGTACATCACACAGCGCCCAGAGGCGAGGCCTGGCACAGGGGAGGAGGGTACACCACACAGCGCCCAGAGGCACGGCCTGGCACAGGGCAGGAGGGGGGTACATCACACAGCTCCCAGAGGCGAGGCCTGGCACAGGGGAGGAGGGTACATCACACAGCGCCCAGAGGCGAGGCCTGGCACAGCGCCCAGAGGTGAGGCCTGGCACAGGGGAGGAGGGTACATCACACAATGCCCAGAGACGAGGCCTGGCACAGCGCCCAGAGGCGAGGCCTGGCACAGGGGAGGAGGAGGGTACATCACACAGCGCCCAGAGGCGAGGCCTGGCACAGCGCCCAGAGGCGAGGCCAGGAACAGCGGAGGGGGGTTCATCACACAACGCCCAGAGGAAAGGCCTGGCACAGGGGAGGAGGGTACATCACACAGCGCCCAGAGGCAAAGCCTGGCATAGGTGAGGAGGAGGGTACATCACACAGCGCCCAGAGGCGAGGCCTGGCACAGAGGAGGAGGGGGGGTACATCACACAGCGCCCAGAGGTGAGGCCTGGCATAGAGGAGGGGGTACATCACACAGCGCCCAGAGGCGAGGCCTGGCATAGAGGAGGGGGTACATCACACAGTGCCCAGAGGCGAGGCCTGGCACAGAGGAGGAGGGGGGGTACATCACACAGCGCCCAGAGGCGAGGCCTGGCATAGAGGAGGGGGTACATCACACAGCGCCCAGAGGCGAGGCCTGGCACAGGGGAGGAGGGTACATCACACAGCGCCCAAAGGCAGGGCCTGGCACGAAGGAAGGAGGAGGGTACATCACACAGCGCCCAGAGGCGAGGCCTGGCACTGGGGAGGGGGGTACATCACACAGCGCCCAGAGGCAGGGCCTGGCACAGGTGAGGGGGTACATCACACAGCGCCCAGAGGCGGGGCCTGGAACAGGGGAGGGGGTACATTACACAGCGCCCAGAGGCGAGGCCTCGCACAGGGGAAGGGGGTACATCACACAGCGCCCAGAGGCGAGGCCTGGCATAGGGGAGGAGGGGGGTACATCACACAGGGCCCAGAGGCGAGGCCTGGCACAGGGGAGGGGGGTACATCACACAGCGCTCAGATGCGAAGCCTGGCACAGGGGGGCAGGGGGGTACATCACACAGCGCCCAGAGGCGAGGCCTGGCACAGGGGAGGGGGGGTACATCACACAGCGCCCAGAGCCGAGGCCTGGCACAGGAGAGGGAGAGGGTACATCACACAGCGCCCAGAGGCAGGGCCTGGCACAGGCGAGGAGGAGGGTACATCACACAGAGCCCAGAGGCGAGTCCTGGCACAGGAGAGGGGGTATATCACACAGCGCACAGAGGCGAGGCCTGGCACAGAGAAGGGGGTACATCACACAGCGCCCAGAGGCGAGGCCTGGCACAGGGGAGGAGGGTACATCACACAGCGCCCAGAGACGAGACCTGGCTCAGGGGAGGGGGTACATCACACAGCACCCAGAGGCGAGGCCAGGAACAGGGGGGGTACATCACACAGCGCCCAGAGGCGAGGCCTGGCACAGGGGAGGAGGGTACACCACACAGCGCCCAGAGGCAAGGCCTGGCACAGGGCAGGAGGGGGGTACATCACACAGCTCCCAGAGGCGAGGCCTGGCACAGGGGAGGAGGGTACATCACACAGCGCCCAGAGGCGAGGCCTGGCACAGCGCCCAGAGGTGAGGCCTGGCACAGGGGAGGAGGGTACATCACACAATGCCCAGAGACGAGGCCTGGCACAGCGCCCAGAGGCGAGGCCTGGCACAGAGGAGGAGGAGGGTACATCACACAGCGCCCAGAGGCGAGGCCTGGCACAGCGCCCAGAGGCGAGGCCAGGAACAGGGGAGGGGGGTTCATCACACAACGCCCAGAGGAAAGGCCTGGCACAGGGGAGGAGGGTACATCACACAGCGCCCAGAGGCAAAGCCTGGCATAGGGGAGGAGGAGGGTACATCACACAGCGCCCAGAGGCGAGGCCTGGCACAGAGGAGATGGGGGGGTACATCACACAGCGCCCAGAGGCGAGGCCTGGCATAGAGGAGGGGGTACATCACACAGCGCCCAGAGGCGAGGCCTGGCATAGAGGAGGGGGTACATCACACAGCGCCCAGAGGCGAGGCCTGGCACAGGGGAGGAGGGTACATCACACAGCGCCCAAAGGCAGGGCCTGGCACAGGGGAGGAGGAGGGTACATCACACAGCGCCCAGAGGCGAGGCCTGGCACTGGGGAGGGGGGTACATCACACAGCGCCCAGAGGCGGGGCCTGGCACAGGTGAGGGGGTACATCACACAGCGCCCAGAGGCGGGGCCTGGCACAGGGGAGGGGGTACATTACACAGCGCCCAGAGGCGAGGCCTGGCACAGGGGAAGGGGGTACATCACACAGCGCCCAGATGCGAGGCCTGGCATAGGGGAGGAGGGGGGTACATCACACAGGGCCCAGAGGCGAGGCCTGGCACAGGGGAGGGGGGTACATCACACAGCGCTCAGAGGCGAAGCCTGGCACAGGGGGGGAGGGGGGTACATCACACAGCGCCCAGAGGCGAGGCCTGGCACAGGGGAGGGGGGGTACATCACACAGCGCCCAGAGCCGAGGCCTGGCACAGGAGACGGAGAGGGTACATCACACAGCGCCCAGAGGCAGGGCCTGGCACAGGCGAGGAGGAGGGTACATCACACAGAGCCCAGAGGCGAGTCCTGGCACACGAGAGGGGGGTATATCACACAGCGCACAGAGGCGAGGCCTGGCACAGAGAAGGTGGTACATCACACAGCGCCCAGAGGCGAGGCCTGGCACAGGGGAGGAGGGTACATCACACAGCGCCCAGAGGCAGGGCCTGGCACAGGGGAGGAGGAGGGTACATCACACAGCGCCCAGAGGCGAGGCCTGGCACAGGGGAGGAGGGGGGTCCATCACACAGCGCCCAGAGGCGAGGCCTGGCACAGGGGAGGGGGTACATCACACAGCGCCCAGAGGCGAGGCCTGGCACAGGGGAGGGGGTACATCACACAGCGCCCAGAGACGAGGCCTGGCACAGGGGAGGGGAGGGGGTACATCACACAGCGCCCAGAGGCGAGGCCTGGCATAGAGGAGGATGAGGGTACACCACACAGCAGCCAGAGGCCAGGCCTGGCACAGGGGCTGAGGGGGGTACATCACACAGCACCCAGAGACGAGGCCTGGCTCAGGGGAGGGGGTACATCACACAGCGCCCAGAGGCGAGGCCAGGAACAGGGGGGGTACATCACACAGCTCCCAGAGGCGAGGCCTGGCACAGGGTAGGAGGGTACACCACACAGTGCCCAGAGGCAAGGCCTGGCAAAGGGGAGGAGGGGGGTACATCACACAGCTCCCAGAGGCGAGGCCTGGCACAGGGGAGGAGGGTACATCACACAGCGCCCAGAGGCGAGGCCTGGCACAGCGCCCAGAGGTGAGGCCTGGCACAGGGGAGGAGGGTACATCACAAAATGCCCAGAGACGAGGCCTGGCACAGCGCCCAGAGGCGAGGCCTGGCACAGCGCCCAGAGGCGAGGCCAGGAACAGGGGAGGACGGGGGTACATCACACAGCGCCCAGAGGCGAGGCCTGGCACAGGGGAGGAGGCTACATCACACAGCACCCAGAGGCAAGGCCTGGCACAGGGGAGGGGGTACATCACACAGCGCCCAGAGGCGAGGCCTGGCACAGGGGAGGAGGGTACATCACACAGTGCCCAGAGGCGAGGCCTGGCACAGGGGAGGAGGGTACATCACACAGCGCCCAGAGGCGAGGCCTGGCTCAGGGGAGGAGGGTACATCACACAGCACCCAGAGGCGAAGCCTGGCACAGGGGAGGGGGGTACACCACACAGCGCCCAGAGGCGAGGCCTGGCACAGGGGACGAGGAGGGTACATCACACAGCGCCCAGAGGAGAGGCCTGGCACAGGGGAGGAGGGTACATCACACAGCGCCCAGAGGCAAGGCCTGGCACAGGGGAGGAGGGTACATAACACAGCGCCCAGAGGCGAGGCCAGGAACAGGGGGGGTACATCACACAGCGCCCAGAGGCGAGGCCTGGCACAGGGTAGGAGGGTACACCACACAGTGCCCAGAGGCAAGGCCTGGCAAAGGGGAGGAGGGGGGTACATCACACAGCTCCCAGAGGCGAGGCCTGGCACAGGGGAGGAGGGTACATCACACAGCGCCCAGAGGCGAGGCCTGGCACAGCGCCCAGAGGTGAGGCCTGGCACAGGGGAGGAGGGTACATCACAAAATGCCCAGAGACGAGGCCTGGCACAGCGCCCAGAGGCGAGGCCTGGCACAGCGCCCAGAGGCGAGGCCAGGAACAGGGGAGGACGGGGGTACATCACACAGCGCCCAGAGGCGAGGCCTGGCACAGGGGAGGAGGCTACATCACACAGCACCCAGAGGCAAGGCCTGGCACAGGGGAGGGGGTACATCACACAGCGCCCAGAGGCGAGGCCTGGCACAGGGGAGGAGGGTACATCACACAGCGCCCAGAGGCGAGGCCTGGCACAGGGGAGGAGGGTACATCACACAGCGCCCAGAGGCGAGGCCTGGCTCAGGGGAGGAGGGTACATCACACAGCACCCAGAGGCGAAGCCTGGCACAGGGGAGGGGGGTACACCACACAGCGCCCAGAGGCGAGGCCTGGCACAGGGGACGAGGAGGGTACATCACACAGCGCCCAGAGGAGAGGCCTGGCACAGGGGAGGAGGGTACATCACACAGCGCCCAGAGGCAAGGCCTGGCACAGGGGAGGAGGGTACATAACACAGCGCCCAGAGGCGAGGACCGGCACAGGGGAGGGGGTACATCACACAGCGCCCAGAGGTGAGGCCTGGCACAGGGGAGTGGGGTACATCACACAGCGCCCAGAGGTGAGGCCTGGCACAGGGGAGGAGGAGGGTACATCACACAGACAGCGCTCAGACTGGAAACATGACAGAGCCCTCAGACTTGCATGAGCGGCACGGGTCACAGACAGCGCTCAGACTGGTTACATGAATGACCGAGCCCTCAGACTTGCGTGTGCGGCAAGGGTCACAGACAGCGCTCAGACTGGTTACATGAATGACTGAGCCCTCACACTTGCGTGTGCGGCAAGGGTCACATCGCTCAGACTGGAAACATGACCGAGCCCTCAGACTTGCGTGTGCGGCAAGGGTCACAGCGTTCCGACTGGTAACATGACCGAGCCCTCAGACTTGCGTCAGCCCCAGAGACAGTGCAGCCAGTGTGGGCACATGACTTGACTGAATCGTCACTTCAGTGTTGGGTTTGAACTGCAGATATACAGAAACCAGCGCAGGTAGGGTCTTTTATTTCCCAAACAATACATTGATTTTACTTTTGAATCGTGTGTGACACGTTCATTCTCCTTTTTTTCCATTCCTCTCCTTTGCCCCATCCTCCAAATACTCCCACCTTTATTCCCATTTCCGCTACTATTATGGGTCAGTCCCCTGCTCCATGTGTGCTGCAGCTGCCTGTTTCCCAATTGTTTCCGCCTTCCAGCTACGTAAATAAAATGAAAACCATAGAGCCTTTTTCTGTGAATGGGCTGTTGCAATCAACTTTGCAAAGTTTTTCCGACTGACCTGCTGACTTCATATGCCAGTAGCACTGCGCCACGGTTCTTTCAGAAGCAAAAACAACAGTTGATGGACAGAATGCAGAACAATGTCATACATTCTCCCCAGTACAGAGATCTGGGCCTAAATCCATCCTTTTTTTGCACTCCACACCACCCCTGTTCAGACATGGCCATATGCAAATCAGCCTTGACCCTGTGCCTCATGGGAACAGTCCAGCTCGAACTGCCAAGCCATGTCTTTCCTGGACCGGAATAAAGCCTCCTAGGAAGGGTTTCTGGCTATCAGCCGTCATCAGCCAGGATAGCTTGACTCCAGTGGTGTGGAGGGCATGGGACTCACGTCTGAGCATACCCATCTGTGAGAAGTTGGCCTGGTATATGATGATCACTATTCTAGTGAACACCTTGCACCAGTCCAAACAACCCTTATTGTGATGGTTGTAAGTCAACCTTATAGACCAGCTATCCGCGTGGTAGCGTGGACAGAACAGTCTTAGGCTAAAAGACTCTTGAGGGCACGTAAAGCCAGCTGTTTTACCATATGTAACCCCTTGAATACCAAATGAAAGGACACCACACAGGATATATATAAAAGATATATGTATTTATTCACTAACACACTCTGAACTCTTTATGAGGTCAGAGGCAAAAGCACATAACAAGTTACTCTTAGAAATACTTTAAATAGCACAATTTACAGTTAGGCCCTAGGGGCGCGTAAAACCATATACTAAGCAAGTGGTATAAGAACCACGACTTTGTGAAAGGAGAAGGCCTACGGCCTAGGGAATCGCTGGGGCTACACTATCTGACCCTTAGGTTAGGAGTAGGAGGCCCACAGGCGGCGCGTGCAGTGTCAGTACACTCACGCGAGAGTCAATAGAAAGTCAATAGGAACTTAAAAGGTAAGTAAATGGAGTTTTAGGACATTTCCGGTCTAACTAGGAAGATGCAACTAACAAAACCAGATACTAGGATATTCAATCCCTACAGGAGCACCGAAGTACTCGCGTTACCTCACCCACGGGCTGCTGGTGCATAGGTGTCAAAGTGTGTTGGGTTTTCTTGTTGATTCCTATGGAGCCTTGGAAGAAGATGCAGCAGGCGACCAGGAGGAAGATGTCCGGGTGGATCCAAGGGTGGATCGGAGTTGAAGAAGACCTGAAAGTAGAGAGGACAGAGTCTAGGTCACTAGCCAGTGACCGGGTGTAACCAGGAAGGAACCAGACGTCGCCGAGGAGCAATCAGGTGCTGTCGTGAAGCTTGTCTTTGCAGCCACGCGGACCAGGAGGCGTAGAGGATGACCAGGTGCTGGAGAGGAGCTGTCCCACGAAGGTTCTCGTAGATGGAGGGGTCGACTTCAAGATCGGAGCTAACAAGCCTAAGCAAAGGCAGCCGACGCAGGATACACAAGGAGCTTCTGGTGCAGACCAGGAGGGTCCGAGGTACTTCACCTTTTCAGGGAAGCAAGTGCCAGTCTGGAGCAACCAGACCAGCGATGGATTTTCAAAAGGACGGTCGTCACAGGGCTACTAGCCAACTGGCCAGCAACCGGGACAACGCATCGAGCAGAACACAAGCAGAAGGGCCCCACGCAGATCTCTCGGAGCGTGGAGGGCTGGTCTTCGGTGCAGGTGGAGCTCGGTGTCGGGGTGTCTCAGTCCCCAGGGCACAGCTTCGAGGATGCCTCAGGAGCTGCGCTGTTAGCAAGTTGAAGACTTTCCAAGTTGCCTGGTTCCACGGGTTACGACGCCTTCCACGGGGCTCAGCTGTGCTGGAGTCATGCAGTGGGGTCAGAGAGGTCTGGGAGTCGAGGTCGTGTCAGGCTCTGTGCTCGGGTTCCGGCGGGAACGGGTACAAAGCAAGCCGTTGAGTTGCTGAATGGTGCCTGGTTGCCCAGGGTGGTCACTTCTTGGCCACAAGGGGGATTCTTCAGTCTTCAGCTCAGGTGAATGTCGAAGGGTCCAGAGTTTCGTTTCAAGTCGATTCCAGGATTAATCCAAAGTCCTGGGGGTCAGCTCCTACCTTTATACAACTAAAGGGGGTTGGATTACTGTCTAGGTCCCTCCTACACCCTCTTTCCTTTGTCCAGTTTCGTGCCAGAGCTGGGGCTGGAGTGCCCCAGCACCGGTTTGAACTGGACTATGCATGGAGCACCTAGTGTGCCCCAGGCAGTGTCTCATTCTATTCAGCCCTCCCTGTTCCAATACACAAAGTCCTGTCTGGGGGTGGTGCTCGCACCTCTCCAGGCAGGAAACCTATTGTCCAAACCTCCGTGACTGGAAGGACTCCCAGCAGCAGGAGGTCAGACTTGTGTCTGTGGCAGCAGCGTCCATTTTGTGACGCTGGGGCTCTGGTTAACTTTAACCGGGATAGTCAGCACTAAAATGCCTTCTCCCTCTAGAAGGGTGGAATGCTACCCCCGTTGCCAGAATTGGCGAAGGGGTAGTATTCCAAAGCTTATGACACCTTACACAACATGTTTAGATAAAGCCAAACCAAAGTTAGCATTCAACCGCGAGGATTGTAATGCACTTAAGAGTATATGGTATGGTGATATCATAGAACACCTATAAGGACTTGGTTCCGCAAGCTGCAGACAGGCTCAGCTCATGCTAGAGCACCATCTCACACATAACCAAGCAATCTGCCTCCAGGATTGTTAAGGCCTGCCATAGGAGTGACTTATAGGTTACTGTGTGTCTATATATAAGGGTAGATATAGGAATACTATACCTAAGCAAGGGGTGATGTTAGAAGGGCCGATCTCAGAGGGTCAGGTTGTGCTCACCCGACCACCCCAGGACCCACCTCTCCCCCAGAACTTGCCGAGTCTTGATTGTGAGGTCCTCACCGGGGGGGGACTTCGGGTCTAGGAACTTACACCCTGAGCTCACACCACACTACGAACAGACACCACACCGGTGGATTTTAGTAACAAGATCTTTATATAGCAGATAACGAAAGAAGCACTCTTATATACACAGCGGTCAGGGGACTACAAAGTCTTGGAGGGTTCAGGAAGGGGGAAGCGGGACAGTCTTTTAGTCTCTGGGTCAGGACGAGGCGTACCCTACGCACAGCTCTCAATCCTCGAGCCGGGGGGTACGGGATGATGGTCGTACTGGCTGCCTCACCTCCATTGAGTTGGCTCGGTCGTGATGGTGGTCTCGATGGTCCAGCCAAACCAGAGTACTCCTTGAGCCGCGACGAGGTCAGCAGGGCTCGGATGGTTCAGTTCAGCTCGAGCCGCGACAGCGTCAGCAGGGCTCGGATGGTTTTTAGAGGTCGAGCCGCGACAGCGTCAGCAGGGCTCCGATGGTGCAAGTTCAGCTCGAGCCGCGACAGTGTCAGCAGGACTCGGATGGTCTTTAGAGGTCGAGCCGCGACAGCGTCAGCAGGGCTCCGATGGCGCAAGTTCAGCTTGAGCCGCGACAGCGTCAGCAGGGCTCCGATGGTTCAGTTCAGCTTGAGCCGCGACAGCGTCAGCAGGGCTCAGAGGTTCAGGATGAGTCTTCTTAGGGTCAGCCGTGATCAGATCAGCAGGGCTTCAGGTCCAAGGCCCGCCCGCCCGCTAGTTGTCGGGCGGGCCTAGTTATAGTCCTTCTGCTCTTTGATCTCCGGACCCTCGCAGGCGGAGGCCTCAAGCCCTGGGGGCTGGTCGTTGGCGAGGTCCGGCGGGTGGCTCTTTGATCCCTTTGAAAGATGGGTCCGGGGATTCCCAGACGCCCAGCGGGTCTGGAGCCAGCCCTCGGGGAGGCCAGAGGGGTGATCGAAACTGGCCTACAGGGGAGGGCCAAAGGTGTGACAGAAACCAGCCCCTCAGGGGAGGCCGGAGGTGCCATCGAAACTCCCTGGCTTATCTCACTCGGGAGCCCTTTACCCCCCAGCCGGGACTGGCGCGCCTTTGGAGTCTGGGTTTCGCTGGGGCCGGGGTCACGCTAGGCCCAGGGAGACAGGGATGTCGGGAAGGGAAGATGGCGTCCGGGCCTTGTGGGGCATGCAAGGTTAGGCGCTCGGAGCTGGGAGTGGAGCGGGGAAGGCAGGCCTGGTCGTGGTTTACGGGGGGTTCGGGCTTATCGGGGGTGAGGCGACCAGGCTTCGGGGTGCAGGCCACTCTTACGGGGATGCTGCGCAGGGGACTCGGGGTACAGGTCTACGCTCACAGGGTGTGGAGGGACAGAGGCGAGCCACGCCACGAGGCCGGGTCCAACAGGTGATTACACAACCTTGCCCGAGCTGAGTGATCAGCCAGTTGTGTCAGTTCGAATGGCCAGCCAGGGGTGGCATAATACATGCTGCAGCCCCTGGAACGCCTTGGATGCACCTATGCCCTGGGAACCTATAGTACACTGTACAGGGGCTCATAAGGTGACCCAATTCCCAATTGGAGATGTACCTGAGGTACATGGAGTCCATTTTACAGAGAGAGCAGATAGCCTGGGGTCCTGATTAGCAGGATCCCAGGCCAACTAAGTCGAAAACCAGCTAAACTCAAGGCAAAAAATCTGGGGTAACCATAGTCAGGTATCCACCTTCCTACACCATCCCACTCGGGGTGACAAACGCAAAAACAACAGTTGATGGACAGAATGCAGAACAATGTAATACATTCACCCCAGTACAGAGATCTGGGCCTAAATCCATCGTTTTTTGTACACCACACCACCCCAGTTCAGACATGGCCATATGCAAATCAGCCTTGACCCTGTGCCTCATGGGAACAGTCCAGCCCGAACTGCCAAGCCATGTCTTTCCTGGACCGGAATCAAGCATCGTAGGACCGGTTTCTGGCTATCAGCCTTCATCAGCCAGGATAGCTTGACTCCAGTGGCGTGGAGAGCATAGGACTCACGTCTGAGCATACCCATCCTACTCGGGGTGACAAATGCAAAAACAACAGTTGGCTTGGTGAGCAAAATAACGATGGATTAAACCCAGATCTGTGACTGGGGGTGGATGGTTTGCCATTGTGCAACATTCCATCCATCTTGTGTGTTTTACGGTTCTTTCAGAAGGCACAGGCCAGCAGACGAAGCTTGCAGTCAGTTTCAGCATGACTGCCTCCGTCACCCTGCTGAATTGAGTCTAACCTCCCATACACAGAAAAAGGCTCTATGGTTTCCATTTGAATTATGAGTGTTATTTAATGAGAACACGCAGCACTGAAAGCTGCTGCTCGATGTTTGAAACAATTGGGAAACAGGCAACTGCAGAGATGGAGCAGTGGACTGAACCCATGTTAGTGACTCCGTGCCGGCCACCATTGCAAGAGACGCTTGCACAGTAAGTACAAGCAGCAAGACTCGAGCACAGGTGACAGCTGAGGTCCGTGTGTTTCATGTTAGGGCCTCACAGCCTTTGACTGGACTGAATGCTGGCGGCAAGCAGGATCCACGGGGCAGTGTGGGTGAAGCCTGGCTACCACTGCTCTAAATATATTACATGAAGGCTTCAA
Organism: Lissotriton helveticus; assembly: GCF_964261635.1. Lineage (NCBI taxonomy): Eukaryota > Metazoa > Chordata > Amphibia > Caudata > Salamandridae > Lissotriton > Lissotriton helveticus. Next base: position 87,005,808 of record NC_136057.1, read on the forward strand.
TTGTTCTGAGCTGCCTATAGCTCTAAGAACTGTGCAGTCAAGCATTGAAATATGTAAAACGTGTGTGAGTACTCATGTAAACTATGCATTAATGTCTATCTACCTACTTGTCGGTCGCTGCCATGAGCGTCCATTTACAGATGTCACTTCATCCTCATTGAAAAGTTGGCGCGCACATTTATAAACGTTCGATAATGCCTGCTGTGAAAAAAAACACACACACTTTGGAATGCGACTATGAAGACATGCAGGCTGACTCTGCTCAGCTCAATTTTTAGCTGCCTGTCGTAGGCCCACTTTATTTCTGTGACATCTTAGCTTCTCAATGCTCAAATGGATGTACTTTTTGATATTTATATGTTTACCTCGTCTAAATGGCTTCATGTTCTGGTGTGAAAGAGTCACTCATAGCATTACATTCTCTTGTCTCCCAGCAGTGGTAGCAGGCCTTGTAAGCATGGCCCCAATGAAAATAGTACGAGCTGCTAAGTGCCAGAGTTGTATTGAAGTGTAATACATTTGCAGCAGGGGTGGAGGTAGCAATGTGCTCATGGGGCATCACAAAATAGAGTAATCAGGTGTTGCAACATGAATGGAGCAGAGCACATCATACTTTCCTTACTTTGAATCATGCAGGCCGGTATTTAAAAAATATTTGTGATAAAATTCGAGCATCAACGTGTGCAGTGAATATATTATAAAATATGAAGGGATGAAGTAATAGCAGCGAAAAAGATGACGGGACGAATGCATGTGACACAAGTAATTTTTAATTTCACTAGAACGTGCTTTTGCAGTCTGACCTCTTCAAACTGAAGATATACTTGGCTATGATTTAATTTTAGTGGTTGTGCAATTATGTGAGTAAAGATCTCTCTCATGAAATGAAAATACAATGTGCAGCTTCCTCACGGGTATTTCCTATCAAGCAGCTTTACAAACTAAAGGCTCTGGGTTGAAAGCTGTGGTTTCACACTTTTCCAAGTTGTGCCATGTATATGTTTTTACAACCTTCAACTGTATGCAACTTGAACACATGCGGAGGCAACTAGTTTAATTATTTTATGTAGGATGGATAGGAGGATGAATGCAGGTGTTTTCAATTCTGTGGCCATGTTTGTTGATAGGATTCAGACTACTTTTGTAGGAAAGGCCTGCACTTTTTTGGTAAATTCAGGTGGTATGTAAGGAGCAGGCACAGTGACAAGATGGACATGGTTTGGGTGAGGGAGGCGGGCTGAGTAATTACCAGGAGCAATGAAATATGCCCCAGACTGTCAGAGTATTGTACCCAGTCACACCAGTGGAGGGATGAAAAGGCACAGAATGCTCAGCCAGTTTTTGATATAGCACCTGATGTCACAAGCTGTTATCAATTAACAGCTCCAAGGAATCTGCTCGTACAAAACATAACCAGAGACCAGTGTGGCTACAGACACCTGGCTCCTATTACCTACTACCTATTAAATGACTATGGTCATAGGTGTGTGTGTGTGTTTTTTTTAATGTGTTTGATGTTATGGTTTGATATCACAATCATACAACTTATTTTTTTGCTGACTAGACACCTAATGCATTCAAAGACACACCAGTATTTACAAACCAAGGCACAACTGCACACCACGAAAGCAACCGGCCTCTGTTTACTCTTGAGAAGCTTGGTTTCATACCCATCTTCAAAAATAGATACATGCAACATTTTAATGCACTTTGCTTAATCTATATTCCTGCTTCTTTTCTGTTTCCTGCACTCTCCTGTGCTCTGCTCGTCTTCTCTTTTTCACCTTTCTCCCACTCTCCTCCTTTCTTGCCCGTTTTCCCCACTTCTGCTACCCCCGCAATCCCTCCCCCCAGCACGACCAGCGCGACCAATCCCCTACTTTATGGCAGCCGCTGCGGGGACAGGCGAGCAAGATCACTGACTCTTGTCAAGGAAATTGCTCTCCCACCCTCGCAGCTCCACCATTGAGTGAGGCCTCCCCCAGCCCCTGCACTCTATAGTGTGAGTGTTCGAGGCCCTCCTCCACCTGCAGGTTCACCTGCGCTTCATCCCTGGTGGTCCAGTGGACCCCTGTCTCCCACTTTCCGCTCTGTTTTCCACTCGTTTTACTCGTTGGTCACTAGTTTTTCATCATCTTTGCCAAATCCATATTCCTGCTTCCTTTCTGTTTTCTGCACTTTCCTGTGCTTTGCCGGTCTTCTCTTTTTCACCTTTCTCCCTCTTTCTGCTCCATTTTTCCACTTGTTTTACTCTTTTTTTCACTTGCTGTTCACCATCTTTGCCTAATCTATATTCCTGCTTCGTTTCTGTTTTCTGCACTCTCCTGTGCTCTGCTTGTCTTCTCTTTTTCACCTTTCTCCCACTCTCCTCCTTTCTCGTCTGTTTTCCCCTGCTGCTGCTGCCACCGTGGACCCTCCCCCCAGCACGATCAGTGGGACCAATCCCGTTCCCCATTTCCATCTCCCAGCTGTCCAGCCCTCCCCGACCCCTACTTAATGGTGGCCGCTATGCGGCCGCGCCAAAGGCAAGCCCGTCTGCACTCGGCCGCGACCCGACAGTGCCATGGACCCTGGACCTCCGCCCGCCAATGATACGACCCAGCAGCACTCCACAAACTCAACCGATGCCGCAACAACAACTGCAAGCAAGCTTCACCATCCAACACCCATGGACCCTTCAGCTGTCACCTCTGCCGACAAACCTACAGCACCACCAGGAACATGAACCCAGCACAACCCGACCGTAAGAACACACCCAAACCGAAGACCATGCAATGCATCCTCCTCAATGTCCGATTCCTCCACAAACATGCCACTGAAATCTGGGACCTCCTCAACAGCACCACCCCGGACATAGCGTTCTTCACCGAAACCTGGACCAACACCACCTCTGAACTGGATATCAACATCGCCATTCCCCAAGGATACAAGATCTCCAGAAAGGACCGCCCCGCCCGCCCAGGAGGAGGAATCGTTATCATCCACAAATCCACCCTCTGCCTGAGCATACTCCCCGACGAGCCCACAGACTTGATGGAACATCTACAATTCAAAATACAGACCAGCCCTACCACCACCAACCAAGGAACCCTCATCTACTGACTTCCCGGACCCCGTGGACCGTTCACCAACTCCCTCACGAACATCATGTCATCGCATCCACCAACTACACCCTGCTGGGAGACCTCAACTTCCACAACGACAACTAACTGGAACCCAACACCACGTCCCTTCTGGACAACCTCCACAACATTGGACTCCGCCAAATCTTGACCAAACCCATGCACTCAGCAGGACACACCATCGACCCCCTCTTCACAACAGAAAATTCCATCACCTTCAGCCACACCACCAAACTCACATGGGCTGACCACCTATGCGTCCACTTCACCTTCAGAACACCCACCATCCACAGACATCAGCACAGGCGACCAGCTCACCACCTCACTCAGCAACTCCACTCCAACCATCGCAGAAAACAACGACCCCAACACAGCAGCCCGAACCCTATACAGGTGGATCTCCTACAGCGCCAACACCGTAGCCCTCCTCAAGAAAAACAACAACACCCATGCCAAGAAAGCCAGATGGTTCACCACCGAACTTCGAGAGTCCAGGTGCACCTGCTGCTCCAGGACGAAAAGTCCTGGAGGAACACCAAATCCACAGATTCTCACAACAACTTCAGATCCACTAACAACGCCCACCACTAACTCATCAGAAAAACGAGGAAAAAAGCGATTGAAGACAAAATCCCACACACGCACACAACAGCAAAGAACTCTTCAACATCATCAAGGAGTTCGCCTAACCTACCAGCAAGTCGACTGACATCCCTCCATCACAAGGCCTCTGCGACAAACTCAGCACCTTCTTTCACCACAAAGTCAAGAACATCTACAACAACGCCAACAAAGAAACATCACACGCAACCCCCACCAACCACCCCGACACCCTGAAGCCAACGATTGACAGCCCTCACCACGAAGACACACTTAAGATGATGAACGCAATCCACTCCGGGGCACCCACAGACTCCTGCCCTCACCACATCTTCAACAGAGTCGCTGACACCATCGCACCCATGCTCCGCCACACCATCAACTGCTCCCTGGCAACCGCCACGTTCCCCGACATCTGGAAACACGCTGAAGTAAACCCCCTCTTGAAGAAACCCTCGGCAGACATCACCGACCTCTAAAACTACAGACCCATCTCCCTGCTCCCATTCCCTGTGAAAGTTATTGAGAAAGCCATCAACTGCCAACTCGCCACATTTATCGATGAGCACAACATCCTCAACTCCTCCAAATCTGGCTTCAGGAAAAACCACAGCACAGAAACTGTCATCCTTGCCTCAACAGATTAAATCAGCATCCTACTGGACAAAGGATAAACAGTAGGCCTCATCTTCCTCAACCTCTCAGCGGCATTGGTCACAGTCTCCCACCACACCCTAATACGCAGACTTCACGACGCAGGGATCCAGAACAAGGTCCTCAACGGGGTCAGCTCCTTCCTTTCCGATAGAACGCAGCAAGTCAGACTCCCCCCTTTCCTCTCGGACCCTACACCAACCACCTGCGGAGTCCCTCAGTAGTCCTCCCTCAGCCCTATACTCTTCAACGTATACATGGCCCCGCCCGCCCCCATCGTCAGAACCTACGGACTCAACATAGTGTCATATTCAGACGATACCCAACTCATCCTCTCCCTATTCAACAAACCCAACACTGCCAGACGGATGTATGACGTTACAACGCAGGCTATTACAACGCCTGCCTTTACAACGCGGTTTTTACATCGCAGTCCATTACAACGCATAGCGCTTTGGGGTGCTGGATAGTGAATAGTTTAATTTACTATTCCAACTCCAGTCCCCGTGGACACTAGGGAAGGTTATTGGATAGTAAATTAACCTATCCCCTATCCTAGAGCGCCCCCCAGAGCAATGCGTTGTAAAAGTTTGCATTGTAATGACCGCGTTGTAATGGTACTGCGTTGTAAAAGTTTCGTTGTAAAGGTTGTTCACCCTGCCAGACACCACTTTCGAGAAGGCATGGAAGCCGTCGCAAAATAGATGAAACACAGCTGCCTACAACTAAACACCGACAACACAGAAGTACTCATCCTGGGCCCAAACCCCAATGCTTGGAATGACACCTGGTTGCCCCCCACCCTCGGAAACGGGCCCACCCCCACGGACCACGCACGCAACCTGGGAATCATCCTGGACTCCGAGCTCAAAATGGACCGCCAGATCAACTCTGTCTCATCTTCCTGCTTCCATACCCTCCACCTCCTACATAAGACTTTCAAATGGATACCCTTCGAACACAGAAAGACACTCACTCACGTCCTGATCACCTGCAGACTCGACTACGGCAACGCACTCAACGCTGGAACAAACAAAAACCTCACTCGCAAGTTACAGAACATCCAGAACGCAGCCGCAGGCTGGTCCTCAACCTGCCAAGACACTGCCACATCGCCCGGCACCTGCGCACACTCCACTGTCTCCCCCATCGAGGCAAGAGTCACCTTCAAGATGCTCATGCACATAAGGCGACACTGGACCAGCATACCTAAACAGCCGACTCAAATTCCACGCACCCCAAAGGACCCCAGATCAGCCCAGCTCTCCTACGCCGTGGTCCCACGCACCAGAAAAAACAGATTAGAAGGCCGCTCCCTCTCCTTCGGCGCGGCCATAGCCTGGAACGCCCTTCCGCTCCACCTCAGACAGACAACATCACTCCCCATCTTTATAAGAAACCTCAAACTTGGCTCTTCGACAGTCCCCCTCCTTGTTGGCCTGGAACCTGCACCCTCCCACCCCCAGCGCCTTGAGACCCTTGCGGGTGAGTAGTTGCGCTTTAACAAACCCCTGATTGATTGATTGATTGATTGATTGATTGAATTCATATTTAAAATTAGCATGAAGCAAATGGGCAGCCGGATTCTTGTGCTGCATATTTTCAAGGTACACTTTGCAGTATTATGTTTTTATTTAAGGAAAAATGTCAGACTGGAGCTGCACTTTCCCCAGGTTTCGAACATGTATTATTGTGGGAGTCCAGCCTTTTTTCAAAAATGAAACATGCTCACCGACTAAAAGTTGCAGACCTTGTTGGGTTGGAAGGAGCTATGTATTCACAAGGCTGTGTTGTGTGAGGAGAGTCTGGTGAAAAGGTAGGTGGTTTTCTCACTCAGGTGAGTTTTTGTGATATTGTGCCTCGCCCCATCAACCTCTTCCTACCCTTATGTTGAAGGTGATTTCCATTACAAATAGCACGGTATATAAATTGTGAGAGTATTTGAATATTCATAAGTGTTGCTTCATATGTACTGGTTTGTGACATGTTAGACTGGTTGTTGCTCTCTGTGGATATACATGTGGACGTATATGATGTTGGTAATGTCTGAGATCTTGGTCTTTGTTCCCTTGGGTGTATACAGGTGTCTCTGGGTGTATCATAGTGTCTTCAGAGCCATTGGGGTGCTATTTAGCTCTTTAGGGTGTGCGGTGTAAATGTTTTTACCTGGCTGGTGGGGGTGATTGTAGGTGTTTGTGGGGATTTGTAATGGTATCTTGAATGTTGTGAGCTGGCGCAGATTGAATGTTTGGCAATGTTTTGTCGACGTTTGGTTGTGTTGGGTAAGTTTTCAGAGAGGTAAGCGCATTGACAAAGTGCAAGAAATGAAATCTACATAGTCTTTTTTTGGCATACCAGCCACAGACCATAACAAGGCCGTGGTTTTCTTTCAACATATGGTTTTCACTTGCCCTTGTATGACTGGATGCTAGTCCGCCCTGTTTTACGTCTGGAGGTCCTAGGTTTTCTTTGGCGGGCAACTGCAATTGTAAAACGTTTTGTTTGAAGAGTTTGTTGGTCATGTGTTCTTCTTGGGTATCGGACACTTTTCCTTTTCTTTTAATCACATTAGTGAGGTTCCAGAAAACAATTTGGAAACATATGAGAATGTTTCTGTGTTTGTGCTTTATTTTTTGAGTGATGCTTTGGAAGTAGTCTGATTTTTTGTGACTGTTCTGTTTGCAGTGTTTGTAGTCCTAAAACATTTTGCATTAGTATTCAGCACTAAAACATTTTGCATTAATATTCGTCTGCTGGTTGGTTTTAAAATGTATACAAGAAAGGGTGACTGTGCACACCGGGTTAGTCCAATTCTGTTCCTCATGAAGTTTTATTCTTTCTTTAAACATTTAGCGTGCAGCCCGGCTCCGTGGTCCGCCCAATTTCCACATGTATAGGAATGCAAAACGGGTTTGGAGCAAAGCGTCTCTCTCCAAAAGTCGAACGCACAGTTCAGTCCTTCAGAAATCAACCACAATTTATTCCATTTAAGCCAATTTTATTCCAACTTATTCCATATAATTTAAACAGTTCTTTTTCATCTTCTCACATGAGAGGCACTTCTGTACTTCAAAGTTTCTGATGCAGCAGATATGCCCATCCTGGCCTTTTTCTGTTGCACGAGACGTACATTCATAATCTTCAGTAATTAGTCTTTTACTTCCAATGCATTTCGGGCTTTTTTAAGCCCTTCGTCAGGGGTTTCACTACAAATTTAAAAACATCAATGTTAGACTTTGTCTTCACACCTCCGTACATAGATACTATCAATTATTGCTTTAAACAGTGCATGCAATATTCTTAACAACACCTTTTAGTCAACGTTTTCTCTCTAAACTGCACTGATGTTTACATATGCATTTCAAAACAGTTGCCCGAATAAGCTTTCACTAAGTAGCACAACCCGCCCTTGTTCTGCCTCTTCACTTATTATTTAAAAAAGGCATGATGACTGTTACCCATCAGTTAATTCTCCACGCTGTTGACAGTTAATAGTAACCATTAAGCAGCACCCCATGGATTTATTCCATACCTTAATTATCTGATTGTGCAGGGGCGTAGCTAGAGCCTGTGGCGCCCGGGGCCATCCCACAGACTGCCACCCATGGCATCCAGAGCCCCGTGACCGTGCGAGGCCAAGTCTCGACTGGAATTTCGGATCTCACCCCACTGTCAAACCTCGGGCACAAATATTTCTCAAATGTATCACCAGAATGCCAGCTCCACACCGGTCCACCAACCAGTGCAAGCAAGTGCCAACCATCTGAACTCGCAGCCGCAGAGCACCCCGAGGCCACTCGCCCAACCATACCGGTGTGATTCTACCTAATACCTCCAAACATATCCGTCAGCCTGCCTGACTGTGATCGGCATGCGCGTTCCACAGTCTCTCCCGAGGCCCACCCAGCAACCATGCCATTACGCACATGCTCACCGCAGTGGCCGGAGTCCGTGAGTCAGCTGACTCTAATGAATCCACGGTATAGGCCCAAGGCAATCGAGATCGTGCCAGGGCTTCCCACACCCCGCCACAGTCTGGGCCCATCTATCATCGCCCAACCCATGGGCCGAACGGCCTATGTCCCACCCCACCACCCGCACAGAACAATTCCACAGGTGGGTGCAGCCACCCTCAAATCCTGCTCACCGCAGCATTCATCATACCCAATGCAATGTGTCCCCTTCCCACACATAGGTCCGAGTCTCAACTGCTCCCCTATCCCAGCAAGTGTCATGTGTGGCAGCCACGTCGGCATTGCTGCCAAGGTTTCAGATTGCTATGTGTGACATTTTTTAAATTGCAGTGCAGGTATGAGTGACATTTCAACCACTAGGAGTGACAATTTCTCGCCAGCAAAACCAAGCAATGAAGTCCATGGAAATGGATAAAGATAACAAATTATACCCTTTTGAGCTGTGAGAAACTCGAAAAAGATCTTTAAAGTGCTGCAGAGCACTTCCTATTGATCACAACACATATGCATTTCATAACTAGGTGCATTTTGTACTGTGGATATTGTTTGTACATTCTTTCTGATAGGAAATGAGAAAACTATTAATCTCAGCATCCAAAGTGTTTAGGATTAACAAATCAGATTTCACAGTGTTACAATTCACATGAAACACACAACAGGAAGCAGCTATGGATGGGCCACATTATCGTACTTAGTGTTGTTAAGTGACACTCAGAGCCACCCTCTGACAAAAATGTAATTTTAAGCCTTTTCCCCACCACAATAATAAGAAGCTCCAACCAGGCTTGGACTGGCCCAAAAGCAGCAGAAAATGCTTCTCAGTGTGCACATTCATCTTCCTGCCATTAAGAAGAACCCGAGCCTGACCAGGGTTGGACTGGCCTCTTTGGATTATTCACTTCACTATTGCTCACTGTTTCTGCAGTAGATCCCAGGTAGGTCCTCCTGTACCAGTCACTATAGGGTTACCACCAATCTGTTGTTTTTACTGGCATGGTCGGTATTGTATTGTCCTGGCTCGGGGTCATACAAAAAGCCGAGATGTTTTCCCTCATCAGTGCATACTTTGCAGTGTTCTAAAGCTGTGAAGTTTGTCTCATAATTAAAAGTAAATAAAGACAAAGCCCAATGTAAAATGTATAAACGTTATGAAGACAATGTTTTTTTTAAATAATTTTGTCATGCTTAAGTTTTAAATCAACATGAACAAATGACCAGTATGCCAGTATTTAGCAGAGTGGGAAACGCTGAAAGTGCTAGAGTGGCTCCAGTGCTGCTCTCCGTGTTCTCTCAATTCAGTGCTGCTGTCGTCCATGGTAAGGCAGGGGCACCGGAAGGGTCTCTCTCTCGGGGCACAAGGCAGTCGCAAGGCGACCAGCCGCAAGCCAGACATTAGTCTAGTTTTTCCCAAGTTAGTGGCCTCAGTGGTGCTACAGTTAGAGGCTCGCTTGACCCCGGGGCAGAGGAGTCAGAGCGCGCCACACAGCAGCGTGTAACATTTTCATAAATGTATTCTATTGTGCAGACAGTCAGCAGCGCACAGAGGACTGTCACTTGACTCGGACTCAGATTGAAGTTCCCCGCCGAATCTGACCGACCTCACTTCATCTTCCTTCAAGACTTGACGAGGCACTATCGTGGTCACATCCGGATTTAAAACCGGGCCTCCTCCTAGTCAGTCTTAGTGTGGTGGTGCATTGTAAAGCTGCGTGGCGCCTGCCGGGCATATTTGCTACATTGAAGCACCCTCAGCCTGCTCCAGCGCAGAGGCAGATATTTAACTATTAATTTACTGAGCCCAGCTGCTGTGAAGGACCTTCACTTGATTCTGATTTCAGAAAATTCGCACACACCTTCGAGGGTGGCATGAGATTGTCATTAACATCTCATGGCCAGATAATAAGCAGTAAAAAAGCATAAAACACAATATTACTTACAAGTACCGAATCAGACAACTTTGCCTGAGCTCAAAATGCCTGAGCTCACCGCAGGGAAACTAACATCACTGGGGCAAAAAGCACTTCACTCCCTGAGCTGTCTCAGCAGCGAACGTGGGGCTTCGAAGGAGCACTGCCCGACTTTACCAAAATCTAACTTTACAATAATGTGATATGAAATCCCTGCCCTCTGTAAATCAGACAGCAGGTTTCATCCGCCTTCTCCACTCCTGTCTGATAAACGACCTGGCGGTCTATAAATATTCAAAGCAGCAAGCAGGTCGGACTGACTGACACGCCTTTCAAACACTGCTTCCCACAGCATTGTTAAGAACTATTCACTTTTCAGTTTAATAATAATATTCTGCACACGGTGTAGTTTACTGAGCCTGTGCCCCTCGTACCTAAAGCGAAATGCTGGGAAGGAAGCGAGAATGCTTCCGAATGCCGCTCGGCTCCTGCCGCCAATTACAGTCAGTGAGAATAAACTACTGCCGCCCCCAAAATAGTGCCGCCTGGGGCGGACCGCCCCCCTCGCCCCCCCTAGCTACGCGGCTGCGATTGTGCAAGCGCCTTCTTAACTTCGTCCCCCATTCCGCAAAGCCTCACTTCTAACTGACTTCCCGCTTATCAGTTCGTGTGGCGTAGCCACGCCTCACCTGATGAATCAATTATGTGAACCTCCACTCCCTCGTTCCTACGAATTCCATAACACACCGCTTTTGCTGCCTCGGAAGCTCCGGTTGCATCTAGCGCCTATGTTTTACAATGACACTGACTTGCATGATATTACAAAAACCTATTCAAACAACTCATGTAAGTACCCCGCCCACCCGCAGATGTCTATGCACATTGATTAAGGAATATATAATTATATGGAATAAGTTGGAATAAAATTGGCTTAAATAGAATAAATTGTGGTTGATTTCTGAAGGACTGAGCTGTGCGTTCAACTTTTGGAGAGAGACACTTTGCTCCAAACCCATTTTGGTTTTAAGATGTACCATCTTGTAACCCCTGGTTTGTTTCATGCCGGTTAATATTTTTGCTTTCAGAAAAATGATTAGTGAGTGGGTCAGATTTCAGCATAAATTCAATTTATTTATTTATTTATTTATGTGATTTGTTGAGCGCGAACAATTGCCCAAGGGCGTCTTGGCGCTGTGAATGAGAGCAGAATGAAAGGGAATATAAGTTACTGGTTAAAAAGCCATGTTTTTATTTTTTTCCTGAAAACAGTCAGAGTGGGAGCAGACCTAATGTCTGGATCAAGGGAGTTCCAGAGTTTTGCCGTCGAAACGTAAAAGCTGCGATCACCCCAGGCCACTGTTCTGGTGCGGGGAACTGTCATGGTGAGATTGTTCATTGATCGGAGTGATCGATTAGGAGCATGGAATTTGAAATGGTCGATGAGAAAACGTGGGCCTTGTTTGTGCGTGGCTTTGTAGGCGATACAGAGCGCCTTAAACTTTATCCTATTTTGACTGAGAGCCAATGGTATTTTTTTATGGTGTCAGCAATAGGTTTGAATTTAGGGGTGTTCGAAAGCAGTCTGGCCGCGGCGTTCTGTATATACTGCAGTTTTTTTATGACCTTTTCTTGGGCATTGACCAAGAGTCCGTTACAGTAGTCCACTGAGGACATGATGAATGAGGTGACCAGTGTTTTCTATGGATACTGTCCGTGCACTGCGTTGTTTTTTTGATGATTTTTAAGGCGTATACCGTGCTCATGAGGAATACTCCCCGCTCGGGAGTATATGACAATAACTCTAGACCGCACTGACACAAACTGTGTCAGTGTCTCCTATGGCACTGGTGGGTAATTGCTGGAAACACCAGCTGATTCTTGTAGAATAAAGTTTTCAAACAAAGGTTGTCAATACGCTTCTCGATTTTGCAAGTATTTTATTCATACTTATGGCATCAGTTCAATGCAATTACTCAATTGTATTTTATAGTTATCCATCGAGTATCAAAACTATTCGACTGATTGAATTTTCATATATCCAACACAATTATGTCTTCCAATGCATTTCGGCCGACTGGCCTTCATCGGGGAAGTCTGTGAAACAAATGATGTAACCATCACTATTTTGTGCAACATTAAATGATTAACGTGTTACAATTGTCAACTCTATGCGGTATAACATCGGTGCGTTAAATGAACATCAACAAGTTAAATAAAACCAAGTTAAATAAAAAATCACTTGTGCAATCACCAACATTGTTTTTCCAACTCCTAATACTATCCTTCACTTTGTATGCCATAATGTGTCATATGTCCAACCTTATCTGGTATCTATAGCTATGGTATTAAAGATACAAGAATTATCTAAACCATACGAAAAGTTACGCGCTGGTTTCAAAAGGTTGCTGCGCTCCGCTTTGGCTGCTTACCGAATATTATTTTCGTAACGTCTTATGGCGCTGAGGTGTGTTTCTCCTTCGGTTCGAAAGAAGTTCGCGTCTGACGTATGGGGGGTGTGTTTTAAAACGTTAGCTACGCGCATGATCTCTTAAAGGAGCCGGATGCTCAGAATGTGAATGTTCACAATCGAGTTGTGAATAAAGCTTTATAAACATACGAGTGTGAACAACAATGAGTATACGGTGAATGATGGCAAGCAAAATACATGTCAATTGCAAAAACAACCTAATTAATAATGGATAAATCATAACTGAATACAGATACATTTAAAATGGTGCATATACAATGGTCTCACAGCACAATATCAGGTATTATATATGGTGGATTCCGGGTTCTTCCCATAAAACGTTAGGGATTCACTTCCCCTTCGTGGATTCCGGGTTGGTGGCAGCATCCCGGCGCCATTAGAAAGAGAAGCGCACAAGGGCATACTTCGAGACTCTCACGCTCAATTCTGCTTCTGTGTTTGTTTGCACTATTTTTAATGCTTTATTGTTTAACTGTGATGTAAAACGGTTATTTTAAATTTGAATTCTCTCATAGGCTGTAGTAGTTTTTACTGTTCCGCTTAAGGCACGCAGCGCAGCTGATTAATAGCGCAGCCTTTCCCTACCTTTACACAGTAGCTCCTCTGCTCCGGTCCACCGCGGCTCCCATGCCGATTGAGTGGAGGGCGGCTCATCTACCGCGGCGACTGGTGCTGGTCTGGTGGTGAGAGCGGGCGCCATATTGGGAGGAGTCCGAGAGCACAGGGACCTGAGGCAGCGGTCCAGCTGCTCAAGGCTCCTTCCCATAAAACGCAATGTGTTGGAGGGAGCGCAGCGGACGAGCGCGCTCGTCCGCGAGCGTCCGGGACTAGGGGCTGGGGACTCCGCTAGCTCCTACATATACACATCCGCTGACTTACAAGCGCTACGTCCAACTAGATTGATGTGTCCTCCCATTCCCCACAACACGGCTAAACGAACTGCCCATTTAGGCATAAGCAACACTGTCATTTCTACAGCCGACTCCGCTCCTGAGTATGCGATGCTCACTACCACACCCAGCACTACTTGTACATTTAGGTGTATATACTTAAACACCCGTTCTATGATCAAACATCAAACGGATATTTTTCTGTTATTAACGGATTTACATCCTGACATGTTGCTACTGTCCGAAACCTGGCTTACCCCGGATTCTCTGCCGGACATCTTAGCAGCTCTACCAGCAGACTATTATATTCTGTCTGCAATCCGTCCAGGAGGGAAAGCTGGGGGAGGAGTAGCCATTATTGTTAATAAAAAACACCAACTTAGACAACTGTCATCTCTGCCTCTGCCCAACACAGAAAATTTAGTTGCTAAATTGGATACCCCTAATGGAACACTTGTACTGGTGCTATTGTACCGTCCACCGCAATATATGGCCACATTTCCTTCTACCCTAGCTGAGTCACTGGCTCCTTTGGTCACCAACCATTCTAAACTTCTTTTGGTTGGCGACTTAAATTTCTGGTTTGACAATACAGCGCTAGACCCCCAAGCTGCAGAGACGAAGGAACTTCTTGATGATCTCAATTTGACACAATTCATCCATACTGAGACTCATCAGAAAGGTCACAGTCTCGACCAAATTTGGTCTTTGAATCTACCTATCTTCTTAATAGATATAAAACCTTGCAGCTGGTCTGATCACCACTGTATAAGCTTTTCTTTCCAACTAGATAAGAATATCCAATTTAAGTTACAAACCTGCAGGACTATCAGGAAATGGACTTCCATGGATATGCCCATGTTCTTAAATTTTTTAAATACTTCCCTTCCCCTACAGAGTACTAACGTGGAGGAGGCTGATTCTCGATTTAAAGAATGGCTTTCCTCTGCGATTAATATTTACGCTCCACCCACACGCCTCTGCAGCGCTAGGAGTAAGGATGCACACAAATGGTTCACTCCTGAGCTAAAAAAATTAAAATTGGAAGTGAGGCAACAGGAAAGGGCTTGGCGCTCTCAGTATTGCCCTCTAGCTAGGGCTACTTACTGCCTAGCAAGAAAGGCATACCAAAAAGTACTACTAAACCATAAGACTGCCTATTTCTCATCCAAAATTTTAAACTCCACCAACAAGTCGAAGGAAATCTTCAGGATAGTGAACGACCTCTGTAATGACGAAAGAACTTCTCCTCCGGTTGTTCCTACACAAGCACTATGTAACTCCCTGAATGATTTCTTCAATGAAAAGATTTTATTGATCAAACAGCACATCTCCACACTCCCAATGTGTGCCCCTGTGGATGATATTTCTTTTAATCCCCTAACCTTACATTCTTTTCCCCTTATCGATTTGAAAGTCTTTTCAGAGCTATTAGCCAGAGTCAAATCTGGCTCCCCTTTGGATGTCTGTCCCCCTCAAATTATGAAGGAAATTGGTCGTGCCATTCCCAACAGTATGATGTCCCTGCTTAATAACTCGCTCATTTCAGGGACGGTTCCTAGTAGCTTCAAGCAGGCCTTACTGATACCCCTCACGAAGAAACCTGGTGTTGATCCATTGGACCTTACGAACTACCGGCCTATATCCCTGCTGCCCTTTTTGTCCAAAATGTTGGAGGCCCACGTTACCAACTGCCTCTCAAATTTTGTGGAGGAATCAGGCTATTTGCAACCCAACCAAGCAGGATTTCGGCCTGGCCATTCTACTGAGGCAGTCATATTGGCTGTCCAGAACACCTTGAGGTCCAATGCTGACAAAAACCTTCACCAGGCCCTTGTGCTCCTTGACCTGTCTGCTGCATTCGACACGGTTGACTATTCCATTCTGGTCAACCGTGTCGAACAGGCAGGCCTTAGAGATTCTGCCTTGGCTTGGTTGAAATCGTTCTTATTTGAACGCACCCAGTCTGTCTGTCTTGGATCTTTTTTAGCTCCTAAACTCAATTCCTTCTGCGGGGTCCCTCAAGGCTCCTCCCTGTCCCCTTTATTATTTAATTTGTATATGCGGCCCCTTCTTTTTGCTTTAAGTAAACACAAAGTCACTGTATACAATTATGCAGATGACCTGCAGTTAGTCTTTACACTCAATTCCCCAAATGCTGTGAAGGATTTTCAAGTAACCATGACCCTTATCCAGAATTGGATGTCTCTAAATCATCTTAAATTAAATCCGGGGAAAACCGAGCTGATTCTGCCCGGTAAGAGTGAAATCGGTTGGAGCCCTAATTTTTGGCCCATGGACATGGGCCTTCCCCCAAAGAAATCACAAACAGTAAAGAGCTTGGGGGTAACTATTAGTGAGGACCTCTCCTTAAAATCTCAGATCGGTACGGTGGTTTCTTCTGGTTTTTTCCAATTGAGAAAAATCAGGAAAATCGCACACCTCCTCACCCACTCTGCCCTAATCCAGGTGGTCATGGCCCTAATCCTTTCCCATATTGATTTTTCCAACAGTCTCTATCTAGGCCTACCTATAGGCCAACTTAGAAGACTGCAGTACCTGCAGAACCAAGCCGCGAGACTGATTTGTAACGTTCCCAAATGGGTCTCGATCAAATCTGGTTTAGAGACCCTGCATTGGCTTCCTGTGGCTCAAAGAGCCGAATTCAAAGCTGGCTGCATTATTTTTAAGGCTCTGCAAGGGAAGGGCCCTTCCTTTATTAAACAGCTGATTGGCAGATACGTTCCTTCACGTAGCTTGAGGTCAGCCCACAAAGACCTACTTGAGGTACCTCGCTTTAAGAAGAAACGACAGGGAGGCAGTAGTTTTCATTTTTTAGCAGCAACCCTGTGGAATTCTTTGCCGCCAGCTCTTAGGCAGTGCAAGGATTTTCTTGCCTTTAGAAAGGCATTCAAAACGCATTTATTCACACAGGCATATCTGAAATAGAGACTTTCGTTTGATCCACCCTTGTTATGTTTTTTTATCTCTTTCCAGCGCCAAGAAGCCTTTGGGCGTATGCGCGCTTAATAAATTTTAATTAACATAACATAACATGTAAAGTAGCATGTGGTCATAAGTAGCAGCTGAATTCTGTCCGTTCATTAATCCCATTAGGACTTAATGTTTGTAAATAATATATCCAGTGGTTCTCACGTTTCAGGAGAGTTTTTTTATTGTCTCTTTCTTCACTTCTTTCCACAACTTCTAGGATGCATGCCTTGATTCGATTGATTTGATGATTGTGTTCAATAAAATGGGTTGCTACTGCTGATTTCAAAACTTTCATTCTAATGTTACTTTTATGATCTGTGAGCCTTATCTTGAATTTCCGTTCTGTCTGTCCGATGTATGCTTTCCCGCAAGGGCACTTCATCATATATATAATGTTTTTGGTGTCACAGGTTGCAGTAACGTGTAATTTGATTTTGTTTCCTCTCATCGGATGCGTTATGGTATTGCCTTCCATTATATTATGGCAGTTGCTGCAATTTTTACATGGAATAGTGCCTTTGTATTTGACATTCGGTTTGTACACTGTGGTATGTTTGATAATTTCTCCTAGATTTTTTGCTCTAGTGTATGCGAATAGTGGTTCATCAGCAAAAATGTTATTGAAGTCTGGTTCTGTCTGTAATATTCGCCAATGTTTTTTGATAGTTTTTTTGAATATTGGACTCGCTGTGGAGAATTTGCTGACACATGTTATTTTGGTTTCTTTTTTAGTTGTGGATGTTGAAAGTAAAGTCTCTCTGTCTTTCAGTTGAGCTCTCTCCAGGGCTGAGTTTAACACCGTATCTGGATATCCTCTTTTTTAAAATTTTTGTAGCATGATTTGTGATTGCGTCAATGCTTCCTCTGGGTCTGAGACGATTCGCTTTACACGCAAGAGTTGTGAGTATGGCAAGTGTTGTTTAAGTGGAGATGGATGGAAGCTCTGGTATGTTAACAAATTGTTCCGATCTGTTGATTTTGTATAGAGTGTAGTCTCTATTTTGTTACCTTTTCTTTTGATGACTGTTACATCCAAATAGTTAATTCTGCTGTCATGAGTCTCATAGGTGAATTGTATTCGTTGGTCTACTTCATTTAGTTGTTGAATGTTGAAGATTAAGTTTTCCTTTGTACCGCTCCATAGTATAAAAATGTCGTCGATAAATCTCAGGTATAAGCGTAGATTTTGTTTCCATTGGTCTTTCTGTAGAAAGGCGCTGCTGGATTCCCCATCGATGTACCTGATTTTTGGAGATACCATTGATTTTCCCATCTGAAATAACTGTGCATCAGTGTAAAGTTTAGTAGCTCCAATAAAAACACTTTCATGGGTTCTTCATAGTCCATGTGAAGCAATGCTTCTTCTGTAGCTTCTATTCCCATGTTATGCGGTATTGAAGTATAGAGTGCTTGGACATCTATAGTGCACATGATAATTTCTTCATCTGTGTCAAGGTTTGCTTTATTCAATTTAGTCAAGAAATCTGTGGTATCTTTAACAAAGGAATCCATTGTGACAACATAAGGTTGAAGATATTTATCGATGAGTTTTCCCACCGGTTCATGAATACTCCCACAAGTGGAAACGATCGGACGGCATGGAGGTTTGATTGGGTCTTTGTGAATTTTTGGGGTAAGGTAAAACACTGGTACCTTAGGATGGTCTGTAGTTAGATATTTCTTTATTTTGTCATCTATGCATCCTCTTGACATAGCATCTTGTATGATGGTTTGGAGTGTCATTTGAATTTCTTTAGTGGGATTAGAATTTAGTTCCATGTAGGTATTTTCATCTTCGAGGTGCAATAAGGCTTGTGAGTTGTAGTAATCTTTGTTCATAACAACAAGAGCTCCACCTTTATCAGCTTTTTGACAAATTATGCTTTGGTTATTAGCTATAGCTTGAAGAATGGCATATTCTTTTTGTGTGAGATTTTTGATTTTTGTTCTTCTCCAGTAGTTGATTTTGTTTAAATCCTGTTTTACCATTTGTTCGAATAGATCTAATGTTTTATGGCTGATGGGAGCAATGTATGTGCTAGTAGTAGTGAGACCTTTGAGAGAATCTTCTTTTCGATCTTGGTGTTCCGCTACAACATTAGTGAAAAAATGGCATAGTCTCAATTTCCTCATGAGTTTGAAAAGGCTAATGTTTAATTCCAAATTGTTAGTGTGTGCTGTGGGCACAAACGATGTCCCTTTTTGAAGGATTTTGGTTTGTAGTTTGGTGAGTTTGATGTTAGAGATATTGATAACCAAATTATCTAACGATTCTTCTTTCTGTCCTTCCTCGTGGCTGCATTCCGAGTTTGTGGGGGGTCCTTCTCCTTCTCTTGTGCGTGGCTTCCTTCTTGACCTCCTGGGTCGTCCCTTGCGTTTGGGCCTACCTCTAAAAAAGGTTCAATCAATCAATCAATCAGGTCATTTGTAGAGCGCACTACTCACCCGTAGGGTCTCAAGGCGCTGGGAGGGGGGGGGGGTGCCGCTACTGCTCGAACAGCCAGGTCTTGAGCTTCTTCCTGAAGGAGAGGTGGTCTTGGGTCAGGCGCAGATTGGTCGGAAGTGAGTTCCAGGTCTTGGCGGCCAGGTAGGAGAAGGATCTTCCTCCTTTTGTCGCTCTTCGGATGCGGGGGACGGCGGCGAGGGCGTGGTTGGTTGATCTGAGGAGGCGCTTGGGAGTGTAGAAGCTGATCCGGTTGTTGAGGTAGCTCGGGCCTTGGTCGTGTAGGGCTTTGTGCGCGTGGGTGAGGAGCCGGAAGGTGATTCTCTTGTTGACCGGGAGCCAGTGTAGATCTCTCAGGTGTCCGGTGATGTGGCTGCGTCGGGGGATGTCGAGGATGAGTCTCGCCGAGGCGTTCTGGATCCGCTGGAGTCTCTTCTGGAGTTTGGCCGTGGTTCCGGAGTAGAGGGCGTTGCCGTAGTCCAGTCGGCTGGTGACGAGGGCTTGGGTGACCGTCTTCCTCGTCTCGGTGGGGATCCACCGGAAGATCTTACGTAGCATGCGCAGGATGTTGAAGCATGACGAGGAGACGGCGTTGACTTGTCTGGTCATGGAGAGGGAGGAGTCCAGGATGAAGCCCAGGTTGCGTGCGTGGTCCGTCGGTTTGGGTGCGGTGCCCAGGGCGGGGGGCCACCAGGAGTCGTCCCAGGCGGAGGGCGTGGAGCCCAGGATGAGGACCTCCGTCTTGTCTGAGTTCAGTTTCAGGCGGCTGTTCGTCATCCATTCGGCTACGTCTCTCATCCCTTCGTGCAGGTTGGCTCTGGCGGTGGCGGGGTCGTTGGTCAGGGAGAGGATCAGCTGGGTGTCGTCGGCGTAGGAGATGATGTTCAGGTTGTGTTGGCGTGCGATGGCCGCGAGGGGGCTCATGTAGATGTTGAAGAGGGTTGGGCTCAGCGAGGATCCTTGGGGTACGCCGCAGATGACTTTGGTGGCCTCTGACTTGTACGGTGGTAGGCGGACTCTTTGTGTTCTTCCGTCGAGGAAGGAGGTGATCCATTCCAGTGCCTTCTCCTGGATTCCGATGTTGCTGAGGCGCTGTGCTAGGGTGCGGTGGCAGACAGTGTCGAAAGCCGCGGAGAGGTCCAGGAGGATGAGGGCCGCTGTTTCTCCGTTGTCCATCAGAGTTCGAAGGTCGTCGGTGGCGGCGATGAGGGCGGTCTCCGTGCTGTGGTTCGCTCGGAAGCCGGACTGTGAGGGGTCGAGGGATCCATTCGTCTCGAGGAAGGCGGCCAGCTGTTTGTTGACGGTCTTCTCGATGACTTTGGCCGGGAACGGGAGGAGCGAGATGGGACGGTAGTTCTTGAGGTCGGTGGGGTCTGCTGTGGGTTTCTTGAGGAGAGCGCTGATTTCGGCGTGCTTCCAGCTCTCAGGGAAGGTGGCGGAGTCGAAGGAGGTGTTGATGATGTCCCGCAGGTGGGGTGCGAGGACAGCGTCGGCCTTGTTGAAGACGTGGTGAGGGCAGGGGTCAGTCGGTGATCCGGAATGGATGGAGTTCATGGTGCGGATGGTGTCTTCGGTGCTGATCGGGGTCCAGGTGCGGAGGGTGGTGGAAGGTGGCGTCGTTGCGGTTGTGGCTTGCGTTGGTTGGTTGTTGAAGCTGTTGTGTATGTCCGTGATTTTGTTGTGGAAGTAGGACGCGAGGGAGTTGCAGAGGTCTTGCGACGGGGTGATGTCGTTGTTTCCGGCGTTGGGGTTGGAGAGCTCTTTCACGATGTTGAAGAGTTCCTTGCAGTTGTGTGCGTTGTTGTCCAGCCGGTCCTTGTACGCATTTTTCTTGGTGGCGCGGATCAGTTGGTGGTGTTTCCGGGTGGCGAGTTTGAGGGTGGCCATGTTGTCCGTCGTTGGTTCCCTTCTCCAGGCTTTCTCGAGGGCTCGACAGTTCTTCTTGGAGCACTTGAGTTCGTCGGTGAACCATGGTGTTTTTCTGCTGCAGGATCTGCTGGGCGGGGTCCTCAGAGGGGCGAGTTCGTCCGCGCAGTTGCTGATCCACTTCGTGAGGTTGTCGGCGGCCTGGCTGGGGTTCGCTGAGTTGGCGGGAGGGTGCTGGCTGAGGGAGGCGGTGAGCTGGTCGGCTGTGATCTTGTTCCAGCTTCTTCGAGCAACCTGTTGCTGGAGGTGGTGGATCGTCGTTCTTCTGAAGGTGAAGTGGACGCAGCTGTGGTCCGTCCAGTGGAGTCCTGTTGCGTGGCTGAAGGTGACGTCTTTGCTGGAAGAGAAGACGGCGTCGAGTGTGTGTCCGGCGAGGTGGGTGGGGGTGGTCACCAGTTGCTTGAGTCCGAGGTTGACGAGGTTGTCGAGCAGGGTGGTGGTGTGGTGCTTTATCTGAACTTGTGGACGGTTTTTGTGCCATAGGTGTCCTCCTAGATGTTTCTAATGTGGCATCTGTATCCGAGGATGATGTGTCCATTTGTTGTGTGTATTGGCGATTTTGTTTTCTTCTCGCGTATACTTCTGCCCAATTATAAACTTCGCCAAGTTTATAATCGATGGTGTCTCGACGGTATTTGCGGATCAGTGTTTTACCAGAATTGGGAGGGAGGAAAGGAAGGATCTTTTTAATTGCTTTCAGTTTAAAAAATGATGAGCAAGCAATGGAATTAACGTGAGATGAAAAAGTGAGTTTGTTGTCTAAGAGAACTCCTAGATTTTTAACCTTGGTAGATGGGAGAGGGGGGGCCTAGGTTCGTGGGCCACCATGTATCAGACCAAGTGGGAGTGAGCTTGCCAAAGGTCATGACCTCAGTTTTATTGGAGTTTAATTTGAGGCAATTTTCCAACATCCAATTACTGATGGCCATCATACCTTGCTGAAAGTTGGCTGCTATTTTCTCTCCGTTCTCCTTGATGGTAAGAACTAACTGGGTGTCATCAGCATAAGATGTTAGGGTCATCCCCCAATCTTTAATTACCCTTGCCAAATCAGTGACACAGATATTAAATAGGGTTGGACTGAGGGATGAGCCTTGAGGGACACCACAGGGTAGGGCCAGTTGTTCTGATAGGAAAGTGTCTAGCTGGACTGTCTGGACAATCAGATTTGGGTTCCCTTTGCCCTCTAGATTGTTATTGCCTCTTGTTTCCCAGTGCTTTGTTTTGTCATTTGACCATTTGGCATTTGTTCATTGGGACGGTGCTGTCCCCTGGTTTGTCTGTTAGCCATTTATAAACTGCAGGTATGATTTACAGTTTCATGGATAGGGTGCTCTGTCACAAACATGTATGTTCCTGCCCATCTCAGCCTTTTCAAACTGTTGGCAGCTTACATTCATAGGCAGCAGCACAGTGCCTGTGCACTGCTTAGGGATGGGGAAGTATAGGCTCTTTAGCTTTACACAGCTATTGGTTGCTGAAGTCCTCCTTACAGTGGTGTAAGCCCCAGAGACAGTGCTTCACGTGACCTCGGCAAATCATGGATTTTGCTCGGGTCACACGCACACCCTGCCTCCTGTACTACAAGGCAAATATTGTACTGTTCTTCCTTGCTACTTGAGTGAAAGTGTATAGCCTTTGCATGCACCATCTAGTTACCGGTTCCATAGCATTAGACATTCAATGGAGGGCCGTTACATCTGGCGCAGTGCCAGGCCTCATTACCAAGGAGCCCCACCCCACATCTTTTGATTCCTCCACACACTATCTTTTGATAGTGTCCCAAAGTAATGCACCATATGTCTTCTTTTCTTTCAGTTAGTTCTTACAATCGAAGGTGCCTAATATAGGTACAGCCCCACATACCTCAACAACCACATAAACTCCCACACACTTATCAGAAAGTTCCACCCAGCCACACTCCTACTCGCACACACACCTGCATATACATAAGCAGATCTGGCAGTCATGCCTTCTAACTCCCTTCTAAAGCCTGGAATGATCTGACTCTGCACATCACAGCCACCTCTTCAGTTCTTGAATTCCATAAGAAACTGAAAACCTGACTCTTCACCGAGCCCCTACTCTGGCCAAAACATTTCCTGCTTCAGCACCGGGATACCTTCCGGAATAACATCACATAACATGGATTTCTGATATCCTGCATAGGCATCTAACTTTGTGCCTCTTGCTACATGACTTGTTTAGTGAACCTGACGCAAGCATTGGTCTCTTGGTATCTTGCTGTAAGGGAGATTGTCAGAGGGGTGCTAGTCCAGAAGGAAGGGTCCTGTTTTGTGACTATCTTTTGATCTCAGCTTGGATAAACAACGAGCTTAGCCTTGCTTGACTTTGCGGACAGTGCAGAGTAAATGGAACTGCTCTACTCTGCTTAATAAATAGCAGTTTAACTTATCAGAAAAGGATACGGAGAAGCATACTGTGTTGACTGACCAAAGGCTTTTTGGTTTATAGACCCCCAGGGCCTTGCGCCAAGTTCAGGGAGAGTCTGTTAGAAAACTTAACAGAGGCAACGTTGCGTAGGGACACATTCCTCCTACTGGGCGATCTGAATTTGCACCTAGATTGCCCAGAGGATAAAGGAGTGGAGGAATTTTGCCGGGATATTCAAGCCCTTCAGCTTGAACTTAAGTTCTCGGGCCCCACGCACCGGCAGGGGCACCTCCTGGACCCGTTTTTGCTAACTGGGAAGGGGTTGAGGTGTCCACTATTGAACCAATCCCCTGGACAGACCACTCTCTGGTGGTCTTTTCTATAAAGACCCCTAAAACCACTAAACCCAGTCAGGCACCCTTAAATTATTTAAGGAGGAAGTGGGCTACGTTCTCATTGGAGGATTTTAATCGTGCCCTGATTAGAGATGGCCAACCTGGAGGGGAGGATATAGAAACGGCGGTTTTGAACCTCAATAAGCGCATTATTCAAGCGCTTGATCAAACCGCCCCACTTTGTCGATCATCTGCATCCGGCCGTACAGAAAGATCAGCCCCATGGTTTAGTGGAGAGCTGAGGCAAACAAAGGCAGAATGCAGGCGAGCCGAAAGAGTGTGGAGGGTGTCATATGATACCCAGGCTAGGGAACTGTTCCTAGAAAAAAGGCGTCAGCATCATAGGCTGAATAAAAAGTCTAAGGCAGCCTTTTATGCAGGACAAATTTTAGGGGCAAAAAACTCGGCCAAAGAACTTTTTAGTATTTATAAGTCTTTGACTATTCTCGACTCATCGGCAGACCCAGAGATCTGTTCGCCCGAAACTTGCGATCGAATCGCCGATTATCTCTCCACCAAAGTCGAGAAAATTTATTCGACCTTTCCTAATCCTCCCCCTGTAGGGGTTGAGTTTGTGGCAACATCGGAGGGCATGGAGACAAAAGTGTCCCTCACGAACTTTAGCACCCCCCCCCGAAGAGATAGTCAGGGTATGCCTCTCTGTTAAATCGGGCTCCCCCTTGGACCCGGTGTCCCCTAAACGTTTGGGGGACAGCCTGGAAGTGTTGGAGCCTTACATAAGGCATGTCCTGGATACCTCCTTCAAATCGGGTATGTTACCTGCAGGGTGGAAACAGGCTGTGGTACTCCCTCTCCGGAAGAAATCGCACATTGGTTTTGAGGTGTTGGAAAATCTGAGGCCTATTTCTCTCCTGCCTTTCTGTCCAAAGTGGCAGAAAAGGTGGTTAACACCCAAATCATGAAACATGTGGAGGAGGTGGGATTGCTCCATGCCACGCAGTTTGGCTTTAGACCGCGCCATTCTACTGAGTCCGCCCTTCTTATGGCAACGGAACATCTGAGAGAGGGTGTAGATAAGGGGCAAACGATGGCCTTGATCCTGTTAGACCTCAGCGCGGCGTTCGACACTGTAGCACATACCACCTTGCTACAGTGTCTGAACAGAGGTGGCATCACCAATACCGCGCTGAGGTGGATCCAGGCCTTCCTTACGGGAAGAAGCTTTCAAGTGAGGCAAGGCGACTGCTATTCAAAAGGGGTACCTTTTGGCCAGGGCGTGCCTCAGGGCTCGTCCCTGAGTCCAACCCTTTTTAATTTATATGTAGCGCCGGTAGCCTCCATTGTGGAGAACTATGGTCTCCAATTAGTATCATATGCCGATGATACGCAATTGGTCATCTCCCTGTCGCACGCACCCTGTCATGCTGCAGATGGCTTCCGGTCGTGCATGAAAGAACTTGCCGACTGGATGGCCATCAACTGTTTGAAACTCAATGGCAGCAAGACAGAGGTGTTGGTGGTAGGGAGAGCCCAGTCTGCTTGGTCATCGGCATGGTGGCCACCCTGTTTAGGACCAACCCCTACCCCTTGTCAGGAGGCAAAAAATCTAGGGGTATGGTTCGATGCAGGCCTCACTTTCGGGCCCCAGATCAACCGTGTGGTTGGCGTATGTTTTGGGGTACTGAAAAGATTGAGGAAAGTCCTGGACCTACTGCCGATGGAAGCTCGCCAAACCATGGTACATGCTTTGGTAACCGCCAGGATGGATTACGGGAATTTGCTTTACCTGGGGGTGCCAGAGAAAAGCATGGCTCACCTCCAAGTGCTGCAAAATGCGGCAGCTCGTCTGATCCTCAGGCTGCCCAAAAGGGCGCCTTCGAAGGCGGCACTGCAGAAGCTACATTGGCTTCCGGTGAGGCGCAGAGTTGAATATAAAGCCCTCTGCACGTGTCACCGTATCCTGCATGGTAGGGCTCCTCGACCACTGAGGAAACTGGTTGAAGTTTATATACCCGCTCGAGCGCTTAGATCCGCCGATGGGGGTCTGCTCAGGGTCCCCAGGGTGAAGAAAGCGCGCATGGGAGGCAGATCTTACAGGTGTCTAGTGGCAAACCACTGGAATAAACTTCCAGTGGATCTGCGTCTGGAACCTGAAGAAGCGAGGTTTCGAGCGAAATTAAAAACCCACCTCTATGTGAAGTAAATCATTATTAAGCTACTGTGCTCCCTGTTTACTGTCTCTCCCACTGTCAGCGCGTGGACACGCCGGTGCGCGTAACGCAGCGCTTTACAAATGTCCCAATAATAATAATAATAATAATAAGTGGGTGGATATTAACCAGTGGAAAGTCAGTCACGTTTGATGTGGGGGTGAGAGATGGTGACCAATGTCTTTTTGGAAGCGATTTTATTGCCCTTGGTTTAGCACTACATGGTTTCACAAACACCAACTGTGTTTTGCATGAGAGTTTCTGGAGGGATGCTCTGCCTCTGAAAATGCTACTTACAATCCATCTCTGCACAGTAAGGGGGCGAGTATCAAATAAATGGATGGGTGCGATTTGGGGATGTGTGACTAGTCGTATTTAATCATTAAAATATGTTTTTTGTACACAAGGTGTAAACCGTACTCATGAGAACACTTTTATGGTGTCTGTGATGAAGGTGAAAAAGATGAACAATCACGTCACGTTGGAAAGACTGTTGGCTGTTCCTTAAGAAGCATCATGCAGGTAAGTCGGTGACTAGAAGGTATACCAAATCTGTGGACCTCCTGGGAAGCATCTTGGTATACGCTCTAGGAATCCGGATCTAGTTTTTACTCTTTCAACAAGAGGAGCATAGGGTCAGGTTAGAGACATACTCTTTTTTCCCTCCAAGGTGGACCTGGAACTTCAACAATAGTCAACTACACGTTTAGCTTAGGGACAGCTTGTAGGTTTATGGCAGCTTGCCTTGAGCTAATGCCCTAACTGAGGTGTTTCTGCTGCCGGCAGAGCCACAGCACCACTTTGTACAGTTGGTTCAAGGCAGCCTGCCTCTCGTTTTGTATCTGATTGCTCTGCCATGAATGTACAGTACAGGGACAGGTGGTAGGCACACTCTCTCTCTTTTCTCCTTCTAGGTCGACCAGCACTTCGACAACAATCAACAACACATGTTTAGACGAGGGACAGCTTGTAGGTACATGCTTTGCAGCTTACCTTGAGCTAATGCCCTCACTGTGGTGTTTTTGCTGCCGGCAGAGCCAAAGCACCACTTTGTACAGTTGGTTCAAGACAACCTGCCTCTCGTTTTGTGTGTCTCTTGGCTCTGTCAAGTATGTTTAGAACAGGGACAGGTTGTAGGCACACTCTCTTTTTCCCCTTCTAGGTGGACCAGGCACTTCTACAACTATCAACAACATATCATTAGACTAGGGAAAGTTTGTAGGTGCATGCTTTGCAGCTTGCCTTGAGCTAATGCCCTCACTGTGGTGTTTTTGCTGCCGGCAGAGCCAAAGCACCACTTTGTACAGTTGGTTCAAGGTAACCTGCCTCTCGTTTTGTATCTCCTTGCTCTGCCATGAATGTACAGTACAGGGACAGGTGGTAGGCACACTCCCTTTTTCCCCTTCTAGGTGGACCAGAACTTCAAATACTGTCAACTACACAGGTTACGCCTAGGGACAGCTTGTAGGTACATACTTCGCAGCTTGCCTTGAGCTAATGCCCTCACTGAGGTGCGTTTGCAGACAGCAGAGCCACAGAACCACGTTGAACAGTTGGTTCAAGGAAACCTCGCTATTGTCTTGTGTCTCCTGGCTCTGCCAAGATTTTTTTTTTTAACATTTCTTTATTGCCATGTTACATAGGGTTCCATTTTAGATATGGTGTCTAAGGCAGCCGACAAATCGAGCAGGATTAGGATGGCGGACTTCCTGGCATCCAGAGAGAGCCTGATGTTGTCGGCAATCTCGACCAGAGCCGTTTCCGAGCTGTGATGGGATCGGAAGCCTGACTGTGACGGGTCAAGGATTTTATTGTTTTCTAGATGATTTGATAATTGCTTATTGATCATTGACTCCATTACTTTCCAAAAAAAGGGGGGGCAGTGAGATAGGCCTGTAGTTCGATAGTTGTTTGAGGTCGGCAGATGTTTTTTTCATGATTGGCCTCACCACGGCTTCCTTCAATTGAGAAGGAACTGTTGACTGTGCTAGTGATAAGTTGAGGATTTTGGTTAATTTGGGGATGAGAATTTGTTCAATTTTAGCTAACATTTGTGGGGATGCTGGATCCGCAGGCGAACCGGATTGTATCTTCCTAAGTGTTACAGAGGTGCTTTCCTCTGTTATTGCATTGAAATTTTTCAGGTAGTTGACAGGGCTGGGGAGGGTTACTGCGGATTTTTGCTGTGGTGGAGTATTGTTTGTTAGAGGGAATGCTTTATGGATATAATTTATTTTGGTAATTAAAAAATCTGAGAGGGAGTCAACCCATTCCTGGGAGGCAGTCGGTTTGAAATAATAGGCTGGAAGGCGGGGTTGGTGAATTACTTCACAACCTTATATAGTTCCTTATGAGAGTTTGCAGCTTGGTTCATTCAATTGCCTAGATATGCTCTTTTGGTTATCGCAATGCTTTCCATGTAATGGTGGTGTACAGTTTTATAGTGCTGCCTATCCATGATGTTTTTCGTATGTCTCCATTTGCATTCTGCCTTCCTTACGATAAGTTTTTCACTTTTTAGATCAGGGGGAACCATGGGGATAGTTTCTTCGGACATTTAGTTATTTTCTTGGGGGCAATAATGTCCAGTGATTGCTGAGTCAAAGCTTTTTGCAGCCTGGTTGTCATTCGCTGTTTCGGAGAGAGCAGGCGGAATGTGATTGGCAGCGTAGGAATCTAGGCTTATTTTATTCCAGGATCTGCTTAGTTTATATTCTTTCGTAGGATGAGGTTGTGTTAATAACCCATTCAAATGGAACTTTATTACATGGGGGTCGGACCATAGGATGGGGGTAGGTTGATCTATATTTACATTCAGGGAGTTGGTAAATATTAAGTCTAGGGTGTGGCCTGCGACGTGTGTGGGGGCGGTCATCATCTGTTTTAGACCTAGGGTTTCAAGACTGTTGATAATGTCTTGGGTATGAGGGTCAGTATTAAGCTCAGCATGAAAACTGAAATCGCCTAGTAGCAGGAAGTTATCGGCTGCTAGAACATGTGGTGCTATCGTCTCGGTAAGGTTACTGGGGAAATGGATTTTATTTTCGGATGACCTATAGAGAAGGGCACCTTTCCAGGTTCCACTTTTTGCATTCTCCATTGAGAAAATGCAGATTTCATCCCAAGTGGCCTGCACGGCCTCTACCATATGAATTTTGGTATTAGTTCTGAAGGCAATAGCTATGCCGCCACCTTTCTTGTTTTTTCTGTCCAGTCTAATTATTTGGTAGTCATGTAGGAGAGCCACTAAGAGGTCGGGTTGCGAGAGTTCGTGGAGCCATGTCTCGGTAATAAAGAGGAGGTCTGGTTTTTCTGTGTCTAGATGAGACCAGATCTCAAGTGCGTGTTTAGCCAGAGAGCGTGCGTTACAGTATAGACCAATTAGTTGTTTATGTTTTGGTTGTTCTGGACTGAGTAGCGGAGGTTTAGTTTTGTTTTTTATTTGTTTGGCTTGTCCTTTGGTAGGAGGATGTTTTTGAGTACAGGGTGCCCTGGTGATATTAGAGGGAAAGGGACCCGCTACCAAAGGGTAGGCTTTGTTAAGTGAGAGAAGCTCCTTGCTGGTATATTGAATCTGAGTCATTGCTAATGGTACGTGGGGATTAGGAGGGAGTTGGGGATGAAAAAGGGCAGGGTGTCTGGAGTTTGGCGTTGGTGTGGGGCGGACGGGTGCAGATGGGCTTGCCTTTGGCGCCCCGCTGGCGCGCTGCTGCGCGCGTCCGCTCGGCACACCTCCTTTCAGCTAGAGGAAGTGGGCTGGACTACACCAGCGCATGGATGGCTGACCTAGCTTCCGGGGAGGCAAGGGAGCAAAGATGGTCATGTCGATCCCCTCCGCACAAACGGCACAAGCCGCATCGGACCAGGGGGAGCACGTACAAGGCAGGTAAGCGGCGCAAGATAACATTTTTTAAAGTGAGGTTAAAAAGCGCTATTGCGTTGCAGACAATCGCTCTGTCTGACCTGGTGGATTTTTAAAAATGTTCAGCTGTGTGTCCCGTCGGCGCACCTCCTTTTAGCTAGAGGAAGTGGGCGGGACTACCCAGCAAAAAGCAAAAAAGCACACTAAGGGAGCTACTGCACAGTCTGATACTGAACCTGATGGTAAAACAGGGGCTCCTAATGGCATGGAGACACTGCTAAGAGCCATTCAACAGAGCTTGCAGGATATCAACGGAAAATTAGACACTATTACTCAAAGAGTCGACAACATGGTGGCGAAATTAGATAAGCATGGTGAAAGACTCGTTGAAGCAGAAACCCGGATATCTACGGTGGAAGAGTCCCATACTACCACTAAGAAGTGCGCGGAAATGGAAAAACTCTTGGATGTGATTAAAAACAAAGCGGAGGATTTTGAGGCGAGGTCACGCCGGAATAACATCAGGATCGTGGGTGTTCCAGAATCAACAAACACGGGGAAGACGGAAACGTACGAGGAGGAACTAATCCGCAACACCTTTGGTACAGAGCATCTTTCCTCAGTGTTGCTGGTGGAGCGCGCCCACAAATCCCTGGCCCCGAGACCAAAACCAGGCGCACCTCCGCGACCGATCTTCGCCCACCTTCTTAATTATAGCAACCGCGATGTGATCTTGAGGATGGCCCGCGAGAAGCAGCAAATACGATACCAGGGTAACGCACTGGAGTTTTACCTGGACTTCACTATGTCAGTTCAACTAGCGTGTAAGGAGTTCAATCCGGCTAAAAGAAACTGCGAGAGCTGGGTGTGGAGTACGCTATGCTCTACCCAGCTCGGCTGAAGGTGACTCATGATGGCCACTCCACGATCCTTCTTACCCCGAAAGCCGCACAATACTTTCTAAAGAAATTGCATCAAGAGACCAGAAACGTGCAGAGCAGAACCAGGACTCGGACTAACAACTGCTCGTGTGGGTAAGACATTGTCTCCTTGTCTTTATGAACTGGTAAGCCACTAGGCACTTTTGGCATAGTGCTTCTAGAGGAAACATCACAGACATGATCTCCCCAACACCAATTAAACCAATGAAAACGCAAGTATTTATCAAGACAATTACAATAATGCAACACTAGTAACAAATGATCCAAGGGACGTGCTATAACGACCTTGAGATACCTAAACAAGTATAATTAGAGGTCAAAGATCAAAAAGCATAACCTCCTCCAACACAGTAACTAAGGAGGATGTAGGTACTCATAATTACAATTACAATAATGCCTCACTTGTAACAAATGATGTAACAGTAATGGATTAATGACCATGAAACACTTAGAAAAGTGTAAATAGAGGTCAAAGGTCAAACCACATGACCCCTCCCATCAATTTAATGAACAAAAATGTAAGTACAATTCAAACACTGCAACACTTGTAAACAATGGTCTCACTATAATGGAATAAACACCTTATTGTTTTTTTTGTTTTTTTTAAACCTTTATTTGGTCAGCCATATCATATGCTTGTTACAAATACATAAGGGAAGGAAAAATTATACATAATACATGTTGTCCAAGCAGAACCAGAAAATATGTACCAATTTTTGGGGTTTTTGTCCAACCCCCCTCCATTTTCCCAGGTCCATGGGAGGCTAAACTTGGAACATATTACAAAACAGAAAAGCACAGCAAAAAAAAAGGCAAGCAGATATTTGCAGGGAAGACTGCCCTTCAACTGCAGCTACATTCCCCGATTAACACATCTAAGTCTTTTGTCAGACCACTAATTAATCTGTATCCCCCCATTTCCGCCAGATCCGTATTGTTTCAGGCACATATGGTCATACTCTTTAATTGAGGTTTAAAATATAGGTTTGTTAATCCAAATACTGATTGGAGACCAAATATCCCTCCCTCTTTTCCTTGCTCTCAAGCCTCTGGATTTTTATATCTCTTTCTCCCAACGATATGTAGCTAATAGTTTCTCCAGCCAACAGTGCACTGAGGGAGAATCTTTGTCTAACCATCCAGTTGCTATGGAAAGCCTAAATATAGCCATCATAATAAAGAGTAAAGTCTTCCTGGGCGCCGCCAGAGCCTGGTTACTCACCCCTAATAATATAACTTGTGGAGACAGAATTATATCATGGTCCAGAATTTGTTTGACGTAGAACGCCATTTTGCCAATCAGTTCAGTAAGACGAGGGCACGTGGCAAACAAGTGGACACTATCGGCGGCAAGCTCTCCGCATCGTGGGCAGTAAATACCTGTAGAGCCTCCCCACTTAAAAATCCGAGAGGGAGTAATATATAAGTTTAGCCATGTTTTGAAGCATTGAACTTGTATGTTGGCGGAAATGGCTGCTGTTGAACTTAGTAGCAGGGAGTCCTCACACACCCCTGTTTCCGCCTGAACTTTATCCTGCCATCGGTCCATATGTTTAGCGAGGTCATCCTCCATGGTATCACAGAGCAGTGTATAGCACTTAGAGATGGATATCCCTTGGGTCCCCAAAGCCGCCTCCATAAGGGGGGTGTTAAGCCTTGAATCTTCTTTTTTTTTTTAAATCCCTAATTTGTAAAAATTTAAAGAAGTGATTGTTTCCCACTCCAAATTTCCCCTTTATGACATCAAATGATAGAACTGTGTTATCCCGTATTAAGTCCCCAATATATCTAATTCCTTTCTCCCTCTCGAGTTCCATATAGCCATCGTTAAAAATTTCCGGTAAAAGTGCATTGTTTGACAAGGGTGTATATCTATGAATCCTATTCAGCTTGAGTTTTTTCCTAATCGCGGTCCAGATTTTAAAAGCGCCCAGTAAGACCTTGAGTTTTACTCTTTTAAAATAGGCACAAAAAAAAAGGAATAAACACTTTAAAACACCTACAATGAGGGCAAATAGAGGTCAAAGGTCAAATATTATGATCTCTACAATAATTTGAACAAGGAAAAAAATAGTACTTTGCAGGTCGAGTCCAATAATGTCACACTTGTTGAAATTGATCCACGGGTAACAGAATAAACAGAAAAAAGTTTTTAAAAATTGTATTTAGGGGTCAAAGGTCACATTTTTTCACCTCTTATAAAATTTGACTAGTTGACCTGTGAGATCACATAATGACCTTTCCAAAGATACCTCACTTTGCAAAAACAATTTCACTGTTACAAAGACATATCCTTTGCACACTTCCAGGAGCTATCATTAATTAATTGTGGGTTTCTAATTAATTGTGGGTTTCTAACGCGCTAGAATCGACTCCCGAAGGAGTATCTCTGCGCTATAGACCGCTGGGGAACCAGTGAGCCACACCACTCCATTTAGGGTCAAAGGTCAAGGACTGTGACCTTCAGGGTTTATACGCATGAAATCATATGGCAACTATTAACAAAATATGCATCACTACTGTGCATAAAAGTCAGAAAATATATTTTGAGGTGTTGAACATATGTAAATGTGGGATACTTGTAAAGCGCACTGTTACTCTACCCGAGTGTCCTGGCGCTGTAGACCGCTGGGGAACCCGTCCTGGTTTTCCCTGTGAGATGGTCCCTTGCTGGGTTACTCCAGGGTGAAACCAGGCATCCCCGGCGTCTGTGGGGGGCCGTTGTAGAGATGAGGCAAGCTTAATGCCCAGAGTTACCGAGTGTGTTTCCTGGTTAGAGTAGGCGCTGAGGCAAGAATTATCGAGTCTGTTGACCCTTGTCCAAGACACTGCCGCGTCGGGAATTGAACCCTGGTCCGGGGCTGTTCTCTGCTTACAGGTCTGCAGCCTCTAACCAGTGAGCAACACCTCTCCACTAATATGTCCAAAAATAAGACTGAGATCATTATATGACAAACATTAACAGACGAAACAACATGTCAGCGATTTTATAGCATGTAAAGTGCTTTCAAAAGCAGGAATAATGTGTATTTTCATATATTTACTAACAGTAGTCTCTGAAACATCCATGAATGACCCAAGCCCTCAGACGTGCGTGCGCGGCAAAGGTCACAGCGCCTCAGACTGGATAATACATGAATGACCCAAGCCCTCAGACTTGCGTGCGCGGCAAGGGTCACAGCGCCTCAGACTGGATAATACATGAATGACCCAAGCCCTCAGACTTGCGTGTGCGGCAAGGGTCACAGCGCCTCAGACTGGATAATACACGAATGACCCAGCCCTCAGACTTGCGTGTGTGGCAAGGGTCACAGCGCCTCAGACTGGAGAATACATGAATGACCCAAGCCCTCAGACTTGCATGTGCGGCAAGGGTCCCAGCGCCTCAGACTGGAGAATACATGAATGACCCAAGCCCTCAGACTTGCTTGTGCGCCAAGGGTCCCAGCGCCTCAGACTGGAGAATACATGAATGACCCAGCCCTCGGACTTCCGTGTGTGGCAAGGGTCACAGTGCCTCAGACTTTAGAATACATGAATGACCCAAGACCTCAGACTTGCGTGTGCGGCAAGGGTCACAGCGCCTCAGACTGGAGAATACATGAATGACCCAAGCCCTCAGACTTGCGTGTGCGGCAAGGGTCACAGCGCCTCAGACTGGAGAATGCATGAATGACCCAGCCCTCAGGCTTGCGTGTGCGGCAAGGTTCACAGCGCCTCAGACGGGAGAATACATTAATGACCCAGCCCTCAGACTTGTGTGTGCGGCAAGGGTCACAGCGCCTCAGACGGGAGAATACATGAATGACCCAAGCCCTCAGACTTGCATGTGCGTCAAGGGTCACAGCACCTCAGACTGGAGAATACATGAATGACCCAAGCCCTCAGACTTGCGTGTGTGGCAAGGGTCACAGCGCCTCAGACTGGAGAATGCATGAATGACCCAAGCCCTCAGACTTGCGTGTGCGGCATGGGTCACAGCGCCTCAGACTGGAGAATACATTAATGACCCAAGCTCTAAGACTTGCGTGTGCGGCAATGGTCACAGCGTCTCAGACTGGAGAATACATGAATGACCCAAGCCCTCAGACTTGCGTGAGCGGCAAGGGTCACAGCGCCTCAGACTGGAGAACACATGAATGACCCAAGCACTCAGACTTGCGTGTGCAGCAAGAGTCACAGCGCCTCAGACTGGAGAACACATGAATGACCCAAGCCCTCAGACTTGCGTGTGCGGCAAGGGCCTCAGACTGGAGAACCCTTGAATGACACAAGCCCTCAGACTTGGGTGTGCGGCAAGGGCCCCAGCGCCTCAGACTGGAGAACACATGAATGACCCAGCCCTCAGACTTGCGTGTGCGGCAAGGGTCCCAGTGCCTCAGACTGGAGAATACATGAATGACCCAGCCCTCAGACTTGCGTGTGCGGCAAGGGTCCCAGCTCCTCAGACTGGAGAATACATGAATGGCACAGCCCTCAGACTTGCGTGTGCGGCAAGGGTCCCAGCGCCTCAGACTGCAGAACACATGAATGACCCAGCCCTCAGACTTGCGTGTGCGGCAAGGGTCCCAGTGCCTCAGACTGGAGAATACATGAATGACCCAGCCCTCAGACTTGCGTGTGCGGCAAGGGTCCCAGCGCCTCAGACTGGAGAATACATGAATGACACAGCCCTCTGACTTGCATGTGCGGCAAGGGTCCCAGCGCCTCAGACTGGAGAATACATGAATGACACAGCCCTCAGACTTGCGTGTGCGGCAAGGGTCACAGCGCCTCAGACGGGAGAATACATGAGTGACCCAGCCCTCAGACTTGCGTGTGCGGCAAGGGTCACAGCGCCTCAGACAGGAGAATACATGAATGACCCAGCCTTCGGACTTGCATGTGCGGCAAGGTTCACAGCGCCTCAGACGGGAGAATACATGAATGACCCAGCCCTCAGACTTGTGTGGGTGGCAAGGGTCACAGCGCCTCAGACTGGAGAATACATGAATGACCCAGCCCTCAGACTTGCGTGTGCGGCAAGGGTCACAGCGCCTCAGACTGGAGAATAAATGAATGACCCAGCCCTCAGACTTGCGTGTGCGGCAAGGGTCACAGCGCCTCAGACTGGAGATACATGAATGACCCAAGCCCTCAGACTTGCGTGTGCGGCAAGGGTCACAGCGCCTCAGACTGGAGAAC
Source organism: Lissotriton helveticus (assembly GCF_964261635.1). Lineage (NCBI taxonomy): Eukaryota > Metazoa > Chordata > Amphibia > Caudata > Salamandridae > Lissotriton > Lissotriton helveticus. Next base: position 87,041,753 of record NC_136057.1, read on the forward strand.
ACATGAATGACCCAAGCCCTCAGACCTGCGTGTGTGGCAAGGGTCACAGCGCCTCAGACTGGAGAACAAATGAATGACCCAAGCCCTCCGACGTGCGTGTGCGGCAAGTGCCCCAGAGCCTCAGACTGGAGAACACATGAATGACCCAGCCCTCAGACTTGCGTGTGTGGCAAGGGTCCCAGCGCCTCAGACTGGAGAATCCATGAATGACCCAGCCCTCAGACTTGCGCGTGCGGCAAGGGTCCAGCGCCTCAGACTGGAGAATACATGAATAACCCAGCCCTCAGACTTGCGTGTGCAGCAAGGGTCCCAGCGCCTCAGACTGGAGAATACATGAATGACCCAGCCCTCAGACTTGAGTGTGCGGCAAGGGTCACAGCGCCTCAGACTGGAGAATACATGAATGACTCAGCCCTCAGACTTGCGTGTGCGGCAAGGGTCACAGCGCATCAGACTGGAGAATACATGAATGACCCAGCCCTCAGACTTGCGTGTGCGGCAAGGGTCACAGCCCCTCAGACTGGAGAATACATGAATGACCCAAGCCCTCAGACTTGAGTGTGCTGCAAGGGTCACAGCGCCTCAGACTGGAGAATACGTGAATGACCCAAGCCCTCAGACTTGCGTGTGCGGCAAGGGTCACAGCGCCTCAGACTGGAGATCACGTGAATGACCCAAGCCCTCAGACTTGCGTGTGCGGTAAGGGTCCCAGAGCCTCAGACTGGAGAATACATGAATGACCCGAGCCCTCAGACCTGCGTGTGCGGCAAAGGTCACAACTCCTCAGACTGGAGAACACATGAATGACCCAAGCCCTCAGACTTGCATGTGTGGCAAGGGTCCCAGCGCCTCATACTGGAGAATACATGAATGACCCAGACCTCAGACTTGCGTGTGCGGCAAGGGTCCCAGCGCCTCAGACTGGAAATTACATGAATGAACCAGCCCTCAGACTTGCTTGTGCGGCAAGGGTCCCAGCGCCTCAGACTGGAGAATACATGAATGACCCAGCCCTCAGACCTACGTGTGCGGCAAGTGTCCCAGCGCCTCAGACTGGAGAATACATGAATGACCCAGCCCTCAGACTTGCGTGTGCGGCAAGGGTCCAGCGCCTCAGACTGGAGAATCCATGAATGACCCAGCCCTCAGACTTGCGCGTGCGGCAAGGGTCCAGCGCCTCAGACTGGAGAATACATGAATGACCCAGCCCTCAGACTTGCGTGTGCAGCAAGGGTCCCAGCGCCTCAGACTGGAGAATACATGAATGACCCAGCCCTCAGACTTGAGTGTGCGGCAAGGGTCACAGCGCCTCAGACTGGAGAATACATGAATGACTCAGCCCTCAGACTTGCGTGTGCGGCAAGGGTCACAGCGCATCAGACTGGAGAATACATGAATGACCCAGCCCTCAGACTTGCGTGTGCGGCAAGGGTCACAGCCCCTCAGACTGGAGAATACATGAATGACCCAAGCCCTCAGACTTGCGTGTGCTGCAAGGGTCACAGCGCCTCAGACTGGAGAATACGTGAATGACCCAAGCCCTCAGACTTGCGTGTGCGGCAAGGGTCACAGCGCCTCAGACTGGAGATCACGTGAATGACCCAAGCCCTCAGACTTGCGTGTGCGGTAAGGGTCCCAGAGCCTCAGACTGGAGAATACATGAATGACCCGAGCCCTCAGACCTGCGTGTGCGGCAAAGGTCACAACTCCTCAGACTGGAGAACACATGAATGACCCAAGCCCTCAGACTTGCATGTGTGGCAAGGGTCCCAGCGCCTCAGACTGGAGAATACATGAATGACCCAGACCTCAGACTTGCGTGTGCGGCAAGGGTCCCAGCGCCTCAGACTGGAGATTACATGAATGAACCAGCCCTCAGACTTGCTTGTGCGGCAAGGGTCCCAGCGCCTCAGACTGGAGAATACATGAATGACCCAGCCCTCGGACCTACGTGTGCGGCAAGGGTCCCAGCGCCTCAGACTGGAGAATACATGAATGACCCAGCCCTCAGACTTGCGTGTGCGGCAAGGGTCCAGCGCCTCAGACTGGAGAATACATGAATGACCCAGCCCTCAGACTTGCGTGTGCGGCAAGGGTCCCAGCGCCTCAGACTGGAGAATACATGAATGACCCAGCCCTCAGACTTGCGTGTGCGGCAACGGTCACAGCGCCTCAGACGGGAGAATACATGAATGACCCAGCCCTCAGACTTGCGTGTGCGGCAAGGGTCACAGCCCCTCCGACTGGAGAATACATGAATGACCCAAGCCCTCAGACTTGCGTGTGCGGCAAGGGTTACAGCGCCTCAGACTGGATAATACATGAATGACCCAAGCCCTCAGACTTGCGTGTGCGGCAAGGGTCACAGCGCCTCAGACTGGAGAATACATGAATGACCCAAGCCCTCAGACTTGCATGTGCGGCAATGGTCACAGCGCCTAAGACTGGAGAATACATGAATGACCCAAGCCCTCAGACTTGCGTGTGCGGCAAGGGTTACAGCGCCTCAGACTGGAGAACACATGAATGACCCAAGCCCTCAGACTTGCGTGTGCGGCAAGAGTCACAGTGCCTCAGACTGGAGAACACATGAATGACCCAAGCCCTCAGACTTGCGTGTGCGGCAAGGCCCCAGCACCTCAGACTGGAGAACACATGAATGACCCAGCCCTCAGACTTGCGTATGCGGAAAGGGCCCCAGCGCCTCAGACTGGAGAATACATGAATGACCCAGCCCTCAGACTTGCGTGTGTGGCAAGGGTCCCAGCCCCTCAGACTGGAGAATACATGAATGACCCAGCCCTCAGACTTGCGTGTGCGGCAAGGGTCCCAGCGCCTCAGACTGGAGAATACATGAATAACCCAGCCCTCAGAATTGCATTTGCGGCAAGGGTCCCAGCGCCTCAGACTGGAGAACACATGAATGACCCAGCCCTCAGACTTGCGTGTGCGGCAAGGGTCCCAGCGCCTCAGACTGGAGAATACATGAATGACCCAGCCCCCAGACTTGCTTGTGCAGCAAGGGTCCCAGCGCCTCAGACTGGAGAATACATGAATGACCCAGCCCTCAGATTTGCGTGTGCGGCAAGGTCCCCAGCGCCTCAGACTGGAGAATCCATGGATGACCCAGCCCTCAGACTTGCGTGTGCGGCAAGGGTACCAGCGCCTCAGACTGGAGAATACATGAACGACCCAGCCCTCAGACTTGCGTGTGCGGCAAGGGTCCCAGCGCCTCAGACTGGAGAATACATGAATGACACAGCCCTCAGACTTGCGTGTGTGGCAATAGTCACAGCGCCTCAGACTGGAGAAGACATGAATGACCCAGCCCTCAGACTTGCATGTGCGGCAAGGGTCACAGTGCCTCAGACGGGAGAATACATGAATGACCCAGCCCTCAGACTTGCGTGTGCGGCAAGGATCACAGCGCCTCAGAAGGGAGAATACATAAATGACCCAGCCCTCAGACTTGCGTGTGCGGCAAGGGTCACAGCGCCTCAGACTGGAGAATACATGCATGACCCAGCCCTCAGACTTGCGTGTGCGGCAAGGGTCACTGCGCCTCAGACGGGAGAATACATGAATGACCCAAGCCCTCAGACTTACGTGTGCGGCAAGGGTCACAGCGCCTCAGATTGGAGAACACATGAATGACCCAAGCCCTCACACTTGCGTGTGCAGCAAGAGTCACAGCGCCTCAGACTGGAGAACACATGAATGACCCAGCCCTCAGACTTGCGTATGCGGAGAGGGCCCCAGCGCCTCAGACTGGAGAATACTTGAATGACCCAGCCCTCAGACTTGCGTGTGCGGCAAGGGTCCCAGCGCCTCAGACTGGAGAATCCATGGATGACCCAGCCCTCAGACTTGCGTGTGCGGCAAGGGTACCAGCGCCTCAGACTGGAGAATACATGAACGATCCAGCCCTCAGACTTGCGTGTGCGGCAAGGGTCCCAGCGCCTCAGACTGGAGAATACATGAATGACCCAGCCCTCAGACTTGCGTGTGCGGCAAGGGTCCCAGCGCCTCAGACTCGAGAATACATGAATGACCCAGCCCTCAGACTTGCGTGTGCGGCAAGGGTCCCAGCGCCTCAGACTGGAGAATACATGAATGACACAGCCCTCAGACTTGCGTGTGCGGCAAGGGTCACAGCGCCTTAGACTGGAGAAGACATGAATGACCCAGCCCTCAGAATTGCATGTGCGGCAAGGGTCACAGTGCCTCAGACGGGAGAATACATGAATGACCCAGCCCTCAGACTTGCGTGTGTGGCAAGGGTCACAGCGCCTCAGAAGGGAGAATACATTAATGACCCAGCCCTCAGACTTGCGTGTGCGGCAAGGGTCACAGCGCCTCAGACGGGAGAATACATGAATGACCCATCCCTCAGACTTGCGTGTGCGGCAAGGTTCACAGCGCCTCAGACGGGAGAATACATGATTGACCCAGCCCTCAGACTTGCGTGTGCGGCAAGGGTCACAGCGCCTCAGACGGGAGAATACATGAATGACCCAGCCCTCAGACTTGCATGTGCGGCAAGGGTCACAGCGCCTCAGACTGGAGAATACATGAATGACCCGGCCCTCAGACTTGCGTGTGCGGCAAGGGTCAGAGCGCCTCAGACTGGAGAATACATGACTGACCCAAGACCTCAGACTTGCGTGTGCAGCAAGGGCCTCAGCGCCTCAGACTGGAGAACACATGAATGACCTAGCCCTCAGACTTGCGTGTGTGGCAAGGGTCCCAGCGCCTCAGACAGGAGAATACGTGAATGACCCAGACCTCAGACTTGCGTGTGCGGCAAGGGTCCCAGCGCCTCAGACTGGAGAATACAAGAATGACCCAGCCCTCAGACTTGCATGTGCTGCAAGGGTCCCAGTGCCTCAGACTGGAGAATACATGAATGACTCAGCCCTCAGACTTGCGTGTGCGGCAAGGGTCCCAGCGCCTCAGACTGGAGAATACATGAATGACCCAGCCCTCAGACCTGCGTGTGCGGCAAGGGTCCCAGCGCCTCAGAGTGGAGAATACATGAATGACCCAGCCCTCAGACTTGCGTGTGCGGCAAGGGTCCAGCGCCTCAGACAGGAGAATACATGAATGACCCAGCCCTCAGACTTGCGTGTGCGGCAAGGGTCCCAGCGCCTCAGACTGTAGAATACATGAATGACCCAGCCCTCAGACTTGCGTGTGCGGCAAGGGTCACAGCGCCTCAGACGGGAGAATACATGAATGACCCAGCCCTCAGACTTGCGTGTGCGGCAAGGGACACAGCGCCTCAGACTGGAGAATACATGAATGACCCAGCCCTCAGACTTGCGTGTGCGGCAAGGGTCACAGCGCCTCAGACGGGAGAATACATGAATGACGCAGCCCTCAGACTTGCGTGTGCGGCAAGGGTCACAGCGCCTCAGACTGGAGAATACATGAATGACCCAGCCCTCAGACTTGCGTGTGTGGCAAGTGTCACAGCGCCTCAGACGGGAGAATACATGAATGACCCAGCCCTCAGACTTGCGTGTGCGGCAAGGGTCCCAGCGCCTCAGACTGGAGAATACATGAATGACCCAGCCCTCAGACCTGCGTGTGCGGCAAGGGTCCCAGCACCTCAGACTGGAGAATACATGAATGACCCAGCCCTCAGACTTGCGTGTGCGGCAAGGGTCCAGCGCCTCAGACAGGAGAATACATGAATGACCCAGCCCTCAGACTTGCGTGTGCGGCAAGGGTCCCAGCGCCTCAGACTGTAGAATACATGAATGACCCAGCCCTCAGACTTGCGTGTGCGGCAAGGGTCACAGCGCCTCAGACGGGAGAATACATGAATGACCCAGCCCTCAGACTTGCGTGTGCGGCAAGGGTCACAGCGCCTCAGACTGGAGAATACATGAATGACCCAGCCCTCAGACTTGCGTGTGCGGCAAGGGTCACAGCGCCTCAGACGGGAGAATACATGAATGACTGTCCACGTCGTGTAAGCACCAGGGGGAGACCCCTGGGGTGAGGGAGAACAGGGTGGAGAACTGGAGCAGGAGGACTCGGCAGTCTTGGCGCTGTTCCAGGGTGAGGGCCTCCGAGAGTCGGACCCCGTCCACGGAGCCGTCCTTCTCCCGTGACCGTAGGAGGTCAGGAAGGGGTTCGGAGTCCTCCTCGGTTCCATTGTCGGTTGCCATCAGGAGACTGAGTTCGGAGCGTGCAAAGTGGGGTTTCAGTCTGTTAGCGTGGAGGACCCGGAGGGGGTTTCGGGAAGATTCCATATCGATGAGATAGGTGACAGGGCTCTTGCGCTCGATTACTTTGAAGGGCCCCGTCCATTTGTCTTGCAGGGCGCATGGCTCGGTAGGAGACATTACCCACACTTGTTGGCCGGGTTCAAATTCGATGGAGGATGCATTTTGATCGTACCACCTTTTCATGTCCTCCTGACTGGCCTCCAGGGTTGCTTTTGCCATCTCTCTGAACCTTCTGGTCTGGTTGCGGAGGGTTAGGAGGTACTTGAAAACATCTGGAGTGTCTTGTAGAGGGGGCATTTCCCAGCCTTCTTTGACTAGGCTGAGCGGGCCTCGCACCGGGTGTCCATACAAGAGTTCGAACGGGCTGAAGCCGAGGGACTTCTGGGGGACTTCTCGGTAGGCAAAGAGAAGGCACGGTAGTAGCACATCCCACTGGCGACGGAGGGGCTCTTCCAACCCCCCAATCATCCCTTTGAGCGTGCGGTTGAACCGCTCAACCAGTCCGTTCCCTTGAGGGTGATAGGGGGTCGTGAATCGGTAGGTGACCCCACACTGTTGCCAGAGGGACTTCATGTATTTTGAGATAAAGTTCGTACCCCTGTCGCTGACGACTTCCCGGGGAAAGCCCACTCGAGAGAAGATCCCCATCAAGGCTCGACCCACTACTGGGGCTGTTATCGTACGAAGGGGGACCGCTTCAGGATAGCGGGTAGCGTGATCCACCAGGACCAGGATGAAGCGATGTCCCTGTGCTGTTCGGGGGTCCAGGGGCCCCACAATGTCTATTCCCACCCTTTCGAACGGGGTGGTCACCACGGGGAATGGTTGTAGGGGTGCCTTGAGTTTGCGGCCGCTCTTCCCACTGGCCTGGCAGGTCTGGCAGGACCGGCAATGGTTGGATACGTCATTCCTCATTTTGGGCCAAAAAAAGTGAGTCACCAGGCGGTGGTAGGTCTTGTCTTGGCCCAGGTGCCCGGCCAGGGGGACATCATGGGCTAGGTTCAACAGGAAGTCTCTGAAGTGGAGGGGCACCACCAGCACTCGACCGGCCCCCAGTTCTGCGATTTTCTGTTCGCTGTACAAGAGATCATTGTCCCAATAAACCCAGTGGGCCCCGGTGGTGTCTCCTTGGCTCTGGGCGAGCGCTTGCTGTCGCAATCCCTCGAGAGAGGGGCAGGTCTTTTGCTCCTGCCGGAATTGTTCCTGGGTGGGCCCCCCTCCTTGACGCCACTGAGCCAGGTCGGGAAGCTCGGGGGGCTGTGTGGACCCCTCTGGGGTGGGGTCCGGGTGGTCGGTCTGGAGGAAGTCTTCTTCTGGAGTGATCGAGGGCGGAGGTGCTGCCCATTCTGGTTCTTTTGGTCTAGGGATGGTGCGGGTGGCCATGGACCGGGTGGTTACGCACGCCCAGTCCGGGAGACCCAACATCCCCAGATGCTCTCTTCTTTCCACAGCGGCCCACGGGGAGCTCTCGAGATCGTTCCCCAGGAGGCAGTCTACGGGGGCATCGTCACGGACAGTTACTTTCAGCATGCCGGACACTCCTCCCCATTCGAAGGGGACGCAGGCCATCCGACACAGGCTCTCCGAGTTATCTGCCGATCGGACGGGGCAAAGTACGTTTGGTAGGATTTGTTCTGGGGTCACCAGGTGACAGCGGACGGCCGTCACACTGGCCCCGGTGTCACGCAGGGCCTCGGCCTTGCGCCCATTGATGCTCACCCATTGGCTGTACTTCCGAGTGTTGGCGGGCAGGGGAGTCCGCGGGACCATGTCTCTTCCTCCTAGGCATGCCAGGGTCATGGCGGCGGGTTCCCACTCGAACTGCTCCGACTCATAGGTCTCCGTGTCTTCGGAGACTTGTTCTTCTCCCAGGGCGGCAGCCGCCATCTGGCGGGGCCCGGGGGCCTGGTTCTTCGGGCAGGTCGGGTCACTAGCATAGTGGCCGACTCGCTGGCATCGATGACACGTCACGTTAGCTCGGAACCCCGGGCGCATCGGGGGGTTTCCCCGGCCTGTTGGGGCCGGGGTGGCGTTAGTGGGTGCGGCCGGGGCGGCGTCTCTGCCCCGGCCCGGGCCTCCTCCTCCTCCTCGGGGACGATGGTGACCTTGGTTGGTTCTGTTCTGCTCATTCGGCCCACTCCGGGCCACTCGGGTGCTCTCCCACCGGTCAGCCTCGGTGGCGAGCTGCCGGGGTTCCGTCAATTTACTGTCGAGGAGGTGCTGCCTGAGCTCGACAAAGCAGTTGTTGGAGAGGTGCTCCCACACAATGAGATTGAAGAGTTGTTCGTAAGTGGTTACGTTGTTACCCTTGATCCACCCCTCGAAGGCTCGGCTGAAATAGTTCACGTATTCCAACCACGTCGTACCTGGGATCCTGGTGCAATTGCGGAACCTCTGGCGGTACATTTCGGGTGTAAGTCCATATCGATTGAGGAGGGCGGCCTTCATGTGGTCATAGGACGTCATTTGATGGTCCGGAAGCTGCAGCAGGGCATCACGACCCTCGTTGACGAATCTCCCCCATAGACCGGCTCCCCAGTCACTTCGAGCGACCCGGTGGGCGGTCATGGCAATCTCATAGGCCTTGAACCACTGCTGTATGTCGTCGTTCCGGTGATATTCTCGGACCACATCCTTGGGGATGTGGACCTTCTGCTCGGTAGGACCCGGGGAGTGCGGTTGCTCGGGCACCCCTAGGTTTTTGTTCAGTTTGCGCATTTCTATCTCCTCTAGTTTGCACTCGTGCTCGTATGCCAGTCTTTTTTCTTCGAGGTCTCTCTGTCTCTGTTTTTCCTCTCGCTCTTCTCTGAGCCGTAAGTGTTCTAAGTTTATTTTTTGTTCCGCCAGTTTCAATTCTCCGTCTAATCTGAGTCGTGCCAAGTCTAACTCGTGTAATCTATTTTTTTCCCGCTCTTGGATCTCTTCATGGGAGGGGCCTGTTCTCCGTTCCTCCGTCCGGGTGGTGTTGACTTCCGGGGCTGCGGGGTCCCGGGGGGTTGCGGTATTTGTCTCTGTCCAGGCCTCTAGGGCGTTTTTGAAGTCTTCTTTTGTGCTTAGCCCGGTGGTAGCAATGCCTAAGTCCATGCAAAATTGTTTGAGCTCTCGGTGGTTGTATTCTTCCAGCTTTTCCATCTGGAACTTCTCCGCCGATCCGCTCTCTTTGGTCGTCATTGTGGTTTTAGTCGTAGGGTGAGTTACTGTCTGTACGGTACGCGTTGGTTCGGATCGCGCCGCTAGCCACCAATGTTAGACGGGGACCTGGAGGGTCGGCCGAGCACAGTGATCGCACAGACAGGTAACTTCCCCCCCACAGATGGACACCACACAAAGCTTATGGTAACACCTTTTATAGGCACTTCGGGTAGTAGAGTGGTACGATACAGGGCGATCAGGACACGATGATCCTCTCAATTCTAGTCTCTAGTAAGGGGAGGGGGTAGCGGGACAGTCTTGGTACCCACGGGTACGGGTGGGTAACGGTGATAGCTCACAATCCTCGAGCTCGGTGTTCGGAGGGGTCAGACCGCGGCAGCGCCTGCAGGTCCCGAAGAGGTCGTAGGTGGCACGGGCCGCGGCAGCGCCAGCAGGTCCCAACGAGGATGAGGGTTACAACGGACCGCGGCAGCGCCAGCAGGTCCCACGAGAATGCAGGTTGCAGAGGGCCGCGGCAGCGCCAGCAGGTCCCACGGGGATGAAGGTTACAACGGACCGCGGCAGCGCCAGCAGGTCCCACGAGAATGCAGGTTGCAGAGGGCAGCGGCAGCGCCAGCAGGTCCCACTGGGATGAAGGTTACAACGGACCGCGGCAGCGCCAGCAGGTCCCACGAGAATGCAGGTTGCAGAGGGCCGCGGCAGCGCCAGCAGGCAGGGCAATAGTTCCCAAGGCAGGGCTGGGGCAGCGCCAACAGTCCGTCAAGGATGAGTTCGTCGCGGTGTCTCTCGACTCCAGGATACAACTCCTTTCCTGTCCTGGGGCTGCCTCAGTTATAGGTCTGGCGCCCTTTGATGTCCGGACCCTCGCTCTTGGAGGTCGGGAGGTCCGGGATGAGGGAGTCCAGACACCCAGCAGGGGGGTGGAGCCAGCGCCCGAGGAAGCTGGGGGTGCTCGGCACCTGGCGGGGGAGAGCCATCGACACTTCGTACTCCCATTGACCTGCCAAGTGGGCCGTTCACCTCCTGGGTGGAGGGTGGTGCCGGGATGTCGGGGCCTGGCCAGGCCCAGGGTTGGGGTCGGGCTGAGGCCGCACGGCCGCGTGGTGCCGTGTCCAAGATGGCGGTTGGGCCGGGCAGTGGTGCTGACGGTGGCCCGGGCCCTGTCCTGCGGGGAGGGAGCGAGCCCTTCATGTGGCCTGTCCAACAATGACCCAGCCCTCAGACTTGCGTGTGCGGCAAGGGTCACAGCGCCTCAGACTGGATAATACATGAATGACCCAAGCCCTCAGACTTGCGTGCGCGGCAAGGGTCACAGTGTCTCAGACTGGATAATACATGAATGACCCAGCCCTCAGACTTGCGTGTGCGGCAAGGGTCACAGCGCCTCAGAAGGGAGAATACATGAATGACCCAGCCCTCAGACTTGCGTGTGCGGCAAGGGTCACAGCGCCTCAGACTGGAGAATACATGAATGACCCAGCCCTCAGACTTGCGTGTGCGGCAAGGGTCACAGCGCCTCAGACGGGAGAATACATGAATGACGCAGCCCTCAGACTTGCGTGTGCGGCAAGGGTCACAGCGCCTCAGACTGGAGAATACATGAATGACCCAGCCCTCAGACTTGCGTGTGCTGCAAGGGTCCCAGCGCCTTCAGACTGGAGAATACATGAATGACCCAGCCCTCAGACTTGCTTGTGCTGCAAGGGTCCCAGCGCCTCAGACTGGAGAATATATGAATGACCCAGCCCTCAGACTTGCGTGTGCGGCAAGGGTCACAGCGCCTCAGACTGGATAATACATGAATGACCCAAGCCCTCAGACTTGCATGTGCGGCAAGGGTCACAGTGCCTCAGACGGGAGAATACATGAATGACCCAGCCCTCAGACTTGCGTGTGCGGCAAGGGTCACAGCGCCTCAGAAGGGAGAATACATGAATGACCCAGCCCTCAGACTTGCGTGTGCGGCAAGGGTCACAGCGCCTCAGAAGGGAGAATACATGAATGACCCAGCCCTCAGACTTGCGTGTGCGGCAAGGGTCACAGCGCCTCAGACTGGAGAATACATGAATGACCCAGCCCTCAGACTTGCGTGTGCGGCAATGGTCACAGCGCCTCAGACTGGAGAATACATGAATGACCCAAGCCCTCAGACTTGCGTGTGCGGCAAGGGTCACAGCGCCTCAGATTGGAGAACACATGAATGACCCAAGCCCTCAGACTTGCGTGTGCGGCAAGGGTCACAGCGCCTCAGATTGGAGAACACATGAATGACCCAAGCCCTCAGACTTGCGTGTGCAGCAAGAGTCACAGCGCCTCAGACTGGAGAACACATGAATGACCCAAGCCCTCAGACTTGCGTGTGCGGCAAGGGCCCCAGCGCCTCAGACTGGAGAACCCTTGAATGACACAAGCACCCAGACTTGGGTGTGCGGCAAGGGCCCCAGTACCTCAGACTGGAGAACACATGAATGACCCAGCCCTCAGACTGGAGAATACATGAATGACCCACCCCTCAGACTTGCGTGTGCGGCAAGGGTCCCAGCGCCTCAGACTGGAGAATCCATGGATGACCCAGCCCTCAGACTTGCGTGTGCGGCAAGGGTCCCAGCGCCTCAGACTGGAGAATACATGAACGACCCAGCCCTCAGACTTGCGTGTGCGGCAAGGGTCCCAGCGCCTCAGACTGGAGAATACATGAATGACCCAGCCCTCAGACTTGCGTGTGCGGCAAGGGTCCCAGCGCCTCAGACTGGAGAATACATGAATGACCCAGCCCTCAGACTTGCGTGTGCGGCAAGGGTCCCAGCGCCTCAGACTGGCGAATACATGAATGACACAGCCCTCAGACTTGCGTGTGCGGCAACGGTCACAGCGCCTCAGACTGGAGAAGACATGAATGACCCAGCCCTCAGACTTGCATGTGCGGCAAGGGTCACAGTGCCTCAGACGGGAGAATACATGAATGACCCAGCCCTCAGACTTGCGTATGCGGCAAGGGTCACAGCGCCTCAGAAGGGAGAATACATGAATGACCCAGCCCTCAGACTTGCGTGTGCTGCAAGGGTCACAGCGCCTCAGACGGGAGAATACATGAATGACCCAGCCCTCAGACTTGCGTGTGCGGCAAGGTTTACAGCGCCTCAGACGGGAGAATACATGATTGACCCAGCCCTCACACTTGCTTGTGCGGCAAGGGTCACAGCGCCTCAGACGGGAGAATACATGAATGACCCAGCCCTCAGACTTGCGTGTGCGGCAAGGGTCACAGCGCCTCAGACTGGAGAATACATGAATGACCCAGCCCTCAGACTTGCGTGTGCGGCAAGGGTCACAGCGCCTCAGACTGGAGAATACATGAATGACCCAAGCCCTCAGACTTGCGTGTGCAGCAAGGGCCCCAGCGCCTCAGACTGGAGAACACATGAATGACCCAGCCCTCAGACTTGCGTGTGCTGCAAGGGTCCCAGCGCCTCAGACTGGAGAATACATAAATGACTCAGCCCTCAGACTTGCGTGTGCGGCAAGGGTCCCAGCGCCTCAGACTGGAGAATACATGAATGACCCAGCCCTCAGACCTGCGTGTGCGGCAAGGGTCCCAGCGCCTCAGACTGGAGAATACATGAATGACCCAGCCCTCAGACTTGCGTGTGCGGCAAGGGTCCAGCGCCTCAGACAGGAGAATACATGAATGACCCAGCCCTCAGACTTGCGTGTGCGGCAAGGGTCCCAGCGCCTCAGACTGGAGAATACATGAATGACCCAGCCCTCAGACTTGCGTGTGTGGCAAGGGTCACAGCGCCTCAGACGGGAGAATACATGAACGACCCAGCCCTCAGACTTGCGTGTGCAGCAAGGGTCACAGCGCCTCAGACGGGAGAATACATGAATGACCCAGCCCTCAGACTTGCGTGTGCAGCAAGGGTCACAGGGCCTCAGACTGGAGAATACATGAATGACCCAGCCCTCAGACTTGCGTGTGCGGCAAGTGTCACAGTGCCTCAGACGGGAGAATACATGATTGACGCAGCCCTCAGACTTGCGTGTTCGGCAAGGGTCACAGTGCCTCAGACTGGAGAATACATGAATGACCCAGCCCTCAGACTTGGGTGTGCGGCAAGTGTCACATCGCCTCAGACGAGAGAATACATGAATGACCCAGCCCTCAGACTTGCGTGTGCGGCAAGGTTCCCAGCGCCTCAGACGGGAGAATACATGAATGACCCAGCCCTCAGACTTGCGTTTGCGGCAAGGGTCACAGCGCCTCAGACTGGATAATACATGAATGACCCAAGCCCTCAGACTTGCGTGTGCGGCAAGGGTCACAGTGCCTCAGACTGGATAATACATGAATGACCCAGCCCTCAGACTTGCGTGTGCGGCAAGGGTCACAGCACCTCAGAAGGTAGAATACATGAATGACCCAGCCCTCAGACTTGCGTATGCTGCAAGGGTCCCAGCGCCTCAGACTGGAGAATACATGAATGACCCAGCCCTCAGACTTGCTTGTGCTGCAAGGGTCCCAGCGCCTCAGACTGGAGAATACATGAATGACCCAGCCCTCAGACTTGTGTGTGCGGTGAGGGTCACAGCGCCTCAGACTGGAGAACACATGAATGACCCAAGCCCTCAGACTTGCATGTGCGGCAAGGGCCCCAGCGCCTCAGACTGGAGAACCCTTGAATGACACAAGCACTCAGACTTGGGTGTGCGGCAAGGGCCCCAGCGCCTTAGACTGGAGAACACATGAATGACCCAGCCCTCAGACTTGCGTATGCGGAAAGGGCCCCAGCGCCTCAGACTGGAGAATACATGAATGACCCAGCCCTCAGACTTGCGTGTGCAGCAAGGGTCCCAGTGCCTCAGACTGGAGAATACATGGATGACCCAGCCCTCAGACTTGCGTGTGCGGCAAGGGTCCCAGCGCCTCAGACTGGAGAATACATGAACGACCCAGCCCTCAGACTTGCATGTGCGGAAAGGGTCCCAGCGCCTCAGACTGGAGAATACATGAATGACATAGCCCTCAGACTTGCGTGTGCGGCAAGGGTCACATCGCCTCAGACTGGAGAAGACATGAATGACCCAGCCCTCAGACTTGCATGTGCGGCAAGGGTCACAGTGCCTCAGACGGGAGAATACATCAATGACCCAGCCGTCAGACTTGCGTGTGCGGCAAGAGTCACAGCGCCTCAGAAGCGAGAATACATGAATGACGCAGCCCTCAGACTTGCGTGTGCGGCAATGGTCACAGCGCCTCAGACGGGAGAATACATGAATGACCCAGCCCTCAGACTTGCGTGTGCGGCAAGGTTCACAGCGCCTCAGACGGGAGAATACATGATTGACTCAGCCCTCAGACTTGCGTGTGCGGCAAGGGTCACAGCGCCTCAGACTGGAGAATACATGAATGACCCAGCCCTCAGACTTGCGTGTGCGGCAAGGGTCACAGCGCCTCAGACTGGAGAATACATGAATGACCCAAGCCCTCAGACTTGCGTGTGCAGCAAGGGCCCCAGCACCTCAGACTGGAGAACACATGAATGACCCAGCCCTCAGACTTGCGTGTGCAGCAAGGGTCCCAGCGCCTCAGACTGGAGAATACATGAATGACCCAGCCCTCAGACCTGCGTGTGCGGCAAGGGTCCCAGCGCCTCAGACTGGAGAATACATGAATGACCCAGCCCTCAGACTTGCGTGTGCGGCAAGGGTCCAGCGCCTCAGACTGGAGAATACATGAATGACCCAGCCCTCAGACTTGCGTGTGCGGCAAGGGTCCCAGCGCCTCAGACTGGAGAATACATGAATGACCCAGCCTCCAGACTTGCGTGTGCGGCAAGGGTCACAGCGCCTCAGACGGGAGAATACATGAATGACCCAGCCCTCAGACTTGCGTGTGCGGCAAGAGTCACAGCGCCTCAGACTGGAGAATACATGAATGACCCAGCCCTCAGACTTGCGTGTGCGGCAAGGGTCACAGCGTCTCAGACGGAAGAATACATGAATGACCCAGCCCTCAGACTTGCGTGTGCGGCAAGGGTCACATCGCCTCAGACTGGAGAATATATGAATTACCCAGCCCTCAGACTTGCATGTGCGGCAAGTGTCACAGCGCCTCAGAAGGGAGAATACATGAATGACCCAGCCCTCATACTTGCGTGTGCAGCAAGGTTCACTGCGCCTCAGAAGGGAGAATACATGAATGACCCAGCCCTCAGACTTGCATGTGCGGCAAGGGTCACAGCGCCTCAGACTGGATAATACATGAATGACCCAAGCTCCCAGACTTGCGTGCGCGGCAAGGGTCACAGTGCCTCAGACTGGATAATACATGAATGACCCAGCCCTCAGACTTGCGTGTGCGGCAAGGGTCCAGCGCCTCAGACTGGAGAATACATGAATGACCCAGCCCTCAGACTTGCGTGTGCGGCAAGGGTCCAGCGCCTCAGACTGGAGAATACATGAATGACCCAGCCCTCAGACTTGCATGTGCGGCAAGGGTCACAGCGCCTCAGACGGGAGAATACATGAAAGACCCAGCCCTCAGACTTGCGTGTGCGGCAAGAGTCACAGCCCCTCAGACTGGAGAATACATGAATGACCCAAGCCCTCAGACTTGCGTGTGTGGCAAGGGTTACAGCGCCTCAGACTGGAGAATACATGAATGACCCAAGCCCTCAGACTTGCGTGTGCGGCAAGGGTTACAGCGCCTCAGACTGGAGAATACATGAATGACACAAGCCCTCAGACTTGCGTGTGCGGCAATGGTCACAGCGCCTCAGACTGGAGAATACATGAATGACCCAAGCCCTCAGACTTGCGTGTGCGGCAAGGGTCACAGCGCCTCAGACTGGAGAACACATGAATGACCCAGCCCTCAGACTTGCGTGTGCGGCAAGGGTCCCAGCGCCTCAGACTGGAGAATACATGAATGACCCAGCCCTCAGACTTGCGTGTGCGGCAAGTGTCACAGTGCCTCAGACGGGAGAATACATGATTGACGCAGCCCTCAGACTTGCGTGTTCGGCAAGGGTCACAGTGCCTCAGACTGGAGAATACATGAATGACCCAGCCCTCAGACTTGCGTGTGCGGCAAGTGTCACAGCGCCTCAGACGAGAGAATACATGAATGACCCAGCCCTCAGACTTGCGTGTGCTGCAAGGTTCCCAGCGCCTCAGACGGGAGAATACATGAATGACCCAGCCCTCAGACTTGCGTTTGCGGCAAGGGTCACAGCGCCTCAGACTGGATAATACATGAATGACCCAAGCCCTCAGACTTGCGTGTGCGGCAAGTGTCACAGTGCCTCAGACTGGATAATACATGAATGACCCAGCCCTCAGACTTGCGTGTGCGGCAAGGGTCACAGCACCTCAGAAGGGAGAATACATGAATGACCCAGCCCTCAGACTTGCGTATGCTGCAAGGGTCCCAGCGCCTCAGACTGGAGAATACATGAATGACCCAGCCCTCAGACTTGCTTGTGCTGCAAGGGTCCCAGCGCCTCAGACTGGAGAATACATGAATTACCCAGCCCTCAGACTTGTGTGTGCGGTGAGGGTCACAGCGCCTCAGACTGGATAATACATGAATGACCCAAGCCCTCAGACTTGCATGTGCGGCAAGGGTCACAGTGCATCAGACGGGAGAATACATGAATGACCCAGCCCTCAGACTTGCGTGTGCGGCAAGGGTCACAGCGCCTCCGAAGGGAGAATACATGAGTGACCCAGCCCTCAGACTTGCGTGTGCGGCAAGGGTCACAGCGCCTCAGACTAGAGAATACATGAATGACTCAAGCCCTCAGACTTGCGTGTATCGCAAGGGTCACGGCGCCTCAGACTGGAGAATACATGAATGACCCAAGCCCTCAGACTTGCGTGTGCGGCAATGGTCACAGCGCCTCAGACTGGAGAATACATGAATGACCCAAGCCCTCAGACTTGCGTGTGCGGCAAGGGTCACAGCTCCTCAGACTGGAGAACACATGAATGACCCAAGCCCTCAGACTTGCGTGTGCGGCAAGGGCCCCAGCGCCTCAGACTGGAGAACCCTTGAATGACACAAGCACTCAGACTTGGGTGTGCGGCAAGGGCCCCAGCGCCTTAGACTGGAGAACACATGAATGACCCAGCCCTCAGACTTGCGTGTGCGGCAAGGGTCACAGCGCCTCAGACTGGAGAATACATGAATGACCCAGCCCTCAGACTTGCGTGTGCGGCAATGGTCACAGCGCCTCAGACTGGAGAATACATGAATGACCCAAGCCCTCAGACTTGCGTGCGCGGCAAGGGTCACAGTGTCTCAGACTGGATAATACATGAATGACCCAGCCCTCAGACTTGCGTGTGCGGCAAGGGTCACAGCGCCTCAGAAGGGAGAATACATGAATGACCCAGCCCTCAGACTTGCGTGTGCGGCAAGGGTCACAGCGCCTCAGACTGGAGAATACATGAATGACCCAGCCCTCAGACTTGCGTGTGCGGCAAGGGTCACAGCGCCTCAGACGGGAGAATACATGAATGACGCAGCCCTCAGACTTGCGTGTGCGGCAAGGGTCACAGCGCCTCAGACTGGAGAATACATGAATGACCCAGCCCTCAGACTTGCGTGTGCTGCAAGGGTCCCAGCGCCTTCAGACTGGAGAATACATGAATGACCCAGCCCTCAGACTTGCTTGTGCTGCAAGGGTCCCAGCGCCTCAGACTGGAGAATATATGAATGACCCAGCCCTCAGACTTGCGTGTGCGGCAAGGGTCACAGCGCCTCAGACTGGATAATACATGAATGACCCAAGCCCTCAGACTTGCATGTGCGGCAAGGGTCACAGTGCCTCAGACGGGAGAATACATGAATGACCCAGCCCTCAGACTTGCGTGTGCGGCAAGGGTCACAGCGCCTCAGAAGGGAGAATACATGAATGACCCAGCCCTCAGACTTGCGTGTGCGGCAAGGGTCACAGCGCCTCAGAAGGGAGAATACATGAATGACCCAGCCCTCAGACTTGCGTGTGCGGCAAGGGTCACAGCGCCTCAGACTGGAGAATACATGAATGACCCAGCCCTCAGACTTGCGTGTGCGGCAATGGTCACAGCGCCTCAGACTGGAGAATACATGAATGACCCAAGCCCTCAGACTTGCGTGTGCGGCAAGGGTCACAGCGCCTCAGATTGGAGAACACATGAATGACCCAAGCCCTCAGACTTGCGTGTGCGGCAAGGGTCACAGCGCCTCAGATTGGAGAACACATGAATGACCCAAGCCCTCAGACTTGCGTGTGCAGCAAGAGTCACAGCGCCTCAGACTGGAGAACACATGAATGACCCAAGCCCTCAGACTTGCGTGTGCGGCAAGGGCCCCAGCGCCTCAGACTGGAGAACCCTTGAATGACACAAGCACCCAGACTTGGGTGTGCGGCAAGGGCCCCAGTACCTCAGACTGGAGAACACATGAATGACCCAGCCCTCAGACTGGAGAATACATGAATGACCCACCCCTCAGACTTGCGTGTGCGGCAAGGGTCCCAGCGCCTCAGACTGGAGAATCCATGGATGACCCAGCCCTCAGACTTGCGTGTGCGGCAAGGGTCCCAGCGCCTCAGACTGGAGAATACATGAACGACCCAGCCCTCAGACTTGCGTGTGCGGCAAGGGTCCCAGCGCCTCAGACTGGAGAATACATGAATGACCCAGCCCTCAGACTTGCGTGTGCGGCAAGGGTCCCAGCGCCTCAGACTGGAGAATACATGAATGACCCAGCCCTCAGACTTGCGTGTGCGGCAAGGGTCCCAGCGCCTCAGACTGGCGAATACATGAATGACACAGCCCTCAGACTTGCGTGTGCGGCAACGGTCACAGCGCCTCAGACTGGAGAAGACATGAATGACCCAGCCCTCAGACTTGCATGTGCGGCAAGGGTCACAGTGCCTCAGACGGGAGAATACATGAATGACCCAGCCCTCAGACTTGCGTATGCGGCAAGGGTCACAGCGCCTCAGAAGGGAGAATACATGAATGACCCAGCCCTCAGACTTGCGTGTGCTGCAAGGGTCACAGCGCCTCAGACGGGAGAATACATGAATGACCCAGCCCTCAGACTTGCGTGTGCGGCAAGGTTTACAGCGCCTCAGACGGGAGAATACATGATTGACCCAGCCCTCACACTTGCTTGTGCGGCAAGGGTCACAGCGCCTCAGACGGGAGAATACATGAATGACCCAGCCCTCAGACTTGCGTGTGCGGCAAGGGTCACAGCGCCTCAGACTGGAGAATACATGAATGACCCAGCCCTCAGACTTGCGTGTGCGGCAAGGGTCACAGCGCCTCAGACTGGAGAATACATGAATGACCCAAGCCCTCAGACTTGCGTGTGCAGCAAGGGCCCCAGCGCCTCAGACTGGAGAACACATGAATGACCCAGCCCTCAGACTTGCGTGTGCTGCAAGGGTCCCAGCGCCTCAGACTGGAGAATACATAAATGACTCAGCCCTCAGACTTGCGTGTGCGGCAAGGGTCCCAGCGCCTCAGACTGGAGAATACATGAATGACCCAGCCCTCAGACCTGCGTGTGCGGCAAGGGTCCCAGCGCCTCAGACTGGAGAATACATGAATGACCCAGCCCTCAGACTTGCGTGTGCGGCAAGGGTCCAGCGCCTCAGACAGGAGAATACATGAATGACCCAGCCCTCAGACTTGCGTGTGCGGCAAGGGTCCCAGCGCCTCAGACTGGAGAATACATGAATGACCCAGCCCTCAGACTTGCGTGTGTGGCAAGGGTCACAGCGCCTCAGACGGGAGAATACATGAACGACCCAGCCCTCAGACTTGCGTGTGCAGCAAGGGTCACAGCGCCTCAGACGGGAGAATACATGAATGACCCAGCCCTCAGACTTGCGTGTGCAGCAAGGGTCACAGGGCCTCAGACTGGAGAATACATGAATGACCCAGCCCTCAGACTTGCGTGTGCGGCAAGTGTCACAGTGCCTCAGACGGGAGAATACATGATTGACGCAGCCCTCAGACTTGCGTGTTCGGCAAGGGTCACAGTGCCTCAGACTGGAGAATACATGAATGACCCAGCCCTCAGACTTGGGTGTGCGGCAAGTGTCACAGCGCCTCAGACGAGAGAATACATGAATGACCCAGCCCTCAGACTTGCGTGTGCGGCAAGGTTCCCAGCGCCTCAGACGGGAGAATACATGAATGACCCAGCCCTCAGACTTGCGTTTGCGGCAAGGGTCACAGCGCCTCAGACTGGATAATACATGAATGACCCAAGCCCTCAGACTTGCGTGTGCGGCAAGGGTCACAGTGCCTCAGACTGGATAATACATGAATGACCCAGCCCTCAGACTTGCGTGTGCGGCAAGGGTCACAGCACCTCAGAAGGTAGAATACATGAATGACCCAGCCCTCAGACTTGCGTATGCTGCAAGGGTCCCAGCGCCTCAGACTGGAGAATACATGAATGACCCAGCCCTCAGACTTGCTTGTGCTGCAAGGGTCCCAGCGCCTCAGACTGGAGAATACATGAATGACCCAGCCCTCAGACTTGTGTGTGCGGTGAGGGTCACAGCGCCTCAGACTGGAGAACACATGAATGACCCAAGCCCTCAGACTTGCATGTGCGGCAAGGGCCCCAGCGCCTCAGACTGGAGAACCCTTGAATGACACAAGCACTCAGACTTGGGTGTGCGGCAAGGGCCCCAGCGCCTTAGACTGGAGAACACATGAATGACCCAGCCCTCAGACTTGCGTATGCGGAAAGGGCCCCAGCGCCTCAGACTGGAGAATACATGAATGACCCAGCCCTCAGACTTGCGTGTGCAGCAAGGGTCCCAGTGCCTCAGACTGGAGAATACATGGATGACCCAGCCCTCAGACTTGCGTGTGCGGCAAGGGTCCCAGCGCCTCAGACTGGGGAATACATGAACGACCCAGCCCTCAGACTTGCATGTGCGGAAAGGGTCCCAGCGCCTCAGACTGGAGAATACATGAATGACATAGCCCTCAGACTTGCGTGTGCGGCAAGGGTCACATCGCCTCAGACTGGAGAAGACATGAATGACCCAGCCCTCAGACTTGCATGTGCGGCAAGGGTCACAGTGCCTCAGACGGGAGAATACATGAATGACCCAGCCGTCAGACTTGCGTGTGCGGCAAGAGTCACAGCGCCTCAGAAGCGAGAATACATGAATGACGCAGCCCTCAGACTTGCGTGTGCGGCAATGGTCACAGCGCCTCAGACGGGAGAATACATGAATGACCCAGCCCTCAGACTTGCGTGTGCGGCAAGGTTCACAGCGCCTCAGACGGGAGAATACATGATTGACTCAGCCCTCAGACTTGCGTGTGCGGCAAGGGTCACAGCGCCTCAGACTGGAGAATACATGAATGACCCAGCCCTCAGACTTGCGTGTGCGGCAAGGGTCACAGCGCCTCAGACTGGAGAATACATGAATGACCCAAGCCCTCAGACTTGCGTGTGCAGCAAGGGCCCCAGCACCTCAGACTGGAGAACACATGAATGACCCAGCCCTCAGACTTGCGTGTGCAGCAAGGGTCCCAGCGCCTCAGACTGGAGAATACATGAATGACCCAGCCCTCAGACCTGCGTGTGCGGCAAGGGTCCCAGCGCCTCAGACTGGAGAATACATGAATGACCCAGCCCTCAGACTTGCGTGTGCGGCAAGGGTCCAGCGCCTCAGACTGGAGAATACATGAATGACCCAGCCCTCAGACTTGCGTGTGCGGCAAGGGTCCCAGCGCCTCAGACTGGAGAATACATGAATGACCCAGCCTCCAGACTTGCGTGTGCGGCAAGGGTCACAGCGCCTCAGACGGGAGAATACATGAATGACCCAGCCCTCAGACTTGCGTGTGCGGCAAGAGTCACAGCGCCTCAGACTGGAGAATACATGAATGACCCAGCCCTCAGACTTGCGTGTGCGGCAAGGGTCACAGCGTCTCAGACGGAAGAATACATGAATGACCCAGCCCTCAGACTTGCGTGTGCGGCAAGGGTCACATCGCCTCAGACTGGAGAATATATGAATTACCCAGCCCTCAGACTTGCATGTGCGGCAAGTGTCACAGCGCCTCAGAAGGGAGAATACATGAATGACCCAGCCCTCATACTTGCGTGTGCAGCAAGGTTCACTGCGCCTCAGAAGGGAGAATACATGAATGACCCAGCCCTCAGACTTGCATGTGCGGCAAGGGTCACAGCGCCTCAGACTGGATAATACATGAATGACCCAAGCTCCCAGACTTGCGTGCGCGGCAAGGGTCACAGTGCCTCAGACTGGATAATACATGAATGACCCAGCCCTCAGACTTGCGTGTGCGGCAAGGGTCCAGCGCCTCAGACTGGAGAATACATGAATGACCCAGCCCTCAGACTTGCGTGTGCGGCAAGGGTCCAGCGCCTCAGACTGGAGAATACATGAATGACCCAGCCCTCAGACTTGCATGTGCGGCAAGGGTCACAGCGCCTCAGACGGGAGAATACATGAAAGACCCAGCCCTCAGACTTGCGTGTGCGGCAAGAGTCACAGCCCCTCAGACTGGAGAATACATGAATGACCCAAGCCCTCAGACTTGCGTGTGTGGCAAGGGTTACAGCGCCTCAGACTGGAGAATACATGAATGACCCAAGCCCTCAGACTTGCGTGTGCGGCAAGGGTTACAGCGCCTCAGACTGGAGAATACATGAATGACACAAGCCCTCAGACTTGCGTGTGCGGCAATGGTCACAGCGCCTCAGACTGGAGAATACATGAATGACCCAAGCCCTCAGACTTGCGTGTGCGGCAAGGGTCACAGCGCCTCAGACTGGAGAACACATGAATGACCCAGCCCTCAGACTTGCGTGTGCGGCAAGGGTCCCAGCGCCTCAGACTGGAGAATACATGAATGACCCAGCCCTCAGACTTGCGTGTGCGGCAAGTGTCACAGTGCCTCAGACGGGAGAATACATGATTGACGCAGCCCTCAGACTTGCGTGTTCGGCAAGGGTCACAGTGCCTCAGACTGGAGAATACATGAATGACCCAGCCCTCAGACTTGCGTGTGCGGCAAGTGTCACAGCGCCTCAGACGAGAGAATACATGAATGACCCAGCCCTCAGACTTGCGTGTGCTGCAAGGTTCCCAGCGCCTCAGACGGGAGAATACATGAATGACCCAGCCCTCAGACTTGCGTTTGCGGCAAGGGTCACAGCGCCTCAGACTGGATAATACATGAATGACCCAAGCCCTCAGACTTGCGTGTGCGGCAAGTGTCACAGTGCCTCAGACTGGATAATACATGAATGACCCAGCCCTCAGACTTGCGTGTGCGGCAAGGGTCACAGCACCTCAGAAGGGAGAATACATGAATGACCCAGCCCTCAGACTTGCGTATGCTGCAAGGGTCCCAGCGCCTCAGACTGGAGAATACATGAATGACCCAGCCCTCAGACTTGCTTGTGCTGCAAGGGTCCCAGCGCCTCAGACTGGAGAATACATGAATTACCCAGCCCTCAGACTTGTGTGTGCGGTGAGGGTCACAGCGCCTCAGACTGGATAATACATGAATGACCCAAGCCCTCAGACTTGCATGTGCGGCAAGGGTCACAGTGCATCAGACGGGAGAATACATGAATGACCCAGCCCTCAGACTTGCGTGTGCGGCAAGGGTCACAGCGCCTCCGAAGGGAGAATACATGAGTGACCCAGCCCTCAGACTTGCGTGTGCGGCAAGGGTCACAGCGCCTCAGACTAGAGAATACATGAATGACTCAAGCCCTCAGACTTGCGTGTATCGCAAGGGTCACGGCGCCTCAGACTGGAGAATACATGAATGACCCAAGCCCTCAGACTTGCGTGTGCGGCAATGGTCACAGCGCCTCAGACTGGAGAATACATGAATGACCCAAGCCCTCAGACTTGCGTGTGCGGCAAGGGTCACAGCTCCTCAGACTGGAGAACACATGAATGACCCAAGCCCTCAGACTTGCGTGTGCGGCAAGGGCCCCAGCGCCTCAGACTGGAGAACCCTTGAATGACACAAGCACTCAGACTTGGGTGTGCGGCAAGGGCCCCAGCGCCTTAGACTGGAGAACACATGAATGACCCAGCCCTCAGACTTGCGTGTGCGGCAAGGGTCACAGCGCCTCAGACTGGAGAATACATGAATGACCCAGCCCTCAGACTTGCGTGTGCGGCAATGGTCACAGCGCCTCAGACTGGAGAATACATGAATGACCCAAGCCCTCAGACTTGCGGGTGCGGCAAGGGTCACAGCGCCTCAGATTGGAGAACACATGAATGACCCAAGCCCTCAGACTTGCGTGTGCAGCAAGAGTCACAGCGCCTCAGACTGGAGAACACATGAATGACCCAAGCCCTCAGACTTGCGTGTGCGGCAAGGGCCCCAGCGCCTCAGACTGGAGAACCCTTGAATGACACAAGCACCCAGACTTGGGTGTGCGGCAAGGGCCCCAGTGCCTCAGACTGGAGAACACATGAATGACCCAGCCCTCAGACTGGAGAATACATGAATGACCCAGCCCTCAGACTTGCGTGTGCGGCAAGGGTCCCAGCGCCTCAGACTGGAGAATCCATGGATGACCCAGCCCTCAGACTTGCGTGTGCGGCAAGGGTCCCAGCGCCTCAGACTGGAGAATACATGAACGACCCAGCCCTCAGACTTGCGTGTGCGGCAAGGGTCCCAGCGCCTCACACTGGAGAATACATGAATGACCCAGCCCTCAGACTTGCGTGTGCGGCAAGGGTCCCAGCGCCTCAGACTGGAGAATACATGAATGACCCAGCCCTCAGACTTGCGTGTGCGGCAAGGGTCCCAGCGCCTCAGACTGGCGAATACATGAATGACACAGCCCTCAGACTTGCGTGTGCGGCAACGGTCACAGCGCCTCAGACTGGAGAAGACATGAATGACCCAGCCCTCAGACTTGCATGTGCGGCAAGGGTCACAGTGCCTCAGACGGGAGAATACATGAATGACCCAGCCCTCAGACTTGCGTATGCGCCAAGGGTCACAGCGCCTCAGAAGGGAGAATACATGAATGACCCAGCCCTCAGACTTGCATGTGCTGCAAGGGTCACAGCGCCTCAGACGGGAGAATACATGAATGACCCAGCCCTCAGACTTGCGTGTGCGGCAAGGTTTACAGCGCCTCAGACGGGAGAATACATGATTGACCCAGCCCTCACACTTGCGTGTGCGGCAAGGGTCACAGCGCCTCAGACGGGAGAATACATGAATGACCCAGCCCTCAGACTTGCGTGTGCGGCAAGGGTCACAGCGCCTCAGACTGGAGAATACATGAATGACCCAGCCCTCAGACTTGCGTGTGCGGCAAGGGTCACAGCGCCTCAGACTGGAGAATACATGAATGACCCAAGCCCTCAGACTTGCGTGTGCAGCAAGGGCCCCAGCGCCTCAGACTGGAGAACACATGAATGACCCAGCCCTCAGACTTGCGTGTGCTGCAAGGGTCCCAGCGCCTCAGACTGGAGAATACATAAATGACTCAGCCCTCAGACTTGCGTGTGCGGCAAGGGTCCCAGCGCCTCAGAGTGGAGAATACATGAATGACCCAGCCCTCAGACCTGCGTGTGCGGCAAGGGTCCCAGCGCCTCAGACTGGAGAATACATGAATGACCCAGCCCTCAGACTTGCGTGTGCGGCAAGGGTCCAGCGCCTCAGACAGGAGAATACATGAATGCCCCAGCCCTCAGACTTGCGTGTGCGGCAAGGGTCCCAGCGCCTCAGACTGGAGAAAACATGAATGACCCAGCCCTCAGACTTGCGTGTGTGGCAAGGGTCACAGCGCCTCAGACGGGAGAATACATGAATGACCCAGCCCTCAGACTTGCGTGTGCAGCAAGGGTCACAGGGCCTCAGACTGGAGAATACATGAATGACCCAGCCCTCAGACTTGCGTGTGCGGCAAGTGTCACAGTGCCTCAGACGGGAGAATACATGATTGACGCAGCCCTCAGACTTGCGTGTTCGGCAAGGGTCACAGTGCCTCAGACTGGAGAATACATGAATGACCCAGCCCTCAGACTTGCGTGTGCGGCAAGTGTCACAGCGCCTCAGACGAGAGAATACATGAATGACCCAGCCCTCAGACTTGCGTGTGCGGCAAGGTTCCCAGCGCCTCAGACGGGAGAATACATGAATGACCCAGCCCTCAGACTTGCGTTTGCGGCAAGGGTCACAGCGCCTCAGACTGGATAATACATGAATGACCCAAGCCCTCAGACTTGCGTGTGCGGCAAGGGTCACAGTGCCTCAGACTGGATAATACATGAATGACCCAGCCCTCAGACTTGCGTGTGCGGCAAGGGTCACAGCACCTCAGAAGGGAGAATACATGAATGACCCAGCCCTCAGACTTGCGTATGCTGCAAGGGTCCCAGCGCCTCAGACTGGAGAATACATGAATGACCCAGCCCTCAGACTTGCTTGTGCTGCAAGGGTCCCAGCGCCTCAGACTGGAGAATACATGAATGACCCAGCCCTCAGACTTGCATGTGCGGCAAGGGTCACAGTGCCTCAGACGGGAGAATACATGAATGACCCAGCCCTCAGACTTGCGTGTGCGGCAAGGGTCACAGCGCCTCAGAAGGGAGAATACATGAGTGACCCAGCCCTCAGACTTGCGTGTGCGGCAAGGGTCACAGCGCCTCAGACTGGAGAATACATGAATGACCCAGCCCTCAGACTTGCGTGTGCGGAAAGGGTCACAGCGCCTCAGACGGGAGAATACATGAATGATCCAGCCCTCAGACTTGCGTGTGCGGCAAGGGTCACAGCCCCTCAGACTGGAGAATACATGAATGACCCAAGCCCTCAGACTTGCGTGTGCGGCAAGGGTTACAGCGCCTCAGACTAGAGAATACATGAATGACTCAAGCCCTCAGACTTGCGTGTGCCGCAAGGGTCACGGCGCCTCAGACTGGAGAATACATGAATGACCCAAGCCCTCAGACTTGCGTGTGCGGCAATGGTCACAGCGCCTCAGACTGGAGAATACATGAATGACCCAAGCCCTCAGACTTGCGTGTGCGGCAAGGGTCGCATCTCCTCAGACTGGAGAACACATGAATGACCCAAGCCCTCAGACTTGCGTGTGCAGCAAGAGTCACAGCGCCTCAGACTGGAGAACACATGAATGACCCAAGCCCTCAGACTTGCATGTGCGGCAAGGGCCCCAGCGCCTCAGACTGGAGAACCCTTGAATGACACAAGCACTCAGACTTGGGTGTGCGGCAAGGGCCCCAGCGCCTTAGACTGGAGAACACATGAATGACCCAGCCCTCAGACTTGCGTATGCGGAAAGGGCCCCAGCGCCTCAGACTGGAGAATACATGAATGACCCAGCCCTCAGACTTGCGTGTGCAGCAAGGGTCCCAGTGCCTCAGATTGGAGAATACATGGATGACCCAGCCCTCAGACTTGCGTGTGCGGCAAGGGTCCCAGCGCCTCAGACTGGAGAATACATGAACGACCCAGCCCTCAGACTTGCATGTGCGGAAAGGGTCCCAGCGCCTCAGACTGGAGAATACATGAATGACATAGCCCTCAGACTTGCGTGTGCGGCAAGGGTCACATCGCCTCAGACTGGAGAAGACATGAATGACCCAGCCCTCAGACTTGCATGTGCGGCAAGGGTCACAGTGCCTCAGACGGGAGAATACATGAATGACCCAGCCGTCAGACTTGCGTGTGCGGCAAGAGTCACAGCGCCTCAGAAGCGAGAATACATGAATGACGCAGCCCTCAGACTTGCGTGTGCGGCAATGGTCACAGCGCCTCAGACGGGAGAATACATGAATGACCCAGCCCTCAGACTTGCGTGTGCGGCAAGGTTCACAGCGCCTCAGACGGGAGAATACATGATTGACTCAGCCCTCAGACTTGCGTGTGCGGCAATGGTCACAGCGCCTCAGACTGGAGAATACATGAATGACCCAGCCCTCAGACTTGCGTGTGCGGCAAGGGTCACAGCACCTCAGACTGGAGAATACATGAATGACCCAAGCCCTCAGACTTGCGTGTGCAGCAAGGGCCCCAGCACCTCAGACTGGAGAACACATGAATGACCCAGCCCTCAGACTTGCGTGTGCAGCAAGGGTCCCAGCGCCTCAGACTGGAGAATACATGAATGACCCAGCCCTCAGACCTGCGTGTGCGGCAAGGGTCCCAGCGCCTCAGACTGGAGAATACATGAATGACCCAGCCCTCAGACTTGCGTGTGCGGCAAGGGTCCAGCGCCTCAGACTGGAGAATACATGAATGACCCAGCCCTCAGACTTGCGTGTGCGGCAAGGGTCCCAGCGCCTCAGACTGGAGAATACATGAATGACCCAGCCTCCAGACTTGCGTGTGCGGCAAGGGTCACAGCGCCTCAGACGGGAGAATACATGAATGACCCAGCCCTCAGACTTGCGTGTGCGGCAAGAGTCACAGCGCCTCAGACTGGAGAATACATGAATGACCCAGCCCTCAGACTTGCGTGTGCGGCAAGGGTCACAGCGTCTCAGACGGAAGAATACATGAATGACCCAGCCCTCAGACTTGCGTGTGCGGCAAGGGTCACATCGCCTCAGACTGGAGAAT
This sequence comes from Lissotriton helveticus, assembly GCF_964261635.1. NCBI lineage: Eukaryota > Metazoa > Chordata > Amphibia > Caudata > Salamandridae > Lissotriton > Lissotriton helveticus. The sequence continues at coordinate 87,070,774 of NC_136057.1, forward strand.
ATATGAATTACCCAGCCCTCAGACTTGCATGTGCGGCAAGTGTCACAGCGCCTCAGAAGGGAGAATACATGAATGACCCAGCCCTCATACTTGCGTGTGCAGCAAGGTTCACTGCGCCTCAGAAGGGAGAATACATGAATGACCCAGCCCTCAGACTTGCATGTGCGGCAAGGGTCACAGCGCCTCAGACTGGATAATACATGAATGACCCAAGCTCCCAGACTTGCGTGCGCGGCAAGGGTCACAGTGCCTCAGACTGGATAATACATGAATGACCCAGCCCTCAGACTTGCGTGTGCGGCAAGGGTCCAGCGCCTCAGACTGGAGAATACATGAATGACCCAGCCCTCAGACTTGCGTGTGCGGCAAGGGTCCAGCGCCTCAGACTGGAGAATACATGAATGACCCAGCCCTCAGACTTGCATGTGCGGCAAGGGTCACAGCGCCTCAGACGGGAGAATACATGAAAGACCCAGCCCTCAGACTTGCGTGTGCGGCAAGAGTCACAGCCCCTCAGACTGGAGAATACATGAATGACCCAAGCCCTCAGACTTGCGTGTGTGGCAAGGGTTACAGCGCCTCAGACTGGAGAATACATGAATGACCCAAGCCCTCAGACTTGCGTGTGCGGCAAGGGTTACAGCGCCTCAGACTGGAGAATACATGAATGACACAAGCCCTCAGACTTGCGTGTGCGGCAATGGTCACAGCGCCTCAGACTGGAGAATACATGAATGACCCAAGCCCTCAGACTTGCGTGTGCGGCAAGGGTCACAGCGCCTCAGACTGGAGAACACATGAATGACCCAGCCCTCAGACTTGCGTGTGCGGCAAGGGTCCCAGCGCCTCAGACTGGAGAATACATGAATGACCCAGCCCTCAGACTTGCGTGTGCGGCAAGTGTCACAGTGCCTCAGACGGGAGAATACATGATTGACGCAGCCCTCAGACTTGCGTGTTCGGCAAGGGTCACAGTGCCTCAGACTGGAGAATACATGAATGACCCAGCCCTCAGACTTGCGTGTGCGGCAAGTGTCACAGCGCCTCAGACGAGAGAATACATGAATGACCCAGCCCTCAGACTTGCGTGTGCTGCAAGGTTCCCAGCGCCTCAGACGGGAGAATACATGAATGACCCAGCCCTCAGACTTGCGTTTGCGGCAAGGGTCACAGCGCCTCAGACTGGATAATACATGAATGACCCAAGCCCTCAGACTTGCGTGTGCGGCAAGTGTCACAGTGCCTCAGACTGGATAATACATGAATGACCCAGCCCTCAGACTTGCGTGTGCGGCAAGGGTCACAGCACCTCAGAAGGGAGAATACATGAATGACCCAGCCCTCAGACTTGCGTATGCTGCAAGGGTCCCAGCGCCTCAGACTGGAGAATACATGAATGACCCAGCCCTCAGACTTGCTTGTGCTGCAAGGGTCCCAGCGCCTCAGACTGGAGAATACATGAATTACCCAGCCCTCAGACTTGTGTGTGCGGTGAGGGTCACAGCGCCTCAGACTGGATAATACATGAATGACCCAAGCCCTCAGACTTGCATGTGCGGCAAGGGTCACAGTGCATCAGACGGGAGAATACATGAATGACCCAGCCCTCAGACTTGCGTGTGCGGCAAGGGTCACAGCGCCTCCGAAGGGAGAATACATGAGTGACCCAGCCCTCAGACTTGCGTGTGCGGCAAGGGTCACAGCGCCTCAGACTAGAGAATACATGAATGACTCAAGCCCTCAGACTTGCGTGTATCGCAAGGGTCACGGCGCCTCAGACTGGAGAATACATGAATGACCCAAGCCCTCAGACTTGCGTGTGCGGCAATGGTCACAGCGCCTCAGACTGGAGAATACATGAATGACCCAAGCCCTCAGACTTGCGTGTGCGGCAAGGGTCACAGCTCCTCAGACTGGAGAACACATGAATGACCCAAGCCCTCAGACTTGCGTGTGCGGCAAGGGCCCCAGCGCCTCAGACTGGAGAACCCTTGAATGACACAAGCACTCAGACTTGGGTGTGCGGCAAGGGCCCCAGCGCCTTAGACTGGAGAACACATGAATGACCCAGCCCTCAGACTTGCGTGTGCGGCAAGGGTCACAGCGCCTCAGACTGGAGAATACATGAATGACCCAGCCCTCAGACTTGCGTGTGCGGCAATGGTCACAGCGCCTCAGACTGGAGAATACATGAATGACCCAAGCCCTCAGACTTGCGGGTGCGGCAAGGGTCACAGCGCCTCAGATTGGAGAACACATGAATGACCCAAGCCCTCAGACTTGCGTGTGCAGCAAGAGTCACAGCGCCTCAGACTGGAGAACACATGAATGACCCAAGCCCTCAGACTTGCGTGTGCGGCAAGGGCCCCAGCGCCTCAGACTGGAGAACCCTTGAATGACACAAGCACCCAGACTTGGGTGTGCGGCAAGGGCCCCAGTGCCTCAGACTGGAGAACACATGAATGACCCAGCCCTCAGACTGGAGAATACATGAATGACCCAGCCCTCAGACTTGCGTGTGCGGCAAGGGTCCCAGCGCCTCAGACTGGAGAATCCATGGATGACCCAGCCCTCAGACTTGCGTGTGCGGCAAGGGTCCCAGCGCCTCAGACTGGAGAATACATGAACGACCCAGCCCTCAGACTTGCGTGTGCGGCAAGGGTCCCAGCGCCTCAGACTGGAGAATACATGAATGACCCAGCCCTCAGACTTGCGTGTGCGGCAAGGGTCCCAGCGCCTCAGACTGGAGAATACATGAATGACCCAGCCCTCAGACTTGCGTGTGCGGCAAGGGTCCCAGCGCCTCAGACTGGCGAATACATGAATGACACAGCCCTCAGACTTGCGTGTGCGGCAACGGTCACAGCGCCTCAGACTGGAGAAGACATGAATGACCCAGCCCTCAGACTTGCATGTGCGGCAAGGGTCACAGTGCCTCAGACGGGAGAATACATGAATGACCCAGCCCTCAGACTTGCGTATGCGCCAAGGGTCACAGCGCCTCAGAAGGGAGAATACATGAATGACCCAGCCCTCAGACTTGCATGTGCTGCAAGGGTCACAGCGCCTCAGACGGGAGAATACATGAATGACCCAGCCCTCAGACTTGCGTGTGCGGCAAGGTTTACAGCGCCTCAGACGGGAGAATACATGATTGACCCAGCCCTCACACTTGCGTGTGCGGCAAGGGTCACAGCGCCTCAGACGGGAGAATACATGAATGACCCAGCCCTCAGACTTGCGTGTGCGGCAAGGGTCACAGCGCCTCAGACTGGAGAATACATGAATGACCCAGCCCTCAGACTTGCGTGTGCGGCAAGGGTCACAGCGCCTCAGACTGGAGAATACATGAATGACCCAAGCCCTCAGACTTGCGTGTGCAGCAAGGGCCCCAGCGCCTCAGACTGGAGAACACATGAATGACCCAGCCCTCAGACTTGCGTGTGCTGCAAGGGTCCCAGCGCCTCAGACTGGAGAATACATAAATGACTCAGCCCTCAGACTTGCGTGTGCGGCAAGGGTCCCAGCGCCTCAGAGTGGAGAATACATGAATGACCCAGCCCTCAGACCTGCGTGTGCGGCAAGGGTCCCAGCGCCTCAGACTGGAGAATACATGAATGACCCAGCCCTCAGACTTGCGTGTGCGGCAAGGGTCCAGCGCCTCAGACAGGAGAATACATGAATGCCCCAGCCCTCAGACTTGCGTGTGCGGCAAGGGTCCCAGCGCCTCAGACTGGAGAATACATGAATGACCCAGCCCTCAGACTTGCGTGTGTGGCAAGGGTCACAGCGCCTCAGACGGGAGAATACATGAATGACCCAGCCCTCAGACTTGCGTGTGCAGCAAGGGTCACAGGGCCTCAGACTGGAGAATACATGAATGACCCAGCCCTCAGACTTGCGTGTGCGGCAAGTGTCACAGTGCCTCAGACGGGAGAATACATGATTGACGCAGCCCTCAGACTTGCGTGTTCGGCAAGGGTCACAGTGCCTCAGACTGGAGAATACATGAATGACCCAGCCCTCAGACTTGCGTGTGCGGCAAGTGTCACAGCGCCTCAGACGAGAGAATACATGAATGACCCAGCCCTCAGACTTGCGTGTGCGGCAAGGTTCCCAGCGCCTCAGACGGGAGAATACATGAATGACCCAGCCCTCAGACTTGCGTTTGCGGCAAGGGTCACAGCGCCTCAGACTGGATAATACATGAATGACCCAAGCCCTCAGACTTGCGTGTGCGGCAAGGGTCACAGTGCCTCAGACTGGATAATACATGAATGACCCAGCCCTCAGACTTGCGTGTGCGGCAAGGGTCACAGCACCTCAGAAGGGAGAATACATGAATGACCCAGCCCTCAGACTTGCGTATGCTGCAAGGGTCCCAGCGCCTCAGACTGGAGAATACATGAATGACCCAGCCCTCAGACTTGCTTGTGCTGCAAGGGTCCCAGCGCCTCAGACTGGAGAATACATGAATGACCCAGCCCTCAGACTTGCATGTGCGGCAAGGGTCACAGTGCCTCAGACGGGAGAATACATGAATGACCCAGCCCTCAGACTTGCGTGTGCGGCAAGGGTCACAGCGCCTCAGAAGGGAGAATACATGAGTGACCCAGCCCTCAGACTTGCGTGTGCGGCAAGGGTCACAGCGCCTCAGACTGGAGAATACATGAATGACCCAGCCCTCAGACTTGCGTGTGCGGAAAGGGTCACAGCGCCTCAGACGGGAGAATACATGAATGATCCAGCCCTCAGACTTGCGTGTGCGGCAAGGGTCACAGCCCCTCAGACTGGAGAATACATGAATGACCCAAGCCCTCAGACTTGCGTGTGCGGCAAGGGTTACAGCGCCTCAGACTAGAGAATACATGAATGACTCAAGCCCTCAGACTTGCGTGTGCCGCAAGGGTCACGGCGCCTCAGACTGGAGAATACATGAATGACCCAAGCCCTCAGACTTGCGTGTGCGGCAATGGTCACAGCGCCTCAGACTGGAGAATACATGAATGACCCAAGCCCTCAGACTTGCGTGTGCGGCAAGGGTCGCATCTCCTCAGACTGGAGAACACATGAATGACCCAAGCCCTCAGACTTGCGTGTGCAGCAAGAGTCACAGCGCCTCAGACTGGAGAACACATGAATGACCCAAGCCCTCAGACTTGCATGTGCGGCAAGGGCCCCAGCGCCTCAGACTGGAGAACCCTTGAATGACACAAGCACTCAGACTTGGGTGTGCGGCAAGGGCCCCAGCGCCTTAGACTGGAGAACACATGAATGACCCAGCCCTCAGACTTGCGTATGCGGAAAGGGCCCCAGCGCCTCAGACTGGAGAATACATGAATGACCCAGCCCTCAGACTTGCGTGTGCAGCAAGGGTCCCAGTGCCTCAGATTGGAGAATACATGGATGACCCAGCCCTCAGACTTGCGTGTGCGGCAAGGGTCCCAGCGCCTCAGACTGGAGAATACATGAACGACCCAGCCCTCAGACTTGCATGTGCGGAAAGGGTCCCAGCGCCTCAGACTGGAGAATACATGAATGACATAGCCCTCAGACTTGCGTGTGCGGCAAGGGTCACATCGCCTCAGACTGGAGAAGACATGAATGACCCAGCCCTCAGACTTGCATGTGCGGCAAGGGTCACAGTGCCTCAGACGGGAGAATACATGAATGACCCAGCCGTCAGACTTGCGTGTGCGGCAAGAGTCACAGCGCCTCAGAAGCGAGAATACATGAATGACGCAGCCCTCAGACTTGCGTGTGCGGCAATGGTCACAGCGCCTCAGACGGGAGAATACATGAATGACCCAGCCCTCAGACTTGCGTGTGCGGCAAGGTTCACAGCGCCTCAGACGGGAGAATACATGATTGACTCAGCCCTCAGACTTGCGTGTGCGGCAATGGTCACAGCGCCTCAGACTGGAGAATACATGAATGACCCAGCCCTCAGACTTGCGTGTGCGGCAAGGGTCACAGCGCCTCAGACTGGAGAATACATGAATGACCCAAGCCCTCAGACTTGCGTGTGCAGCAAGGGCCCCAGCACCTCAGACTGGAGAACACATGAATGACCCAGCCCTCAGACTTGCGTGTGCAGCAAGGGTCCCAGCGCCTCAGACTGGAGAATACATGAATGACCCAGCCCTCAGACCTGCGTGTGCGGCAAGGGTCCCAGCGCCTCAGACTGGAGAATACATGAATGACCCAGCCCTCAGACTTGCGTGTGCGGCAAGGGTCCAGCGCCTCAGACTGGAGAATACATGAATGACCCAGCCCTCAGACTTGCGTGTGCGGCAAGGGTCCCAGCGCCTCAGACTGGAGAATACATGAATGACCCAGCCTCCAGACTTGCGTGTGCGGCAAGGGTCACAGCGCCTCAGACGGGAGAATACATGAATGACCCAGCCCTCAGACTTGCGTGTGCGGCAAGAGTCACAGCGCCTCAGACTGGAGAATACATGAATGACCCAGCCCTCAGACTTGCGTGTGCGGCAAGGGTCACAGCGTCTCAGACGGAAGAATACATGAATGACCCAGCCCTCAGACTTGCGTGTGCGGCAAGGGTCACATCGCCTCAGACTGGAGAATATATGAATTACCCAGCCCTCAGACTTGCATGTGCGGCAAGTGTCACAGCGCCTCAGAAGGGAGAATACATGAATGACCCAGCCCTCATACTTGCGTGTGCGGCAAGGTTCACTGCGCCTCAGAAGGGAGAATACATGAATGACCCAGCCCTCAGACTTGCATGTGCGGCAAGGGTCACAGCGCCTCAGACTGGATAATACATGAATGACCCAAGCTCCCAGACTTGCGTGCGCGGCAAGGGTCACAGTGCCTCAGACTGGATAATACATGAATGACCCAGCCCTCAGACTTGCGTGTGCGGCAAGGGTCCAGCGCCTCAGACTGGAGAATACATGAATGACCCAGTCCTCAGACTTGCGTGTGCGGCAAGGGTCCAGCGCCTCAGACTGGAGAATACATGAATGACCCAGCCCTCAGACTTGCGTGTGCGGCAAGGGTCACAGCGCCTCAGACGGGAGAATACATGAAAGACCCAGCCCTCAGACTTGCGTGTGCGGCAAGAGTCACAGCCCCTCAGACTGGAGAATACATGAATGACCCAAGCCCTCAGACTTGCGTGTGTGGCAAGGGTTACAGCGCCTCAGACTGGAGAATACATGAATGACCCAAGCCCTCAGACTTGCGTGTGCGGCAAGGGTTACAGCGCCTCAGACTGGAGAATACATGAATGACACAAGCCCTCAGACTTGCGTGTGCGGCAATGGTCACAGCGCCTCAGACTGGAGAATACATGAATGACCCAAGCCCTCAGACTTGCGTGTGCGGCAAGGGTCACAGCGCCTCAGACTGGAGAACACATGAATGACCCAGCCCTCAGACTTGCGTGTGCGGCAAGGGTCCCAGCGCCTCAGACTGGAGAATACATGAATGACCCAGCCCTCAGACTTGCGTGTGCGGCAAGTGTCACAGTGCCTCAGACGGGAGAATACATGATTGACGCAGCCCTCAGACTTGCGTGTTCGGCAAGGGTCACAGTGCCTCAGACTGGAGAATACATGAATGACCCAGCCCTCAGACTTGCGTGTGCGGCAAGTGTCACAGCGCCTCAGACGAGAGAATACATGAATGACCCAGCCCTCAGACTTGCGTGTGCTGCAAGGTTCCCAGCGCCTCAGACGGGAGAATACATGAATGACCCAGCCCTCAGACTTGCGTTTGCGGCAAGGGTCACAGCGCCTCAGACTGGATAATACATGAATGACCCAAGCCCTCAGACTTGCGTGTGCGGCAAGTGTCACAGTGCCTCAGACTGGATAATACATGAATGACCCAGCCCTCAGACTTGCGTGTGCGGCAAGGGTCACAGCACCTCAGAAGGGAGAATACATGAATGACCCAGCCCTCAGACTTGCGTATGCTGCAAGGGTCCCAGCGCCTCAGACTGGAGAATACATGAATGACCCAGCCCTCAGACTTGCTTGTGCTGCAAGGGTCCCAGCGCCTCAGACTGGAGAATACATGAATTACCCAGCCCTCAGACTTGTGTGTGCGGTGAGGGTCACAGCGCCTCAGACTGGATAATACATGAATGACCCAAGCCCTCAGACTTGCATGTGCGGCAAGGGTCACAGTGCATCAGACGGGAGAATACATGAATGACCCAGCCCTCAGACTTGCGTGTGCGGCAAGGGTCACAGCGCCTCAGAAGGGAGAATACATGAGTGACCCAGCCCTCAGACTTGCGTGTGCGGCAAGGGTCACAGCGCCTCAGACTAGAGAATACATGAATGACTCAAGCCCTCAGACTTGCGTGTGCCGCAAGGGTCACGGCGCCTCAGACTGGAGAATACATGAATGACCCAAGCCCTCAGACTTGCGTGTGCGGCAATGGTCACAGCGCCTCAGACTGGAGAATACATGAATGACCCAAGCCCTCAGACTTGCGTGTGCGGCAAGGGCCCCAGCGCCTCAGACTGGAGAACCCTTGAATGACACAAGCACTCAGACTTGGGTGTGCGGCAAGGGCCCCAGCGCCTTAGACTGGAGAACACATGAATGACCCAGCCCTCAGACTTGCGTATGCGGAAAGGGCCCCAGCGCCTCAGACTGGAGAATACATGAATGACCCAGCCCTCAGACTTGCGTGTGCAGCAAGGGTCCCAGTGCCTCAGACTGGAGAATACATGGATGACCCAGCCCTCAGACTTGCGTGTGCGGCAAGGGTCCCAGCGCCTCAGACTGGAGAATACATGAACGACCCAGCCCTCAGACTTGCATGTGCGGAAAGGGTCCCAGCGCCTCAGACTGGAGAATACATGAATGACACAGCCCTCAGACTTGCGTGTGCGGCAAGGGTCACATCGCCTCAGACTGGAGAAGACATGAATGACCCAGCCCTCAGACTTGCATGTGCGGCAAGGGTCACAGTGCCTCAGACGGGAGAATACATGAATGACCCAGCCGTCAGACTTGCGTGTGCGGCAAGAGTCACAGCGCCTCAGAAGCGAGAATACATGAATGACGCAGCCCTCGGACTTGCGTGTGCGGCAATGGTCACAGCGCCTCAGACGGGAGAATACATGAATGACCCAGCCCTCAGACTTGCGTGTGCGGCAAGGTTCACAGCGCCTCAGACGGGAGAATACATGATTGACTCAGCCCTCAGACTTGCGTGTGCGGCAAGGGTCACAGCGCCTCAGACTTGAGAATACATGAATGACCCAGCCCTCAGACTTGCGTGTGCGGCAAGGGTCACAGCGCCTCAGACTGGAGAATACATGAATGACCCAAGCCCTCAGACTTGCGTGTGCAGCAAGGGCCCCAGCACCTCAGACTGGAGAACACATGAATGACCCAGCCCTCAGACTTGCGTGTGCAGCAAGGGTCCCAGCGCCTCAGACTGGAGAATACATGAATGACCCAGCCCTCAGACCTGCGTGTGCGGCAAGGGTCCCAGCGCCTCAGACTGGAGAATACATGAATGATCCAGCCCTCAGACTTGCGTGTGCGGCAAGGGTCCAGCGCCTCAGACTGGAGAATACATGAATGACCCAGCCCTCAGACTTGCGTGTGCGGCAAGGGTCCCAGCGCCTCAGACTGGAGAATACATGAATGACCCAGCCTCCAGACTTGCGTGTGCGGCAAGGGTCACAGCGCCTCAGACGGAAGAATACATGAATGACCCAGCCCTCAGACTTGCGTGTGCGGCAAGAGTCACAGCGCCTCAGACTGGAGAATACATGAATGACCCAGCCCTCAGACTTGCGTGTGCGGCAAGGGTCACAGCGTCTCAGACGGAAGAATACATGAATGACCCAGCCCTCAGACTTGCATGTGCGGCAAGGGTCACATCGCCTCAGACTGGAGAATATATGAATTACCCAGCCCTCATACTTGCGTGTGCGGCAAGGTTCACTGCGCCTCAGAAGGGAGAATACATGAATGACCCAGCCCTCAGACTTGCATGTGCGGCAAGGGTCACAGCGCCTCAGACTGGATAATACATGAATGACCCAAGCTCCCAGACTTGCGTGCGCGGCAAGGGTCACAGTGCCTCAGACTGGATAATACATGAATGACCCAGCCCTCAGACTTGCGTGTGCGGCAAGGGTCCAGCGCCTCAGACTGGAGAATACATGAATGACCCAGCCCTCAGACTTGCGTGTGCGGCAAGGGTCCAGCGCCTCAGACTGGAGAATACATGAATGACCCAGCCCTCAGACTTGCGTGTGCGGCAAGGGTCACAGCGCCTCAGACGGGAGAATACATGAATGACCCAGCCCTCAGACTTGCGTGTGCGGCAAGGTTCCCAGCGCCTCAGACGGGATAATACATGAATGACCCAGCCACTCAGACTTGCTTGTGCGGCAAGGGTCACAGCGCCTCAGACTGGATAATACATGAATGACCCAAGCCCTCAGACTTGAGTGCGCGGCAAGGGTCACAGTGCCTCAGACTGGATAATTCATGAATGACCCAGCCCTCAGACTTGCGTGTGCGGCAAGGGTCACAGCGCCTCAGAAGGGAGAATACATGAATGACCCAGCCCTCAGACTTGCGTATGCTGCAAGGGTCCCAGCGCCTCAGACTGGAGAATACATGAATGACCCAGCCCTCAGACTTGCTTGTGCTGCAAGGGTCCCAGCGCCTCAGACTGGAGAATACATGAATGACCCAGCCCTCAGACTTGTGTGTGTGGTGAGGGTCACAGCGCCTCAGACTGGATAATACATGAATGACCCAAGCCCTCAGACTTGCATGTGCGGCAAGGGTCACAGTGCCTCAGACGGGAGAATACATGAATGACCCAGCCCTCAGACTTGCGTGTGCGGCAAGGGTCACAGCGCCTCAGAAGGGAGAATACATGAGTGACCCAGCCCTCAGACTTGCGTGTGCGGCAAGGGTCACAGCGCCTCAGACTGGAGAATACATGAATGACCCAGCCCTCAGACTTGCGTGTGCGGAAAGGGTCACAGCGCCTCAGACGGGAGAATACATGAATGATTCAGCCCTCAGACTTGCGTGTGCGGCAAGGGTCACAGCCCCTCAGACTGGAGAATACATGAATGACCCAAGCCCTCAGACTTGCGTGTGCGGCAAGGGTTACAGCGCCTCAGACTGGAGAATACATGAATGACTCAAGCCCTCAGACTTGCGTGTGCCGCAAGGGTCACGGCGCCTCAGACTGGAGAATACATGAATGACCCAAGCCCTCAGACTTGCGTGTGCGGCAATGGTCACAGCGCCTCAGACTGGAGAATACATGAATGACCCAAGCCCTCAGACTTGCGTGTGCGGCAAGGGTCACAGCTCCTCAGACTGGAGAACACATGAATGACCCAAGCCCTCAGACTTGCGTGTGCAGCAAGAGTCACAGCGCCTCAGACTGGAGAACACATGAATGACCCAGCCCTCAGACTTGCGTATGCGGAAAGGGCCCCAGCGCCTCAGACTGGAGAATACATGAATGACCCAGCCCTCAGACTTGCGTGTGCAGCAAGGGTCCCAGTGCCTCAGACTGGAGAATACATGGATGACCCAGCCCTCAGACTTGCGTGTGCGGCAAGGGTCCCAGCGCCTCAGACTGGAGAATACATGAACGACCCAGCCCTCAGACTTGCATGTGCAGAAAGGGTCCCAGCGCCTCAGACTGGAGAATACATGAATGACACAGCCCTCAGACTTGCGTGTGCGGCACGGGTCACATCGCCTCAGACTGGAGAAGACATGAATGACCCAGCCCTCAGACTTGCATGTGCGGCAAGGGTCACAGTGCCTCAGACGGGAGAATACATGAATGACCCAGCCGTCAGACTTGCGTGTGCGGCAAGAGTCACAGCGCCTCAGAAGCGAGAATACATGAATGACCCAGCCCTCAGACTTGCGTGTGCGGCAAGGGTCACAGCACCTCAGACGGGAGAATACATGAATGACCCAGCCCTCAGACTTGCGTGTGCGGCAAGGTTCACAGCGCCTCAGACGGGAGAATACATGATTGACCCAGCCCTCAGACTTGCGTGTGCGGCAAGGATCACAGCGCCTCAGACTGGAGAATACATGAATGACCCAGCCCTCAGACTTGCGTGTGCGGCAAGGGTCACAGCGCCTCAGACTGGAGAATACATGAATGACCCAAGCCCTCAGACTTGTGTGTGCAGCAAGGGCCCCAGCACCTCAGACTGGAGAACACATGAATGACCCAGCCCTCAGACTTGCGTGTGCGGCAAGGGTCCCAGCGCCTCAGACTGGAGAATACATGAATGACCCAGCCCTCAGACCTGCGTGTGCGGCAAGGGTCCCAGCGCCTCAGACTGGAGAATACATGAATGACCCAGCCCTCAGACTTGCGTGTGCGGCAAGGGTCCCAGCGCCTCAGACTGGAGAATACATGAATGACCCAGCCTCCAGACTTGCGTGTGCGGCAAGGGTCACAGCGCCTCAGACGGAAGAATACATGAATGACCCAGCCCTCAGACTTGCGTTTGCGGCAAGGGTCACAGCGCCTCAGACTGGAGAATATATGAATTACCCAGCCCTCAGACTTGCATGTGCGGCAAGTGTCACAGCGCCTCAGAAGGGAGAATACATGAATGACCCAGCCCTCAGACTTGCGTGTGCGGCAAGGTTCACTGCGCCTCAGAAGGGAGAATACATGAATGACCCAGCCCTCAGACTTGCGTGTGCGGCAAGGGTCACAGCCCCTCAGACTGGAGAATACATGAATGACCCAAGCCCTCAGACTTGCGTGTGCGGCAAGGGTTACAGCGCCTCAGACTGGAGAATACATGAATGACCCAAGCCCTCAGACTTGCGTGTGCAGCAAGGGTTACAGCGCCTCAGACTGGAGAATACATGAATGACACAAGCCCTCAGACTTGCGTGTGCGGCAATGGTCACAGCGCCTCAGACTGGAGAATACATGAATGACCCAAGCCCTCAGACTTGCGTGTGCGGCAACGGTCACAGCGCCTCAGACTGGAGAACACATGAATGACCCAGCCCTCAGACTTGCGTGTGCGGCAAGGGTCCCAGCGCCTCAGACTGGAGAATACATGAATGACCCAGCCCTCAGACTTGCGTGTGCAGAGAGGGTCCCAGTGCCTCAGACTGGAGAATACATGGATGACCCAGCCCTCAGACTTGCGTGTGCGGCAAGGGTCCCTGCGCCTCAGACTGGAGAATACATGAACGACCCAGCCCTCAGACTTGCATGTGCAGAAAGGGTCCCAGCACCTCAGACTGGAGAATACATGAATGACACAGCCCTCAGACTTGCGTGTGCGGCACGGGTCACATCGCCTCAGACTGGAGAAGACATGAATGACCCAGCCCTCAGACTTGCATGTGCGGCAAGGGTCACAGTGCCTCAGACGGGAGAATACATGAATGACCCAGCCGTCAGACTTGCGTGTGCGGCAAGAGTCACAGCGCCTCAGAAGCGAGAATACATGAATGACCCAGCCCTCAGACTTGCGTGTGCGGCAAGGGTCACAGCGCCTCAGACGGGAGAATACATGAATGATCCAGCCCTCAGACTTGCGTGTGCGGCAAGGTTCACAGCGCCTCAGACGGGAGAATACATAATTGACCCAGCCCTCAGACTTGCGTGTGCGGCAAGGGTCACAGCGCCTCAGACTGGAGAATACATGAATGACCCAGCCCTCAGACTTGCGTGTGCGGCAAGGGTCACAGCGCCTCAGACTGGAGAATACATGAATGACCCAAGCCCTCAGACTTGCGTGTGCAGCAAGGGCCCCAGCACCTCAGACTGGAGAAAACATTAATGACCCAGCCCTCAGACTTGCGTGTGCGGCAAGGGTCCCAGCGCCTCAGACTGGAGAATACATGAATGACCCAGCCCTCAGACCTGCGTGTGCGGCAAGGGTCCCAGCGCCTCAGACTGGAGAATACATGAATGACCCAGCCCTTAGACTTGCGTGTGCGGCAAGGGTCCCAGCGCCTCAGACTGGAGAATACATGAATGACCCAGCCTCCAGACTTGCGTGTGCGGCAAGGGTCACAGCGCCTCAGACGGAAGAATACATGAATGACCCAGCCCTCAGACTTGCATGTGCGGCAAGTGTCACAGCGCCTCAGAAGGGAGAATACATGAATGACCCAGCCCTCAGACTTGCGTGTGCGGCAAGGATCACTGCGCCTCAGAAGGGAGAATACATGAATGACCCAGCCCTCAGACTTGCGTGTGCGGCAAGGGTCACAGCCCCTCAGACTGGAGAATACATGAATGACCCAAGCCCTCAGACTTGCGTGTGCGGCAAGGGTTACAGCGCCTCAGACTGGAGAATACATGAATGACCCAAGCCCTCAGACTTGCGTGTGCGGCAAGGGTCACAGCGCCTCAGACTGGAGAATACATGAATGACACAAGCCCTCAGACTTGCGTGTGCGGCAATGGTCACAGCGCCTCAGACTGGAGAATACATGAATGACCCAAGCCCTCAGACTTGCGTGTGCGGCAACGGTCACAGCGCCTCAGACTGGAGAACACATGAATGACCCAGCCCTCAGACTTGCGTGTGCGGCAAGGGTCCCAGCGCCTCAGACTGGAGAATACAAGAATGACCCAGCCCTCAGACTTGCGTGTGCTGCAAGGGTCCCAGCGCCTCAGACTGGAGAATACATAAATGACTCAGCCCTCAGACTTGCGTGTGCGGCAAGGGTCCCGGCGCCTCAGACTGGAGAATACATGAATGACCCAGCCCTCAGACCTGCGTGTGCGGCAAGGGTCCCAGCGCCTCAGACTGGAGAATACATCAATGACTCAGCCCTCAGACTTGCGTGTGCGGCAAGGGTCCAGCGCCTCAGACAGGAGAATACATGAATGACCCAGCCCTCAGACTTGCGTGTGCGGCAAGGGTCCCAGCGCCTCAGACTGGAGAATACATGAATGACCCAGCCCTCAGACTTGCGTTTGCGGCAAGGGTCACAGCGCCTCAGACGGGAGAATACATGAATGACCCAGCCCTCAGACTTGCGTGTGCGGCAAGGGTCACAGGGCCTCAGACTGGAGAATACATGAATGACCCAGCCCTCAGACTTGCGTGTGCGGCAAGGGTCACAGCCCCTCAGACTGGAGAATACATGAATGACCCAAGCCCTCAGACTTGCGTGTGCGGCAAGGGTTACAGAGCCTCAGACTGGAGAATACATGAATGACTCAAGCCCTCAGACTTGCGTGTGCCGCAAGTGTCACAGCGCCTCAGACTGGAGAATACATGAATGACCCAAGCCCTCAGACTTGCGTGTGCGGCAATGGTCACAGCACCTCAGACTGGAGAATACATGAATGACCCAAGCCCTCAGACTTGCGTGTGCGGCAAGGGTCACAGCTCCTCAGACTGGAGAACGCATGAATGACCCAAGCCCTCAGACTTGCGTGTGCGGCAAGTGTCACAGTGCCTCAGACGGGAGAATACATGATTGACGCAGCCCTCAGACTTGCGTGTTCGGCAAGGGTCACAGTGCCTCAGACTGGAGAATACATGAATGACCCAGCCCTCAGAGTTGCGTATGCTGCAAGGGTCCCAGCGCCTCAGACTGGAGAATACATGAATGACCCAGCCCTCAGACTTGCTTGTGCTGCAAGGGTCCCAGCGCCTCAGACTAGAGAATACATGAATGACCCAGCCCTCAGACTTGTGTGTGCGGTGAGGGTCACAGCGCCTCAGACTGGATAATACATGAATGACCCAAGCCCTCAGACTTGCATGTGCGGCAAGGGTCACAGTGCCTCAGATGGGAGAATACATGAATGACCCAGCCCTCAGACTTGCGTGTGCGGAAAGGGTCACAGCGCCTCAGACGGGAGAATACATGAATGATCCAGCCCTCAGACTTGCGTGTGCGGCAAGGGTCACAGCCCCTCAGACTGGAGAATACATGAATGACCCAAGCCCTCAGACTTGCGTGTGCGGCAAGGGTTACAGCGCCTCAGACTGGAGAATACATGAATGACTCAAGCCCTCAGACTTGCGTGTGCCGCAAGGGTCACGGCGCCTCAGACTGGAGAATACATGAATGACCCAGCCCTCAGACTTGCGTGTGCGGCAAGGTTCCCAGCGCCTCAGACGGGAGAATACATGAATGACCCAGCCCTCAGACTTGCGTGTGCGGCAAGGGTCACAGTGCCTCAGACTGGATAATACATGAATAACCCAAGCCCTCAGACTTGCGTGCGCGGCAAGGGTCACAGTGCCTCAGACTGGATAATACATGAATGACCCAGCCCTCAGACTTGCGTGTGCGGCAAGGGTCACAGCGCCTCAGAAGGGAGAATACATGAATGACCCAGCCCTCAGACTTGCGTATGCTGCAAGGGTCCCAGCGCCTCAGACTGAAGAATACATGAATGACCCAGCCCTCAGACTTGCTTGTGCTGCAAGGGTCCCAGCGCCTCAGACTGGAGAATACATCAATGACCCAGCCCTCAGACTTGTGTGTGCGGTGAGGGTCACAGCGCCTCAGACTGGATAATACATGAATGACCCAAGCCCTCAGACTTGCATGTGCGGCAAGGGTCACAGCGCCTCAGACTGGATAATACATGAATGACCCAAGCCCTCAGACCTGCGTGCGCGGCAAGGGTCACAGCTCCTCAGATTGAAGAACACATGAATGACCCAAGCCCTCAGACTTGCGTGTGCCTCAAGAGTCACAGCGCCTCAGACTGGAGAACACATGAATGACCCAAGCCCTCAGACTTGCGTGTGCGGCAAGGACCCCAGGGCCTCAGACTGGATAACCTTGAATGACACAATCACTCAGACTTGGGTGTGCGGCAAGGGCCCCAGCACCTCAGACTGGAGAACACATGAATGACCCAGCCCTCAGACTTGCGTATGCCGAAAGGGCCCCAGCGCCTCAGACTGGAGAATACATGAATGACCCAGCCCTCAGACTTGCGTGTGCAGCAAGGGTCCCAGTGCCTCAGACTGGAGAATACATGGATGACCCAGCCCTCAGACTTGCGTGTGCGGCAAGGGTCCCAGCGCCTCAGACTGGAGAATACATGAACGACCCAGCCCTCAGACTTGCGTGTGCGGCAAGGGTCCCAGCGCCTCAGACTGGAGAATACATGAATGACCCAGCCCTCAGACTTGCGTGTGCGGCAAGAGTCCCAGCTCCTCAGACTGGAGAATACATGAATGACCCAGCCCTCAGACTTGCGTGTGCGGAAAGGGTCCCAGCGCCTCAGACTGGAGAATACATGAATGACACAGCCCTCAGACTTGCGTGTGCGGCAAGGGTCACATCGCCTCAGACTGGAGAAGACATGAATGACCCAGCCCTCAGACTTGCATGTGCGGCAAGGGTCACAGTGCCTCAGACGGGAGAATACATGAATGACCCAGCCGTCAGACTTGCGTGTGCGGCAAGAGTCACAGCGCCTCAGAAGCGAGAATACATGAATGACCCAGCCCTCAGACTTGCGTGTGCGGCAAGGGTCACAGCGCCTCAGACGGGAGAATAAATGAATGACCCAGCTCTCAGACTTGCGTGTGCGGCAAGGTTCACAGCGCCTCAGACGGGAGAATACATGAATGACCCAGCCCTCAGACTTGCGTGTGCGGCAAGGGTCACAGTGCCTCAGACTGGATAATACATGAATAACCCAAGCCCTCAGACTTGCGTGCGCGGCAAGGGTCACAGTGCCTCAGACTGGATAATACATGAATGACCCAGCCCTCAGACTTGCGTGTGCGGCAAGGGTCACAGCGCCTCAGAAGGGAGAATACATGAATGACCCAGCCCTCAGACTTGCGTATGCTGCAAGGGTCCCAGCGCCTCAGACTGAAGAATACATGAATGACCCAGCCCTCAGACTTGCTTGTGCTGCAAGGGTCCCAGCGCCTCAGACTGGAGAATACATGAATGACCCAGCCCTCAGACTTGTGTGTGCGGTGAGGGTCACAGCGCCTCAGACTGGATAATACATGAATGACCCAAGCCCTCAGACTTGCATGTGCGGCAAGGGTCACAGCGCCTCAGACTGGATAATACATGAATGACCCAATCCCTCAGACCTGCGTGCGCGGCAAGGGTCACAGCTCCTCAGATTGAAGAACACATGAATGACCCAAGCCCTCAGACTTGCGTGTGCCTCAAGAGTCACAGCGCCTCAGACTGGAGAACACATGAATGACCCAAGCCCTCAGACTTGCGTGTGCGGCAAGGACCCCAGGGCCTCAGACTGGATAACCCTTGAATGACACAATCACTCAGACTTGGGTGTGCGGCAAGGGCCCCAGCGCCTCAGACTGGAGAACACATGAATGACCCAGCCCTCAGACTTGCGTATGCCGAAAGGGCCCCAGCGCCTCAGACTGGAGAATACATGAATGACCCAGCCCTCAGACTTGCGTGTGCAGCAAGGGTCCCAGTGCCTCAGACTGGAGAATACATGGATGACCCAGCCCTCAGACTTGCGTGTGCGGCAAGGGTCCCAGCGCCTCAGACTGGAGAATACATGAACGACCCAGCCCTCAGACTTGCGTGTGCGGCAAGGGTCCCAGCGCCTCAGACTGGAGAATACATGAATGACCCAGCCCTCAGACTTGCGTGTGCGGCAAGGGTCCCAGCTCCTCAGACTGGAGAATACATGAATGACCCAGCCCTCAGACTTGCGTGTGCGGAAAGGGTCCCAGCGCCTCAGACTGGAGAATACATGAATGACACAGCCCTCAGACTTGCGTGTGCGGCAAGGGTCACATCGCCTCAGACTGGAGAAGACATGAATGACCCAGCCCTCAGACTTGCATGTGCGGCAAGGGTCACAGTGCCTCAGACGGGAGAATACATGAATGACCCAGCCGTCAGACTTGCGTGTGCGGCAAGAGTCACAGCGCCTCAGAAGCGAGAATACATGAATGACCCAGCCCTCAGACTTGCGTGTGCGGCAAGGGTCACAGCGCCTCAGACGGGAGAATAAATGAATGACCCAGCTCTCAGACTTGCGTGTGCGGCAAGGTTCACAGCGCCTCAGACGGGATAATACATGAATGACCCAAGCCCTCAGACTTGCATGTGCGGCAAGGGTCACAGCGCCTCAGACTGGATAATACATGAATGACCCAAGCCCTCAGACCTGCGTGCGAGGCAAGGGTCACAGCTCCTCAGATTGAAGAACACATGAATGACCCAAGCCCTCAGACTTGCGTGTGCCTCAAGAGTCACAGCGCCTCAGACTGGAGAACACATGAATGACCCAAGCCCTCAGACTTGCGTGTGCGGCAAGGACCCCAGGGCCTCAGACTGGATAACCCTTGAATGACACAATCACTCAGACTTGGGTGTGCGGCAAGGGCCCCAGCGCCTCAGACTGGAGAACACATGAATGACCCAGCCCTCAGACTTGCGTATGCCGAAAGGGCCCCAGCGCCTCAGACTGGAGAATACATGAATGACCCAGCCCTCAGACTTGCGTGTGCAGCAAGGGTCCCAGTGCCTCAGACTGGAGAATACATGGATGACCCAGCCCTCAGACTTGCGTGTGCGGCAAGGGTCCCAGCGCCTCAGACTGGAGAATACATGAACGACCCAGCCCTCAGACTTGCGTGTGCGGCAAGGGTCCCAGCGCCTCAGACTGGAGAATACATGAATGACCCAGCCCTCAGACTTGCGTGTGCGGCAAGGGTCCCAGCTCCTCAGACTGGAGAATACATGAATGACCCAGCCCTCAGACTTGCGTGTGCGGAAAGGGTCCCAGCGCCTCAGAATGGAGAATACATGAATGACACAGCCCTCAGACTTGCGTGTGCGGCAAGGGTCACATCGCCTCGGACTGGAGAAGACATGAATGACCCAGCCCTCAGACTTGCATGTGCGGCAAGGGTCACAGTGCCTCAGACGGGAGAATACATGAATGACCCAGCCGTCAGACTTGCGTGTGCGGCAAGAGTCACAGCGCCTCAGAAGCGAGAATACATGAATGACCCAGCCCTCAGACTTGCGTGTGCGGCAAGGGTCACAGCGCCTCAGACGGGAGAATACATGAATGACCCAGCCCTCAGACTTGCGTGTGCGGCAAGGTTCACAGCGCCTCAGACGGGAGAATACCCGATTGACCCAGCCCTCAGACTTGCGTGTGCGGCAAGGGTCACAGCGCCTCAGACTGGAGAATACATGAATGACCCAGCCCTCAGACTTGCGTGTGCGGCAAGGGTCACAGCGCCTCAGACTGGAGAATACATGAATGACCCAAGCCCTCAGACT
Source organism: Lissotriton helveticus (assembly GCF_964261635.1). Taxonomy (NCBI): domain Eukaryota; kingdom Metazoa; phylum Chordata; class Amphibia; order Caudata; family Salamandridae; genus Lissotriton; species Lissotriton helveticus. Next base: position 87,091,033 of record NC_136057.1, read on the forward strand.
TGCGTGTGCAGCAACACCCCAGCACCTCAGACTGGAGAACACATGAATGACCCAGCCCTCAGACTTGCGTGTGCGGCAAGGGTCCCAGCGCCTCAGACTGGAGAATACATGAATGACCTAGCCCTCAGACCTGCGTGTGCGGCAAGGGTCCCAGCGCCTCAGACTGGAGAATACATGAATGACCCAGCCCTCAGACTTGCGTGTGCGGCAAGGGTCCAGCGCCTCAGACTGGAGAATACATGAATGACCCAGCCCTCAGACTTGTGTGTGCGGCAAGGGTCCCAGCACCTCAGACTGGAGAATACATGAATGACCCAGCCTCCAGACTTGCGTGTGCGGCAAGGGTCACAGCGCCTCAGACGGGAGAATACATGAATGACCCAGCCCTCAGACTTGCGTGTGCGGCAAGAGTCACAGCGCCTCAGACTGGAGAATACATGAATGACCCAGCCCTCAGACTTGCGTGTGCGGCAAGGGTCACAGCGCCTCAGACGGAAGAATACATGAATGACCCAGCCCTCAGACTTGCGTGTGCGGCAAGGTTCACAGCGCCTCAGACGGGAGAATACATGAATGACCCAGCCCTCAGATTTGCGTGTGCGGCAAGGGTCACAGTGCCTCAGACTGGATAATACATGAATAACCCAAGCCCTCAGACTTGCGTGCGCGGCAAGGGTCACAGTGCCTCAGACTGGATAATACATGAATGACCCAGCCCTCAGACTTGCGTGTGCGGCAAGGGTCACAGCGCCTCAGAAGGGAGAATACATGAATGACCCAGCCCTCAGACTTGCGTATGCTGCAAGGGTCCCAGCGCCTCAGACTGAAGAATACATGAATGACCCAGCCCTCAGACTTGCTTGTGCTGCAAGGGTCCCAGCGCCTCAGACTGGAGAATACATGAATGACCCAGCCCTCAGACTTGTGTGTGCGGTGAGGGTCACAGCGCCTCAGACTGGATAATACATGAATGACCCAAGCCCTCAGACTTGCATGTGCGGCAAGGGTCACAGCGCCTCAGACTGGATAATACATGAATGACCCAAGCCCTCAGACCTGCGTGCGCGGCAAGGGTCACAGCTCCTCAGATTGAAGAACACATGAATGACCCAAGCCCTCAGACTTGCGTGTGCCTCAAGAGTCACAGCGCCTCAGACTGGAGAACACATGAATGACCCAAGCCCTCAGACTTGCGTGTGCGGCAAGGACCCCAGGGCCTCAGACTGGATAACCCTTGAATGACACAATCACTCAGACTTGGGTGTGCGGCAAGGGCCCCAGCGCCTCAGACTGGAGAACACATGAATGACCCAGCCCTCAGACTTGCGTATGCCGAAAGGGCCCCAGCGCCTCAGACTGGAGAATACATGAATGACCCAGCCCTCAGACTTGCGTGTGCAGCAAGGGTCCCAGTGCCTCAGACTGGAGAATACATGGATGACCCAGCCCTCAGACTTGCGTGTGCGGCAAGGGTCCCAGCGCCTCAGACTGGAGAATACATGAACGACCCAGCCCTCAGACTTGCGTGTGCGGCAAGGGTCCCAGCGCCTCAGACTGGAGAATACATGAATGACCCAGCCCTCAGACTTGCGTGTGCGGCAAGGGTCCCAGCTCCTCAGACTGGAGAATACATGAATGACCCAGCCCTCAGACTTGCGTGTGCGGAAAGGGTCCCAGCGCCTCAGACTGGAGAATACATGAATGACACAGCCCTCAGACTTGCGTGTGCGGCAAGGGTCACATCGCCTCAGACTGGAGAAGACATGAATGACCCAGCCCTCAGACTTGCATGTGCGGCAAGGGTCACAGTGCCTCAGACGGGAGAATACATGAATGACCCAGCCGTCAGACTTGCGTGTGCGGCAAGAGTCACAGCGCCTCAGAAGCGAGAATACATGAATGACCCAGCCCTCAGACTTGCGTGTGCGGCAAGGGTCACAGCGCCTCAGACGGGAGAATAAATGAATGACCCAGCTCTCAGACTTGCGTGTGCGGCAAGGTTCACAGCGCCTCAGACGGGAGAATACATGATTGACCCAGCCCTCAGACTTGCGTGTGCGGCAAGGGTCACAGCGCCTCAGACTGGAGAATACATGAATGACCCAAGCCCTCAGACTTGCGTGTGCGGCAAGGGTTACAGAGCCTCAGACTGGAGAATACATGAATGACTCAAGCCCTCAGACTTGCGTGTGCCGCAAGGGTCACGGCGCCTCAGACTGGAGAATACATGAATGACCCAAGCCCTCAGACTTGCGTGTGCGGCAATGGTCACAGCGCCTCAGACTGGAGAATACATGAATGACCCAAGCCCTCAGACTTGCGTGTGCGGAAAGGGTCACAGCGCCTCAGACGGGAGAATACATGAATGATCCAGCCCTCAGACTTGCGTGTGCGGCAAGGGTCACAGCCCCTCAGACGGGAGAATACATGAATGACCCAAGCACTCAGACTTGCGTGTGCGGCAAGGGTTACAGCGCCTCAGACTGGAGAATACATGAATGACTCAAGCCCTCAGACTTGCGTGTGCCGCAAGGGTCACGGCGCCTCAGACTGGAGAATACATGAATGACCCAGCCCTCAGACTTGCGTGTGCCGCAAGGTTCCCAGCGCCTCAGACGGGAGAATACATGAATGACCCAGCCCTCAGACTTGCGTGTGCGGCAAGGGTCACAGCGCCTCAGACTGGATAATACATGAATGACCCAAGCCCTCAGACTTGCGTGCGCGGCAAGGGTCACAGTGCCTCAGACTGGATAATACATGAATGACCCAGCCCTCAGACTTGCGTGTGCGGCAAGGGTCACAGCGCCTCAGAAGGGAGAATACATGAATGACCCAGCCCTCAGACTTGCGTATGCTGCAAGGGTCCCAGCGCCTCAGACTGGAGAATACATGAATGACCCAGCCCTCAGACTTGCTTGTGCTGCAAGGGTCCCAGCGCCTCAGACTGGAGAATATATGAATGACCCAGCCCTCAGACTTGTGTGTGCGGTGAGGGTCACAGCGCCTCAGACTGGATAATACATGAATGACCCAAGCCCTCAGACTTGCATGTGCGGCAAGGGTCACAGCGCCTCAGACTGGATAATACATGAATGACCCAAGCCCTCAGACCTGCGTGCGAGGCAAGGGTCACAGCTCCTCAGATTGAAGAACACATGAATGACCCAAGCCCTCAGACTTGCGTGTGCCTCAAGAGTCACAGCGCCTCAGACTGGAGAACACATGAATGACCCAAGCCCTCAGACTTGCGTGTGCGGCAAGGACCCCAGGGCCTCAGACTGGATAACCCTTGAATGACACAATCACTCAGACTTGGGTGTGCGGCAAGGGCCCCAGCGCCTCAGACTGGAGAACACATGAATGACCCAGCCCTCAGACTTGCGTATGCCGAAAGGGCCCCAGCGCCTCAGACTGGAGAATACATGAATGACCCAGCCCTCAGACTTGCGTGTGCAGCAAGGGTCCCAGTGCCTCAGACTGGAGAATACATGGATGACCCAGCCCTCAGACTTGCGTGTGCGGCAAGGGTCCCAGCGCCTCAGACTGGAGAATACATGAACGACCCAGCCCTCAGACTTGCATGTGCGGCAAGGGTCACAGCGCCTCAGACTGGATAATACATGAATGACCCAAGCCCTCAGACTTGCGTGCGCGGCAAGGGTCACAGTGCCTCAGACTGGATAATACATGAATGACCCAGCCCTCAGACTTGCGTGTGCGGCAAGGGTCACAGCGCCTCAGAAGGGAGAATACATGAATGACCCAGCCCTCAGACTTGCGTATGCTGCAAGGGTCCCAGCGCCTCAGACTGGAGAATACATGAATGACCCAGCCCTCAGACTTGCTTGTGCTGCAAGGGTCCCAGCGCCTCAGACTGGAGAATATATGAATGACCCAGCCCTCAGACTTGTGTGTGCGGTGAGGGTCACAGCGCCTCAGACTGGATAATACATGAATGACCCAAGCCCTCAGACTTGCATGTGCGGCAAGGGTCACAGCGCCTCAGACTGGATAATACATGAATGACCCAAGCCCTCAGACCTGCGTGCGAGGCAAGGGTCACAGCTCCTCAGATTGAAGAACACATGAATGACCCAAGCCCTCAGACTTGCGTGTGCCTCAAGAGTCACAGCGCCTCAGACTGGAGAACACATGAATGACCCAAGCCCTCAGACTTGCGTGTGCGGCAAGGACCCCAGGGCCTCAGACTGGATAACCCTTGAATGACACAATCACTCAGACTTGGGTGTGCGGCAAGGGCCCCAGCGCCTCAGATTGGAGAACACATGAATGACCCAGCCCTCAGACTTGCGTATGCCGAAAGGGCCCCAGCGCCTCAGACTGGAGAATACATGAATGACCCAGCCCTCAGACTTGCGTGTGCAGCAAGGGTCCCAGTGCCTCAGACTGGAGAATACATGGATGACCCAGCCCTCAGACTTGCGTGTGCGGCAAGGGTCCCAGCGCCTCAGACTGGAGAATACATGAACGACCCAGCCCTCAGACTTGCGTGTGCGGCAAGGGTCCCAGCGCCTCAGACTGGAGAATACATGAATGACCCAGCCCTCAGACTTGCGTGTGCGGCAAGGGTCCCAGCTCCTCAGACTGGAGAATACATGAATGACCCAGCCCTCAGACTTGCGTGTGCGGAAAGGGTCCCAGCGCCTCAGACTGGAGAATACATGAATGACACAGCCCTCAGACTTGCGTGTGCGGCAAGGGTCACATCGCCTCAGACTGGAGAAGACATGAATGACCCAGCCCTCAGACTTGCATGTGCGGCAAGGGTCACAGTGCCTCAGACGGGAGAATACATGAATGACCCAGCCGTCAGACTTGCGTGTGCGGCAAGAGTCACAGCGCCTCAGAAGCGAGAATACATGAATGACCCAGCCCTCAGACTTGCGTGTGCGGCAAGGGTCACAGCGCCTCAGACGGGAGAATACATGAATGACCCAGCCCTCAGACTTGCGTGTGCGGCAAGGTTCACAGCGCCTCAGACGGGAGAATACATGATTGACCCAGCCCTCAGACTTGCGTGTGCGGCAAGGGTCACAGCGCCTCAGACTGGAGAATACATGAATGACCCAGCCCTCAGACTTGCGTGTGCGGCAAGGGTCACAGCGCCTCAGACTGGAGAATACATGAATGACCCAAGCCCTCAGACTTGCGTGTGCAGCAACACCCCAGCACCTCAGACTGGAGAACACATGAATGACCCAGCCCTCAGACTTGCGTGTGCGGCAAGGGTCCCAGCGCCTCAGACTGGAGAATACATGAATGACCCAGCCCTCAGACCTGCGTGTGCGGCAAGGGTCCCAGCGCCTCAGACTGGAGAATACATGAATGACCCAGCCCTCAGACTTGCGTGTGCGGCAAGGGTCCAGCGCCTCAGACTGGAGAATACATGAATGACCCAGCCCTCAGACTTGTGTGTGCGGCAAGGGTCCCAGCACCTCAGACTGGAGAATACATGAATGACCCAGCCTCCAGACTTGCGTGTGCGGCAAGGGTCACAGCGCCTCAGATGGGAGAATACATGAATGACCCAGCCCTCAGACTTGCGTGTGCGGCAAGAGTCACAGCGCCTCAGACTGGAGAATACATGAATGACCCAGCCCTCAGACTTGCGTGTGCGGCAAGGGTCACAGCGCCTCAGACGGAAGAATACATGAATGACCCAGCCCTCAGACTTGCGTGTGCGGCAAGGGTCACAGCGCCTCAGACTGGAGAATATATGAATTACCCAGCCCTCAGACTTGCATGTGCGGCAAGTGTCACAGCGCCTCAGAAGGGAGAATACATCAATGACCCAGCCCTCAGACTTGCGTGTGCGGCAAGGTTCACAGCGCCTCAGAAGGAAGAATACATGAATGACCCAGCCCTCAGACTTGCGTGTGCGGCAAGGGTCACAGCGCCTCAGACTGGATAATACATGAATGACCCAAGCCCTCAGACTTGCGTGCGCGATAAGGGTCACAGTGCCTCAGACTGGATAATACATGAATGAACCAGCCCTCAGACTTGCGTGTGCGGCAAGGGTCCAGCGCCTCAGACTGGAGAATACATGAATGACCCAGCCCTCAGACTTGCGTGTGCGGCAAGGGTCCAGCGCCTCAGACTGGAGAATACATGAATGACCCAGCCCTCAGACTTGCATGTGCGGCAAGGGTCACAGTGCCTCAGACGGGAGAATACATGAATGACCCAGCCCTCAGACTTGCGTGTGCGGCAAGGGTCACAGCCCCTCAGACTGGAGAATACATGAATGACCCAAGCCCTCAGACTTGTGTGTGCGGCAAGGGTCACAGTGCCTCAGACTGGAGAACACATGAATGACCCAGCCCTCAGACTTGCGTGTGCGGCAAGTGTCACTGCGCCTCAGACGGGAGAATACATGAATGACCCAGCCCTCAGACTTGCATGTGCGGCAAGGGTCACAGTGCCTCAGACGGGAGAATACATGAATGACCCAGCCGTCAGACTTGCGTGTGCGGCAAGAGTCACAGCGCCTCAGAAGCGAGAATACATGAATGACCCAGCCCTCAGACTTGCGTGTGCGGCAAGGGTCACAGCGCCTCAGACGGGAGAATACATGAATGACCCAGCCCTCAGACTTGCGTGTGCGGCAAGGTTCACAGCGCCTCAGACGGGAGAATACATGATTGACCCAGCCCTCAGACTTGCGTGTGCGGCAAGGGTCACAGCGCCTCAGACTGGAGAATACATGAATGACCCAAGCCCTCAGACTTGCGTGTGCAGCAACACCCCAGCACCTCAGACTGGAGAACACATGAATGACCCAGCCCTCAGACTTGCGTGTGCGGCAAGGGTCCCAGCGCCTCAGACTGGAGAATACATGAATGACCCAGCCCTCAGACCTGCGTGTGCGGCAAGGGTCCCAGCGCCTCAGACTGGAGAATACATGAATGACCCAGCCCTCAGACTTGCGTGTGCGGCAAGGGTCCAGCGCCTCAGACTGGAGAATACATGAATGACCCAGCCCTCAGACTTGTGTGTGCGGCAAGGGTCCCAGCACCTCAGACTGGAGAATACATGAATGACCCAGCCTCCAGACTTGCGTGTGCGGCAAGGGACACAGCGCCTCAGACGGGAGAATACATGAATGACCCAGCCCTCAGACTTGCGTGTGCGGCAAGAGTCACAGCGCCTCAGACTGGAGAATACATGAATGACCCAGCCTCCAGACTTGCGTGTGCGGCAAGGGTCACAGCGCCTCAGACGGGAGAATACATGAATGACCCAGCCCTCAGACTTGCGTGTGCGGCAAGAGTCACAGCGCCTCAGACTGGAGAATACATGAATGACCCAGCCCTCAGACTTGCGTGTGCGGCAAGGGTCACAGCGCCTCAGACGGAAGAATACATGAATGACCCAGCCCTCAGACTTGCGTGTGCGGCAAGGGTCACAGCGCCTCAGACTGGAGAATATATGAATTACCCAGCCCTCAGACTTGCATGTGCGGCAAGTGTCACAGCGCCTCAGAAGGGAGAATACATCAATGACCCAGCCCTCAGACTTGCGTGTGCGGCAAGGTTCACAGCGCCTCAGAAGGAAGAATACATGAATGACCCAGCCCTCAGACTTGCGTGTGCGGCAAGGGTCACAGCGCCTCAGACTGGATAATACATGAATGACCCAAGCCCTCAGACTTGCGTGCGCGATAAGGGTCACAGTGCCTCAGACTGGATAATACATGAATGAACCAGCCCTCAGACTTGCGTGTGCGGCAAGGGTCCAGCGCCTCAGACTGGAGAATACATGAATGACCCAGCCCTCAGACTTGCGTGTGCGGCAAGGGTCCAGCGCCTCAGACTGGAGAATACATGAATGACCCAGCCCTCAGACTTGCATGTGCGGCAAGGGTCACAGCGCCTCAGACGGGAGAATACATGAATGACCCAGCCCTCAGACTTGCGTGTGCGGCAAGGGTCACAGCCCCTCAGACTGGAGAATACATGAATGACCCAAGCCCTCAGACTTGTGTGTGCGGCAAGGGTCACAGTGCCTCAGACTGGAGAACACATGAATGACCCAGCCCTCAGACTTGCGTGTGCGGCAAGTGTCACAGCGCCTCAGACGGGAGAATACATGAATGACCCAGCCCTCAGACTTGCGTGTGCGGCAAGGGTCACAGCGCCTCAGACTGGAGAACACATGAATGACCCAGCCCTCAGACTTGTGTGTGCGGCAAGGGTCACAGTGCCTCAGACTGGAGAACACATGAATGACCCAGCCCTCAGACTTGCGTGTGCGGCAAGTGTCACAGCGCCTCAGACGGGAGAATACATGAATGACCCAGCCCTCAGACTTGCATGTGCGGCAAGGGTCACAGTGCCTCAGACGGGAGAATACATGAATGACCCAGCCGTCAGACTTGCGTGTGCGGCAAGAGTCACAGCGCCTCAGAAGCGAGAATACATGAATGACCCAGCCCTCAGACTTGCGTGTGCGGCAAGGGTCACAGCGCCTCAGACGGGAGAATACATGAATGACCCAGCCCTCAGACTTGCGTGTGCGGCAAGGTTCACAGCGCCTCAGACGGGAGAATACATGATTGACCCAGCCCTCAGACTTGCGTGTGCGGCAAGGGTCACAGCGCCTCAGACTGGAGAATACATGAATGACCCAGCCCTCAGACTTGCGTGTGCGGCAAGGGTCACAGCGCCTCAGACTGGAGAATACATGAATGACCCAAGCCCTCAGACTTGCGTGTGCAGCAACACCCCAGCACCTCAGACTGGAGAACACATGAATGACCCAGCCCTCAGACTTGCGTGTGCGGCAAGGGTCCCAGCGCCTCAGACTGGAGAATACATGAATGACCCAGCCCTCAGACCTGCGTGTGCGGCAAGGGTCCCAGCGCCTCAGACTGGAGAATACATGAATGACCCAGCCCTCAGACTTGCGTGTGCGGCAAGGGTCCAGCGCCTCAGACTGGAGAATACATGAATGACCCAGCCCTCAGACTTGTGTGTGCGGCAAGGGTCCCAGCACCTCAGACTGGAGAATACATGAATGACCCAGCCTCCAGACTTGCGTGTGCGGCAAGGGTCACAGCGCCTCAGACGGGAGAATACATGAATGACCCAGCCCTCAGACTTGCGTGTGCGGCAAGAGTCACAGCGCCTCAGACTGGAGAATACATGAATGACCCAGCCCTCAGACTTGCGTGTGCGGCAAGGGTCACAGCACCTCAGACGGAAGAATACATGAATGACCCAGCCCTCAGACTTGCATGTGCGGCAAGGGTCACAGCGCCTCAGACTGGAGAATATATGAATTACCCAGCCCTCAGACTTGCATGTGCGGCAAGTGTCACAGCGCCTCAGAAGGGAGAATACATGAATGACCCAGCCCTCAGACTTGCGTGTGCGGCAAGGTTCACAGCGCCTCAGAAGGAAGAATACATGAATGACCCAGCCCTCAGACTTGCGTGTGCGGCAAAGGTCACCGCGCCTCAGACTGGATAATACATGAATGACCCAAGCCCTCAGACTTGCGTGCGCGATAAGGGTCACAGTGCCTCAGACTGGATAATACATGAATGAACCAGCCCTCAGACTTGCGTGTGCGGCAAGGGTCCAGCGCCTCAGACTGGAGAATACATGAATGACCCAGCCCTCAGACTTGCGTGTGCGGCAAGGGTCCAGCGCCTCAGACTGGAGAATACATGAATGACCCAGCCCTCAGACTTGCGTGTGCGGCAAGGGTCACAGCGCCTCAGACGGGAGAATACATGAATGACCCAGCCCTCAGACTTGCGTGTGCGGCAAGGGTCACAGCCCCTCAGACTGGAGAATACATGAATGACCCAAGCCCTCAGACTTGTGTGTGCGGCAAGGGTCACAGTGCCTCAGACTGGAGAACACATGAATGACCCAGCCCTCAGACTTGCGTGTGCGGCAAGTGTCACAGCGCCTCAGACGGGAGAATACATGAATGACCCAGCCCTCAGACTTGTGTGTGCGGTGAGGGTCACAGCGCCTCAGACTGGATAATACATGAATGACCCAAGCCCTCAGACTTGCATGTGCGGCAAGGGTCACAGCGCCTCAGACTGGATAATACATGAATGACCCAAGCCCTCAGACCTGCGTGCGAGGCAAGGGTCACAGCTCCTCAGATTGAAGAACACATGAATGACCCAAGCCCTCAGACTTGCGTGTGCCTCAAGAGTCACAGCGCCTCAGACTGGAGAACACATGAATGACCCAAGCCCTCAGACTTGCGTGTGCGGCAAGGACCCCAGGGCCTCAGACTGGATAACCCTTGAATGACACAATCACTCAGACTTGGGTGTGCGGCAAGGGCCCCAGCGCCTCAGACTGGAGAACACATGAATGACCCAGCCCTCAGACTTGCGTATGCCGAAAGGGCCCCAGCGCCTCAGACTGGAGAATACATGAATGACCCAGCCCTCAGACTTGCGTGTGCAGCAAGGGTCCCAGTGCCTCAGACTGGAGAATACATGGATGACCCAGCCCTCAGACTTGCGTGTGCGGCAAGGGTCCCAGCGCCTCAGACTGGAGAATACATGAACGACCCAGCCCTCAGACTTGCGTGTGCGGCAAGGGTCCCAGCGCCTCAGACTGGAGAATACATGAATGACCCAGCCCTCAGACTTGCGTGTGCGGCAAGGGTCCCAGCTCCTCAGACTGGAGAATACATGAATGACCCAGCCCTCAGACTTGCGTGTGCGGAAAGGGTCCCAGCGCCTCAGAATGGAGAATACATGAATGACACAGCCCTCAGACTTGCGTGTGCGGCAAGGGTCACATCGCCTCAGACTGGAGAAGACATGAATGACCCAGCCCTCAGACTTGCATGTGCGGCAAGGGTCACAGTGCCTCAGACGGGAGAATACATGAATGACCCAGCCGTCAGACTTGCGTGTGCGGCAAGAGTCACAGCGCCTCAGAAGCGAGAATACATGAATGACCCAGCCCTCAGACTTGCGTGTGCGGCAAGGGTCACAGCGCCTCAGACGGGAGAATACATGAATGACCCAGCCCTCAGACTTGCGTGTGCGGCAAGGTTCACAGCGCCTCAGACGGGAGAATACATGATTGACCCAGCCCTCAGACTTGCGTGTGCGGCAAGGGTCACAGCGCCTCAGACTGGAGAATACATGAATGACCCAGCCCTCAGACTTGCGTGTGCGGCAAGGGTCACAGCGCCTCAGACTGGAGAATACATGAATGACCCAAGCCCTCAGACTTGCGTGTGCAGCAACACCCCAGCACCTCAGACTGGAGAACACATGAATGACCCAGCCCTCAGACTTGCGTGTGCGGCAAGGGTCCCAGCGCCTCAGACTGGAGAATACATGAATGACCTAGCCCTCAGACCTGCGTGTGCGGCAAGGGTCCCAGCGCCTCAGACTGGAGAATACATGAATGACCCAGCCCTCAGACTTGCGTGTGCGGCAAGGGTCCAGCGCCTCAGACTGGAGAATACATGAATGACCCAGCCCTCAGACTTGTGTGTGCGGCAAGGGTCCCAGCACCTCAGACTGGAGAATACATGAATGACCCAGCCTCCAGACTTGCGTGTGCGGCAAGGGTCACAGCGCCTCAGACGGGAGAATACATGAATGACCCAGCCCTCAGACTTGCGTGTGCGGCAAGAGTCACAGCGCCTCAGACTGGAGAATACATGAATGACCCAGCCCTCAGACTTGCGTGTGCGGCAAGGGTCACAGCGCCTCAGACGGAAGAATACATGAATGACCCAGCCCTCAGACTTGCGTGTGCGGCAAGGTTCACAGCGCCTCAGACGGGAGAATACATGAATGACCCAGCCCTCAGACTTGCGTGTGCGGCAAGGGTCACAGTGCCTCAGACTGGATAATACATGAATAACCCAAGCCCTCAGACTTGCGTGCGCGGCAAGGGTCACAGTGCCTCAGACTGGATAATACATGAATGACCCAGCCCTCAGACTTGCGTGTGCGGCAAGGGTCACAGCGCCTCAGAAGGGAGAATACATGAATGACCCAGCCCTCAGACTTGCGTATGCTGCAAGGGTCCCAGCGCCTCAGACTGAAGAATACATGAATGACCCAGCCCTCAGACTTGCTTGTGCTGCAAGGGTCCCAGCGCCTCAGACTGGAGAATACATGAATGACCCAGCCCTCAGACTTGTGTGTGCGGTGAGGGTCACAGCGCCTCAGACTGGATAATACATGAATGACCCAAGCCCTCAGACTTGCATGTGCGGCAAGGGTCACAGCGCCTCAGACTGGATAATACATGAATGACCCAAGCCCTCAGACCTGCGTGCGCGGCAAGGGTCACAGCTCCTCAGATTGAAGAACACATGAATGACCCAAGCCCTCAGACTTGCGTGTGCCTCAAGAGTCACAGCGCCTCAGACTGGAGAACACATGAATGACCCAAGCCCTCAGACTTGCGTGTGCGGCAAGGACCCCAGGGCCTCAGACTGGATAACCCTTGAATGACACAATCACTCAGACTTGGGTGTGCGGCAAGGGCCCCAGCGCCTCAGACTGGAGAACACATGAATGACCCAGCCCTCAGACTTGCGTATGCCGAAAGGGCCCCAGCGCCTCAGACTGGAGAATACATGAATGACCCAGCCCTCAGACTTGCGTGTGCAGCAAGGGTCCCAGTGCCTCAGACTGGAGAATACATGGATGACCCAGCCCTCAGACTTGCGTGTGCGGCAAGGGTCCCAGCGCCTCAGACTGGAGAATACATGAACGACCCAGCCCTCAGACTTGCGTGTGCGGCAAGGGTCCCAGCGCCTCAGACTGGAGAATACATGAATGACCCAGCCCTCAGACTTGCGTGTGCGGCAAGGGTCCCAGCTCCTCAGACTGGAGAATACATGAATGACCCAGCCCTCAGACTTGCGTGTGCGGAAAGGGTCCCAGCGCCTCAGACTGGAGAATACATGAATGACACAGCCCTCAGACTTGCGTGTGCGGCAAGGGTCACATCGCCTCAGACTGGAGAAGACATGAATGACCCAGCCCTCAGACTTGCATGTGCGGCAAGGGTCACAGTGCCTCAGACGGGAGAATACATGAATGACCCAGCCGTCAGACTTGCGTGTGCGGCAAGAGTCACAGCGCCTCAGAAGCGAGAATACATGAATGACCCAGCCCTCAGACTTGCGTGTGCGGCAAGGGTCACAGCGCCTCAGACGGGAGAATAAATGAATGACCCAGCTCTCAGACTTGCGTGTGCGGCAAGGTTCACAGCGCCTCAGACGGGAGAATACATGATTGACCCAGCCCTCAGACTTGCGTGTGCGGCAAGGGTCACAGCGCCTCAGACTGGAGAATACATGAATGACCCAAGCCCTCAGACTTGCGTGTGCGGCAAGGGTTACAGAGCCTCAGACTGGAGAATACATGAATGACTCAAGCCCTCAGACTTGCGTGTGCCGCAAGGGTCACGGCGCCTCAGACTGGAGAATACATGAATGACCCAAGCCCTCAGACTTGCGTGTGCGGCAATGGTCACAGCGCCTCAGACTGGAGAATACATGAATGACCCAAGCCCTCAGACTTGCGTGTGCGGAAAGGGTCACAGCGCCTCAGACGGGAGAATACATGAATGATCCAGCCCTCAGACTTGCGTGTGCGGCAAGGGTCACAGCCCCTCAGACGGGAGAATACATGAATGACCCAAGCCCTCAGACTTGCGTGTGCGGCAAGGGTTACAGCGCCTCAGACTGGAGAATACATGAATGACTCAAGCCCTCAGACTTGCGTGTGCCGCAAGGGTCACGGCGCCTCAGACTGGAGAATACATGAATGACCCAGCCCTCAGACTTGCGTGTGCGGCAAGGTTCCCAGCGCCTCAGACGGGAGAATACATGAATGACCCAGCCCTCAGACTTGCGTGTGCGGCAAGGGTCACAGCGCCTCAGACTGGATAATACATGAATGACCCAAGCCCTCAGACTTGCGTGCGCGGCAAGGGTCACAGTGCCTCAGACTGGATAATACATGAATGACCCAGCCCTCAGACTTGCGTGTGCGGCAAGGGTCACAGCGCCTCAGAAGGGAGAATACATGAATGACCCAGCCCTCAGACTTGCGTATGCTGCAAGGGTCCCAGCGCCTCAGACTGGAGAATACATGAATGACCCAGCCCTCAGACTTGCTTGTGCTGCAAGGGTCCCAGCGCCTCAGACTGGAGAATATATGAATGACCCAGCCCTCAGACTTGTGTGTGCGGTGAGGGTCACAGCGCCTCAGACTGGATAATACATGAATGACCCAAGCCCTCAGACTTGCATGTGCGGCAAGGGTCACAGCGCCTCAGACTGGATAATACATGAATGACCCAAGCCCTCAGACCTGCGTGCGAGGCAAGGGTCACAGCTCCTCAGATTGAAGAACACATGAATGACCCAAGCCCTCAGACTTGCGTGTGCCTCAAGAGTCACAGCGCCTCAGACTGGAGAACACATGAATGACCCAAGCCCTCAGACTTGCGTGTGCGGCAAGGACCCCAGGGCCTCAGACTGGATAACCCTTGAATGACACAATCACTCAGACTTGGGTGTGCGGCAAGGGCCCCAGCGCCTCAGACTGGAGAACACATGAATGACCCAGCCCTCAGACTTGCGTATGCCGAAAGGGCCCCAGCGCCTCAGACTGGAGAATACATGAATGACCCAGCCCTCAGACTTGCGTGTGCAGCAAGGGTCCCAGTGCCTCAGACTGGAGAATACATGGATGACCCAGCCCTCAGACTTGCGTGTGCAGCAAGGGTCCCAGCGCCTCAGACTGGAGAATACATGAACGACCCAGCCCTCAGACTTGCGTGTGCGGCAAGGGTCCCAGCGCCTCAGACTGGAGAATACATGAATGACCCAGCCCTCAGACTTGCGTGTGCGGCAAGGGTCCCAGCTCCTCAGACTGGAGAATACATGAATGACCCAGCCCTCAGACTTGCGTGTGCGGAAAGGGTCCCAGCGCCTCAGACTGGAGAATACATGAATGACACAGCCCTCAGACTTGCGTGTGCGGCAAGGGTCACATCGCCTCAGACTGGAGAAGACATGAATGACCCAGCCCTCAGACTTGCATGTGCGGCAAGGGTCACAGTGCCTCAGACGGGAGAATACATGAATGACCCAGCCGTCAGACTTGCGTGTGCGGCAAGAGTCACAGCGCCTCAGAAGCGAGAATACATGAATGACCCAGCCCTCAGACTTGCGTGTGCGGCAAGGTTCACAGCGCCTCAGACGGGAGAATACATGATTGACCCAGCCCTCAGACTTGCGTGTGCGGCAAGGGTCACAGCGCCTCAGACGGGAGAATACATGAATGACCCAGCCCTCAGACTTGCGTGTGCGGCAAGGTTCACAGCGCCTCAGACGGGAGAATACATGATTGACCCAGCCCTCAGACTTGCGTGTGCGGCAAGGGTCACAGCGCCTCAGACTGGAGAATACATGAATGACCCAGCCCTCAGACTTGCGTGTGCGGCAAGGGTCACAGCGCCTCAGACTGGAGAATACATGAATGACCCAAGCCCTCAGACTTGCGTGTGCAGCAACACCCCAGCACCTCAGACTGGAGAACACATGAATGACCCAGCCCTCAGACTTGCGTGTGCGGCAAGGGTCCCAGCGCCTCAGACTGGAGAATACATGAATGACCCAGCCCTCAGACCTGCGTGTGCGGCAAGGGTCCCAGCGCCTCAGACTGGAGAATACATGAATGACCCAGCCCTCAGACTTGCGTGTGCGGCAAGGGTCCAGCGCCTCAGACTGGAGAATACATGAATGACCCAGCCCTCAGACTTGTGTGTGCGGCAAGGGTCCCAGCACCTCAGACTGGAGAATACATGAATGACCCAGCCTCCAGACTTGCGTGTGCGGCAAGGGTCACAGCGCCTCAGACGGGAGAATACATGAATGACCCAGCCCTCAGACTTGCGTGTGCGGCAAGAGTCACAGCGCCTCAGACTGGAGAATACATGAATGACCCAGCCCTCAGACTTGCGTGTGCGGCAAGGGTCACAGCGCCTCAGACGGAAGAATACATGAATGACCCAGCCCTCAGACTTGCGTGTGCGGCAAGGGTCACAGCGCCTCAGACTGGAGAATATATGAATTACCCAGCCCTCAGACTTGCATGTGCGGCAAGTGTCACAGCGCCTCAGAAGGGAGAATACATCAATGACCCAGCCCTCAGACTTGCGTGTGCGGCAAGGTTCACAGCGCCTCAGAAGGAAGAATACATGAATGACCCAGCCCTCAGACTTGCGTGTGCGGCAAGGGTCACAGCGCCTCAGACTGGATAATACATGAATGACCCAAGCCCTCAGACTTGCGTGCGCGATAAGGGTCACAGTGCCTCAGACTGGATAATACATGAATGAACCAGCCCTCAGACTTGCGTGTGCGGCAAGGGTCCAGCGCCTCAGACTGGAGAATACATGAATGACCCAGCCCTCAGACTTGCGTGTGCGGCAAGGGTCCAGCGCCTCAGACTGGAGAATACATGAATGACCCAGCCCTCAGACTTGCATGTGCGGCAAGGGTCACAGTGCCTCAGACGGGAGAATACATGAATGACCCAGCCCTCAGACTTGCGTGTGCGGCAAGGGTCACAGCCCCTCAGACTGGAGAATACATGAATGACCCAAGCCCTCAGACTTGTGTGTGCGGCAAGGGTCACAGTGCCTCAGACTGGAGAACACATGAATGACCCAGCCCTCAGACTTGCGTGTGCGGCAAGTGTCACTGCGCCTCAGACGGGAGAATACATGAATGACCCAGCCCTCAGACTTGCATGTGCGGCAAGGGTCACAGTGCCTCAGACGGGAGAATACATGAATGACCCAGCCGTCAGACTTGCGTGTGCGGCAAGAGTCACAGCGCCTCAGAAGCGAGAATACATGAATGACCCAGCCCTCAGACTTGCGTGTGCGGCAAGGGTCACAGCGCCTCAGACGGGAGAATACATGAATGACCCAGCCCTCAGACTTGCGTGTGCGGCAAGGTTCACAGCGCCTCAGACGGGAGAATACATGATTGACCCAGCCCTCAGACTTGCGTGTGCGGCAAGGGTCACAGCGCCTCAGACTGGAGAATACATGAATGACCCAAGCCCTCAGACTTGCGTGTGCAGCAACACCCCAGCACCTCAGACTGGAGAACACATGAATGACCCAGCCCTCAGACTTGCGTGTGCGGCAAGGGTCCCAGCGCCTCAGACTGGAGAATCCATGAATGACCCAGCCCTCAGACCTGCGTGTGCGGCAAGGGTCCCAGCGCCTCAGACTGGAGAATACATGAATGACCCAGCCCTCAGACTTGCGTGTGCGGCAAGGGTCCAGCGCCTCAGACTGGAGAATACATGAATGACCCAGCCCTCAGACTTGTGTGTGCGGCAAGGGTCCCAGCACCTCAGACTGGAGAATACATGAATGACCCAGCCTCCAGACTTGCGTGTGCGGCAAGGGTCACAGCGCCTCAGACGGGAGAATACATGAATGACCCAGCCCTCAGACTTGCGTGTGCGGCAAGAGTCACAGCGCCTCAGACTGGAGAATACATGAATGACCCAGCCTCCAGACTTGCGTGTGCGGCAAGGGTCACAGCGCCTCAGACGGGAGAATACATGAATGACCCAGCCCTCAGACTTGCGTGTGCGGCAAGAGTCACAGCGCCTCAGACTGGAGAATACATGAATGACCCAGCCCTCAGACTTGCGTGTGCGGCAAGGGTCACAGCGCCTCAGACGGAAGAATACATGAATGACCCAGCCCTCAGACTTGCGTGTGCGGCAAGGGTCACAGCGCCTCAGACTGGAGAATATATGAATTACCCAGCCCTCAGACTTGCATGTGCGGCAAGTGTCACAGCGCCTCAGAAGGGAGAATACATCAATGACCCAGCCCTCAGACTTGCGTGTGCGGCAAGGTTCACAGCGCCTCAGAAGGAAGAATACATGAATGACCCAGCCCTCAGACTTGCGTGTGCGGCAAGGGTCACAGCGCCTCAGACTGGATAATACATGAATGACCCAAGCCCTCAGACTTGCGTGCGCGATAAGGGTCACAGTGCCTCAGACTGGATAATACATGAATGAACCAGCCCTCAGACTTGCGTGTGCGGCAAGGGTCCAGCGCCTCAGACTGGAGAATACATGAATGACCCAGCCCTCAGACTTGCGTGTGCGGCAAGGGTCCAGCGCCTCAGACTGGAGAATACATGAATGACCCAGCCCTCAGACTTGCATGTGCGGCAAGGGTCACAGCGCCTCAGACGGGAGAATACATGAATGACCCAGCCCTCAGACTTGCGTGTGCGGCAAGGGTCACAGCCCCTCAGACTGGAGAATACATGAATGACCCAAGCCCTCAGACTTGTGTGTGCGGCAAGGGTCACAGTGCCTCAGACTGGAGAACACATGAATGACCCAGCCCTCAGACTTGCGTGTGCGGCAAGTGTCACAGCGCCTCAGACGGGAGAATACATGAATGACCCAGCCCTCAGACTTGCGTGTGCGGCAAGGGTCACAGCGCCTCAGACTGGAGAACACATGAATGACCCAGCCCTCAGACTTGTGTGTGCGGCAAGGGTCACAGTGCCTCAGACTGGAGAACACATGAATGACCCAGCCCTCAGACTTGCGTGTGCGGCAAGTGTCACAGCGCCTCAGACGGGAGAATACATGAATGACCCAGCCCTCAGACTTGCATGTGCGGCAAGGGTCACAGTGCCTCAGACGGGAGAATACATGAATGACCCAGCCGTCAGACTTGCGTGTGCGGCAAGAGTCACAGCGCCTCAGAAGCGAGAATACATGAATGACCCAGCCCTCAGACTTGCGTGTGCGGCAAGGGTCACAGCGCCTCAGACGGGAGAATACATGAATGACCCAGCCCTCAGACTTGCGTGTGCGGCAAGGTTCACAGCGCCTCAGACGGGAGAATACATGATTGACCCAGCCCTCAGACTTGCGTGTGCGGCAAGGGTCACAGCGCCTCAGACTGGAGAATACATGAATGACCCAGCCCTCAGACTTGCGTGTGCGGCAAGGGTCACAGCGCCTCAGACTGGAGAATACATGAATGACCCAAGCCCTCAGACTTGCGTGTGCCGCAACACCCCAGCACCTCAGACTGGAGAACACATGAATGACCCAGCCCTCAGACTTGCGTGTGCGGCAAGGGTCCCAGCGCCTCAGACTGGAGAATACATGAATGACCCAGCCCTCAGACCTGCGTGTGCGGCAAGGGTCCCAGCGCCTCAGACTGGAGAATACATGAATGACCCAGCCCTCAGACTTGCGTGTGCGGCAAGGGTCCAGCGCCTCAGACTGGAGAATACATGAATGACCCAGCCCTCAGACTTGTGTGTGCGGCAAGGGTCCCAGCACCTCAGACTGGAGAATACATGAATGACCCAGCCTCCAGACTTGCGTGTGCGGCAAGGGTCACAGCGCCTCAGACGGGAGAATACATGAATGACCCAGCCCTCAGACTTGCGTGTGCGGCAAGAGTCACAGCGCCTCAGACTGGAGAATACATGAATGACCCAGCCCTCAGACTTGCGTGTGCGGCAAGGGTCACAGCGCCTCAGACGGAAGAATACATGAATGACCCAGCCCTCAGACTTGCGTGTGCGGCAAGGGTCACAGCGCCTCAGACTGGAGAATATATGAATTACCCAGCCCTCAGACTTGCATGTGCGGCAAGTGTCACAGCGCCTCAGAAGGGAGAATACATGAATGACCCAGCCCTCAGACTTGCGTGTGCGGCAAGGTTCACAGCGCCTCAGAAGGAAGAATACATGAATGACCCAGCCCTCAGACTTGCGTGTGCGGCAAGGGTCACCGCGCCTCAGACTGGATAATACATGAATGACCCAAGCCCTCAGACTTGCGTGCGCGATAAGGGTCACAGTGCCTCAGACTGGATAATACATGAATGAACCAGCCCTCAGACTTGCGTGTGCGGCAAGGGTCCAGCGCCTCAGACTGGAGAATACATGAATGACCCAGCCCTCAGACTTGCGTGTGCGGCAAGGGTCCAGCGCCTCAGACTGGAGAATACATGAATGACCCAGCCCTCAGACTTGCGTGTGCGGCAAGGGTCACAGCGCCTCAGACGGGAGAATACATGAATGACCCAGCCCTCAGACTTGCGTGTGCGGCAAGGGTCACAGCCCCTCAGACTGGAGAATACATGAATGACCCAAGCCCTCAGACTTGTGTGTGCGGCAAGGGTCACAGTGCCTCAGACTGGAGAACACATGAATGACCCAGCCCTCAGACTTGCGTGTGCGGCAAGTGTCACAGCGCCTCAGACGGGAGAATACATGAATGACCCAGCCCTCAGACTTGTGTGTGCGGTGAGGGTCACAGCGCCTCAGACTGGATAATACATGAATGACCCAAGCCCTCAGACTTGCATGTGCGGCAAGGGTCACAGCGCCTCAGACTGGATAATACATGAATGACCCAAGCCCTCAGACCTGCGTGCGAGGCAAGGGTCACAGCTCCTCAGATTGAAGAACACATGAATGACCCAAGCCCTCAGACTTGCGTGTGCCTCAAGAGTCACAGCGCCTCAGACTGGAGAACACATGAATGACCCAAGCCCTCAGACTTGCGTGTGCGGCAAGGACCCCAGGGCCTCAGACTGGATAACCCTTGAATGACACAATCACTCAGACTTGGGTGTGCGGCAAGGGCCCCAGCGCCTCAGACTGGAGAACACATGAATGACCCAGCCCTCAGACTTGCGTATGCCGAAAGGGCCCCAGCGCCTCAGACTGGAGAATACATGAATGACCCAGCCCTCAGACTTGCGTGTGCAGCAAGGGTCCCAGTGCCTCAGACTGGAGAATACATGGATGACCCAGCCCTCAGACTTGCGTGTGCGGCAAGGGTCCCAGCGCCTCAGACTGGAGAATACATGAACGACCCAGCCCTCAGACTTGCGTGTGCGGCAAGGGTCCCAGCGCCTCAGACTGGAGAATACATGAATGACCCAGCCCTCAGACTTGCGTGTGCGGCAAGGGTCCCAGCTCCTCAGACTGGAGAATACATGAATGACCCAGCCCTCAGACTTGCGTGTGCGGAAAGGGTCCCAGCGCCTCAGAATGGAGAATACATGAATGACACAGCCCTCAGACTTGCGTGTGCGGCAAGGGTCACATCGCCTCAGACTGGAGAAGACATGAATGACCCAGCCCTCAGACTTGCATGTGCGGCAAGGGTCACAGTGCCTCAGACGGGAGAATACATGAATGACCCAGCCGTCAGACTTGCGTGTGCGGCAAGAGTCACAGCGCCTCAGAAGCGAGAATACATGAATGACCCAGCCCTCAGACTTGCGTGTGCGGCAAGGGTCACAGCGCCTCAGACGGGAGAATACATGAATGACCCAGCCCTCAGACTTGCGTGTGCGGCAAGGTTCACAGCGCCTCAGACGGGAGAATACATGATTGACCCAGCCCTCAGACTTGCGTGTGCGGCAAGGGTCACAGCGCCTCAGACTGGAGAATACATGAATGACCCAGCCCTCAGACTTGCGTGTGCGGCAAGGGTCACAGCGCCTCAGACTGGAGAATACATGAATGACCCAAGCCCTCAGACTTGCGTGTGCAGCAACACCCCAGCACCTCAGACTGGAGAACACATGAATGACCCAGCCCTCAGACTTGCGTGTGCGGCAAGGGTCCCAGCGCCTCAGACTGGAGAATACATGAATGACCCAGCCCTCAGACCTGCGTGTGCGGCAAGGGTCCCAGCGCCTCAGACTGGAGAATACATGAATGACCCAGCCCTCAGACTTGCGTGTGCGGCAAGGGTCCAGCGCCTCAGACTGGAGAATACATGAATGACCCAGCCCTCAGACTTGTGTGTGCGGCAAGGGTCCCAGCACCTCAGACTGGAGAATACATGAATGACCCAGCCTCCAGACTTGCGTGTGCGGCAAGGGTCACAGCGCCTCAGACGGGAGAATACATGAATGACCCAGCCCTCAGACTTGCGTGTGCGGCAAGAGTCACAGCGCCTCAGACTGGAGAATACATGAATGACCCAGCCCTCAGACTTGCGTGTGCGGCAAGGGTCACAGCGCCTCAGACGGAAGAATACATGAATGACCCA
Organism: Lissotriton helveticus; assembly: GCF_964261635.1. Lineage (NCBI taxonomy): Eukaryota > Metazoa > Chordata > Amphibia > Caudata > Salamandridae > Lissotriton > Lissotriton helveticus. Next base: position 87,113,174 of record NC_136057.1, read on the forward strand.
GCCCTCAGACTTGCGTGTGCGGCAAGGGTCACAGCGCCTCAGACTGGAGAATATATGAATTACCCAGCCCTCAGACTTGCATGTGCGGCAAGTGTCACAGCGCCTCAGAAGGGAGAATACATCAATGACCCAGCCCTCAGACTTGCGTGTGCGGCAAGGTTCACAGCGCCTCAGAAGGAAGAATACATGAATGACCCAGCCCTCAGACTTGCGTGTGCGGCAAGGGTCACAGCGCCTCAGACTGGATAATACATGAATGACCCAAGCCCTCAGACTTGCGTGCGCGATAAGGGTCACAGTGCCTCAGACTGGATAATACATGAATGAACCAGCCCTCAGACTTGCGTGTGCGGCAAGGGTCCAGCGCCTCAGACTGGAGAATACATGAATGACCCAGCCCTCAGACTTGCGTGTGCGGCAAGGGTCCAGCGCCTCAGACTGGAGAATACATGAATGACCCAGCCCTCAGACTTGCATGTGCGGCAAGGGTCACAGCGCCTCAGACGGGAGAATACATGAATGACCCAGCCCTCAGACTTGCGTGTGCGGCAAGGGTCACAGCCCCTCAGACTGGAGAATACATGAATGACCCAAGCCCTCAGACTTGTGTGTGCGGCAAGGGTCACAGTGCCTCAGACTGGAGAACACATGAATGACCCAGCCCTCAGACTTGCGTGTGCGGCAAGTGTCACAGCGCCTCAGACGGGAGAATACATGAATGACCCAGCCCTCAGACTTGCGTGTGCGGCAAGTGTCACAGCGCCTCAGACGGGAGAATACATGAATGACCCAGCCCTCAGACTTGCATGTGCGGCAAGGGTCACAGTGCCTCAGACGGGAGAATACATGAATGACCCAGCCGTCAGACTTGCGTGTGCGGCAAGAGTCACAGCGCCTCAGAAGCGAGAATACATGAATGACCCAGCCCTCAGACTTGCGTGTGCGGCAAGGGTCACAGCGCCTCAGACGGGAGAATACATGAATGACCCAGCCCTCAGACTTGCGTGTGCGGCAAGGTTCACAGCGCCTCAGACGGGAGAATACATGATTGACCCAGCCCTCAGACTTGCGTGTGCGGCAAGGGTCACAGCGCCTCAGACTGGAGAATACATGAATGACCCAGCCCTCAGACTTGCGTGTGCGGCAAGGGTCACAGCGCCTCAGACTGGAGAATACATGAATGACCCAAGCCCTCAGACTTGCGTGTGCAGCAACACCCCAGCACCTCAGACTGGAGAACACATGAATGACCCAGCCCTCAGACTTGCGTGTGCGGCAAGGGTCCCAGCGCCTCAGACTGGAGAATACATGAATGACCCAGCCCTCAGACCTGCGTGTGCGGCAAGGGTCCCAGCGCCTTAGACTGGAGAATACATGAATGACCCAGCCCTCAGACTTGCGTGTGCGGCAAGGGTCCAGCGCCTCAGACTGGAGAATACATGAATGACCCAGCCCTCAGACTTGTGTGTGCGGCAAGGGTCCCAGCACCTCAGACTGGAGAATACATGAATGACCCAGCCTCCAGACTTGCGTGTGCGGCAAGGGTCACAGCGCCTCAGACGGGAGAATACATGAATGACCCAGCCCTCAGACTTGCGTGTGCGGCAAGAGTCACAGCGCCTCAGACTGGAGAATACATGAATGACCCAGCCCTCAGACTTGCGTGTGCGGCAAGGGTCACAGCGCCTCAGACGGAAGAATACATGAATGACCCAGCCCTCAGACTTGCGTGTGCGGCAAGGGTCACAGCGCCTCAGACTGGAGAATATATGAATTACCCAGCCCTCAGACTTGCATGTGCGGCAAGTGTCACAGCGCCTCAGAAGGGAGAATACATGAATGACCCAGCCCTCAGACTTGCGTGTGCAGCAAGGGTCACAGCGCCTCAGACGGGAGAATACACGAATGACCCAGCCCTCAGACTTGCGTGTGCGGCAAGGGTCACAGCCCCTCAGACTGGAGAATACATGAATGACCCAAGCCCTCAGACTTGTGTGTGCGGCAAGGGTCACAGTGCCTCAGACTGGAGAACACATGAATGACCCAGCCCTCAGACTTGCGTGTGCGGCAAGTGTCACAGCGCCTCAGACGGGAGAATACATGAATGACCCAGCCCTCAGACTTGCGTGTGCGGCAAGGTTCACAGCACCTTAGACGGGAGAATGCATGAATGACCCAGCCCTCAGACTTGCGTGTGCGGCAAGGGTCACAGCGCCTCAGACTGGAGAACACATGAATGACCCAGCCCTCAGACTTGCGTGCGCGGCAAGGGTCACAGTGCCTCAGACTGGATAATACATGAATGACCCAGCCCTCAGACTTGCGTGTGCGGCAAGGGTCACAGCGCCTCAGAAGGGAGAATACATGAATGACCCAGCCCTCAGACTTGCGTATGCTGCAAGGGTCCCAGCGCCTCAGACTGGAGAATGTTGGACCCGGCCTCATGGAGTGGTCCTACCCCTCCCGCATGGCAGGCCCAGGACGACATCAACCCTCCTCCGGACCTCGGACGGCCCCTTCGGCCCGACCCGGCACACCCCCACACCACGGATCCGGCTACCATCCCGGATCCCCATCACCAGCCTGGCCCCAGCGTAGGCCCATCACGACCTAAGCACGAGGCCGTGCCCGACACCATCTTGGGCCCACCACGTCACGGCCACGTGGCCTCGGCCCCGGCCTCGGCCCCGGCGAAGCCCAGACATCGAGGCACCAAGATCCACCCAGGTGGTCGAGTGGCCACTCGACAGACCCCGGAGGAAGAGGAGTTTCGATGGCCCTCCAGCCGTCCCCGGACGCCTGGTATCGATTGCCCTCCGGCCTCCCTGGGCGCTGGCTCCGCCCCCCTGCTGGGTGTCTGGACACCATCATCCCGGCCCCTCTGACCCCCAGGCGCGAGGGTCCGGACATCAAAGGACCTCAGTCCTATATCTGGGCCAGCCCCGGAGTAGGACGCCAGTTGTATCCTGGACTGGAAGCCCTGCTGACGCTGTCACGGCCGACACCAGACGAACTCATCCTTCCTGTAACCCGACGTCCATCTGAGAGCCTGCTGGCGCTGCCGCGGCCTACCTTGCTGAACCATCCGAGAGCCTGCTGGCGCTGCCGCGGCCTACCTTGCTGAACCATCCGAGAGCCTGCTGGCGCTGCCGCGGCCTACCTTTCTGAACCATCCGAGAGCCTGCTGGCGCTGCCGCGGCCTACCTTGCTGAACCATCCGAAAGCCTGCTGGCGCTGCCGCGGCATACCTTGCTGAACCATCTGAGAGCCTGCTGGCGCTGCCGCGGCCTACCTCGCTGAACCACCTTGCAAGCCTGCTGGCGCTGCCGCGGCTCGAGCCTCTCGGAACCCCCCAGCTCGAGGATTGAGAGCTGTGCATAGGGTATCCCTTTCTCCGCCCAGAGCTAGACTGTCCCGCTACCTACTCCCCTTGTCCGAGACTTTACGGATCCCTCGATCCAGCTGTATATACTGCCAAGAACCCGCAACCGTTATTACTTATAAAAGCTTGAGAACTTGACCTCCTGTGTGGTGTCCGTCTGTAGTGTTGTGATTACTCTGCTGTACGATCCTAGGAGAGGGCCCTCATTCAGGAGGCCTCTCAGTAACGCTCGGCTACTTCTCGACGGAGAGGTGGACCTAGGGGTGGTCAGTCAGACATCTTCTGCCTCCCCCAGGGTCGCCTTTCTAACATTGGTGGCAAGCGCTGGGATCCGAGCCCACGCAGATCGTACAGAGAGTGATTCACTCGCTACCCAGAAAAACCCACTGTGACCATGAGCACAGAATTCCAGAAAGAGAGAATGGAAGACTACAGTCACAAGGAACTAAAACAATTCTGCAAAGACCTAGGCATCGCTACCGCTGGCTTAAGCACCAAAGAAGATTTTAAATCGGCCCTGCAGGCCTGGGTGGACGCCGGCGAGGCGCCACCTCCGAGGGAAGATAACCCGGGCCCGAACGGAGGCCCGGAGGCTGAGGTGAACCCAGCGGGAGAGAGACCCGCAAACCCAGACACGGGCCTCTCCCACGAATACGCCCGAGAACGAGAGAGGAACCGGCTCCACGAGCTGGAACTTGCTCGACTCCGACAAGAAGGAGAGATCCAACTGGCAGAAAGGAAGCTAGCCCTCGAGCAGCTACGGCTAGAAGGAGACCTAGAGGAAAGAAGAAGACAAAGAGACCTCGAGGAGAAGAAACTCATGCTCGAGCACGAGCGCGTCCTCAAAGAACTAGAATTTAAAGCCAAGGCAAACGAGATTGCCATCTCTGGGGGTAAGACCTCACCTCCCCCGGTAGACACGAAGGTGCACATACCCAAAGATGTTGTCAAGGAGTACTATAAGAACAACGACATCCAACAGTGGTTCAAAGCTTACGAGGTCGCCATGGCCGCCCATCGAGTACCCCTCAGGGACTGGGGCGCCGGCCTGTGGGGAAAGTTTATTAACGAAGGGAGAGACGCCCTGCTAGAGCTCCCTACGACCGAAATGACCTCGTACGAGCACATGAGGACCGCCCTCCTCACTCGCTACGGACTCACCCCCGAGATGTACCGGCAGCGATTCCGAGACTGCAAAAAAATCCCCGGTACCACGTGGGTGGAGTACGTGAACTATTACAGTAGAGCCTTCGAGGGGTGGACTCGGGGCTGCCAGGTCACCACCTACCAGCAGTTGGTCGACCTCATTCTATGGGAACACCTGTCCAATAACTGTTTCGTCGAACTCCGGTAGCACCTCCTCGACAGAAAATTGACTGAGCCACGAAAACTCGCTGTCGAGGCGGACCGATGGGCAAGCACCCGAGTTCCCCGGAACACGATGGGAGACTACGGCAGGGGATCCCCGGGGAACCACCGACCACGAGGCGGCGGAGTTGGTCAGAGCCGGGGTCGAGAAGCCCCCCAGGGGTCATCCCCTACCTCCACGTCGCCATCCCTGGGCCGGAGAGAGGGCTCCCCAGCCAGACCGGGGCCCCGCCCGAACGTTACGTGCCACAGATGCCAGCGACAGGGTCATTATGCGAATGACCCCCACTGCCCGATGAACCAGCGACCCGGCACCACCGGGCCCCCAGCCCGCCAGATCGCGGCAGCTGCCCTAGGTGAAGAAAGAAGTGAGGAAGAGGACGACGACCCCGAACAGACCGAGTGGGAGCCCGCCGCCATGACCTTAGCATGCCTGGGTACTCACGACCTGATCCCTCGAGGTCCGATCCCCGGCAACACCCAGAAGTACCGCCAGTGGGTCACCATCAATGGTCGCCGGACCGAAGCCCTCCGTGACACCGGAGCCAGCGTGACAGCGGTCCGCTGCCATCTGGTGACCCCGGAACAGATCCTTCCTAACGTCCTGTGCCCAGTCCGGTCCGCAGATAACTCAGAGACTTTGTGCCAGATGGCCCGCATCCCCTTCGAGTGGGGGGGAGTGTCGGGCGTGCTGAAAGTGACTGTCCGCGACGATGCCCCCGTGGACTGCCAATTTGGGAACGACCTGGAAAGTTCCCCATGGGCTGGCGTCGAACGAAGAGAGCACCTGGGGATGCTAGGCCTTCCCGAGTGGGTCTGTGCGACCACCCGCTCCATGTCCGCCCGGGCCTCCACCCCCGCGGGGGAAGCTCCGACCGAGGAGCCAGAGTGGCCCGCACCTCCACCACCAGTCGTCCCCGAGGACGCCGACCCCGAACACGGCCCCCAAGGGCCCGACCAAGAAGATCTCACCGAGCTCAACAACCTCCCAGAACTCGCTCAATGGCGCCAAGAAGGTGGCCCCACCCGCGAACAGTTCCGGCAGGAACAGAAAACCTGCCCCTCCCTTGAGGGGATGCGACAGCAAGCCGCTACTCAAGCCGCTGGAGACCCCGCGGGGTCCCACTGGGTCTATTGGGACAACGACCTCCTCTACAGTGAGCAGAAGATTGCTGAGCTAGGGGCCGGCCGGGTACTGGTCGTACCCCTCCGATTCAGAGACTTCCTCCTGAACTTAGCACATGATGTGCCCCTCGCCGGGCACCTGGGGCAGGACAAAACTTACAGCCGCCTGGTGACCCATTTCTACTGGCCAAAAATGCGCACCGATGTGCATAACCACTGCCGAACCTGCCCGACCTGTCAAGCCAGCGGGAAGACCGGAGGGAAAGTCAAAGCCCCGCTCCAGCCGTTCCCCGTGGTGACTACCCCCTTCGAGCGAGTGGGAATAGACATCGTAGGGCCCCTGGACCCTCGCACCTCGCAGGGACACCGCTTCATCCTAGTCCTGGTGGACCATGCCACCCGCTATCCTGAGGCCATCCCTCTCCGAACCATCACGGCCTCCGTGGTGGGCCGAGCCCTCATGAGCATCTTCTCCCGAGTCGGCTTCCCCCTAGAAGTCGTGAGTGATCGGGGATCCAACTTTATCTCGAAGCATATGCGGTCCCTATGGCAACAGTGCGGGGTCGCATATAAGTTCACCACCCCGTATCATCCCCAAGGAAATGGACTAGTAGAACGATTTAACAGAACACTGAAGGGGATGATCAAGGGCCTAGAAGAGCCCCTCCGGCGCAAATGGGATGTCCTGCTGCCCTGCCTCCTGTTCGCCTAGCGAGAGGTACCCCAGAAATCCCTGGGGTTCAGCCCTTTTGAACTTTTGTACGGACACCCGGTTCGAGGCCCCCTTAGCCTGGTCAAGGAAGGCTGGGAGACAGCAGTTCGAGATGCCCCACCGGATGTCTACCGATACCTCCTGACCCTCCGCAATCAGACTCGGAAGTTCAGGGAACTTGCCGAGGCCAACCTGGAGGCCAGTCAGGAGGAAATGAAACGCTGGTATGACCGGAACGCCTCGTCCATCGAGTTCGAGCCGGGCCAGCAAGTCTGGGTCATGTCCCCGGTTGAACCGTGTGCCCTCCAGGACAAATGGACGGGCCCCTTCAAGGTGGTGGAGCGCAAGAGCCCCGTCACCTACCTGGTAGACATGGAGTCCCCCAGGAACCCCCTCCGGGTTCTACACGCTAACCGGCTCAAGCCGCACTTTGCACGCACTGAACTGAGTCTGCTGCTGGTGACCGATGACGGAGCTGAAGACGACTCCGAGCCCCTACCAGATCTCCTCAGCACCACTGAGAAAGACGGCTCCTTCGAAGGGGTCCGGCTCTCCTCTACCCTGACCCCAGAGCAGCAACAAGACTGCCGGAAGCTGCTGGGGCAATTTGCGGATCTGTTTTCCCTCATGCCGGGGGTCACCCAGTGGTGTGTCCATGATGTGGACACCGGAGACAGCCCCCCTGTGAAACACAGAGCTTTTCGAGTGCCCGACCGGGTTCGGGCCTGCATCCAATCGGAAGTGGCCAAGATGTTGGCCCTGGGGGTAGTCGAACCCTCCAACAGTCCCTGGGCCAGTCCCGTTGTCCTGGTCCCGAAAGCTGCTTCCCCCGGAACAGCTCCCGAGCTCCGGTACTGTGTTGACTACAGGGGACTGAATGCAGTCACCAGGACCAACGCCCATCCCATCCCCAGGGCGGATGAACTGATCGATCGCCTAGGGGCCGCCAAATACCTCAGCACCTTCGATCTCACGGCGGGGTATTGGCAGATCGGCCTTACCCCTGGCGCACAAGAGCGATCGGCCTTCTCGACCCCTGATGGCCACTATCACTTCAAAGTGATGCCCTTTGGCATGAAAAATGCGCCGGCCACCTTCCAGAGACTAGTGAACCAGGTGCTGGCCGGACTAGAGGAATACAGCGCCGCCTATCTAGATGATATTGCGGTGTACAGCCTTCAGTGGGATGAGCACCTGACCCACCTCTGGACAGTCCTGACGGCCCTTCGGCGGGCCGGACTCACCATCAAAGCCAGTAAGTGCCAGATAGGCCAAGGGTCCATGACCTATCTGGGACACCAAGTAGGGAGCGGCCAAGTAGCTCCCCTCCAACCAAAGATAGACGCCATCCGGGCCTGGGAGCCCCCGGTCACCCAGACCGCCGTCCGAGCCTTCCTGGGGCTCACCGGATACTATCGGCGATTTTTAAAAGACTACGGGAGCATTGTGGGGCCCCTCACCGAACTGACCTCAAAGAAATTACCCCAGAAGGTGCAATGGACCCCTGCGTGCCAAACAGCCTTTGAGACTTTAAAGACTGCCATGTGCACCGCCCCGGTGCTCCAGGCCCCCGACTACAGCAGAGAGTTTGTAGTCCAAACCGACGCCTCGGAGCACGGCATCGGGGCGGTCCTGTCCCAAGTTAACCCCGAAGGAATCGACCGGCCTGTGGCCTTCATCAGCCGACGCCTCCTGGCAAGAGAACAACGATGGAGCACCATCGAAAGGGAAGCCTTTGCCGTGGTGTGGGCACTCAAGAAACTCCGGCCCTACCTCTTCGGCACCCACTTCCGAGTCCAGACCGACCACCAGCCCCTGCGTTGGTTGATGCAGATGCGGGGAGAAAACCCGAAACTGCTGCGCTGGTCCATTTCTCTGCACGGGATGGACTTCACTGTGGAGCATCGCCCCGGCAACGACCACGCCAATCCTGACGGCGTGTCCAGATTCTTCCGCCTCGGCGAGGAGAACCCCCAAGAAGATGGGTGACTCTCCCCTGCCTTCAGCTGGGGGGGACGCGTGTTGGACCCGGCCTCATGGCGTGGTCCTACCCCTCCCGCATGGCGGGCCCAGGACGACATCAACCCTCCTCCGGACCTCGGAAGGCCCCTTCGGCCCGACCCGGCACACCCCCACACCACGGATCCGGCTACCATCCCGGATCCCCATCACCAGCCAGGCCCCAGCGTAGGCCCATCACTACCTATGCACGAGGCCGTGCCCGACTCCATCTTGGGCCCACCACGTCACGGCCACGTGGCCTCGGCCCCGGCGAAGCCCAGACATCGAGGCACCAAGATCCACCCAGGTGGTCGAGTGGCCACTCGACAGACCCCGGAGGAAGAGGAGTTTCGATGGCCCTCCAGCCGTCCCCGGACGCCTGGTATCGATCGCCCTCCGGCCTCCCTGGGTGCTGGCTCCGCCCCCAGGCTGGGTGTCTGGACACCATCATCCCGCCCCTTCTGACCCCCAGGCGCGAGGGTCTGGACATCAAAGGACCTCAGTCCTATATCTGGGCCAGCCCCGGAGTAGGACGCCAGTTGTATCCTGGACTGGAAGCCCTGCTGACGCTGTCACGGCCGACACCAGACGAACTCATCCTTCCTGTAACCCGACGTCCATCTGAGAGCCTGCTGGCGCTGCCGCGGCCTACCTTGCTGAACCATCCGAGAGCCTGCTGGCGCTGCCGCGGCCTACCTTGCTGAACCATCCGAGAGCCTGCTGGCGCTGCCGCGGCCTACCTTGCTGAACCATCCGAGAGCCTGCTGGCGCTGCCGCGGCCTACCTTGCTGATCCATCCGAGCGCCTGCTGGCGCTGCCGCGGCCTACCTTGCTGAACCATCTGAGAGCCTGCTGGCGCTGCCGCGGCCTACCTCGCTGAACCACCTTGCAAGCCTGCTGGCGCTGCCGCGGCTCGAGCCTCTCGGAACCCCCCAGCTCGAGGATTGAGAGCTGTGCGTAGGGTATCCCTTTCTCCGCCCAGAGCTAGACTGTCCAGCTACCTACTCCCCTTGTCCGAGACTTTACGGATCCCTCGATCCAGCTGTATATACTGCCAAGAACCCGCAACCGTTATTACTTATAAAAGCTTGAGAACTTGACCTCCTGTGTGGTGTCCGTCTGTAGTGTTGTGATTACTCTGCTGTACAATCCTAGGAGAGGGCCCTCATTCAGGAGGCCTCTCAGTAACGCTCGGCTACTTCTCGACGGAGAGGTGGACCTAGGGGTGGTCAGTCAGACATCTTCTGCCTCCCCCAGGATCGCCTTTCTAACAGAGACTACATGAATGACCCAGCCCTCAGACTTGCTTGTGCTGCAAGGGTCCCAGCGCCTCAGACTGGAGAATACATGAATGACCCAGCCCTCAGACTTGTGTGTGTGGTGAGGGTCACAGCGCCTCAGACTGGATAATACATGAATGACCCAAGCCCTCAGACTTGCGTGTGCGGCAAGGGTCACAGCGCCTCAGAAGGGAGAATACATGAATGACCCACCCCTCAGACTTGCGTGTGCGGCAAGGGTCACAGAGCCTCAGACTGGAGAATACATGAATGACCCAGCCCTCAGACTTGCGTGTGCGGAAAGGGTCACAGCGCCTCAGACGGGAGAATACATGAATGACCCAAGCCCTCAGACTTGCGTGTGCGGCAAGGGTTACAGCGCCTCAGACTGGAGAATACATGAATGACTCAAGCCCTCAGATTTGCGTGTGCCGCAAGGGTCACGGCGCCTCAGACTGGAGAATACATGAATGACCCAAGCCCTCAGACTTGCGTGTGCGGCAATGGTCACAGCGCCTCAGACTGGAGAATACATGAATGACCCAAGCCCTCAGACTTGCGTGTGCGGCAAGGGTCACAGCCCCTCAGACTGGAGAACACATGAATGACCCAAGCCCTCAGACTTGCGTGTGCAGCAAGAGTCACAGCGCCTCAGACTGGAGAACACATGAATGACCCAAGCCCTCAGACTTGCGTGTGCGGCAAGGGCCCCAGCGCCTCAGACTGGAGAACCCTTGAATGACACAAGCACTCAGACTTGGGAGTGCGGCAAGGGTCCCAGCGCCTCAGACTGGAGAACACATGAATGACCCAGCCCTCAGACTTGCGTATTCGGAAAGGGCCCCAGCGCCTCAGACTGGAGAATACATGAATGACCCAGCCCTCAGACTTGCGTGTGCGGCAAGGGTCCCAGTGCCTCAGACTGGAGAATACATGGATGACCCAGCCCTCAGACTTGCGTGTGCGGCAAGGGTCCCAGCGCCTCAGACTGGAGAATACATGAAAGACCCAGCCCTCAGACTTGCGTGTGCGGCAAGGGTCCCAGCGCCTCAGACTGGAGAATACATGAATGACCCAGCCCTCAGACTTGCGTGTGCGGCAAGGGTCCCAGCTCCTCAGACTGGAGAATACATGAATGACCCAGCCCTCAGACTGACGTGTGCGGCAAGGGTCCCAGCGCCTCAGACTGGAGAATACATGAATGACACAGCCCTCAGACTTGCGTGTGCGGCAAGGGTCACATCGCCTCAGACTGGAGAAGACATGAATGACCCAGCCCTCAGACTTGCATGTGCGGCAAGGGTCACAGTGCCTCAGACGGGAGAATACATGAATGACCCAGCCGTCAGACTTGCGTGTGCGGCAAGGGTCACAGCGCCTCAGAAGCGAGAATACATAAGTGACCCAGCCCTCAGACTTGCGTTTGCGGCAAGGGTCACAGCGCCTCAGACGGGAGAATACATGAATGACCCAGCCCTCAGACTTGCGTGTGCGGCAAGGTTCACAGCGCCTCAGACGGGAGAATACATGATTGACCCAGCCCTCAGACTTGCGTGTGCGGCAAGGGTCCCAGCGCCTCAGACTGGAGAATACATGAATGACACAGCCCTCAGACTTGCGTGTGCGGCAAGGGTCACATCGGCTCAGACTGGAGAAGACATGAATGACCCAGCCCTCGGACTTGCATGTGCGGCAAGGGTCACAGTGCCTCAGACGGGAGAATACATGAATGACCCAGCCGTCAGACTTGCGTGTGCGGCAAGGGTCACAGCGCCTCAGAAGCGAGAATACATGAGTGACCCAGCCCTCAGACTAGCGTGTGCGGCAAGGGTCACAGCGCCTCAGACGGGAGAATACATGAATGACCCAGCCCTCAGACTTGCGTGTGCGGCAAGGTTCACAGCGCCTCAGACGGGAGAATACATGATTGACCCAGCCCTCAGACTTGCATGTGCGGCAAGGGTCACAGCGCCTCAGACTGGAGAATACATGAATGACCCAGCCCTCAGACTTGCGTGTGCGGCAAGGGTTACAGCGCCTCAGACTGGAGAATACATGAATGACCCAAGCCCTCAGACTTGTGTGTGCAGCAAGGGCCCCAGCACCTCAGACTGGAGAACACATGAATGACCCAGCCCTCAGACGTGCGTGTGCGGCAAGGGTCCCAGCGCCTCAGACTGGAGAATACATGAATGACCCAGCCCTCAGACCTGCGTGTGCGGCAAGGGTCCCAGCGCCTCAGACTGGAGAATACATGAATGACCCAGCCCTCAGACTTGCGTGTGCGGCAAGGGTCCAGCGCCTCAGACTGGAGAATACATGAATGACCCAGCCCTCAGACTTGCGTGTGCGGCAAGGGTCCCAGCGCCTCAGACTGGAGAATACATGAATGACCCAGCCCTCAGACTTGCGTGTGCGGCAAGGGTCACAGCGCCTCAGACGGGAGAATACATGAATGACCCAGCCCTCAGACTTGCGTGTGCGGCAAGGGTCACAGCGCCTCAGACGGAAGAATACATGAATGACCCAGCCCTCAGACTTGCGTGTGCGGCAAGGGTCACAGCGCCTCAGACTGGAGAATATATGAATGACCCAGCCCTCAGACTTGCATGTGCGGCAAGTGTCACAGCGCCTCAGAAGGGAGAATACATGAATGACCCAGCCCTCAGACTTGCGTGTGCGGCAAGGTTCACAGCGCCTCAGACGGGAGAATACATGAATGACCCAGCCCTCAGACTTGCGTGTGCGGCAAGGGTCACAGCGCCTCAGACTGGATAATACATGAATGACCCAAGCCCTCAGACTTGCGTGTGCGGCAAGAGTCACAGCGCCTCAGACTGGAGAACACATGAATGACCCAAGCCCTCAGACTTGCGTGTGCGGCAAGGGCCCCAGCGCCTCAGACTGGAGAACCCTTGAATGACACAAACACTCAGACTTGGGTGTGCGGCAAGGGCCCCAGCGCCTCAGACTGGAGTACACATGAATGACCCAGCCCTCAGACTTGCGTATGCGGAAAGGGCCCCAGCACTTCAGACTGGAGAATACATGAATGACCAAGCCCTCAGACTTGCGTGTGTGGCAAGGGTCCCAGCGCCTCAGACTGGAGAATACATGAATGATCCAGCCCTCAGACTTGCGTGTGCGGCAAGGGTCCCAGCGCCTCAGACTAGAGAATACATGAATAACCCAGCCCTCAGAATTGCGTTTGCGGCAAGGGTCCCAGCGCCTCAGACTGGAGAACACATGAATGACCCAGCCCTCAGACTTGCGTGTGCGGCAAGGGTCCCAGCGCCTCAGACTGGAGAACACATGAATGACCCAAGCCCTCAGACTTGCGTGTGCAGCAAGGGTCACAGCGCCTCAGACTGGAGAATACATGAATGACCCAAGCCCTCAGACTTGCGTGTGCGGCAAGGGTCACAGCGCCTCAGACTGGAAAACACATGAATGACCCAAGCCCTCAGACTTGCGTGTGCGGCAAGAGTCACAGCGCCTCAGACTGGAGAACACATTAATGACCCAAGCCCTCAGACTTGCGTGTGCGGCAAGGGCCCCAGCGCCTCAGACTGGAGAACCCTTGAATGACACAAACACTCAGACTTGGGTGTGCGGCAAGGGCCCCATCGCCTCAGACTGGAGAACACATGAATGACCCAGCCCTCAGACTTGCGTATGCGGAAAGGGCCCCAGCACCTCAGACTGGAGAATACATGAATGACCCAGCCCTCAGACTTGCGTGTGTGGCAAGGGTCCCAGCGCCGCAGACTGGAGAATACATGAATGATCCAGCCCTCAGACTTGCGTGTGCGGCAAGGGTCCCAGCGCCTCAGACTAGAAAATACATGAATAACCCAGCCCTCAGAATTGCGTTTGCGGCAAGGGTCCCAGCGCCTCAGACTGGAGAACACATGAATGACCCAGCCCTCAGACTTGCGTGTGCAGCAAGGGCCCCAGCACCTCAGACTGGAGAACACATGAATGACCCAGCCCTCAGACTTGCGTGTGCGGCAAGGGTCCCAGCTCCTCAGACTGGAGAATACATGAATGACCCAGCCCTCAGACTTGCGTGTGCGGCAAGGGTCCCAGCGCCTCAGACTGGAGAATACATGAATGACACAGCCCTCAGACTTGCGTGTGCGGCAATGGTCACATCGCCTCAGACTGGAGAAGACATGAATGACCCAGCCCTCAGACTTGCATTTGCGGCAAGGGTCACAGTGCCTCAGACGGGAGAATACATGAATGACCCAGCCGTCAGACTTGCGTGTGCGGCAAGGGTCAAAGCGCCTCAGAAGCAAGAATACATGAATGACCCAGCCCTCAGACTTGCGTGTGCGGCAAGGGTCACAGCGCCTCAGACGGGAGAATACATGAATGACCCAGCCCTCAAACTTGCGTGTGCGGCAAGGTTCACAGCGCCTCAGACGGGAGAATACATGATTGACCCAGCCCTCAGACTTGCGTGTGAGGCAAGGGTCACAGCGCCTCAGACTGGAGAATACATGAATGACCCAGCCCTCAGACTTGCGTGTGCGGCAAGGGTCACAGCGCCTCAGACTGGAGAATACATGAATGACCCAAGCCCTCAGACTTGCGTGTGCGGCAAGGGTCCCAGCGCCCCAGACTGGAGAATACATGAATGACCCAGCCCTCAGACTTGCGTGTGCGGCAAGGGTCCAGCGCCTCAGACTGGAGAATACATGAATGACCCAGCCCTCAGACTTGCGTGTGCGGCAAGGGTCCCAGCGCCTCAGACTGGAGAATACATGAATGACCCAGCCCTCAGACTTGCGTGTGCGGCAAGGGTCACAGCGCCTCAGACGGGAGAATACATGAATGACCCAGCCCTCAGACTTGCGTGTGCGGCAAGGGTCACAGCGCCTCAGACTGGAGAATCCATGAATGACCCAGCCCTCAGACTTGCGTGTGCGGCAAGGGTCACAGCGCCTCAGACGGAAGAATACATGAATGACCCAGCCCTCAGACTTGCGTGTGCGGCAAGGGTCACAGCGCCTCAGACTGGAGAATATATGAATGACCCAGCCCTCAGACTTGCATGTACGGCAAGTGTCACAGCGCCTCAATAGGGAGAATACATGAATGACCCAGCCCTCAGACTTGCGTGTGCGGCAAGGTTCACAGCGCCTCAGACTGGAGAACCCTTGAATGACACAAACACTCAGACTTGGGTGTGCGGCAAGGGCCCCAGCGCCTCAGACTCGAGAACACATGAATGACCCAGCCCTCAGACTTGCGTATGCGGAAAGGGCCCCAGCGCCTCAGACTGGAGAAAACATGAATGACCCAGCCCTCAGACTTGCGTGTGTGGCAAGGGTCCCAGCGCCTCAGACTGGAGAATACATGAATGATCCAGCCCTCAGACTTGCGTGTGCAGCAAGGGTCCCAGCGCCTCAGACTAGAGAATACATGAATAACCCAGCCCTCAGAATTGCGTTTGCGGCAAGGGTCCCAGCGCCTCAGACTGGAGAACACATGAATGACCCAGCCCTCAGACTTGCGTGTGCGGCAAGGGTCCCAGCGCCTCAGACTGGAGAATACATGAATGACCCAGCCCTCAGACTTGCGTGTGCGGCAAGGGTCACAGCGCCTCAGACGGGAGAATACATGAAAGACCCAGCCCTCAGACTTGCGTGTGCGGCAAGGGTCACAGCCCCTCAGACTGGAGAATACATGAATGACCCAAGCACTCAGACTTGCGTGTGCGGCAAGGGTTACAGCGCCTCAGACTGGAGAATACATGAATGACCCAAGCCCTCAGACTTGCGCGTGCAGCAAGGGTCACAGCGCCTCAGACTGGAGAATACATGAATGACCCAAGCCCTCAGACTTGCGTGTGCGGCAATGGTCACAGTGCCTCAGACTGGAGAATACATGAATGACCCAAGCCCTCAGACTTGCGTGTGCGGCAAGGGTCACAGCGCCTCAGACTGGAGAACACATGAATGACCCAAGCCCTCAGACTTGCGTGTGCGGCAAGGGCCCCAGCGCCTCAGACTGGAGAACCCTTGAATGACACAAACACTCAGACTTGGGTGTGCGGCAAGGGCCCCAGCGCCTCAGACTGGAGAACACATGAATGACCCAGCCCTCAGACTTGCGTGTGTGGCAAGGGTCCCAGCGCCTCAGACTGGAGAATACATGAATGATCCAGCCCTCAGACTTGCGTGTGCGGCAAGGGTCCCAGCGCCTCAGACTAGAGAATACATGAATAACCCAGCCCTCAGAATTGCGTGTGCGGCAAGGGTCCCAGCGCCTCAGACTGGAGAACACATGAATGACCCAGCCCTCAGACTTGCGTGTGCGGCAAGGGTCCCAGCGCCTCAGACTGGAGAATACATGAATGACCGAGCCCTCAGACTTGCGTGTGCGGCAAGGGTCCCAGCGCCTCAGACTGGAGAATACATGAATGACCCAGCCCTCAAACTTGCGTGTGCGGCAAGGGTCCCAGCTCCTCAGACTGGAGAATCCATGAATGACCCAGCCCTCAGACTTGCGTGTGCGGCAAGGGTCCCAGCGCCTCAAACTGGAGAATACATGAATGACACAGCCCTCAGACTTGCATGTGCGGCAAGGGTCACAGTGCCTCAGACGGGAGAATACATGAATGACCCAGCCGTCAGACTTGCGTGTGCGGCAAGGGTCACAGCGCCTCAGAAGCGAGAATACATGAATGACCCAGCCCTCAGACTTGCGTGTGCGGCAAGGGTCACAGCGCATCAGATGGGAGAATACATGAATGACCCAGCCCTCAGACTTGCGTGTGTGGCAAGGTTCACAGCGCCTCAGACGGGAGAATACATGATTGACCCAGCCCTCAGACTTGCGTGTGCGGCAAGGGTCACAGCGCCTCAGACTGGAGAATACATGAATGACCCAGCCCTCAGACTTGCGTGTGCGGCAAGGGTCACAGCGCCTCGGACGGGAGAATACATGAATGACCCAGCCCTCAGACTTGCGTGTGCGGCAAGGGTCACAGCGCCTCAGACGGAAGAATACATGAATGACCCAGCCCTCAGACTTGCGTGTGCGGCAAGGGTCACAGCGCCTCAGACTGGAGAATATATGAATGACCCAGCCCTCAGACTTGCATGTGCGGCAAGTGT
The DNA here is from genome assembly GCF_964261635.1 of Lissotriton helveticus. Lineage (NCBI taxonomy): Eukaryota > Metazoa > Chordata > Amphibia > Caudata > Salamandridae > Lissotriton > Lissotriton helveticus. The sequence goes on from NC_136057.1 coordinate 87,130,169, forward strand.
CACAGCGCCTCAGAAGGGAGAATACATGAATGACCCAGCCCTCAGACTTGCGTGTGCGGCAAGGTTCACAGCGCCTCAGACGGGAGAATACATGAATGACCCAGCCCTCAGACTTGCGTGTGCGGCAAGGGTCACAGCGCCTCAGACTGGATAATACATGAATGACCCAAGCCCTCAGACTTGCGTGTGCGGCAAGAGTCACAGCGCCTCAGACTGGAGAACACATGAATGACCCAAGCCCTCAGACTTGCGTGTGCGGCAAGGGCCCCAGCGCCTCAGACTGGAGAACCCTTGAATGACACAAACACTCAGACTTGGGTGTGCGGCAAGGGCCCCAGCGCCTCAGACTGGAGTACACATGAATGACCCAGCCCTCAGACTTGCGTATGCGGAAAGGGCCCCAGCACTTCAGACTGGAGAATACATGAATGACCAAGCCCTCAGACTTGCGTGTGTGGCAAGGGTCCCAGCGCCTCAGACTGGAGAATACATGAATGATCCAGCCCTCAGACTTGCGTGTGCGGCAAGGGTCCCAGCGCCTCAGACTAGAGAATACATGAATAACCCAGCCCTCAGAATTGCGTTTGCGGCAAGGGTCCCAGCGCCTCAGACTGGAGAACACATGAATGACCCAGCCCTCAGACTTGCGTGTGCGGCAAGGGTCCCAGCGCCTCAGACTGGAGAACACATGAATGACCCAAGCCCTCAGACTTGCGTGTGCAGCAAGGGTCACAGCGCCTCAGACTGGAGAATACATGAATGACCCAAGCCCTCAGACTTGCGTGTGCGGCAAGGGTCACAGTGCCTCAGACTGGAAAACACATGAATGACCCAAGCCCTCAGACTTGCGTGTGCGGCAAGAGTCACAGCGCCTCAGACTGGAGAACCCATTAATGACCCAAGCCCTCAGACTTGCGTGTGCGGCAAGGGCCCCAGCGCCTCAGACTGGAGAACCCTTGAATGACACAAACACTCAGACTTGGGTGTGCGGCAAGGGCCCCATCGCCTCAGACTGGAGAACACATGAATGACCCAGCCCTCAGACTTGCGTATGCGGAAAGGGCCCCAGCGCCTCAGACTGGAGAATACATGAATGACCCAGCCCTCAGACTTGCGTGTGTGGCAAGGGTCCCAGCGCCGCAGACTGGAGAATACATGAATGATCCAGCCCTCAGACTTGCGTGTGCGGCAAGGGTCCCAGCGCCTCAGACTAGAAAATACATGAATAACCCAGCCCTCAGAATTGCGTTTGCGGCAAGGGTCCCAGCGCCTCAGACTGGAGAACACATGAATGACCCAGCCCTCAGACTTGCGTGTGCAGCAAGGGCCCCAGCACCTCAGACTGGAGAACACATGAATGACCCAGCCCTCAGACTTGCGTGTGCGGCAAGGGTCCCAGCTCCTCAGACTGGAGAATACATGAATGACCCAGCCCTCAGACTTGCGTGTGCGGCAAGGGTCCCAGCGCCTCAGACTGGAGAATACATGAATGACACAGCCCTCAGACTTGCGTGTGCGGCAATGGTCACATCGCCTCAGACTGGAGAAGACATGAATGACCCAGCCCTCAGACTTGCATTTGCGGCAAGGGTCACAGTGCCTCAGACGGGAGAATACATGAATGACCCAGCCGTCAGACTTGCGTGTGCGGCAAGGGTCAAAGCGCCTCAGAAGCAAGAATACATGAATGACCCAGCCCTCAGACTTGCGTGTGCGGCAAGGGTCACAGCGCCTCAGACGGGAGAATACATGAATGACCCAGCCCTCAAACTTGCGTGTGCGGCAAGGTTCACAGCGCCTCAGACGGGAGAATACATGATTGACCCAGCCCTCAGACTTGCGTGTGAGGCAAGGGTCACAGCGCCTCAGACTGGAGAATACATGAATGACCCAGCCCTCAGACTTGCGTGTGCGGCAAGGGTCACAGCGCCTCAGACTGGAGAATACATGAATGACCCAAGCCCTCAGACTTGCGTGTGCGGCAAGGGTCCCAGCGCCCCAGACTGGAGAATACATGAATGACCCAGCCCTCAGACTTGCGTGTGCGGCAAGGGTCCAGCGCCTCAGACTGGAGAATACATGAATGACCCAGCCCTCAGACTTGCGTGTGCGGCAAGGGTCCCAGCGCCTCAGACTGGAGAATACATGAATGACCCAGCCCTCAGACTTGCATGTGCGGCAAGGGTCACAGCGCCTCAGACGGGAGAATACATGAATGACCCAGCCCTCAGACTTGCGTGTGCGGCAAGGGTCACAGCGCCTCAGACTGGAGAATCCATGAATGACCCAGCCCTCAGACTTGCGTGTGCGGCAAGGGTCACAGCGCCTCAGACGGAAGAATACATGAATGACCCAGCCCTCAGACTTGCGTGTGCGGCAAGGGTCACAGCGCCTCAGACTGGAGAATATATGAATGACCCAGCCCTCAGACTTGCATGTACGGCAAGTGTCACAGCGCCTCAATAGGGAGAATACATGAATGACCCAGCCCTCAGACTTGCGTGTGCGGCAAGGTTCACAGCGCCTCAGACTGGAGAACCCTTGAATGACACAAACACTCAGACTTGGGTGTGCGGCAAGGGCCCCAGCGCCTCAGACTCGAGAACACATGAATGACCCAGCCCTCAGACTTGCGTATGCGGAAAGGGCCCCAGCGCCTCAGACTGGAGAAAACATGAATGACCCAGCCCTCAGACTTGCGTGTGTGGCAAGGGTCCCAGCGCCTCAGACTGGAGAATACATGAATGATCCAGCCCTCAGACTTGCGTGTGCAGCAAGGGTCCCAGCGCCTCAGACTAGAGAATACATGAATAACCCAGCCCTCAGAATTGCGTTTGCGGCAAGGGTCCCAGCGCCTCAGACTGGAGAACACATGAATGACCCAGCCCTCAGACTTGCGTGTGCGGCAAGGGTCCCAGCGCCTCAGACTGGAGAATACATGAATGACCCAGCCCTCAGACTTGCGTGTGCGGCAAGGGTCACAGCGCCTCAGACGGGAGAATACATGAAAGACCCAGCCCTCAGACTTGCGTGTGCGGCAAGGGTCACAGCCCCTCAGACTGGAGAATACATGAATGACCCAAGCACTCAGACTTGCGTGTGCGGCAAGGGTTACAGCGCCTCAGACTGGAGAATACATGAATGACCCAAGCCCTCAGACTTGCGCGTGCAGCAAGGGTCACAGCGCCTCAGACTGGAGAATACATGAATGACCCAAGCCCTCAGACTTGCGTGTGCGGCAATGGTCACAGTGCCTCAGACTGGAGAATACATGAATGACCCAAGCCCTCAGACTTGCGTGTGCGGCAAGGGTCACAGCGCCTCAGACTGGAGAACACATGAATGACCCAAGCCCTCAGACTTGCGTGTGCGGCAAGGGCCCCAGCGCCTCAGACTGGAGAACCCTTGAATGACACAAACACTCAGACTTGGGTGTGCGGCAAGGGCCCCAGCGCCTCAGACTGGAGAACACATGAATGACCCAGCCCTCAGACTTGCGTGTGTGGCAAGGGTCCCAGCGCCTCAGACTGGAGAATACATGAATGATCCAGCCCTCAGACTTGCGTGTGCGGCAAGGGTCCCAGCGCCTCAGACTAGAGAATACATGAATAACCCAGCCCTCAGAATTGCGTGTGCGGCAAGGGTCCCAGCGCCTCAGACTGGAGAACACATGAATGACCCAGCCCTCAGACTTGCGTGTGCGGCAAGGGTCCCAGCGCCTCAGACTGGAGAATACATGAATGACCGAGCCCTCAGACTTGCGTGTGCGGCAAGGGTCCCAGCGCCTCAGACTGGAGAATACATGAATGACCCAGCCCTCAAACTTGCGTGTGCGGCAAGGGTCCCAGCTCCTCAGACTGGAGAATCCATGAATGACCCAGCCCTCAGACTTGCGTGTGCGGCAAGGGTCCCAGCGCCTCAAACTGGAGAATACATGAATGACACAGCCCTCAGACTTGCATGTGCGGCAAGGGTCACAGTGCCTCAGACGGGAGAATACATGAATGACCCAGCCGTCAGACTTGCGTGTGCGGCAAGGGTCACAGCGCCTCAGAAGCGAGAATACATGAATGACCCAGCCCTCAGACTTACGTGTGCGGCAAGGGTCACAGCGCATCAGATGGGAGAATACATGAATGACCCAGCCCTCAGACTTGCGTGTGTGGCAAGGTTCACAGCGCCTCAGACGGGAGAATACATGATTGACCCAGCCCTCAGACTTGCGTGTGCGGCAAGGGTCACAGCGCCTCAGACTGGAGAATACATGAATGACCCAGCCCTCAGACTTGCGTGTGCGGCAAGGGTCACAGCGCCTCAGACTGGAGAATACATGAATGACCCAAGCCCTCAGACTTGCATGTGCGGCAAGGGTCCCAGCGCCCCAGACTGGAGAATACATGAATGACCCAGCCCTCAGACTTGCGTGTGCGGCAAGGGTCCAGCGCTTCAGACTGGAGAATACATGAATGACCCAGCCCTCAGACTTGCGTGTGCGGCAAGGGTCCCAGCGCCTCAGACTGGAGAATACATGAATGACCCAGCCCTCAGACTTGCGTGTGCGGCAAGGGTCACAGCGCCTCAGACGGGAGAATACATGAATGACCCAGCCCTCAGACTTGCGTGTGCGGCAAGAATCACAGCGCCTCAGACTGGAGAATCCATGAATGACCCAGCCCTCAAACTTGCGCGTGCGGCAAGGGTCACAGCGCCTCAGACGGAAGAATACATGAATGACCCAGCCCTCAGACTTGCGTGTGCGGCAAGGGTCACAGCGCCTCAGACTGGAGAATATATGAATGACCCAGCCCTCAGACTTGCATGTGCGGCAAGTGTCACAGCGCCTCAATAAGGAGAATACATGAATGACCCAGCCCTCAGACTTGCGTTTGCGGCAAGGTTCACAGCGCCTCAGACGGGAAAATACATGAATGACCCAGCCCTCAGACTTGCGTGTGCGGCAAGGGTCACAGCGCCTCAGACTGGATAATACATGAATGACCCAAGCCCTCAGACTTGCGTGTGCGGCAAGAGTCACAGCGCCTCAGACTGGAGAACACATGAATGACCCAAGCCCTCAGACTTGCGTGTGCGGCAAGGGCCCCAGCGCCTCAGACTGGAGAACCCTTGAATGACACAAACACTCAGACTTGGGTGTGCGGCAAGGGCCCCAGCGCCTCAGACTGGAGAACAGATGAATGACCCAGCCCTCAGACTTGCGTATGCGGAAAGGGCCCCAGCGCCTGAGACTGGAGAATACATGAATGACCCAGCCCTCAGACTTGCGTGTGTGGCAAGGGTCCCAGCGCCTCAGACTGGAGAATACATGAATGATCCAGCCCTCAGACTTGCGTGTGCGGCAAGGGTCCCAGCGCCTCGGACTAGAGAATACATGAATAACCCAGCCCTCAGAATTGCGTTTGCGGCAAGGGTCCCAGCGCCTCAGACTGGAGAACACATGAATGACCCAGCCCTCAGACTTGCGTGTGCGGCAAGGGTCCCAGCGCCTCAGACTGGAGAATACATGAATGACCCAGCCCTCAGACTTGCGTGTGCGGCAAGGGTCACAGCGCCTCAGACGGGAGAATACAAGAAAGACCCAGCCCTCAGACTTGCGTGTGCGGCAAGGGTCACAGCCCCTCAGACTGGAGAATACATGAATGACCCAAGCACTCAGACTTGCGTGTGCGGCAAGGGTTACAGCGCCTCAGACTGGAGAATACATGAATGACCCAAGCCCTCAGACTTGCGTGTGCAGCAAGGGTCACAGCGCCTCAGACTGGAGAATACATGAATGACCCAAGCCCTCAGACTTGCGTGTGCGGCAATGGTCACAGCGCCTCAGACTGGAGAATACATGAATGACCCAAGCCCTCAGACTTGCGTGTGCGGCAAGGGTCACAGCGCCTCAGACTGGAGAACACATGAATGACCCAAGCCCTCAGACTTGCGTGTGCGGCAAGGGCCCCAGCGCCTCAGACTGGAGAACACTTGAATGACACAAACACTCAGACTTGGGTGTGCGGCAAGGGCCCCAACGCCTCAGACTGGAGAACACATGAATGACCCGGGCCTCAGACTTGCGTGTGTGGCAAGGGTCCCAGCGCCTCAGACTGGAGAATACATGAATGATCCAGCCCTCAGACTTGCGTGTGCGGCAAGGGTCCCAGCGCCTCAGACTAGAGAATACATGAATAACCCAGCCCTCAGAATTGCGTTTGCGGCAAGGGTCCCAGCGCCTCAGACTGGAGAACACATGAATGACCCAGCCCTCAGACTTGCGTGTGCGGCAAGGGTCCCAGCGCCTCAGACTGGAGAATACATGAATGACCGAGCCCTCAGACTTGCGTGTGCGGCAAGGGTCCCAGCGCCTCAGACTGGATCATACATGAATGACCCAGCCCTCAGACTTGCGTGTGCGGCAAGGGTCCCAGCTCCTCAGACTGGAGAATCCATGAATGACCCAGCCCTCAGACTTGCATGTGTGGCAAGGGTCACAGTGCCTCAGACGGGAGAATACATGAATGACCCAGCCGTCAGACTTGCGTGTGCGGCAAGGGTCACAGCGCCTCAGAAGCGAGAATACATGAATGACCCAGCCCTCAGACTTGCGTGTGCGGCAAGGGTCCCAGCGCCTCAGACTGGAGAATACATGAATGACCCAGCCATCAGACTTGCGTGTGCGGCAAGGGTCACAGCGCCTCAGACTGGAAAACACATGAATGACCCAAGCCCTCAGACTTGCGTGTGCGGCAAGAGTCACAGCGCCTCAGACTGGAGAACACATTAATGACCCAAGCCCTCAGACTTGCGTGTGCGGCAAGGGCCCCAGCGCCTCAGACTGGAGAACCCTTGAATGACACAAACACTCAGACTTGGGTGTGCGGCAAGGGCCCCATCGCCTCAGACTGGAGAACACATGAATGACCCAGCCCTCAGACTTGCGTATGCGGAAAGGGCCCCAGCGCCTCAGACTGGAGAATACATGAATGACCCAGCCCTCAGACTTGCGTGTGTGGCAAGGGTCCCAGCGCCGCAGACTGGAGAATACATGAATGATCCAGCCCTCAGACTTGCGTGTGCGGCAAGGGTCCCAGCGCCTCAGACTAGAAAATACATGAATAACCCAGCCCTCAGAATTGCGTTTGCGGCAAGGGTCCCAGCGCCTCAGACTGGAGAACACATGAATGACCCAGCCCTCAGACTTGCGTGTGCAGCAAGGGCCCCAGCACCTCAGACTGGAGAACACATGAATGACCCAGCCCTCAGACTTGCGTGTGCGGCAAGGGTCCCAGCTCCTCAGACTGGAGAATACATGAATGACCCAGCCCTCAGACTTGCGTGTGCGGCAAGGGTCCCAGCGCCTCAGACTGGAGAATACATGAATGACACAGCCCTCAGACTTGCGTGTGCGGCAATGGTCACATCGCCTCAGACTGGAGAAGACATGAATGACCCAGCCCTCAGACTTGCATTTGCGGCAAGGGTCACAGTGCCTCAGACGGGAGAATACATGAATGACCCAGCCGTCAGACTTGCGTGTGCGGCAAGGGTCAAAGCGCCTCAGAAGCAAGAATACATGAATGACCCAGCCCTCAGACTTGCGTGTGCGGCAAGGGTCACAGCGCCTCAGACGGGAGAATACATGAATGACCCAGCCCTCAAACTTGCGTGTGCGGCAAGGTTCACAGCGCCTCAGACGGGAGAATACATGATTGACCCAGCCCTCAGACTTGCGTGTGAGGCAAGGGTCACAGCGCCTCAGACTGGAGAATACATGAATGACCCAGCCCTCAGACTTGCGTGTGCGGCAAGGGTCACAGCGCCTCAGACTGGAGAATACATGAATGACCCAAGCCCTCAGACTTGCGTGTGCGGCAAGGGTCCCAGCGCCCCAGACTGGAGAATACATGAATGACCCAGCCCTCAGACTTGCGTGTGCGGCAAGGGTCCAGCGCCTCAGACTGGAGAATACATGAATGACCCAGCCCTCAGACTTGCGTGTGCGGCAAGGGTCCCAGCGCCTCAGACTGGAGAATACATGAATGACCCAGCCCTCAGACTTGCATGTGCGGCAAGGGTCACAGCGCCTCAGACGGGAGAATACATGAATGACCCAGCCCTCAGACTTGCGTGTGCGGCAAGGGTCACAGCGCCTCAGACTGGAGAATCCATGAATGACCCAGCCCTCAGACTTGCGTGTGCGGCAAGGGTCACAGCGCCTCAGACGGAAGAATACATGAATGACCCAGCCCTCAGACTTGCGTGTGCGGCAAGGGTCACAGCGCCTCAGACTGGAGAATATATGAATGACCCAGCCCTCAGACTTGCATGTACGGCAAGTGTCACAGCGCCTCAATAGGGAGAATACATGAATGACCCAGCCCTCAGACTTGCGTGTGCGGCAAGGTTCACAGCGCCTCAGACTGGAGAACCCTTGAATGACACAAACACTCAGACTTGGGTGTGCGGCAAGGGCCCCAGCGCCTCAGACTCGAGAACACATGAATGACCCAGCCCTCAGACTTGCGTATGCGGAAAGGGCCCCAGCGCCTCAGACTGGAGAAAACATGAATGACCCAGCCCTCAGACTTGCGTGTGTGGCAAGGGTCCCAGCGCCTCAGACTGGAGAATACATGAATGATCCAGCCCTCAGACTTGCGTGTGCAGCAAGGGTCCCAGCGCCTCAGACTAGAGAATACATGAATAACCCAGCCCTCAGAATTGCGTTTGCGGCAAGGGTCCCAGCGCCTCAGACTGGAGAACACATGAATGACCCAGCCCTCAGACTTGCGTGTGCGGCAAGGGTCCCAGCGCCTCAGACTGGAGAATACATGAATGACCCAGCCCTCAGACTTGCGTGTGCGGCAAGGGTCACAGCGCCTCAGACGGGAGAATACATGAAAGACCCAGCCCTCAGACTTGCGTGTGCGGCAAGGGTCACAGCCCCTCAGACTGGAGAATACATGAATGACCCAAGCACTCAGACTTGCGTGTGCGGCAAGGGTTACAGCGCCTCAGACTGGAGAATACATGAATGACCCAAGCCCTCAGACTTGCGCGTGCAGCAAGGGTCACAGCGCCTCAGACTGGAGAATACATGAATGACCCAAGCCCTCAGACTTGCGTGTGCGGCAATGGTCACAGTGCCTCAGACTGGAGAATACATGAATGACCCAAGCCCTCAGACTTGCGTGTGCAGCAAGGGTCACAGCGCCTCAGACTGGAGAACACATGAATGACCCAAGCCCTCAGACTTGCGTGTGCGGCAAGGGCCCCAGCGCCTCAGACTGGAGAACCCTTGAATGACACAAACACTCAGACTTGGGTGTGCGGCAAGGGCCCCAGCGCCTCAGACTGGAGAACACATGAATGACCCAGCCCTCAGACTTGCGTGTGTGGCAAGGGTCCCAGCGCCTCAGACTGGAGAATACATGAATGATCCAGCCCTCAGACTTGCGTGTGCGGCAAGGGTCCCAGCGCCTCAGACTAGAGAATACATGAATAACCCAGCCCTCAGAATTGCGTGTGCGGCAAGGGTCCCAGCGCCTCAGACTGGAGAACACATGAATGACCCAGCCCTCAGACTTGCGTGTGCGGCAAGGGTCCCAGCGCCTCAGACTGGAGAATACATGAATGACCGAGCCCTCAGACTTGCGTGTGCGGCAAGGGTCCCAGCGCCTCAGACTGGAGAATACATGAATGACCCAGCCCTCAAACTTGCGTGTGCGGCAAGGGTCCCAGCTCCTCAGACTGGAGAATCCATGAATGACCCAGCCCTCAGACTTGCGTGTGCGGCAAGGGTCCCAGCGCCTCAAACTGGAGAATACATGAATGACACAGCCCTCAGACTTGCATGTGCGGCAAGGGTCACAGTGCCTCAGACGGGAGAATACATGAATGACCCAGCCGTCAGACTTGCGTGTGCGGCAAGGGTCACAGCGCCTCAGAAGCGAGAATACATGAATGACCCAGCCCTCAGACTTGCGTGTGCGGCAAGGGTCACAGCGCATCAGATGGGAGAATACATGAATGACCCAGCCCTCAGACTTGCGTGTGTGGCAAGGTTCACAGCGCCTCAGACGGGAGAATACATGATTGACCCAGCCCTCAGACTTGCGTGTGCGGCAAGGGTCACAGCGCCTCAGACTGGAGAATACATGAATGACCCAGCCCTCAGACTTGCGTGTGCGGCAAGGGTCACAGCGCCTCAGACTGGAGAATACATGAATGACCCAAGCCCTCAGACTTGCATGTGCGGCAAGGGTCCCAGCGCCCCAGACTGGAGAATACATGAATGACCCAGCCCTCAGACTTGCGTGTGCGGCAAGGGTCCAGCGCTTCAGACTGGAGAATACATGAATGACCCAGCCCTCAGACTTGCGTGTGCGGCAAGGGTCCCAGCGCCTCAGACTGGAGAATACATGAATGACCCAGCCCTCAGACTTGCGTGTGCGGCAAGGGTCACAGCGCCTCAGACGGGAGAATACATGAATGACCCAGCCCTCAGACTTGCGTGTGCGGCAAGAATCACAGCGCCTCAGACTGGAGAATCCATGAATGACCCAGCCCTCAAACTTGCGTGTGCGGCAAGGGTCACAGCGCCTCAGACGGAAGAATACATGAATGACCCAGCCCTCAGACTTGCGTGTGCGGCAAGGGTCACAGCGCCTCAGACTGGAGAATATATGAATGACCCAGCCCTCAGACTTGCATGTGCGGCAAGTGTCACAGCGCCTCAATAAGGAGAATACATGAATGACCCAGCCCTCAGACTTGCGTTTGCGGCAAGGTTCACAGCGCCTCAGACGGGAAAATACATGAATGACCCAGCCCTCAGACTTGCGTGTGCGGCAAGGGTCACAGCGCCTCAGACTGGATAATACATGAATGACCCAAGCCCTCAGACTTGCGTGTGCGGCAAGAGTCACAGCGCCTCAGACTGGAGAACACATGAATGACCCAAGCCCTCAGACTTGCGTGTGCGGCAAGGGCCCCAGCGCCTCAGACTGGAGAACCCTTGAATGACACAAACACTCAGACTTGGGTGTGCGGCAAGGGCCCCAGCGCCTCAGACTGGAGAACAGATGAATGACCCAGCCCTCAGACTTGCGTATGCGGAAAGGGCCCCAGCGCCTGAGACTGGAGAATACATGAATGACCCAGCCCTCAGACTTGCGTGTGTGGCAAGGGTCCCAGCGCCTCAGACTGGAGAATACATGAATGATCCAGCCCTCAGACTTGCGTGTGCGGCAAGGGTCCCAGCGCCTCGGACTAGAGAATACATGAATAACCCAGCCCTCAGAATTGCGTTTGCGGCAAGGGTCCCAGCGCCTCAGACTGGAGAACACATGAATGACCCAGCCCTCAGACTTGCGTGTGCGGCAAGGGTCCCAGCGCCTCAGACTGGAGAATACATGAATGACCCAGCCCTCAGACTTGCGTGTGCGGCAAGGGTCACAGCGCCTCAGACGGGAGAATACAAGAAAGACCCAGCCCTCAGACTTGCGTGTGCGGCAAGGGTCACAGCCCCTCAGACTGGAGAATACATGAATGACCCAAGCACTCAGACTTGCGTGTGCGGCAAGGGTTACAGCGCCTCAGACTGGAGAATACATGAATGACCCAAGCCCTCAGACTTGCGTGTGCAGCAAGGGTCACAGCGCCTCAGACTGGAGAATACATGAATGACCCAAGCCCTCAGACTTGCGTGTGCGGCAATGGTCACAGCGCCTCAGACTGGAGAATACATGAATGACCCAAGCCCTCAGACTTGCGTGTGCGGCAAGGGTCACAGCGCCTCAGACTGGAGAACACATGAATGACCCAAGCCCTCAGACTTGCGTGTGCGGCAAGGGCCCCAGCGCCTCAGACTGGAGAACACTTGAATGACACAAACACTCAGACTTGGGTGTGCGGCAAGGGCCCCAACGCCTCAGACTGGAGAACACATGAATGACCCGGGCCTCAGACTTGCGTGTGTGGCAAGGGTCCCAGCGCCTCAGACTGGAGAATACATGAATGATCCAGCCCTCAGACTTGCGTGTGCGGCAAGGGTCCCAGCGCCTCAGACTAGAGAATACATGAATAACCCAGCCCTCAGAATTGCGTTTGCGGCAAGGGTCCCAGCGCCTCAGACTGGAGAACACATGAATGACCCAGCCCTCAGACTTGCGTGTGCGGCAAGGGTCCCAGCGCCTCAGACTGGAGAATACATGAATGACCGAGCCCTCAGACTTGCGTGTGCGGCAAGGGTCCCAGCGCCTCAGACTGGATCATACATGAATGACCCAGCCCTCAGACTTGCGTGTGCGGCAAGGGTCCCAGCTCCTCAGACTGGAGAATCCATGAATGACCCAGCCCTCAGACTTGCATGTGTGGCAAGGGTCACAGTGCCTCAGACGGGAGAATACATGAATGACCCAGCCGTCAGACTTGCGTGTGCGGCAAGGGTCACAGCGCCTCAGAAGCGAGAATACATGAATGACCCAGCCCTCAGACTTGCGTGTGCGGCAAGGGTCCCAGCGCCTCAGACTGGAGAATACATGAATGACCCAGCCATCAGACTTGCGTGTGCGGCAAGGGTCACAGCGCCTCAGACGGGAGAATACATGAATGACCCAGCCCTCAGACTTGCGTGTGCGGCAAGAGTATCAGCGCCTCAGACTGGAGAATACATGAATGACCCAGCCCTCAGACTTGCGTGTGCGGCAAGGGTCACAGCGCCTCAGACGGAAGAATACATGAATGACGCAGCCCTCAGACTTGCGTGTGCGGCAAGGGTCACAGCGCCTCAGACTGGAGTATATATGAATGACCCAGCCCTCAGACTTGCATGTGCGGCAAGTGTCACAGCGCCTCAGAAGGGAGAATACATGAATGACCCAGCCCTCAGACTTGCGTGTGCGGCAAGGTTCACAGCGCCTCAGATGGGAGAATACATTAGTGACCCAGCCCTCAGACTTGCGTGTGCGGCAAGGGTCACAGAGCCTCAGACTGGATAATACATGAATGACCCAAGCCCTCAGACTTGCGTGCGCGGCAAGGGTCACAGTGCCTCAGACTGGATAATACATGAATGACCCAGCCCTCAGACTTGCGTGTGCGGCAAGGGTCCAGCGCCTCAGACTGGAGAATACATGAATGACCCAGCCCTCAGACTTGCGTGTGCGGCAAGGGTCCCAGCGCATCAGACTGGAAAATACATGAATGACCCAGCCCTCAGACTTGCGTGTGCGGCAAGGGTCACAGCGCCTCAGACGGGAGAATACATGAAAGACCCAGCCCTCAGACTTGCGTGTGCGGCAAGGGTCACAGCCCGTCAGACTGGAGAATACATGAATGACCCAAGCCCTCAGACTTGCGTGTGCGGCAAGGGTTACAGCGCCTCAGACTGGAGAATACATGAATGACCCAAGCCCTCAGACCTGCCTGTGCGGCAAGGGTCCCAGCACCTCAGACTGGAGAATACATGAATGACCCAGCCCTCAGACTTGCGTGTGCGGCAAGGGTCCAGCGCCTCAGACTGGAGAATACATGAATGACCCAGCCCTCAGACTTGCGTGTGCGGCAAGGGTCCCAGCGCCTCAGACTGGAGAATACATGATTGACCCAGCCCTCAGACTTGCGTGTGTGGCAAGGGTCACAGCGCCTCAGACGGGAGAATACTTGAATGACCCAGCCCTCAGACTTGCGTGTGCGGCAAGAGTCCCAGCGCCTCAGACTGGAGAATACATGAATGACCCAGCCCTCAGACTTGCGTGTGCGGCAAGGGTCACAGCGCCTCAGACGGAAGAATACATGAATGACGCAGCCCTCAGACTTGCGTGTCCGGCAAGGGTCACAGCGCCTCAGACTGGAGTATATATGAATGACCCAGCCCTCAGACTTGCATGTGCGGCAAGTGTCACAGTGCCTCAGAAGGGAGAATACATGAATGACCCAGCCCTCAGACTTGCGTGTGCGGCAAGGTTCACAGCGCCTCAGACGGGAGAATACATTAGTGACCCAGCCCTCAGACTTGCGTGTGCGGCAAGGGTCACAGCGCCTCAGACTGGATAATACATGAATGACCCAAGCCCTCAGACTTGCGTGCGCGGCAAGGGTCACAGTGCCTCAGACTGGATAATACATGAATGACCCAGCCCTCAGACTTGCGTGTGCGGCAAGGGTCCAGCGCCTCAGACTGGAGAATACATGAATGACCCAGCCCTCAGACTTGCGTGTGCGGCAAGGGTCCCAGCGCATCAGACTGGAGAATACATGAATGACCCAGCCCTCAGACTTGCGTGTGCGGCAAGGGTCACAGCGCCTCAGACGGGAGAATACATGAAAGACCCAGCCCTCAGACTTGCGTGTGCGGCAAGGGTCACAGACTGTCAGACTGGAGAAAACATGAATCACCCAAGCCCTCAGACGTGCCTGTGCGGCAAGGGTTACTGCGCCTCAGACTGGAAAATACATGAATGACCCAAGCCCTATGACCTGCCTGTGCGGCAAGGGTCCCAGCACCTCAGACTGGAGAATACATGAATGACCCAGCCCTCAGACTTGCGTGTGCGGCAAGGGTCCAGCGCCTCAGACTGGAGAATACATGAATGACCCAGCCCTCAGACTTGCGTGTGCGGCAAGGGTCCCAGCGCCTCAGACTGGAGAATACATGATTGACCCAGCCCTCAGACTTGCGTGTGCGGCAAGGGTCACAGAGCCTCAGACTGGATAATACATGAATGACCCAAGCCCTCAGACTTGCGTGCGCGGCAAGGGTCACAGTGCCTCAGACTGGATAATACATGAATGACCCAGCCCTCAGACTTGCGTGTGCGGCAAGGGTCCAGCGCCTCAGACTGGAGAATACATGAATGACCCAGCCCTCAGACTTGCGTGTGCGGCAAGGGTCCCAGCGCATCAGACTGGAAAATACATGAATGACCCAGCCCTCAGACTTGCGTGTGCGGCAAGGGTCACAGCGCCTCAGACGGGAGAATACATGAAAGACCCAGCCCTCAGACTTGCGTGTGCGGCAAGGGTCACAGCCCGTCAGACTGGAGAATACATGAATGACCCAAGCCCTCAGACTTGCGTGTGCGGCAAGGGTTACAGCGCCTCAGACTGGAGAATACATGAATGACCCAAGCCCTCAGACCTGCCTGTGCGGCAAGGGTCCCAGCACCTCAGACTGGAGAATACATGAATGACCCAGCCCTCAGACTTGCGTGTGCGGCAAGGGTCCAGCGCCTCAGACTGGAGAATACATGAATGACCCAGCCCTCAGACTTGCGTGTGCGGCAAGGGTCCCAGCGCCTCAGACTGGAGAATACATGATTGACCCAGCCCTCAGACTTGCGTGTGCGGCAAGGGTCACAGCGCCTCAGACGGGAGAATACTTGAATGACCCAGCCCTCAGACTTGCGTGTGCGGCAAGAGTCCCAGCGCCTCAGACTGGAGAATACATGAATGACCCAGCCCTCAGACTTGCGTGTGCGGCAAGGGTCACAGCGCCTCAGACGGAAGAATACATGAATGACGCAGCCCTCAGACTTGCGTGTCCGGCAAGGGTCACAGCGCCTCAGACTGGAGTATATATGAATGACCCAGCCCTCAGACTTGCATGTGCGGCAAGTGTCACAGCGCCTCAGAAGGGAGAATACATGAATGACCCAGCCCTCAGACTTGCGTGTGCGGCAAGGTTCACAGCGCCTCAGACGGGAGAATACATTAGTGACCCAGCCCTCAGACTTGCGTGTGCGGCAAGGGTCACAGCGCCTCAGACTGGATAATACATGAATGACCCAAGCCCTCAGACTTGCGTGCGCGGCAAGGGTCACAGTGCCTCAGACTGGATAATACATGAATGACCCAGCCCTCAGACTTGCGTGTGCGGCAAGGGTCCCAGCGCATCAGACTGGAGAATACATGAATGACCCAGCCCTCAGACTTGCGTGTGCGGCAAGGGTCACAGCGCCTCAGACGGGAGAATACATGAAAGACCCAGCCCTCAGACTTGCGTGTGCGGCAAGGGTCACAGACTGTCAGACTGGAGAAAACATGAATCACCCAAGCCCTCAGACGTGCCTGTGCGGCAAGGGTTACTGCGCCTCAGACTGGAAAATACATGAATGACCCAAGCCCTATGACCTGCCTGTGCGGCAAGGGTCCCAGCACCTCAGACTGGAGAATACATGAATGACCCAGCCCTCAGACTTGCGTGTGCGGCAAGGGTCCAGCGCCTCAGACTGGAGAATACATGAATGACCCAGCCCTCAGACTTGCGTGTGCGGCAAGGGTCCCAGCGCCTCAGACTGGAGAATACATGATTGACCCAGCCCTCAGACTTGCGTGTGCGGCAAGGGTCACAGCGCCTCAGACGGGAGAATACATGAATAACCCATCCCTCAGACTTGCGTGTGCGGCAAGAGTCCCAGCGCCTCAGACTGGAGAATACATGAATGACCCAGCCCTCAGACTTGCGTGTGCGGCAAGAGTCACAGCGCCTCAGACTGGAGAATCCATGAATGACGCAGCCCTCAGACTTGCGTGTGCGGCAAGGGTCACAGCGCCTCAGACTGGAGTATATATGAATGACCCAGCCCTCAGACTTGCATGTGCGGCAAGTGTCACAGCGCCTCAGAAGGGAGAATACATGAATGACCCAGCCCTCAGACTTGCGTGTGCGGCAAGGTTCACAGCGCCTCAGACGGGAGAATACATTAGTGACCCAGCCCTCAGACTTGCGTGTGCGGCAAGGGTCACAGCGCCTCAGACTGGATAATACATGAATGACCCAAGCCCTCAGACTTGCGTGCGCGGCAAGGGTCACAGTGCCTCAGACTGGATAATACATGAATGACCCAGCCCTCAGACTTGCGTGTGCGGCAAGGGTCCAGCGCCTCAGACTGGAGAATACATGAATGACCCAGCCCTCAGACTTGCGTGTGCGGCAAGGGTCCCAGCGCATCAGACTGGAGAATACATGAATGACCCAGCCCTCAGACTTGCGTGTGCGGCAAGGGTCACAGTGCCTCAGACGGGAGAATACATGAAAGACCCAGCCCTCAGACTTGCGTGTGCGGCAAGGGTCACAGCCCGTCAGACTGGAGAATACATGAATGACCCAAGCCCTCAGACTTGCGTGTGCGGCAAGGGTTACAGCGCCTCAGACTGGAGAATACATGAATGACCCAAGCCCTCAGACTTGCGTGTGCGGCAAGGGTCACAGCGCCTCAGACTGGAGAATACATGAATGACCCAGCCCTCAGACTTGCGTGTGCGGCAAGGGTCACAGCGCCTCAGGCGGGAGAATACAAGAAAGACCCAGCCCTCAGACTTGCGTGTGCGGCAAGGGTCACAGCCCCTCAGACTGGAGAATACATGAATGACCCAAGCACTCAGACTTGCGTGTGCGGCAAGGGTTACAGCGCCTCAGACTGGAGAATACATGAATGACCCAAGCCCTCAGACTTGCGTGTGCAGCAAGGGTCACAGCGCCTCAGACTGGAGAATACATGAATGACCCAAGCCCTCAGACTTGTGTGTGCGGCAATGGTCACAGCGCCTCAGACTGGAGAATACATGAATGACCCAAGCCCTCAGACTTGCGTGTGCGGCAAGGGTCACAGCGCCTCAGACTGGAGAACACATGAATGACCCAAGCCCTCAGACTTGCGTGTGCGGCAAGGGCCCCAGCACCTCAGACTGGAGAACCCTTGAATGACACAAACACTCAGACTTGGGTGTGCGGCAAGGGCCCCAGCGCCTCAGACTGGAGAACACATGAATGACCCGGGCCTCAGACTTGCGTGTGTGGCAAGGGTCCCAGCGCCTCAGACTGGAGAATACATGAATGATCCAGCCCTCAGACTTGCGTGTGCGGCAAGGGTCCCAGCGCCTCAGACTAGAGAATACATGAATAACCCAGCCCTCAGAATTGCGTTTGCGGCAAGGGTCCCAGCGCCTCAGACTGGAGAACACATGAATGACCCAGCCCTCAGACTTGCGTGTGCGGCAAGGGTCCCAGCGCCTCAGACTGGAGAATACATGAATGACCGAGCCCTCAGACTTGCGTGTGCGGCAAGGGTCCCAGCGCCTCAGACTGGAGCATACATGAATGACCCAGCCCTCAGACTTGCGTGTGCGGCAAGGGTCCCAGCTCCTCAGACTGGAGAATCCATGAATGACCCAGCCCTCAGACTTGCGTGTGCGGCAAGGGTCCCAGCGCCTCAGACTGGAGAATACATGAATGACACAGCCCTCAGACTTGCGTGTGCGGCAAGGGTCACATCGCCTCAGACTGGAGAAGACATGAATGACCCAGCCCTCAGACTTGCATGTGCGGCAAGGGTCCCAGCTCCTCAGACTGGAGAATCCATGAATGACCCAGCCCTCAGACTTGCGTGTGCGGCAAGGGTCCCAGCGCCTCAAACTGGAGAATACATGAATGACCCAGCCCTCAGACTTGCATGTGCGGCAAGGGTCCCAGCGCCTCAAACTGGAGAATACATGAATGACCCAGCCCTCAGACTTGCATGTGCGGCAAGGGTCACAGTGCCTCAGACGGGAGAATACATGAATGACCCAGCCGTCAGACTTGCGTGTGCGGCAAGGGTCACAGCGCCTCAGAAGCGAGAATACATGAATGACCCAGCCCTCAGACTTGCGTGTGCGGCAAGGGTCACAGCGCCTCAGACGGGAGAATACATGAATGACCCAGCCCTCAGACTTGCATGTGCGGCAAGGTTCACAGCGCCTCAGACGGGAGAATACATGAAAGACCCAAGCCCTCAGACTTGCGTGTGCGGCAAGGATTACAGCGCCTCAGACTGGAGAATACATGAATGACCCAGCCCTCAGACTTGCGTGTGCGGCAAGGGTCACAGCGCCTCAGACGGGAGAATACATGAATGACCCAGCCCTCAGACTTGCGTGTGCGGCAAGAGTATCAGCGCCTCAGACTGGAGAATACATGAATGACCCAGCCCTCAGACTTGCGTGTGCGGCAAGGGTCACAGCGCCTCAGACGGAAGAATACATGCATGACGCAGCCCTCAGACTTGCGTGTGCGGCAAGGGTCACAGCGCCTCAGACTGGAGTATATATGAATGACCCAGCCCTCAGACTTGCATGTGCGGCAAGTGTCACAGCGCCTCAGAAGGGAGAATACATGAATGACCCAGCCCTCAGACTTGCGTGTGCGGCAAGGTTCACAGCGCCTCAGATGGGAGAATACATTAGTGACCCAGCCCTCAGACTTGCGTGTGCGGCAAGGGTCACAGAGCCTCAGACTGGATAATACATGAATGACCCAAGCCCTCAGACTTGCGTGCGCGGCAAGGGTCACAGTGCCTCAGACTGGATAATACATGAATGACCCAGCCCTCAGACTTGCGTGTGCGGCAAGGGTCCAGCGCCTCAGACTGGAGAATACATGAATGACCCAGCCCTCAGACTTGCGTGTGCGGCAAGGGTCCCAGCGCATCAGACTGGAGAATACATGAATGACCCAGCCCTCAGACTTGCGTGTGCGGCAAGGGTCACAGCGCCTCAGACGGGAGGATACATGAAAGACCCAGCCCTCAGACTTGCGTGTGCGGCAAGGGTCACAGCCCGTCAGACTGGAGAATACATGAATGACCCAAGCCCTCAGACTTGCGTGTGCGGCAAGGGTTACAGCGCCTCAGACTGGAGAATACATGAATGACCCAAGCCCTCAGACCTGCCTGTGCGGCAAGGGTCCCAGCACCTCAGACTGGAGAATACATGAATGACCCAGCCCTCAGACTTGCGTGTGCGGCAAGGGTCCAGCGCCTCAGACTGGAGAATACATGAATGACCCAGCCCTCAGACTTGCGTGTGCGGCAAGGGTCCCAGCGCCTCAGACTGGAGAATACATGATTGACCCAGCCCTCAGACTTGCGTGTGCGGCAAGGGTCACAGCGCCTCAGACGGGAGAATACTTGAATGACCCAGCCCTCAGACTTGCGTGTGCGGCAAGAGTCCCAGCGCCTCAGACTGGAGAATACATGAATGACCCAGCCCTCAGACTTGCGTGTGCGGCAAGGGTCACAGCGCCTCAGACGGAAGAATACATGAATGACGCAGCCCTCAGACTTGCGTGTCCGGCAAGGGTCACAGCGCCTCAGACTGGAGTATATATGAATGACCCAGCCCTCAGACTTGCATGTGCGGCAAGTGTCACAGCGCCTCAGAAGGGAGAATACATGAATGACCCAGCCCTCAGACTTGCGTGTGCGGCAAGGTTCACAGCGCCTCAGACGGGAGAATACATTAGTGACCCAGCCCTCAGACTTGCGTGTGCGGCAAGGGTCACAGCGCCTCAGACTGGATAATACATGAATGACCCAAGCCCTCAGACTTGCGTGCGCGGCAAGGGTCACAGTGCCTCAGACTGGATAATACATGAATGACCCAGCCCTCAGACTTGCGTGTGCGGCAAGGGTCCAGCGCCTCAGACTGGAGAATACATGAATGACCCAGCCCTCAGACTTGCGTGTGCGGCAAGGGTCCCAGCACATCAGACTGGAGAATACATGAATGACCCAGCCCTCAGACTTGCGTGTGCGGCAAGGGTCACAGCGCCTCAGACGGGAGAATACATGAAAGACCCAGCCCTCAGACTTGCGTGTGCGGCAAGGGTCACAGCCCGTCAGACTGGAGAATACATGAATGACCCAAGCCCTCAGACTTGCGTGTGCGGCAAGGGTTACAGCGCCTCAGACTAGAGAATACATGAATGACCCAAGCCCTAAGACCTGCCTGTGCGGCAAGGGTCCCAGCACCTCAGACTGGAGAATACATGAATGACCCAGCCCTCAGACTTGCGTGTGCGGCAAGGGTCCAGCGCCTCAGACTGGAGAATACATGAATGACCCAGCCCTCAGACTTGCGTGTGCGGCAAGGGTCCCAGCGCCTCAGACTGGAGAATACATGATTGACCCAGCCCTCAGACTTGCGTGTGCGGCAAGGGTCACAGCGCCTCAGACGGGAGAATACATGAATGACCCATCCCTCAGACTTGCGTGTGCGGCAAGAGTCCCAGCGCCTCAGACTGGAGAATACATGTATGACCCAGCCCTCAGACTTGCGTGTGCGGCAAGGGTCACAGCGCCTGAGACGGAAGAATACATGAATGACGCAGCCCTCAGACTTGCGTGTGCGGCAAGGGTCACAGCGCCTCAGACTGGAGTATATATGAATGACCCAGCCCTCAGACTTGCATGTGCGGCAAGTGTCACAGCGCCTCAGAAGGGAGAATACATGAATGACACAGCCCTCAGACTTGCGTGTGCGGCAAGGTTCACAGCGCCTCAGACTGGAGAATTCATTAGTGACCCAGCCCTCAGACTTGCGTGTGCGGCAAGGGTCACAGCGCCTCAGACTGGATAATACATGAATGACCCAAGCCCTCAGACTTGCGTGCGCGGCAAGGGTCACAGTGCCTCAGACTGGATAATACATGAATGACCCAGCCCTCAGACTTGCGTGTGCGGCAAGGGTCCAGCGCCTCAGACTGGAGAATACATGAATGACCCAGCCCTCAGACTTGCGTGTGCGGCAAGGGTCCCAGCGCATCAGACTGGAGAATACATGAATGACCCAGCCCTCAGACTTGCGTGTGCGGCAAGGGTCACAGCGCCTCAGACGGGAGAATACATGAAAGACCCAGCCCTCAGACTTGCGTGTGCGGCAAGGGTCACAGCCCGTCAGACTGGAGAATACATGAATGACCCAAGCCCTCAGACTTGCGTGTGCGGCAAGGGTTACAGCGCCTCAGACTGGAGAATACATGAATGACCCAAGCCCTCAGACTTGCGTGTGCGGCAAGGGTCACAGCGCCTCAGACTGGAGAATACATGAATGACCCAAGCCCTCAGACTTGCGTGTGCGGCAATGGTCACAGCGCCTCAGAGTGGAGAATACATGAATGACCCAAGCCCTCAGACTTGCGTGTGCGGCAAGGGTCACAGCGCCTCAGACTGGAGAACACATGAATGACCCAAGCCCTCAGACTTGCGTGTGCGGCAAGAGTCACAGCGCCTCAGACTGGAGAACACATGAATGACCCAAGCCCTCAGACTTGCGTGTGCGGCAAGGGCCCCAGCGCCTCAGACTGGAGAACCCTTGAATGACACAAACACTCAGACTTGGGTGTGCGGCAAGGGCCCCAGCGGATCAGACTGGAGAACACATGAATGACCCAGCCCTCAGACTTGCGTATGCGGAAAGGGCCCCAGCGCCTCAGACTGGAGAATACATGAATGACCCAGCCCTCAGACTTGCGTGTGTGGCAAGGGTCCCAGCGCCTCAGACTGGAGAATACATGAATGACCCAGCCCTCAGACTTGCGTGTGCGGCAAGGGTCCCAGCGCCTCAGACTAGAGAACACATGAATAACCCAGCCCTCAGAATTGCGTTTGCGGCAAGGGTCCCAGCGCCTCAGACTGGAGAATACATGAATGACCGAGCCCTCAGACTTGCATGTGCGGCAAGGGTCCCAGCACCTCAGACTGGAGAATACATGAACGACCCAGCCCTCAGACTTCCGTGTGCGGCAAGGGCCCCAGCGCCTCAGACTGGAGAACACATGAACGACCCAGCCCTCAGACTTGCGTGTGCGGCAAGGGTCCTAGCGCCTCAGACTGGAGAATACATGAACGACCCATCCCTCAGACTTGCGTGTGCGGCAAGGGTCCCAGCGCCTCAGACTGGAGAATACATGAATGACCCAGCCCTCAGACTTGCGTGTGCGGCAAGGGTCCCCGTGCCTCAGACTCGAGAATACATGAATGACCCAGCCCTCAGACTTGCGTGTGCGGCAAGGGTCCCAGCGCCTCAGACTGGAGAATACATGAATGACACAGCCCTCAGACTTGCGTGTGCTGCAAGGGTCACAGCGCCTCAGACTGGAGAAGACATGAATGACCCAGCCCTCAGACTTGCATGTGCGGCAAGGGTCACAGTGCCTCAGACTGGAGAATACATGAATGACCCAGCCCTCAGACTTGCGTGTGTGGCAAGGGTCACAGCGCCTCAGAAGGGAGAATACATGAATGACCCAGCCCTCAGACTTGCGTGTGCGGCAAGGGTCACAGCGCCTCAGACTGGAGAATACATGAATGACCCAGCCCTCAGACTTGCGTGTGCGGCAAGGGTCACAGCGCCTCAGACGGGAGAATACATGAATGACCCAGCCCTCAGACTTGCGTGTCCGGCAAGGGTCACAGCCCCTCAGACTGGAGAATACATGAATGACCCAAGCCCTCAGACTTGCGTGTGCGGCAAGGGTTACAGCGCCTCAGACTGGAGAATACATGAATGACCCAAGCCCTCAGACTTTCGTGTGCGGCAAGGGTCACAGCGCCTCAGACTGGAGAATACATGAATGTCCCAAGCCCTCAGACTTACGTGTGCGGCAATGGTCACAGCGCCTCATACTGGAGAATACATGAATGACCCAAGCCCTCAGACTTGCGTGTGCGGCAAGGGTCACAGCGCCTCAGATTGGAGAACACATGAATGACCCAAGCCCTCAGACTTGCGTGTGCAGCAAGAGTCACAGCGCCTCAGACTGGAGAACACATGAATGACCCAAGCCCTCAGACTTGCGTGTGCGGCAAGGGCCCCAGCGCCTCAGACTGGAGAACCCTTGAATGACACAGCCCTCAGACTTGGGTGTGCGGCAAGGGTCACAGCGCCTCAGACTGGAGAACACATGAATGACCCAGCCCTCAGACATGCATGTGCGGCAAGGGTCACAGTGCCTCAGACGGGAGAATACATGAATGACCCAGCCCTCAGACTTGCGTGTGCGGCAAGGGTCACAGCGCCTCAGAAGGGAGAATACATGAATGACCCAGCCCTCAGACTTGCGTGTGCGGCAAGGGTCACAGCGCCTCAGACTGGAGAATACATGAATGACCCAGCCCTCAGACTTGCGTGTGCGGCAAGGGTCACAGCGCCTCAGACGGGGGAATTCATGAATGACCCAGCCCTCAGACTTGCGTGTCCGGCAAGGGTCACAGCCCCTCAGACTGGAGAATACATGAATGACCCAAGCCCTCAGACTTGCGTGTGCGGCAAGGGTTACAGCGCCTCAGACTGGAGAATACATGAATGACCCAAGCCCTCAGACTTGCGTGTGCGGCAAGGGTCAGAGCGCCTCAGACTGGAGAATAGATGAATGACCCAAGCCCTCAGACTTACTTGTGCGGCAATTGTCACAGCGCCTCATACTGGAGAATACATGAATGACCCAAGCCCTCAGACTTGCGTGTGCGGCAAGGGTCACAGCGACTCAGATTGGAGAACACATGAATGACCCAAGCCCTCAGACTTGCGTGTGCAGCAAGAGTCACAGCGCCTCAGACTGGAGAACACATGAATGACCCAAGCCCTCAGACTTGCGTGTGCGGCAAGGGCCCCAGCGCCTCAGACTGGAGAGCCCTTGAATGACACAGCCCTCAGACTTGCATGTGCGGCAAGGGTCACAGCGCCTCAGACTGGAGAAGACATGAATGACCCAGCCCTCAGACTTGCATGTGCGGCAAGGGTCACAGTGCCTCAGACGGGAGAATACATGAATGACCCAGCCCTCAGACTTGCGTGTGCGGCAAGGGTCACAGTGCCTCAGAAGGGAGAATACATGAATGACCCAGCCCTCAGACTTGCGTGTGCGGCAAGGGTCACAGCGCCTCAGACTGGAGAATACATGAATGACCCAGCCCTCAGACTTGCGTGTGCGGCAAGGGCCCCAGCGCCTCAGACTGGAGAACCCTTGAATGACACAAACACTCAGACTTGGGTGTGCGGCAAGGGCCCCAGCGCCTCAGACTGGAGAACACATGAATGACCCAGCCCTCAGACTTGCGTGTGTGGCAAGGGTCCCAGCGCCTCAGACTGGAGAATACATGAATGATCCAGCCGTCAGACTTGCGTGTGCGGCAAGGGTCCCAGCGCCTCAGACTAGAGAATACATGAATAACCCAGCCCTCAGAATTGCGTGTGCGGCAAGGGTCCCAGCGCCCCAGACTGGAGAATACATGAATGACCCAGCCCTCAGACTTGCGTGTGCGGCAAGGGTCACAGCCCCTCAGACTGGAGAATACATGAATGACCCAAGCACTCAGACTTGCGTGTGCGGCAAGGGTTACAGCGCCTCAGACTGGAGAATACATAAATGACCCAAGCCCTCAGACTTGCATGTGCAGCAAGGGTCACAGCGCCTCAGACTGGAGAATACATGAATGACCCAAGCCCTCAGACTTGCGTGTGCGGCAATGGTCACAGCGCCTCAGACTGGAGAATACATGAATGACCCAAGCCCTCAGACTTGCGTGTGCGGCAAGGGTCACAGCGCCTCAGACTGGAGAACACATGAATGACCCTAGCCCTCAGACTTGCGTGTGCGGCAAGGGCCCCAGCACCTCAGACTGGAGAACCCTTGAATGACACAAACACTCAGACTTGGGTGTGCGGCAAGGGCCCCAGCGCCTCAGACTGGAGAACACATGAATGACCCGGGCCTCAGACTTGCGTGTGTGGCAAGGGTCCCAGCGCCTCAGACTGGAGAATACATGAATGATCCAGCCCTCAGACTTGCGTGTGCGGCAAGGGTCCCAGCGCCTCAGACTAGTGAATACATGAATAACCCAGCCCTCAGAATTGCGTTTGCGGCAAGGGTCCCAGCGCCTCAGACTGGAGAACACATGAATGACCCAGCCCTCAGACTTGCGTGTGCGGCAAGGGTCCCAGCGCCTCAGACTGGAGAATACATGAATGACCGAGCCCTCAGACTTGCGTGTGCGGCAAGGGTCCCAGCGCCTCAGACTGGAGCATACATGAATGACCCAGCCCTCAGACTTGCGTGTGCGGCAAGGGTCCCAGCTCCTCAGACTGGAGAATCCATGAATGACCCAGCCCTCAGACTTGCGTGTGCGGCAAGGGTCCCAGCGCCTCAGACTGGAGAATACATGAATGACACAGCCCTCAGACTTGCGTGTGCGGCAAGGGTCACATCGCCTCAGACTGGAGAAGACATGAATGACCCAGCCCTCAGACTTGCATGTGCGGCAAGGGTCACAGTGCCTCAGACGGGAGAATACATGAATGACCCAGCCGTCAGACTTGCGTGTGCGGCAAGGGTCACAGCGCCTCAGAAGCGAGAATACATGAATGACCCAGCCCTCAGACTTGCGTGTGCGGCAAGGGTCACAGCGCCTCAGACGGGAGAATACATGAATGACCCAGCCCTCAGATTTGCGCGTGCGGCAAGGTTCACAGCGCCTCAGACGGGAGAATACATGATTGACCCAGCCCTCAGACTTGCGTGTGCGGCAAGGGTCACAGCGCCTCAGACTAGAGAATACATGAATGACCCAGCCCTCAGACTTGCGTGTGCGGCAAGGGCCCCAGCGCCTCAGACTGGAGAACACATGAATGACCCAGCCCTCAGACTTGCGTGTGCGGCAAGGGTCCCAGCGCCTCAGACTGGAGAATACATGAATGACCCAGCCCTCAGACCTGCCTGTGCGGCAAGGGTCCCAGCACCTCAGACTGGAGAATACATGAATGACCCAGCCCTCAGACTTGCGTGTGCGGCAAGGGTCCAGCGCCTCAGACTGGAGAATACATGAATGACCCAGCCCTCAGACTTGCGTGTGCGGCAAGGGTCCCAGCGCCTCAGACTGGAGAATACATGAATGACCCAGCCCTCAGACTTGCGTGTGCGGCAAGGGTCACAGCGCCTCAGACGGGAGAATACATGAATGACCCAGCCCTCAGACTTGCGTGTGCGGCAAGAGTCCCAGCGCCTCAGACTGGAGAATACATGAATGACCCAGCCCTCAGACTTGCGTGTGCGGCAAGGGTCACAGCGCCTCAGACGGAAGAATACATGAATGACGCAGCCCTCAGACTTGCGTGTGCGGCAAGGGTCACAGCGCCTCAGACTGGAGTATATATGAATGACCCAGCCCTCAGACTTGCATGTGCGGCAAGTGTCACAGCGCCTCAGAAGGGAGAATACATGAATGACCCAGCCCTCAGACTTGCGTGTGCGGCAAGGTTCACAGCGCCTCAGACGGGAGAATACATTAGTGACCCAGCCCTCAGACTTGCGTGTGCGGCAAGGGTCACAGCGCCTCAGACTGGATAATACATGAATGACCCAAGCCCTCAGACTTGCGTGCGCGGCAAGGGTCACAGTGCCTCAGACTGGATAATACATGAATGACCCAGCCCTCAGACTTGCGTGTGCGGCAAGGGTCCAGCGCCTCAGACTGGAGAATACATGAATGACCCAGCCCTCAGACTTGCGTGTGCGGCAAGGGTCCCAGCGCATCAGACTGGAGAATACATGAATGACCCAGCCCTCAGACTTGCGTGTGCGGCAAGGGTCACAGCGCCTCAGACGGGAGAATACATGAAAGACCCAGCCCTCAGACATGCATGTGCGGCAAGGGTCACAGTGCCTCAGACGGGAGAATACATGAATGACCCAGCCCTCAGACTTGCGTGTGCGGCAAGGGTCACAGCGCCTCAGAAGGGAGAATACATGAATGACCCAGCCCTCAGACTTGCGTGTGCGGCAAGGGTCACAGCGCCTCAGACTGGAGAATACATGAATGACCCAGCCCTCAGACTTGCGTGTGCGGCAAGGGTCACAGCGCCTCAGACGGGGGAATTCATGAATGACCCAGCCCTCAGACTTGCGTGTCCGGCAAGGGTCACAGCCCCTCAGACTGGAGAATACATGAATGACCCAAGCCCTCAGACTTGCGTGTGCGGCAAGGGTTACAGCGCCTCAGACTGGAGAATACATGAATGACCCAAGCCCTCAGACTTGCGTGTGCGGCAAGGGTCAGAGCGCCTCAGACTGGAGAATAGATGAATGACCCAAGCCCTCAGACTTACTTGTGCGGCAATTGTCACAGCGCCTCATACTGGAGAATACATGAATGACCGAGCCCTCAGACTTGCGTGTGCGGCAAGGGTCCCAGCGCCTCAGACTGGAGCATACATGAATGACCCAGCCCTCAGACTTGCGTGTGCGGCAAGGGTCCCAGCTCCTCAGACTGGAGAATCCATGAATGACCCAGCCCTCAGACTTGCGTGTGCGGCAAGGGTCCCAGCGCCTCAGACTGGAGAATACATGAATGACACAGCCCTCAGACTTGCGTGTGCGGCAAGGGTCACATCGCCTCAGACTGGAGAAGACATGAATGACCCAAGCCCTCAGACTTGCGTGTGCGGCAAGGGCCCCAGCGCCTCAGACTGGAGAGCCCTTGAATGACACAGCCCTCAGACTTGCATGTGCGGCAAGGGTCACAGCGCCTCAGACTGGAGAAGACATGAATGACCCAGCCCTCAGACTTGCATGTGCGGCAAGGGTCACAGTGCCTCAGACGGGAGAATACATGAATGACCCAGCCCTCAGACTTGCGTGTGCGGCAAGGGTCACAGTGCCTCAGAAGGGAGAATACATGAATGACCCAGCCCTCAGACTTGCGTGTGCGGCAAGGGTCACAGCGCCTCAGACTGGAGAATACATGAATGACCCAGCCCTCAGACTTGCGTGTGCGGCAAGGGCCCCAGCGCCTCAGACTGGAGAACCCTTGAATGACACAAACACTCAGACTTGGGTGTGCGGCAAGGGCCCCAGCGCCTCAGACTGGAGAACACATGAATGACCCAGCCCTCAGACTTGCGTGTGTGGCAAGGGTCCCAGCGCCTCAGACTGGAGAATACATGAATGATCCAGCCGTCAGACTTGCGTGTGCGGCAAGGGTCCCAGCGCCTCAGACTAGAGAATACATGAATAACCCAGCCCTCAGAATTGCGTGTGCGGCAAGGGTCCCAGCGCCCCAGACTGGAGAATACATGAATGACCCAGCCCTCAGACTTGCGTGTGCGGCAAGGGTCACAGCCCCTCAGACTGGAGAATACATGAATGACCCAAGCACTCAGACTTGCGTGTGCGGCAAGGGTTACAGCGCCTCAGACTGGAGAATACATAAATGACCCAAGCCCTCAGACTTGCATGTGCAGCAAGGGTCACAGCGCCTCAGACTGGAGAATACATGAATGACCCAAGCCCTCAGACTTGCGTGTGCGGCAATGGTCACAGCGCCTCAGACTGGAGAATACATGAATGACCCAAGCCCTCAGACTTGCGTGTGCGGCAAGGGTCACAGCGCCTCAGACTGGAGAACACATGAATGACCCTAGCCCTCAGACTTGCGTGTGCGGCAAGGGCCCCAGCACCTCAGACTGGAGAACCCTTGAATGACACAAACACTCAGACTTGGGTGTGCGGCAAGGGCCCCAGCGCCTCAGACTGGAGAACACATGAATGACCCGGGCCTCAGACTTGCGTGTGTGGCAAGGGTCCCAGCGCCTCAGACTGGAGAATACATGAATGATCCAGCCCTCAGACTTGCGTGTGCGGCAAGGGTCCCAGCGCCTCAGACTAGTGAATACATGAATAACCCAGCCCTCAGAATTGCGTTTGCGGCAAGGGTCCCAGCGCCTCAGACTGGAGAACACATGAATGACCCAGCCCTCAGACTTGCGTGTGCGGCAAGGGTCCCAGCGCCTCAGACTGGAGAATACATGAATGACCGAGCCCTCAGACTTGCGTGTGCGGCAAGGGTCCCAGCGCCTCAGACTGGAGCATACATGAATGACCCAGCCCTCAGACTTGCGTGTGCGGCAAGGGTCCCAGCTCCTCAGACTGGAGAATCCATGAATGACCCAGCCCTCAGACTTGCGTGTGCGGCAAGGGTCCCAGCGCCTCAGACTGGAGAATACATGAATGACACAGCCCTCAGACTTGCGTGTGCGGCAAGGGTCACATCGCCTCAGACTGGAGAAGACATGAATGACCCAGCCCTCAGACTTGCATGTGCGGCAAGGGTCACAGTGCCTCAGACGGGAGAATACATGAATGACCCAGCCGTCAGACTTGCGTGTGCGGCAAGGGTCACAGCGCCTCAGAAGCGAGAATACATGAATGACCCAGCCCTCAGACTTGCGTGTGCGGCAAGGGTCACAGCGCCTCAGACGGGAGAATACATGAATGACCCAGCCCTCAGATTTGCGCGTGCGGCAAGGTTCACAGCGCCTCAGACGGGAGAATACATGATTGACCCAGCCCTCAGACTTGCGTGTGCGGCAAGGGTCACAGCGCCTCAGACTAGAGAATACATGAATGACCCAGCCCTCAGACTTGCGTGTGCGGCAAGGGCCCCAGCGCCTCAGACTGGAGAACACATGAATGACCCAGCCCTCAGACTTGCGTGTGCGGCAAGGGTCCCAGCGCCTCAGACTGGAGAATACATGAATGACCCAGCCCTCAGACCTGCCTGTGCGGCAAGGGTCCCAGCACCTCAGACTGGAGAATACATGAATGACCCAGCCCTCAGACTTGCGTGTGCGGCAAGGGTCCAGCGCCTCAGACTGGAGAATACATGAATGACCCAGCCCTCAGACTTGCGTGTGCGGCAAGGGTCCCAGCGCCTCAGACTGGAGAATACATGAATGACCCAGCCCTCAGACTTGCGTGTGCGGCAAGGGTCACAGCGCCTCAGACGGGAGAATACATGAATGACCCAGCCCTCAGACTTGCGTGTGCGGCAAGAGTCCCAGCGCCTCAGACTGGAGAATACATGAATGACCCAGCCCTCAGACTTGCGTGTGCGGCAAGGGTCACAGCGCCTCAGACGGAAGAATACATGAATGACGCAGCCCTCAGACTTGCGTGTGCGGCAAGGGTCACAGCGCCTCAGACTGGAGTATATATGAATGACCCAGCCCTCAGACTTGCATGTGCGGCAAGTGTCACAGCGCCTCAGAAGGGAGAATACATGAATGACCCAGCCCTCAGACTTGCGTGTGCGGCAAGGTTCACAGCGCCTCAGACGGGAGAATACATTAGTGACCCAGCCCTCAGACTTGCGTGTGCGGCAAGGGTCACAGCGCCTCAGACTGGATAATACATGAATGACCCAAGCCCTCAGACTTGCGTGCGCGGCAAGGGTCACAGTGCCTCAGACTGGATAATACATGAATGACCCAGCCCTCAGACTTGCGTGTGCGGCAAGGGTCCAGCGCCTCAGACTGGAGAATACATGAATGACCCAGCCCTCAGACTTGCGTGTGCGGCAAGGGTCCCAGCGCATCAGACTGGAGAATACATGAATGACCCAGCCCTCAGACTTGCGTGTGCGGCAAGGGTCACAGCGCCTCAGACGGGAGAATACATGAAAGACCCAGCCCTCAGACATGCATGTGCGGCAAGGGTCACAGTGCCTCAGACGGGAGAATACATGAATGACCCAGCCCTCAGACTTGCGTGTGCGGCAAGGGTCACAGCGCCTCAGAAGGGAGAATACATGAATGACCCAGCCCTCAGACTTGCGTGTGCGGCAAGGGTCACAGCGCCTCAGACTGGAGAATACATGAATGACCCAGCCCTCAGACTTGCGTGTGCGGCAAGGGTCACAGCGCCTCAGACGGGGGAATTCATGAATGACCCAGCCCTCAGACTTGCGTGTCCGGCAAGGGTCACAGCCCCTCAGACTGGAGAATACATGAATGACCCAAGCCCTCAGACTTGCGTGTGCGGCAAGGGTTACAGCGCCTCAGACTGGAGAATACATGAATGACCCAAGCCCTCAGACTTGCGTGTGCGGCAAGGGTCAGAGCGCCTCAGACTGGAGAATAGATGAATGACCCAAGCCCTCAGACTTACTTGTGCGGCAATTGTCACAGCGCCTCATACTGGAGAATACATGAATGACCGAGCCCTCAGACTTGCGTGTGCGGCAAGGGTCCCAGCGCCTCAGACTGGAGCATACATGAATGACCCAGCCCTCAGACTTGCGTGTGCGGCAAGGGTCCCAGCTCCTCAGACTGGAGAATCCATGAATGACCCAGCCCTCAGACTTGCGTGTGCGGCAAGGGTCCCAGCGCCTCAGACTGGAGAATACATGAATGACACAGCCCTCAGACTTGCGTGTGCGGCAAGGGTCACATCGCCTCAGACTGGAGAAGACATGAATGACCCAGCCCTCAGACTTGCATGTGCGGCAAGGGTCACAGTGCCTCAGACGGGAGAATACATGAATGACCCAGCCGTCAGACTTGCGTGTGCGGCAAGGGTCACAGCGCCTCAGAAGCGAGAATACATGAATGACCCAGCCCTCAGACTTGCGTGTGCGGCAAGGGTCACAGCGCCTCAGACGGGAGAATACATGAATGACCCAGCCCTCAGATTTGCGCGTGCGGCAAGGTTCACAGCGCCTCAGACGGGAGAATACATGATTGACCCAGCCCTCAGACTTGCGTGTGCGGCAAGGGTCACAGCGCCTCAGACTGGAGAATACATGAATGACCCAGCCCTCAGACTTGCGTGTGCGGCAAGGGCCCCAGCGCCTCAGACTGGAGAACACATGAATGACCCAGCCCTCAGACTTGCGTGTGCGGCAAGGGTCCCAGCGCCTCAGACTGGAGAATACATGAATGACCCAGCCCTCAGACCTGCCTGTGCGGCAAGGGTCCCAGCACCTCAGACTGGAGAATACATGAATGACCCAGCCCTCAGACTTGCGTGTGCGGCAAGGGTCCAGCGCCTCAGACTGGAGAATACATGAATGACCCAGCCCTCAGACTTGCGTGTGCGGCAAGGGTCCCAGCGCCTCAGACTGGAGAATACATGAATGACCCAGCCCTCAGACTTGCGTGTGCGGCAAGGGTCACAGCGCCTCAGACGGGAGAATACATGAATGACCCAGCCCTCAGACTTGCGTGTGCGGCAAGAGTCCCAGCGCCTCAGACTGGAGAATACATGAATGACCCAGCCCTCAGACTTGCGTGTGCGGCAAGGGTCACAGCGCCTCAGACGGAAGAATACATGAATGACGCAGCCCTCAGACTTGCGTGTGCGGCAAGGGTCACAGCGCCTCAGACTGGAGTATATATGAATGACCCAGCCCTCAGACTTGCATGTGCGGCAAGTGTCACAGCGCCTCAGAAGGGAGAATACATGAATGACCCAGCCCTCAGACTTGCGTGTGCGGCAAGGTTCACAGCGCCTCAGACGGGAGAATACATTAGTGACCCAGCCCTCAGACTTGCGTGTGCGGCAAGGGTCACAGCGCCTCAGACTGGATAATACATGAATGACCCAAGCCCTCAGACTTGCGTGCGCGGCAAGGGTCACAGTGCCTCAGACTGGATAATACATGAATGACCCAGCCCTCAGACTTGCGTGTGCGGCAAGGGTCCAGCGCCTCAGACTGGAGAATACATGAATGACCCAGCCCTCAGACTTGCGTGTGCGGCAAGGGTCCCAGCGCATCAGACTGGAGAATACATGAATGACCCAGCCCTCAGACTTGCGTGTGCGGCAAGGGTCACAGCGCCTCAGACGGGAGAATACATGAAAGACCCAGCCCTCAGACTTGCGTGTGCGGCAAGGGTCACAGCCCGTCAGACTGGAGAATACATGAATGACCCAAGCCCTCAGACTTGCGTGTGCGGCAAGGGTTACAGCGCCTCAGACGGGAGAATACATGAATGACCCAAGCCCTCAGACTTGCGTGTGCGGCAAGGGTCACAGCGCCTCAGACTGGAGAATACATGAATGACCCAAGCCCTCAGACTTGCGTGTGCGGCAATGGTCACAGCGCCTCAGAGTGGAGAATACATGAATGACCCAAGCCCTCAGACTTGCGCGTGCGGCAAGGGTCACAGCGCCTCAGACTGGAGAACACATGAATGACCCAAGCCCTCAGACTTGCGTGTGCGGCAAGGGCCCCAGCGCCTCAGACTGGAGAACCCTTGAATGACACAAACACTCAGACTTGGGTGTGCGGCAAGGGCCCCAGCGGATCAGACTGGAGAACACATGAATGACCCAGCCCTCAGACTTGCGTATGCGGAAAGGGCCCCAGCGCCTCAGACTGGAGAATACATGAATGACCCAGCCCTTAGACTTGCATGTGTGGCAAGGGTCCCAGCGCCTCAGACTGGAGAATACATGAATGACCCAGCCCTCAGACTTGCGTGTGCGGCAAGGGTCCCAGCGCCTCAGACTAGAGAACACATGAATAACCCAGCCCTCAGAATTGCGTTTGCGGCAAGGGTCCCAGCGCCTCAGACTGGAGAACACATGAATGACCCAGCCCTCAGACTTGCGTCTGCGGCAAGGGTCCCAGCGCCTCAGACTGGAGAATACATGAATAACCGAGCCCTCAGACTTGCATGTGCGGCAAGGGTCCCAGCGCCTCAGACTGGAGAATACATGAACGACCCAGCCCTCAGACTTCCGTGTGCGGCAAGGGCCCCAGCGCCTCAGACTGGAGAACACATGAACGACCCAGCCCTCAGACTTGCGTGTGCGGCAAGGGTCCTAGCGCCTCAGACTGGAGAATACATGAACGACCCATCCCTCA
The DNA here is from genome assembly GCF_964261635.1 of Lissotriton helveticus. Lineage (NCBI taxonomy): Eukaryota > Metazoa > Chordata > Amphibia > Caudata > Salamandridae > Lissotriton > Lissotriton helveticus. The sequence goes on from NC_136057.1 coordinate 87,164,635, forward strand.
GACTTGTGTGTGCGGCAAGGGTCCCAGCGCCTCAGACTGGAGAATACATGAATGACCCAGCCCTCAGACTTGCGTGTGCGGCAAGGGTCCCAGCGCCTCAGACTCGAGAATACATGAATGACCCAGCCCTCAGACTTGCGTGTGCGGCAAGGGTCCCAGCGCCTCAGACTGGAGAATACATGAATGACACAGCCCTCAGACTTGCGTGTGCTGCAAGGGTCACAGCGCCTCAGACTGGAGAAGACATGAATGACCCAGCCCTCAGACTTGCATGTGCGGCAAGGGTCACAGTGCCTCAGACTGGAGAATACATGAATGACCCAGCCCTCAGACTTGCGTGTGCGGCAAGGGTCACAGCGCCTCAGACGGGAGAATACATGAATGACCCAGCCCTCAGACTTGCGTGTCCGGCATGGGTCACAGCCCCTCAGACTGGAGAATACATGAATGACCCAAGCCCTCAGACTTGCGTGTGCGGCAAGGGTTACAGCGCCTCAGACTGGAGAATACATGAATGACCCAAGCCCTCAGACTTTCGTGTGCGGCAAGGGTCACAGCGCCTCAGACTGGAGAATACATGAATGTCCCAAGCCCTCAGACTTGTGTGTGCGGCAAGGGTCCCAGCGCCTCAGACTGGAGAATACATGAATGACCCAGCCCTCAGACTTGCGTGTGCGGCAAGGGTCCCAGCGCCTCAGACTCGAGAATACATGAACGACGCATCCCTCAGACTTGTGTGTGCGGCAAGGGTCCCAGCGCCTCAGACTGGAGAATACATGAATGACCCAGCCCTCAGACTTGCGTGTGCGGCAAGGGTCCCAGCGCCTCAGACTCGAGAATACATGAATGACCCAGCCCTCAGACTTGCGTGTGCGGCAAGGGTCCCAGCGCCTCAGACTGGAGAATACATGAATGACACAGCCCTCAGACTTGCGTGTGCTGCAAGGGTCACAGCGCCTCAGACTGGAGAAGACATGAATGACCCAGCCCTCAGACTTGCATGTGCGGCAAGGGTCACAGTGCCTCAGACTGGAGAATACATGAATGACCCAGCCCTCAGACTTGCGTGTGCGGCAAGGGTCACAGCGCCTCAGACGGGAGAATACATGAATGACCCAGCCCTCAGACTTGCGTGTCCGGCATGGGTCACAGCCCCTCAGACTGGAGAATACATGAATGACCCAAGCCCTCAGACTTGCATGTGCGGCAAGGGTTACAGCGCCTCAGACTGGAGAATACATGAATGACCCAAGCCCTCAGACTTTCGTGTGCGGCAAGGGTCACAGCGCCTCAGACTGGAGAATACATGAATGTCCCAAGCCCTCAGACTTACGTGTGCGGCAATGGTTACAGCGCCTCATACTGGAGAATACATGAATGACCCAAGCCCTCAGACTTGCGTGTGCGGCAAGGGTCACAGCGCCTCAGATTGGAGAACACATGAATGACCCAAGCCCTCAGACTTGCGTGTGCAGCAAGAGTCACAGCGCCTCAGACTGGAGAACACATGAATGACCCAAGCCCTCAGACTTGCGTGTGCGGCAAGGGCCCCAGCGCCTCAGACTGGAGAACCCTTGAATGACACAGCCCTCAGACTTCGGTGTGCGGCAAGGGTCACAGCACCTCAGACTGGAGAAGACATGAATGACCCAGCCCTCAGACATGCATGTGCGGCAAGGGTCACAGTGCCTCAGACGGGAGAATACATGAATGACCCAGCCCTCAGACTTGCGTGTGCGGCAAGGGTCACAGCGCCTCAGAAGGGAGAATACATGAATGACCCAGCCCTCAGACTTGCGTGTGCGGCAAGGGTCACAGCGCCTCAGACTGGAGAATACATGAATGACCCAGCCCTCAGACTTGCGTGTGCGGCAAGGGTCACAGCGCCTCAGACGGGGGAATTCATGAATGACCCAGCCCTCAGACTTGCGTGTCCGGCAAGGGTCACAGCCCCTCAGACTGGAGAATACATGAATGACCCAAGCCCTCAGACTTGCGTGTGCGGCAAGGGTTACAGCGCCTCAGACTGGAGAATACATGAATGACCCAAGCCCTCAGACTTGCGTGTGCGGCAAGGGTCAGAGCGCCTCAGACTGGAGAATAGATGAATGACCCAAGCCCTCAGACTTACGTGTGCGGCAATTGTCACAGCGCCTCATACTGGAGAATACATGAATGACCCAAGCCCTCAGACTTGCGTGTGCGGCAAGGGTCACAGCGACTCAGATTGGAGAACACATGAATGACCCAAGCCCTCAGACTTGCGTGTGCAGCAAGAGTCACAGCGCCTCAGACTGGAGAACACATGAATGACCCAAGCCCTCAGACTTGCGTGTGCGGCAAGGGCCCCAGCGCCTCAGACTGGAGAACCCTTGAAGGACACAGCCCTCAGACTTGCATGTGCGGCAAGGGTCACAGCGCCTCAGACTGGAGAAGACATGAATGACCCAGCCCTCAGACTTGCATGTGCGGCAAGGGTCACAGTGCCTCAGACGGGAGAATACATGAATGACCCAGCCCTCAGACTTGCGTGTGTGGCAAGGGTCACAGCGCCTCAGACTGGAGAATACATGAATGACCCAGCCCTCAGACTTGCGTGTGCGGCAAGGGTCACAGCGCCTCAGACAGGAGAATACATGAATGACCCAGCCCTCAGACTTGCGTGTCCGGCAAGGGTCACAGCCCCTCAGACTGGAGAATACATGAATGACCCAAGCCCTCAGACTTGCGTGTGCGGCAAGGATTACAGCCCCTCAGACTGGAAAATACATGAATGACCCAAGCCCTCAGACTTGCGTGTGCGGCAAGGGTCACAGCGCCTCAGACTGGAGAATACATGAATGACCCAAGCCCTCAGACTTACATGTGCGGCAATGGTCACAGCGCCTCATACTGGAGAATACATGAATGACCCAAGCCCTCAGACTTGCGTGTGCGGCAAGGGTCACAGCGCCTCAGATTGGAGAACACATGAATGACCCAGCCCTCAGACTTGCGTGCGCGGCAAGGGTCACAGCGCCTCAGACTGGACAATACATGAATGACCCAAGCCCTCAGACTTGCGTGTGCAGCAAGGGCCCCAGTGCCTCAGATTGGAGAATACATGAATGACCCAGCCCTCAGACTTGCGTGTGTGGCAAGGGTCCCAGCGCCTCAGACTGGAGAATACATGAATGACCCAGCCCTCAGACTTGCGTGTGCGGCAAGGGTCCCAGCGCCTCAGACTGGAGAATACATGAATGACCTAGCCCTCAGACCTGTGTGTGCGGCAAGGGTCCCAGCGCCTCAGACTGGACAATACATGAATGACCTAGCCCTCAGGCTTGCGTGTGCGGCAAGGGTCACAGCGCCTCAGACTGGAGAACACATAATTGACCCAAGCCCTCAGACTTGCGTGTGCGGCAAGGGCCCCAGCGCCTCAGACTGGAGAACCCTTGAACGACACAAACACTCAGACTTGGGTGTGCGGCAAGGGCCCCAGCGCCTCAGACTGGAGAACACATGAATAACCCAGCCCTCAGACTTGTGTATGCGGAAAGGGCCCCAGCGCCTCAGACTGGAGAATACATGAATGACCCAGCCCTCAGACTTGCATGTGTGGCAAGGGTCCCAGCGCCTCAGACTGGAGAATACATGAATGACCCAGCCCTCAGACTTGCGTGTGCGGCAAGGGTCCCAGCGCCTCAGACTGGAGAATACATGAATAACCCAGCCCTCAGAATTGCATTTGCGGCAAGGGTTCCAGCGCCTCTGACTGGAGAACACATGAATGACCCAGCCCTTAGACTTGCGTGTGCGGCAAGGGTCCCAGCGCCTCAGACTGGAGAATACATGAATGACCCAGCCCTCAGACTTGCGTGTGCGGCAAGGGTCCCAGCGCCTCAGACTGGAGAATACATGAATGACCCAGCCCTCAGACTTGCGTTTGCGGCAAAAGGTCCCAGCGCCTCAGACTGGAGAACACATGAATGACCCAGCCCTCAGACTTGCGTGTGCGGCAAGGGTCCCAGCGCCTCAGACTGGAGAATACATGAACGACCCAGCCCTCAGACTTGCGTGTGCGGCAAGGGTCCCAGCGCCTCAGACTGGAGAATACATGAACGACCCAGCCCTCAGACTTGCGTGTGCGGCAAGGGTCCCAGCGCCTCAGACTGGAGAATACATGAATGACCCAGCCCTCGGACTTGCATGTGCGGCAGTGTGTCCCAGCGCCTCAGACTGGAGAATACATGAATGACCCAGCCCTCCGACTTGCATGTGCGGCAAGGGTCCCAGCGCCTCAGACTGGAGAATACATGAATGACACAGCCCTCAGACTTGCGTGTGCGGCAAGGGTCACAGCGCCTCAGACTGGAGAAGAAATGAATGACCCAGCCCTCAGACTTGCTTGTGCGGCAAGGGTCACAGTGCCTCAGATGGGAGAATACATGAATGACCCAGCCCTCAGACTTGCGTGTGCGGCAAGGGTCACAGCGCCTCAGAAGGGAGAATACATGAATTACCCAGCCCTCAGACTTGCGTATGCGGCAAGGGTCACAGCGCCTCAGACTGGAGAATACATGAATGACCCAGCCCTCAGACTTGCGTGTGCGGCAAGGGTCACAGAGCCTCAGACGGGAGAATACATGAATGACCCAGCCCTCAGACTTGCGTGTCCGGCAAGGGTCACAGCCCCTCAGACTGGAGAATACATGAATGACCCAAGCCCTCTGACTTGCGTGTGCGGCAAGGGTTACAGCGCCTCAGACTGGAGAATACATGAATGACCCAAGCCCTCAGACGTGCATGTGCGGCAAGGGTCACAGCGCCTCAGACTGGAGAATACATGAATGACCCAAGCACTCAGACTTACGTGTGCGGCAATGGTCACTGTGCCTCATACTGGAGAATACATGAATGACCCAAGCCCTCAGACTTGCGTGTGCGGCAAGGGTCACAACGCCTCAGATTGGAGAACACATGAATGACCCAAGCCCTCAGACTTGCGTGTGCAGCAAGAGTCACAGCGCCTCAGACTGGAGTACACATGAATGACCCAAGCCCTCAGACTTGCGTGTGCGGCAAGGGCCCCAGCGCCTCAGACTGGAGAACCCTTGAATGACACAGCCCTCAGACTTGCGTGTGCGACATGGGTCACAGCGCCCCAGACTGGAGAAGACATGAATGACCCAGCCCTCAGACTTGCATGTGCGGCAAGGGTCACAGTGCCTCAGACGGGAGAATACATGAATGGCCCAGCCCTCAGATTTGCGTGTGCGGCAAGGGTCACAGCGCCTCAGAAGGGAGAATACATGAATGACCCAGCCCTCAGACTTGCGTGTGCGGCAAGGGTCACAGCGCCTCAGACTGGAGAATACATGAATGACCCAGCCCTCAGACTTGCATGTGCGGCAAGGGTCATAGCGCCTCAGACAGGAGAATACATGAATAACCCAGCCCTCAGACTTGCGTGTCCGGCAAGGGTCACAGCCGCTCAGACTGGAGAATACATGAATGACCCAAGCCCTCAGACTTGCGTGTGCGGCAAGGGTTACAGCGCCTCAGACTGGAGAATACATGAATGACCCAAGCCCTCAGACTTGCGTGTGCGGCAAGCGTCACAGCGCCTCAGATTGGAGAACACATGAATGACCCAATCCCTCGGACTTGCGTGTGCAGCAAGAGTCACAGCGCCTCAGACTGGAGAACACATGAATGACCCAAGCCCTCAGACTTGCGTGTGCGGCAAGGGCCCCAGTGCCTCAGACTGGAGAACCCTTGAATGACACAAGCATCCAGACTTGGGTGTGTGGCAAGGGCCCCAGCGCCTCAGACTGGAGAACACATGAATGACCCAGCCCTCAGACTTGCGTATGCGGAAAGGGCCCCAGCGCCTCAGACTGGAGAACACATGAATGACCCAGCCCTCAGACTTGCGTATGCGGAAAGGGCCCCAGCGCCTCAGACTGGAGAATACATGAATGACCCAGCCCTCAGACTTGCGTGTGCGGCAAGGGTCCCAGCGCCTCAGACTGGAGAATACATGAATGACCCAGCCCTCAGACTTGCGTGTGCGGCAAGGGCCCCAGCGCCTCAGACTGGAGAACCCTTGAATGACAAAAACACTCAGACTTGGGTGTGCAGCAAGGGCCCCAGTGCCTCAGACTGGAGAACACATGAATGACCCAGCCCTCAGACTTGCGTATGCGGAAAGGGCCCCAGCGCCTCAGACTGGAGAATACATGAATGACCCAGCCCTCAGACTTGCTTGTGCGGCAAGGGTACCAGCGCCTCAGACTGGAGAATACATGAATGACCCAGCCCTCAGACTTGCTTGTGCGGCAAGGGTACCAGCGCCTCAGACTGGAGAATACATGAATGACCCAGCCCTCAGACTTGCGTGTGCGGCAACGGTCCCAGCGCCTCAGATTGGAGAATACATGAATGACCCAGCCCTCAGACTTGTGTGTGCGGCAAGGGCCCCAGCGCCTCAGACTGGAGAACACATGAATGACCCAGCCCTCAGACTTGCGTATGCGGAAAGGGCCCCAGCGCCTCAGACTGGAGAATACATGAATGACCCAGCCCTCAAACTTGCGTGTGCGGCAAGGGTCCCAGCTCCTCACACTGGAGAATCCATGAATGACCCAGCCCTCAGTCTTGCGTGTGCGGCAAGGGTCCCAGCGCCTCAAACTGGAGAATACATGAATGACACAGCCCTCAGACTTGCGTGTGCGGCAAGGGTCACATCGCCTCAGACTGGAGAAGACATGAATGACCCAGCCCTCAGACTTGCATGTGCGGCAAGGGTCACAGTGCCTCAGACGGGAGAATACATGAATGACCCAGCCGTCAGACTTGCGTGTGCGGCAAGGGTCACAGCGCCTCAGAAGCGAGAATACATGAATGACCCAGCCCTCAGACTTGCGTGTGCGGCAAGGGTCACAGCGCCTCAGACGGGAGAATACATGAATGACCCAGCCCTCAGACTTGCGTGTGTGGCAAGGTTCACAGCGCCTCAGACGGGAGAATACATGATTGACCCAGCCCTCAGACTTGCGTGTGCGGCAAGGGTCACAGCGCCTCAGACTGGAGAATACATGAATGACCCAGCCCTCAGACTTGCGTGTGCGGCAAGGGTCACAGCGCCTCAGACTGGAGAATACATGAATGACCCAAGCCCTCAGACTTGCATGTGCGGCAAGGGTCCCAGCGCCCCAGACTGGAGAATACATGAATGACCCAGCCCTCAGACTTGCGTGTGCGGCAAGGGTCCAGCGCTTCAGACTGGAGAATACATGAATGACCCAGCCCTCAGACTTGCGTGTGCGGCAAGGGTCCCAGCGCCTCAGACTGGAGAATACATGAATGACTCAGCCCTCAGACTTGCGTGTGCGGCAAGGGTCACAGCGCCTCAGACGGGAGAATACATGAATGACCCAGCCCTCAGACTTGCGTGTGCGGCAAGAATCACAGCGCCTCAGACTGGAGAATCCATGAATGACCAAGCCCTCAAACTTGCGTGTGCGGCAAGGGTCACAGCGCCTCAGACGGAAGAATACATGAATGACCCAGCCCTCAGACTTGCATGTGCGGCAAGGGTCACAGCGCCTCAGACTGTAGAATATATGAATGACCCAGCCCTCAGACTTGCATGTGCGGCAAGTGTCACAGCGCCTCAATAAGGAGAATACATGAATGACCCAGCCCTCAGACTTGCGTTTGCGGCAAGGTTCACAGCGCCTCAGACGGGAAAATACATGAATGACCCAGCCCTCAGACTTGCGTGTGCGGCAAGGGTCACAGCGCCTCAGACTGGATAATTCATGAATGACCCAAGCCCTCAGACTTGCGTGTGCGGCAAGAGTCACAGCGCCTCAGACTGGAGAACACATGAATGACCCAAGCCCTCAGACTTGCGTGTGCGGCAAGGGCCCCAGCGCCTCAGACTGGAGAACCCTTGAATGACACAAACACTCAGACTTGGGTGTGCGGCAAGGGCCCCAGCGCCTCAGACTGGAGAACAGATGAATGACCCAGCCCTGAGACTTGCGTATGCGGAAAGGGCCCCAGCGCCTGAGACTGGAGAATACATGAATGACCCAGCCCTCAGACTTGCGTGTGTGGCAAGGGTCCCAGCGCCTCAGACTGGAGAATACATGAATGATCCAGCCCTCAGACTTGCGTGTGCGGCAAGGGTCCCAGCGCCTCGGACTAGAGAATACATGAATAACCCAGCCCTCAGAATTGCGTTTGCGGCAAGGGTCCCAGCGCCTCAGACTGGAGAACACATGAATGACCCAGCCCTCAGACTTGCGTGTGCGGCAAGGGTCCCAGCGCCTCAGACTGGAGAATACATGAATGACCCAGCCCTCAGACTTGCGTGTGCGGCAAGGGTCACAGCGCCTCAGACGGGAGAATACAAGAAAGACCCAGCCCTCAGACTTGCGTGTGCGGCAAGGGTCACAGCCCCTCAGACTGGAGAATACATGAATGACCCAAGCACTCAGACTTGCGTGTGCGGCAAGGGTTACAGCGCCTCAGACTGGAGAATACATGAATGACCCAAGCCCTCAGACTTGCGTGTGCAGCAAGGGTCACAGCGCCTCAGACTGGAGAATACATGAATGACCCAAGCCCTCAGACTTGCGTGTGCGGCAATGGTCACAGCGCCTCAGACTGGAGAATACATGAATGACCCAAGCCCTCAGACTTGCGTGTGCGGCAAGGGTCACAGCGCCTCAGACTGGAGAACACATGAATGACCCAAGCCCTCAGACTTGCGTGTGCGGCAAGGGCCCCAGCGCCTCAGACTGGAGAACACTTGAATGACACAAACACTCAGACTTGGGTGTGCGGCAAGGGCCCCAGCGCCTCAGACTGGAGAACACATGAATGACCCGGGCCTCAGACTTGCGTGTGTGGCAAGGGTCCCAGCGCCTCAGACTGGAGAATACATGAATGATCCAGCCCTCAGACTTGCGTGTGCGGCAAGGGTCCCAGCGCCTCAGACTAGAGAATACATGAATAACCCAGCCCTCAGAATTGCGTTTGCGGCAAGGGTCCCAGCGCCTCAGACTGGAGAACACATGAATGACCCAGCCCTCAGACTTGCGTGTGCGGCAAGGGTCCCAGCGCCTCAGACTGGAGAATACATGAATGACCGAGCCCTCAGACTTGCGTGTGCGGCAAGGGTCCCAGCGCCTCAGACTGGATCATACATGAATGACCCAGCCCTCAGACTTGCGTGTGCGGCAAGGGTCCCAGCTCCTCAGACTGGAGAATCCATGAATGACCCAGCCCTCAGACTTGCGTGTGCGGCAAGGGTCCCAGCGCCTCAGACTGGAGAATACATGAATGACACAGCCCTCAGACTTGCGTGTGCGGCAAGGGTCACATCGCCTCAGACTGGAGAAGACATGAATGACCCAGCCCTCAGACTTGCATGTGTGGCAAGGGTCACAGTGCCTCAGACGGGAGAATACATGAATGACCCAGCCGTCAGACTTGCGTGTGCGGCAAGGGTCACAGCGCCTCAGAAGCGAGAATACATGAATGACCCAGCCCTCAGACTTGCGTGTGCGGCAAGGGTCCCAGCGCCTCAGACTGGAGAATACATGAATGACCCAGCCCTCAGACTTGCGTGTGCGGCAAGGGTCACAGCGCCTCAGACGGGAGAATACATGAATGACCCAGCCCTCAGACTTGCGTGTGCGGCAAGAGTATCAGCGCCTCAGACTGGAGAATACATGAATGACCCAGCCCTCAGACTTGCGTGTGCGGCAAGGGCACAGCGCCTCAGACGGAAGAATACATGAATGACGCAGCCCTCAGACTTGCGTGTGCGGCAAGGGTCACAGCGCCTCAGACTGGAGTATATATGAATGACCCAGCCCTCAGACTTGCATGTGCGGCAAGTGTCACAGCGCCTCAGAAGGGAGAATACATGAATGACCCAGCCCTCAGACTTGCGTGTGCGGCAAGGTTCACAGCGCCTCAGACGGGAGAATACATTAGTGACCCAGCCCTCAGACTTGCGTGTGCGGCAAGGGTCACAGAGCCTCAGACTGGATAATACATGAATGACCCAAGCCCTCAGACTTGCGTGCGCGGCAAGGGTCACAGTGCCTCAGACTGGATAATACATGAATGACCCAGCCCTCAGACTTGCGTGTGCGGCAAGGGTCCAGCGCCTCAGACTGGAGAATACATGAATGACCCAGCCCTCAGACTTGCGTGTGCGGCAAGGGTCCCAGCGCATCAGACTGGAGAATACATGAATGACCCAGCCCTCAGACTTGCGTGTGCGGCAAGGGTCACAGCGCCTCAGACGGGAGAATACATGAAAGACCCAGCCCTCAGACTTGCGTGTGCGGCAAGGGTCACAGCCCGTCAGACTGGAGAATACATGAATGACCCAAGCCCTCAGACTTGCGTGTGCGGCAAGGTTTACAGCGCCTCAGACTGGAGAATACATGAATGACCCAAGCCCTCAGACCTGCCTGTGCGGCAAGGGTCCCAGCACCTCAGACTGGAGAATACATGAATGACCCAGCCCTCAGACTTGCGTGTGCGGCAAGGGTCCAGCGCCTCAGACTGGAGAATACATGAATGACCCAGCCCTCAGACTTGCGTGTGCGGCAAGGGTCCCAGCGCCTCAGACTGGAGAATACATGATTGACCCAGCCCTCAGACTTGCGTGTGCGGCAAGGGTCACAGCGCCTCAGACGGGAGAATACATGAATGACCCAGCCCTCAGACTTGCGTGTGCGGCAAGAGTCCCAGCGCCTCAGACTGGAGAATACATGAATGACCCAGCCCTCAGACTTGCGTGTGCGGCAAGGGTCACAGCGCCTCAGACGGAAGAATACATGAATGACGCAGCCCTCAGACTTGCGTGTCCGGCAAGGGTCACAGCGCCTCAGACTGGAGTATATATGAATGACCCAGCCCTCAGACTTGCATGTGCGGCAAGTGTCACAGCGCCTCAGAAGGGAGAATACATGAATGACCCAGCCCTCAGACTTGCGTGTGCGGCAAGGTTCACAGCGCCTCAGACGGGAGAATACATTAGTGACCCAGCCCTCAGACTTGCGTGTGCGGCAAGGGTCACAGCGCCTCAGACTGGATAATACATGAATGACCCAAGCCCTCAGACTTGCGTGCGCGGCAAGGGTCACAGTGCCTCAGACTGGATAATACATGAATGACCCAGCCCTCAGACTTGCGTGTGCGGCAAGGGTCCAGCGCCTCAGACTGGAGAATACATGAATGACCCAGCCCTCAGACTTGCGTGTGCGGCAAGGGTCCCAGCGCATCAGACTGGAGAATACATGAATGACCCAGCCCTCAGACTTGCGTGTGCGGCAAGGGTCACAGCGCCTCAGACGGGAGAATACATGAAAGACCCAGCCCTCAGACTTGCGTGTGCGGCAAGGGTCACAGCCCGTCAGACTGGAGAATACATGAATGACCCAAGCCCTCAGACTTGCGTGTGCGGCAAGGGTTACAGCGCCTCAGACTGGAGAATACATGAATGACCCAAGCCCTAAGACCTGCCTGTGCGGCAAGGGTCCCAGCACCTCAGACTGGAGAATACATGAATGACCCAGCCCTCAGACTTGCGTGTGCGGCAAGGGTCCAGCGCCTCAGACTGGAGAATACATGAATGACCCAGCCCTCAGACTTGCGTGTGCGGCAAGGGTCCCAGCGCCTCAGACTGGAGAATACATGATTGACCCAGCCCTCAGACTTGCGTGTGCGGCAAGGGTCACAGCGCCTCAGACGGGAGAATACATGAATGACCCATCCCTCAGACTTGCGTGTGCGGCAAGAGTCCCAGCGCCTCAGACTGGAGAATACATGAATGACCCAGCCCTCAGACTTGCGTGTGCGGCAAGGGTCACAGCGCCTGAGACGGAAGAATACATGAATGACGCAGCCCTCAGACTTGCGTGTGCGGCAACGGTCACAGCGCCTCAGAAGCGAGAATACATGAATGACCCAGCCCTCAGACTTGCGTGTGCGGCAAGGGTCACAGCGCCTCAGACGGGAGAATACATGAATGACCCAGCCCTCAGACTTGCGTGTGTGGCAAGGTTCACAGCGCCTCAGACGGGAGAATACATGATTGACCCAGCCCTCAGACTTGCGTGTGCGGCAAGGGTCACAGCGCCTCAGACTGGAGAATACATGAATGACCCAGCCCTCAGACTTGCGTGTGCGGCAAGGGTCACAGCGCCTCAGACTGGAGAATACATGAATGACCCAAGCCCTCAGACTTGCATGTGCGGCAAGGGTCCCAGCGCCCCAGACTGGAGAATACATGAATGACCCAGCCCTCAGACTTGCGTGTGCGGCAAGGGTCCAGCGCTTCAGACTGGAGAATACATGAATGACCCAGCCCTCAGACTTGCGTGTGCGGCAAGGGTCCCAGCGCCTCAGACTGGAGAATACATGAATGACTCAGCCCTCAGACTTGCGTGTGCGGCAAGGGTCACAGCGCCTCAGACGGGAGAATACATGAATGACCCAGCCCTCAGACTTGCGTGTGCGGCAAGAATCACAGCGCCTCAGACTGGAGAATCCATGAATGACCAAGCCCTCAAACTTGCGTGTGCGGCAAGGGTCACAGCGCCTCAGACGGAAGAATACATGAATGACCCAGCCCTCAGACTTGCATGTGCGGCAAGGGTCACAGCGCCTCAGACTGTAGAATATATGAATGACCCAGCCCTCAGACTTGCATGTGCGGCAAGTGTCACAGCGCCTCAATAAGGAGAATACATGAATGACCCAGCCCTCAGACTTGCGTTTGCGGCAAGGTTCACAGCGCCTCAGACGGGAAAATACATGAATGACCCAGCCCTCAGACTTGCGTGTGCGGCAAGGGTCACAGCGCCTCAGACTGGATAATTCATGAATGACCCAAGCCCTCAGACTTGCGTGTGCGGCAAGAGTCACAGCGCCTCAGACTGGAGAACACATGAATGACCCAAGCCCTCAGACTTGCGTGTGCGGCAAGGGCCCCAGCGCCTCAGACTGGAGAACCCTTGAATGACACAAACACTCAGACTTGGGTGTGCGGCAAGGGCCCCAGCGCCTCAGACTGGAGAACAGATGAATGACCCAGCCCTGAGACTTGCGTATGCGGAAAGGGCCCCAGCGCCTGAGACTGGAGAATACATGAATGACCCAGCCCTCAGACTTGCGTGTGTGGCAAGGGTCCCAGCGCCTCAGACTGGAGAATACATGAATGATCCAGCCCTCAGACTTGCGTGTGCGGCAAGGGTCCAAGCGCCTCGGACTAGAGAATACATGAATAACCCAGCCCTCAGAATTGCGTTTGCGGCAAGGGTCCCAGCGCCTCAGACTGGAGAACACATGAATGACCCAGCCCTCAGACTTGCGTGTGCGGCAAGGGTCCCAGCGCCTCAGACTGGAGAATACATGAATGACCCAGCCCTCAGACTTGCGTGTGCGGCAAGGGTCACAGCGCCTCAGACGGGAGAATACAAGAAAGACCCAGCCCTCAGACTTGCGTGTGCGGCAAGGGTCACAGCCCCTCAGACTGGAGAATACATGAATGACCCAAGCACTCAGACTTGCGTGTGCGGCAAGGGTTACAGCGCCTCAGACTGGAGAATACATGAATGACCCAAGCCCTCAGACTTGCGTGTGCAGCAAGGGTCACAGCGCCTCAGACTGGAGAATACATGAATGACCCAAGCCCTCAGACTTGCGTGTGCGGCAATGGTCACAGCGCCTCAGACTGGAGAATACATGAATGACCCAAGCCCTCAGACTTGCGTGTGCGGCAAGGGTCACAGCGCCTCAGACTGGAGAACACATGAATGACCCAAGCCCTCAGACTTGCGTGTGCGGCAAGGGCCCCAGCGCCTCAGACTGGAGAACACTTGAATGACACAAACACTCAGACTTGGGTGTGCGGCAAGGGCCCCAGCGCCTCAGACTGGAGAACACATGAATGACCCGGGCCTCAGACTTGCGTGTGTGGCAAGGGTCCCAGCGCCTCAGACTGGAGAATACATGAATGATCCAGCCCTCAGACTTGCGTGTGCGGCAAGGGTCCCAGCGCCTCAGACTAGAGAATACATGAATAACCCAGCCCTCAGAATTGCGTTTGCGGCAAGGGTCCCAGCGCCTCAGACTGGAGAACACATGAATGACCCAGCCCTCAGACTTGCGTGTGCGGCAAGGGTCCCAGCGCCTCAGACTGGAGAATACATGAATGACCGAGCCCTCAGACTTGCGTGTGCGGCAAGGGTCCCAGCGCCTCAGACTGGATCATACATGAATGACCCAGCCCTCAGACTTGCGTGTGCGGCAAGGGTCCCAGCTCCTCAGACTGGAGAATCCATGAATGACCCAGCCCTCAGACTTGCGTGTGCGGCAAGGGTCCCAGCGCCTCAGACTGGAGAATACATGAATGACACAGCCCTCAGACTTGCGTGTGCGGCAAGGGTCACATCGCCTCAGACTGGAGAAGACATGAATGACCCAGCCCTCAGACTTGCATGTGTGGCAAGGGTCACAGTGCCTCAGACGGGAGAATACATGAATGACCCAGCCGTCAGACTTGCGTGTGCGGCAAGGGTCACAGCGCCTCAGAAGCGAGAATACATGAATGACCCAGCCCTCAGACTTGCGTGTGCGGCAAGGGTCCCAGCGCCTCAGACTGGAGAATACATGAATGACCCAGCCCTCAGACTTGCGTGTGCGGCAAGGGTCACAGCGCCTCAGACGGGAGAATACATGAATGACCCAGCCCTCAGACTTGCGTGTGCGGCAAGAGTATCAGCGCCTCAGACTGGAGAATACATGAATGACCCAGCCCTCAGACTTGCGTGTGCGGCAAGGGCACAGCGCCTCAGACGGAAGAATACATGAATGACGCAGCCCTCAGACTTGCGTGTGCGGCAAGGGTCACAGCGCCTCAGACTGGAGTATATATGAATGACCCAGCCCTCAGACTTGCATGTGCGGCAAGTGTCACAGCGCCTCAGAAGGGAGAATACATGAATGACCCAGCCCTCAGACTTGCGTGTGCGGCAAGGTTCACAGCGCCTCAGACGGGAGAATACATTAGTGACCCAGCCCTCAGACTTGCGTGTGCGGCAAGGGTCACAGAGCCTCAGACTGGATAATACATGAATGACCCAAGCCCTCAGACTTGCGTGCGCGGCAAGGGTCACAGTGCCTCAGACTGGATAATACATGAATGACCCAGCCCTCAGACTTGCGTGTGCGGCAAGGGTCCAGCGCCTCAGACTGGAGAATACATGAATGACCCAGCCCTCAGACTTGCGTGTGCGGCAAGGGTCCCAGCGCATCAGACTGGAGAATACATGAATGACCCAGCCCTCAGACTTGCGTGTGCGGCAAGGGTCACAGCGCCTCAGACGGGAGAATACATGAAAGACCCAGCCCTCAGACTTGCGTGTGCGGCAAGGGTCACAGCCCGTCAGACTGGAGAATACATGAATGACCCAAGCCCTCAGACTTGCGTGTGCGGCAAGGTTTACAGCGCCTCAGACTGGAGAATACATGAATGACCCAAGCCCTCAGACCTGCCTGTGCGGCAAGGGTCCCAGCACCTCAGACTGGAGAATACATGAATGACCCAGCCCTCAGACTTGCGTGTGCGGCAAGGGTCCAGCGCCTCAGACTGGAGAATACATGAATGACCCAGCCCTCAGACTTGCGTGTGCGGCAAGGGTCCCAGCGCCTCAGACTGGAGAATACATGATTGACCCAGCCCTCAGACTTGCGTGTGCGGCAAGGGTCACAGCGCCTCAGACGGGAGAATACATGAATGACCCAGCCCTCAGACTTGCGTGTGCGGCAAGAGTCCCAGCGCCTCAGACTGGAGAATACATGAATGACCCAGCCCTCAGACTTGCGTGTGCGGCAAGGGTCACAGCGCCTCAGACGGAAGAATACATGAATGACGCAGCCCTCAGACTTGCGTGTCCGGCAAGGGTCACAGCGCCTCAGACTGGAGTATATATGAATGACCCAGCCCTCAGACTTGCATGTGCGGCAAGTGTCACAGCGCCTCAGAAGGGAGAATACATGAATGACCCAGCCCTCAGACTTGCGTGTGCGGCAAGGTTCACAGCGCCTCAGACGGGAGAATACATTAGTGACCCAGCCCTCAGACTTGCGTGTGCGGCAAGGGTCACAGCGCCTCAGACTGGATAATACATGAATGACCCAAGCCCTCAGACTTGCGTGCGCGGCAAGGGTCACAGTGCCTCAGACTGGATAATACATGAATGACCCAGCCCTCAGACTTGCGTGTGCGGCAAGGGTCCAGCGCCTCAGACTGGAGAATACATGAATGACCCAGCCCTCAGACTTGCGTGTGCGGCAAGGGTCCCAGCGCATCAGACTGGAGAATACATGAATGACCCAGCCCTCAGACTTGCGTGTGCGGCAAGGGTCACAGCGCCTCAGACGGGAGAATACATGAAAGACCCAGCCCTCAGACTTGCGTGTGCGGCAAGGGTCACAGCCCGTCAGACTGGAGAATACATGAATGACCCAAGCCCTCAGACTTGCGTGTGCGGCAAGGGTTACAGCGCCTCAGACTGGAGAATACATGAATGACCCAAGCCCTAAGACCTGCCTGTGCGGCAAGGGTCCCAGCACCTCAGACTGGAGAATACATGAATGACCCAGCCCTCAGACTTGCGTGTGCGGCAAGGGTCCAGCGCCTCAGACTGGAGAATACATGAATGACCCAGCCCTCAGACTTGCGTGTGCGGCAAGGGTCCCAGCGCCTCAGACTGGAGAATACATGATTGACCCAGCCCTCAGACTTGCGTGTGCGGCAAGGGTCACAGCGCCTCAGACGGGAGAATACATGAATGACCCATCCCTCAGACTTGCGTGTGCGGCAAGAGTCCCAGCGCCTCAGACTGGAGAATACATGAATGACCCAGCCCTCAGACTTGCGTGTGCGGCAAGGGTCACAGCGCCTGAGACGGAAGAATACATGAATGACGCAGCCCTCAGACTTGCGTGTGCGGCAAGGGTCACAGCGCCTCAGACTGGAGTATATATGAATGACCCAGCCCTCAGACTTGCATGTGCGGCAAGTGTCACAGCGCCTCAGAAGGGAGAATACATGAATGACCCAGCCCTCAGACTTGCGTGTGCGGCAAGGTTCACAGCGCCTCAGACGGGAGAATACATTAGTGACCCAGCCCTCAGACTTGCGTGTGCGGCAAGGGTCACAGCGCCTCAGACTGGATAATACATGAATGACCCAAGCCCTCAGACTTGCGTGCGCGGCAAGGGTCACAGTGCCTCAGACTGGATAATACATGAATGACCCAGCCCTCAGACTTGCGTGTGCGGCAAGGGTCCAGCGCCTCAGACTGGAGAATACATGAATGACCCAGCCCTCAGACTTGCGTGTGCGGCAAGGGTCCCAGCGCATCAGACTGGAGAATACATGAATGACCCAGCCCTCAGACTTGCGTGTGCGGCAAGGGTCACAGCGCCTCAGACGGGAGAATACATGAAAGACCCAGCCCTCAGACTTGCGTGTGCGGCAAGGGTCACAGCCCGTCAGACTGGAGAATACATGAATGACCCAAGCCCTCAGACTTGCGTGTGCGGCAAGGGTTACAGCGCCTCAGACTGGAGAATACATGAATGACCCAAGCCCTCAGACTTGCGTGTGCGGCAAGGGTCACAGCGCCTCAGACTGGAGAATACATGAATGACCCAAGCCCTCAGACTTGCGTGTGCGGCAATGGTCACAGCGCCTCAGAGTGGAGAATACATGAATGACCCAAGCCCTCAGACTTGCGTGTGCGGCAAGGGTCACAGCGCCTCAGACTGGAGAACACATGAATGACCCAAGCACTCAGACTTGCGTGTGCGGCAAGAGTCACAGCGCCTCAGACTGGAGAACACATGAATGACCCAAGCCCTCAGACTTGCGTGTGCGGCAAGGGCCCCAGCGCCTCAGACTGGAGAACCCTTGAATGACACAAACACTCAGACTTGGGTGTGCGGCAAGGGCCCCAGCGGATCAGACTGGAGAACACATGAATGACCCAGCCCTCAGACTTGCGTATGCGGAAAGGGCCCCAGCGCCTCAGACTGGAGAATACATGAATGACCCAGCCCTCAGACTTGCGTGTGTGGCAAGGGTCCCAGCGCCTCAGACTGGAGAATACATGAATGACCGAGCCCTCAGACTTGCATGTGCGGCAAGGGTCCCAGCGCCTCAGACTGGAGAATACATGAACGACCCAGCCCTCAGACTTCCGTGTGCGGCAAGGGCCCCAGCGCCTCAGACTGGAGAACACATGAACGACCCAGCCCTCAGACTTGCGTGTGCGGCAAGGGTCCTAGCGCCTCAGACTGGAGAATACATGAACGACCCATCCCTCAGACGTGCGTGTGCGGCAAGGGTCCCAGCGCCTCAGACTGGAGAATACATGAATGACCCAGCCCTCAGACTTGCGTGTGCGGCAAGGGTCCCAGCGCCTCAGACTCGAGAATACATGAATGACCCAGCCCTCAGACTTGCATGTGCGGCAAGGGTCCCAGCGCCTCAGACTGGAGAATACATGAATGACACAGCCCTCAGACTTGCGTGTGCTGCAAGGGTCACAGCGCCTCAGACTGGAGAAGACATGAATGACCCAGCCCTCAGACTTGCATGTGCGGCAAGGGTCACAGTGCCTCAGACTGGAGAATACATGAATGACCCAGCCCTCAGACTTGCGTGTGTGGCAAGGGTCACAGCGCCTCAGAAGGGAGAATACATGAATGACCCAGCCCTCAGACTTGCGTGTGCGGCAAGGGTCACAGCGCCTCAGACTGGAGAATACATGAATGACCCAGCCCTCAGACTTGCGTGTGCGGCAAGGGTCACAGCGCCTCAGACTGGAGAATACATGAATGACCCAAGCCCTCAGACTTGCGTGTGCGGCAAGGGTCCCAGCGCCCCAGACTGGAGAATACATGAATGACCCAGCCCTCAGACTTGCGTGTGCGGCAAGGGTCCAGCGCTTCAGACTGGAGAATACATGAATGACCCAGCCCTCAGACTTGCGTGTGCGGCAAGGGTCCCAGCGCCTCAGACTAGAGAATACATGAATGACCCAGCCCTCAGACTTGCGTGTGCGGCAAGGGTCACAGCGCCTCAGACGGGAGAATACATGAATGACCCAGCCCTCAGACTTGCGTGTGCGGCAAGAGTCACAGCGCCTCAGACTGGAGAATCCATGAATGACCCAGCCCTCAGACTTGCGTGTGCGGCAAGGGTCACAGCGCCTCAGACGGAAGAATACATGAATGACCCAGCCCTCAGACTTGCGTGCGCGGCAAGGGTCACAGTGCCTCAGACTGGATAATACATGAATGACCCAGCCCTCAGACTTGCGTGTGCGGCAAGGGTCCAGCGCCTCAGACTGGAGAATACATGAATGACCCAGCCCTCAGACTTGCGTGTGCGGCAAGGGTCCCAGCGCATCAGACTGGAGAATACATGAATGACCCAGCCCTCAGACTTGCGTGTCCGGCAAGGGTCACAGCGCCTCAGACGGGAGAATACATGAAAGACCCAGCCCTCAGACTTGCGTGTGCGGCAAGGGTCACAGCCCGTCAGACTGGAGAATACATGAATGACCCAAGCCCTCAGACTTGCGTGTGCGGCAAGGGTTACAGCGCCTCAGACTGGAGAATACATGAATGACCCAAGCCCTCAGACCTGCCTGTGCGGCAAGGGTCCCAGCACCTCAGACTGGAGAATACATGAATGACCCAGCCCTCAGACTTGCGTGTGCGGCAAGGGTCCAGCGCCTCAGACTGGAGAATACATGAATGACCCAGCCCTCAGACTTGCGTGTGCGGCAAGGGTCCCAGCGCCTCAGACTGGAGAATACATGATTGACCCAGCCCTCAGACTTGCGTGTGCGGCAAGGGTCACAGCGCCTCAGATGGGAGAATACATGAATGACCCAGCCCTCAGACTTGCGTGTGCGGCAAGAGTCCCAGCGCCTCAGACTGGAGAATACATGAATGACCCAGCCCTCAGACTTGCGTGTGCGGCAAGGGTCACAGCGCCTCAGACGGAAGAATACATGAATGATGCAGCCCTCAGACTTGCGTGTCCGGCAAGGGTCACAGCGCCTCAGACTGGAGTATATATGAATGACCCAGCCCTCAGACTTGCATGTGCGGCAAGTGTCACAGCGCCTCAGAAGGGAGAATACATGAATGACCCAGCCCTCAGACTTGCGTGTGTGGCAAGGTTCACAGCGCCTCAGACGGGAGAATACATTAGTGACCCAGCCCTCAGACTTGCGTGTGCGGCAAGGGTCACAGCGCCTCAGACTGGATAATACATGAATGACCCAAGCCCTCAGACTTGCGTGCGCGGCAAGGGTCACAGTGCCTCAGACTGGATAATACATGAATGACCCAGCCCTCAGACTTGCGTGTGCGGCAAGGGTCCAGCGCCTCAGACTGGAGAATACATGAATGACCCAGCCCTCAGACTTGCGTGTGCGGCAAGGGTCCCAGCGCATCAGACTGGAGAATACATGAATGACCCAGCCCTCAGACTTGCGTGTGCGGCAAGGGTCACAGCGCCTCAGACGGGAGAATACATGAAAGACCCAGCCCTCAGACTTGCGTGTGTGGCAAGGGTCACAGCCCGTCAGACTGGAGAATACATGAATGACCCAAGCCCTCAGACTTGCGTGTGCGTCAAGGGTTACAGCGCCTCAGATTGGAGAATACATGAATGACCCAAGCCCTAAGACCTGCCTGTGCGGCAAGGGTCCCAGCACCTCAGACTGGAGAATACATGAATGACCCAGCCCTCAGACTTGCGTGTGCGGCAAGGGTCCAGCGCCTCAGACTGGAGAATACATGAATGACCCAGCCCTCAGACTTGCGTGTGCGGCAAGGGTCCCAGCGCCTCAGACTGGAGAATACATGATTGACCCAGCCCTCAGACTTGCGTGTGCGGCAAGGGTCACAGCGCCTCAGACGGGAGAATACATGAATGACCCATCCCTCAGACTTGCGTGTGCGGCAAGAGTCCCAGCGCCTCAGACTGGAGAATACATGAATGACCCAGCCCTCAGACTTGCGTGTGCGGCAAGGGTCACAGCGCCTGAGACGGAAGAATACATGAATGACGCAGCCCTCAGACTTGCGTGTGCGGCAAGGGTCACAGCGCCTCAGACTGGAGTATATATGAATGACCCAGCCCTCAGACTTGCATGTGCGGCAAGTGTCACAGCGCCTCAGATGGGAGAATACATGAATGACCCAGCCCTCAGACTTGCGTGTGCGGCAAGGTTCACAGCGCCTCAGACGGGAGAATACATTAGTGACCCAGCCCTCAGACTTGCGTGTGCGGCAAGGGTCACAGCGCCTCAGACTGGATAATACATGAATGACCCAAGCCCTCAGACTTGCGTGCGCGGCAAGGGTCACAGTGCCTCAGACTGGATAATACATGAATGACCCAGCCCTCAGACTTGCGTGTGCGGCAAGGGTCCAGCGCCTCAGACTGGAGAATACATGAAAGACCCAGCCCTCAGACTTGTGTGTGCGGCAAGGGTCCCAGCGCATCAGACTGGAGAATACATGAATGACCCAGCCCTCAGACTTGCGTGTGCGGCAAGGGTCACAGCGCCTCAGACGGGAGAATACATGAAAGACCCAGCCCTCAGACTTGCGTGTGCGGCAAGGGTCACAGCCCGTCAGACTGGAGAATACATGAATGACCCAAGCCCTCAGACTTGCGTGTGCGGCAAGGGTTACAGCGCCTCAGACTGGAGAATACATGAATGACCCAAGCCCTCTGACTTGCGTGTGCGGCAAGGGTCACAGCGCCTCAGACTGGAGAATACATAAATGACCCAAGCCCTCAGACTTGCGTGTGCGGCAATGGTCACAGCGCCTCAGAGTGGAGAATACATGAATGACCCAAGCCCTCAGACTTGCGTGTGCGGCAAGGGTCACAGCGCCTCAGACTGGAGAACACATGAATGACCCAAGCCCTCAGACTTGCGTGTGCGGCAAGAGTCACAGCGCCTCAGACTGGAGAACACATGAATGACCCAAGCCCTCAGACTTGCGTGTGCGGCAAGGGCCCCAGCGCCTCAGACTGGAGAACCCTTGAATGACACAAACACTCAGACTTGGGTGTGCGGCAAGGGCCCCAGCGGATCATACTGGAGAACACATGAATGACCCAGCCCTCAGACTTGCGTATGCGGAAAGGGCCCCAGCGCCTCAGACTGGAGAATACATGAATGACCCAGCCCTCAGACTTGCGTGTGTGGCAAGGGTCCCAGCGCCTCAGACTGGAGAATACATGAATGACCCAGCCCTCAGACTTGCGTGTGCGGCAAGGGTCCCAGCGCCTCAGACTAGAGAACACATGAATAACCCAGCCCTCAGAATTGCGTTTGCGGCAAGGGTCCCAGCGCCTCAGACTGGAGAACACATGAATGACCCAGCCCTCAGACTTGCGTCTGCGGCAAGGGTCCCAGCGCCTCAGACTGGAGAATACATGAATGACCGAGCCCTCAGACTTGCATGTGCGGCAAGGGTCCCCGCGCCTCAGACTGGAGAATACATGAACGACCCAGCCCTCAGACTTCCGTGTGCGGCAAGGGCCCCAGCGCCTCAGACTGGAGAACACATGAACGACCCAGCCCTCAGACTTGCGTGTGCGGCAAGGGTCCTAGCGCCTCAGACTGGAGAATACATGAACGACCCATCCCTCAGACTTGCGTGTGCGGCAAGGGTCCCAGCGCCTCAGACTGGAGAATACATGAATGACCCAGCCCTCAGACTTGCATGTGCGGCAAGGGTCCCAGCGCCTCAGACTCGAGAATACATGAATGACCCAGCCCTCAGACTTGCGTGTGCGGCAAGGGTCCCAGCGCCTCAGACTGGAGAATACATGAATGACACAGCCCTCAGACTTGCGTGTGCTGCAAGGGTCACAGCGCCTCAGACTGGAGAAGACATGAATGACCCAGCCCTCAGACTTGCATGTGCGGCAAGGGTCACAGAGCCTCAGACTGGAGAATACATGAATGACCCAGCCCTCAGACTTGCGTGTGTGGCAAGGGTCACAGCGCCTCAGAAGGGAGAATACATGAATGACCCAGCCCTCAGACTTGCGTGTGCGGCAAGGGTCACAGCGCCTCAGACTGGAGAATACATGAATGACCCAGCCCTCAGACTTGCGTGTGCGGCAAGGGTCACAGCGCCTCAGACGGGAGAATACATGAATGACCCAGCCCTCAGACTTGTGTGTCCGGCAAGGGTCACAGCCCCTCAGACTGGAGAATACATGAATGACC
Organism: Lissotriton helveticus; assembly: GCF_964261635.1. Taxonomy (NCBI): domain Eukaryota; kingdom Metazoa; phylum Chordata; class Amphibia; order Caudata; family Salamandridae; genus Lissotriton; species Lissotriton helveticus. The sequence goes on from NC_136057.1 coordinate 87,187,995, forward strand.
CAAGCCCTCAGACTTGCGTGTGCGGCAAGGGTTACAGCGCCTCAGACTGGAGAATACATGAATGACCCAAGCCCTCAGACTTTCGTGTGCGGCAAGGGTCACAGCGCCTCAGACTGGAGAATACATGAATGTCCCAAGCCCTCAGACTTACGTGTGCGGCAATGGTCACAGCGCCTCATACTGGAGAATACATGAATGACCCAAGCCCTCAGACTTGCGTGTGCGGCAAGGGTCACAGCGCCTCAGATTGGAGAACACATGAATGACCCAAGCCCTCAGACTTGCGTGTGCAGCAAGAGTCACAGCGCCTCAGACTGGAGAACACATGAATGACCCAAGCCCTCAGACTTGCGTGTGCGGCAAGGGCCCCAGCGCCTCAGACTGGAGAACCCTTGAATGACACAGCCCTCAGACTTGGGTGTGCGGCAAGGGTCACAGCGCCTCAGACTGGAGAAGACATGAATGACCCAGCCCTCAGACATGCATGTGTGGCAAGGGTCACAGTGCCTCAGACGGGAGAATACATGAATGACCCAGCCCTCAGACTTGCGTGTGCGGCAAGGGTCACAGCGCCTCAGAAGGGAGAATACATGAATGACCCAGCCCTCAGACTTGCGTGTGCGGCAAGGGTCACAGCGCCTCAGACTGGAGAATACATGAATGACCCAGCCCTCAGACTTGCGTGTGCGGCAAGGGTCACAGCGCCTCAGACGGGGGAATTCATGAATGACCCAGCCCTCAGACTTGCGTGTCCGGCAAGGGTCACAGCCCCTCAGACTGGAGAATACATGAATGACCCAAGCCCTCAGACTTGCGTGTGCGGCAAGGGTTACAGCGCCTCAGACTGGAGAATACATGAATGACCCAAGCCCTCAGACTTGCGTGTGCGGCAAGGGTCAGAGCACCTCAGACTGGAGAATAGATGAATGACCCAAGCCCTCAGACTTACTTGTGCGGCAATTGTCACAGCGCCTCATACTGGAGAATACATGAATGACCCAAGCCCTCAGACTTGCGTGTGCGGCAAGGGTCACAGCGACTCAGATTGGAGAACACATGAATGACCCAAGCCCTCAGACTTGCGTGTGCAGCAAGAGTCACAGCGCCTCAGACTGGAGAACACATGAATGACCCAAGCCCTCAGACTTGCGTGTGCGGCAAGGGCCCCAGCGCCTCAGACTGGAGAGCCCTTGAATGACACAGCCCTCAGACTTGCATGTGCGGCAAGGGTCACAGCGCCTCAGACTGGAGAAGACATGAATGACCCAGCCCTCAGACTTGCATGTGCGGCAAGGGTCACAGTGCCTCAGACGGGAGAATACATGAATGACCCAGCCCTCAGACTTGCGTGTGCGGCAAGGGTCACAGTGCCTCAGAAGGGAGAATACATGAATGACCCAGCCCTCAGACTTGCGTGTGCGGCAAGGGTCACAGCGCCTCAGACTGGAGAATACATGAATGACCCAGCCCTCAGACTTGGGTGTGTGGCAAGGGCCCCAGCGCCTCAGACTGGAGAACCCTTGAATGACACAAACACTCAGACTTGGGTGTGCGGCAAGGGCCCCAGCGCCTCAGACTGGAGAACACATGAATGACCCAGCCCTCAGACTTGCGTGTGTGGCAAGGGTCCCAGCGCCTCAGACTGGAGAATACATGAATGATCCAGCCGTCAGACTTGCGTGTGCGGCAAGGGTCCCAGCGCCTCAGACTAGAGAATACATGAATAACCCAGCCCTCAGAATTGCGTGTGCGGCAAGGGTCCCAGTGCCTCAGACTGGAGAACACATGAATGACCTAGCCCTCAGACTTGCGTGTGCGGCAAGGGTCCCAGCGCCTCAGACTGGAGAATACATGAATGACCGAGCCCTCAGACTTGCGTGTGCGGCAAGGGTCCCAGCGCCTCAGACTGGAGAATACATGAATGACCCAGCCCTCAAACTTGCCTGTGCGGCAAGGGTCCCAGCTCCTCAGACTGGAGAAGACATGAATGACCCAGCCCTCAGACTTGCATGTGCGGCAAGGGTCACAGTGCCTCAGACGGGAGAATACATGAATGACCCAGCCGTCAGACTTGCGTGTGCGGCAAGGGTCACAGCGCCTCAGAAGCGAGAATACATGAATGACCCAGCCCTCAGACTTGCGTGTGCGGCAAGGGTCACAGCGCCTCAGACGGGAGGATACATGAATGACCCAGCCCTCAGACTTGCATGTGCGGCAAGGTTCACAGCGCCTCAGACGGGAGAATACATGATTGACCCAGCCCTCAGACTTGCGTGTGCGGCAAGGGTCACAGCGCCTCAGACTGGAGAATACATGAATGACCCAGCCCTCAGACTTGCGTGTGCGGCAAGGGTCACAGCGCCTCAGACTGGAGAATACATGAATGACCCAAGCCCTCAGACTTGCGTGTGCGGCAAGGGTCCCAGCGCCCCAGACTGGAGAATACATGAATGACCCAGCCCTCAGACTTGCGTGTGCGGCAAGGGTCCAGCGCTTCAGACTGGAGAATACATGAATGACCCAGCCCTCAGACTTGCGTGTGCGGCAAGGGTCCCAGCGCCTCAGACTAGAGAATACATGAATGACCCAGCCCTCAGACTTGCGTGTGCGGCAAGGGTCACAGCGCCTCAGACGGGAGAATACATGAATGACCCAGCCCTCAGACTTGCGTGTGCGGCAAGAGTCACAGCGCCTCAGACTGGAGAATCCATGAATGACCCAGCCCTCAGACTTGCGTGTGCGGCAAGGGTCACAGCGCCTCAGACGGAAGAATACATGAATGACCCAGCCCTCAGACTTGCGTGTGCGGCAAGGGTCACAGCGCCTCAGACTGGAGAATATATGAATGACCCAGCCCTCAGACTTGCATGTGCGGCAAGTGTCACAGCGCCTCAATAGGGAGAATACATGAATGACCCAGCCCTCAGACTTGCGTTTGCGGCAAGGTTCACAGCGCCTCAGACGGGAAAATACATGAATGACCCAGCCCTCAGACTTGCGTGTGCGGCAAGGGTCACAGCGCCTCAGACTGGATAATACATGAATGACCCAAGCCCTCAGACTTGCGTGTGCGGCAAGAGTCACAGCGCCTCAGACTGGAGAACACATGAATGACCCAAGCCCTCAGACTTGCGTGTGCGGCAAGGGCCCCAGCGCCTCAGACTGGAGAACCCTTGAATGACACAAACACTCAGACTTGGGTGTGCGGCAAGGGCCCCAGCGCCTCAGACTGGAGAACAGATGAATGACCCAGCCCTCAGACTTGCGTATGCGGAAAGGGCCCCAGCGCCTCAGACTGGAGAATACATGAATGACCCAGCCCTCAGACTTGCGTGTGTGGCAAGGGTCCCAGCGCCTCCGACTGGAGAATACATGAATGATCCAGCCCTCAGACTTGCGTGTGCGGCAAGGGTCCCAGCTCCTCGGACTAGAGAATACATGAATAACCCAGCCCTCAGAATTGCGTTTGCGGCAAGGGTCCCAGCGCCTCAGACTGGAGAACACATGAATGACCCAGCCCTCAGACTTGCGTGTGCGGCAAGGGTCCCAGCGCCTCAGACTGGAGAATACATGAATGACCCAGCCCTCAGACTTGCGTGTGCGGCAAGGGTCACAGCGCCTCAGGCGGGAGAATACAAGAAAGACCCAGCCCTCAGACTTGCGTGTGCGGCAAGGGACACAGCCCCTCAGACTGGAGAATAAATGAATGACCCAAGCACTCAGACTTGCGTGTGCGGCAAGGGTTACAGCGCCTCAGACTGGAGAATACATGAATGACCCAAGCCCTCAGACTTGCGTGTGCAGCAAGGGTCACAGCGCCTCAGACTGGAGAATACATGAATGACCCAAGCCCTCAGACTTGCGTGTGCGGCAATGGTCACAGCGCCTCAGACTGGAGAATACATGAATGACCCAAGCCCTCAGACTTGCGTGTGCGGCAAGGGTCACAGCGCCTCAGACTGGAGAACACATGAATGACCCAAGCCCTCAGACTTGCGTGTGCGGCAAGGGCCCCAGCACCTCAGACTGGAGAACCCTTGAATGACACAAACACTCAGACTTGGGTGTGCGGCAAGGGCCCCAGCGCCTCAGACTGGAGAACACATGAATGACCCGGGCCTCAGACTTGCGTGTGTGGCAAGGGTCCCAGCGCCTCAGACTGGAGAATACATGAATGATCCAGCCCTCAGACTTGCGTGTGCGGCAAGGGTCCCAGCGCCTCAGACTAGAGAATACATGAATAACCCAGCCCTCAGAATTGCGTTTGCGGCAAGGGTCCCAGCGCCTCAGACTGGAGAACACATGAATGACCCAGCCCTCAGACTTGCATGTGCGTCAAGGGTCCCAGCGCCTCAGACTGGAGAATACATGAATGACCGAGCCCTCAGACTTGCGTGTGCGGCAAGGGTCCCAGCGCCTCAGACTGGAGCATACATGAATGACCCAGCCCTCAGACTTGCGTGTGCGGCAAGGGTCCCAGCTCCTCAGACTGGAGAATCCATGAATGACCCAGCCCTCAGACTTGCGTGTGCGGCAAGGGTCCCAGCGCCTCAGACTGGAGAATACATGAATGACACAGCCCTCAGACTTGCGTGTGCGGCAAGGGTCACATCGCCTCAGACTGGAGAAGACATGAATGACCCAGCCCTCAGACTTGCATGTGCGGCAAGGGTCCCAGCTCCTCAGACTGGAGAATCCATGAATGACCCAGCCCTCAGACTTGCGTGTGCGGCAAGGGTCCCAGCGCCTCAAACTGGAGAATACATGAATGACACAGCCCTCAGACTTGCGTGTGCGGCAAGGGTCACATCGCCTCAGACTGGAGAAGACATGAATGACCCAGCCCTCAGACTTGCATGTGCGGCAAGGGTCACAGTGCCTCAGACGGGAGAATACATGAATGACCCAGCCGTCAGACTTGCGTGTGCGGCAAGGGTCACAGCGCCTCAGAAATGAGAATACATGAATGACCCAGCCCTCAGACTTGCGTGTGCGGCAAGGGTCACAGCGCCTCAGACGGGAGAATACATGAATGACCCAGCCCTCAGACTTGCATGTGCGGCAAGGTTCACAGCGCCTCAGACGGGAGAATACATGATTGACACAGCCCTCAGACTTGCGTGTGCGGCAAGGGTCACAGCGCCTCAGACTGGAGAATACATGAATGACCCAGCCCTCAGACTTGCGTGTGCGGCAAGGGTCACAGCGCCTCAGACTGGAGAATACATGAATGACCCAAGCCCTCAGACTTGCGTGTGCGGCAAGGGTCCCAGCGCCCCAGACTGGAGAATACATGAATGACCCAGCCCTCAGACTTGCGTGTGCGGCAAGGGTCCAGCGCTTCAGACTGGAGAATACATGAATGACCCAGCCCTCAGACTTGCGTGTGCGGCAAGGGTCCCAGCGCCTCAGACTAGAGAATACATGAATGACCCAGCCCTCAGACTTGCGCGTGCTTCAAGGGTCACAGCGCCTCAGACGGGAGAATACATGAATGACCCAGCCCTCAGACTTGCGTGTGCGGCAAGGGTCAAAGCGCCTCAGACGGAAGAATACATGAATGACCCAGCCCTCAGACTTGCGTGTGCGTCAAGGGTCCCAGCGCCTCAGACTGGAGAATACATGAATGACCGAGCCCTCAGACTTGCGTGTGCGGCAAGGGTCCCAGCGCCTCAGACTGGAGCATACATGAATGACCCAGCCCTCAGACTTGCGTGTGCGGCAAGGGTCCCAGCTCCTCAGACTGGAGAATCCATGAATGACCCAGCCCTCAGACTTGCGTGTGCGGCAAGGGTCCCAGCGCCTCAGACTGGAGAATACATGAATGACACAGCCCTCAGACTTGCGTGTGCGGCAAGGGTCACATCGCCTCAGACTGGAGAAGACATGAATGACCCAGCCCTCAGACTTGCATGTGCGGCAAGGGTCCCAGCTCCTCAGACTGGAGAATCCATGAATGACCCAGCCCTCAGACTTGCGTGTGCGGCAAGGGTCCCAGCGCCTCAAACTGGAGAATACATGAATGACACAGCCCTCAGACTTGCGTGTGCGGCAAGGGTCACATCGCCTCAGACTGGAGAAGACATGAATGACCCAGCCCTCAGACTTGCATGTGCGGCAAGGGTCACAGTGCCTCAGACGGGAGAATACATGAATGACCCAGCCGTCAGACTTGCGTGTGCGGCAAGGGTCACAGCGCCTCAGAAATGAGAATACATGAATGACCCAGCCCTCAGACTTGCGTGTGCGGCAAGGGTCACAGCGCCTCAGACGGGAGAATACATGAATGACCCAGCCCTCAGACTTGCATGTGCGGCAAGGTTCACAGCGCCTCAGACGGGAGAATACATGATTGACACAGCCCTCAGACTTGCGTGTGCGGCAAGGGTCACAGCGCCTCAGACTGGAGAATACATGAATGACCCAGCCCTCAGACTTGCGTGTGCGGCAAGGGTCACAGCGCCTCAGACTGGAGAATACATGAATGACCCAAGCCCTCAGACTTGCGTGTGCGGCAAGGGTCCCAGCGCCCCAGACTGGAGAATACATGAATGACCCAGCCCTCAGACTTGCGTGTGCGGCAAGGGTCCAGCGCTTCAGACTGGAGAATACATGAATGACCCAGCCCTCAGACTTGCGTGTGCGGCAAGGGTCCCAGCGCCTCAGACTAGAGAATACATGAATGACCCAGCCCTCAGACTTGCGCGTGCTTCAAGGGTCACAGCGCCTCAGACGGGAGAATACATGAATGACCCAGCCCTCAGACTTGCGTGTGCGGCAAGGGTCAAAGCGCCTCAGACGGAAGAATACATGAATGACCCAGCCCTCAGACTTGCGTGTGCGGCAAGGGTCACAGCGCCTCAGACTGGAGAATATATGAATGACCCAGCCCTCAGACTTGCATGTGCGGCAAGTGTCACAGCGCCTCAATAGGGAGAATACATGAATGACCCAGCCCTCAGACTTGCGTTTGCGGCAAGGTTCATAGCGCCTCAGACGGGAAAATACATGAATGACCCAGCCCTCAGACTTGCGTGTGCGGCAAGGGTCACAGCGCCTCAGACTGGAGAATATATGAATGACCCAGCCCTCAGACTTGCATGTGCGGCAAGTGTCACAGCGCCTCAATAGGGAGAATACATGAATGACCCAGCCCTCAGACTTGCGTTTGCGGCAAGGTTCACAGCGCCTCAGACGGGAAAATAAATGAATGACCCAGCCCTCAGACTTGCGTGTGCGGCAAGGGTCACAGTGCCTCAGACTGGATAATACATGAATGACCCAAGCCCTCAGACTTGCGTGTGCGGCAAGAGTCACAGCGCCTCAGACTGGAGAACACATGAATGACCCAAGCCCTCAGACTTGCGTGTGCGGCAAGGGCCCCAGCGCCTCAGACTGGAGAACCCTTGAATGACACAAACACTCAGACTTGGGTGTGCGGCAAGGGCCCCAGCGCCTCAGACTGGAGAACAGATGAATGACCCAGCCCTCAGACTTGCGTATGCGGAAAGGGCCCCAGCGCCTCAGACTGGAGAATACATGAATGACCCAGCCCTCAGACTTGCGTGTGTGGCAAGGGTCCCAGCGCCTCAGACTGGAGAATACATGAATGATCCAGCCCTCAGACTTGCGTGTGCGGCAAGGGTCCCAGCTTCTCGGACTAGAGAATACATGAATAACCCAGCCCTCAGAATTGCGTTTGCGGCAAGGGTCCCAGCGCCTCAGACTGGAGAACACATGAATGACCCAGCCCTCAGACTTGCGTGTGCGGCAAGGGTCCCAGCGCCTCAGACTGGAGAATACATGAATGACCCAGCCCTCAGACTTGCGTGTGCGGCAAGGGTCACAGCGCCTCAGACGGGAGAATACAAGAAAGACCCAGCCCTCAGACTTGCGTGTGCGGCAAGGGTCACAGCCCCTCAGACTGGAGAATACATGAATGACCCAAGCACTCAGACTTGCGTGTGCGGCAAGGGTTACAGCGCCTCAGACTGGAGAATACATAAATGACCCAAGCCCTCAGACTTGCGTGTGCAGCAAGGGTCACAGCGCCTCAGACTGGAGAATACATGAATGACCCAAGCCCTCAGACTTGCGTGTGCGGCAATGGTCACAGCGCCTCAGACTGGAGAATACATGAATGACCCAAGCCCTCAGACTTGCGTGTGCGGCAAGGGTTACAGCGCCTCAGACTGGAGAATACATGAATGACCCAAGCCCTCAGACCTGCCTGTGCGGCAAGGGTCCCAGCACCTCAGACTGGATAATACATGAATGACCCAAGCCCTCAGACTTGCGTGTGCGGCAAGAGTCACAGCGCCTCAGACTGGAGAACACATGAATGACCCAAGCCCTCAGACTTGCGTGTGCGGCAAGGGCCCCAGCGCCTCAGACTGGAGAACCCTTGAATGACACAAACACTCAGACTTGGGTGTGCGGCAAGGGCCCCAGCGCCTCAGACTGGAGAACAGATGAATGACCCAGCCCTCAGACTTGCGTATGCGGAAAGGGCCCCAGCGCCTCAGACTGGAGAATACATGAATGACCCAGCCCTCAGACTTGCGTGTGTGGCAAGGGTCCCAGCGCCTCAGACTGGAGAATACATGAATGATCCAGCCCTCAGACTTGCGTGTGCGGCAAGGGTCCCAGCTTCTCGGACTAGAGAATACATGAATAACCCAGCCCTCAGAATTGCGTTTGCGGCAAGGGTCCCAGCGCCTCAGACTGGAGAACACATGAATGACCCAGCCCTCAGACTTGCGTGTGCGGCAAGGGTCCCAGCGCCTCAGACTGGAGAATACATGAATGACCCAGCCCTCAGACTTGCGTGTGCGGCAAGGGTCACAGCGCCTCAGACGGGAGAATACAAGAAAGACCCAGCCCTCAGACTTGCGTGTGCGGCAAGGGTCACAGCCCCTCAGACTGGAGAATACATGAATGACCCAAGCACTCAGACTTGCGTGTGCGGCAAGGGTTACAGCGCCTCAGACTGGAGAATACATAAATGACCCAAGCCCTCAGACTTGCGTGTGCAGCAAGGGTCACAGCGCCTCAGACTGGAGAATACATGAATGACCCAAGCCCTCAGACTTGCGTGTGCGGCAATGGTCACAGCGCCTCAGACTGGAGAATACATGAATGACCCAAGCCCTCAGACTTGCGTGTGCGGCAAGGGTCACAGCGCCTCAGACTGGAGAACACATGAATGACCCAAGCCCTCAGACTTGCGTGTGCGGCAAGGGCCCCAGCACCTCAGACTGGAGAACCCTTGAATGACACAAACACTCAGACTTGGGTGTGCGGCAAGGGCCCCAGCGGATCAGACTGGAGAACCCTTGAATGACACAAACACTCAGACTTGGGTGTGCGGCAAGGGCCCCAGCGCCTCAGACTGGAGAACAGATGAATGACCCAGCCCTCAGACTTGCGTATGCGGAAAGGGCCCCAGCGCCTCAGACTGGAGAATACATGAATGACCCAGCCCTCAGACTTGCGTGTGTGGCAAGGGTCCCAGCGCCTCAGACTGGAGAATACATGAATGATCCAGCCCTCAGACTTGCGTGTGCGGCAAGGGTCCCAGCTTCTCGGACTAGAGAATACATGAATAACCCAGCCCTCAGAATTGCGTTTGCGGCAAGGGTCCCAGCGCCTCAGACTGGAGAACACATGAATGACCCAGCCCTCAGACTTGCGTGTGCGGCAAGGGTCCCAGCGCCTCAGACTGGAGAATACATGAATGACCCAGCCCTCAGACTTGCGTGTGCGGCAAGGGTCACAGCGCCTCAGACGGGAGAATACAAGAAAGACCCAGCCCTCAGACTTGCGTGTGCGGCAAGGGTCACAGCCCCTCAGACTGGAGAATACATGAATGACCCAAGCACTCAGACTTGCGTGTGCGGCAAGGGTTACAGCGCCTCAGACTGGAGAATACATAAATGACCCAAGCCCTCAGACTTGCGTGTGCAGCAAGGGTCACAGCGCCTCAGACTGGAGAATACATGAATGACCCAAGCCCTCAGACTTGCGTGTGCGGCAATGGTCACAGCGCCTCAGACTGGAGAATACATGAATGACCCAAGCCCTCAGACTTGCGTGTGCGGCAAGGGTCACAGCGCCTCAGACTGGAGAACACATGAATGACCCAAGCCCTCAGACTTGCGTGTGCGGCAAGGGCCCCAGCACCTCAGACTGGAGAACCCTTGAATGACACAAACACTCAGACTTGGGTGTGCGGCAAGGGCCCCAGCGCCTCAGACTGGAGAACACATGAATGACCCGGGCCTCAGACTTGCGTGTGTGGCAAGGGTCCCAGCGCCTCAGACTGGAGAATACATGAATGATCCAGCCCTCAGACTTGCGTGTGCGGCAAGGGTCCCAGCGCCTCAGACTAGTGAATACATGAATAACCCAGCCCTCAGAATTGCGTTTGCGGCAAGGGTCCCAGCGCCTCAGACTGGAGAACACATGAATGACCCAGCCCTCAGACTTGCGTGTGCGGCAAGGGTCCCAGCGCCTCAGACTGGAGAATACATGAATGACCGAGCCCTCAGACTTGCGTGTGCGGCAAGGGTCCCAGCGCCTCAGACTGGAGCATACATGAATGACCCAGCCCTCAGACTTGCGTGTGCGGCAAGGGTCCCAGCTCCTCAGACTGGAGAATCCATGAATGACCCAGCCCTCAGACTTGCGTGTGCGGCAAGGGTCCCAGCGCCTCAGACTGGAGAATACATAAATGACACAGCCCTCAGACTTGCGTGTGCGGCAAGGGTCACATCGCCTCAGACTGGAGAAGACATGAATGACCCAGCCCTCAGACTTGCATGTGCGGCAAGGGTCACAGTGCCTCAGACGGGAGAATACATGAATGACCCAGCCGTCAGACTTGCGTGTGCGGCAAGGGTCACAGCGCCTCAGAAGCGAGAATACATGAATGACCCAGCCCTCAGACTTGCGTGTGCGGCAAGGGTCACAGCGCCTCAGACGGGAGAATACATGAATGACCCAGCCCTCAGATTTGCGAGTGCGGCAAGGTTCACAGCGCCTCAGACGGGAGAATACATGATTGACACAGCCCTCAGACTTGCGTGTGCGGCAAGGGTCACAGCGCCTCAGACTGGAGAATACATGAATGACCCAGCCCTCAGACTTGCGTGTGCGGCAAGGGCCCCAGCGCCTCAGACTGGAGAACACATGAATGACCCAGCCCTCAGACTTGCGTGTGCGGCAAGGGTCCCAGCGCCTCAGACTGGAGAATACATGAATGACCCAGCCCTCAGACCTGCCTGTGCGGCAAGGGTCCCAGCACCTCAGACTGGAGAATACATGAATGACCCAGCCCTCAGACTTGCGTGTGCGGCAAGGGTCCAGCGCCTCAGACTGGAGAATACATGAATGACCCAGCCCTCAGACTTGCGTGTGCGGCAAGGGTCCCAGCGCCTCAAACTGGAGAATACATGAATGACCCAGCCCTCAGACTTGCGTGTGCGGCAAGGGTCACAGCGCCTCAGACGGGAGAATACATGAATGACCCAGCCCTCAGACTTGCGTGTGCGGCAAGAGTCCCAGCGCCTCAGACTGGAGAATACATGAATGACCCAGCCCTCAGACTTGCGTGTGCGGCAAGGGTCACAGCGCCTCAGACGGAAGAATACATGAATGACGCAGCCCTCAGACTTGCGTGTGCGGCAAGGGTCACAGCGCCTCAGACTGGAGTATATATGAATGACCCAGCCCTCAGACTTGCATGTGCGGCAAGTGTCACAGCACCTCAGAAGGGAGAATACATGAATGACCCAGCCCTCAGACTTGCGTGTGCGGCAAGGTTCACAGCGCCTCAGACGGGAGAATACATTAGTGACCCAGCCCTCAGACTTGCGTGTGCGGCAAGGGTCACAGCGCCTCAGACTGGATAATACATGAATGACCCAAGCCCTCAGACTTGCGTGCGCGGCAAGGGTCACAGTGCCTCAGACTGGATAATACATGAATGACCCAGCCCTCAGACTTGCGTGTGCGGCAAGGGTCCAGCGCCTCAGACTGGAGAATACATGAATGACCCAGCCCTCAGACTTGCGTGTGCGGCAAGGGTCCCAGCGCATCAGACTGGAGAATACATGAATGACCCAGCCCTCAGACTTGCGTGTGCGGCAAGGGTCACAGCGCCTCAGACGGGAGAATACATGAAAGACCCAGCCCTCAGACTTGCGTGTGCGGCAAGGGTCACAGCCCGTCAGACTGGAGAATACATGAATGACCCAAGCCCTCAGACTTGCGTGTGCGGCAAGGGTTACAGCGCCTCAGACTGGAGAATACATGAATGACCCAAGCCCTCAGACTTGCGTGTGCGGCAAGGGTCAGAGCGCCTCAGACTGGAGAATACATGAATGACCCAAACTCTCAGACTTGCGTGTGCGGCAATGGTCACAGCGCCTCAGAGTGGAGAATACATGAATGACCCAAGCCCTCAGACTTGCGCGTGCGGCAAGGGTCACAGCGCCTCAGACTGGAGAACACATGAATGACCCAAGCCCTCAGACTTGCGTGTGCGGCAAGGGCCCCAGCGCCTCAGACTGGAGAACCCTTGAATGACACAAACACTCAGACTTGGGTGTGCAGCAAGGGCCCCAGCGGATCAGACTGGAGAACACATGAATGACCCAGCCCTCAGACTTGCGTGTGCGGCAAGGGTCCTAGCGCCTCAGACTGGAGAATACATGAACGACCCATCCCTCAGACTTGTGTGTGTGGCAAGGGTCCCAGCGCCTCAGACTGGAGAATACATGAATGACCCAGCCCTCAGACTTGCGTGTGCGGCAAGGGTCCCAGCGCCTCAGACTCGAGAATACATGAATGACCCAGCCCTCAGACTTGCGTGTGCTGCAAGGGTCACAGCGCCTCAGACTGGAGAAGACATGAATGACCCAGCCCTCAGACTTGCATGTGCGGCAAGGGTCACAGTGCCTCAGACTGGAGAATACATGAATGACCCAGCCCTCAGACTTGCGTGTGCGGCAAGGGTCACAGCGCCTCAGACGGGAGAATACATGAATGACCCAGCCCTCAGACTTGCGTGTCCGGCATGGGTCACAGCCCCTCAGACTGGAGAATACATGAATGACCCAAGCCCTCAGACTTGCGTGTGCGGCAAGGGTTACAGCGCCTCAGACTGGAGAATACATGAATGACCCAAGCCCTCAGACTTTCGTGTGCGGCAAGGGTCACAGCGCCTCAGACTGGAGAATACATGAATGTCCCAAGCCCTCAGACTTGTGTGTGCGGCAAGGGTCCCAGCGCCTCAGACTGGAGAATACATGAATGACCCAGCCCTCAGACTTGCGTGTGCGGCAAGGGTCCCAGCGCCTCAGACTCGAGAATACATGAACGACGCATCCCTCAGACTTGTGTGTGCGGCAAGGGTCCCAGCGCCTCAGACTGGAGAATACATGAATGACCCAGCCCTCAGACTTGCGTGTGCGGCAAGGGTCCCAGCGCCTCAGACTCGAGAATACATGAATGACCCAGCCCTCAGACTTGCGTGTGCGGCAAGGGTCCCAGCGCCTCAGACTGGAGAATACATGAATGACACAGCCCTCAGACTTGCGTGTGCTGCAAGGGTCACAGCGCCTCAGACTGGAGAAGACATGAATGACCCAGCCCTCAGACTTGCATGTGCGGCAAGGGTCACAGTGCCTCAGACTGGAGAATACATGAATGACCCAGCCCTCAGACTTGCGTGTGCGGCAAGGGTCACAGCGCCTCAGACGGGAGAATACATGAATGACCCAGCCCTCAGACTTGCGTGTCCGGCATGGGTCACAGCCCCTCAGACTGGAGAATACATGAATGACCCAAGCCCTCAGACTTGCGTGTGCGGCAAGGGTTACAGCGCCTCAGACTGGAGAATACATGAATGACCCAAGCCCTCAGACTTTCGTGTGCGGCAAGGGTCACAGCGCCTCAGACTGGAGAATACATGAATGTCCCAAGCCCTCAGACTTACGTGTGCGGCAATGGTTACAGCGCCTCATACTGGAGAATACATGAATGACCCAAGCCCTCAGACTTGCGTGTGCGGCAAGGGTCACAGCGCCTCAGATTGGAGAACACATGAATGACCCAAGCCCTCAGACTTGCGTGTGCAGCAAGAGTCACAGCGCCTCAGACTGGAGAACACATGAATGACCCAAGCCCTCAGACTTGCGTGTGTGGCAAGGGCCCCAGCGCCTCAGACTGGAGAACCCTTGAATGACACAGCCCTCAGACTTCGGTGTGCGGCAAGGGTCACAGCACCTCAGACTGGAGAAGACATGAATGACCCAGCCCTCAGACATGCATGTGCGGCAAGGGTCACAGTGCCTCAGACGGGAGAATACATGAATGACCCAGCCCTCAGACTTGCGTGTGCGGCAAGGGTCACAGCGCCTCAGAAGGGAGAATACATGAATGACCCAGCCCTCAGACTTGCGTGTGCGGCAAGGGTCACAGCGCCTCAGACTGGAGAATACATGAATGACCCAGCCCTCAGACTTGCGTGTGCGGCAAGGGTCACAGCGCCTCAGATGGGGGAATTCATGAATGACCCAGCCCTCAGACTTGCGTGTCCGGCAAGGGTCACAGCCCCTCAGACTGGAGAATACATGAATGACCCAAGCCCTCAGACTTGCGTGTGCGGCAAGGGTTACAGCGCCTCAGACTGGAGAATACATGAATGACCCAAGCCCTCAGACTTGCGTGTGCGGCAAGGGTCAGAGCGCCTCAGACTGGAGAATAGATGAATGACCCAAGCCCTCAGACTTACATGTGCGGCAATTGTCACAGCGCCTCATACTGGAGAATACATGAATGACCCAAGCCCTCAGACTTGCGTGTGCGGCAAGGGTCACAGCGACTCAGATTGGAGAACACATGAATGACCCAAGCCCTCAGACTTGCGTGTGCAGCAAGAGTCACAGCGCCTCAGACTGGAGAACACATGAATGACCCAAGCCCTCAGACTTGCGTGTGCGGCAAGGGCCCCAGCGCCTCAGACTGGAGAACCCTTGAATGACACAGCCCTCAGACTTGGGTGTGCGGCAAGGGTCACAGCGCCTCAGACTGGAGAAGACATGAATGACCCAGCCCTCAGACATGCATGTGTGGCAAGGGTCACAGTGCCTCAGACGGGAGAATACATGAATGACCCAGCCCTCAGACTTGCGTGTGCGGCAAGGGTCACAACGCCTCAGGAGGGAGAATACATGAATGACCCAGCCCTCAGACTTGCGTGTGCGGCAAGGGTCACAGCGCCTCAGACGGGAGAATACATGAATGATCCAGCCCTCAGACTTGCGTGTGCGCCAAGGGAAACAGCCCCTCAGACTGCAGAATACATGAATGACCCAAGCCCTCAGACTTGCGTGTGCGGCAAGGGTTACAATGCCTCAGACTGGAGAATACATGAATGACACAGCCCTCAGACTTGCATGTGCGGCAAGGGCCCCAGCGCCTCAGACTGGAGAGCCCTTGAATGACACAGCCCTCAGACTTGCATGTGCGGCAAGGGTCACAGCGCCTCAGACTGGAGAAGACATGAATGACCCAGCCCTCAGACTTGCATGTGCGGCAAGGGTCACAGTGCCTCAGACGGGAGAATACATGAATGACCCAGCCCTCAGACTTGCGTGTGCGGCAAGGGTCACAGTGCCTCAGAAGGGAGAATACATGAATGACCCAGCCCTCAGACTTGCGTGTGCGGCAAGGGTCACAGCGCCTCAGACTGGAGAATACATGAATGACCCAGCCCTCAGACTTGCGTGTGCGGCAAGGGCCCCAGCGCCTCAGACTGGAGAACCCTTGAATGACACAAACACTCAGACTTGGGTGTGCGGCAAGGGCCCCAGCGCCTCAGACTGGAGAACACATGAATGACCCAGCCCTCAGACTTGCGTGTGTGGCAAGGGTCCCAGCGCCTCAGACTGGAGAATACATGAATGATCCAGCCGTCAGACTTGCGTGTGCGGCAAGGGTCCCAGCGCCTCAGACTAGAGAATACATGAATAACCCAGCCCTCAGAATTGCGTGTGCGGCAAGTGTCCCAGTGCCTCAGACTGGAGAACACATGAATGACCTAGCCCTCAGACTTGCGTGTGCGGCAAGGGTCCCAGCGCCTCAGACTGGAGAATACATGAATGACCGAGCCCTCAGACTTGCGTGTGCGGCAAGGGTCCCAGCGCCTCAGACTGGAGAATACATGAATGACCCAGCCCTCAAACTTGCCTGTGCGGCAAGGGTCCCAGCTCCTCAGACTGGAGAATCCATGAATGACCCAGCCCTCAGACTTGCGTGTGCGGCAAGGGTCCCAGCGCCTCAAACTGGAGAATACATGAATGACACAGCCCTCAGACTTGCGTGTGCGGCAAGGGTCACATCGCCTCAGACTGGAGAAGACATGAATGACCCAGCCCTCAGACTTGCATGTGCGGCAAGGGTCACAGTGCCTCAGACGGGAGAATACATGAATGACCCAGCCGTCAGACTTGCGTGTGCGGCAAGGGTCACAGCGCCTCAGACGGGAGAATACATGAATGACCCAGCCCTCAGACTTGCATGTGCGGCAAGGTTCACAGCGCCTCAGACGGGAGAATACATGATTGACCCAGCCCTCAGACTTGCGTGTGCGGCAAGGGTCACAGCGCCTCAGACTGGAGAATACATGAATGACCCAGCCCTCAGACTTGCGTGTGCGGCAAGGGTCACAGCGCCTCAGACTGGAGAATACATGAATGACCCAAGCCCTCAGACTTACGTGTGCGGCAAGGGTCCCAGCGCCCCAGACTGGAGAATACATGAATGACCCAGCCCTCAGACTTGCGTGTGCGGCAAGGGTCCAGCGCTTCAGACTGGAGAATACATGAATGACCCAGCCCTCAGACTTGCGTGTGCGGCAAGGTTCCCAGCGCCTCAGACTAGAGAATACATGAATGACCCAGCCCTCAGACTTGCGTGTGCGGCAAGGGTCACAGCGCCTCAGACGGGAGAATACATGAATGACCCAGCCCTCAGACTTGCGTGTGCGGCAAGAGTCACAGCGCCTCAACCTGGAGAATCCATGAATGACCCAGCCCTCAGACTTGCGTGTGCGGCAAGGGTCACAGCGCCTCAGACTGGAGAATACATGAATGACCCAGCCCTCAGACTTGCGTGTGCGGCAAGGGTCACAGCGCCTCAGACTGGAGAATACATGAATGACCCAAGCCCTCAGACTTGCGTGTGCGGCAAGGGTCCCAGCGCCCCAGACTGGAGAATACATGAATGACCCAGCCCTCAGACTTGCGTGTGCGGCAAGGGTCCAGCGCTTCAGACTGGAGAATACATGAATGACCCAGCCCTCAGACTTGCGTGTGCGGCAAGGGTCCCAGCGCCTCAGACTAGAGAATACATGAATGACCCAGCCCTCAGACTTGCGTGTGCGGCAAGGGTCACAGCGCCTCAGACGGGAGAATACATGAATGACCCAGCCCTCAGACTTGCGTGTGCGGCAAGAGTCACAGCGCCTCAGACTGGAGAATCCATGAATGACCCAGCCCTCAGACTTGCGTGTGCGGCAAGGGTCACAGCGCCTCAGACGGAAGAATGCAGGAATGACCCAGCCCTCAGACTTGCGTGCGCGGCAAGGGTCACAGTGCCTCAGACTGGATAATACATGAATGACCCAGCCCTCAGACTTGCGTGTGCGGCAAGGGTCCAGCGCCTCAGACTGGAGAATACATGAATGACCCAGCCCTCAGACTTGCGTGTGCGGCAAGGGTCCCAGCGCATCAGACTGGAGAATACATGAATGACCCAGCCCTCAGACTTGCGTGTGCGGCAAGGGTCACAGCGCCTCAGACGGGAGAATACATGAAAGACCCAGCCCTCAGACTTGCGTGTGCGGCAAGGGTCACAGCCCGTCAGACTGGAGAATACATGAATGACCCAAGCCCTCAGACTTGCGTGTGCGGCAAGGGTTACAGCGCCTCAGACTGGAGAATACATGAATGACCCAAGCCCTCAGACCTGCCTGTGCGGCAAGGGTCCCAGCACCTCAGACTGGAGAATACATGAATGACCCAGCCCTCAGACTTGCGTGTGCGGCAAGGGTCCAGCGCCTCAGACTGGAGAATACATGAATGACCCAGCCCTCAGACTTGCGTGTGCGGCAAGGGTCCCAGCGCCTCAGACTGGAGAATACATGATTGACCCAGCCCTCAGACTTGCGTGTGCGGCAAGGGTCACAGCGCCTCAGATGGGAGAATACATGAATGACCCAGCCCTCAGACTTGCGTGTGCGGCAAGAGTCCCAGCGCCTCAGACTGGAGAATACATGAATGACCCAGCCCTCAGACTTGCGTGTGCGGCAAGGGTCACAGCGCCTCAGACGGAAGAATACATGAATGACGCAGCCCTCAGACTTGCGTGTCCGGCAAGGGTCACAGCGCCTCAGACTGGAGTATATATGAATGACCCAGCCCTCAGACTTGCATGTGCGGCAAGTGTCACAGCGCCTCAGAAGGGAGAATACATGAATGACCCAGCCCTCAGACTTGCGTGTGCGGCAAGGTTCACAGCGCCTCAGACGGGAGAATACATTAGTGACCCAGCCCTCAGACTTGCGTGTGCGGCAAGGGTCACAGCGCCTCAGACTGGATAATACATGAATGACCCAAGCCCTCAGACTTGCGTGTGCGGCAAGGGTCCAGCGCCTCAGACTGGAGAATACATGAATGACCCAGCCCTCAGACTTGCGTGTGCGGCAAGGGTCCCAGCGCATCAGACTGGAGAATACATGAATGACCCAGCCCTCAGACTTGCGTGTGCGGCAAGGGTCACAGCGCCTCAGACGGGAGAATACATGAAAGACCCAGCCCTCAGACTTGCGTGTGCGGCAAGGGTCACAGCCCGTCAGACTGGAGAATACATGAATGACCCAAGCCCTCAGACTTGCGTGTGCGGCAAGGGTTACAGCGCCTCAGACTGGAGAATACATGAATGACCCAAGCCCTAAGACCTGCCTGTGCGGCAAGGGTCCCAGCACCTCAGACTGGAGAATACATGAATGACCCAGCCCTCAGACTTGCGTGTGCGGCAAGGGTCCAGCGCCTCAGACTGGAGAATACATGAATGACCCAGCCCTCAGACTTGCGTGTGCGGCAAGGGTCCCAGCGCCTCAGACTGGAGAATACATGATTGACCCAGCCCTCAGACTTGCGTGTGCGGCAAGGGTCACAGCGCCTCAGACGGGAGAATACATGAATGACCCATCCCTCAGACTTGCGTGTGCGGCAAGAGTCCCAGCGCCTCAGACTGGAGAATACATGAATGACCCAGCCCTCAGACTTGCGTGTGCGGCAAGGGTCACAGCGCCTGAGACGGAAGAATACATGAATGACGCAGCCCTCAGACTTGCGTGTGCGGCAAGGGTCACAGCGCCTCAGACGGAAGAATACATGAATGACGCAGCCCTCAGACTTGCGTGTCCGGCAAGGGTCACAGCGCCTCAGACTGGAGTATATATGAATGACCCAGCCCTCAGACTTGCATGTGCGGCAAGTGTCACAGCGCCTCAGAAGGGAGAATACATGAATGACCCAGCCCTCAGACTTGCGTGTGCGGCAAGGGTCACAGCGCCTCAGACTGGATAATACATGAATGACCCAAGCCCTCAGACTTGCGTGTGCGGCAAGGGTCCAGCGCCTCAGACTGGAGAATACATGAATGACCCAGCCCTCAGACTTGCGTGTGCGGCAAGGGTCCCAGCGCATCAGACTGGAGAATACATGAATGACCCAGCCCTCAGACTTGCGTGTGCGGCAAGGGTCACAGCGCCTCAGACGGGAGAATACATGAAAGACCCAGCCCTCAGACTTGCGTGTGCGGCAAGGGTCACAGCCCGTCAGACTGGAGAATACATGAATGACCCAAGCCCTCAGACTTGCGTGTGCGGCAAGGGTTACAGCGCCTCAGACTGGAGAATACATGAATGACCCAAGCCCTAAGACCTGCCTGTGCGGCAAGGGTCCCAGCACCTCAGACTGGAGAATACATGAATGACCCAGCCCTCAGACTTGCGTGTGCGGCAAGGGTCCAGCGCCTCAGACTGGAGAATACATGAATGACCCAGCCCTCAGACTTGCGTGTGCGGCAAGGGTCCCAGCGCCTCAGACTGGAGAATACATGATTGACCCAGCCCTCAGACTTGCGTGTGCGGCAAGGGTCACAGCGCCTCAGACGGGAGAATACGTGAATGACCCATCCCTCAGACTTGCGTGTGCGGCAAGAGTCCCAGCGCCTCAGACTGGAGAATACATG
Source organism: Lissotriton helveticus (assembly GCF_964261635.1). Classification (NCBI taxonomy): domain Eukaryota; kingdom Metazoa; phylum Chordata; class Amphibia; order Caudata; family Salamandridae; genus Lissotriton; species Lissotriton helveticus. The sequence goes on from NC_136057.1 coordinate 87,208,320, forward strand.
AATGACCCAGCCCTCAGACTTGCGTGTGCGGCAAGGGTCACAGCGCCTGAGACGGAAGAATACATGAATGACGCAGCCCTCAGACTTGCGTGTGCGGCAAGGGTCACAGCGCCTCAGACTGGAGTATATATGAATGACCCAGCCCTCAGACTTGCATGTGCGGCAAGTGTCACAGCGCCTCAGATGGGAGAATACATGAATGACCCAGCCCTCAGACTTGCGTGTGCGGCAAGGTTCACAGCGCCTCAGACGGGAGAATACATTAGTGACCCAGCCCTCAGACTTGCGTGTGCGGCAAGGGTCACAGCGCCTCAGACTGGATAATACATGAATGACCCAAGCCCTCAGACTTGCGTGCGCGGCAAGGGTCACAGTGCCTCAGACTGGATAATACATGAATGACCCAGCCCTCAGACTTGCGTGTGCGGCAAGGGTCCAGCGCCTCAGACTGGAGAATACATGAATGACCCAGCCCTCAGACTTGCGTGTGCGGCAAGGGTCCCAGCGCATCAGACTGGAGAATACATGAATGACCCAGCCCTCAGACTTGCGTGTGCGGCAAGGGTCACAGCGCCTCAGACGGGAGAATACATGAAAGACCCAGCCCTCAGACTTGCGTGTGCGGCAAGGGTCACAGCCCGTCAGACTGGAGAATACATGAATGACCCAAGCCCTCAGACTTGCGTGTGCGGCAAGGGTTACAGCGCCTCAGACTGGAGAATACATGAATGACCCAAGCCCTCAGACTTGCGTGTGCGGCAAGGGTCACAGCGCCTCAGACTGGAGAATACATAAATGACCCAAGCCCTCAGACTTGCGTGTGCGGCAATGGTCACAGCGCCTCAGAGTGGAGAATACATGAATGACCCAAGCCCTCAGACTTGCGTGTGCGGCAAGGGTCACAGCGCCTCAGACTGGAGAACACATGAATGACCCAAGCCCTCAGACTTGCGTGTGCGGCAAGAGTCACAGCGCCTCAGACTGGAGAACACATGAATGACCCAAGCCCTCAGACTTGCGTGTGCGGCAAGGGCCCCAGCGCCTCAGACTGGAGAACCCTTGAATGACACAAACACTCAGACTTGGGTGTGCGGCAAGGGCCCCAGCGGATCAGACTGGAGAACACATGAATGACCCAGCCCTCAGACTTGCGTATGCGGAAAGGGCCCCAGCGCCTCAGACTGGAGAATACATGAATGACCCAGCCCTCAGACTTGCGTGTGTGGCAAGGGTCCCAGCGCCTCAGACTGGAGAATACATGAATGACCCAGCCCTCAGACTTGCGTGTGCGGCAAGGGTCCCAGCGCCTCAGACTAGAGAACACATGAATAACCCAGCCCTCAGAATTGCGTTTGCGGCAAGGGTCCCAGCGCCTCAGACTGGAGAACACATGAATGACCCAGCCCTCAGACTTGCGTCTGCGGCAAGGGTCCCAGCGCCTCAGACTGGAGAATACATGAATGACCGAGCCCTCAGACTTGCATGTGCGGCAAGCGTCCCCGCGCCTCAGACTGGAGAATACATGAACGACCCAGCCCTCAGACTTCCGTGTGCGGCAAGGGTCCTAGCGCCTCAGACTGGAGAATACATGAATGACCCAGCCCTCAGACTTGCGTGTGCGGCAAGGGTCCCAGCGCCTCAGACTAGAGAACACATGAATAACCCAGCCCTCAGAATTGCGTTTGCGGCAAGGGTCCCAGCGCCTCAGACTGGAGAACACATGAATGACCCAGCCCTCAGACTTGCGTCTGCGGCAAGGGTCCCAGCGCCTCAGACTGGAGAATACATGAATGACCGAGCCCTCAGACTTGCATGTGCGGCAAGGGTCCCCGCGCCTCAGACTGGAGAACACATGAACGACCCAGCCCTCAGACTTGCGTGTGCGGCAAGGGTCCTAGCGCCTCAGACTGGAGAATACATGAACGACCCATCCCTCAGACTTGCGTGTGCGGCAAGGGTCCCAGCGCCTCAGACTGGAGAATACATGAATGACCCAGCCCTCAGACTTGCATGTGCGGCAAGGGTCCCAGCGCCTCAGACTCGAGAATACATGAATGACCCAGCCCTCAGACTTGCGTGTGCGGCAAGGGTCCCAGCGCCTCAGACTGGAGAATACATGAATGACACAGCCCTCAGACTTGCGTGTGCTGCAAGGGTCACAGCGCCTCAGACTGGAGAAGACATGAATGACCCAGCCCTCAGACTTGCATGTGCGGCAAGGGTCACAGAGCCTCAGACTGGAGAATACATGAATGACCCAGCCCTCAGACTTGCGTGTGTGGCAAGGGTCACAGCGCCTCAGAAGGGAGAATACATGAATGACCCAGCCCTCAGACTTGCGTGTGCGGCAAGGGTCACAGCGCCTCAGACTGGAGAATACATGAATGACCCAGCCCTCAGACTTGCGTGTGCGGCAAGGGTCACAGCGCCTCAGACGGGAGAATACATGAATGACCCAGCCCTCAGACTTGCGTGTCCGGCAAGGGTCACAGCCCCTCAGACTGGAGAATACATGAATGACCCAAGCCCTCAGACTTGCGTGTGCGGCAAGGGTTACAGCGCCTCAGACTGGAGAATACATGAATGACCCAAGCCCTCAGACTTTCGTGTGCGGCAAGGGTCACAGCGCCTCAGACTGGAGAATACATGAATGTCCCAAGCCCTCAGACTTACGTGTGCGGCAATGGTCACAGCGCCTCATACTGGAGAATACATGAATGACCCAAGCCCTCAGACTTGCGTGTGCGGCAAGGGTCACAGCGCCTCAGATTGGAGAACACATGAATGACCCAAGCCCTCAGACTTGCGTGTGCAGCAAGAGTCACAGCGCCTCAGACTGGAGAACACATGAATGACCCAAGCCCTCAGACTTGCGTGTGCGGCAAGGGCCCCAGCGCCTCAGACTGGAGAACCCTTGAATGACACAGCCCTCAGACTTGGGTGTGCGGCAAGGGTCACAGCGCCTCAGACTGGATAAGACATGAATGACCCAGCCCTCAGACATGCATGTGTGGCAAGGGTCACAGTGCCTCAGACGGGAGAATACATGAATGACCCAGCCCTCAGACTTGCGTGTGCGGCAAGGGTCACAGCGCCTCAGAAGGGAGAATACATGAATGACCCAGCCCTCAGACTTGCGTGTGCGGCAAGGGTCACAGCGCCTCAGACTGGAGAATACATGAATGACCCAGCCCTCAGACTTGCGTGTGCGGCAAGGGTCACAGCGCCTCAGACGGGGGAATTCATGAATGACCCAGCCCTCAGACTTGCGTGTCCGGCAAGGGTCACAGCCCCTCAGACTGGAGAATACATGAATGACCCAAGCCCTCAGACTTGCGTGTGCGGCAAGGGTTACAGCGCCTCAGACTGGAGAATACATGAATGACCCAAGCCCTCAGACTTGCGTGTGCGGCAAGGGTCAGAGCGCCTCAGACTGGAGAATAGATGAATGACCCAAGCCCTCAGACTTACTTGTGCGGCAATTGTCACAGCGCCTCATACTGGAGAATACATGAATGACCCAAGCCCTCAGACTTGCGTGTGCGGCAAGGGTCACAGCGACTCAGATTGGAGAACACATGAATGACCCAAGCCCTCAGACTTGCGTGTGCAGCAAGAGTCACAGCGCCTCAGACTGGAGAACACATGAATGACCCAAGCCCTCAGACTTGCGTGTGCGGCAAGGGCCCCAGCGCCTCAGACTGGAGAGCCCTTGAATGACACAGCCCTCAGACTTGCATGTGCGGCAAGGGTCACAGCGCCTCAGACTGGAGAATACATGAATGACCCAGCCCTCAGACTTGCGTGTGCGGCAAGGGTCACAGCGCCTCAGACTGGAGAATACATGAATGACCCAGCCCTCAGACTTGCGTGTGTGGCAAGGGCCCCAGCGCCTCAGACTGGAGAACCCTTGAATGACACAAACACTCAGACTTGGGTGTGCGGCAAGGGCCCCAGCGCCTCAGACTGGAGAACACATGAATGACCCAGCCCTCAGACTTGCGTGTGTGGCAAGGGTCCCAGCGCCTCAGACTGGAGAATACATGAATGATCCAGCCGTCAGACTTGCGTGTGCGGCAAGGGTCCCAGCGCCTCAGACTAGAGAATACATGAATAACCCAGCCCTCAGAATTGCGTGTGTGGCAAGGGTCACAGCGACTCAGATTGGAGAACACATGAATGACCCAAGCCCTCAGACTTGCGTGTGCAGCAAGAGTCACAGCGCCTCAGACTGGAGAACACATGAATGACCCAAGCCCTCAGACTTGCGTGTGCGGCAAGGGCCCCAGCGCCTCAGACTGGAGAGCCCTTGAATGACACAGCCCTCAGACTTGCATGTGCGGCAAGGGTCACAGCGCCTCAGACTGGAGAAGACATGAATGACCCAGCCCTCAGACTTGCATGTGCGGCAAGGGTCACAGTGCCTCAGACGGGAGAATACATGAATGACCCAGCCCTCAGACTTGCGTGTGCGGCAAGGGTCACAGTGCCTCAGAAGGGAGAATACATGAATGACCCAGCCCTCAGACTTGCGTGTGCGGCAAGGGTCACAGCGCCTCAGACTGGAGAATACATGAATGACCCAGCCCTCAGACTTGCGTGTGTGGCAAGGGCCCCAGCGCCTCAGACTGGAGAACCCTTGAATGACACAAACACTCAGACTTGGGTGTGCGGCAAGGGCCCCAGCGCCTCAGACTGGAGAACACATGAATGACCCAGCCCTCAGACTTGCGTGTGTGGCAAGGGTCCCAGCGCCTCAGACTGGAGAATACATGAATTATCCAGCCGTCAGACTTGCGTGTGCGGCAAGGGTCCCAGCGCCTCAGACTAGAGAATACATGAATAACCCAGCCCTCAGAATTGCGTGTGTGGCAAGGGTCCCAGTGCCTCAGACTGGAGAACACATGAATGACCTAGCCCTCAGACTTGCGTGTGCGGCAAGGGTCCCAGCGCCTCAGACTGGAGAATACATGAATGACCGAGCCCTCAGACTTGCGTGTGCGGCAAGGGTCCCAGCGCCTCAGACTGGAGAATACATGAATGACCCAGCCCTCAAACTTGCCTGTGCGGCAAGGGTCCCAGCTCCTCAGACTGGAGAAGACATGAATGACCCAGCCCTCAGACTTGCATGTGCGGCAAGGGTCACAGTGCCTCAGACGGGAGAATACATGAATGACCCAGCCGTCAGACTTGCGTGTGCGGCAAGGGTCACAGCGCCTCAGAAGCGAGAATACATGAATGACCCAGCCCTCAGACTTGCGTGTGCGGCAAGGGTCACAGCGCCTCAGACGGGAGGATACATGAATGACCCAGCCCTCAGACTTGCATGTGCGGCAAGGTTCACAGCGCCTCAGACGGGAGAATACATGATTGACCCAGCCCTCAGACTTGTGTGTGCGGCAAGGGTCACAGCGCCTCAGACTGGAGAATACATGAATGACCCAGCCCTCAGACTTGCGTGTGCGGCAAGGGTCACAGCGCCTCAGACTGGAGAATACATGAATGACCCAAGCCCTCAGACTTGCGTGTGCGGCAAGGGTCCCAGCGCCCCAGACTGGAGAATACATGAATGACCCAGCCCTCAGACTTGCGTGTGCGGCAAGGGTCCAGCGCTTCAGACTGGAGAATACATGAATGACCCAGCCCTCAGACTTGCGTGTGCGGCAAGGGTCCCAGCGCCTCAGACTAGAGAATACATGAATGACCCAGCCCTCAGACTTGCGTGTGCGGCAAGGGTCACAGCGCCTCAGACGGGAGAATACATGAATGACCCAGCCCTCAGACTTGCGTGTGCGGCAAGAGTCACAGCGCCTCAGACTGGAGAATCCATGAATGACCCAGCCCTCAGACTTGCGTGTGCGGCAAGGGTCACAGCGCCTCAGACTGGAGAATACATGAATGACCCAAGCCCTCAGACTTGCGTGTGCGGCAAGGGTTACAGCGCCTCAGACTGGAGAATACATGAATGACCCAAGCCCTCAGACTTTCGTGTGCGGCAAGGGTCACAGCGCCTCAGACTGGAGAATACATGAATGTCCCAAGCCCTCAGACTTACGTGTGCGGCAATGGTCACAGCGCCTCATACTGGAGAATACATGAATGACCCAAGCCCTCAGACTTGCGTGTGCGGCAAGGGTCACAGCGCCTCAGATTGGAGAACACATGAATGACCCAAGCCCTCAGACTTGCGTGTGCAGCAAGAGTCACAGCGCCTCAGACTGGAGAACACATGAATGACCCAAGCCCTCAGACTTGCGTGTGCGGCAAGGGCCCCAGCGCCTCAGACTGGAGAACCCTTGAATGACACAGCCCTCAGACTTGGGTGTGCGGCAAGGGTCACAGCGCCTCAGACTGGATAAGACATGAATGACCCAGCCCTCAGACATGCATGTGTGGCAAGGGTCACAGTGCCTCAGACGGGAGAATACATGAATGACCCAGCCCTCAGACTTGCGTGTGCGGCAAGGGTCACAGCGCCTCAGAAGGGAGAATACATGAATGACCCAGCCCTCAGACTTGCGTGTGCGGCAAGGGTCACAGCGCCTCAGACTGGAGAATACATGAATGACCCAGCCCTCAGACTTGCGTGTGCGGCAAGGGTCACAGCGCCTCAGACGGGGGAATTCATGAATGACCCAGCCCTCAGACTTGCGTGTCCGGCAAGGGTCACAGCCCCTCAGACTGGAGAATACATGAATGACCCAAGCCCTCAGACTTGCGTGTGCGGCAAGGGTTACAGCGCCTCAGACTGGAGAATACATGAATGACCCAAGCCCTCAGACTTGCGTGTGCGGCAAGGGTCAGAGCGCCTCAGACTGGAGAATAGATGAATGACCCAAGCCCTCAGACTTACTTGTGCGGCAATTGTCACAGCGCCTCATACTGGAGAATACATGAATGACCCAAGCCCTCAGACTTGCGTGTGCGGCAAGGGTCACAGCGACTCAGATTGGAGAACACATGAATGACCCAAGCCCTCAGACTTGCGTGTGCAGCAAGAGTCACAGCGCCTCAGACTGGAGAACACATGAATGACCCAAGCCCTCAGACTTGCGTGTGCGGCAAGGGCCCCAGCGCCTCAGACTGGAGAGCCCTTGAATGACACAGCCCTCAGACTTGCATGTGCGGCAAGGGTCACAGCGCCTCAGACTGGAGAATACATGAATGACCCAGCCCTCAGACTTGCGTGTGCGGCAAGGGTCACAGCGCCTCAGACTGGAGAATACATGAATGACCCAGCCCTCAGACTTGCGTGTGTGGCAAGGGCCCCAGCGCCTCAGACTGGAGAACCCTTGAATGACACAAACACTCAGACTTGGGTGTGCGGCAAGGGCCCCAGCGCCTCAGACTGGAGAACACATGAATGACCCAGCCCTCAGACTTGCGTGTGTGGCAAGGGTCCCAGCGCCTCAGACTGGAGAATACATGAATGATCCAGCCGTCAGACTTGCGTGTGCGGCAAGGGTCCCAGCGCCTCAGACTAGAGAATACATGAATAACCCAGCCCTCAGAATTGCGTGTGTGGCAAGGGTCACAGCGACTCAGATTGGAGAACACATGAATGACCCAAGCCCTCAGACTTGCGTGTGCAGCAAGAGTCACAGCGCCTCAGACTGGAGAACACATGAATGACCCAAGCCCTCAGACTTGCGTGTGCGGCAAGGGCCCCAGCGCCTCAGACTGGAGAGCCCTTGAATGACACAGCCCTCAGACTTGCATGTGCGGCAAGGGTCACAGCGCCTCAGACTGGAGAAGACATGAATGACCCAGCCCTCAGACTTGCATGTGCGGCAAGGGTCACAGTGCCTCAGACGGGAGAATACATGAATGACCCAGCCCTCAGACTTGCGTGTGCGGCAAGGGTCACAGTGCCTCAGAAGGGAGAATACATGAATGACCCAGCCCTCAGACTTGCGTGTGCGGCAAGGGTCACAGCGCCTCAGACTGGAGAATACATGAATGACCCAGCCCTCAGACTTGCGTGTGTGGCAAGGGCCCCAGCGCCTCAGACTGGAGAACCCTTGAATGACACAAACACTCAGACTTGGGTGTGCGGCAAGGGCCCCAGCGCCTCAGACTGGAGAACACATGAATGACCCAGCCCTCAGACTTGCGTGTGTGGCAAGGGTCCCAGCGCCTCAGACTGGAGAATACATGAATTATCCAGCCGTCAGACTTGCGTGTGCGGCAAGGGTCCCAGCGCCTCAGACTAGAGAATACATGAATAACCCAGCCCTCAGAATTGCGTGTGTGGCAAGGGTCCCAGTGCCTCAGACTGGAGAACACATGAATGACCTAGCCCTCAGACTTGCGTGTGCGGCAAGGGTCCCAGCGCCTCAGACTGGAGAATACATGAATGACCGAGCCCTCAGACTTGCGTGTGCGGCAAGGGTCCCAGCGCCTCAGACTGGAGAATACATGAATGACCCAGCCCTCAAACTTGCCTGTGCGGCAAGGGTCCCAGCTCCTCAGACTGGAGAAGACATGAATGACCCAGCCCTCAGACTTGCATGTGCGGCAAGGGTCACAGTGCCTCAGACGGGAGAATACATGAATGACCCAGCCGTCAGACTTGCGTGTGCGGCAAGGGTCACAGCGCCTCAGAAGCGAGAATACATGAATGACCCAGCCCTCAGACTTGCGTGTGCGGCAAGGGTCACAGCGCCTCAGACGGGAGGATACATGAATGACCCAGCCCTCAGACTTGCATGTGCGGCAAGGTTCACAGCGCCTCAGACGGGAGAATACATGATTGACCCAGCCCTCAGACTTGTGTGTGCGGCAAGGGTCACAGCGCCTCAGACTGGAGAATACATGAATGACCCAGCCCTCAGACTTGCGTGTGCGGCAAGGGTCACAGCGCCTCAGACTGGAGAATACATGAATGACCCAAGCCCTCAGACTTGCGTGTGCGGCAAGGGTCCCAGCGCCCCAGACTGGAGAATACATGAATGACCCAGCCCTCAGACTTGCGTGTGCGGCAAGGGTCCAGCGCTTCAGACTGGAGAATACATGAATGACCCAGCCCTCAGACTTGCGTGTGCGGCAAGGGTCCCAGCGCCTCAGACTAGAGAATACATGAATGACCCAGCCCTCAGACTTGCGTGTGCGGCAAGGGTCACAGCGCCTCAGACGGGAGAATACATGAATGACCCAGCCCTCAGACTTGCGTGTGCGGCAAGAGTCACAGCGCCTCAGACTGGAGAATCCATGAATGACCCAGCCCTCAGACTTGCGTGTGCGGCAAGGGTCACAGCGCCTCAGACGGAAGAATACATGAATGACCCAGCCCTCAGACTTGCGTGTGCGGCAAGGGTCACAGCGCCTCAGACTGGAGAATATATGAATGACCCAGCCCTCAGACTTGCATGTGCGGCAAGTGTCACAGCGCCTCAATAGGGAGAATACATGAATGACCCAGCCCTCAGACTTGCGTTTGCGGCAAGGTTCACAGCGCCTCAGACGGGAAAATACATGAATGACCCAGCCCTCAGACTTGCGTGTGCGGCAAGGGTCACAGCGCCTCAGACTGGATAATACATGAATGACCCAAGCCCTCAGACTTGCGTGTGCGGCAAGAGTCACAGCGCCTCAGACTGGAGAACACATGAATGACCCAAGCCCTCAGACTTGCGTGTGCGGCAAGGGCCCCAGCGCCTCAGACTGGAGAACCCTTGAATGACACAAACACTCAGACTTGGGTGTGCGGCAAGGGCCCCAGCGCCTCAGACTGGAGAACAGATGAATGACCCAGCCCTCAGACTTGCGTATGCGGAAAGGGCCCCAGCGCCTCAGACTGGAGAATACATGAATGACCCAGCCCTCAGACTTGCGTGTGTGGCAAGGGTCCCAGCGCCTCCGACTGGAGAATACATGAATGATCCAGCCCTCAGACTTGCGTGTGCGGCAAGGGTCCCAGCTCCTCGGACTAGAGAATACATGAATAACCCAGCCCTCAGAATTGCGTTTGCGGCAAGGGTCCCAGCGCCTCAGACTGGAGAACACATGAATGACCCAGCCCTCAGACTTGCGTGTGCGGCAAGGGTCCCAGCGCCTCAGACTGGAGAATACATGAATGACCCAGCCCTCAGACTTGCGTGTGCGGCAAGGGTCACAGCGCCTCAGGCGGGAGAATACAAGAAAGACCCAGCCCTCAGACTTGCGTGTGCGGCAAGGGACACAGCCCCTCAGACTGGAGAATAAATGAATGACCCAAGCACTCAGACTTGCGTGTGCGGCAAGGGTTACAGCGCCTCAGACTGGAGAATACATGAATGACCCAAGCCCTCAGACTTGCGTGTGCAGCAAGGGTCACAGCGCCTCAGACTGGAGAATACATGAATGACCCAAGCCCTCAGACTTGCGTGTGCGGCAATGGTCACAGCGCCTCAGACTGGAGAATACATGAATGACCCAAGCCCTCAGACTTGCGTGTGCGGCAAGGGTCACAGCGCCTCAGACTGGAGAACACATGAATGACCCAAGCCCTCAGACTTGCGTGTGCGGCAAGGGCCCCAGCACCTCAGACTGGAGAACCCTTGAATGACACAAACACTCAGACTTGGGTGTGCGGCAAGGGCCCCAGCGCCTCAGACTGGAGAACACATGAATGACCCGGGCCTCAGACTTGCGTGTGTGGCAAGGGTCCCAGCGCCTCAGACTGGAGAATACATGAATGATCCAGCCCTCAGACTTGCGTGTGCGGCAAGGGTCCCAGCGCCTCAGACTAGAGAATACATGAATAACCCAGCCCTCAGAATTGCGTTTGCGGCAAGGGTCCCAGCGCCTCAGACTGGAGAACACATGAATGACCCAGCCCTCAGACTTGCGTGTGCGTCAAGGGTCCCAGCGCCTCAGACTGGAGAATACATGAATGACCGAGCCCTCAGACTTGCGTGTGCGGCAAGGGTCCCAGCGCCTCAGACTGGAGCATACATGAATGACCCAGCCCTCAGACTTGCGTGTGCGGCAAGGGTCCCAGCTCCTCAGACTGGAGAATCCATGAATGACCCAGCCCTCAGACTTGCGTGTGCGGCAAGAGTCACAGCGCCTCAGACTGGAGAACACATGAATGACCTAAGCCCTCAGACTTGCGTGTGCGGCAAGGGCCCCAGCGCCTCAGACTGGAGAACCCTTGAATGACACAAACACTCAGACTTGGGTGTGCGGCAAGGGCCCCAGCGCCTCAGACTGGAGAACAGATGAATGACCCAGCCCTCAGACTTGCGTATGCGGAAAGGGCCCCAGCGCCTCAGACTGGAGAATACATGAATGACCCAGCCCTCAGACTTGCGTGTGTGGCAAGGGTCCCAGCGCCTCCGACTGGAGAATACATGAATGATCCAGCCCTCAGACTTGCGTGTGCGGCAAGGGTCCCAGCTCCTCGGACTAGAGAATACATGAATAACCCAGCCCTCAGAATTGCGTTTGCGGCAAGGGTCCCAGCGCCTCAGACTGGAGAACACATGAATGACCCAGCCCTCAGACTTGCGTGTGCGGCAAGGGTCCCAGCGCCTCAGACTGGAGAATACATGAATGACCCAGCCCTCAGACTTGCGTGTGCGGCAAGGGTCACAGCGCCTCAGGCGGGAGAATACAAGAAAGACCCAGCCCTCAGACTTGCGTGTGCGGCAAGGGACACAGCCCCTCAGACTGGAGAATAAATGAATGACCCAAGCACTCAGACTTGCGTGTGCGGCAAGGGTTACAGAGCCTCTGACTGGAGAATACATGAATGACCCAAGCCCTCAGACTTGCGTGTGCAGCAAGGGTCACAGCGCCTCAGACTGGAGAAAACATGAATGACCCAAGCCCTCAGACTTGCGTGTGCGGCAATGGTCACAGCGCCTCAGACTGGAGAATACATGAATGACCCAAGCCCTCAGACTTGCGTGTGCGGCAAGGGTCACAGCGCCTCAGACTGGAGAACACATGAATGACCCAAGCCCTCAGACTTGCGTGTGCGGCAAGGGCCCCAGCACCTCAGACTGGAGAACCCTTGAATGACACAAACACTCAGACTTGGGTGTGCGGCAAGGGCCCCAGCGCCTCAGACTGGAGAACACATGAATGACCCGGGCCTCAGACTTGCGTGTGTGGCAAGGGTCCCAGCGCCTCAGACTGGAGAATACATGAATGATCCAGCCCTCAGACTTGCGTGTGCGGCAAGGGTCCCAGCGCCTCAGACTAGAGAATACATGAATAACCCAGCCCTCAGAATTGCGTTTGCGGCAAGGGTCCCAGCGCCTCAGACTGGAGAACACATGAATGACCCAGCCCTCAGACTTGCGTGTGCGTCAAGGGTCCCAGCGCCTCAGACTGGAGAATACATGAATGACCGAGCCCTCAGACTTGCGTGTGCGGCAAGGGTCCCAGCGCCTCAGACTGGAGCATACATGAATGACCCAGCCCTCAGACTTGCGTGTGCGGCAAGGGTCCCAGCTCCTCAGACTGGAGAATCCATGAATGACCCAGCCCTCAGACTTGCGTGTGCGGCAAGGGTCCCAGCGCCTCAGACTGGAGAATACATGAATGACACAGCCCTCAGACTTGCGTGTGCGGCAAGGGTCACATCGCCTCAGACTGGAGAAGACATGAATGACCCAGCCCTCAGACTTGCATGTGCGGCAAGGGTCCCAGCTCCTCAGACTGGAGAATCCATGAATGACCCAGCCCTCAGACTTGCGTGTGCGGCAAGGGTCCCAGCGCCTCAAACTGGAGAATACATGAATGACACAGCCCTCAGACTTGCGTGTGCGGCAAGGGTCACATCGCCTCAGACTGGAGAAGACATGAATGACCCAGCCCTCAGACTTGCATGTGCGGCAAGGGTCACAGTGCCTCAGACGGGAGAATACATGAATGACCCAGCCGTCAGACTTGCGTGTGCGGCAAGGGTCACAGCGCCTCAGAAACGAGAATACATGAATGACCCAGCCCTCAGACTTGCGTGTGCGGCAAGGGTCACAGCGCCTCAGACGGGAGAATACATGAATGACCCAGCCCTCAGACTTGCATGTGCGGCAAGGTTCACAGCGCCTCAGACGGGAGAATACATGATTGACACAGCCCTCAGACTTGCGTGTGCGGCAAGGGTCACAGCGCCTCAGACTGGAGAATACATGAATGACCCAGCCCTCAGACTTGCGTGTGCGGCAAGGGTCACAGCGCCTCAGACTGGAGAATACATGAATGACCCAAGCCCTCAGACTTGCGTGTGCGGCAAGGGTCCCAGCGCCCCAGACTGGAGAATCCATGAATGACCCAGCCCTCAGACTTGCGTGTGCGGCAAGGGTCCAGCGCTTCAGACTGGAGAATACATGAATGACCCAGCCCTCAGACTTGCGTGTGCGGCAAGGGTCCCAGCGCCTCAGACTAGAGAATACATGAATGACCCAGCCCTCAGACTTGCGCGTGCTTCAAGGGTCACAGCGCCTCAGACGGGAGAATACATGAATGACCCAGCCCTCAGACTTGCGTGTGCGGCAAGGGTCACAGCGCCTCAGACGGAAGAATACATGAATGACCCAGCCCTCAGACTTGCGTGTGCGGCAAGGGTCACAGCGCCTCAGACTGGAGAATATATGAATGACCCAGCCCTCAGACTTGCATGTGCGGCAAGTGTCACAGCGCCTCAATAGGGAGAATACATGAATGACCCAGCCCTCAGACTTGCGTTTGCGGCAAGGTTCACAGCGCCTCAGACGGGAAAATACATGAATGACCCAGCCCTCAGACTTGCGTGTGCGGCAAGGGTCACAGCGCCTCAGACTGGAGAATATATGAATGACCCAGCCCTCAGACTTGCATGTGCGGCAAGTGTCACAGCGCCTCAATAGGGAGAATACATGAATGACCCAGCCCTCAGACTTGCGTTTGCGGCAAGGTTCACAGCGCCTCAGACGGGAAAATACATGAATGACCCAGCCCTCAGACTTGCGTGTGCGGCAAGGGTCACAGTGCCTCAGACTGGATAATACATGAATGACCCAAGCCCTCAGACTTGCGTGTGCGGCAAGAGTCACAGCGCCTCAGACTGGAGAACACATGAATGACCCAAGCCCTCAGACTTGCGTGTGCGGCAAGGGCCCCAGCGCCTCAGACTGGAGAACCCTTGAATGACACAAACACTCAGACTTGGGTGTGCGGCAAGGGCCCCAGCGCCTCAGACTGGAGAACAGATGAATGACCCAGCCCTCAGACTTGCGTATGCGGAAAGGGCCCCAGCGCCTCAGACTGGAGAATACATGAATGACCCAGCCCTCAGACTTGCGTGTGTGGCAAGGGTCCCAGCGCCTCAGACTGGAGAATACATGAATGATCCAGCCCTCAGACTTGCGTGTGCGGCAAGGGTCCCAGCTTCTCGGACTAGAGAATACATGAATAACCCAGCCCTCAGAATTGCGTTTGCGGCAAGGGTCCCAGCGCCTCAAACTGGAGAACACATGAATGACCCAGCCCTCAGACTTGCGTGTGCGGCAAGGGTCCCAGCGCCTCAGACTGGAGAATACATGAATGACCCAGCCCTCAGACTTGCGTGTGCGGCAAGGGTCACAGCGCCTCAGACGGGAGAATACAAGAAAGACCCAGCCCTCAGACTTGCGTGTGCGGCAAGGGTCACAGCCCCTCAGACTGGAGAATACATGAATGACCCAAGCACTCAGACTTGCGTGTGCGGCAAGGGTTACAGCGCCTCAGACTGGAGAATACATAAATGACCCAAGCCCTCAGACTTGCGTGTGCAGCAAGGGTCACAGCGCCTCAGACTGGAGAATACATGAATGACCCAAGCCCTCAGACTTGCGTGTGCGGCAATGGTCACAGCGCCTCAGACTGGAGAATACATGAATGACCCAAGCCCTCAGACTTGCGTGTGCGGCAAGGGTCACAGCGCCTCAGACTGGAGAACACATGAATGACCCAAGCCCTCAGACTTGCGTGTGCGGCAAGGGCCCCAGCACCTCAGACTGGAGAACCCTTGAATGACACAAACACTCAGACTTGGGTGTGCGGCAAGGGCCCCAGCGCCTCAGACTGGAGAACACATGAATGACCCGGGCCTCAGACTTGCGTGTGTGGCAAGGGTCCCAGCGCCTCAGACTGGAGAATACATGAATGATCCAGCCCTCAGACTTGCGTGTGCGGCAAGGGTCCCAGCGCCTCAGACTAGTGAATACATGAATAACCCAGCCCTCAGAATTGCGTTTGCGGCAAGGGTCCCAGCGCCTCAGACTGGAGAACACATGAATGACCCAGCCCTCAGACTTGCGTGTGCGGCAAGGGTCCCAGCGCCTCAGACTGGAGAATACATGAATGACCGAGCCCTCAGACTTGCGTGTGCGGCAAGGGTCCCAGCGCCTCAGACTGGAGCATACATGAATGACCCAGCCCTCAGACTTGCGTGTGCGGCAAGGGTCCCAGCTCCTCAGACTGGAGAATCCATGAATGACCCAGCCCTCAGACTTGCGTGTGCGGCAAGGGTCCCAGCGCCTCAGACTGGAGAATACATGAATGACACAGCCCTCAGACTTGCGTGTGCGGCAAGGGTCACATCGCCTCAGACTGGAGAAGACATGAATGACCCAGCCCTCAGACTTGCATGTGCGGCAAGGGTCACAGTGCCTCAGACGGGAGAATACATGAATGACCCAGCCGTCAGACTTGCGTGTGCGGCAAGGGTCACAGCGCCTCAGAAGCGAGAATACATGAATGACCCAGCCCTCAGACTTGCGTGTGCGGCAAGGGTCACAGCGCCTCAGACGGGAGAATACATGAATGACCCAGCCCTCAGATTTGCGAGTGCGACAAGGTTCACAGCGCCTCAGACGGGAGAATACATGATTGACCCAGCCCTCAGACTTGCGTGTGCGGCAAGGGTCACAGCGCCTCAGACTGGAGAATACATGAATGACCCAGCCCTCAGACTTGCGTGTGCGGCAAGGGCCCCAGCGCCTCAGACTGGAGAACACATGAATGACCCAGCCCTCAGACTTGCGTGTGCGGCAAGGGTCCCAGCGCCTCAGACTGGAGAATACATGAATGACCCAGCCCTCAGACCTGCCTGTGCGGCAAGGGTCCCAGCACCTCAGACTGGAGAATACATGAATGACCCAGCCCTCAGACTTGCGTGTGCGGCAAGGGTCCAGCGCCTCAGACTGGAGAATACATGAATGACCCAGCCCTCAGACTTGCGTGTGCGGCAAGGGTCCCAGCGCCTCAAACTGGAGAATACATGAATGACCCAGCCCTCAGACTTGCGTGTGCGGCAAGGGTCACAGCGCCTCAGACGGGAGAATACATGAATGACCCAGCCCTCAGACTTGCGTGTGCGGCAAGAGTCCCAGCGCCTCAGACTGGAGAATACATGAATGACCCAGCCCTCAGACTTGCGTGTGCGGCAAGGGTCACAGCGCCTCAGACGGAAGAATACATGAATGACGCAGCCCTCAGACTTGCGTGTGCGGCAAGGGTCACAGCGCCTCAGACTGGAGTATATATGAATGACCCAGCCCTCAGACTTGCATGTGCGGCAAGTGTCACAGCGCCTCAGAAGGGAGAATACATGAATGACCCAGCCCTCAGACTTGCGTGTGCGGCAAGGTTCACAGCGCCTCAGACGGGAGAATACATTAGTGACCCAGCCCTCAGACTTGCGTGTGCGGCAAGGGTCACAGCGCCTCAGACTGGATAATACATGAATGACCCAAGCCCTCAGGCTTGCGTGCGCGGCAAGGGTCACAGTGCCTCAGACTGGATAATACATGAATGACCCAGCCCTCAGACTTGCGTGTGCGGCAAGGGTCCAGCGCCTCAGACTGGAGAATACATGAATGACCCAGCCCTCAGACTTGCGTGTGCGGCAAGGGTCCCAGCGCATCAGACTGGAGAATACATGAATGACCCAGCCCTCAGACTTGCGTGTGCGGCAAGGGTCACAGCGCCTCAGACGGGAGAATACATGAAAGACCCAGCCCTCAGACTTGCGTGTGCGGCAAGGGTCACAGCCCGTTAGACTGGAGAATACATGAATGACCCAAGCCCTCAGACTTGCGTGTGCGGCAAGGGTTACAGCGCCTCAGACTGGAGAATACATGAATGACCCAAGCCCTCAGACTTGCGTGTGCGGCAAGGGTCACAGCGCCTCAGACTGGAGAATACATGAATGACCCAAGCCCTCAGACTTGCGTGTGCGGCAATGGTCACAGCGCCTCAGAGTGGAGAATACATGAATGACCCAAGCCCTCAGACTTGCGCGTGCGGCAAGGGTCACAGCGCCTCAGACTGGAGAACACATGAATGACCCAAGCCCTCAGACTTGCGTGTGCGGCAAGGGCCCCAGCGCCTCAGACTGGAGAACCCTTGAATGACACAAACACTCAGACTTGGGTGTGCAGCAAGGGCCCCAGCGGATCAGACTGGAGAACACATGAATGACCCAGCCCTCAGACTTGCGTGTGCGGCAAGGGTCCTAGCGCCTCAGACTGGAGAATACATGAACGACCCATCCCTCAGACTTGTGTGTGTGGCAAGGGTCCCAGCGCCTCAGACTGGAGAATACATGAATGACCCAGCCCTCAGACTTGCGTGTGCGGCAAGGGTCCCAGCGCCTCAGACTCGAGAATACATGAATGACCCAGCCCTCAGACTTGCGTGTGCTGCAAGGGTCACAGCGCCTCAGACTGGAGAAGACATGAATGACCCAGCCCTCAGACTTGCATGTGCGGCAAGGGTCACAGTGCTTGAGACTGGAGAATACATGAATGACCCAGCCCTCAGACTTGCGTGTGCGGCAAGGGTCACAGCGCCTCAGACGGGAGAATACATGAATGACCCAGCCCTCAGACTTGCGTGTCCGGCATGGGTCACAGCCCCTCAGACTGGAGAATACATGAATGACCCAAGCCCTCAGACTTGCGTGTGCGGCAAGGGTTACAGCGCCTCAGACTGGAGAATACATGAATGACCCAAGCCCTCAGACTTTCGTGTGCGGCAAGGGTCACAGCGCCTCAGACTGGAGAATACATGAATGTCCCAAGCCCTCAGACTTGTGTGTGCGGCAAGGGTCCCAGCGCCTCAGACTGGAGAATACATGAATGACCCAGCCCTCAGACTTGCGTGTGCGGCAAGGGTCCCAGCACCTCAGACTCGAGAATACATGAACGACGCATCCCTCAGACTTGTGTGTGCGGCAAGGGTCCCAGCGCCTCAGACTGGAGAATACATGAATGACCCAGCCCTCAGACTTGCGTGTGCGGCAAGGGTCCCAGCGCCTCAGACTCGAGAATACATGAATGACCCAGCCCTCAGACTTGCGTGTGCGGCAAGGGTCCCAGCGCCTCAGACTGGAGAATACATGAATGACACAGCCCTCAGACTTGCGTGTGCTGCAAGGGTCACAGCGCCTCAGACTGGAGAAGACATGAATGACCCAGCCCTCAGACTTGCATGTGCGGCAAGGGTCACAGTGCCTCAGACTGGAGAATACATGAATGACCCAGCCCTCAGACTTGCGTGTGCGGCAAGGGTCACAGCGCCTCAGACGGGAGAATACATGAATGACCCAGCCCTCAGACTTGCGTGTCCGGCATGGGTCACAGCCCCTCAGACTGGAGAATACATGAATGACCCAAGCCCTCAGACTTGCGTGTGCGGCAAGGGTTACAGCGCCTCAGACTGGAGAATACATGAATGACCCAAGCCCTCAGACTTTCGTGTGCGGCAAGGGTCACAGCGCCTCAGACTGGAGAATACATGAATGTCCCAAGCCCTCAGACTTACGTGTGCGGCAATGGTTACAGCGCCTCATACTGGAGAATACATGAATGACCCAAGCCCTCAGACTTGCGTGTGCGGCAAGGGTCACAGCGCCTCAGATTGGAGAACACATGAATGACCCAAGCCCTCAGACTTGCGTGTGCAGCAAGAGTCACAGCGCCTCAGACTGGAGAACACATGAATGACCCAAGCCCTCAGACTTGCGTGTGCGGCAAGGGCCCCAGCGCCTCAGACTGGAGAACCCTTGAATGACACAGCCCTCAGACTTCGGTGTGCGGCAAGGGTCACAGCACCTCAGACTGGAGAAGACATGAATGACCCAGCCCTCAGACATGCATGTGCGGCAAGGGTCACAGTGCCTCAGACGGGAGAATACATGAATGACCCAGCCCTCAGACTTGCGTGTGCGGCAAGGGTCACAGCGCCTCAGAAGGGAGAATACATGAATGACCCAGCCCTCAGACTTGCGTGTGCGGCAAGGGTCACAGCGCCTCAGACTGGAGAATACATGAATGACCCAGCCCTCAGACTTGCGTGTGCGGCAAGGGTCACAGCGCCTCAGATGGGGGAATTCATGAATGACCCAGCCCTCAGACTTGCGTGTCCGGCAAGGGTCACAGCCCCTCAGACTGGAGAATACATGAATGACCCAAGCCCTCAGACTTGCGTGTGCGGCAAGGGTTACAGCGCCTCAGACTGGAGAATACATGAATGACCCAAGCCCTCAGACTTGCGTGTGCGGCAAGGGTCAGAGCGCCTCAGACTGGAGAATAGATGAATGACCCAAGCCCTCAGACTTACATGTGCGGCAATTGTCACAGCGCCTCATACTGGAGAATACATGAATGACCCAAGCCCTCAGACTTGCGTGTGCGGCAAGGGTCACAGCGACTCAGATTGGAGAACACATGAATGACCCAAGCCCTCAGACTTGCGTGTGCAGCAAGAGTCACAGCGCCTCAGACTGGAGAACACATGAATGACCCAAGCCCTCAGACTTGCGTGTGCGGCAAGGGCCCCAGCGCCTCAGACTGGAGAACCCTTGAAGGACACAGCCCTCAGACTTGCATGTGCGGCAAGGGTCACAGCGCCTCAGACTGGAGAAGACATGAATGACCCAGCCCTCAGACTTGCATGTGCGGCAAGGGTCACAGTGCCTCAGACGGGAGAATACATGAATGACCCAGCCCTCAGACTTGCGTGTGCGGCAAGGGTCACAGTGCCTCAGAAGGGAGAATACATGAATGACCCAGCCCTCAGACTTGCGTGTGCGGCAAGGGTCACAGCGCCTCAGACTGGAGAATACATGAATGACCCAGCCCTCAGACTTGCGTGTGCGGCAAGGGTCACAGCGCCTCAGACAGGAGAATACATGAATGACCCAGCCCTCAGACTTGCGTGTCCGGCAAGGGTCACAGCCCCTCAGACTGGAGAATACATGAATGACCCAAGCCCTCAGACTTGCGTGTGCGGCAAGGATTACAGCCCCTCAGACTGGAAAATACATGAATGACCCAAGCCCTCAGACTTGCGTGTGCGGCAAGGGTCACAGCGCCTCAGACTGGAGAATACATGAATGACCCAAGCCCTCAGACTTACATGTGCGGCAATGGTCACAGCGCCTCATACTGGAGAATACATGAATGACCCAAGCCCTCAGACTTGCGTGTGCGGCAAGGGTCACAGCGCCTCAGATTGGAGAACACATGAATGACCCAGCCCTCAGACTTGCGTGCGCGGCAAGGGTCACAGCGCCTCAGACTGGAGAATACATGAATGACCCAAGCCCTCAGACTTGCGTGTGCAGCAAGGGCCCCAGTGCCTCAGATTGGAGAATACATGAATGACCCAGCCCTCAGACTTGCATGTGTGGCAAGGGTCCCAGCGCCTCAGACTGGAGAATACATGAATGACCCAGACCTCAGACTTGTGTGTGCTGCAAGGGTCCCAGCGCCTCAGACTGGAGAATACATGAATGACCCAGCCCTCAGACTTGCGTGTGCGGCAAGGGTCCCAGCGCCTCAGACTGGAGAATACATGAATGACCTAGCCCTCAGACCTGTGTGTGCGGCAAGGGTCCCAGCGCCTCAGACTGGACAATACATGAATGACCTAGCCCTCAGGCTTGCGTGTGCGGCAAGGGTCACAGCGCCTCAGACTGGAGAACACATAATTGACCCAAGCCCTCAGACTTGCGTGTGCGGCAAGGGCCCCAGCGCCTCAGACTGGAGAACCCTTGAACGACACAAACACTCAGACTTGGGTGTGCGGCAAGGGCCCCAGCGCCTCAGACTGGAGAACACATGAATAACCCAGCCCTCAGACTTGTGTATGCGGAAAGGGCCCCAGCGCCTCAGACTGGAGAATACATGAATGACCCAGCCCTCAGACTTGCATGTGTGGCAAGGGTCCCAGCGCCTCAGACTGGAGAATACATGAATGACCCAGCCCTCAGACTTGCGTGTGCGGCAAGGGTCCCAGCGCCTCAGACTGGAGAATACATGAATAACCCAGCCCTCAGAATTGCGTTTGCGGCAAGGGTTCCAGCGCCTCTGACTGGAGAACACATGAATGACCCAGCCCTTAGACTTGCGTGTGCGGCAAGGGTCCCAGCGCCTCAGACTGGAGAATACATGAATGACCCAGCCCTCAGACTTGCGTGTGCGGCAAGGGTCCCAGCGCCTCAGACTGGAGAATACATGAATGACCCAGCCCTCAGACTTGCGTTTGCGGCAAAAGGCCCCAGCGCCTCAGACTGGAGAACACATGAATGACCCAGCCCTCAGACTTGCGTGTGCGGCAAGGGTCCCAGCGCCTCAGACTGGAGAATACATGAACGACCCAGCCCTCAGACTTGCGTGTGCGGCAAGGGTCCCAGCGCCTCAGACTGGAGAATACATGAACGACCCAGCCCTCAGACTTGCGTGTGCGGCAAGGGTCCCAGCGCCTCAGACTGGAGAATACATGAATGACCCAGCCCTCGGACTTGCATGTGCGGCAAGTGTCCCAGCGCCTCAGACTGGAGAATACATGAATGACCCAGCCCTCAGACTTGCATGTGCGGCAAGGGTCCCAGCGCCTCAGACTGGAGAAGAAATGAATGACCCAGCCCTCAGACTTGCTTGTGCGGCAAGGGTCACAGTGCCTCAGACGGGAGAATACATGAATGACCCAGCCCTCAGACTTGCGTGTGCGGCAAGGGTCACAGCGCCTCAGAAGGGAGAATACATGAATTACCCAGCCCTCAGACTTGCGTATGCGGCAAGGGTCACAGCGCCTCAGACTGGAGAATACATGAATGACCCAGCCCTCAGACTTGCGTGTGCGGCAAGGGTCACAGAGCCTCAGACGGGAGAATACATGAATGACCCAGCCCTCAGACTTGCGTGTCCGGCAAGGGTCACAGCCCCTCAGACTGGAGAATACATGAATGACCCAAGCCCTCTGACTTGCGTGTGCGGCAAGGGTTACAGCGCCTCAGACTGGAGAATACATGAATGACCCAAGCCCTCAGACTTGCATGTGCGGCAAGGGTCACAGCGCCTCAGACTGGAGAATACATGAATGACCCAAGCACTCAGACTTACGTGTGCGGCAATGGTCACTGTGCCTCATACTGGAGAATACATGAATGACCCAAGCCCTCAGACTTGCGTGTGCGGCAAGGGTCACAACGCCTCAGATTGGAGAACACATGAATGACCCAAGCCCTCAGACTTGCGTGTGCAGCAAGAGTCACAGCGCCTCAGACTGGAGTACACATGAATGACCCAAGCCCTCAGACTTGCGTGTGCGGCAAGGGCCCCAGCGCCTCAGACTGGAGAACCCTTGCATGACACAGCCCTCAGACTTGCGTGTGCGACAAGGGTCACAGCGCCTCAGACTGGAGAAGACATGAATGACCCAGCCCTCAGACTTGCATGTGCGGCAAGGGTCACAGTGCCTCAGACGGGAGAATACATGAATGGCCCAGCCCTCAGACTTGCGTGTGCGGCAAGGGTCACAGCGCCTCAGAAGGGAGAATACATGAATGACCCAGCCCTCAGACTTGCGTGTGCGGCAAGGGTCACAGCGCCTCAGACTGGAGAATACATGAATGACCCAGCCCTCAGACTTGCATGTGCGGCAAGGGTCATAGCGCCTCAGACAGGAGAATACATGAATGACCCAGCCCTCAGACTTGCGTGTCTGGCAAGGGTCACAGCCGCTCAGACTGGAGAATACATGAATGACCCAAGCCCTCAGACTTGCGTGTGCGGCAAGGGTTACAGCGCCTCAGACTGGAAAATACATGAATGACCCAAGCCCTCAGACTTGCGTGTCTGGCAAGGATCACAGCCCCTCAGACTGGAGAATACATGAATGACCCAAGCCCTCAGACTTGCGTGTGCGGCAAGGGTTACAGCGCCTCAGACCGGAGAATACATGAATGATCCAAGCCCTCAGACTTGCGTGTGCGGCAAGGGTCACAGTGCCTCAGACTGGAGAATACATGAATGACCCAAGCCCTCAGACTTACGTGTGCGGCAATGGTCACAGCGCCTCATACTGGAGAATACATGAATGACCCAAGCCCTCAGACTTGCGTGTGCGGCAAGGGTCACAGCGCCTCAGATTGGAGAACACATGAATGACCCAATCCCTCGGACTTGCGTGTGCAGCAAGAGTCACAGCGCCTCAGACTGGAGAACACATGAATGACCCAAGCCCTCAGACTTGCGTGTGCGGCAAGGGCCCCAGTGCCTCAGACTGGAGAACCCTTGAATGACACAAGCATCCAGACTTGGGTGTGTGGCAAGGGCCCCAGCGCCTCAGACTGGAGAACACATGAATGACCCAGCCCTCAGACTTGCGTATGCGGAAAGGGCCCCAGCGCCTCAGACTGGAGAACACATGAATGACCCAGCCCTCAGACTTGCGTATGCGGAAAGGGCCCCAGCGCCTCAGACTGGAGAATACATGAATGACCCAGCCCTCAGACTTGCGTGTGCGGCAAGGGTCCCAGCGCCTCAGACTGGAGAATACATGAATGACCCAGCCCTCAGACTTGCGTGTGCGGCAAGGGCCCCAGCGCCTCAGACTGGAGAACCCTTGAATGACAAAAACACTCAGACTTGGGTGTGCAGCAAGGGCCCCAGTGCCTCAGACTGGAGAACACATGAATGACCCAGCCCTCAGACTTGCGTATGCGGAAAGGGCCCCTGCGCCTCAGACTGGAGAATACATGAATGACCCAGCCCTCAGACTTGCGTGTGTGGCAAGGGTCCCAGCGCCTCAGACTGGAGAATACATGAATGACCCAGACCTCAGACTTGCGTGTGCGGCAAGGGTCCCAGCGCCTCAGACTGGAGAATACATGAATAACCCAGCCCTCAGAATTGCGTTTGCCGCAAGGGTCCCGGCGCCTCAGACTGGAGAACACATGAATGACCCAGCCCTCAGACTTGCTTGTGCGGCAAGGGTACCAGCGCCTCAGACTGGAGAATACATGAATGACCCAGCCCTCAGACTTGCGTGTGCGGCAAGGGTCCCAGCGCCTCAGATTGGAGAATACATGAATGACCCAGCCCTCAGACTTGCGTGTGCGGCAAGGGCCCTAGCGCCTCAGACTGGAGAACACATGAATGACCCAGCCCTCAGACTTGCGTGTGCGGCAAGGGTCCCAGCCCCTCAGACTGGAGAATACATGAATGACCCAGCCCTCAGACTTGCGTGTGCGGCAAGGGTCGCAGCGCCTCAGACTGGAGAATACATGAATGACCCAGCCCTCAGACTTGCGTGTGCGGCAAGGGTCCCAGCGCCTCAGACTCGAGAATACATGAATGACACAGCCCTCAGACTTGCGTGTGCGGCAAGGGTCACAGCGCCTCAGACTGGAGAAGACATGAATGACCCAGCCCTCAGACTTGCATGTGCGGCAAGGGTCACAGTGCCTCAGACGGGAGAATACATGAATGACCCAGACCTCAGACTTGCGTGTGCGGCAAGGGTCACAGCGCCTCAGAAGGGAGAATACATGAATGACCCAGCCCTCAGACTTGGGTGTGCAGCAAGGGTCACAGCGCCTCAGACTGGAGAATACATGAATGACCCAGCCCTTAGACTTGCGTGTGCGGCAAGGGTCACAGCGCCTCCGACGGGAGAATACATGAATGACCCAGCCCTCAGACTTGCGTGTCCGGCAAGGGTCACAGCCCCTCAGACTGGAGAATACATGAATGACCCAAGCCCTCAGACTTGCGTGTGCGGCAAGGGTTACAGCGCCTCAGACTGGAGAATACATGAATGACCCAAGCCCTCAGACTTGCGTGTGCGGCAAGGGTCACAGCGCCTCAGATTGGAGAATACATGAATGACCCAAGCCCTCAGACTTACGTGTGCGGCAACGATCACAGCGCCTCATACTGGAGAATACATGAATGACCCAAGCCCTCAGACTTGCGTATGCGGCAAGGGTCACAGCGCGTCAGATTGGAGAACACATGAATGACGCAAGCCCTCAGACTTGCGTGTGCAGCAAGAGTCACAGCGCCTCAGACTGGAGAACACATGAATGACCCAAGCCCTCAGACTTGCGTGTGCGGCAAGGGCCCCAGCGCCTCAGACTGGAGAACCCTTGAAAGACACAGCCCTCAGACTTGCGTGTGCGGCAAGGGTCACAGCGCCTCAGACTGGAGAAGACATGAATGACCCAGCCCTCAGACTTGCATGTGCGGCAAGGGTCACAGTGCCTCAGACGGGAGAATACATGAATGACCCAGCCCTCAGACTTGCGTGTGCGGCAAGGGTCACAGCGCCTCAGAAGGGAGATTACATGAATGACCCAGCCCTCAGACTTGCGTGTGCGGCAAGGGTCACAGCGCCTCAGACTGGAGAATACATGAATGACCCAGCCCTCAGACTTGCGTGTGCGGCAAGGGTCACAGCGCCTCAGACGGGAGAATACATGAATGACCCAGCCCTCAGACTTGCGTGTCCGGCAAGGGTCACAGCCCCTCAGACTGGAGAATACATGAATGACCCAAGCTCTCAGACTTGCGTGTGCGGCAAGGGTCACAGCGCCTCAGACTGGAGAATACATGAATGACCCAAGCCCTCAGACTTACGTGTGCGGCAATGGTCACAGCGCCTCATACTGGAGAATACATGAATGACCCAAGCCCTCAGACTTGCGTGTGCGGCAAGGGTCACAGCGCCTCAGATTGGAGAACACATGAATGACCCAAGCCCTCAGACTTGCGTGTGCAGCAAGAGTCACAGCACCTCAGACTGGAGAACACATGAATGACCCAAGCCCTCAGACTTGCGTGTGCGGCAAGGGCCCCAGCGCCTCAGACTGGAGAACCCTTGAATGACACAAGCACCCAGACTTGGGTGTGCGGCAAGGGCCCCAGCGCCTCAGACTGGAGAACACATGAATGACCCAGCCCTCAGACTTGCGTATGCGGAAAGGGCCCCAGCGCCTCAGACTGGAGAATACATGAATGACCCAGCCCTCAGACTTGTGTGTGCAGCAAGGGTCCCAGCGCCTCAGACTGGAGAATCCATGGATGACCCAGCCCTCAGACTTGCGTGTGCGGCAAGGGTCCCAGCGCCTTAGACTGGAGAATACATGAACGACCCAGCCCTCAGACTTGCATGTGCGGCAAGGGTCCCAGCGCCTCAGACTGGAGAATACATGAATGACTCAGCCCTCAGACTTGCGTGTGCGGCAAGGGTCCCAGCGCCTCAGACTGGAGAATACATGAATGACCCAGCCCTCAGACTTGCGTGTGCGGCTAGGGTCCCAGCACCTCAGACTGGAGAATACATGAATGACACAGCCCTCAGACTTGCGTGTGCGGCAAGGGTCACAGCGCCTCAGACTGGAGAAGACATGAATGACCCAGCCCTCAGACCTGCGTGTGCGGCAAGGGTCCCAGCGCCTCAGACTGGAGAATACATGAATGACCCAGCCCTCAGACTTGCGTGTGCGGCAAGGGTCCAGCGCCTCAGACTGGAGAACCCTTGAATGACACAGCCCTCAGACTTGGGTGTGTGGCAAGGGTCACAGCGCCTCAGACTGGAGAAGACATGAATGACCCAGCCCTCAGACATGCATGTGCGGCAAGGGTCACAGTGCCTCAGACGGGAGAATACATGAATGACCCAGCCCTCAGACTTGCGTGTGCGGCAAGGGTCACAGCGCCTCAGAAGGGAGAATACATGAATGACCCAGCCCTCAGACTTGCGTGTGCGGCAAGGGTCACAGCGCCTCAGACTGGAGAATACATGAATGACCCAGCCCTCAGACTTGCGTGTGCGGCAAGGGTCACAGCGCCTCAGACTGGAGAATTCATGAATGACCCAGCCCTCAGACTTGCGTGTCCGGCAAGGGTCACAGCCCCTCAGACTAGAGAATAGATGAATGACCCAAGCCCTCAGACTTACGTGTGCGGCAATTGTCACAGCGCCTCATACTGGAGAATACATGAATGACCCAAGCCCTCAGACTTGCGTGTGCGGCAAGGGTCACAGCGACTCAGATTGGAGAACACATGAATGACCCAAGCCCTCAGACTTGCGTGTGCAGCAAGAGTCACAGCGCCTCAGACTGGAGAACACATGAATGACCCAAGCCCTCAGACTTGCGTGTGCGGCAAGGGCCCCAGCGCCTCAGACTGGAGAACCCTTGAATGACACAGCCCTCAGACTTGCATGTGCGGCAAGGGTCACAGCGCCTCCGACTGGAGAAGACATGAATGACCCAGCCCTCAGACTTGCATGTGCGGCAAGGGTCACAGTGCCTCAGACGGGAGAATACATGAATGACCCAGCCCTCAGACGTGCGTGTGCGGCAAGGGTCACAGCGCCTCAGAAGGGAGAATAGATGAATGACCCAGCCCTCAGACTTGCGTGTGCGGCAAGGGTCACAGCGCCTCAGACTGGAGAATACATGAATGACCCAGCCCTCAGACTTGCGTGTGCGGCAAGGGTCACAGCGCCTCAGACGGGAGAATACATGAATGACCCAGCCCTCAGACTTGCGTGTCCGGCAAGGGTCACAGCCCCTCAGACTGGAGAATACATGAAAGACCCAAGCCCTCAGACTTACGTGTGCGGCAATGGTCACAGCGCCTCATACTGGAGAATACATGAATGACCCAAGCCCTCAGACTTGCGTGTGCGGCAAGGGTCACAGCGCCTCAGATTGGAGAACACATGAATGACCCAGCCCTCAGACTTGCGTGTGCGGCAAGGGTCACAGCGCCTCAGACTGGAGAATACATGAATGACCCAAGCCCTCAGACTTGCGTGTGCAGCAAGGGCCCCAGTGCCTCAGATTGGAGAATACAGGAATGACCCAGCCCTCAGACTTGCGTGTGTGGCAAGGGTCACAGCGCCTCCGACGGGAGAATACATGAATGACCCAGCCCTCAGACTTGCGTGTCCGGCAAGGGTCACAGCCCCTCAGACTGGAGAATACATGAATGACCCAAGCCCTCAGACTTGCGTGTGCGGCAAGGGTTACAGCGCCTCAGACTGGAGAATACATGAATGACCCAAGCCCTCAGACTTGCGTGTGCGGCAAGGGTCACAGCGCCTCAGATTGGAGAATACATGAATGACCCAAGCCCTCAGACTTACGTGTGCGGCAACGATCACAGCGCCTCATACTGGAGAATACATGAATGACCCAAGCCCTCAGACTTGCGTATGCGGCAAGGGTCACAGCGCGTCAGATTGGAGAACACATGAATGACGCAAGCCCTCAGACTTGCGTGTGCAGCAAGAGTCACAGCGCCTCAGACTGGAGAACACATGAATGACCCAAGCCCTCAGACTTGCGTGTGCGGCAAGGGCCCCAGCGCCTCAGACTGGAGAACCCTTGAAAGACACAGCCCTCAGACTTGCGTGTGCGGCAAGGGTCACAGCGCCTCAGACTGGAGAAGACATGAATGACCCAGCCCTCAGACTTGCATGTGCGGCAAGGGTCACAGTGCCTCAGACGGGAGAATACATGAATGACCCAGCCCTCAGACTTGCGTGTGCGGCAAGGGTCACAGCGCCTCAGAAGGGAGAATACATGAATGACCCAGCCCTCAGACTTGCGTGTGCGGCAAGGGTCACAGCGCCTCAGACTGGAGAATACATGAATGACCCAGCCCTCAGACTTGCGTGTGCGGCAAGGGTCACAGCGCCTCAGACGGGAGAATACATGAATGACCCAAGCCCTCAGACTTACGTGTGCGGCAATGGTCACAGCGCCTCATACTGGAGAATACATGAATGACCCAAGCCCTCAGACTTGCGTGTGCGGCAAGGGTCACAGCGCCTCAGATTGGAGAACACATGAATGACCCAAGCCCTCAGACTTGCGTGTGCAGCAAGAGTCACAGCACCTCAGACTGGAGAACACATGAATGACCCAAGCCCTCAGACTTGCGTGTGCAGCAAGGGCCCCAGCGCCTCAGACTGGAGAACCCTTGAATGACACAAGCACCCAGACTTGGGTGTGCGGCAAGGGCCCCAGCGCCTCAGACTGGAGAACACATGAATGACCCAGCCCTCAGACTTGCGTATGCAGAAAGGGCCCCAGCGCCTCAGACTGGAGAATACATGAATGACCCAGCCCTCAGACTTGTGTGTGCAGCAAGGGTCCCAGCGCCTCAGACTGGAGAATCCATGGATGACCCAGCCCTCAGACTTGCGTGTGCGGCAAGGGTCCCAGCGCCTTAGACTGGAGAATACATGAACGACCCAGCCCTCAGACTTGCATGTGCGGCAAGGGTCCCAGCACCTCAGACTGGAGAATACATGAATGACTCAGCCCTCAGACTTGCGTGTGCGGCAAGGGTCCCAGCGCCTCAGACTGGAGAATACATGAATGACCCAGCCCTCAGACTTGCGTGTGCGGCTAGGGTCCCAGCACCTCAGACTGGAGAATACATGAATGACACAGCCCTCAGACTTGCGTGTGCGGCAAGGGTCACAGCGCCTCAGACTGGAGAAGACATGAATGACCCAGCCCTCAGACCTGCGTGTGCGGCAAGGGTCCCAGCGCCTCAGACTGGAGAATACATGAATGACCCAGCCCTCAGACTTGCGTGTGCGGCAAGGGTCCAGCGCCTCAGACTGGAGAACCCTTGAATGACACAGCCCTCAGACTTGGGTGTGTGGCAAGGGTCACAGCGCCAAAAACTGGAGAAGACATGAATGACCCAGCCCTCAGACATGCATGTGCGGCAAGGGTCACAGTGCCTCAGACGGGAGAATACATGAATGACCCAGCCCTCAGACTTGCGTGTGCGGCAAGGGTCACAGCGCCTCAGAAGGGAGAATACATGAATGACCCAGCCCTCAGACTTGCGTGTGCGGCAAGGGTCACAGCGCCTCAGACTGGAGAATACATGAATGACCCAGCCCTCAGACTTGCGTGTGCGGCAAGGGTCACAGCGCCTCAGACGGGAGAATTCATGAATGACCCAGCCCTCAGACTTGCGTGTCCGGCAAGGGTCACAGCCCCTCAGACTAGAGAATAGATGAATGACCCAAGCCCTCAGACTTACGTGTGCGGCAATTGTCACAGCGCCTCATACTGGAGAATACATGAATGACCCAAGCCCTCAGACTTGCGTGTGCGGCAAGGGTCACAGCGACTCAGATTGGAGAACACATGAATGACCCAAGCCCTCAGACTTGCGTGTGCAGCAAGAGTCACAGCGCCTCAGACTGGAGAACACATGAATGACCCAAGCCCTCAGACTTGCGTGTGCGGCAAGGGCCCCAGCACCTCAGACTGGAGAACCCTTGAATGACACAGCCCTCAGACTTGCATGTGCGGCAAGGGTCACAGCGCCTCCGACTGGAGAAGACATGAATGACCCAGCCCTCAGACTTGCATGTGCGGCAAGGGTCACAGTGCCTCAGACGGGAGAATACATGAATGACCCAGCCCTCAGACGTGCGTGTGCGGCAAGGGTCACAGCGCCTCAGAAGGGAGAATACATGAATGACCCAGCCCTCAGACTTGCGTGTGCGGCAAGGGTCACAGCGCCTCAGACTGGAGAATACATGAATGACCCAGCCCTCAGACTTGCGTGTGCGGCAAGGGTCACAGCGCCTCAGACGGGAGAATACATGAATGACCCAGCCCTCAGACTTGCGTGTCCGGCAAGGGTCACAGCCCCTCAGACTGGAGAATACATGAAAGACCCAAGCCCTCAGACT
Source organism: Lissotriton helveticus (assembly GCF_964261635.1). Taxonomy (NCBI): domain Eukaryota; kingdom Metazoa; phylum Chordata; class Amphibia; order Caudata; family Salamandridae; genus Lissotriton; species Lissotriton helveticus. The sequence goes on from NC_136057.1 coordinate 87,239,304, forward strand.
TGCGTGTGCGGCAAGGATTACAGCGCCTCAGACTGGAGAATACATGAATGACCCAAGCCCTCAGACTTGCGTGTGCGGCAAGGGTCACAGTGCCTCAGACTGGAGAATACATGAATGACCCAAGCCCTCAGACTTACGTGTGCGGCAATGGTCACAGCGCCTCATACTGGAGAATACATGAATGACCCAAGCCCTCAGACTTGCGTGTGCGGCAAGGGTCACAGCGCCTCAGATTGGAGAACACATGAATGACCCAGCCCTCAGACTTGCGTGTGCGGCAAGGGTCACAGCGCCTCAGACTGGAGAATACATGAATGACCCAAGCCCTCAGACTTGCGTGTGCAGCAAGGGCCCCAGTGCCTCAGATTGGAGAATACAGGAATGACCCAGCCCTTAGACTTGCGTGTGTGGCAAGGGTCCCAGCGCCTCAGACTGGAGAATACATGAATGACCCAGACCTCAGACTTGTGTGTGCTGCAAGGGTCCCAGCGCCTCAGACTGGAGAATACATGAATGGCCCAGCCCTCAGACTTGCGTGTGCGGCAAGGGTCCCAGCGCCTCAGACTGGAGAATACATGAATGACCTAGCCCTCAGACCTGCGTGTGCGGCAAGGGTCCCAGCGCCTCAGACTGGAGAATACATAAATGACCCAGCCCTCAGACTTGCGTGTGCGGCAAGGGTCCAGCGCCTCAGACTGGAGAAACATGAATGACCCAGCCCTCAGACTTGCGTGTGTGGCAAGGGTCCCAGCGCCTCAGACTGGAGAATACATGAATGACCCAGCCCTCAGACTTGCGTGTGCGGCAAGGGTCACAGCGCCTCAGACGGGAGAATACATCAATGACCCAGCCCTCAGACTTGCGTGTGCGGCAAGGGTCACATCGCCTCAGACTGGAGAATACATGAATGACCCAGCCCTCAGACTTGCGTGTGCGGCAAGGGTCACAGCGCCTCAGACGGGAGAATACATGAATGACGCAGCCCTCAGACTTGCGTGTGCGGCTAGGGTCCCAGCACCTCAGACTGGAGAATACATGAATGACACAGCCCTCAGACTTGCGTGTGCGGCAAGGGTCACAGCGCCTCAGACTGGAGAAGACATGAATGACCCAGCCCTCAGACCTGCGTGTGCGGCAAGGGTCCCAGCGCCTCAGACTGGAGAATACATGAATGACCCAGCCCTCAGACTTGCGTGTGCGGCAAGGGTCCAGCGCCTCAGACTGGAGAACCCTTGAATGACACAGCCCTCAGACTTGGGTGTGTGGCAAGGGTCACAGCGCCAAAAACTGGAGAAGACATGAATGACCCAGCCCTCAGACATGCATGTGCGGCAAGGGTCACAGTGCCTCAGACGGGAGAATACATGAATGACCCAGCCCTCAGACTTGCGTGTGCGGCAAGGGTCACAGCGCCTCAGAAGGGAGAATACATGAATGACCCAGCCCTCAGACTTGCGTGTGCGGCAAGGGTCACAGCGCCTCAGACTGGAGAATACATGAATGACCCAGCCCTCAGACTTGCGTGTGCGGCAAGGGTCACAGCGCCTCAGACGGGAGAATTCATGAATGACCCAGCCCTCAGACTTGCGTGTCCGGCAAGGGTCACAGCCCCTCAGACTAGAGAATAGATGAATGACCCAAGCCCTCAGACTTACGTGTGCGGCAATTGTCACAGCGCCTCATACTGGAGAATACATGAATGACCCAAGCCCTCAGACTTGCGTGTGCGGCAAGGGTCACAGCGACTCAGATTGGAGAACACGTGAATGACCCAAGCCCTCAGACTTGCGTGTGCAGCAAGAGTCACAGCGCCTCAGACTGGAGAACACATGAATGACCCAAGCCCTCAGACTTGCGTGTGCGGCAAGGGCCCCAGCGCCTCAGACTGGAGAACCCTTGAATGACACAGCCCTCAGACTTGCATGTGCGGCAAGGGTCACAGCGCCTCCGACTGGAGAAGACATGAATGACCCAGCCCTCAGACTTGCATGTGCGGCAAGGGTCACAGTGCCTCAGACGGGAGAATACATGAATGACCCAGCCCTCAGACGTGCGTGTGCGGCAAGGGTCACAGCGCCTCAGAAGGGAGAATACATGAATGACCCAGCCCTCAGACTTGCGTGTGCGGCAAGGGTCACAGCGCCTCAGACTGGAGAATACATGAATGACCCAGCCCTCAGACTTGCGTGTGCGGCAAGGGTCACAGCGCCTCAGACGGGAGAATACATGAATGACCCAGCCCTCAGACTTGCGTGTCCGGCAAGGGTCACAGCCCCTCAGACTGGAGAATACATGAAAGACCCAAGCCCTCAGACTTGCGTGTGCGGCAAGGATTACAGCGCCTCAGACTGGAGAATACATGAATGACCCAAGCCCTCAGACTTGCGTGTGCGGCAAGGGTCACAGTGCCTCAGACTGGAGAATACATGAATGACCCAAGCCCTCAGACTTACGTGTGCGGCAATGGTCACAGCGCCTCATACTGGAGAATACATGAATGACCCAAGCCCTCAGACTTGCGTGTGCGGCAAGGGTCACAGCGCCTCAGATTGGAGAACACATGAATGACCCAGCCCTCAGACTTGCGTGTGCGGCAAGGGTCACAGCGCCTCAGACTGGAGAATACATGAATGACCCAAGCCCTCAGACTTGCGTGTGCAGCAAGGGCCCCAGTGCCTCAGATTGGAGAATACAGGAATGACCCAGCCCTCAGACTTGCGTGTGTGGCAAGGGTCCCAGCGCCTCAGACTGGAGAATACATGAATGACCCAGACCTCAGACTTGTGTGTGCTGCAAGGGTCCCAGCGCCTCAGACTGGAGAATACATGAATGGCCCAGCCCTCAGACTTGCGTGTGCGGCAAGGGTCCCAGCGCCTCAGACTGGAGAATACATGAATGACCTAGCCCTCAGACCTGCGTGTGCGGCAAGGGTCCCAGCGCCTCAGACTGGAGAATACATAAATGACCCAGCCCTCAGACTTGCGTGTGCGGCAAGGGTCCAGCGCCTCAGACTGGAGAAACATGAATGACCCAGCCCTCAGACTTGCGTGTGTGGCAAGGGTCCCAGCGCCTCAGACTGGAGAATACATGAATGACCCAGCCCTCAGACTTGCGTGTGCGGCAAGGGTCACAGCGCCTCAGACGGGAGAATACATCAATGACCCAGCCCTCAGACTTGCGTGTGCGGCAAGGGTCACATCGCCTCAGACTGGAGAATACATGAATGACCCAGCCCTCAGACTTGCGTGTGCGGCAAGGGTCACAGCGCCTCAGACGGGAGAATACATGAATGACGCAGCCCTCAGACTTGCGTGTGCGGCAAGGGTCACAGCGCCTCAGACTGGAGAATACATGAATGACCCAGCCCTCAGACTTGCGTGTCCGGCAAGGGTCACAGCGCCTCAGACTGGAGAATACATGAATGTCCCAAGCCCTCAGACTTACGTGTGCGGCAATGGTTACAGTGCCTCATACTGGAGAATACATGAATGACCCAAGCCCTCAGACTTGCGTGTGCGGCAAGGGTCACACAGCGCCTCAGATTGGAGAACACATGAATGACCCAAGCCCTCAGACTTGCGTGTGCAGCAAGAGTCACAGCGCCTCAGACTGGAGAACACATGAATGACCCAAGCCCTCAGACTTGCGTGTGCGGCAAGGGCCCCAGCGCCTCAGACTGGAGAACCCTTGAATAACACAGCCCTCAGACTTCGGTGTGCGGCAAGGGTCACAGCACCTCAGACTGGAGAAGACATGAATGACCCAGCCCTCAGACATGCATGTGCGGCAAGGGTCACAGTGCCTCAGACGGGAGAATACATGAATGACCCAGCCCTCAGACTTGCGTGTGCGGCAAGGGTCACAGCGCCTCAGAAGGGAGAATACATGAATGACCCAGCCCTCAGACTTGCGTGTGCGGCAAGGGTCACAGCGCCTCAGACTGGAGAATACATGAATGACCCAGCCCTCAGACTTGCGTGTGCGGCAAGGGTCACAGCGCCTCAGACGGGGGAATTCATGAATGACCCAGCCCTCAGACTTGCGTGTCCGGCAAGGGTCACAGCCCCTCAGACTGGAGAATACATGAATGACCCAAGCCCTCAGACTTGCGTGTGCGGCAAGGGTTACAGCGCCTCAGACTGGAGAATACATGAATGACCCAAGCCCTCAGACTTGCGTGTGCGGCAAGGGTCAGAGCGCCTCAGACTGGAGAATAGATGAATGACCCAAGCCCTCAGACTTACGTGTGCGGCAATTGTCACAGCGCCTCATACTGGAGAATACATGAATGACCCAAGCCCTCAGACTTGCGTGTGCGGCAAGGGTCACAGCGACTCAGATTGGAGAACACATGAATGACCCAAGCCCTCAGACTTGCGTGTGCAGCAAGAGTCACAGCGACTCAGACTGGAGAACACATGAATGACCCAAGCCCTCAGACTTGCGTGTGCGGCAAGGGACCCAGCGCCTCAGACTGGAGAACCCTTGAAGGACACAGCCCTCAGACTTGCATGTGCGGCAAGGGTCACAGCGCCTCAGACTGGAGAAGACATGAATGACCCAGCCCTCAGACTTGCATGTGCGGCAAGGGTCACAGTGCCTCAGACGGGAGAATACATGAATGACCCAGCCCTCAGACTTGCGTGTGCGGCAAGGGTCACAGTGCCTCAGAAGGGAGAATACATGAATGACCCAGCCCTCAGACTTGCGTGTGCGGCAAGGGTCACAGCGCCTCAGACTGGAGAATACATGAATGACCCAGCCCTCAGACTTGCGTGTGCGGCAAGGGTCACAGCGCCTCAGACAGGAAAATACATGAATGACCCAGCCCTCAGACTTGCGTGTCCGGCAAGGGTCACAGCCCCTCAGACTGGAGAATACATGAATGACCCAAGCCCTCAGACTTGCGTGTGCGGCAAGGATTACAGCCCCTCAGACTGGAAAATACATGAATGACCCAAGCCCTCAGACTTGCATGTGCGGCAATGGTCACAGCGCCTCATACTGGAGAATACATGAATGACCCAAGCCCTCAGACTTGCGTGTGCGGCAAGGGTCACAGCGCCTCAGATTGGAGAACACATGAATGACCCAGCCCTCAGACTTGCGTGCGCGGCAAGGGTCACAGCGCCTCAGACTGGAGAATACATGAATGACCCAAGCCCTCAGACTTGCGTGTGCAGCAAGGGCCCCAGTGCCTCAGATTGGAGAATACATGAATGACCCAGCCCTCAGACTTGCGTGTGTGGCAAGGGTCCCAGCGCCTCAGACTGGAGAATACATGAATGACCCAGACCTCAGACTTGTGTGTGCTGCAAGGGTCCCAGCGCCTTAGACTGGAGAATACATGAATGACTCAGCCCTCAGACTTGCGTGTGCGGCAAGGGTCCCAGCGCCTCAGACTGGAGAATACATGAATGACCTAGCCCTCAGACCTGTGTGTGCGGCAAGGGTCCCAGCGCCTCAGACTGGACAATACATGAATGACCTAGCCCTCAGGCTTGCGTGTGCGGCAAGGGTCACAGCGCCTCAGACTGGAGAACACATAATTGACCCAAGCCCTCAGACTTGCGTGTGCGGCAAGGGCCCCAGCGCCTCAGACTGGAGAACCCTTGAACGACACAAACACTCAGACTTGGGTGTGCGGCAAGGGCCCCAGCGCCTCAGACTGGAGAACACATGAATAACCCAGCCCTCAGACTTGTGTATGCGGAAAGGGCCCCAGCGCCTCAGACTGGAGAATACATGAATGACCCAGCCCTCAGACTTGCATGTGTGGCAAGGGTCCCAGCGCCTCAGACTGGAGAATACATGAATGACCCAGCCCTCAGACTTGTGTGTGCGGCAAGGTCCCAGCGCCTCAGACTGGAGAATACATGAATAACCCAGCCCTCAGAATTGCGTTTGCGGCAAGGGTTCCAGCGCCTCTGACTGGAGAACACATGAATGACCCAGCCCTTAGACTTGCGTGTGCGGCAAGGGTCCCAGCGCCTCAGACTGGAGAATACATGAATGACCCAGCCCTCAGACTTGCGTGTGCGGCAAGGGTCCCAGCGCCTCAGACTGGAGAATACATGAATGACCCAGCCCTCAGACTTGCGTTTGCGGCAAAAGGCCCCAGCGCCTCAGACTGGAGAACACATGAATGACCCAGCCCTCAGACTTGCGTGTGCGGCAAGGGTCCCAGCGCCTCAGACTGGAGAATACATGAACGACCCAGCCCTCAGACTTGCGTGTGCGGCAAGGGTCCCAGCGCCTCAGACTGGAGAATACATGAACGACCCAGCCCTCAGACTTGCGTGTGCGGCAAGGGTCCCAGCGCCTCAGACTGGAGAATACATGAATGACCCAGCCCTCGGACTTGCATGTGCGGCAAGTGTCCCAGCGCCTCAGACTGGAGAATACATGAATGACCCAGCCCTCAGACTTGCATGTGCGGCAAGGGTCCCAGCGCCTCAGACTGGAGAATACATGAATGATCCAGCCCTCAGACTTGCGTGTGCGGCAAGGGTCCCAGCGCCTCAGACTAGAGAATACATGAATAACCCAGCCCTCAGAATTGCGTTTGCGGCAAGGGTCCCAGCGCCTCAGACTGGAGAACACATGAATGACCCAGCCCTCAGACTTGCGTGTGCGGCAAGGGTCCCAGCGCCTCAGACTGGAGAATACATGAATGACCGAGCCCTCAGACTTGCGTGTGCGGCAAGGGTCCCAGCGCCTCAGACTGGAGCATTCATGAATGACCCAGCCCTCAGACTTGCGTGTGCGGCAAGGGTCCCAGCTCCTCAGACTGGAGAATCCATGAATGACCCAGCCCTCAGACTTGCGTGTGCGGCAAGGGTCCCAGCGCCTCAGACTGGAGAATACATGAATGACACAGCCCTCAGACTTGCGTGTGCGGCAAGGGTCACATCGCCTCAGACTGGAGAAGACATGAATGACCCAGCCCTCAGACTTGCATGTGCGGCAAGGGTCCCAGCTCCTCAGACTGGAGAATCCATGAATGACCCAGCCCTCAGACTTGCGTGTGCGGCAAGGGTCCCAGCGCCTCAAACTGGAGAATACATGAATGACACAGCCCTCAGACTTGCGTGTGCGGCAAGGGTCACATCGCCTCAGACTGGAGAAGACATGAATGACCCAGCCCTCAGACTTGCGTGTGCGGCAAGGGTTACAGCGCCTCAGACTGGAGAATACATGAATGACCCAAGCCCTCAGACTTGCGTGTGCGGCAAGGGTCAGAGCGCCTCAGACTGGAGAATAGATGAATGACCCAAGCCCTCAGACTTACGTGTGCGGTAATTGTCACAGCGCCTCATACTGGAGAATACATGAATGACCCAAGCCCTCAGACTTGCGTGTGCGGCAAGGGTCACAGCGACTCAGATTGGAGAACACATGAATGACCCAAGCCCTCAGACTTGCGTGTGCAGCAAGAGTCACAGCGACTCAGACTGGAGAACACATGAATGACCCAAGCCCTCAGACTTGCGTGTGCGGCAAGGGCCCCAGCGCCTCAGACTGGAGAACCCTTGAAGGACACAGCCCTCATACTTGCATGTGCGGCAAGGGTCACAGCGCCTCAGACTGGAGAAGACATGAATGACCCAGCCCTCAGACTTGCATGTGCGGCAAGGGTCACAGTGCCTCAGACGGGAGAATACATGAATGACCCAGCCCTCAGACTTGCGTGTGCGGCAAGGGTCACAGTGCCTCAGAAGGGAGAATACATGAATGACCCAGCCCTCAGACTTGCGTGTGCGGCAAGCGTCACAGCGCCTCAGACTGGAGAATACATGAATGACCCAGCCCTCAGACTTGCGTGTGCGGCAAGGGTCACAGCGCCACAGACAGGAGAATACATGAATGACCCAGCCCTCAGACTTGCGTGTCCGGCAAGGGTCACAGCCCCTCAGACTGGAGAATACATGAATGACCCAAGCCCTCAGACTTGCGTGTGCGGCAAGGATTACAGCCCCTCAGACTGGAAAATACATGAATGACCCAAGCCCTCAGACTTGCGTGTGCGGCAAGGGTCACAGCGCCTCAGACTGGAGAATACATGAATGACCCAAGCCCTCAGACTTACGTGTGCGGCAATGGTCACAGCGCCTCATACTGGAGAATACATGAATGACCCAAGCCCTCAGACTTGCGTGTGCGGCAAGGGTCACAGCGCCTCAGATTTGAGAACACATGAATGACCCAGCCCTCAGACTTGCGTGCGCGGCAAGGGTCACAGCGCCTCAGACTGGAGAATACATGAATGACCCAAGCCCTCAGACTTGCGTGTGCAGCAAGGGCCCCAGTGCCTCAGATTGGAGAATACATGAATGACCCAGCCCTCAGACTTGCGTATGTGGCAAGGGTCCCAGCGCCTCAGACTGGAGAATACATGAATGACCCAGACCTCAGACTTGTGTGTGCTGCAAGGGTCCCAGCGCCTCAGACTGGAGAATACATGAATGACTCAGCCCTCAGACTTGCGTGTGCGGCAAGGGTCCCTGCGCCTCAGATTGGAGAATACATGAATGACCTAGCCCTCAGACCTGTGTGTGCGGCAAGGGTCCCAGCGCCTCAGACTGGACAATACATGAATGACCTAGCCCTCAGGCTTGCGTGTGCGGCAAGGGTCACAGCGCCTCAGACTGGAGAACACATAATTGACCCAAGCCCTCAGACTTGCGTGTGCGGCAAGGGCCCCAGCGCCTCAGACTGGAGAACCCTTGAACGACACAAACACTCAGACTTGGGTGTGCGGCAAGGGCCCCAGCGCCTCAGACTGGAGAACACATGAATAACCCAGCCCTCAGACTTGTGTATGCGGAAAGGGCCCCAGCGCCTCAGACTGGAGAATACATGAATGACCCAGCCCTCAGACTTGCATGTGTGGCAAGGGTCCCAGCGCCTCAGACTGGAGAATACATGAATGACCCAGCCCTCAGACTTGCGTGTGCGGCAAGGGTCCCAGCGCCTCAGACTGGAGAATACATGAATAACCCAGCCCTCAGAATTGCGTTTGCGGCAAGGGTTCCAGCGCCTCTGACTGGAGAACACATGAATGACCCAGCCCTTAGACTTGCGTGTGCGGCAAGGGTCCCAGCGCCTCAGACTGGAGAATACATGAATGACCCAGCCCTCAGACTTGCGTGTGCGGCAAGGGTCCCAGCGCCTCAGACTGGAGAATACATGAATGACCCAGCCCTCAGACTTGCGTTTGCGGCAAAAGGCCCCAGCGCCTCAGACTGGAGAACACATGAATGACCCAGCCCTCAGACTTGCGTGTGTGGCAAGGGTCCCAGAGCCTCAGACTGGAGAATACATGAACGACCCAGCCCTCAGACTTGCGTGTGCGGCAAGGGTCCCAGCGCCTCAGACTGGAGAATACATGAACGACCCAGCCCTCAGACTTGCGTGTGCGGCAAGGGTCCCAGCGCCTCAGACTGGAGAATACATGAATGACCCAGCCCTCGGACTTGCATGTGCGGCAAGTGTCCCAGCGCCTCAGACTGGAGAATACATGAATGACCCAGCCCTCAGACTTGCATGTGCGGCAAGGGTCCCAGCGCCTCAGACTGGAGAATACATGAATGATCCAGCCCTCAGACTTGCGTGTGCGGCAAGGGTCCCAGCGCCTCAGACTAGAGAATACATGAATAACCCAGCCCTCAGAATTGCGTTTGCGGCAAGGGTCCCAGCGCCTCAGACTGGAGAACACATGAATGACCCAGCCCTCAGACTTGCGTGTGCGGCAAGGGTCCCAGCGCCTCAGACTGGAGAATACATGAATGACCGAGCCCTCAGACTTGCGTGTGCGGCAAGGGTCCCAGCGCCTCAGACTGGAGCATACATGAATGACCCAGCCCTCAGACTTGCGTGTGCGGCAAGGGTCCCAGCTCCTCAGACTGGAGAATCCATGAATGACCCAGCCCTCAGACTTGCGTGTGCGGCAAGGGTCCCAGCGCCTCAGACTGGAGAATACATGAATGACACAGCCCTCAGACTTGCGTGTGCGGCAAGGGTCACATCGCCTCAGACTGGAGAAGACATGAATGACCCAGCCCTCAGACTTGCATGTGCGGCAAGGGTCCCAGCTCCTCAGACTGGAGAATCCATGAATGACCCAGCCCTCAGACTTGCGTGTGCGGCAAGGGTCCCAGCGCCTTAGACTGGAGAATACATGAATGACTCAGCCCTCAGACTTGCGTGTGCGGCAAGGGTCCCAGCGCCTCAGACTGGAGAATACATGAATGACCTAGCCCTCAGACCTGTGTGTGCGGCAAGGGTCCCAGCGCCTCAGACTGGACAATACATGAATGACCTAGCCCTCAGGCTTGCGTGTGCGGCAAGGGTCACAGCGCCTCAGACTGGAGAACACATAATTGACCCAAGCCCTCAGACTTGCGTGTGCGGCAAGGGCCCCAGCGCCTCAGACTGGAGAACCCTTGAACGACACAAACACTCAGACTTGGGTGTGCGGCAAGGGCCCCAGCGCCTCAGACTGGAGAACACATGAATAACCCAGCCCTCAGACTTGTGTATGCGGAAAGGGCCCCAGCGCCTCAGACTGGAGAATACATGAATGACCCAGCCCTCAGACTTGCATGTGTGGCAAGGGTCCCAGCGCCTCAGACTGGAGAATACATGAATGACCCAGCCCTCAGACTTGCGTGTGCGGCAAGGTCCCAGCGCCTCAGACTGGAGAATACATGAATAACCCAGCCCTCAGAATTGCGTTTGCGGCAAGGGTTCCAGCGCCTCTGACTGGAGAACACATGAATGACCCAGCCCTTAGACTTGCGTGTGCGGCAAGGGTCCCAGCGCCTCAGACTGGAGAATACATGAATGACCCAGCCCTCAGACTTGCGTGTGCGGCAAGGGTCCCAGCGCCTCAGACTGGAGAATACATGAATGACCCAGCCCTCAGACTTGCGTTTGCGGCAAAAGGCCCCAGCGCCTCAGACTGGAGAACACATGAATGACCCAGCCCTCAGACTTGCGTGTGCGGCAAGGGTCCCAGCGCCTCAGACTGGAGAATACATGAACGACCCAGCCCTCAGACTTGCGTGTGCGGCAAGGGTCCCAGCGCCTCAGACTGGAGAATACATGAACGACCCAGCCCTCAGACTTGCGTGTGCGGCAAGGGTCCCAGCGCCTCAGACTGGAGAATACATGAATGACCCAGCCCTCGGACTTGCATGTGCGGCAAGTGTCCCAGCGCCTCAGACTGGAGAATACATGAATGACCCAGCCCTCAGACTTGCATGTGCGGCAAGGGTCCCAGCGCCTCAGACTGGAGAATACATGAATGATCCAGCCCTCAGACTTGCGTGTGCGGCAAGGGTCCCAGCGCCTCAGACTAGAGAATACATGAATAACCCAGCCCTCAGAATTGCGTTTGCGGCAAGGGTCCCAGCGCCTCAGACTGGAGAACACATGAATGACCCAGCCCTCAGACTTGCGTGTGCGGCAAGGGTCCCAGCGCCTCAGACTGGAGAATACATGAATGACCGAGCCCTCAGACTTGCGTGTGCGGCAAGGGTCCCAGCGCCTCAGACTGGAGCATTCATGAATGACCCAGCCCTCAGACTTGCGTGTGCGGCAAGGGTCCCAGCTCCTCAGACTGGAGAATCCATGAATGACCCAGCCCTCAGACTTGCGTGTGCGGCAAGGGTCCCAGCGCCTCAGACTGGAGAATACATGAATGACACAGCCCTCAGACTTGCGTGTGCGGCAAGGGTCACATCGCCTCAGACTGGAGAAGACATGAATGACCCAGCCCTCAGACTTGCATGTGCGGCAAGGGTCCCAGCTCCTCAGACTGGAGAATCCATGAATGACCCAGCCCTCAGACTTGCGTGTGCGGCAAGGGTCCCAGCGCCTCAAACTGGAGAATACATGAATGACACAGCCCTCAGACTTGCGTGTGCGGCAAGGGTCACATCGCCTCAGACTGGAGAAGACATGAATGACCCAGCCCTCAGACTTGCGTGTGCGGCAAGGGTTACAGCGCCTCAGACTGGAGAATACATGAATGACCCAAGCCCTCAGACTTGCGTGTGCGGCAAGGGTCAGAGCGCCTCAGACTGGAGAATAGATGAATGACCCAAGCCCTCAGACTTACGTGTGCGGTAATTGTCACAGCGCCTCATACTGGAGAATACATGAATGACCCAAGCCCTCAGACTTGCGTGTGCGGCAAGGGTCACAGCGACTCAGATTGGAGAACACATGAATGACCCAAGCCCTCAGACTTGCGTGTGCAGCAAGAGTCACAGCGACTCAGACTGGAGAACACATGAATGACCCAAGCCCTCAGACTTGCGTGTGCGGCAAGGGCCCCAGCGCCTCAGACTGGAGAACCCTTGAAGGACACAGCCCTCATACTTGCATGTGCGGCAAGGGTCACAGCGCCTCAGACTGGAGAAGACATGAATGACCCAGCCCTCAGACTTGCATGTGCGGCAAGGGTCACAGTGCCTCAGACGGGAGAATACATGAATGACCCAGCCCTCAGACTTGCGTGTGCGGCAAGGGTCACAGTGCCTCAGAAGGGAGAATACATGAATGACCCAGCCCTCAGACTTGCGTGTGCGGCAAGCGTCACAGCGCCTCAGACTGGAGAATACATGAATGACCCAGCCCTCAGACTTGCGTGTGCGGCAAGGGTCACAGCGCCACAGACAGGAGAATACATGAATGACCCAGCCCTCAGACTTGCGTGTCCGGCAAGGGTCACAGCCCCTCAGACTGGAGAATACATGAATGACCCAAGCCCTCAGACTTGCGTGTGCGGCAAGGATTACAGCCCCTCAGACTGGAAAATACATGAATGACCCAAGCCCTCAGACTTGCGTGTGCGGCAAGGGTCACAGCGCCTCAGACTGGAGAATACATGAATGACCCAAGCCCTCAGACTTACGTGTGCGGCAATGGTCACAGCGCCTCATACTGGAGAATACATGAATGACCCAAGCCCTCAGACTTGCGTGTGCGGCAAGGGTCACAGCGCCTCAGATTTGAGAACACATGAATGACCCAGCCCTCAGACTTGCGTGCGCGGCAAGGGTCACAGCGCCTCAGACTGGAGAATACATGAATGACCCAAGCCCTCAGACTTGCGTGTGCAGCAAGGGCCCCAGTGCCTCAGATTGGAGAATACATGAATGACCCAGCCCTCAGACTTGCGTATGTGGCAAGGGTCCCAGCGCCTCAGACTGGAGAATACATGAATGACCCAGACCTCAGACTTGTGTGTGCTGCAAGGGTCCCAGCGCCTCAGACTGGAGAATACATGAATGACTCAGCCCTCAGACTTGCGTGTGCGGCAAGGGTCCCTGCGCCTCAGATTGGAGAATACATAAATGACCTAGCCCTCAGACCTGTGTGTGCGGCAAGGGTCCCAGCGCCTCAGACTGGACAATACATGAATGACCTAGCCCTCAGGCTTGCGTGTGCGGCAAGGGTCACAGCGCCTCAGACTGGAGAACACATAATTGACCCAAGCCCTCAGACTTGCGTGTGCGGCAAGGGCCCCAGCGCCTCAGACTGGAGAACCCTTGAACGACACAAACACTCAGACTTGGGTGTGCGGCAAGGGCCCCAGCGCCTCAGACTGGAGAACACATGAATAACCCAGCCCTCAGACTTGTGTATGCGGAAAGGGCCCCAGCGCCTCAGACTGGAGAATACATGAATGACCCAGCCCTCAGACTTGCATGTGTGGCAAGGGTCCCAGCGCCTCAGACTGGAGAATACATGAATGACCCAGCCCTCAGACTTGCGTGTGCGGCAAGGGTCCCAGCGCCTCAGACTGGAGAATACATGAATAACCCAGCCCTCAGAATTGCGTTTGCGGCAAGGGTTCCAGCGCCTCTGACTGGAGAACACATGAATGACCCAGCCCTTAGACTTGCGTGTGCGGCAAGGGTCCCAGCGCCTCAGACTGGAGAATACATGAATGACCCAGCCCTCAGACTTGCGTGTGCGGCAAGGGTCCCAGCGCCTCAGACTGGAGAATACATGAATGACCCAGCCCTCAGACTTGCGTTTGCGGCAAAAGGCCCCAGCGCCTCAGACTGGAGAACACATGAATGACCCAGCCCTCAGACTTGCGTGTGTGGCAAGGGTCCCAGAGCCTCAGACTGGAGAATACATGAACGACCCAGCCCTCAGACTTGCGTGTGCGGCAAGGGTCCCAGCGCCTCAGACTGGAGAATACATGAACGACCCAGCCCTCAGACTTGCGTGTGCGGCAAGGGTCCCAGCGCCTCAGACTGGAGAATACATGAATGACCCAGCCCTCGGACTTGCATGTGCGGCAAGTGTCCCAGCGCCTCAGACTGGAGAATACATGAATGACCCAGCCCTCAGACTTGCATGTGCGGCAAGGGTCCCAGCGCCTCAGACTGGAGAATACATGAATGATCCAGCCCTCAGACTTGCGTGTGCGGCAAGGGTCCCAGCGCCTCAGACTAGAGAATACATGAATAACCCAGCCCTCAGAATTGCGTTTGCGGCAAGGGTCCCAGCGCCTCAGACTGGAGAACACATGAATGACCCAGCCCTCAGACTTGCGTGTGCGGCAAGGGTCCCAGCGCCTCAGACTGGAGAATACATGAATGACCGAGCCCTCAGACTTGCGTGTGCGGCAAGGGTCCCAGCGCCTCAGACTGGAGCATACATGAATGACCCAGCCCTCAGACTTGCGTGTGCGGCAAGGGTCCCAGCTCCTCAGACTGGAGAATCCATGAATGACCCAGCCCTCAGACTTGCGTGTGCGGCAAGGGTCCCAGCGCCTCAGACTGGAGAATACATGAATGACACAGCCCTCAGACTTGCGTGTGCGGCAAGGGTCACATCGCCTCAGACTGGAGAAGACATGAATGACCCAGCCCTCAGACTTGCATGTGCGGCAAGGGTCCCAGCTCCTCAGACTGGAGAATCCATGAATGACCCAGCCCTCAGACTTGCGTGTGCGGCAAGGGTCCCAGCGCCTCAAACTGGAGAATACATGAATGACACAGCCCTCAGACTTGCGTGTGCGGCAAGGGTCACATCGCCTCAGACTGGAGAAGACATGAATGACCCAGCCCTCAGACTTGCATGTGCGGCAAGGGTCACAGTGCCTCAGACGGGAGAATACATGAATGACCCAGCCGAAAGACTTGCGTGTGCGGCAAGGGTCACAGCGCCTCAGAAGCGAGAATACATGAATGACCCAGCCCTCAGACTTGCGTGTGCGGCAAGGGTCACAGCGCCTCAGACGGGAGAATACATGAATGACCCAGCCCTCAGACTTGCATGTGCGGCAAGGTTCACAGCGCCTCAGACGGGAGAATACATGATTGACCCAGCCCTCAGACTTGCATGTGCGGCAAGGGTCACAGCGCCTCAGACTGGAGAATACATGAATGACCCAGCCCTCAGACTTGCGTGTGCGGCAAGGGTCACAGCGCCTCAGACTGGAGAATACATGAATGACCCAAGCCCTCAGACTTGCGTGTGCGGCAAGGGTCCCAGCGCCCCAGACTGGAGAATACATGAATGACCCAGCCCTCAGACTTGCGTGTGCGGCAAGGGTCCAGCGCTTCAGACTGGAGAATACATGAATGACCCAGCCCTCAGACTTGCGTGTGCGGCAAGGGTCCCAGCGCCTCAGACTAGAGAATACATGAATGACCCAGCCCTCAGACTTGCGTGTGCTTCAAGGGTCACAGCGCCTCAGACGGGAGAATACATGAATGACCCAGCCCTCAGACTTGCGTGTGCGGCAAGGGTCACAGCGCCTCAGACTGGAGAATATATGAATGACCCAGCCCTCAGACTTGCATGTGCGGCAAGTGTCACAGCGCCTCAATAGGGAGAATACATGAATGACCCAGCCCTCAGACTTGCGTTTGCGGCAAGGTTCACAGCGCCTCAGACGGGAAAATACATGAATGACCCAGCCCTCAGACTTGCGTGTGCGGCAAGGGTCACAGCGCCTCAGACTGGAGAATATATGAATGACCCAGCCCTCAGACTTGCATGTGCGGCAAGTCTCACAGCGCCTCAATAGGGAGAATACATGAATGACCCAGCCCTCAGACTTGCGTTTGCGGCAAGGTTCACAGCGCCTCAGACGGGAAAATACATGAATGACCCAGCCCTCAGACTTGCGTGTGCGGCAAGGGTCACAGTGCCTCAGACTGGATAATACATGAATGACCCAAGCCCTCAGACTTGCGTGTGCGGCAAGAGTCACAGCGCCTCAGACTGGAGAACACATGAATGACCCAAGCCCTCAGACTTGCGTGTGCGGCAAGGGCCCCAGCGCCTCAGACTGGAGAACCCTTGAATGACACAAACACTCAGACTTGGGTGTGCGGCAAGGGCCCCAGCGCCTCAGACTGGAGAACAGATGAATGACCCAGCCCTCAGACTTGCGTATGCGGAAAGGGCCCCAGCGCCTCAGACTGGAGAATACATGAATGACCCAGCCCTCAGACTTGCGTGTGTGGCAAGGGTCCCAGCGCCTCAGACTGGAGAATACATGAATGATCCAGCCCTCAGACTTGCGTGTGCGGCAA
Source organism: Lissotriton helveticus (assembly GCF_964261635.1). Classification (NCBI taxonomy): domain Eukaryota; kingdom Metazoa; phylum Chordata; class Amphibia; order Caudata; family Salamandridae; genus Lissotriton; species Lissotriton helveticus. Next base: position 87,255,875 of record NC_136057.1, read on the forward strand.
GGGTCCCAGCTTCTCGGACTAGAGAATACATGAATAACCCAGCCCTCAGAATTGCGTTTGCGGCAAGGGTCCCAGCGCCTCAGACTGGAGAACACATGAATGACCCAGCCCTCAGACTTGCGTGTGCGGCAAGGGTCCCAGCGCCTCAGACTGGAGAATACATGAATGACCCAGCCCTCAGACTTGCGTGTGCGGCAAGGGTCACAGCGCCTCAGACGGGAGAATACAAGAAAGACCCAGCCCTCAGACTTGCGTGTGCGGCAAGGGTCACAGCCCCTCAGACTGGAGAATACATGAATGACCCAAGCACTCAGACTTGCGTGTGCGGCAAGGGTTACAGCGCCTCAGACTGGAGAATACATAAATGACCCAAGCCCTCAGACTTGCGTGTGCAGCAAGGGTCACAGCGCCTCAGACTGGAGAATACATGAATGACCCAAGCCCTCAGACTTGCGTGTGCGGCAATGGTCACAGCGCCTCAGACTGGAGAATACATGAATGACCCAAGCCCTCAGACTTGCGTGTGCGGCAAGGGTCACAGCGCCTCAGACTGGAGAACACATGAATGACCCAAGCCCTCAGACTTGCGTGTGCGGCAAGGGCCCCAGCACCTCAGACTGGAGAACCCTTGAATGACACAAACACTCAGACTTGGGTGTGCGGCAAGGGCCCCAGCGCCTCAGACTGGAGAACACATGAATGACCCGGGCCTCAGACTTGCGTGTGTGGCAAGGGTCCCAGCGCCTCAGACTGGAGAATACATGAATGATCCAGCCCTCAGACTTGCGTGTGCGGCAAGGGTCCCAGCGCCTCAGACTAGTGAATACATGAATAACCCAGCCCTCAGAATTGCGTTTGCGGCAAGGGTCCCAGCGCCTCAGACTGGAGAACACATGAATGACCCAGCCCTCAGACTTGCGTGTGCGGCAAGGGTCCCAGCGCCTCAGACTGGAGAATACATGAATGACCGAGCCCTCAGACTTGCGTGTGCGGCAAGGGTCCCAGCGCCTCAGACTGGAGCATACATGAATGACCCAGCCCTCAGACTTGCGTGTGCGGCAAGGGTCCCAGCTCCTCAGACTGGAGAATCCATGAATGACCCAGCCCTCAGACTTGCGTGTGCGGCAAGGGTCCCAGCGCCTCAGACTGGAGAATACATGAATGACACAGCCCTCAGACTTGCGTGTGCGGCAAGGGTCACATCGCCTCAGACTGGAGAAGACATGAATGACCCAGCCCTCAGACTTGCATGTGCGGCAAGGGTCACAGTGCCTCAGACGGGAGAATACATGAATGACCCAGCCGTCAGACTTGCGTGTGCGGCAAGGGTCACAGCGCCTCAGAAGCGAGAATACATGAATGACCCAGCCCTCAGACTTGCGTGTGTGGCAAGGGTCACAGCGCCTCAGACGGGAGAATACATGAATGACCCAGCCCTCAGATTTGCGCGTGCGGCAAGGTTCACAGCGCCTCAGACGGGAGAATACATGATTGACCCAGCCCTCAGACTTGCGTGTGCGGCAAGGGTCACAGCGCCTCAGACTGGAGAATACATGAATGACCCAGCCCTCAGACTTGCGTGTGCGGCAAGGGCCCCAGCGCCTCAGACTGGAGAACACATGAATGACCCAGCCCTCAGACTTGCATGTGCGGCAAGGGTCCCAGCGCCTCAGACTGGAGAATACATGAATGACCCAGCCCTCAGACCTGCCTGTGCGGCAAGGGTCCCAGCACCTCAGACTGGAGAATACATGAATGACCCAGCCCTCAGACTTGCGTGTGCGGCAAGGGTCCAGCGCCTCAGACTGGAGAATACATGAATGACCCAGCCCTCAGACTTGCGTGTGCGGCAAGGGTCCCAGCGCCTCAGACTGGAGAATACATGAATGACCCAGCCCTCAGACTTGCGTGTGCGGCAAGGGTCACAGCGCCTCAGACGGGAGAATACATGAATGACCCAGCCCTCAGACTTGCGTGTGCGGCAAGAGTCCCAGCGCCTCAGACTGGAGAATACATGAATGACCCAGCCCTCAGACTTGCGTGTGCGGCAAGGGTCACAGCGCCTCAGACGGAAGAATACATGAATGACGCAGCCCTCAGACTTGCGTGTGCGGCAAAGGTCACAGCGCCTCAGACTGGAGTATATATGAATGACCCAGCCCTCAGACTTGCATGTGCGGCAAGTGTCACAGCGCCTCAGAAGGGAGAATACATGAATGACCCAGCCCTCAGACTTGCGTGTGCGGCAAGGTTCACAGCGCCTCAGACGGGAGAATACATTAGTGACCCAGCCCTCAGACTTGCGTGTGCGGCAAGGGTCACAGCGCCTCAGACTGGATAATACATGAATGACCCAAGCCCTCAGACTTGCGTGCGCGGCAAGGGTCACAGTGCCTCAGACTGGATAATACATGAATGACCCAGCCCTCAGACTTGCGTGTGCGGCAAGGGTCCAGCGCCTCAGACTGGAGAATACATGAATGACCCAGCCCTCAGACTTGCGTGTGCGGCAAGGGTCCCAGCGCATCAGACTGGAGAATACATGAATGACCCAGCCCTCAGACTTGCGTGTGCGGCAAGGGTCACAGCGCCTCAGACGGGAGAATACATGAAAGACCCAGCCCTCAGACTTGCGTGTGCGGCAAGGGTCACAGCCCGTCAGACTGGAGAATACATGAATGACCCAAGCCCTCAGACTTGCGTGTGCGGCAAGGGTTACAGCACCTCAGACTGGAGAATACATGAATGACCCAAGCCCTCAGACTTGCGTGTGTGGCAAGGGTCACAGCGCCTCAGACTGGAGAATACATGAATGACCCAAGCCCTCAGACTTGCGTGTGCGGCAATGGTCACAGCGCCTCAGAGTGGAGAATACATGAATGACCCAAGCCCTCAGACTTGCGCGTGCGGCAAGGGTCACAGCGCCTCAGACTGGAGAACACATGAATGACCCAAGCCCTCAGACTTGCGTGTGCGGCAAGGGCCCCAGCGCCTCAGACTGGAGAACCCTTGAATGACACAAACACTCAGACTTGGGTGTGCGGCAAGGGCCCCAGCGGATCAGACTGGAGAACACATGAATGACCCAGCCCTCAGACTTGCGTATGCGGAAAGGGCCCCAGCGCCTCAGACTGGAGAATACATGAATGACCCAGCCCTTAGACTTGCGTGTGTGGCAAGGGTCCCAGCGCCTCAGACTGGAGAATACATGAATGACCCAGCCCTCAGACTTGCGTGTGCGGCAAGGGTCCCAGCGCCTCAGACTAGAGAACACATGAATAACCCAGCCCTCAGAATTGCGTTTGCGGCAAGGGTCCCAGCGCCTCAGACTGGAGAACACATGAATGACCCAGCCCTCAGACTTGCGTCTGCGGCAAGGGTCCCAGCGCCTCAGACTGGAGAATACATGAATAACCGAGCCCTCAGACTTGCATGTGCGGCAAGGGTCCCAGCGCCTCAGACTGGAGAATACATGAACGACCCAGCCCTCAGACTTCCGTGTGCGGCAAGGGCCCCAGCGCCTCAGACTGGAGAACACATGAACGACCCAGCCCTCAGACTTGCGTGTGCGGCAAGGGTCCTAGCGCCTCAGACTGGAGAATACATGAACGACCCATCCCTCAGACTTGTGTGTGCGGCAAGGGTCCCAGCGCCTCAGACTGGAGAATACATGAATGACCCAGCCCTCAGACTTGCGTGTGCGGCAAGGGTCCCAGCGCCTCAGACTCGAGAATACATGAATGACCCAGCCCTCAGACTTGCGTGTGCGGCAAGGGTCCCAGCGCCTCAGACTGGAGAATACATGAATGACACAGCCCTCAGACTTGCGTGTGCTGCAAGGGTCACAGCGCCTCAGACTGGAGAAGACATGAATGACCCAGCCCTCAGACTTGCATGTGCGGCAAGGGTCACAGTGCCTCAGACTGGAGAATACATGAATGACCCAGCCCTCAGACTTGCGTGTGCGGCAAGGGTCACAGCGCCTCAGACGGGAGAATACATGAATGACCCAGCCCTCAGACTTGCGTGTCCGGCATGGGTCACAGCCCCTCAGACTGGAGAATACATGAATGACCCAAGCCCTCAGACTTGCGTGTGCGGCAAGGGTTACAGCGCCTCAGACTGGAGAATACATGAATGACCCAAGCCCTCAGACTTTCGTGTGCGGCAAGGGTCACAGCGCCTCAGCCTGGAAAATACATGAATGTCCCAAGCCCTCAGACTTGTGTGTGCGGCAAGGGTCCCAGCGCCTCAGACTGGAGAATACATGAATGACCCAGCCCTCAGACTTGCGTGTGCGGCAAGGGTCCCAGCGCCTCAGACTCGAGAATACATGAACGACGCATCCCTCAGACTTGTGTGTGCGGCAAGGGTCCCAGCGCCTCAGACTGGAGAATACATGAATGACCCAGCCCTCAGACTTGCGTGTGCGGCAAGGGTCCCAGCGCCTCAGACTCGAGAATACATGAATGACCCAGCCCTCAGACTTGCGTGTGCGGCAAGGGTCCCAGCGCCTCAGACTGGAGAATACATGAATGACACAGCCCTCAGACTTGCGTGTGCTGCAAGGGTCACAGCGCCTCAGACTGGAGAAGACATGAATGACCCAGCCCTCAGACTTGCATGTGCGGCAAGGGTCACAGTGCCTCAGACTGGAGAATACATGAATGACCCAGCCCTCAGACTTGCGTGTGCGGCAAGGGTCACAGCGCCTCAGACGGGAGAATACATGAATGACCCAGCCCTCAGACTTGCGTGTCCGGCATGGGTCACAGCCCCTCAGACTGGAGAATACATGAATGACCCAAGCCCTCAGACTTGCGTGTGCGGCAAGGGTTACAGCGCCTCAGACTGGAGAATACATGAATGACCCAAGCCCTCAGACTTTCGTGTGCGGCAAGGGTCACAGCGCCTCAGACTGGAGAATACATGAATGTCCCAAGCCCTCAGACTTACGTGTGCGGCAATGGTTACAGCGCCTCATACTGGAGAATACATGAATGACCCAAGCCCTCAGACTTGCGTGTGCGGCAAGGGTCACAGCGCCTCAGATTGGAGAACACATGAATGACCCAAGCCCTCAGACTTGCGTGTGCAGCAAGAGTCACAGCGCCTCAGACTGGAGAACACATGAATGACCCAAGCCCTCAGACTTGCGTGTGCGGCAAGGGCCCCAGCGCCTCAGACTGGAGAACCCTTGAATGACACAGCCCTCAGACTTCGGTGTGCGGCAAGGGTCACAGCACCTCAGACTGGAGAAGACATGAATGACCCAGCCCTCAGACATGCATGTGCGGCAAGGGTCACAGTGCCTCAGACGGGAGAATACATGAATGACCCAGCCCTCAGACTTGCGTGTGCGGCAAGGGTCACAGCGCCTCAGAAGGGAGAATACATGAATGACCCAGCCCTCAGACTTGCGTGTGCGGCAAGGGTCACAGCGCCTCAGACTGGAGAATACATGAATGACCCAGCCCTCAGACTTGCGTGTGCGGCAAGGGTCACAGCACCTCAGACGGGGGAATTCATGAATGACCCAGCCCTCAGACTTGCGTGTCCGGCAAGGGTCACAGCCCCTCAGACTGGAGAATACATGAATGACCCAAGCCCTCAGACTTGCGTGTGCGGCAAGGGTTACAGCGCCTCAGACTGGAGAATACATGAATGACCCAAGCCCTCAGACTTGCGTGTGCGGCAAGGGTCAGAGCGCCTCAGACTGGAGAATAGATGAATGACCCAAGCCCTCAGACTTACGTGTGCGGCAATTGTCACAGCGCCTCATACTGGAGAATACATGAATGACCCAAGCCCTCAGACTTGCGTGTGCGGCAAGGGTCACAGCGACTCAGATTGGAGAACACATGAATGACCCAAGCCCTCAGACTTGCGTGTGCAGCAAGAGTCACAGCGCCTCAGACTGGAGAACACATGAATGACCCAAGCCCTCAGACTTGCGTGTGCGGCAAGGGCCCCAGCGCCTCAGACTGGAGAACCCTTGAAGGACACAGCCCTCAGACTTGCAAGTGCGGCAAGGGTCACAGCGCCTCAGACTGGAGAAGACATGAATGACCCAGCCCTCAGACTTGCATGTGCGGCAAGGGTCACAGTGCCTCAGACGGGAGAATACATGAATGACCCAGCCCTCAGACTTGCGTGTGCGGCAAGGGTCACAGTGCCTCAGAAGGGAGAATACATGAATGACCCAGCCCTCAGACTTGCGTGTGCGGCAAGGGTCACAGCGCCTCAGACTGGAGAATACATGAATGACCCAGCCCTCAGACTTGCGTGTGCGGCAAGGGTCACAGCGCCTCAGACAGGAGAATACATGAATGACCCAGCCCTCAGACTTGCGTGTCCGGCAAGGGTCACAGCCCCTCAGACTGGAGAATACATGAATGACCCAAGCCCTCAGACTTGCGTGTGCGGCAAGGATTACAGCCCCTCAGACTGGAAAATACATGAATGACCCAAGCCCTCAGACTTGCGTGTGCGGCAAGGGTCACAGCGCCTCAGACTGGAGAATACATGAATGACCCAAGCCCTCAGACTTACATGTGCGGCAATGGTCACAGCGCCTCATACTGGAGAATACATGAATGACCCAAGCCCTCAGACTTGCGTGTGCGGCAAGGGTCACAGCGCCTCAGATTGGAGAACACATGAATGACCCAGCCCTCAGACTTGCGTGCGCGGCAAGGGTCACAGCGCCTCAGACTGGAGAATACATGAATGACCCAAGCCCTCAGACTTGCGTGTGCAGCAAGGGCCCCAGTGCCTCAGATTGGAGAATACATGAATGACCCAGCCCTCAGACTTGCGTGTGTGGCAAGGGTCCCAGCGCCTCAGACTGGAGAATACATGAATGACCCAGACCTCAGACTTGTGTGTGCTGCAAGGGTCCCAGCGCCTCAGACTGGAGAATACATGAATGACCCAGCCCTCAGACTTGCGTGTGCGGCAAGGGTCCCAGCGCCTCAGACTGGAGAATACATGAATGACCTAGCCCTCAGACCTGTGTGTGCGGCAAGGGTCCCAGCGCCTCAGACTGGACAATACATGAATGACCTAGCCCTCAGGCTTGCGTGTGCGGCAAGGGTCACAGCGCCTCAGACTGGAGAATACATGAATGACCCAAGCCCTCAGACTTTCGTGTGCGGCAAGGGTCACAGCGCCTCAGACTGGAAAATACATGAATGTCCCAAGCCCTCAGACTTGTGTGTGCGGCAAGGGTCCCAGCGCCTCAGACTGGAGAATACATGAATGACCCAGCCCTCAGACTTGCGTGTGCGGCAAGGGTCCCAGCGCCTCAGACTCGAGAATACATGAACGACGCATCCCTCAGACTTGTGTGTGCGGCAAGGGTCCCAGCGCCTCAGACTGGAGAATACATGAATGACCCAGCCCTCAGACTTGCGTGTGCGGCAAGGGTCCCAGCGCCTCAGACTCGAGAATACATGAATGACCCAGCCCTCAGACTTGCGTGTGCGGCAAGGGTCCCAGCGCCTCAGACTGGAGAATACATGAATGACACAGCCCTCAGACTTGCGTGTGCTGCAAGGGTCACAGCGCCTCAGACTGGAGAAGACATGAATGACCCAGCCCTCAGACTTGCATGTGCGGCAAGGGTCACAGTGCCTCAGACTGGAGAATACATGAATGACCCAGCCCTCAGACTTGCGTGTGCGGCAAGGGTCACAGCGCCTCAGACGGGAGAATACATGAATGACCCAGCCCTCAGACTTGCGTGTCCGGCATGGGTCACAGCCCCTCAGACTGGAGAATACATGAATGACCCAAGCCCTCAGACTTGCGTGTGCGGCAAGGGTTACAGCGCCTCAGACTGGAGAATACATGAATGACCCAAGCCCTCAGACTTTCGTGTGCGGCAAGGGTCACAGCGCCTCAGACTGGAGAATACATGAATGTCCCAAGCCCTCAGACTTACGTGTGCGGCAATGGTTACAGCGCCTCATACTGGAGAATACATGAATGACCCAAGCCCTCAGACTTGCGTGTGCGGCAAGGGTCACAGCGCCTCAGATTGGAGAACACATGAATGACCCAAGCCCTCAGACTTGCGTGTGCAGCAAGAGTCACAGCGCCTCAGACTGGAGAACACATGAATGACCCAAGCCCTCAGACTTGCGTGTGCGGCAAGGGCCCCAGCGCCTCAGACTGGAGAACCCTTGAATGACACAGCCCTCAGACTTCGGTGTGCGGCAAGGGTCACAGCACCTCAGACTGGAGAAGACATGAATGACCCAGCCCTCAGACATGCATGTGCGGCAAGGGTCACAGTGCCTCAGACGGGAGAATACATGAATGACCCAGCCCTCAGACTTGCGTGTGCGGCAAGGGTCACAGCGCCTCAGAAGGGAGAATACATGAATGACCCAGCCCTCAGACTTGCGTGTGCGGCAAGGGTCACAGCGCCTCAGACTGGAGAATACATGAATGACCCAGCCCTCAGACCTGCGTGTGCGGCAAGGGTCACAGCGCCTCAGACGGGGGAATTCATGAATGACCCAGCCCTCAGACTTGCGTGTCCGGCAAGGGTCACAGCCCCTCAGACTGGAGAATACATGAATGACCCAAGCCCTCAGACTTGCGTGTGCGGCAAGGGTTACAGCGCCTCAGACTGGAGAATACATGAATGACCCAAGCCCTCAGACTTGCGTGTGCGGCAAGGGTCAGAGCGCCTCAGACTGGAGAATAGATGAATGACCCAAGCCCTCAGACTTACGTGTGCGGCAATTGTCACAGCGCCTCATACTGGAGAATACATGAATGACCCAAGCCCTCAGACTTGCGTGTGCGGCAAGGGTCACAGCGACTCAGATTGGAGAACACATGAATGACCCAAGCCCTCAGACTTGCGTGTGCAGCAAGAGTCACAGCGCCTCAGACTGGAGAACACATGAATGACCCAAGCCCTCAGACTTGCGTGTGCGGCAAGGGCCCCAGCGCCTCAGACTGGAGAACCCTTGAAGGACACAGCCCTCAGACTTGCAAGTGCGGCAAGGGTCACAGCGCCTCAGACTGGAGAAGACATGAATGACCCAGCCCTCAGACTTGCATGTGCGGCAAGGGTCACAGTGCCTCAGACGGGAGAATACATGAATGACCCAGCCCTCAGACTTGCGTGTGCGGCAAGGGTCACAGTGCCTCAGAAGGGAGAATACATGAATGACCCAGCCCTCAGACTTGCGTGTGCGGCAAGGGTCACAGCGCCTCAGACTGGAGAATACATGAATGACCTAGCCCTCAGACTTGCGTGTGCGGCAAGGGTCACAGCGCCTCAGACAGGAGAATACATGAATGACCCAGCCCTCAGACTTGCGTGTCCGGCAAGGGTCACAGCCCCTCAGACTGGAGAATACATGAATGACCCAAGCCCTCAGACTTGCGTGTGCGGCAAGGATTACAGCCCCTCAGACTGGAAAATACATGAATGACCCAAGCCCTCAGACTTGCGTGTGCGGCAAGGGTCACAGCGCCTCAGACTGGAGAATACATGAATGACCCAAGCCCTCAGACTTACATGTGCGGCAATGGTCACAGCGCCTCATACTGGAGAATACATGAATGACCCAAGCCCTCAGACTTGCGTGTGCGGCAAGGGTCACAGCGCCTCAGATTGGAGAACACATGAATGACCCAGCCCTCAGACTTGCGTGCGCGGCAAGGGTCACAGCGCCTCAGACTGGAGAATACATGAATGACCCAAGCCCTCAGACTTGCGTGTGCAGCAAGGGCCCCAGTGCCTCAGATTGGAGAATACATGAATGACCCAGCCCTCAGACTTGCGTGTGTGGCAAGGGTCCCAGCGCCTCAGACTGGAGAATACATGAATGACCCAGACCTCAGACTTGTGTGTGCTGCAAGGGTCCCAGCGCCTCAGACTGGAGAATACATGAATGACCCAGCCCTCAGACTTGCGTGTGCGGCAAGGGTCCCAGCGCCTCAGACTGGAGAATACATGAATGACCTAGCCCTCAGACCTGTGTGTGCGGCAAGGGTCCCAGCGCCTCAGACTGGACAATACATGAATGACCTAGCCCTCAGGCTTGCGTGTGCGGCAAGGGTCACAGCGCCTCAGACTGGAGAACACATAATTGACCCAAGCCCTCAGACTTGCGTGTGCGGCAAGGGCCCCAGCGCCTCAGACTGGAGAACCCTTGAACGACACAAACACTCAGACTTGGGTGTGCGGCAAGGGCCCCAGCGCCTCAGACTGGAGAACACATGAATAACCCAGCCCTCAGACTTGTGTATGCGGAAAGGGCCCCAGCGCCTCAGACTGGAGAATACATGAATGACCCAGCCCTCAGACTTGCATGTGTGGCAAGGGTCCCAGCGCCTCAGACTGGAGAATACATGAATGACCCAGCCCTCAGACTTGCGTGTGCGGCAAGGGTCCCAGCGCCTCAGACTGGAGAATACATGAATAACCCAGCCCTCAGAATTGCTTTTGCGGCAAGGGTTCCAGCGCCTCTGACTGGAGAACACATGAATGACCCAGCCCTTAGACTTGCGTGTGCGGCAAGGGTCCCAGCGCCTCAGACTGGAGAATACATGAATGACCCAGCCCTCAGACTTGCGTGTGCGGCAAGGGTCCCAGCGCCTCAGACTGGAGAATACATGAATGACCCAGCCCTCAGACTTGCGTTTGCGGCAAAAGGCCCCAGCGCCTCAGACTGGAGAACACATGAATGACCCAGCCCTCAGACTTGCGTGTGCGGCAAGGGTCCCAGCGCCTCAGACTGGAGAATACATGAACGACCCAGCCCTCAGACTTGCGTGTGCGGCAAGGGTCCCAGCGCCTCAGACTGGAGAATACATGAACGACCCAGCCCTCAGACTTGCGTGTGCGGCAAGGGTCCCAGCGCCTCAGACTGGAGAATACATGAATGACCCAGCCCTCGGACTTGCATGTGCGGCAAGTGTCCCAGCGCCTCAGACTGGAGAATACATGAATGACCCAGCCCTCAGACTTGCATGTGCGGCAAGGGTCCCAGCGCCTCAGACTGGAGAATACATGAATGACACAGCCCTCAGACTTGCGTGTGCGGCAAGGGTCACAGCGCCTCAGACTGGAGAAGAAATGAATGACCCAGCCCTCAGACTTGCTTGTGCGGCAAGGGTCACAGTGCCTCAGACGGGAGAATACATGAATGACCCAGCCCTCAGACTTGCGTGTGCGGCAAGGGTCACAGCGCCTCAGAAGGGAGAATACATGAATTACCCAGCCCTCAGACTTGCGTATGCGGCAAGGGTCACAGCGCCTCAGACTGGAGAATACATGAATGACCCAGCCCTCAGACTTGCGTGTGCGGCAAGGGTCACAGAGCCTCAGACGGGAGAATACATGAATGACCCAGCCCTCAGACTTGCGTGTCCGGCAAGGGTCACAGCCCCTCAGACTGGAGAATACATGAATGACCCAAGCCCTCTGACTTGCGTGTGCGGCAAGGGTTACAGCGCCTCAGACTGGAGAATACATGAATGACCCAAGCCCTCAGACTTGCATGTGCGGCAAGGGTCACAGCGCCTCAGACTGGAGAATACATGAATGACCCAAGCACTCAGACTTACGTGTGCGGCAATGGTCACTGTGCCTCATACTGGAGAATACATGAATGACCCAAGCCCTCAGACTTGCGTGTGCGGCAAGGGTCACAACGCCTCAGATTGGAGAACACATGAATGACCCAAGCCCTCAGACTTGCGTGTGCAGCAAGAGTCACAGCGCCTCAGACTGGAGTACACATGAATGACCCAAGCCCTCAGACTTGCGTGTGCGGCAAGGGCCCCAGCGCCTCAGACTGGAGAACCCTTGCATGACACAGCCCTCAGACTTGCGTGTGCGACAAGGGTCACAGCGCCTCAGACTGGAGAAGACATGAATGACCCAGCCCTCAGACTTGCATGTGCGGCAAGGGTCACAGTGCCTCAGACGGGAGAATACATGAATGGCCCAGCCCTCAGACTTGCATGTGCGGCAAGGGTCACAGCGCCTCAGAAGGGAGAATACATGAATGACCCAGCCCTCAGACTTGCGTGTGCGGCAAGGGTCACAGCGCCTCAGACTGGAGAATACATGAATGACCCAGCCCTCAGACTTGCATGTGCGGCAAGGGTCATAGCGCCTCAGACAGGAGAATACATGAATGACCCAGCCCTCAGACTTGCGTGTGCGGCAAGGGTCACAGCGCCTCAGACAGGAGAATACATGAATGACCCAGCCCTCAGACTTGCGTGTCCGGCAAGGGTCACAGCCCCTCAGACTGGAGAATACATGAATGACCCAAGCCCTCAGACTTGCGTGTGCGGCAAGGATTACAGCCCCTCAGACTGGAAAATACATGAATGACCCAAGCCCTCAGACTTGCGTGTGCGGCAAGGGTCACAGCGCCTCAGACTGGAGAATACATGAATGACCCAAGCCCTCAGACTTACATGTGCGGCAATGGTCACAGCGCCTCATACTGGAGAATACATGAATGACCCAAGCCCTCAGACTTGCGTGTGCGGCAAGGGTCACAGCGCCTCAGATTGGAGAACACATGAATGACCCAGCCCTCAGACTTGCGTGCGCGGCAAGGGTCACAGCGCCTCAGACTGGAGAATACATGAATGACCCAAGCCCTCAGACTTGCGTGTGCAGCAAGGGCCCCAGTGCCTCAGATTGGAGAATACATGAATGACCCAGCCCTCAGACTTGCGTGTGTGGCAAGGGTCCCAGCGCCTCAGACTGGAGAATACATGAATGACCCAGACCTCAGACTTGTGTGTGCTGCAAGGGTCCCAGCGCCTCAGACTGGAGAATACATGAATGACCCAGCCCTCAGACTTGCGTGTGCGGCAAGGGTCCCAGCGCCTCAGACTGGAGAATACATGAATGACCTAGCCCTCAGACCTGTGTGTGCGGCAAGGGTCCCAGCGCCTCAGACTGGACAATACATGAATGACCTAGCCCTCAGGCTTGCGTGTGCGGCAAGGGTCACAGCGCCTCAGACTGGAGAACACATAATTGACCCAAGCCCTCAGACTTGCGTGTGCGGCAAGGGCCCCAGCGCCTCAGACTGGAGAACCCTTGAACGACACAAACACTCAGACTTGGGTGTGCGGCAAGGGCCCCAGCGCCTCAGACTGGAGAACACATGAATAACCCAGCCCTCAGACTTGTGTATGCGGAAAGGGCCCCAGCGCCTCAGACTGGAGAATACATGAATGACCCAGCCCTCAGACTTGCATGTGTGGCAAGGGTCCCAGCGCCTCAGACTGGAGAATACATGAATGACCCAGCCCTCAGACTTGCGTGTGCGGCAAGGGTCCCAGCGCCTCAGACTGGAGAATACATGAATAACCCAGCCCTCAGAATTGCGTTTGCGGCAAGGGTTCCAGCGCCTCTGACTGGAGAACACATGAATGACCCAGCCCTTAGACTTGCGTGTGCGGCAAGGGTCCCAGCGCCTCAGACTGGAGAATACATGAATGACCCAGCCCTCAGACTTGCGTGTGCGGCAAGGGTCCCAGCGCCTCAGACTGGAGAATACATGAATGACCCAGCCCTCAGACTTGCGTTTGCGGCAAAAGGCCCCAGCGCCTCAGACTGGAGAACACATGAATGACCCAGCCCTCAGACTTGCGTGTGCGGCAAGGGTCCCAGCGCCTCAGACTGGAGAATACATGAACGACCCAGCCCTCAGACTTGCGTGTGCGGCAAGGGTCCCAGCGCCTCAGACTGGAGAATACATGAACGACCCAGCCCTCAGACTTGCGTGTGCGGCAAGGGTCCCAGCGCCTCAGACTGGAGAATACATGAATGACCCAGCCCTCGGACTTGCATGTGCGGCAAGTGTCCCAGCGCCTCAGACTGGAGAATACATGAATGACCCAGCCCTCAGACTTGCATGTGCGGCAAGGGTCCCAGCGCCTCAGACTGGAGAATACATGAATGACACAGCCCTCAGACTTGCGTGTGCGGCAAGGGTCACAGCGCCTCAGACTGGAGAAGAAATGAATGACCCAGCCCTCAGACTTGCTTGTGCGGCAAGGGTCACAGTGCCTCAGACGGGAGAATACATGAATGACCCAGCCCTCAGACTTGCGTGTGCGGCAAGGGTCACAGCGCCTCAGAAGGGAGAATACATGAATTACCCAGCCCTCAGACTTGCGTATGCGGCAAGGGTCACAGCGCCTCAGACTGGAGAATACATGAATGACCCAGCCCTCAGACTTGCGTGTGCGGCAAGCGTCACAGAGCCTCAGACGGGAGAATACATGAATGACCCAGCCCTCAGACTTGCGTGTCCGGCAAGGGTCACAGCCCCTCAGACTGGAGAATACATGAATGACCCAAGCCCTCTGACTTGCGTGTGCGGCAAGGGTTACAGCGCCTCAGACTGGAGAATACATGAATGACCCAAGCCCTCAGACTTGCATGTGCGGCAAGGGTCACAGCGCCTCAGACTGGAGAATACATGAATGACCCAAGCACTCAGACTTACGTGTGCGGCAATGGTCACTGTGCCTCATACTGGAGAATACATGAATGACCCAAGCCCTCAGACTTGCGTGTGCGGCAAGGGTCACAACGCCTCAGATTGGAGAACACATGAATGACCCAAGCCCTCAGACTTGCGTGTGCAGCAAGAGTCACAGCGCCTCAGACTGGAGTACACATGAATGACCCAAGCCCTCAGACTTGCGTGTGCGGCAAGGGCCCCAGCGCCTCAGACTGGAGAACCCTTGCATGACACAGCCCTCAGACTTGCGTGTGCGACAAGGGTCACAGCGCCTCAGACTGGAGAAGACATGAATGACCCAGCCCTCAGACTTGCATGTGCGGCAAGGGTCACAGTGCCTCAGACGGGAGAATACATGAATGGCCCAGCCCTCAGACTTGCGTGTGCGGCAAGGGTCACAGCGCCTCAGAAGGGAGAATACATGAATGACCCAGCCCTCAGACTTGCGTGTGCGGCAAGGGTCACAGCGCCTCAGACTGGAGAATACATGAATGACCCAGCCCTCAGACTTGCATGTGCGGCAAGGGTCATAGCGCCTCAGACAGGAGAATACATGAATGACCCAGCCCTCAGACTTGCGTGTCCGGCAAGGGTCACAGCCGCTCAGACTGGAGAATACATGAATGACCCAAGCCCTCAGACTTGCGTGTGCGGCAAGGGTTACAGCGCCTCAGACTGGAAAATACATGAATGACCCAAGCCCTCAGACTTGCGTGTCTGGCAAGGGTCACAGCCCCTCAGACTGGAGAATACATGAATGACCCAAGCCCTCAGACTTGCGTGTGCGGCAAGGGTTACAGCGCCTCAGACTGGAGAATACATGAATGATCCAAGCCCTCAGACTTGCGTGTGCGGCAAGGGTCACAGTGCCTCAGACTGGAGAATACATGAATGACCCAAGCCCTCAGACTTACGTGTGCGGCAATGGTCACAGCGCCTCATACTGGAGAATACATGAATGACCCAAGCCCTCAGACTTGCGTGTGCGGCAAGGGTCACAGCGCCTCAGATTGGAGAACACATGAATGACCCAATCCCTCGGACTTGCGTGTGCAGCAAGAGTCACAGCGCCTCAGACTGGAGAACACATGAATGACCCAAGCCCTCAGACTTGCGTGTGCGGCAAGGGCCCCAGTGCCTCAGACTGGAGAACCCTTGAATGACACAAGCTTCCAGACTTGGGTGTGTGGCAAGGGCCCCAGCGCCTCAGACTGGAGAACACATGAATGACCCAGCCCTCAGACTTGCGTATGCGGAAAGGGCCCCAGCGCCTCAGACTGGAGAACACATGAATGACCCAGCCCTCAGACTTGCGTATGCGGAAAGGGCCCCAGCGCCTCAGACTGGAGAATACATGAATGACCCAGCCCTCAGACTTGCGTGTGCGGCAAGGGTCCCAGCGCCTCAGACTGGAGAATACATGAATGACCCAGCCCTCAGACTTGCGTGTGCGGCAAGGGCCCCAGCGCCTCAGACTGGAGAACCCTTGAATGACAAAAACACTCAGACTTGGGTGTGCAGCAAGGGCCCCAGTGCCTCAGACTGGAGAACACATGAATGACCCAGCCCTCAGACTTGCGTATGCGGAAAGGGCCCCAGCGCCTCAGACTGGAGAATACATGAATGACCCAGCCCTCAGACTTGCGTGTGTGGCAAGGGTCCCAGCGCCTCAGACTGGAGAATACATGAATGACCCAGACCTCAGACTTGCGTGTGCGGCAAGGGTCCCAGCACCTCAGACTGGAGAATACATGAATAACCCAGCCCTCAGAATTGCGTTTGCCGCAAGGGTCCCGGCGCCTCAGACTGGAGAACACATGAATGACCCAGCCCTCAGACTTGCTTGTGCGGCAAGGGTACCAGCGCCTCAGACTGGAGAATACATGAATGACCCAGCCCTCAGACTTGCGTGTGCGGCAAGGGTCCCAGCGCCTCAGATTGGAGAATACATGAATGACCCAGCCCTCAGACTTGCGTGTGCGGCAAGGGCCCCAGCGCCTCAGACTGGAGAACACATGAATGACCCAGCCCTCAGACTTGCGTGTGCGGCAAGGGTCCCAGCGCCTCAGACTGGAGAATACATGAACGACCCAGCCCTCAGACTTGCGTGTGCAGCAAGGGTCGCAGTGCCTCAGACTGGAGAATACATGAATGACCCAGCCCTCAGACTTGCGTGTGCGGCAAGGGTCCCAGCGCCTCAGACTCGAGAATACATGAATGACACAGCCCTCAGACTTGCGTGTGCGGCAAGGGTCACAGCGCCTCAGACTGGAGAAGACATGAATGACCCAGCCCTCAGACTTGCATGTGCGGCAAGGGTCACAGTGCCTCAGACGGGAGAATACATGAATGACCCAGACCTCAGACTTGCGTGTGCGGCAAGGGTCACAGCGCCTCAGAAGGGAGAATACATGAATGACCCAGCCCTCAGACTTGGGTGTGCAGCAAGGGTCACAGCGCCTCAGACTGGAGAATACATGAATGACCCAGCCCTTAGACTTGCGTGTGCGGCAAGGGTCACATCGCCTCCGACGGGAGAATACATGAATGACCCAGCCCTCAGACTTGCGTGTCCGGCAAGGGTCACAGCCCCTCAGACTGGAGAATACATGAATGACCCAAGCCCTCAGACTTGCGTGTGCGGCAAGGGTTACAGCGCCTCAGACTGGAGAATACATGAATGACCCAAGCCCTCAGACTTGCGTGTGCGGCAAGTGTCACAGCGCCTCAGATTGGAGAATACATGAATGACCCAAGCCCTCCGACTTACGTGTGCGGCAACGATCACAGCGCCTCATACTGGAGAATACATGAATGACCCAAGCCCTCAGACTTGCGTATGCGGCAAGGGTCACAGCGCGTCAGATTGGAGAACACATGAATGACGCAAGCCCTCAGACTTGCGTGTGCAGCAAGAGTCACAGCGCCTCAGACTGGAGAACACATGAATGACCCAAGCCCTCAGACTTGCGTGTGCGGCAAGGGCCCCAGCGCCTCAGACTGGAGAACCCTTGAAAGACACAGCCCTCAGACTTGCGTTTGCGGCAAGGGTCACAGCGCCTCAGACTGGAGTAGACATGAATGACCCAGCCCTCAGACTTGCATGTGCGGCAAGGGTCACAGTGCCTCAGACGGGAGAATACATGAATGACCCAGCCCTCAGACTTGCGTGTGCGGCAAGGGTCACAGTGCCTCAGAAGGGAGAATACATGAATGACCCAGCCCTCAGACTTGCGTGTGCGGCAAGGGTCACAGCGCCTCAGACTGGAGAATACATGAATGACCCAGCCCTCAGACTTGCGTGTGCGGCAAGGGTCACAGCGCCTCAGACGGGAGAATACATGAATGACCCAGCCCTCAGACTTGCGTGTCCGGCAAGGGTCACAGCCCCTCAGACTGGAGAATACATGAATGACCCAAGCTCTCAGACTTGCGTGTGCGGCAAGGGTCACAGCGCCTCAGACTGGAGAATACATGAATGACCCAAGCCCTCAGACTTACGTGTGCGGCAATGGTCACAGCGCCTCATACTGGAGAATACATGAATGACCCAAGCCCTCAGACTTGCGTGTGCGGCAAGGGTCACAGCGCCTCAGATTGGAGAACACATGAATGACCCAAGCCCTCAGACTTGCGTGTGCAGCAAGAGTCACAGCACCTCAGACTGGAGAACACATGAATGACCCAAGCCCTCAGACTTGCGTGTGCGGCAAGGGCCCCAGCGCCTCAGACTGGAGAACCCTTGAATGACACAAGCACCCAGACTTGGGTGTGCGGCAAGGGCCCCAGCGCCTCAGACTGGAGAACACATGAATGACCCAGCCCTCAGACTTGCGTATGCGGAAAGGGCCCCAGCGCCTCAGACTGGAGAATACATGAATGACCCAGCCCTCAGACTTGTGTGTGCAGCAAGGGTCCCAGCGCCTCAGACTGGAGAATCCATGGATGACCCAGCCCTCAGACTTGCGTGTGCGGCAAGGGTCCCAGCGCCTTAGACTGGAGAATACATGAACGACCCAGCCCTCAGACTTGCATGTGCGGCAAGGGTCCCAGCGCCTCAGACTGGAGAATACATGAATGACTCAGCCCTCAGACTTGCGTGTGCGGCAAGGGTCCCAGCGCCTCAGACTGGAGAATACATGAATGACCCAGCCCTCAGACTTGCGTGTGCGGCTAGGGTCCCAGCACCTCAGACTGGAGAATACATGAATGACACAGCCCTCAGACTTGCGTGTGCGGCAAGGGTCACAGCGCCTCAGACTGGAGAAGACATGAATGACCCAGCCCTCAGACCTGCGTGTGTGGCAAGGGTCCCAGCGCCTCAGACTGGACAATACATGAATGACCCAGCCCTCAGACTTGCGTGTGCGGCGAGGGTCCAGCGCCTCAGACTGGAGAACCCTTGAATGACACAGCCCTCAGACTTGGGTGTGTGGCAAGGGTCACAGCGCCTCAGACTGGAGAAGACATGAATGACCCAGCCCTCAGACATGCATGTGCGGCAAGGGTCACAGTGCCTCAGACGGGAGAATACATGAATGACCCAGCCCTCAGACTTGCGTGTGCGGCAAGGGTCACAGCGCCTCAGAAGGGAGAATACATGAATGACCCAGCCCTCAGACTTGTGTGTGCGGCAAGGGTCACAGCGCCTCAGACTGGAGAATACATGAATGACCCAGCCCTCAGACTTGCGTGTGCGGCAAGGGTCACAGCGCCTCAGACGGGAGAATTCATGAATGACCCAGCCCTCAGACTTGCGTGTCCGGCAAGGGTCACAGCCCCTCAGACTAGAGAATAGATGAATGACCCAAGCCCTCAGACTTACGTGTGCGGCAATTGTCACAGCGCCTCATACTGGAGAATACATGAATGACCCAAGCCCTCAGACTTGCGTGTGCGGCAAGGGTCACAGCGACTCAGATTGGAGAACACATGAATGACCCAAGCCCTCAGACTTGCGTGTGCAGCAAGAGTCACAGCGCCTCAGACTGGAGAACACATGAATGACCCAAGCCCTCAGACTTGCGTGTGCGGCAAGGGCCCCAGCGCCTCAGACTGGAGAACCCTTGAATGACACAGCCCTCAGACTTGCATGTGCGGCAAGGGTCACAGCGCCTCCGACTGGAGAAGACATGAATGACCCAGCCCTCAGACTTGCATGTGCGGCAAGGGTCACAGTGCCTCAGACGGGAGAATACATGAATGACCCAAGCCCTCAGACTTGCGTGTGCGGCAAGGATTACAGCGCCTCAGACTGGAGAATACATGAATGACCCAAGCCCTCAGACTTGCGTGTGCGGCAAGGGTCACAGCGCCTCAGATTGGAGAACACATGAATGACCCAGCCCTCAGACTTGCGTGTGCGGCAAGGGTCACAGCGCCTCAGACTGGAGAATACATGAATGACCCAAGCCCTCAGACTTGCGTGTGCAGCAAGGGCCCCAGTGCTTCAGATTGGAGAATACAGGAATGACCCAGCCCTCAGACTTGCGTGTGTGGCAAGGGTCACAGCGCCTCCGACGGGAGAATACATGAATGACCCAGCCCTCAGACTTGCGTGTCCGGCAAGGGTCACAGCCCCTCAGACTGGAGAATACATGAATGACCCAAGCCCTCAGACTTGCGTGTGCGGCAAGGGTTACAGCGCCTCAGACTGGAGAATACATGAATGACCCAAGCCCTCAGACTTGCGTGTGCGGCAAGGGTCACAGCGCCTCAGATTGGAGAATACATGAATGACCCAAGCCCTCAGACTTACGTATGCGGCAACGATCACAGCGCCTCATACTGGAGAATACATGAATGACCCAAGCCCTCAGACTTGCGTATGCGGCAAGGGTCACAGCGCGTCAGATTGGAGAACACATGAATGACGCAAGCCCTCAGACTTGCGTGTGCAGCAAGAGTCACAGCGCCTCAGACTGGAGAACACATGAATGACCCAAGCCCTCAGACTTGCGTGTGCGGCAAGGGCCCCAGCGCCTCAGACTGGAGAACCCTTGAAAGACACAGCCCTCAGACTTGCGTGTGCGGCAAGGGTCACAGCGCCTCAGACTGGAGAAGACATGAATGACCCAGCCCTCAGACTTGCATGTGCGGCAAGGGTCACAGTGCCTCAGACGGGAGAATACATGAATGACCCAGCCCTCAGACTTGCGTGTGCGGCAAGGGCCCCAGCGCCTCAGACTGAAGAACCCTTGAATGACACAAGCACCCAGACTTGGGTGTGCGGCAAGGGCCCCAGCGCCTCAGACTGGAGAACACATGAATGACCCAGCCCTCAGACTTGCGTATGCGGAAAGGGCCCCAGCGCCTCAGACTGGAGAATACATGAATGACCCAGCCCTCAGACTTGTGTGTGCAGCAAGGGTCCCAGCGCCTCAGACTGGAGAATCCATGGATGACCCAGCCCTCAGACTTGCGTGTGCGGCAAGGGTCCCAGCGCCTTAGACTGGAGAATACATGAACGACCCAGCCCTCAGACTTGCATGTGCGGCAAGGGTCCCAGCGCCTCAGACTGGAGAATACATGAATGACTCAGCCCTCAGACTTGCGTGTGCGGCAAGGGTCCCAGCGCCTCAGACTGGAGAATACATGAATGACCCAGCCCTCAGACTTGCGTGTGCGGCTAGGGTCCCAGCACCTCAGACTGGAGAATACATGAATGACACAGCCCTCAGACTTGCGTGTGCGGCAAGGGTCACAGCGCCTCAGACTGGAGAAGACATGAATGACCCAGCCCTCAGACCTGCGTGTGCGGCAAGGGTCCCAGCGCCTCAGACTGGAGAATACATGAATGACCCAGCCCTCAGACTTGCGTGTGCGGCAAGGGTCCAGCGCCTCAGACTGGAGAACCCTTGAATGACACAGCCCTCAGACTTGGGTGTGTGGCAAGGGTCACAGCGCCTCAGACTGGAGAAGACATGAATGACCCAGCCCTCAGACATGCATGTGCGGCAAGGGTCACAGTGCCTCAGACGGGAGAATACATGAATGACCCAGCCCTCAGACTTGCGTGTGCGGCAAGGGTCACAGCGCCTCAGAAGGGAGAATACATGAATGACCCAGCCCTCAGACTTGCGTGTGCGGCAAGGGTCACAGCGCCTCAGACTGGAGAATACATGAATGACCCAGCCCTCAGACTTGCGTGTGCGGCAAGGGTCACAGCGCCTCAGACGGGAGAATTCATGAATGACCCAGCCCTCAGACTTGCGTGTCCGGCAAGGGTCACAGCCCCTCAGACTAGAGAATAGATGAATGACCCAAGCCCTCAGACTTACGTGTGCGGCAATTGTCACAGCGCCTCATACTGGAGAATACATGAATGACCCAAGCCCTCAGACTTGCGTGTGCGGCAAGGGTCACAGCGACTCAGATTGGAGAACACATGAATGACCCAAGCCCTCAGACTTGCGTGTGCAGCAAGAGTCACAGCGCCTCAGACTGGAGAACACATGAATGACCCAAGCCCTCAGACTTGCGTGTGCGGCAAGGGCCCCAGCGCCTCAGACTGGAGAACCCTTGAATGACACAGCCCTCAGACTTGCATGTGCGGCAAGGGTCACAGCGCCTCCGACTGGAGAAGACATGAATGACCCAGCCCTCAGACTTGCATGTGCGGCAAGGGTCACAGTGCCTCAGACGGGAGAATACATGAATGACCCAGCCCTCAGACGTGCGTGTGCGGCAAGGGTCACAGCGCCTCAGAAGGGAGAATACATGAATGACCCAGCCCTCAGACTTGCGTGTGCGGCAAGGGTCACAGCGCCTCAGACTGGAGAATACATGAATGACCCAGCCCTCAGACTTGCGTGTGCGGCAAGGGTCACAGCGCCTCAGACGGGAGAATACATGAATGACCCAGCCCTCAGACTTGCGTGTCCGGCAAGGGTCACAGCCCCTCAGACTGGAGAATACATGAAAGACCCAAGCCCTCAGACTTGCGTGTGCGGCAAGGATTACAGCGCCTCAGACTGGAGAATACATGAATGACCCAAGCCCTCAGACTTGCGTGTGCGGCAAGGGTCACAGTGCCTCAGACTGGAGAATACATGAATGACCCAAGCCCTCAGACTTACGTGTGCGGCAATGGTCACAGCGCCTCATACTGGAGAATACATGAATGACCCAAGCCCTCAGACTTGCGTGTGCGGCAAGGGTCACAGCGCCTCAGATTGGAGAACACATGAATGACCCAGCCCTCAGACTTGCGTGTGCGGCAAGGGTCACAGCGCCTCAGACTGGAGAATACATGAATGACCCAAGCCCTCAGACTTGCGTGTGCAGCAAGGGCCCCAGTGCCTCAGATTGGAGAATACAGGAATGACCCAGCCCTCAGACTTGCGTGTGTGGCAAGGGTCCCAGCGCCTCAGACTGGAGAATACATGAATGACCCAGACCTCAGACTTGTGTGTGCTGCAAGGGTCCCAGCGCCTCAGACTGGAGAATACATGAATGACCCAGCCCTCAGACTTGCGTGTGCGGCAAGGGTCCCAGCGCCTCAGACTGGAGAATACATGAATGACCTAGCCCTCAGACCTGCGTGTGCGGCAAGGGTCCCAGCGCCTCAGACTGGAGAATACATAAATGACCCAGCCCTCAGACTTGCGTGTGCGGCAAGGGTCCAGCGCCTCAGACTGGAGAAACATGAATGACCCAGCCCTCAGACTTGCGCGTGTGGCAAGGGTCCCAGCGCCTCAGACTGGAGAATACATGAATGACCCAGCCCTCAGACTTGCGTGTGCGGCAAGGGTCACAGCGCCTCAGACGGGAGAATACATCAATGACCCAGCCCTCAGACTTGCGTGTGCGGCAAGGGTCACATCGCCTCAGACTGGAGAATACATGAATGACCCAGCCCTCAGACTTGCGTGTGCGGCAAGGGTCACAGCGCCTCAGACGGGAGAATACATGAATGACGCAGCCCTCAGACTTGCGTGTGCGGCAAGGGTCACAGCGCCTCAGACTGGAGAATACATGAATGACCCCGCCCTCAGACTTGCGTGTCCGGCAAGGGTCACAGCGCCTCAGACTGGAGAATACATGAATGTCCCAAGCCCTCAGACTTACGTGTGCGGCAATGGTTACAGTGCCTCATACTGGAGAATACATGAATGACCCAAGCCCTCAGACTTGCGTGTGCGGCAAGGGTCACAGTGCCTCAGATTGGAGAACACATGAATGACCCAAGCCCTCAGACTTGCGTGTGCAGCAAGAGTCACAGCGCCTCAGACTGGAGAACACATGAATGACCCAAGCCCTCAGACTTGCGTGTGCGGCAAGGGCCCCAGCGCCTCAGACTGGAGAACCCTTGAATGACACAGCCCTCAGACTTCGGTGTGCGGCAAGGGTCACAGCACCTCAGACTGGAGAAGACATGAATGACCCAGCCCTCAGACATGCATGTGCGGCAAGGGTCACAGTGCCTCAGACGGGAGAATACATGAATGACCCAGCCCTCAGACTTGCGTGTGCGGCAAGGGTCACAGCGCCTCAGAAGGGAGAATACATGAATGACCCAGCCCTCAGACTTGCGTGTGCGGCAAGGGTCACAGCGCCTCAGACTGGAGAATACATGAATGACCCAGCCCTCAGACTTGCGTGTGCGGCAAGGGTCACAGCGCCTCAGACGGGGGAATTCATGAATGACCCAGCCCTCAGACTTGCGTGTCCGGCAAGGGTCACAGCCCCTCAGACTGGAGAATACATGAATGACCCAAGCCCTCAGACTTGCGTGTGCGGCAAGGGTTACAGCGCCTCAGACTGGAGAATACATGAATGACCCAAGCCCTCAGACTTGCGTGTGCGGCAAGGGTCAGAGCGCCTCAGACTGGAGAATAGATGAATGACCCAAGCCCTCAGACTTACGTGTGCGGCAATTGTCACAGCGCCTCATACTGGAGAATACATGAATGACCCAAGCCCTCAGACTTGCGTGTGCGGCAAGGGTCACAGCGACTCAGATTGGAGAACACATGAATGACCCAAGCCCTCAGACTTGCGTGTGCAGCAAGAGTCACAGCGACTCAGACTGGAGAACACATGAATGACCCAAGCCCTCAGACTTGCGTGTGCGGCAAGGGCCCCAGCACCTCAGACTGGAGAACCCTTGAAGGACACAGCCCTCAGACTTGCATGTGCGGCAAGGGTCACAGCGCCTCAGACTGGAGAAGACATGAATGACCCAGCCCTCAGACTTGCATGTGCGGCAAGGGTCACAGTGCCTCAGACGGGAGAATACATGAATGACCCAGCCCTCAGACTTGCGTGTGCGGCAAGGGTCACAGTGCCTCAGAAGGGAGAATACATGAATGACCCAGCCCTCAGACTTGCGTGTGCGGCAAGGGTCACAGCGCCTCAGACTGGAGAATACATGAATGACCCAGCCCTCAGACTTGCGTGTGCGGCAAGGGTCACAGCTCCTCAGACAGGAGAATACATGAATGACCCAGCCCTCAGACTTGCGTGTCCGGCAAGGGTCACAGCCCCTCAGACTGGAGAATACATGAATGACCCAAGCCCTCAGACTTGCGTGTGCGGCAAGGATTACAGCCCCTCAGACTGGAAAATACATGAATGACCCAAGCCCTCAGACTTGCGTGTGCGGCAAGGGTCACAGCGCCTCAGACTGGAGAATACATGAATGACCCAAGCCCTCAGACTTACGTGTGCGGCAATGGTCACAGCGCCTCATACTGGAGAATACATGAATGACCCAAGCCCTCAGACTTGCGTGTGCGGCAAGGGTCACAGCGCCTCAGATTGGAGAACACATGAATGACCCAGCCCTCAGACTTGCGTGCGCGGCAAGGGTCACAGCGCCTCAGACTGGAGAATACATGAATGACCCAAGCCCTCAGACTTGCGTGTGCAGCAAGGGCCCCAGTGCCTCAGATTGGAGAATACATGAATGACCCAGCCCTCAGACTTGCGTGTGTGGCAAGGGTCCCAGCGCCTCAGACTGGAGAATACATGAATGACCCAGACCTCAGACTTGTGTGTGCTGCAAGGGTCCCAGCGCCTCAGACTGGAGAATACATGAATGACCCAGCCCTCAGACTTGCGTGTGCGGCAAGGGTCCCAGCGCCTCAGACTGGAGAATACATGAATGACCTAGCCCTCAGACCTGTGTGTGCGGCAAGGGTCCCAGCGCCTCAGACTGGACAATACATGAATGACCTAGCCCTCAGGCTTGCGTGTGCGGCAAGGGTCACAGCGCCTCAGACTGGAGAACACATAATTGACCCAAGCCCTCAGACTTGCGTGTGCGGCAAGGGCCCCAGCGCCTCAGACTGGAGAACCCTTGAACGACACAAACACTCAGACTTGGGTGTGCGGCAAGGGCCCCAGCGCCTCAGACTGGAGAACACATGAATAACCCAGCCCTCAGACTTGTGTATGCGGAAAGGGCCCCAGCGCCTCAGACTGGAGAATACATGAATGACCCAGCCCTCAGACTTGCATGTGTGGCAAGGGTCCCAGCGCCTCAGACTGGAGAATACATGAATGACCCAGCCCTCAGACTTGCGTGTGCGGCAAGGGTCCCAGCGCCTCAGACTGGAGAATACATGAATAACCCAGCCCTCAGAATTGCGTTTGCGGCAAGGGTTCCAGCGCCTCTGACTGGAGAACACATGAATGACCCAGCCCTTAGACTTGCGTGTGCGGCAAGGGTCCCAGCGCCTCAGACTGGAGAATACATGAATGACCCAGCCCTCAGACTTGCGTGTGCGGCAAGGGTCCCAGCGCCTCAGACTGGAGAATACATGAATGACCCAGCCCTCAGACTTGCGTTTGCGGCAAAAGGCCCCAGCGCCTCAGACTGGAGAACACATGAATGACCCAGCCCTCAGACTTGCGTGTGCGGCAAGGGTCCCAGCGCCTCAGACTGGAGAATACATGAACGACCCAGCCCTCAGACTTGCGTGTGCGGCAAGGGTCCCAGCGCCTCAGACTGGAGAATACATGAACGACCCAGCCCTCAGACTTGCGTGTGCGGCAAGGGTCCCAGCGCCTCAGACTGGAGAATACATGAATGACCCAGCCCTCGGACTTGCATGTGCGGCAAGTGTCCCAGCGCCTCAGACTGGAGAATACATGAATGACCCAGCCCTCGGACTTGCATGTGCGGCAAGGGTCCCAGCGCCTCAGACTGGAGAATACATGAATGACACAGCCCTCAGACTTGCGTGTGCGGCAAGGGTCACAGCGCCTCAGACTGGAGAAGAAATGAATGACCCAGCCCTCAGACTTGCTTGTGCGGCAAGGGTCACAGTGCCTCAGACGGGAGAATACATGAATGACCCAGCCCTCAGACTTGCGTGTGCGGCAAGGGTCACAGCGCCTCAGAAGGGAGAATACATGAATTACCCAGCCCTCAGACTTGCGTATGCGGCAAGGGTCACAGCGCCTCAGACTGGAGAATACATGAATGACCCAGCCCTCAGACTTGCGTGTGCGGCAAGGGTCACAGAGCCTTAGACAGGAGAATACATGAATGACCCAGCCCTCAGACTTGCGTGTCCGGCAAGGGTCACAGCCCCTCAGACTGGAGAATACATGAATGACCCAAGCCCTCTGACTTGCGTGTGCGGCAAGGGTTACAGCGCCTCAGACTGGAGAATACATGAATGACCCAAGCCCTCAGACTTGCGTGTGCGGCAAGGGTCACAGCGCCTCAGACTGGAGAATACATGAGTGACCCAAGCACTCAGACTTACGTGTGTGGCAATGGTCACTGTGCCTCATACTGGAGAATACATGAATGACCCAAGCCCTCAGACTTGCGTGTGCGGCAAGGGTCACAACGCCTCAGATTGGAGAACACATGAATGACCCAAGCCCTCAGACTTGCGTGTGCAGCAAGAGTCACAGCGCCTCAGACTGGAGTACACATGAATGACCCAAGCCCTCAGACTTGCGTGTGCGGCAAGGGCCCCAGCGCCTCAGACTGGAGAACCCTTGAATGACACAGCCCTCAGACTTGCGTGTGCGACAAGGGTCACAGCGCCTCAGACTGGAGAAGACATGAATGACCCAGCCCTCAGACTTGCATGTGCGGCAAGGGTCACAGTGCCTCAGACGGGAGAATACATGAATGGCCCAGCCCTCAGACTTGCGTGTGCGGCAAGGGTCACAGCGCCTCAGAAGGGAGAATACATGAATGACCCAGCCCTCAGACTTGCGTGTGCGGCAAGGGTCACAGCGCCTCAGACTGGAGAATACATGAATGACCCAGCCCTCAGACTTGCATGTGCGGCAAGGGTCATAGCGCCTCAGACAGGAGAATACATGAATGACCCAGCCCTCAGACTTGCGTGTCCGGCAAGGGTCACAAAGTCAAGTCAAAGTCAACATTTATTATGTTTTGGCTCTCGCTGAGGGCCACATAAAAATTAAACACACCATAATACAATAGTAACAGATGAAAGAAAAAGAGATATATAAACATACATAATTAATGACGAAAGAGCAAAACACTACAGTAATCGGCTCTTAAAGTGAACCTCGGCAACATCCCAGCAACCTCAATAAATATTTAAGAACCCTTTAAAAAATTTAAAAATTCTACAACAAAACAGTTCATTAGGAGGGCAGTAAAGAGCATGTAAAAACAATTTAGCATTTGAAATTCCCAATTGTAAACAAATAGGTTTAATCCACTTAGATCGCAAGGAGCGTAAAGCAGGACAGATAAACAAGACGTGGTTACGATCTTGTACAGCGACATTACAGAAGTTACATAGAGGGGAGCCCCCGTACCATTTTGCTAAGAGTGAATTAAGAGGGAGCAAATCATGTCGTAGGAGGTACCATATCCTACGGACTCCATGAGGAATATTCCAGGTCAAATATTGTTGGGCCAGCTTGGGGGTGTATGTTTCTAGCAGAGATTCCCTGTCATATAATCTGGGTTGGGCAAGGGTATCCATCTTATAACATAGCTCCCACGAAGCTCTTTTTAATGAAGCTTTAAGTTCAGAGGGAGTAAGTAAGAATAGGGTACTCTCATCCAACTCTAACAGGGCCACAGCTTTCCTAAAATTTTTTAGTAGAGAGGAAAAATCATTAAGATTACCCAGTAACTCCTTTTTAATAAGTTCTCTTAGGGTACCAGGTTTTCCTCTAGCCAAGCATGCTACCCATCTTACCAGGGCCACCAGTCCCTGTGTCCAGCAACTTCGGAGTCCGAATTCTAATCTGCATGAAGAAGTAGAACATGCATTACTAAGCGATGTAATTTTCCGAAGTACCCGTCCTTCCATTTTTTGGAGGAATCCCCAATATTTCAGCTCCACTAATTCAATTCCATATAAAAGAGTAGCTGGCACTTTTGCTTTAAAAACTTCCAGAAAGAGTGAGAAGTGTCTCTTCCCAGTGGCATTATATAACGAACATAACCCCATACCATGGGTCAATGCTTTGCGAGAGTTATGTTCGATATGGGGAATCTCACTAAGATTCGCTGATATTATTTTGCCTAAAAAAGGATAAGATTTAGCCACGTCGAGTTTTTGCCCCCCAATAAACCACTTATAATTGCTAGATCTGCATTTTCTCTTACCAAAGATACACATGATTTTACTTTTTGATGTATTAATTTTCATATGGTGTGCTACAGCAAATTCATTCAATGCAAGCAGACGATTAGATAAACCCTTCGGGGTCAAATCCAAGACAAGAATATCGTCTGCATACATTAGGATAGATATAGCAGACCCTCCAATTTTCGGTGCCACTCCCTCACAAGATGAAATAAAAATTGGGAGGTCGGCCATATATAAAGAAAACAATATAGGCGCCAGTATACACCCTTGTTTAAGGCCATTCTGGGAGGGGATGGATGAAGTGAGACCCTCTTCACCGCCTTGTAGCACCTTACACCATGTGTTCATATGCAGAGAACGAACCAATGCAAGTAAGTATCCTGGCATACCCAATGCCGCTAATTTTCTCCACAGCGATGGGCGGTCCACTTTGTCAAACGCCGTGGAGAAGTCAATGAATGCGGCATATAAGCCACCATCACGGATGCATACATACTTGTCACTGATCACCTGCAATAATGTCAGGTTATCTAGCGTTCCGTGCTCTTCACGGAAACCAGTTTGTTCCATTGGTAAAATCTTATTAATTTCTGCCCATTCCATAATTAACATTAATAAACATTTGGCGAAAATTTTTCCTATGGCATCTAATAAAGCTATTAGACGATAATTAGATGGCAGCTCCCGATCCCCCTTTTTAAATATAGGAATTAATATACTACCCCTCCAGGAGTCAGGGACAGTTCTTGTTAAAAAGCAAGCCTGAAATATAGGGAGGAGAATCCTACTCCAGGTAGCGATATCCTGCTTAATGGTTGACATGGGCAGTTCGTCTGGACCCATGGCTCCGGTAGAGCGCATACTCATTATCGCAGCAACTATTGTTTTTTCAGTAGGGAGAATGATTTTTTGCATACCATTTAAATCCAACATACCTATATCATCCAGTACTTCATTTGGAGCATATAATGCAGTTACAAATACTGTCCAGACTTCTTCGCAGATGGCTATAGGACGGGCAGTTACTATGGTACCACAGCCTTTCCTTATTATGGACCAAAATTCTCTAGATCGATTAAAGGTTATAGCCTCCCTCAAACTAATCCAAAGAGAATCTTCTTTTTCTCTTTTCAATTTTAGTCTCAATCTAACTCTTCTACGTTTTAATAAGGCTAGTAGAGACTCATTTTCCTCAGATCTATTAAGATATTGTTTCCTGATTAGTGCATTTATCTCCCTATTCAGGAAAAATAGAGGACTAGGAGAAAAATGTGGTCTTTTAGGGTTTCCCTTTTTCTTGGCAAATCCAATAACTTTTTTAATAAGGTTTTCGAGTTGTAGGAATTCTGTACCCTCCCACTGATCGAGTTCTAGTAAAGTTTGAGCCAGGAGGCTTTGTACATCCTTCATGGTAGTGGGACCCCAAAAACATCTACCCGACCTTCGATCAATGGAAAGATCTCTATGCTTTAAGGACCAAGAATTAGTTTCAGGAAGGGTTAGTGAAAGAGTTAAATTAATTATTTTATGATCACTCAGTATAGAATGAGTGATCACCATATCCCTAATCAAATGGAACGACTCATAGTCCGTAATGGCATAGTCCAAAATAGACTCACCCCTGTATGAGCCATGTGTATAATGGGCAGGACTATCAGAGGGCATTCTACCATTAATAATAAGCCCTTCTAAGAGGCTAAGTTCCTCCAAGAGAATCTTACCTCTTTTATTAGATTTTATTTTAGTAGGCCAAGCCATTTGAGGTATATTATATACTTCTTCCTTAAGTTTATTTCTGAACTTAACTAAAGTAGAGTTGGATATTTTACTATTTAAGTCTCCAACCATCAGTATATAGGGGGGATATTCAGCCTCCAATAGCTTTGTTACATAAGAAAACATTCGCTTCATAACTGAATTAAAACATTCCTCGGGAGGGATGTATACATTTAAAATAACAAACGAAGACCGCGTGCCTACATTGCCTAAGTTACTGATAGTTATAGATTGAAAGAGATTACTAGAGTCTGAGTAGTGTGTATATTGCCATTGAAGAGAGGTGGATAAAAGACAAGCAATTCCACCTTTCGCATGGCCTTTTTTTGAAGGTTTTGCTGAAGCCTCCAGGACAAAAAACTCTTTCCCTACATAGGGGAGATTTTTACACCACGTCTCCTGGAGACATATTACATCAACGTTTAAAGAAGATAAAAAGTCAAATTTCTCAGGGGAATTAAACATGCCAGCAGCGTTCCAAGAGACAATTTTTAAGTTATTGTTAAAGATGTTGGAAGAGTCGTGGGTTACTCGCGGAATTAGTAGATAAAACCCCGGGCAACCAGTTCCGCATCTGATTGTCTTCTATTAGAGGGACATCTGTATTATCAGGCAATGGCAGGGCCTGAGATACCATTCTTTTGCCCTTTGAGACCCAGATTTTTAGATCTTTATTACCAAAGTAATGATCATCCTGTGTAAATACTGGATTAACAATACTATCTCTAGAGGCAATAGATAAGGCCTTCTTATAAAGAGGTAATACGTCAATTCCTCTACATTGGAAAAATTCCGCCTGTTGTAGAACAAGATTAGTAATTATTTTTGAGTAGAAAGTTACTCTTGTTCGTTGTCCAGTAATTGATTTTATTGGAAGAACTAAATCAATATCATTTGACAAAATCAATTTTAGACTATCCATCTCTTTAAAACAGTTAAGCAGCCAAGACCTATTCATTTTTACATCCTGATCGAACAACGGAAGAAAATCCAGTGTTAATGTATCCACACATATCGTTGCGCATTTTACTGGTTGAATATTTAAGCCACTAGCAGTATCAGGTTGGGGCCGGAAAATAGATGCAGATGGATTTAATATTTTTACCACTTGCGGCGGAATTCCCGTAGCATCAACCAGCACGGATAAGGGTTCTGGCGCTTGTAACACATGAGATGGAATTACCTCATTTGTACAGCCCCCAGCCATATTATCCTCCAATACTTTATTAAATGCATCGTCCGCTACCTTATTGTTGGTGATATTCAGTAGTGGGTTTTCCCCATTTCCTACCTCCTCTCGCGCTTCAGGGCTTATGTTTTTTTGAAAAATGATTTGCCTTGGCCTTTTTTTCTTATATTTACGTAATAACTTCCTATTTTTCCCTTTTAATTTTTCTTTTCTGATTTTAGTCTGAGCCGGCAATCCATCCGGTCCCTTTTTTTCCTGAGTAAAGATGGGAAAAAGATCATTTTCGATCGTTTGTACCATCTCTACCAAGTTATCATCCTTGACAATGGGCTTTAAGAGTTTGCTTTGCCCAGTGACAGATAAGGTAGGGCTCTTGAGAGGTGTATGGATGTCTGCCTTTACAGACAATTTCATAGGGATATTACCCTGCAAGAGATTGATACAATTTGACGCAGTTCGAACTGCAGGTTCAGTGGGGGGTAATGTAACATTTTCAACTACAGGTTCGGAGGGGGGCAATGAAACATTAGCACCCTTTTTTGACAACATTTCCTTCAATATCTCAGACACAGATGACAAAATACAATCAGAACTCACAGCAAATTTACCAAGGAGTAACAATATAGAAGACAATATTTGTTCAAGCGCTATCAGAGATTCCGAAATTGGTTTCTCATTTTTTGGGTAGCTAGATTGAACAAAAGAACAAATCCCTGATAAATTAAATTGAGGAGACTTCAAATCACTATGCGTTAATAAATCATCTTGAGATTTGATTGATGGGGTGCTGCTATATAAAAGCATTCCAGAGGGAGTTGCTCTACTTGGAGTTTTACTCTCCCCAACCTGGGCAAACGGTTTCTTATCCATGTATCGACCACAAAGTTCGAGATCAATACTAGTGGAGATAGATGTAGCAGCAAAGTCTTCCTCCTCCTTTTCTCTTTCGATGAGAGTATTATGATCATGAGCTAAGGAATTTAAATCATTCATTTGAGGACAAAAAGATTTATTTATTTCAACCAGTACGTCAGTGTTTAAATCCATTTCCACATTGGTTTGTGGTTGCGAGTGAGGTGATAAAGCAGACTTTAAGATTATTGGGTCTTTTGCGAGTTTATTTCCTGATTTTTCCCAAATATGTTCCAGCTGCATCTGACCTTTCACTAACGCACTATTTTCAGACTTTTTCCTCAGGCGTGCGGGTTCAGATATCACCTCTACTTTGTCCCTTAAAACTTTCCCAGAACGTAATTTCTTTGTAGACATAATACTTCTAGAGAAACCAGCCCTTACGCCTGAAAGGCAATCGCAGATATCAACACACACAGTTTATAAAATATAAATACTGGAATACTGGAGGAAGCCGATAAGTTCACAGTAGCAGATGACAGAGTTACAGTCTGCAGATCATCAGTGTTTTTTTTTTTTTGTTCGAATATTTGCTGCAATTAGAAGCAGCGAAGATGTGCAGACAACAAAAGTATGAAATAAAAATAAAAATACCTGGGCCCAGCCCGGCCTACCTCGGCCACTGAGGGCCACAGAGGGCCCGCCCTTTGCCCGGGCTTAGCCCGGCGTCGCCCGCGCGCGTCCCGCGATGCGCGGTGCTTCAGCTCAATTTGTTCCAGCTGAGGGGGGCGTGGCGGGGAGGTTCTCTACGCCCAGTTGGCTTGTGGGCGCTGATGTTCCCCGGCCTCCTTGACGGCCAACAAGCCCACAAACAGCGAGTGTTTCCCGCGAAGCGGGAAACGCGAGCAGTGAATGACAAGCGCTGCCAAATAGCGCTGCAATTATCCCTTAAGCACAAGCGCTAGCAAGAAAGCACTTCAGGATTCTCAGGAGCCTTGCAAGTTCAGGCGTCTCGGCGAAGGTTCAGCTATTCACACAATTATCAGCCGGCTTCAGAAGCAAACGAAAAAGATCTCCGCACTTCAGCGCTGCCTCAGCGCAATTTGTTCCAGCTGAGGGGGGCGTGGCGGGGAGGTTCTCTACGCCCAGTTGGCTTGTGGGCGCTGATGTTCCCCGGCCTCCTTGACGGCCAACAAGCCCACAAACAGCGAGTGTTTCCCGCGAAGCGGGAAACGCGAGCAGTGAATGACAAGCGCTGCCAAATAGCGCTGCAATTATCCCTTAAGCACAAGCGCTAGCAAGAAAGCACTTCAGGATTCTCAGGAGCCTTGCAAGTTCAGGCGTCTCGGCGAAGGTTCAGCTATTCACACAATTATCAGCCGGCTTCAGAAGCAAACGAAAAAGATCTCCGCACTTCAGCGCTGCCTCAGCGCAATTTGTTCCAGCTGAGGGGGGCGTGGCGGGGAGGTTCTCTACGCCCAGTTGGCTTGTGGGCGCTGATGTTCCCAGGCCTCCTTGACGGCCAACAAGCCCACAAACAGCGAGTGTTTCCCGCGAAGCGGGAAACGCGAGCAGTGAATGACAAGCGCTGCCAAATAGCGCTGCAATTATCCCTTAAGCACAAGCGCTAGCAAGAAAGCACTTCAGGATTCTCAGGAGCCTTGCAAGTTCAGGCGTCTCGGCGAAGGTTCAGCTATTCACACAATTATCAGCCGGCTTCAGAAGCAAACGAAAAAGATCTCCGCACTTCAGCGCTGCCTCAGCGCAATTTGTTCCAGCTGAGGGGGGCGTGGCGGGGAGGTTCTCTACGCCCAGTTGGCTTGTGGGCGCTGATGTTCCCCGGCCTCCTTGACGGCCAACAAGCCCACAAACAGCGAGTGTTTCCCGCGAAGCGGGAAACGCGAGCAGTGAATGACAAGCGCTGCCAAATAGCGCTGCAATTATCCCTTAAGCACAAGCGCTAGCAAGAAAGCACTTCAGGATTCTCAGGAGCCTTGCAAGTTCAGGCGTCTCGGCGAAGGTTCAGCTATTCACACAATTATCAGCCGGCTTCAGAAGCAAACGAAAAAGATCTCCCAAGGGTCACAGCCGCTCAGACTGGAGAATACATGAATGACCCAAGCCCTCAGACTTGCGTGTGCGGCAAGGGTTACAGCGCCTCAGACTGGAAAATACATGAATGACCCAAGCCCTCAGACTTGCGTGTCTGGCAAGGGTCACAGCCCCTCAGACTGGAGAATACATGAATGACCCAAGCCCTCAGACTTGTGTGTGCGGCAAGGGTTACAGCGCCTCAGACTGGAGAATACATGAATGATCCAAGCCCTCAGACTTGCGTGTGCGGCAAGGGTCACAGTGCCTCAGACTGGAGAATACATGAATGACCCAAGCCCTCAGACTTACGTGTGCGGCAATGGTCACAGCGCCTCATACTGGAGAATACATGAATGACCCAAGCCCTCAGACTTGCGTGTGCGGCAAGGGTCACAGCGCCTCAGATTGGAGAACATATGAATGACCCAATCCCTCGGACTTGCGTGTGCAGCAAGAGTCACAGCGCCTCAGACTGGAGAACACATGAATGACCCAAGCCCTCAGACTTGCGTGTGCGGCAAGGGCCCCAGTGCCTCAGACTGGAGAACCCTTGAATGACACAAGCATCCAGACTTGGGTGTGTGGCAAGGGCCCCAGCGCCTCAGACTGGAGAACACATGAATGACCCAGCCCTCAGACTTGCGTATGCGGAAAGGGCCCCAGCGCCTCAGACTGGAGAACACATGAATGACCCAGCCCTCAGACTTGCGTATGCGGAAAGGGCCCCAGCGCCTCAGACTGGAGAATACATGAATGACCCAGCCCTCAGACTTGCGTGTGCGGCAAGGGTCCCAGCGCCTCAGACTGGAGAATACATGAATGACCCAGCCCTCAGACTTGCGTGTGCGGCAAGGGCCCCAGCGCCTCAGACTGGAGAACCCTTGAATGACAAAAACACTCAGACTTGGGTGTGCAGCAAGGGCCCCAGTGCCTCAGACTGGAGAACACATGAATGACCCAGCCCTCAGACTTGCGTATGCGGAAAGGGCCCCAGCGCCTCAGACTGGAGAATACATGAATGACCCAGCCCTCAGACTTGCGTGTGTGGCAAGGGTCCCAGCGCCTCAGACTGGAGAATACATGAATGACCCAGACCTCAGACTTGCGTGTGCGGCAAGGGTCCCAGCGCCTCAGACTGGAGAATACATGAATAACCCAGCCCTCAGAATTGCGTTTGCCGCAGGGGTCCCGGCGCCTCAGACTGGAGAACACATGAATGACCCAGCCCTCAGACTTGCTTGTGCGGCAAGGGTACCAGCGCCTCAGACTGGAGAATACATGAATGACCCAGCCCTCAGACTTGCGTGTGCGGCAAGGGTCCCAGCGCCTCAGATTGGAGAATACATGAATGACCCAGCCCTCAGACTTGCGTGTGTGGCAAGGGTCCCAGCGCCTCAGACTGGAGAACACATGAATGACCCAGACCTCAGACTTGCGTGTGCGGCAAGGGTCCCAGCGCCTCAGACTGGAGAATACATGAACGACCCAGCCCTCAGACTTGCGTGTGCGGCAAGGGTCCCAGCGCCTCAGACTGGAGAATACATGAATGACCTAGCCCTCAGACCTGCGTGTGCGGCAAGGGTCCCAGCGCCTCAGACTGGAGAATACATAAATGACCCAGCCCTCAGACTTGCGTGTGCGGCAAGGGTCCAGCGCCTCAGACTGGAGAAACATGAATGACCCAGCCCTCAGACTTGCGCGTGTGGCAAGGGTCCCAGCGCCTCAGACTGGAGAATACATGAATGACCCAGCCCTCAGACTTGCGTGTGCGGCAAGGGTCACAGCGCCTCAGACGGGAGAATACATCAATGACCCAGCCCTCAGACTTGCGTGTGCGGCAAGGGTCACATCGCCTCAGACTGGAGAATACATGAATGACCCAGCCCTCAGACTTGCGTGTGCGGCAAGGGTCACAGCGCCTCAGACGGGAGAATACATGAATGACGCAGCCCTCAGA
Organism: Lissotriton helveticus; assembly: GCF_964261635.1. Classification (NCBI taxonomy): domain Eukaryota; kingdom Metazoa; phylum Chordata; class Amphibia; order Caudata; family Salamandridae; genus Lissotriton; species Lissotriton helveticus. Next base: position 87,292,820 of record NC_136057.1, read on the forward strand.
CTTGCGTGTGCGGCAAGGGTCACAGCGCCTCAGACTGGAGAATACATGAATGACCCAGCCCTCAGACTTGCGTGTGCGGCAAGTGTCACAGCGCCTCAGACGGGAGAATACATGAATGACCCCGCCCTCAGACTTGCGTGTGCGGCAAGGTTCACAGCGCCTCAGACGGGAGAATACATGAATGACCCAGCCCTCAGACTTGCGTGTGCGGCAAGGGTCACAGCGCCTCAGACTGGAGAAACATGAATGACCCAGCCCTCAGACTTGCGTGTGCGGCAAGGGTCCCAGCGCCTCAGACTGGAGAACCCTTGAATGACACAAGCACTCAGACTTGCGTGTGCGGCAAGGGTCACAGCGCCTCAGACGGGAGAATACATGAATGACGCAGCCCTCAGACTTGCGTGTGCGGCAAGGGTCACAGCGCCTCAGACTGGAGAATACATGAATGACCCAGCCCTCAGACTTGCGTGTGCGGCAAGGGTCCCAGTGCCTCAGACTGGAGAATACATGGATGACCCAGCCCTCAGACTTGCGTGTGCGGCAAAGGTCCCAGCGGCTCAGACTGGAGAATACATGAACGACCCAGCCCTCAGACTTGCGTGTGCGGCAAGGGTCCCAGCGCCTCAGACTGGAGAATACATGAATGACCCAGCCCTCAGACTTGCGTGTGCGGCAAGGGTCCCAGCTCCTCAGACAGGAGAATACATGAATGACCCAGCCCTCAGACTTGCGTGTGCGGCAAGGGTCCCAGCGCCTCAGACTGGAGAATACATGAATGACACAGCCCTCAGACTTGCGTGTGCGGCAAGGGTCACATCGCCTCAGACTGGAGAAGACATGAATGACCCAGCCCTCAGACTTGCATTTGCGGCAGGGGTCACAGTGCCTCAGACGGGAGAATACATGAATGACCCAGCCGTCAGACTTGCGTGTGCAGCAAGGGTCACAGCGCCTCAGAAGCGAGAATACATGAATGACCCAGCCCTCAGACTTGCGTGTGCGGCAAGGGTCACAGCGCCTCAGACGGGAGAATACATGAATGACCCAGCCCTCAGACTTGCGTGTGCGGCAAGGTTCACAGCGCCTCAGACGGGAGAATACATGATTGACCCAGCCCTCAGACTTGCGTGTGCGGCAAGGGTCACAGCGCCTCAGACTGGAGAATACATGAATGACCAAAGCCCTCAGACGTGCGTGTGCAGCAAGGGCCCCAGCACCTCAGACTGGAGAACACATGAATGACCCAGCCCTTAGACTTGCGTGTGCGGCAAGGGTCCCAGCGCCCCAGACTGGAGAATACATGAATGACCCAGCCCTCAGACTTGCGTGTGCGGCAAGGGTCCAGCGCCTCAGACTGGAGAATACATGAATGACCCAGCCCTCAGACTTGCGTGTGCAGCAAGGGTCCCAGCGCCTCAGACTGGAGAATACATGAATGACCCAGCCCTCAGACTTTGCGTGTGCGGCAAGGGTCACAGCGCCTCAGACGGAAGAATACATGAATGACCCAGCCCTCAGACTTGCGTGTGCGGCAAAAGTCACAGCGCCTCAGACTGGAGAATCCATGAATGACCCAGCCCTCAGACTTGCGTGTGCGGCAAGGGTCACAGCGCCTCAGACGGAAGAATACATGAATGACCCAGCCCTCAGACTTGCGTGTGCGGCAAGGGTCACAGCACCTCAGACTGGAGAATATATGAATGACCCAGCCCTCAGACTTGCATGTGCGGCAAGTGTCACAGCGCCTCAATAGGGAGAATACATGAATGACCCAGCCCTCAGACTTGCGTGTGCGGCAAGGTTCACAGCGCCTCAGACGGGAGAATACATGAATGACCCAGCCCTCAGACTTGCGTGTGCGGCAAGGGTCACAGCGCATCAGACTGGATAATACATGAATGACCCAAGCCCTCAGACTTGCGTGTGCGGCAAGAGTCACAGCGCCTCAGACTGGAGAACACATGAATGACCCAAGCCCTCAGACTTGCGTGTGCAGCAAGGGCCCCAGCGCCTCAGACTGGAGAACCCTTGAATGACACAAACACTCAGACTTGGGTGTGCGGCAAAGGCCCCAGCGCCTCAGACTGGAGAACACATGAATGAACCAGCCCTCAGACTTGCGTATGCGGAAAGGGCCCCAGCGCCTCAGACTGGAGAATACATGAATGACCCAGCCCTCAGACTTGCGTGTGTGGCAAGGTTCCCAGCGCCTCAGACTGGAGAATACATGAATGATCCAGCCCTCAGACTTGCGTGTGCGGCAAGGGTCCCAGCGCCTCAGACTAGAGAATACATGAATAACCCAGCCCTCAGAATTGCGTTTGCGGCAAGGGTCCCAGTGCCTCAGACTGGAGAACACATGAATGACCCAGCCCTCAGACTTGCGTGTGCGGCAAGGGTCCCAGCGCCTCAGACTGGAGAATACATGAAATACCCAAGCCCACAGACTTGCGTGTGCGGCAATGGTCACAGCGCCTCAGACTGGAGAATACATGAATGACCCAAGCCCTCAGACTTGCGTGTGCGGCAAGGGTCACAGCGCCTCAGACTGGAGAACACATGAATGACCCAAGCCCTCAGACTTGCGTGTGCGGCAATGGTCACAGCGCCTCAGACTGGAGAATACATGAATGACCCAAGCCCTCAGACTTGCGTGTGCGGCAAGGGTCACAGCGCCTCAGACTGGAGAACACATGAATGACCCAAGCCCTCAGACTTGCGTGTGCGGCAAGAGTCACAGCGCCTCAGACTGGAGAACACATGAATGACCCAAGCCCTCAGACTTGCGTGTGCGGCAAGGGCCCCAGTGCCTCAGACTGGAGAACCCTTGAATGACACAAACACTCAGACTTGGGTGTGCGGCAAGGGCCCCAGCGCCTCAGACTGGAGAACACATGAATGACCCAGCCCTCAGACTTGCGTATGCGGAAAGGGCCCCAGCGCCTCAGACTGGAGAATACATGAATGACCCAGCCCTCAGACTTGCGTGTGTGGCAAGGGTCCCAGCGCCTCAGACTGGAGAATACATGAATGATCCAGCCCTCAGACTTGCGTGTGCGGCAAGGGTCCCAGCGCCTCAGACTAGAGAATACATGAATAACCCAGCCCTCAGAATTGCGTTTGCGGCAAGGGTCCCAGCGCCTCAGACTGGAGAACACATGAATGACCCAGCCCTCAGACTTGCGTGTGCGGCAAGGGTCCCAGCGCCTCAGACTGGAGAATACATGAATGACCGAGCCCTCAGACTTGCGTGTGCGGCAAGGGTCCCAGCGCCTCAGACTCGAGAATACATGAATGACTCAGCCCTCAGACTTGCGTGTGCGGCAAGCGTCCCAGCTCCTCAGACTGGAGAATCCATGAATGACCCAGCCCTCAGACTTGCGTGTGCGGCAAGGGTACCAGCGCCTCAGACTGGAGAATACATGAATGACACAGCCCTCAGACTTGCGTGTGCGGCACGGGTCACATCGCCTCAGACTGGAGAAGACATGAATGACCCAGCCCTCAGACTTGCATGTGCGGCAAGGGTCACAGTGCCTCAGATGGGAGAATACATGAATGACCCAGCCGTCAGACTTGCGTGTGCGGCAAGGGTCACAGCGCCTCAGAAGCGAGAATACATGAATGACCCAGCCCTCAGACTTGCGTGTGCGGCAAGGGTCACAGCGCCTCAGACGGGAGAATACATGAATGACCCAGCCCTCAGATTTGCGTGTGCGGCAAGGTTCACAGCGCCTCAGACGGGAGAATACATGATTGACCCAGCCCTCAGACTTGCGTGTGCGGCAAGGGTCACAGCACCTCAGACTGGAGAATACATGAATGACCCAGCCCTCAGACTTGCGTGTGCGGCAAGGGTCACAGCGCCTCAGACTGGAGAATACATGAATGACCCAAGCCCTCAGACTTGCGTGTGCAGCAAGGGCCCCAGCGCCTCAGACTGGAGAACACATGAATGACCCAGCCCTCAGACTTGCGTGTGCGGCAAGAGTCCCAGCGCCTCAGACTGGAGAATACATGAATGACCCAGCCCTCAGACCTGCGTGTGCGGCAAGGGTCCCAGCGCCTCAGACTGGAGAATACATGAATGACCCAGCCCTCAGACTTGCGTGTGCGGCAAGGGTCCAGCGCCTCAGACTGGAGAATACATGAATGACCCAGCCCTCAGACTTGCGTGTGCGGCAAGGGTCCCAGCGCCTCAGACTGGAGAATACATGAATGACCCAGCCCTCAGACTTGCGTGTTCGGCAAGGGTCACAGCGCCTCAGACGGGAGAATACATGAATGACCCAGCCCTCAGACTTGCGTGTGCGGCAAGGGTTACAGCGCCTCAGACTGGAGAATACATGAATGACCCAAGCCCTCAGACTTGCGTGTGCGGCAAGGGTCACAGCGCCTCAGATTGGAGAATACATGAATGACCCAAGCCCTCAGACTTGCGTGTGCGGCAAGAGTCACAGCGCCTCAGACTGGAGAATACATGAATGACCCAGCCCTCAGACTTGCGTGTGCGGCAAGGGTCACAGCGCCTCAGACGGAAGAATACATGAATGACGCAGCCCTCAGACTTGTGTGTGCGGCAAGGGTTACAGCGCCTCAGACTGGAGTATATATGAATGACCCAGCCCTCAAACTTGCATGTGCGGCAAGTGTCACAGTGCCTCAGAAGGGAGAATACATGAATGACCCAGCCCTCAGACTTGCGTGTGCGGCAAGGGTCACAGCGCCTCAGACTGGAGAATACATGAATGACCCAAGCCCTCAGACTTGCGTGTGCGGCAAGGTTCACAGCTTCTCAGACGGGAGAATACATGAATGACCCAGCCCTCAGACTTGCGTGTGCGGCAAGGGTCACAGCGCCTCAGACTGGATAATACATGAATGACCCAAGCCCTCAGACTTGCGTGTGCGGCAAGGGTCACAGCGCCTCAGACTGGAGAATAGATGAATGACCCAAGCCCTCAGACTTACGTTTGCGGCAATTGTCACAGCGCCTCATACTGGAGAATACATGAATGACCCAAGCCCTCAGACTTGCGTGTGCGGCAATGGTCACAGCGACTCAGATTGGAGAACACATGAATGACCCAAGCCCTCAGACTTGCGTGTGCAGCAAGAGTCACAGCGCCTCAGACTGGAGAACACATGAATGACCCAAGCCCTCAGACTTGCGTGTGCGGCAAGGGCCCCAGCGCCTCAGACTGGAGAACCCTTGAATGACACAGCCCTCAGACTTGCATGTGCGGCAAGGGTCACAGCGCCTCAGACTGGAGAAGACATGAATGACCCAGCCCTCAGACTTGCATGTGCGTCAAGGGTCACAGTGCCTCAGACGGGAGAATACATGAATGACCCAGCCCTCAGACTTGCGTGTGCGGCAAGGGTCACAGCGCCTCAGACTGGAGAATATATGAATGACCCAGCCCTCAGACTTGCATGTGCGGCAAGTGTCACAGCGCCTCAATAGGGAGAATACATGAATGACCCAGCCCTCAGACTTGCGTGTGCGGCAAGGTTCACAGCGCCTCAGACGGGAGAATACATGAATGACCCAGCCCTCAGACTTGCGTGTGCGGCAAGGGTCACAGCGCCTCAGACTGGATAATACATGAATGACCCAAGCCCTCAGACTTGCGTGTGCAGCAAGAGTCACAGCGCCTCAGACTGGAGAACACATGAATGACCCAAGCCCTCAGACTTGCGTGTGCGGCAAGGGCCCCAGCGCCTCAGACTGGAGAACCCTTGAATGACACAAACACTCAGACTTGGGTGTGCGGCAAAGGCCCCAGCGCCTCAGACTGGAGAACACATGAATGACCCAGCCCTCAGACTTGCGTATGCGGAAAGGGCCCCAGCGCCTCAGACTGGAGAATACATGAATGACCCAGCCCTCAGACTTGCGTGTGTGGCAAGGTTCCCAGCGCCTCAGACTGGAGAATACATGAATGATCCAGCCCTCAGACTTGCGTGTGCGGCAAGGGTCCCAGCGCCTCAGACTAGAGAATACATGAATAACCCAGCCCTCAGAATTGCGTTTGCGGCAAGGGTCCCAGCGCCTCAGACTGGAGAACACATGAATGACCCAGCCCTCAGACTTGCGTGTGCGGCAAGGGTCACAGCCCCTCAGACTGGAGAATACATGAATGACCCAAGCACTCAGACTTGCGTTTGCGGCAAGGGTTACAGCGTCTCAGACTGGAGAATACATGAATGACCCAAGCCCTCAGACTTGCGTGTGCAGCAAGGGTCACAGCGCCTCAGACTGGAGAATACATGAATGACCCAAGCCCTCAGACTTGCGTGTGCGGCAATGGTCACAGCGCCTCAGACTGGAGAATACATGAATGACCCAAGCCCTCAGACTTGCGTGTGCGGCAAGGGTCACAGCGCCTCAGACTGGAGAACACATGAATGACCCAAGCCCTCAGACTTGCGTGTGCGGCAAGAGTCACAGCGCCTCAGACTGGAGAACACATGAATGACCCAAGCCCTCAGACTTGCGTGTGCGGCAAGGGCCCCAGTGCCTCAGACTGGAGAACCCTTGAATGACACAAACACTCAGACTTGGGTGTGCGGCAAGGGCCCCAGCGCCTCAGACTGGAGAACACATGAATGACCCAGCCCTCAGACTTGCGTATGCGGAAAGGGCCCCAGCGCCTCAGACTGGAGAATACATGAATGACCCAGCCCTCAGACTTGCGTGTGTGGCAAGGGTCCCAGCGCCTCAGACTGGAGAATACATGAATGATCCAGCCCTCAGACTTGCGTGTGCGGCAAGGGTCCCAGCGCCTCAGACTAGAGAATACATGAATAACCCAGCCCTCAGACTTGCGTGTGCGGCAAGGGTCCAGCGCCTCAGACTGGAGAATACATGAATGACCCAGCCCTCAGACTTGCGTGTGCGGTAAGGGTCCCAGCGCCTCAGACTGGAAAATACATGAATGACCCAGCCCTCAGACTTGCGTGTTCGGCAAGGGTCACAGCGCCTCAGATGGGAGAATACATGAATGACCCAGCCCTCAGACTTGCGTGTGCGGCAAGAGTCACAGCGCCTCAGACTGGAGAATACATGAATGACCCAGCCCTCAGACTTGCGTGTGCGGCAAGGGTCACAGCGCCTCAGACGGAAGAATACATGAATGACGCAGCCCTCAGACTTGTGTGTGCGGCAAGGGTCACAGCGCCTCAGACTGGAGTATATATGAATGACCCAGCCCTCAGACTTGCATGTGCGGCAAGTGTCACAGCTCCTCAGAAGGGAGAATACATGAATGACCCAGCCCTCAGACTTGCGTGTGCGGCAAGGGTCACAGCGCCTCAGACTGGAGAATACATGAATGACCCAAGCCCTCAGACTTGCGTGTGCGGCAAGGTTCACAGCGCCTCAGACGGGAGAATACATGAATGACCCAGCCCTCAGACTTGCGTGTGCGGCAAGGGTCACAGCGCCTCAGACTGGATAATACATGAATGACCCAAGCCCTCAGACTTGCGTGTGCGGCAAGGGTCACAGCGCCTCAGACTGGAGAATAGATGAATGACCCAAGCCCTCAGACTTACGTGTGCGGCAATTGTCACAGCGCCTCATACTGGAGAATACATGAATGACCCAAGCCCTCAGACTTGCGTGTGCGGCAAGGGTCACAGCGACTCAGATTGGAGAACACATGAATGACCCAAGCCCTCAGACTTGCGTGTGCAGCAAGAGTCACAGCGCCTCAGACTGGAGAACACATGAATGACCCAAGCCCTCAGACTTGCGTGTGCGGCAAGGGCCCCAGCGCCTCAGACTGGAGAACCCTTGACTGACACAGCCCTCAGACTTGCATGTGCGGCAAGGGTCACAGCGCCTCAGACTGGAGAAGACATGAATGACCCAGCCCTCAGACTTGCATGTGCGTCAAGGGTCACAGTGCCTCAGACGGGAGAATACATGAATGACCCAGCCCTCAGACTTGTGTGTGCGGCAAGGGTCACAGTGCCTCAGAAGGGAGAATACATGAATGGCCCAGCCCTCAGACTTGCGTGTGCGGCAAGGGTCACAGCGCCTCAGACTGGAGAATACATGAATGACCCAGCCCTCAGACTGGCGTGTGCGGCAAGGGTCACAGCGCCTCAGACGGGAGAATACATGAATGACCCAGCCCTCAGACTTGCGTGTCCGGCAAGGGTCACAGCCCCTCAGACTGGAGAATACATGAATGACCCAAGCCCTCAGACTTGCGTGTGCGGCAAGGATTACAGCGCCTCAGACTGGAGAATACATGAATGACCCAAGCCCTCAGACTTGCGTGTGCGGCAAGGGTCACAGCGCCTCAGACTGGAGAATACATGAATGACCCAAGCCCTCAGACTTACGTGTGCGGCAATGGTCACAGCGCCTCATACTGGAGAATACATGAATGACCCAAGCCCTCAGACTTGCGTGTGCGGCAAGGGTCACAGCGCCTCAGATTGGAGAACACATGAATGACCCAGCCCTCAGACTTGCGTGTGCGGCAAGGGTCACAGCGCCTCAGACTGGAGAATACATGAATGACCCAAGCCCTCACACTTGCGTGTGCAGCAAGGGCCCCAGTGCCTCAGATTGGAGAATACATGAATGACCCAGCCCTCAGACTTGCATGTGTGGCAAGGGTCCCAGAGCCTCAGGCTGGAGAATACATGAATGACCCAGACCTCAGACTTGTGTGTGCTGCAAGGGTCCCAGCGCCTCAGACTGGAGAATACATGAATGACCCAGCCCTCAGACTTGCGTTTGCGGCAAGGGTCCCAGCGCCTCAGACTGGAGAATACATGAATGACCTAGCCCTCAGACCTGCGTGTGCGGCAAGGGTCCCAGCGCCTCAGACTGGAGAATACATGAATGACCCAGCCCTCAGACTTGCGTGTGCGGCAAGGGTCCAGCGCCTCAGACTGGAGAAACATGAATGACCCAGCCCTCAGACTTGCGCGTGCGGCAAGGGTCCCAGCACCTCAGACTGGAGAATATATGAATGACCCAGCCCTCAGACTTGCGTGTGCGGCAAGGGTCACAGCGCCTCAGACGGGAGAATACATGAATGACCCAGCACTCAGACTTGCGTGTGCGGCAAGGGTCACATCGCCTCAGACTGGAGAATACATGAATGACCCAGCCCTCAGACTTGCGTGTGCGGCAAGGGTCACAGCGCCTCAGACTGGAGAATACATGAATGACCCAGCCCTCAGACTTGCGTGTGCGGCAAGGGTCCCAGCGCCTCAGACTAGAGAATACATGAATAACCCAGCCCTCAGAATTGCGTTTGCGGCAAGGGTCCCAGCGCCTCAGACTGGAGAACACATGAATGACCCAAGCCCTCAGACTTGCGTGTGCGGCAAGGGCCCCAGCGCCTCAGACTGGAGAACCCTTGAATGACACAGCCCTCAGACTTGCATGTGCGGCAAGGGTCACAGCGCCTCAGACTGGAGAAGACATGAATGACCCAGCCCTCAGACTTGCATGTGCGGCAAGGGTCACAGTGCCTCAGACGGGAGAATACATGAATGACCCAGCCCTCAGACTTGCGTGTGCGGCAAGGGTCACAGCGCCTCAGAAGGGAGAATACATGAATGACCCAGCCCTCAGACTTGCGTGTGCGGCAAGGGTCACAGCGCCTCAGACTGGAGAATACATGAATGACCCAGCCCTCAGACTTGCGTGTGCGGCAAGGGTCACAGCGCCTCAGACGGGAGAATACATGAATGACCCAGCCCTCAGACTTGCGTGTCCGGCAAGGGTCACAGCCCCTCAGACTGGGGAATACATGAATGACCCAAGCCCTCAGACTTGCGTGTGCGGCAAGGATTACAGCGCCCCAGACTGGAGAATACATGAATGACCCAAGCCCTCTGACTTGCGTGTGCGGCAAGGGTCACAGCGCCTCAGACTGGAGAAGACATGAATGACCCAGCCCTCAGACTTGCATGTGCGGCAAGGGTCACAGTGCCTCAGAAGGGAGAATACATGAATGGCCCAGCCCTCAGACTTGCGTGTGCGGCAAGGGTCACAGCGCCTCAGACTGGAGAATACATGAATGACCCAGCCCTCAGACTGGCGTGTGCGGCAAGGGTCACAGCGCCTCAGACGGGAGAATACATGAATGACCCAGCCCTCAGACTTGCGTGTCCGGCAAGGGTCACAGCCCCTCAGACTGGAGAATACATGAATGACCCAAGCCCTCAGACTTGCGTGTGCGGCAAGGATTACAGCGCCTCAGACTGGAGAATACATGAATGACCCAAGCCCTCAGACTTGCGTGTGCGGCAAGGGTCACAGCGCCTCAGACTGGAGAATACATGAATGACCCAAGCCCTCAGACTTACGTGTGCGGCAATGGTCACAGCGCCTCATACTGGAGAATACATGAATGACCCAAGCCCTCAGACTTGCGTGTGCGGCAAGGGTCACAGCGCCTCAGATTGGAGAACACATGAATGACCCAGCCCTCAGACTTGCGTGTGCGGCAAGGGTCACAGCGCCTCAGACTGGAGAATACATGAATGACCCAAGCCCTCACACTTGCGTGTGCAGCAAGGGCCCCAGTGCCTCAGATTGGAGAATACATGAATGACCCAGCCCTCAGACTTGCATGTGTGGCAAGGGTCCCAGCGCCTCAGACTGGAGAATACATGAATGACCCAGACCTCAGACTTGTGTGTGCTGCAAGGGTCCCAGCGCCTCAGACTGGAGAATACATGAATGACCCAGCCCTCAGACTTGCGTTTGCGGCAAGGGTCCCAGCGCCTCAGACTGGAGAATACATGAATGACCTAGCCCTCAGACCTGCGTGTGCGGCAAGGGTCCCAGCGCCTCAGACTGGAGAATACATGAATGACCCAGCCCTCAGACTTGCGTGTGCGGCAAGGGTCCAGCGCCTCAGACTGGAGAAACATGAATGACCCAGCCCTCAGACTTGCGCGTGCGGCAAGGGTCCCAGCACCTCAGACTGGAGAATATATGAATGACCCAGCCCTCAGACTTGCGTGTGCGGCAAGGGTCACAGCGCCTCAGACGGGAGAATACATGAATGACCCAGCACTCAGACTTGCGTGTGCGGCAAGGGTCACATCGCCTCAGACTGGAGAATACATGAATGACCCAGCCCTCAGACTTGCGTGTGCGGCAAGGGTCACAGCGCCTCAGACTGGAGAATACATGAATGACCCAGCCCTCAGACTTGCGTGTGCGGCAAGGGTCCCAGCGCCTCAGACTAGAGAATACATGAATAACCCAGCCCTCAGAATTGCGTTTGCGGCAAGGGTCCCAGCGCCTCAGACTGGAGAACACATGAATGACCCAAGCCCTCAGACTTGCGTGTGCGGCAAGGGCCCCAGCGCCTCAGACTGGAGAACCCTTGAATGACACAGCCCTCAGACTTGCATGTGCGGCAAGGGTCACAGCGCCTCAGACTGGAGAAGACATGAATGACCCAGCCCTCAGACTTGCATGTGCGGCAAGGGTCACAGTGCCTCAGACGGGAGAATACATGAATGACCCAGCCCTCAGACTTGCGTGTGCGGCAAGGGTCACAGCGCCTCAGAAGGGAGAATACATGAATGACCCAGCCCTCAGACTTGCGTGTGCGGCAAGGGTCACAGCGCCTCAGACTGGAGAATACATGAATGACCCAGCCCTCAGACTTGCGTGTGCGGCAAGGGTCACAGCGCCTCAGACGGGAGAATACATGAATGACCCAGCCCTCAGACTTGCGTGTCCGGCAAGGGTCACAGCCCCTCAGACTGGGGAATACATGAATGACCCAAGCCCTCAGACTTGCGTGTGCGGCAAGGATTACAGCGCCCCAGACTGGAGAATACATGAATGACCCAAGCCCTCTGACTTGCGTGTGCGGCAAGGGTCACAGCGCCTCAGACTGGAGAAGACATGAATGACCCAGCCCTCAGACTTGCATGTGCGGCAAGGGTCACAGCGCCTCAGAAGGGAGAATACATGAATGACCCAGCCCTCAGACTTGCGTGTGCGGCAAGGGTCACAGCGCCTCAGACTGGAGAATACATGAATGACCCAGCCCTCAGACTTGCGTGTGCGGCAAGGGTCACAGCGCCTCAGACGGGAGAATACATGAATGACCCAGCCCTCAGACCTGCGTGTCCGGCAAGGGTCACAGCCCCTCAGACTGGAGAATACATGAATGACCCAAGCCCTCAGACTTGCGTGTGCGGCAAGGATTACAGCGCCTCAGACTGGAGAATACATGAATGACCCAAGCCCTCTGACTTGCGTGTGCGGCAAGGGTCACAGCGCCTCAGACTGGAGAATACATGAATGACCCAAGCCCTCAGACTTACGTGTGCGGCAATGGTCACAGCGCCTCATACTGGAGAATACATGAATGACCCAAGCCCTCAGACTTGCGTGTGCGGCAAGGGTCACAGCGCCTCAGATTGGAGAACACATGAATGACCCAGCCCTCAGACTTGCGTGTGCGGCAAGGGTCACAGCGCCTCAGAAGGGAGAATACATGAATGACCCAGCCCTCAGACTTACGTGTGCGGCAATGGTCACAGCGCCTCATACTGGAGAACACATGAATGACCCAGCCCTCAGACTTGCGTGTGCGGCAAGGGTCACAGCGCCTCAGAAGGGAGAATACATGAATGACACAAGCCCTCAGACTTACGTGTGCGGCAATGGTCACAGCGCCTCATACTGGAGAATACATGAATGACCCAAGCCCTCAGACTTGCGTGTGCGGCAAGGGTCACAGCGCCTCAGACTGGAGAATACATGAATGACCCAGCCCTCAGACTTGCGTGTGCGGCAAGGGTCACAGCGCCTCAGACGGGAGAATACATGAATGACCCAAGCCCTCAGACTTGCGTGTGCGGCAAGGATTACAGCGCCTCAGACTGGAGAATACATGAATGACCCAAGCCCTCAGACTTGCGTGTGCGGCAAGGGTCACAGCGCCTCAGACTGGAGAATATATGAATGACCCAAGCCCTCAGACTTACGTGTGCGGCAATTGTCACAGCGCCTCATACTGGAGAATACATGAATGACCCAAGCCCTCAGACTTGCGTGTGCGGCAAGGGTCACAGCGCCTCAGATTGGAGAACACATGAATGACCCAGCCCTCAGACTTGCGTGTGCGGCAAGGGTCACAGCGCCTCAGACTGGAGAATACATGAATGACCCAGCCCTCAGACTTGCGTGTGCGGCAAGGGTCCCAGCGCCTCAGACTGGAGAATACATGAATGACCTAGCCCTCAGACCTGCGTGTGCGGCAAGGGTCCCAGCGCCTCAGACTGGAAAATACATGAATGACCCAGCCCTCAGACTTGCGTGTGCGGCAAGGGTCCAGCGCCTCAGACTGGAGAAACATGAATGACCCAGCCCTCAGACTTGCGCGTGCGGCAAGGGTCCCATTTCGTCAGACTGGAGAATATATGAATGACCCAGCCCTCAGACTTGCGTGTGCGGCAAGCGTCACAGCGCCTCAGACGGGAGAATACATGAATGACCCAGCCCTCAGACTTGCGTGTGCGGCAAGGGTCCCAGCGCCTCAGACTAGAGAATACATGAATAACCCAGCCCTCAGAATTGCGTTTGCGGCAAGGGTCCCAGCGCCTCAGACTGGAGAACACATGAATGACCCAGCCCTCAGACTTGCGTGTGCGGCAAGGGTCCCAGCGCCTCAGACTGGAGAATACATGAATGACCGAGCCCTCAGACTTGCATGTGCGGCAAGGGTCCCAGCGCCTCAGACTGGAGAATACATGAACGACCCAGCCCTCAGACTTGCGTGTGCGGCAAGGGTCCCAGCGCCTCAGACTGGAGAATACATGAACGACCCATCCCTCAGACTTGCGTGTGCGGCAAGGGTCCCAGCGCCTCAGACTGGAGAATACATGAATGACCCAGCCCTGAGACTTGCGTGTGCGGCAAGGGTCCCAGCGCCTCAGACTCGAGAATACATGAATGACCCAGCCCTCAGACTTGCGTGTGCGGCAAGGGTCCCAGCGCCTCAGACTGGAGAATACATGAATGACACAGCCCTCAGACTTGCGTGTGCTGCAAGGGTCACAGCGCCTCAGACTGGAGAAGACATGAATGACCCAGCCCTCAGACTTGCATGTGCGGCAAGGGTCACAGTGCCTCAGACTGGAGAATACATGAATGACCCAGCCCTCAGACTTGCGTGTGTGGCAAGGGTCACAGCGCCTCAGAAGGGAGAATACATGAATGACCCAGCCCTCAGACTTGCGTGTGCGGCAAGGGTCACAGCGCCTCAGACTGGAGAATACATGAATGACCCAGCCCTCAGACTTGCGTGTGCGGCAAGGGTCACAGCGCCTCAGATGGGAGAATACATGAATGACCCAGCCCTGAGACTTGCGTGTCCGGCAAGGGTCACAGCCCCTCAGACTGGAGAATACATGAATGACCCAAGCCCTCAGACTTGCGTGTGCGGCAAGGGTTACAGCGCCTCAGACTGGAGAATACACGAATGACCCTAGCCCTCAGACTTTCGTGTGCGGCAAGGGTCACAGCGCCTCAGACTGGAGAATACATGAATGACCCAAGCCCTCAGACTAACGTGTGCGGCAATGGTCACAGCGCCTCATACTGGAGAATACATGAATGACCCAAGCCCTCAGACTTGCGTGTGCGGCAAGGGTCACAGCGCCTCAGATTGGAGAACACATGAATGACCCAAGCCCTCAGACTTGCGTGTGCAGCAAGAGTCACAGCGCCTCAGACTGGAGAACACATGAATGACCCAAGCCCTCAGACTTGCGTGTGCGGCAAGGGCCCCAGCGCCTCAGACTGGAGAACCCCTGAATGACACAGCCCTCAGACTTGGGTGTGCGGCAAGGGTCACAGCGCCTCAGACTGGAGAAGACATGAATGACCCAGCCCTCAGACATGCATGTGCGGCAAGGGTCACAGTGCCTCAGACGGGAGAATACATGAATGACCCAGCCCTCAGACTTGCGTGTGCGGCAAGGGTCACAGCGCCTCAGAAGGGAGAATACATGAATGACCCAGCCCTCAGACTTGCGTGTGCGGCAAGGGTCACAGCGCCTCAGACTGGAGAATACATGAATGACCCAGCCCTCAGACTTGCGTGTGCGGCAAGGGTCACAGCGCCTCAGACGGGAGAATTCATGAATGACCCAGCCCTCAGACTTGCGTGTCTGGCAAGGGTCACAGCCCCTCAGACTGGAGAATACATGAATGACCCAAGCCCTCAGACTTGCGTGTGCGGCAAGGGTTACATCGCCTCAGACTGGAGATTACATGAATGACCCAAGCCCTCAGACTTGCCTGTGCGGCAAGGGTCACAGCGCCTCAGACTGGAGAATAGATGAATGACCCAAGCCCTCAGACTTACGTGTGCGGCAATTGTCACAGCGCCTCATACTGGAGAATACATGAATGACCCAAGCCCTCAGACTTGCGTGTGCAGCAAGGGTCACAGCGACTCAGATTGGAGAACACATGAATGACCCAAGCCCTCAGACTTGCGTGTGCAGCAAGAGTCACAGCGCCTCAGACTGGAGAACACATGAATGACCCAAGCCCTCAGACTTGCGTGTGCGGCAAGGGCCCCAGCGCCTCAGACTGGAGAACCCTTGAATGACACAGCCCTCAGACTTGCATGTGCGGCAATGGTCACAGCGCCTCAGACTGGAGAAGACATGAATGACCCAGCCCTCAGACTTGCATGTGCGGCAAGGGTCACAGTGCCTCAGACGGGAGAATACATGAATGACCCAGCCCTCAGACTTGCGTGTGCGGCAAGGGTCACAGCGCCTCAGAAGGGAGAATACATGAATGACCCAGCCCTCAGACTTGCGTGTGCGGCAAGGGTCACAGCGCCTCAGACTGGAGAATACATGAATGACCTAGCCCTCAGACTTGCGTGTGCAGCAAGGGTCACAGCGCCTCAGACGGGAGAATACATGAATGACCCAGCCCTCAGACTTGCGTGTCCGGCAAGGGTCACAGCCCCTCAGACTGGAGAATACATGAATGACCCAAGCCCTCAGACTTGCGTGTGCGGCAAGGATTGCAGCGCCTCAGACTGGAGAATACATGAATGACCCAAGCCCTCAGACTTGCGTGTGCGGCAAGGGTCACAGCGCCTCAGACTGGAGAATACATGAATGACCCAAGCCCTCAGACGTACGTGTGCGGCAAGGGTCACAGCGCCTCAGATTGGAGAATACATGAATGACCCAGCCCTCAGACTTGCGTGTGCGGCAAGGGTCACAGCGCCTCAGACTGCAGAATACATGAATGACCCAAGCCCTCAGACTTGCGTGTGCAGCAAGGGCCCCAGTGCCTCAGATTGGAGAATACATGAATGACCCAGCCCTCAGACTTGCGTGTGTGGCAAGGGTCCCAGCGCCTCAGACTGGAGAATACATGAAAGATCCAGACCTCAGACTTGTGTGTGCTGCAAAGGTCCCAGCGCCTCAGACTGTAGAATACATGAATGACCCAGCCCTCAGACTTGCGTGTGCGGCAAGGGACCCAGCGCCTCAGACTGGAGAATACATGAATGACCTAGCCCTCAGACCTGCGTGTGCGGCAAGGGTCCCAGCGCCTCAGACTGGAGAATACATGAATGACCCAGCCCTCAGACTTGCGTGTGTGGCAAGGGTCCAGCGCCTCAGACTGGAGAAACATGAATGACCCAGCCCTCAGACTTGCGCGTGCGGCAAGGGTCCCAGCGCCTCAGACTGGAGAATACATGAATGACCCAGCCCTCAGACTTGCGTGTGCGGCAAGGGTCACAGCGCCTCAGACGGGAGAATACATGAATGACCCAGCCCTTAGACTTGCGTGTGCGGCAAGGGTCACATCGCCTCAGACTGGAGAATACATGAATGACCCAGCCCTCAGACTTGCATGTGCGGCAAGGGTCACAGCGCCTCAGACGGGAGAATACATGAATGACGCAGCCCTCAGACTTGCGTGTGCGGCGAGGGTCACAGCGCCTCAGACTGGAGAATACATGAATGTCCCAGCCCCCAGACTTGCGTGTGCGGCAAGTGTCACAGCGCCTCAGACGGGAGAATACATGAATGACCCCGCCCTCAGACTTGCGTGTGCGGCAAGGTTCACAGCGCCTCAGACGGGAGAATACATGAATGACCCAGCCCTCAGACTTGCGTGTGTGGCAAGGGTCACAGCGCCTCAGACTGGATAATACATGAATATCCCAAGCCCTCTGACTTGCGTGCGCGGCAAGGGTCACAGTGCCTCAGACTGGATAATACATGAATGACCCAGCCCTCGGACTTGCGTGTGCGGCAAGGGTCCAGCGCCTCAGACTGGAGAATACATGAATGACCCAAGCCCTCAGACTTGCATATGCGGCAAGGGTCACAGCGCCTCAGATTGGAGAACACGTGAATGACGCAAGCCCTCAGACTTGCGTGTGCAGCAAGAGTCACAGCGCCTCAGACTGGAGAACACATGAATGACCCAAGCCCTCAGACTTGCGTGTGCGGCAAGGGCCCCAGCGCCTCAGACTGGAGAACCCTTGAGTGACACAGCCCTCAGACTTGCGTGTGCGGCAAGGGTCACAGCACCTCAGACTGGAGAAGACATGAATGACCCAGCCCTCAGACTTGCATGTGCGGCAAGGGTCACAGTGCCTCAGACGGGAGAATACATGAATGACCCAGCCCTCAGACTTGCGTGTCCGGCAAGGGTCACAGCCCCTCAGACTGGAGAATACATGAATGACCCAAGCCCTCAGACTTGCGTGTGCGGCAAGGGTTACAGCGCCTCAGACTGGAGAATACATGAATGACCCAAGCCCTCAGACTTGCGTGTGCGGCAAGGGTCACAGCGCCTCAGACTGGAGAATACATGAATGACCCAAGCCCTCAGACTTACGTGTGCGGCAATGGTCACAGCGTCTCATACTGGAGAATACATGAATGACCCAAGCCCTCAGACTTGTGTGTGCGGCAAGGGTCACAGCGTCTCAGATTGGAGAACACATGAATGACCCAAGCCCTCAGACTTGCGTGTGCAGCAAGAGTCACAGCGCCTCAGACTGGAGAACACATGAATGACCCAAGCCCTCAGACTTGCGTGTGCGGCAAGGGCCCCAGCGCCTCAGACTGGAGAACCCTTGAATGACACAAGCACCCAGACTTGTGTGTGCAGCAAGGGTCCCAGCGCCTCAGACTGGAGAATCCATGGATGACTCAGCCCTCAGACTTGCGTGTGCGGCAAGGGTCCCAGCGCCTCAGACTGGAGAATACATGAACGACCCAGCCCTCAGACTTGCATGTGCGGCAAGGGTCCCAGCGCCTCAGACTGGAGAATACATGAATGAACCCAAGCCCTCAGACTTACGTGTGCGGCAATGGTCACAGCGCCTCATACTGGAGAATGCATGAATGACCCAAGCCCTCAGACTTGCGTGTGCGGCAAGGGTCACAGCGCCTCAGATTGGAGAACACATGAATGACCTAAGCCCTCGGACTTGCGTGTGCAGCAAGAGTCACAGCGCCTCAGACTGGAGAACACATGAATGACCCAAGCCCTCAGACTTGCGTGTGCGGCAAGGGCCCCAGCGCCTCAGACTGGAGAACCCTTGAATGACACAAGCACCCAGACTTGGGTGTGCGGCAAGGGCCCCAGCGCCTCAGACTGGAGAACACATGAATGACCCAGCCCTCAGACTTGCGTATGCGGAAAGGGCCCCAGCGCCTCAGACTGGAGAATATATGAATGACCCAGCCCTCAGACTTGTGTGTGCGGCAAGGGTCCCAGCGCCTCAGACTGGAGAATACATGAATGACCCAGCCCTCAGACTTGCGTGTGCGGCAAGGGTCACAGCGCCTCAGAAGGGAGAATACATGAATGACCCAGCCCTCAGACTTGCGAGTGCGGCAAGGGTCACAGCGCCTCAGACGGGAGAAAACATGAATGACCCAGCCCTCAGACTTGCGTGTGCGGCAAGGTTCACAGCGCCTCAGACGGGAGAATACATGATTGACCCAGCCCTCAGACTTGCGTGTGCGGCAAGGGTCACAGCGCCTCAGACGGGAGAATACATGAATGACCCAGCCCTCAGACTTGCGTGTGCGGCAAGGGTCACAGCGCCTCAGACTGGAGAACCCTTGAATGACACAGCCCTCAGACTTGCGTGTGCGGCAAGAGCCCCAGCGCCTCAGACTGGAGAACCCTTGAATGACACAGCCCTCAGACTTGCGTGTGCGGCAAGGGTCACAGCGCCTCAGACTGGAGAAGACATGAATGACCCAGCCCTCAGACTTGCATGTGCGGCAAGGGTCACAGTGCCTCAGACGGGAGAATACATGAATGACCCAGCCCTCAGACTTGCGTGTGCGGCATGGGTCACAGCGCCTCAGAAGGGAGAATACACGAATGACCCAGCCCTCAGACTTGCATGTGCGGCAAGGGTCACAGCGCCTCAGACTGGAGAATACATGAATGACCCAGCCCTCAGACTTGCGTGTGCGGCAAGGGTCACAGCGCCTCAGACGGGAGAATACATGAATGACCCAGCCCTCAGACTTGCGTGTCCGGCAAGGGTCACAGCCCCTCAGACTGGAGAATACATGAATGACCCAAGCCCTCAGACTTGCGTGTGCGGCAAGGGTCACAGCGCCTCAGACTGGAGAATACATGAATGACCCAAGCCCTCAGACTAACGTGTGCGGCAATGGTCACAGCGCCTCATACTGGAGAATACATGAATGACCCAAGCCCTCAGACTTGCGTGTGCGGCAAGGGTCACAGCGCCTCAGATTGGAGAACACATGAATGACCTAAGCCCTCAGACTTGCGTGTGCAGCAAGAGTCACAGCGCCTCAGACTGGAGAACACATGAATGACCCAAGCCCCCAGACTTGCGTGTGCGGCAAGGGCCCCAGCGCCTCAGACTGGAGAACCCTTGAATGACACAAGCACCCAGACTTGGGTGTGCGGCAAGGGCCCCAGCGCCTCAGACTGGAGAACACATGAATGATCCAGCCCTCAGACTTGCGTATGCGGAAAGGGCCCCAGCGCCTTAGACTGGAAAATACATGAATGACCCAGCCCTCAGACTTGCGTGTGCGGCAAGGGTCCCAGCGCCTCAGACTGGAGAATCCATGGATGACCCAGCCCTCAGACTTGCGTGTGCGGCAAGGGTCCCAGCGCCTCAGACTGGAGAATACATGAACGACCCAGCCCTCAGACTTGCATGTGCGGCAAGGGTCCCAGCGCCTCAGACTGGAGAATACATGAATGACCCAGCCCTCAGACTTGCGTGTGCGGCAAGGGTCCCAGCACCTCAGACTGGAGAATACATGAATGACACAGCCCTCAGACTTGCGTGTGCGGCAAGGGTCACAGCGCCTCAGACTGGAGAAGACATGAATGACCCAGCCCTCAGACTTGCATGTGCGGCAAGGGTCACAGTGCCTCAGACGGGAGAATACATGAATGACCCAGCCCTCAGACTTGCGTGTGCGGCAAGGGTCACAGCGCCTCAGAAGGGAGAATACATGAATGACCCAGCCCTCAGACTTGCGTGTGCGGCAAGGGTCACAGCGCCTCAGACGGGAGAATACATGAATGACCCAGCCCTCAGACTTGCGTGTGCGGCAAGGTTCACAGCGCCTCAGACGGGAGAATACATGATTGACCCAGCCCTCAGACTTGCGTGTGCGGCAAGGGTCACAGCGCCTCAGACGGGAGAATACATGAATGACCCAGCCCTCAGACTTGCGTGTGCGGCAAGGGTCACAGCGCCTCAGACTGGAAAACCCTTGAATGACACAGCCCTCAGACTTGCGTGTGCGGCAAGGGCCCCAGCGCCTCAGACTGGAGAACCCTTGAATGACGCAGCCCTCAGACTTGCGTGTGCGGCAAGGGTCACAGCGCCTCAGACTGGAGAAGACATGAATGACCCAGCCCTCAGACTTGCATGTGCGGCAAGGGTCACAGTGCCTCAGACGGGAGAATACATGAATGACCCAGCCCTCAGACTTGCGTGTGCGGCATGGGTCACAGCGCCTCAGAAGGGAGAATACATGAATGACCCAGCCCTCAGACTTGCGTGTGCGGCAAGGGTCACAGCGCCTCAGACTGGAGAATACATGAATGACCCAGCCCTCAGACTTGCGTGTGCGGCAAGGGTCACAGCGCCTCAGACGGGAGAATACATGAATGACCCAGCCCTCAGACTTGCGTGTCCGGCAAGGGTCACAGGCCCTCAGACTGGAGAATACATGATTGACCCAAGCCCTCAGACTTGCGTGTGCGGCAAGGGTCACAGCGCCTCAGACTGGAGAATACATGAATTACCCAAGCCCTCAGACTTACGTGTGCGGCAATGGTCACAGCGCCTCATACTGAAGAATACATGAATGACCCAAGCCCTCAGACTTGCGTGTGCGGCAAGGGTCACAGCGCCTCAGATTGGAGAACACATGAATGCCCTAAGCCCTTAGACTTGCGTGTGCAGCAAGAGTCACAGCGCCTCAGACTGGAGAACACATGAATGACCCAAGCCCTCAGACTTGCGTGTGCGGCAAGGGCCCCAGCGCCTCAGACTGGAGAACCCTTGAATGACACAAGCACCCAGACTTGGGTGTGCTGCAAGGGCCCCAGCGCCTCAGACTGGGGAACACATGAATGACCGGGCCCTCAGACTTGCGTATGCGGAAAGGGCCACAGCGCCTCAGACTGGAGAATACATGAATGACCCAGCCCTCAGACTTGCGTGTGCTGCAAGGGTCCCAGCGCCTCAGACTGGAGAATACATGAATGACTCAGCCCTCAGACTTGCGTGTGCGGCAAGGGTCCCAGCGCCTCAGACTGGAGAATACATGAATGACCCAGCCTTCAGACCTGCGTGTGCGGCAAGGGTCCCAGCGCCTCAGACTGGAGAATACATGAATGACCCAGCCCTCAGACTTGTGTGTGCGGCAAGGGTCCAGCGCCTCAGACAGGAGAATACATGAATGACCCAGCCCTCAGACTTGCGTGTGCGGCAAGGGTCCCAGCGCCTCAGACTGGAGAATACATGAATGACCCAGCCCTCAGACTTGTGTGTGCGGCAAGGGTCACATCGCCTCAGACGGGAGAATACATGAATGACCAAGCCCTCAGACTTGCGTGTGCGGCAAGGGTCACAGCGCCTCAGACTGGAGAATACATGAATGACCCAGCCCTCAGACTTGCGTGTGCGGCAAGGGTCACAGCGCCTCAGACGGGAGAATACATGAATGACGGAGCCCTCAGACTTGCGTGTGCGGCAAGGGTCACAGCGCCTCAGACTGGAGAATGCATGAATGACCCAGCCCTCAGACTTGCGTGTGCGGCAAGTGTCACAGCGCCTCAGATGGGAGAATACATGAATGACCCAGCCCTCAGACTTGCGTGTGCAGCAAGGTTCACAGCGCCTCAGACGGGAGAATACATGAATGACCCAGCCCTCAGACTTGCGTGTGCGGCAAGGGTCACAGCGCCTCAGACTGGATAATACATGAATGACCCAAGCCCTCAGACTTGCGTGCGCGGCAAGGGTCACAGTGCCTCAGACTGGATAATACATGAATTACCCAGCCCTCAGACTTGCGTGTGCGGCAAGGGTCACAGCGCCTCAGAAGGGAGAATACATGAATGACCCAGCCCTCAGACTTGCGTATGCGGCAAGGGTCCCAGCGCCTCAGACTGGAGAATACATGAATGACCCAGCCCTCAGACTTGCTTGTGCTGCAAGGGTCCCAGCACCTCAGACTGGAGAATACATGAATGACCCAGCCCTCAGACTTGCGTGTGCGGCAAGGGTCATAGCGCCTCAGACTGGATAATACATGAATGACCCAAGCCCTCAGACTTGCATGTGCGGCAAGGGTCACAGTGCCTCAGACGGGAGAATACATGAATGACCCAGCCCTCAGACTTGCGTGTGCGGCAACGGTCACAATGCCTCAGAAGGTAGAATACATGAATGACCCAGCCCTCAGACTTGCGTGTGCGGCAAGGGTCACAGCGCCTCAGACTGGAGAATACATGAATGACCCAGCCCTCAGACTTGCGTGTCCAGCAAGGGTCACAGCCCCTCAGACTGGAGAATACATGAATGACCCAAGCCCTCAGACTTGCGTGTGCGGCAAGTGTTACAGTGCCTCAGACTGGAGAATACATGAATGACCCAAGCCCTCAGACTTGCGTGTGAGGCAAGGGTCACAGCGCCTCAGACTGGAGAATACATGAATGACCCAAGCCCTCAGACTTACGTGTGTGGCAATGGTCACAGCTCCTCATACTGGAGAATACATGAATGACCCAAGCCCTCAGACTTGCGTGTGCGGCAAGGGCCCCAGCGCCTCAGACTGGAAAACCCTTGAATGACACAAGAACCCAGACTTGGGTGTGCGGCAAGGGCCCCAGCGCCTCAGACTGGAGAACACATGAATGACCCAGCCCTCAGACTTGCGTATGCGGAAAGGGCCCCAGCGCCTCAGACTGGAGAATACATGAATGACCCGCCCTCAGACTTGCGTGTGCGGCAAGGGTCCCAGCGCCTCAGACTGGAGAATCCATGGATGACCCAGCCCTCAGACTTGCGTGTGCGGCAAGGGTCCCAGCGCCTCAGACTGGAGAATACATGAACGACCCAGCCCTCAGACATGCGTGTGCGGCAAGGGTCCCAGCGCCTCAGACTGGAGAATACATGAATGACCCAGCCCTCAGACTTGCGTGTGCGGCAAGGGCCCCAGCGCCTCAGACTGGAGAACCCTTGAATGACACAAACACTCAGACTTGAGTGTGCGGCAAGGGCCCCAGCGCCTCAGACTGGAGAACACATGAATGACCCAGCCCTCAGACTTGCATATGCGGAAAGGGCCCCAGCGCCTCAGACTGGAGAATACATGAATGACCCAGACCTCAAACTTGCGTGTGTGGCAAGGGTCCCAGCGCCTCAGACTGTAGAATACATGAATGACCCAGCCCTCAGATTCGCGTGTGCGGCAAGGGTCCCAGCGCCTCAGACTGGAGAATACATGAATAACCCAGCCCTCAGAATTGCGTTTACGGCAAGGGTCCCACCGCCTCAGACTGGAGAACACATGAATGACCCAGCCCTCAGACTTGTGTGTGCGGCAAGGGTCCCAGCGCCTCAGACTGGAGAATACATGAATGACCCAGCCCAAAGACTTGCGTGTGCGGCAAGGGTCCCAGCGCCTCAGACTGGAGAATACATGAATGACCCGGCCCTCAGACTTGCGTGTGCGGCAAGGGCCCCAGCGCCTCAGACTGGAGAACACATGAATGACCCAGCCCTCAGACTTGCGTGTGCGCCAAGGGTCCCAGCACCTCAGACTGGAGAATACATGAACGACCCAGCCCTCAGACTTGCGTGTGCGGCAAGGGTCCCAGCGCCTCAGACTGGAGAATACATGAATGACCCAGCCCTCAGACTTGCGTGTGCGGCAAGGGTCCCAGCGCCTCAGACTCGAGAATACATGAATGACCCAGCCCTCAGACTTGCGTGTGCGGCAAAGGTCCCAGCGCCTCAGACTGGAGAATACATGAATGACACAGCCCTCAGACTTGCGTGTGCGGCAAGGGTCACAGCGCCTCAGACTGGAGAAGACATGAATGACCCAGCCCTCAGACTTGCATGTGCGGCAAGGGTCACAGTGCCTCAGACGGGAGAATACATGAATGACCCAGCCCTCAGACTTGCGTGTGCGGCAAGGGTCACAGCGCCTCAGAAGGGAGAATACATGAATGACCCAGCCCTCAGACTTGGGTGTGCGGCAAGGGTCACAGCGCCTCAGACTGGAGAATACATGAATGACCCAGCCCTCAGACTTGCGTGTGCGGCAAGGGTCACAGCGCCTCAGACGGGAGAATACATGAATGACCCAGCCCTCAGACTTGCGTGTCCGACAAGGGTCACAGCCCCTCAGACTGGAGAATACATGAATGACCCAAGCCCTCAGTCTTGCGTGTGCGGCAAGGGTTACAGCGCCTCAGACTGGAGAATACATCAATGACCCAAGCCCTCAGACTTGCATGTGCGGCAAGGGTCACAGCGACTCAGACTGGAGAATACATGAATGACCCAAGCCCTCAGACTTATGTGTGCGGCAATGGTCACAGCGCCTCATACTGGAGAATACATGAATGACCCAAGCCCTCAGACTTGCGTGTGCGGCAAGGGTCACAGCGCCTCAGATTGGAGAACACATGAATGACCCAAGCCCTCAGACTTGCGTGTGCAGCAAGAGTCACAGCGCCTCAGACTGGAGAATACATGAACGACCCAGCCCTCAGACTTGCGTGTGCGGCAAGGGTCCCAGCGCCTCAGACTGGAGAATACATGAATGACCCAGCCCTCAGACTTGCGTGTGCGGCAAGGGTCCCAGCGCCTCAGACTCGAGAATACATGAATGACCCAGCCCTCAGACTTGCGTGTGCGGCAAAGGTCCCAGCGCCTCAGACTGGAGAATACATGAATGACACAGCCCTCAGACTTGCGTGTGCGGCAAGGGTCACAGCGCCTCAGACTGGAGAAGACATGAATGACCCAGCCCTCAGACTTGCATGTGCGGCAAGGGTCACAGTGCCTCAGATGGGAGAATACATGAATGACCCAGCCCTCAGACTTGCGTGTGCGGCAAGGGTCACAGCGCCTCAGAAGGGAGAATACATGAATGACCCAGCCCTCAGACTTGGGTGTGCGGCAAGGGTCACAGCGCCTCAGACTGGAGAATACATGAATGACCCAGCCCTCAGACTTGTGTGTGCGGCAAGGGTCACAGCGCCTCAGACGTGAGAATACATGAATGACCCAAGCCCTCAGACTTGCGTGTGCGGCAAGGGTTACAGCGCCTCAGACTGGAGAATACATCAATGACCCAAGCCCTCAGACTTGCATGTGCGGCAAGGGTCACAGCGACTCAGACTGGAGAATACATGAATGACCCAAGCCCTCAGACTTATGTGTGCGGCAATGGTCACAGCGCCTCATACTGGAGAATACATGAATGACCCAAGCCCTCAGACTTGCGTGTGCGGCAAGGGTCACAGCGCCTCAGATTGGAGAACACATGAATGACCCAAGCCCTCAGACTTGCGTGTGCAGCAAGAGTCACAGCGCCTCAGACTGGAGAACACATGAATGACCCAAGCCCTCAGACTTGCGTGTGCGGCAAGGGCCCCAGCGCCTCAGACTGGAGAACCCTTGAATGACACAGCCCTCAGACTTGCGTGTGCGGCAAGGGTCACAGCGCCTCAGACTGGAGAAGACATGAATGACCCAGCCCTCAGACTTGCATGTGCGGCAAGGGTCACAGTGCCTCAGACGGGAGAATACATGAATGACCCAGCCCTCAGACTTGCGTGTGCGGCAAGGGTCACAGCGCCTCAGAAGGGAGAATACATGAATGACCCAGCCCTCAGACTTGCGTGTGCGGCAAGGGTCACAGCGCCTCAGACTGGAGAATACATGAATGACCCAGCCATCAGACTTGCGTGTGCGGCAAGGGTCACAGCGCCTCAGACGGGAGAATACACGAATGACCCAGCCCTCAGACTTGCGTGTCCGGCAAGGGTCACAGCCCCTCAGACTGGAGAAGACATGAATGACCCAGCCCTCAGACTTGCATGTGCGGCAAGGGTCACAGTGCCTCAGACGGGAGAATACATGAATGACCCAAGCCCTCAGACTTGCGTGTGCGGCAAGGGTTACAGCGCCTCAGACTGGAGAATACATGAATGACCCAAGCCCTCAGACTTGCGTGTGCGGCAAGGGTCACAGCGCCTCAGACTGGGGAAAAAACATGAATGACCCAAGCCCTCAGACTTACGTGTGCGGCAATGGTCACAGCGCCTCATACTGGAGAATACATGAATGACCCAAGCCCTCAGACTTGCGTGTGCGGCAAGGGTCACAGCGCCTCAGATTGGGGAACACATGAATGACCCAAGCCCTCAGACTTGCGTGTGCAGCAAGAGTCACAGCGCCTCAGACTGGAGAACACATGAATGACCCAAGCCCTCAGACTTGCGTGTGCGGCAAGGGCCCCAGCGCCTCAGACTGGAGAACCCTTGAATGACACAAGCACCCAGACTTGGGTGTGCGGCAAGGGCCCCAGCGCCTCAGACGGGAGAATACATGAATGACCCAGCCCTCAGACTTGCGTGTGCGGCAAGGGTCACAGCGCCTCAGAAGGGAGAATACATGAATGACCCAGCCCTCAGACTTGGGTGTGCGGCAAGGGTCACAGCGCCTCAGACTGGAGAATACATGAATGACCCAGCCCTCAGACTTGTGTGTGCGGCAAGGGTCACAGCGCCTCAGACGTGAGAATACATGAATGACCCAGCCCTCAGACTTGCGTGTCCGGCAAGGGTCACAGCCCCTCAGACTGGAGAATACATGAATGACCCAAGCCCTCAGTCTTGCGTGTGCGGCAAGGGTTACAGCGCCTCAGACTGGAGAATACATCAATGACCCAAGCCCTCAGACTTGCATGTGCGGCAAGGGTCACAGCGACTCAGACTGGAGAATACATGAATGACCCAAGCCCTCAGACTTATGTGTGCGGCAATGGTCACAGCGCCTCATACTGGAGAATACATGAATGACCCAAGCCCTCAGACTTGCGTGTGCGGCAAGGGTCACAGCGCCTCAGATTGGAGAACACATGAATGACCCAAGCCCTCAGACTTGCGTGTGCAGCAAGAGTCACAGCGCCTCAGACTGGAGAACACATGAATGACCCAAGCCCTCAGACTTGCGTGTGCGGCAAGGGCCCCAGCGCCTCAGACTGGAGAACCCTTGAATGACACAGCCCTCAGACTTGCGTGTGCGGCAAGGGTCACAGCGCCTCAGACTGGAGAAGACATGAATGACCCAGCCCTCAGACTTGCATGTGCGGCAAGGGTCACAGTGCCTCAGACGGGAGAATACATGAATGACCCAGCCCTCAGACTTGCGTGTGCGGCAAGGGTCACAGCGCCTCAGAAGGGAGAATACATGAATGACCCAGCCCTCAGACTTGCGTGTGCGGCAAGGGTCACAGCGCCTCAGACTGGAGAATACATGAATGACCCAGCCATCAGACTTGCGTGTGCGGCAAGGGTCACAGCGCCTCAGAGGGGAGAATACACGAATGACCCAGCCCTCAGACTTGCGTGTCCGGCAAGGGTCACAGCCCCTCAGACTGGAGAATACATGAATGACCCAAGCCCTCAGACTTGCGTGTGCGGCAAGGGTTACAGCGCCTCAGACTGGAGAATACATGAATGACCCAAGCCCTCAGACTTGCGTGTGCGGCAAGGGTCACAGCGCCTCAGACTGGGGAAAAAACATGAATGACCCAAGCCCTCAGACTTACGTGTGCGGCAATGGTCACAGCGCCTCATACTGGAGAATACATGAATGACCCAAGCCCTCAGACTTGCGTGTGCGGCAAGGGTCACAGCGCCTCAGATTGGGGAACACATGAATGACCCAAGCCCTCAGACTTGCGTGTGCAGCAAGAGTCACAGCACCTCAGACTGGAGAACACATGAATGACCCAAGCCCTCAGACTTGCGTGTGCGGCAAGGGCCCCAGCGCCTCAGACTGGAGAACCCTTGAATGACACAAGCACCCAGACTTGGGTGTGCGGCAAGGGCCCCAGCGCCTCAGACTGGAGAACACATGAATGACCCAGCCCTCAGAATTGCGTATGCGGAAAGGGCCCCAGCGCCTCAGACTGGAGAATACATGAATGACCCAAGCCCTCAGACTTGCGTGTGCGGCAAGGGTCCCAGCGCCTCAGACTGGAGAATCCATGGATGACCCAGCCCTCAGACTTGCGTGTACGGCAAGGGTCCCAGCGCCTCAGACTGGAGAATACATGAACGACCCAGCCCTCAGACTTGCGTGTGCGGCAAGGGTCCCAGCGCCTCAGACTGGAGAATACATGAATCACCTGGCCCTCAGACTTGCGTGTGCGGCAAGGGTCCCAGCGCCTCAGACTGGAGAATACATGAATGACCCAGCCCTCAGACTTGCGTGTGCGGCAAGGGTCCCAGCGCCTCAGACTGGAGAATACATGAATGACACAGCCCTCAGACTTGCGTGTGCGGCAAGGGTCACAGCGCCTCAGACTGGAGAAGACATGAATGACCCAGCCCTCAGACTTGCATGTGCGGCAAGGGTTACAGTGCCTCAGACGGGAGAATACATGAATAACCCAGCCCTCAGACTTGCGTGTGCGGCAAGGGTCACAGCGCCTCAGAAGGGAGAATACATGAATGATCCATCCCTCAGACTTGCGTGTGCGGCAAGGGTCACAGCGCCTCAGACGGGAAAATACATGAATGACCCAGCCCTCAGACATGCGTGTGCGGCAAGGTTCACAGCGCCTCAGACGGGAGAATACATGATTGACCCAGCCCTCAGACTTGCGTGTGCGGCAAGGGTCACAGCGCCTCAGACGGGAGAATACATGAATGACCCAGCCCTCAGACTTGCGTGTGCGGCAAGGGTCACAGCGCCTCAGACTGGAGAATACATGAATGACCCAGCCCTCAGACTTGCGTGTGCGGCAAGGGTCACAGCGCCTCAGACTGGAGAATACATGAATGACCCAAGCCCTCAGACTTGCGTGTGCAGCAAGGGCCCCAGCGCTTCAGACTGGAGAACACATGAATGACCCAGCCCTCAGACTTGCGTGTGCTGCAAGGGTCCCAGCGCCTCAGACTGGAGAATACATGAACGACCCAGCCCTCAGACTTGCGTGTGCGGCAAGGGTCCCAGCGCCTCAGACTGGAGAATACATGAATGACCCAGCCCTCAGACTTGCGTGTGCGGCAAGGGTCCCAGCGCCTCAGACTGGAGAATACATGAATGACACAGCCCTCAGACTTGCGTGTGCGGCAAGGGTCACAGCGCCTCAGACTGGAGAAGACATGAATGACCCAGCCCTCAGACTTGCATGTGCGGCAAGGGTCACAGTGCCTCAGACCGGAGAATACATGAATGACCCAGCCCTCAGACTTGCGTGTGCGGCAAGGGTCACAGCGCCTCAGACGGGAGAATACATGAATGA
The DNA here is from genome assembly GCF_964261635.1 of Lissotriton helveticus. NCBI lineage: Eukaryota > Metazoa > Chordata > Amphibia > Caudata > Salamandridae > Lissotriton > Lissotriton helveticus. The sequence goes on from NC_136057.1 coordinate 87,322,910, forward strand.
CCCAGCCCTCAGACTTGCGTGTGCGGCAAGGGTCACAGCGCCTCAGACTGGAGAATACATGAATGACCCAAGCCCTCAGACTTGCGTGTGCAGCAAGGGCCCCAGCGCCTCAGACTGGAGAACACATGAATGACCCAGCCCTCAGACTTGCGTGTGTGGCAAGGGTCCCAGCGCCTCAGACTGGAGAAGACATGAATGACCCAGCCCTCAGACTTGCATGTGCGGCAAGGGTCACAGTGCCTCAGACCGGAGAATACATGAATGACCCAGCCCTCAGACTTGCGTGTGCGGCAAGGGTCACAGCGCCTCAGACGGGAGAATACATGAATGACCCAGCCCTCAGACTTGCGTGTGCGGCAAGGGTCACAGCGCCTCAGACTGGAGAATACATGAATGACCCAAGCCCTCAGACTTGCGTGTGCAGCAAGGGCCCCAGCGCCTCAGACTGGAGAATACATGAATGACCCAGACCTCAGACTTGCGTGTGCGGCAAGGGTCCCAGCGCCTCAGACTGGAGAATACAAGAATGACCCAGCCCTCAGACTTGCGTGTGCGGCAAGGGTCACAGCGCCTCAGACGGGAGAATACATGAATGACGCAGCCCTCAGACTTGCGTGTGCGGCAAGGGTCACAGCGCCACAGACTGGAGAATGCATGAATGACCCAGCCCTCAGACTTGCGTGTGCGGCAAGTGTCACAGCGCCTCAGACGGGAGAATACATGAATGACCCAGCCTCAGACTTGCGTGTGCGGCAAGGTTCACAGCGCCTCAGACGGGAGAATACATGAATGACCCAGCCCTCAGACTTGCGTGTGCGGCAAGGGTCACAGCGCCTCAGACTGGATAATACATGAATGACCCAAGCCCTCAGACTTGCGTGCGCGGCAAGGGTCACAGTGCCTCAGACTGGATAATACATGAATGACCCAGCCCTCAGACTTGCGTGTGCGGCAAGGGTCACAGCGCCTCAGAAGGGAGAATACATGAATGACCCAGCCCTCAGACTTGCGTATGCGGCAAGGGTCCCAGCGCCTCAGACTGGAGAATACATGAATGACCCAGCCCTCAGACTTGCTTGTGCTGCAAGGGTCCCAGCGCCTCAGACTGGAGAATACATGAATGACCCAGCCCTCAGACTTGCGTGTGCGGCAAGGGTCACAGCGCCTCAGACTGGATAATACATGAATGACCCAAGCCCTCAGACTTGCATGTGCGGCAAGGGTCACAGCGCCTCAGACTGGAGAATACATGAATGACCCAGCCCTCAGACTTGCGTGTCCGGCAAGGGTCACAGCCCCTCAGACTGGAGAATACATGAATGACCCAAGCCCTCAGACTTGCGTGTGCGGCAAGGGTTACAGCGCCTCAGACTGGAGAATACATGAATGACCCAAGCCCTCAAATTTGCGTGTGCGGCAAGGGTCACAGCACCTAAGACTGGAGAATACATGAATGACCCAAGCCCTCAGACTTGCGTGTGCAGCAAGGTCCCCAGCGCCTCAGACTGGAGAACACATGAATGACCCAGCCCTCAGACTTGCGTGTGTGGCAAGGGTCCCAGCGCCTCAGACTGGAGAATACATGAATGACCCAGACCTCAGACTTGCGTGTGCGGCAAGGGTCCCAGCGCCTCAGACTGGAGAATACAAGAATGACCCAGCCCTCCGACTTGCGTGTGCTGCAAGGGTCCCAGCACCTCAGACTGGAGAATACATGAATGACTCAGCCCTCAGACTTGCGTGTGCGGCAAGGGTCCCAGCGCCTCAGACTGGAGAATACATGAATGACCCAGCCCTCAGACCTGCGTGCGGCAAGGGTCCCAGCGCCTCAGACTGGAGAATACATGAATGACCCAGCCCTCAGACTTGCGTGTGCGGCAAGGGCCCAGCGCCTCAGATAGGAGAATACATGAATGACCCAGCCCTCAGACTTGCGTGTGCGGCAAGGGCCCAGCGCCTCGGAAGGGAGAATACATGAATGACCCAGCCCTCAGACTTGCGTGTGTGCGGCAAGGGTCACAGCGCCTCAGACGGGAGAATACATGAATGTCCCAGCCCTCAGACTTGCGTGTGCGGCAAGGTTCACAGTGCCTCAGACGGGAGAATACATGATTGACCCAGCCCTCAGACTTGCGTGTGCGGCAAGGGTCACAGCGCCTCAGACGGGAGAATACATGAATGACCCAGCCCTCAGACTTGCGTGTGCGGCAAGGGTCACAGCGCCTCAGACTGGAGAATACATGAATGACCCAGCCCTCAGACTTGCGTGTGCGGCAAGGGTCACAGCGCCTCAGACTGGAGAATACATGAATGACCCAAGCCCTCAGACTTGCGTGTGCTGCAAGGGCCCCAGCGCCTCAGACTGGAGAACACATGAATGACCCAGCCCTCAGACTTGCGTGTGTGGCAAGGGTCCCAGAGCCTCAGACTGGAGAATACATGAATGACCCAGACCTCAGACGTACGTGTGCGGCAAGGGTCCCAGCGCCTCAGACTGGAGAATACAAGAATGACCCAGTCCTCAGACTTGCGTGTGCGGCAAGTGTCACAGCGCCTCAGACGGGAGAATACATGAATGACCCAGCCTCAGACTTGCGTGTGCGGCAAGGTTCACAGCGCCTCAGACGGGAGAATACATGAATGACCCAGCCCTCAGACTTGCGTGTGCGGCAAGGGTCACAGCGCCTCCGACTGGATAATACATGAATGACCCAAGCCCTCAGACTTGCGTGCGCGGCAAGGGTCACAGTGCCTCACACTGGATAATACATGAATGACCCAGCCCTCAGACCTGCGTGTGCGGCAAGGGTCACAGCGCCTCAGAAGGGAGAATACATGAATGACCCAGCCCTCAGACTTGCGTATGCGGCAAGGGTCCCAGCGCCTCAGACTGGAGAATACATGAATGACCCAGCCCTCAGACTTGCTTGTGCTGCAAGGGTCCCAGCACCTCAGACTGGAGAATACATGAATGACCCAGCCCTCAGACTTGCGTGTGCGGCAAGGGTCACAGCGCCTCAGACTGGATAATACATGAATGACCCAAGCCCTCAGACTTGCATGTGCGGCAAGGGTCACAGTGCCTCAGACGGGAGAATACATGAATGACCCAGCCCTCAGACTTGCGTGTGCGGCAAGGGTCACAACGCCTCAGAAGGGAGAATACATGAATGTCCCAGCCCTCAGACTTGCGTGTGCGGCAAGGGTCACAGCGCCTCAGACTGGAGAATACATGAATGACCCAGCCCTCAGACTTGCGTGTCCGGCAAGGGTCAAAGCCCCTCAGACTGGAGAATACATGAATGACCCAAGCCCTCAGACTTGCGTGTGCGGCAAGGGTTACAGCGCCTCAGACTGGAGAATACATGAATGACCCAAGCCCTCAAATTTGCGTGTGCGGCAAGGGTCACAGCGCCTAAGACTGGAGAATACATGAATGACCCAAGCCCTCAGACTTGCGTGTGCAGCAAGGGCCCCAGCGCCTCAGACTGGAGAACACATGAATGACCCAGCCCTCAGACTTGCGTGTGTGGCAAGGGTCCCAGCGCCTCAGACTGGAGAATACATGAATGACCCAGACCTCAGACTTGCGTGTGCGGCAAGGGTCCCTGCGCCTCAGACTGGAGAATACAAGAATGACCCAGCCCTCCGACTTGCGTGTGCTGCAAGGGTCCCAGCGCCTCAGACTGGAGAATACATGAATGACTCAGCCCTCAGACTTGCGTGTGCGGCAAGGGTCCCAGCGCCTCAGACTGGAGAATACATGAATGACCCAGCCCTCAGACTTGCGTGTGCGGCAAGGGGCCAGCGCCTCAGATAGGAGAATACATGAATGACCCAGCCCTCAGACTTGCGTGTGCGGCAAGGGCCCAGCGCCTCAGAAGGGAGAATACATGAATGTCCCAGCCCTCAGACTTGCGTGTGCGGCAAGGTTCACAGCGCCTCAGACTGGAGAATACATGATTGACCCAGCCCTCAGACTTGCGTGTGCGGCAAGGGTCACAGCGCCTCAGACGGGAGAATACATGAATGACCCAGCCCTCAGACTTGCGTGTGCGGCAAGGGTCACAGCGCCTCAGACTGAAGAATACATGAATGACCCAGCCCTCAGACTTGCGTGTGCGGCAAGGGTCACAGCGCCTCAGACTGGAGAATACATGAATGACCCAAGCCCTCAGACTTGCGTGTGCTGCAAGGGCCCCAGCGCCTCAGACTGGAGAACACATGAATGACCCAGCCCTCAGACTTGCGTGTGTGGCAAGGGTCCCAGCGCCTCAGACTGGAGAATACATGAATGACCCAGACCTCAGACTTACGTGTGCGGCAAGGGTCCCAGCGCCTCAGACTGGAGAATACAAGAATGACCCAGCCCTCAGACTTGCGTGTGCTGCAAGGGTCCCAGCGCCTCAGACTGGAGAATACATGAATGACTCAGCCCTCAGACTTGCGTGTGCGGCAAGGGTCCCAGCGCCTCAGACTGGAGAATACATGAATGACCCAGCCCTCAGACCTGCGTGTGCGGCAAGGGTCCCAGCGCCTCAGATAGGAGAATACATGAATGACCCAGCCCTCAGACTTGCGTGTGCGGCAAGGGCCCAGCGCCTCAGAAGGGAGAATACATGAATGACCCAGCCCTCAGACTTGCGTGTGCGGCAAGGGTCACAGCGCCTCAGACGGGAGAATACATGAGTGTCCCAGCCCTCAGACTTGCGTGTGCGGCAAGGTTCACAGCGCCTCGGACGGGAGAATACATGATTGACCCAGCCCTCAGACTTGCGTGTGCGGCAAGGGTCACAGCGCCTCAGACGGGAGAATACATGAATGACCCAGCCCTCAGACTTGCGTGTGCGGCAAGGGTCACAGCGCCTCAGACTGGAGAATACATGAATGACCCAGCCCTCAGACTTGCGTGTGCGGCAAGGGTCACAGCGCCTCAGACTGGAGAATACATGAATGACCCAAGCCCTCAGACTTGCGTGTGCTGCAAGGGCCCCAGCGCCTCAGACTGGAGAACACATGAATGACCCAGCCCTCAGACTTGCGTGTGTGGCAAGGGTCCCAGCGCCTCAGACTGGAGAATACATGAATGACCCAGACCTCAGACTTACATGTGCGGCAAGGGTCCCAGCGCCTCAGACTGGAGAATACAAGAATGACCCAGCCCTCAGACTTGCGTGTGCTGCAAGGGTCCCAGCGCCTCAGACTGGAGAATACATGAATGACTCAGCCCTCAGACTTGCGTGTGCGGCAAGGGTCCCAGCGCCTCAGACTGGAGAATACATGAATGACCCAGCCCTCAGACCTGCGTGTGCGGCAAGGGTCCCAGCGCCTCAGACTGGAGAATACATGAATGACCCAGCCCTCAGACTTGCGTGTGCGGCAAGGGTCCAGCGCCTCAGACAGGAGAATACATGAATGACCCAGCCCTCAGACTTGCGTGTGCGGCAAGGGTCCCAGCGCCTCAGACTGGAGAATACATGAATGACCCAGCCCTCAGACTTGCGTGTGCGGCAAGGGTCACAGCGCCTCAGACGGGAGAATACATGAATGACCCAGCCCTCAGACTTGCGTGTGCGGCAAGGGTCACAGCGCCTCAGACTGGAGAATACATGATCGACCCAGCCCTCAGACTTGCGTGTGCGGCAAGGGTCACAGCGCCTCAGACTGGATAATACATGAATTACCCAAGCCCTCAGACTTGCATGTGCGGCAAGGGTCACAGTGCCTCAGACGGGAGAATACATGAATGACCCAGCCCTCAGACTTGCGTGTGCGGCAAGGGTCACAACGCCTCAGATTTGAGAATACATGAATGACTCAGCCCTCAGACTTGCGTGTGCGGCAAGGGTCCCAGCGCCTCAGACTGGAGAATACATGAATGACCCAGCCCTCAGACCTGCGTGCGGCAAGGGTCCCAGCGCCTCAGACTGGAGAATACATGAATGACCCAGCCCTCAGACTTGCGTGTGCGGCAAGGGCCCAGCGCCTCAGATAGGAGAATACATGAATGACCCAGCCCTCAGACTTGCGTGTGCGGCAAGGGCCCAGCGCCTCGGAAGGGAGAATACATGAATGACCCAGCCCTCAGACTTGCGTGTGTGCGGCAAGGGTCACAGCGCCTCAGACGGGAGAATACATGAATGTCCCAGCCCTCAGACTTGCGTGTGCGGCAAGGTTCACAGCGCCTCAGACGGGAGAATACATGATTGACCCAGACCTCAGACTTGCGTGTGCGGCAAGGGTCACAGCGCCTCAGACTGGAGAATACATGAATGACCCAAGCCCTCAGACTTGCGTGTGCTGCAAGGGCCCCAGCGCCTCAGACTGGAGAACACATGAATGACCCAGCCCTCAGACTTGCGTGTGTGGCAAGGGTCCCAGAGCCTCAGACTGGAGAATACATGAATGACCCAGACCTCAGACGTACTTGTGCGGCAAGGGTCCCAGCGCCTCAGACTGGAGAATACAAGAATGACCCAGTCCTCAGACTTGCGTGTGCTGCAAGGGTCCCAGCGCCTCAGACTGGAGAATACATGAATGACTCAGCCCTCAGACTTGCGTGTGCGGCAAGGGTCCCAGCGCCTCAGACTGGAGAATACATGAATGACCCAGCCCTCAGACCTGCGTGTGCGGCAAGGGTCCCAGCGCCTCAGACTGGAGAATACATGAATGACCCAGCCCTCAGACTTGCGTGTGCGGCAAGGGTCACAGTGCCTCAGACGGGAGAATACATGAATGACGCAGCCCTCAGACTTGCGTGTGCGGCAAGGGTCACAGCGCCACAGACTGGAGAATGCATGAATGACCCAGCCCTCAGACTTGCGTGTGCGGCAAGTGTCACAGCGCCTCAGACGGGAGAATACATGAATGACCCAGCCTCAGACTTGCGTGTGTGGCAAGGTTCACAGCGCCTCAGACGGGAGAATACATGAATGACCCAGCCCTCAGACTTGCGTGTGCGGCAAGGGTCACAGCGCCTCAGACTGGATAATACATGAATGACCCAAGCCCTCAGACTTGCGTGCGCGGCAAGGGTCACAGTGCCTCACACTGGATAATACATGAATGACCCAGCCCTCAGACTTGCGTGTGCGGCAAGGGTCACAGCGCCTCAGAAGGGAGAATACATGAATGACCCAGCCCTCAGACTTGCGTATGCGGCAAGGGTCCCAGCGCCTCAGACTGGAGAATACATGAATGACCCAGCCCTCAGACTTGCTTGTGCTGCAAGGGTCCCAGCACCTCAGACTGGAGAATACATGAATGACCCAGCCCTCAGACTTGCGTGTGCGGCAAGGGTCACAGCGCCTCAGACTGGATAATACATGAATGACCCAAGCCCTCAGACTTGCATGTGCGGCAAGGGTCACAGTGCCTCAGACGGGAGAATACATGAATGACCCAGCCCTCAGACTTGCGTGTGCGGCAAGGGTCACAACGCCTCAGAAGGGAGAATACATGAATGTCCCAGCCCTCAGACTTGCGTGTGCGGCAAGGGTCACAGCGCCTCAGACTGGAGAATACATGAATGACCCAGCCCTCAGACTTGCGTGTCCGGCAAGGGTCACAGCCCCTCAGACTGGAGAATACATGAATGACCCAAGCCCTCAGACTTGCGTGTGCGGCAAGGGTTACAGCGCCTCAGACTGGAGAATACATGAATGACCCAAGCCCTCAAATTTGCGTGTGCGGCAAGGGTCACAGCGCCTAAGACTGGAGAATACATGAATGACCCAAGCCTTCAGACTTGCGTGTGCAGCAAGGGCCCCAGCGCCTCAGACTGGAGAACACATGAATGACCCAGCCCTCAGACTTGCGTGTGTGGCAAGGGTCCCAGCGCCTCAGACTGGAGAATACATGAATGACCCAGACCTCAGACTTGCGTGTGCGGCAAGGGTCCCTGCGCCTCAGACTGGAGAATACAAGAATGACCCAGCCCTCCGACTTGCGTGTGCTGCAAGGGTCCCAGCGCCTCAGACTGGAGAATACATGAATGACTCAGCCCTCAGACTTGCGTGTGCGGCAAGGGTCCCAGCGCCTCAGACTGGAGAATACATGAATGACCCAGCCCTCAGACTTGCGTGTGCGGCAAGGGCCCAGCGCCTCAGATAGGAGAATACATGAATGACCCAGCCCTCAGACTTGCGTGTGCGGCAAGGGCCCAGCGCCTCAGAAGGGAGAATACATGAATGACTCAGCCCTCAGACTTGCGTGTGCGGCAAGGGTCACAGCGCCTCAGACGGGAGAATACATGAATGTCCCAGCCCTCAGACTTGCGTGTGCGGCAAGGTTCACAGCGCCTCAGACTGGAGAATACATGATTGACCCAGCCCTCAGACTTGCGTGTGCGGCAAGGGTCACAGCGCCTCAGACGGGAGAATACATGAATGACCCAGCCCTCAGACTTGCGTGTGCGGCAAGGGTCACAGCGCCTCAGACTGAAGAATACATGAATGACCCAGCCCTCAGACTTGCGTGTGCGGCAAGGGTCACAGCGCCTCAGACTGGAGAATACATGAATGACCCAAGCCCTCAGACTTGCGTGTGCTGCAAGGGCCCCAGCGCCTCAGACTGGAGAACACATGAATGACCCAGCCCTCAGACTTGCGTGTGTGGCAAGGGTCCCAGCGCCTCAGACTGGAGAATACATGAATGACCCAGACCTCAGACTTACGTGTGCGGCAAGGGTCCCAGCGCCTCAGACTGGAGAATACAAGAATGACCCAGCCCTCAGACTTGCGTGTGCTGCAAGGGTCCCAGCGCCTCAGACTGGAGAATACATGAATGACTCAGCCCTCAGACTTGCGTGTGCGGCAAGGGTCCCAGCGCCTCAGACTGGAGAATACATGAATGACCCAGCCCTCAGACCTGCGTGTGCGGCAAGGGTCCCAGCGCCTCAGATAGGAGAATACATGAATGACCCAGCCCTCAGACTTGCGTGTGCGGCAAGGGCCCAGCGCCTCAGAAGGGAGAATACATGAATGACCCAGCCCTCAGACTTGCGTGTGCGGCAAGGGTCACAGCGCCTCAGACGGGAGAATACATGAGTGTCCCAGCCCTCAGACTTGCGTGTGCGGCAAGGTTCACAGCGCCTCGGACGGGAGAATACATGATTGACCCAGCCCTCAGACTTGCGTGTGCGGCAAGGGTCACAGCGCCTCAGACGGGAGAATACATGAATGACCCAGCCCTCAGACTTGCGTGTGCGGCAAGGGTCACAGCGCCTCAGACTGGAGAATACATGAATGACCCAGCCCTCAGACTTGCGTGTGCGGCAAGGGTCACAGCGCCTCAGACTGGAGAATACATGAATGACCCAAGCCCTCAGACTTGCGTGTGCTGCAAGGGCCCCAGCGCCTCAGACTGGAGAACACATGAATGACCCAGCCCTCAGACTTGTGTGTGTGGCAAGGGTCCCAGCGCCTCAGACTGGAGAATACATGAATGACCCAGACCTCAGACTTATGTGTGCGGCAAGGGTCCCAGCGCCTCAGACTGGAGAATACAAGAATGACCCAGCCCTCAGACTTGCGTGTGCTGCAAGGGTCCCAGCGCCTCAGACTGGAGAATACATGAATGACTCAGCCCTCAGACTTGCGTGTGCGGCAAGGGTCCCAGCGCCTCAGACTGGAGAATACATGAATGACCCAGCCCTCAGACCTGCGTGTGCGGCAAGGGTCCCAGCGCCTCAGACTGGAGAATACATGAATGACCCAGCCCTCAGACTTGCGTGTGCGGCAAGGGTCCAGCGCCTCAGACAGGAGAATACATGAATGACCCAGCCCTCAGACTTGCGTGTGCGGCAAGGGTCCCAGCGCCTCAGACTGGAGAATACATGAATGACCCAGCCCTCAGACTTGCGTGTGCGGCAAGGGTCACAGCGCCTCAGACGGGAGAATACATGAATGACCCAGCCCTCAGACTTGTGTGTGCGGCAAGGGTCACAGCGCCTCAGACTGGAGAATACATGAATGACCCAGCCCTCAGACTTGCGTGTCCGGCAAGGGTCACAGCCCCTCAGACTGGAGAATACATGAATGACCCAAGCCCTCAGACTTGCGTGTGCGGCAAGGGTTACAGCGCCTCAGACTGGAGAATACATGAATGACCCAAGCCCTCAAATTTGCGTGTGCGGCAAGGGTCACAGCGCCTAAGACTGGAGAATACATGAATGACCCAAGCCCTCAGACTTGCGTGAGCAGCAAGGGCCCCAGCGCCTCAGACTGGAGAACACATGAATGACCCAGCCCTCAGACTTGCGTGTGTGGCAAGGGTCCCAGCGCCTCAGACTGGAGAATACATGAATGACCCAGACCTCAGACTTGCGTGTGCGGCAAGGGTCCCAGCGCCTCAGACTGGAGAATACAAGAATGACCCAGCCCTCCGACTTGCGTGTGCTGCAAGGGTCCCAGCGCCTCAGACTGGAGAATACATGAATGACTCAGCCCTCAGACTTGCGTGTGCGGCAAGGGTCCCAGCGCCTCAGACTGGAGAATACATGAATGACCCAGCCCTCAGACCTGCGTGCGGCAAGGGTCCCAGCGCCTCAGACTGGAGAATACATGAATGACCCAGCCCTCAGTCTTGCGTGTGCGGCAAGGGCCCAGCGCCTCAGATAGGAGAATACATGAATGACCCAGCCCTCAGACTTGCGTGTGCGGCAAGGGCCCAGCGCCTCAGACAGGAGAATACATGAATGACCCAGCCCTCAGACTTGCGTGTGCGGCAAGGGTCACAGCGCCTCAGACGGGAGAATACATGAATGACGCAGCCTTCAGACTTGCGTGTGCGGCAAGGGTCACAGCGCCACAGACTGGAGAATGCATGAATGACCCATCCCTCAGACTTGCGTGTGCGGCAAGTGTCACAGCGCCTCAGACGGGAGAATACATGAATGACCCAGCCCTCAGACTTGCGTGTGCGGCAAGGTTCACAGCGCCTCAGACGGGAGAATACATGAATGACCCAGCCCTCAGACTTGCGTGTGCGGCAAGGGTCACCGCGCCTCAGACTGGATAATACAGGAATGACCCAAGCCCTCAGACTTGCGTGCGCAGCAAGGGTCACAGTGCCTCAGACTGGATAATACATGAATGACCCAGCCCTCAGACTTGCGTGTGCGGCAAGGGTCACAGCGCCTCAGAAGGGAGATTACATGAATGACCCAGCCCTCGGACTTGCGTATGCGGCAAGGGTCCCAGCGCCTCAGACTGGAGAATACATGAATGACCCAGCCCTCAGACTTGCTTGTGCTGCAAGGGTCCCAGCGCCTCAGACTGGAGAATACATGAATGACCCAGCCCTCAGACTTGCGTGTGCGGCAAGGGTCAAAGCGCCTCAGACTGGATAATACATGAATGACCCAAGCCCTCAGACTTGCATGTGCGGCAAGGGTCACAGTGCCTCAGACGGGAGAATACATGAATGACCCAGCCCTCAGACTTGCGTGTGCGGCAAGGGTCACAACGCCTCAGAAGGGAGAATACATGAATGACCCAGCCCTCAGACTTGCGTGTGCGGCAAGGGTCACAGCGCCTCAGACTGGAGAATACATGAATGACCCAGCCCTCAGACTTGCGTGTCCGGCAAGGGTCACAGCCCCTCAGACTGGAGAATACATGAATAACCCAAGCCCTCAGACTTGCGTGTGCGGCAAGGGTTACAGCGCCTCAGACTGGAGAATACATGAATGACCCAAGCCCTCAAATTTGCGTGTGCGGCAAGGGTCACAGCGCCTAAGACTGGAGAATACATGAATGACCCAAGCCCTCAGACTTCCGTGTGCGGCAATGGTCACAGCGCCTCATACTGGAGAATACATGAATGACCCAAGCCCTCAGACTTGCGTATGCGGCAAGGGTCACAGCGCCTCAGATTGGAGAACACATGAATGACCCAAGCCCTCAGACTTGCGTGTGCAGCAAGAGTCACAGCGCCTCAGACTGGAGAACACATGAATGACCCAAGCCCTCAGACTTGCGTGTGCGGCAAGGGCCCCAGCGCCTCAGACTGGAGAACCCTTGAATGACACAAGCACCCAGACTTGGGTGTGCGGCAAGGGCCCCAGCGCCTCAGACTGGAGAACACATGAATGACCCAGCCCTCAGACTTGCGTATGCGAAAAGGGCCCCAGTGCCTCAGACTGGAGAATACATGAATGACCCAGCCCTCAGACTTGCGTGTGCGGCAAGGGTCCCAGCGCCTCAGACTGGAGAATCCATGGATGACCCAGCCCTCAGACTTGCGTGTGCGGCAAGGGTCCCAGCGCCTCAGACTGGAGAATACATGAACGACCCAGCCCTCAGACTTGCGTGTGCGTCAAGGGTCCCAGCGCCTCAGACTGGAGAATACATGAATGACCCAGCCCTCAGACTTGCGTGTGCGGCAAGGGTCCCAGCGCCTCAGACTGGAGAATACATGAATGACCCGGCCCTCAGACTTGCGTGTGCGGCAAGGGTCCCAGCGCCTCAGACTGGAGAATACATGAATGACACAGCCCTCAGACTTGCGTGTGCGGCAAGGGTCACAGCGCCTCAGACTGGAGAAGTCATGAATGACCCAGCCCTCAGACTTGCATGTGCACAAGGGTCACAGTGCCTCAGACGGGAGAATACATGAATGACCCAGCCCTCAGACTTGCATGTGCGGCAAGGGTCACAGAGCCTCAGAAGGGAGAATACATGAATGACCCAGCCCTCAGACTTGCGTGTGCGGCAAGGGTCACAGCGCCTCAGACAGGAGAATACATGAATGTCCCAGCCCTCAGACTTGCGTGTGCGGCAAGGTTCACAGCGCCTCAGATGGGAGAATACATGATTGACCCAGCCCTCAGACTTGCGTGTGCGGCAAGGGTCACAGCGCCTCAGACGGGAGAATACATGAATTACCCAGCCCTCAGACATGCATGTGTGGCAAGGGTCACAACGCCTCAGAAGGGAGAATACATGAATGTCCCAGCCCTCAGACTTGTGTGTGCGGCAAGGGTCACAGTGCCTCAGACTGGAGAATACATGAATGACCCAGCCCTCAGACTTGCGTGTCCGGCAAGGGTCACAGCCCCTCAGACTGGAGAATACATGAATGACCCAAGCCCTGAGACTTGTATGTGCGGCAAGGGTTACAGCGCCTCAGACTGGAGAATACATGAATGACCCAAGCCCTCAAATTTGCGTGTGCGGCAAGGGTCACAGGGCCTAAGACTGGAGAATACATGAATGACCCAAGCCCTCAGACTTGCGTGTGTAGCAAGGGCCCCAGCGCCTCAGACTGGAGAACACATGAATGACCCAGCCCTCAGACTTGCGTGTGTGGCAAGGGTCCCAGCGCCTCAGACTGGAGAATACATGAATGACCCAGACCTCAGACTTGCGTGTGCGGCAAGGGTCCCAGCGCCTCAGACTGGAGAATACAAGAATGACCCAGCCCTCCGACTTGCGTGTGCTGCAAGGGTCCCAGCGCCTCAGACTGGAGAATACATGAATGACTCAGCCCTCAGACTTGCGTGTGCGGCAAGGGTCCCAGCGCCTCAGACTGGAGAATACATGAATGACCCAGCCCTCAGACCTGCGTGCGGCAAGGGTCCCAGCGCCTCAGACTGGAGAATACATGAATGACCCAGCCCTCAGACTTGCGTGTGCGGCAAGGGCCCAGCGCCTCAGATAGGAGAATACATGAATGACCCAGCCCTCAGACTTGCGTGTGCGGCAAGGGCCCAGCGCCTCAGACAGGAGAATACATGAATGACCCAGCCCTCAGACTTGCGTGTGCGGCAAGGGTCACAGCGCCTCAGACGGGAGAATACATGAATGACGCAGCCCTCAGACTTGCGTGTGCGGCAAGGGTCACAGCGCCACAGACTGGAGAATGCATGAATGACCCAGCCCTCAGACTTGCGTGTGCGGCAAGTGTCACAGCGCCTCAGACGGGAGAATACATGAATGACCCAGCCCTCAGACTTGCATGTGCGGCAAGGTTCACAGCGCCTCAGACGGGAGAATACATGAATGACCCAGCCCTCAGACTTGCGTGTGCGGCAAGGGTCACAGCGCCTCAGACTGGATAATACATGAATGACCCAAGCCCTCAGACTTGCGTGCACGGCAAGGGTCACAGTGCCTCAGACTGGATAATACATGAATGACCCAGCCCTCAGACTTGCGTGTGCGGCAAGGGTCACAGCGCCTCAGAAGGGAGATTACATGAATGACCCAGCCCTCGGACTTGCGTATGCGGCAAGGGTCCCAGCGCCTCAGACTGGAGAATACATGAATGACCCAAGCCCTCAGACTTGCGTGTGCGGCAAGGGTCACAGCGCCTCAGATTGGAGAACACATGAATGACCCAGCCCTCAGACTTGCGTGTGCGGCAAGGGTCACAGCGCCTCAGACTGGAGAATACATGAATGACCCAGCCCTCAGACTTGCGTGTGCGGCAAGGGTCCCAGCGCCTCAGACTGGAGAATACATGAATGACCTAGCCCTCAGACCTGCGTGTGCGGCAAGGGTCCCAGCGCCTCAGACTGGAAAATACATGAATGACCCAGCCCTCAGACTTGCGTGTGCGGCAAGGGTCCAGCGCCTCAGACTGGAGAAACATGAATGACCCAGCCCTCAGACTTGTGCGTGCGGCAAGGGTCCCATCGCGTCAGACTGGAGAATATATGAATGACCCAGCCCTCAGACTTGCGTGTGCGGCAAGCGTCACAGCGCCTCAGACGGGAGAATACATGAATGACCCAGCCCTCAGACTTGCGTGTGCGGCAAGGGTCCCAGCGCCTCAGACTAGAGAATACATGAATAACCCAGCCCTCAGAATTGCGTTTGCGGCAAGGGTCCCAGCGCCTCAGACTGGAGAACACATGAATGACCCAGCCCTCAGACTTGCGTGTGCGGCAAGGGTCCCAGCGCCTCAGACTGGAGAATACATGAATGACCGAGCCCTCAGACTTGCATGTGCGGCAAGGGTCCCAGCGCCTCAGACTGGAGAATACATGAACGACCCATCCCTCAGACTTGCGTGTGCGGCAAGGGTCCCAGCGCCTCAGACTGGAGAATACATGAATGACCCAGCCCTGAGACTTGCGTGTGCGGCAAGGGTCCCAGCGCCTCAGACTCGAGAATACATGAATGACCCAGCCCTCAGACTTGCGTGTGCGGCAAGGGTCCCAGCGCCTCAGACTGGAGAATACATGAATGACACAGCCCTCAGACTTGCGTGTGCTGCAAGGGTCACAGCGCCTCAGACTGGAGAAGACATGAATGACCCAGCCCTCAGACTTGCATGTGCGGCAAGGGTCACAGTGCCTCAGACTGGAGAATACATGAATGACCCAGCCCTCAGACTTGCGTGTGTGGCAAGGGTCACAGCGCCTCAGAAGGGAGAATACATGAATGACCCAGCCCTCAGACTTGCGTGTGCGGCAAGGGTCACAGCGCCTCAGACTGGAGAATACATGAATGACCCAGCCCTCAGACTTGCGTGTGCGGCAAGGGTCACAGCGCCTCAGATGGGAGAATACATGAATGACCCAGCCCTCAGACTTGCGTGTCCGGCAAGGGTCACAGCCCCTCAGACTGGAGAATACATGAATGACCCAAGCCCTCAGACTTGCGTGTGCGGCAAGGGTTACAGCGCCTCAGACTGGAGAATACACGAATGACCCAAGCCCTCAGACTTTCGTGTGCGGCAAGGGTCACAGCGCCTCAGACTGGAGAATACATGAATGACCCAAGCCCTCAGACTAACGTGTGCGGCAATGGTCACAGCGCCTCATACTGGAGAATACATGAATGACCCAAGCCCTCAGACTTGCGTGTGCGGCAAGGGTCACAGCGCCTCAGATTGGAGAACACATGAATGACCCAAGCCCTCAGACTTGCGTGTGCAGCAAGAGTCACAGCGCCTCAGACTGGAGAACACATGAATGACCCAAGCCCTCAGACTTGCGTGTGCGGCAAGGGCCCCAGCGCCTCAGACTGGAGAACCCCTGAATGACACAGCCCTCAGACTTGGGTGTGCGGCAAGGGTCACAGCGCCTCAGACTGGAGAAGACATGAATGACCCAGCCCTCAGACATGCATGTGCGGCAAGGGTCACAGTGCCTCAGACGGGAGAATACATGAATGACCCAGCCCTCAGACTTGCGTGTGCGGCAAGGGTCACAGCGCCTCAGAAGGGAGAATACATGAATGACCCAGCCCTCAGACTTGCGTGTGCGGCAAGGGTCACAGCGCCTCAGACTGGAGAATACATGAATGACCCAGCCCTCAGACTTGCGTGTGCGGCAAGGGTCACAGCGCCTCAGACGGGAGAATTCATGAATGACCCAGCCCTCAGACTTGCGTGTCTGGCAAGGGTCACAGCCCCTCAGACTGGAGAATACATGAATGACCCAAGCCCTCAGACTTGCGTGTGCGGCAAGGGTTACATCGCCTCAGACTGGAGATTACATGAATGACCCAAGCCCTCAGACTTGCCTGTGCGGCAAGGGTCACAGCGCCTCAGACTGGAGAATAGATGAATGACCCAAGCCCTCAGACTTACGTGTGCGGCAATTGTCACAGCGCCTCATACTGGAGAATACATGAATGACCCAAGCCCTCAGACTTGCGTGTGCAGCAAGGGTCACAGCGACTCAGATTGGAGAACACATGAATGACCCAAGCCCTCAGACTTGCGTGTGCAGCAAGAGTCACAGCGCCTCAGACTGGAGAACACATGAATGACCCAAGCCCTCAGACTTGCGTGTGCGGCAAGGGCCCCAGCGCCTCAGACTGGAGAACCCTTGAATGACACAGCCCTCAGACTTGCATGTGCGGCAATGGTCACAGCGCCTCAGACTGGAGAAGACATGAATGACCCAGCCCTCAGACTTGCATGTGCGGCAAGGGTCACAGTGCCTCAGACGGGAGAATACATGAATGACCCAGCCCTCAGACTTGCGTGTGCGGCAAGGGTCACAGCGCCTCAGAAGGGAGAATACATGAATGACCCAGCCCTCAGACTTGCGTGTGCGGCAAGGGTCACAGCGCCTCAGACTGGAGAATACATGAATGACCTAGCCCTCAGACTTGCGTGTGCGGCAAGGGTCACAGCGCCTCAGACGGGAGAATACATGAATGACCCAGCCCTCAGACTTGCGTGTCCGGCAAGGGTCACAGCCCCTCAGACTGGAGAATACATGAATGACCCAAGCCCTCAGACTTGCGTGTGCGGCAAGGATTACAGCGCCTCAGACTGGAGAATACATGAATGACCCAAGCCCTCAGACTTGCGTGTGCGGCAAGGGTCACAGCGCCTCAGACTGGAGAATACATGAATGACCCAAGCCCTCAGACGTACGTGTGCGGCAAGGGTCACAGCGCCTCAGATTGGAGAATACATGAATGACCCAGCCCTCAGACTTGCGTGTGCGGCAAGGGTCACAGCGCCTCAGACTGCAGAATACATGAATGACCCAAGCCCTCAGACTTGCGTGTGCAGCAAGGGCCCCAGTGCCTCAGATTGGAGAATACATGAATGACCCAGCCCTCAGACTTGCGTGTGTGGCAAGGGTCCCAGCGCCTCAGACTGGAGAATACATGAAAGATCCAGACCTCAGACTTGTGTGTGCTGCAAAGGTCCCAGCGCCTCAGACTGTAGAATACATGAATGACCCAGCCCTCAGACTTGCGTGTGCGGCAAGGGACCCAGCGCCTCAGACTGGAGAATACATGAATGACCTAGCCCTCAGACCTGCGTGTGCGGCAAGGGTCCCAGCGCCTCAGACTGGAGAATACATGAATGACCCAGCCCTCAGACTTGCGTGTGCGGCAAGGGTCCAGCGCCTCAGACTGGAGAAACATGAATGACCCAGCCCTCAGACTTGCGCGTGCGGCAAGGGTCCCAGCGCCTCAGACTGGAGAATACATGAATGACCCAGCCCTCAGACTTGCGTGTGCGGCAAGGGTCACAGCGCCTCAGACGGGAGAATACATGAATGACCCAGCCCTTAGACTTGCGTGTGCGGCAAGGGTCACATCGCCTCAGACTGGAGAATACATGAATGACCCAGCCCTCAGACTTGCATGTGCGGCAAGGGTCACAGCGCCTCAGACGGGAGAATACATGAATGACGCAGCCCTCAGACTTGCGTGTGCGGCGAGGGTCACAGCGCCTCAGACTGGAGAATACATGAATGTCCCAGCCCCCAGACTTGCGTGTGCGGCAAGTGTCACAGCGCCTCAGACGGGAGAATACATGAATGACCCCGCCCTCAGACTTGCGTGTGCGGCAAGGTTCACAGCGCCTCAGACGGGAGAATACATGAATGACCCAGCCCTCAGACTTGCGTGTGTGGCAAGGGTCACAGCGCCTCAGACTGGATAATACATGAATATCCCAAGCCCTCTGACTTGCGTGCGCGGCAAGGGTCACAGTGCCTCAGACTGGATAATACATGAATGACCCAGCCCTCGGACTTGCGTGTGCGGCAAGGGTCCAGCGCCTCAGACTGGAGAATACATGAATGACCCAGCCCTCAGACTTGCGTGTGCGGCAAGGGTCCCAGCGCCTCAGACTGGAGAATACATGAATGACCCAGCCCTCAGACTTGCGTGTGCGGCAAGGGTCACAGCGCCTCAGACGGGAGAATACATGAATGACCCAGCCCTCAGACTTGCGTGTGCGGCAAGGGTCACAGCCCCTCAGACTGGAGAATACATGAATGACCCAAGCCCTCAGACTTGCGTGTGCGGCAAGGGTTACAGCGCCTCAGACTGGAGAATACATGAATGACCCAAGCCCTCAGACTTGCGTGTGCGGCAAGGGTCACAGCGCCTCAGACTGGAGAATACATGAATGATCCAAGCCCTCAGACTTGCGTGTGCGGCAATGGTCACAGCGCCTCAGACTGGAGAATACATGAATGACCCAAGCCCCCAGGCTTGCGTGTGCGGCAAGGGTCACAGCGCCTCAGACTGGAGAACACATGAATGACCCAAGCCCTCAGACTTGCGTGTGCGGCAAGGGCCCCAGCGCCTCAGACTGGAGAACCCTTGAATGACACAAACACTCAGACTTGGGTGTGCGTCAAGGGCCCCAGCGCCTCAGACTGGAGAACACATGAATAACCCAGCCCTCAGACTAGCGTATGCGGAAAGGGCCCCAGCGCCTCAGACTGGAGAATACATGAATGACCCAGCCCTCAGACTTGCATGTGTGGCAAGGGTCCCAGCTCCTCAGACTGGAGAATACATGAATGATCCAGCCCTCAGACTTGCGTGTGCGGCAAGGGTCCCAGCGCCTCAGACTGGAGAATACATGAATAACCCAGCCCTCAGAATTGCGTTTGCTGCAAGGGTTCCAGCGCCTCAGACTGAAGAACACATGAATGACCCAGCCCTTAGACTTGCGTGTGCGGCAAGGGTCCCAGCGCCTCAGACTGGAGAATACATGAATGACCCAGCCCTCAGACTTGCGTGTGCGGCAAGGGTCCCAGCGCCTCAGACTGAAGAACACATGAATGACCCAGCCCTTAGACTTGCGTGTGCGGCAAGGGCCCCAGCGCCTCAGACTGGAGAACACATGAATGACCCAGCCCTCAGACTTGCGTGTGTGGCAAGGGTCCCAGCGCATCACACTGGAGAATACATGAACGACCCAGCCCTCAGACTTGCGTGTGCGGCAAGGGTCCCAGCGCCTCAGACTGGAGAATACATGAACGACCCAGCCCTCAGACTTGCGTGTGCGGCAAGGGTCCCAGCGCCTCAGACTGGAGAATACATGAATGACCCAGCCCTCAGACTTGCATGTGCGGCAAGGGTCCCAGCGCCTCAGACTGGAAAATACATGAATGACACAGCCCTCAGACTTGCGTGTGCGGCAAGGGTCACAGCGCCTCAGAAGGGAGAATACATGAATGACCCAGCCCTCAGACTTGCGTGTGCGGCAAGGGTCACAGCGCCTCAGACTGGAGAATACATGATTGACCCAGCCCTCAGACTTGCGTGTGCGGCAAGGGTCACAGCGCCTCAGACGGGAGAATACATGAATGACCCAGCCCTCAGACTTGCGTGTCCGGCAAGGGTCACAGCCCCTCAGACTGGAGAATACATGAATGACCCAAGCCCTCTGACTTGCGTGTGCGGCAAGGGTTACAGCGCCTCAGACTGGAGAATACATGAATGACCCAAGCCCTCAGACTTGCGTGTGCGGCAAGGGTCACAGCGCCTCAGACTGGAGAATACATGAATGACCCAAGCCCTCAGACTTACGTGTGCGGCAATGGTCACTGCGCCTCTAACTGGAGAATACATGAATGACCCAAGCCCTCAGACTTGCGTGTGCGGCAAGGGTCACAACGCCTCAGATTGGAGAACACATGAATGACCCAAGCCCTCAGACTTGCGTGTGCAGCAAGAGTCACAGCGCCACAGACTGGAGAACACATGAATGACCCAAGCCCTCAGACTTGCGTGTGCGGCAAGGGCCCCAGCGCCTCAGACTGGAGAACCCTTGAATGACACAGCCCTCAGACTTGCGTGTGCGACAAGGGTCACAGCGCCTCAGACTGGAGAAGACATGAATGACCCAGCCCTCAGACTTGCATGTGCGGCAAGGGTCACAGTGCCTCAGACGGGAGAATACATGAATGGCCCAGCCCTCAGACTTGCGTGTGCGGCAAGGGTCACAGCGCCTCAGAAGGGAGAATACATGAATGACCCAGCCCTCAGACTTGCGTGTGCGGCAAGGGTCACAGCGCCTCAGACTGGAGAATACATGAATGACCCAGCCCTCAGAATTGCGTGTGAAGAAAGGGTCATAGCGCCTCAGACAGGAGAATACATGAATGACCCAGCCCTCAAACTTGCGTGTCCGGCAAGGGTCACAGCCCATCAGACTGGAGAATACATGAATGACCCAAGCCCTCAGACTTGCGTGTGCGGCAAGGGTTACAGCGCCTCAGACTGGAGAATACATGAATGACCCAAGCCCTCAGACTTGCGTGTCCGGCAAGGGTCACAGCCCCTCAGACTGGAGAATACATGAATGACCCAAGCCCTCAGACTTGCGTGTGCGGCAAGGGTTACAGCGCCTCAGACTGGAGAATACATGAATGATCCAAGCCCTCAGACTTGCGTGTGCGGCAAGGGTCACAGTGCCTCAGACTGGAGAATACATGAATGACCCAAGCCCTCAGACTTACGTGTGCGGCAATGGTCACAGCGCCTCATACTGGAGAATACATGAATGACCCAAGCCCTCAGACTTGCGTGTGCAGCAAGGGTCACAGCGCCTCAGATTGGAGAACACATGAATGACCCAATCCCTCAGACTTGCGTGTGCAGCAAGAGTCACAGCGCCTCAGACTGGAGAACACATGAATGACCCAAGCCCTCAGACTTGCGTGTGCGGCAAGGGCCCCAGCGCCTCAGACTGGAGAACCCTTGAATGACACAAGCATCCAGACTTGGGTGTGCGGCAAGGGCCCCAGCGCCTCAGACTGGAGAACACATGAATGACCCAGCCCTCAGACTTGCGTATGCGAAAAGGGCCCCAGCGCCTCAGACTGGAGAATACATGAATGACCCAGCCCTCAGACTTGCGTGTGCGGCAAGGGTCCTAGCGCCTCAGACTGGAGAATCCATGGATGACCCAGCCCTCAGACTTGTGTGTGCGGCAAGGGTCCCAGCACCTCAGACTGGAGAATACATGAATGACCCAGCCCTCAGACTTGCGTGTGCGACAAGGGTCCCAGCGCCTCAGACTGGAGAATACATGAATGACCCAGCCCTCAGACTTGCGTGTGCGGCAAGGGCCCCAGCGCCTCAGACTGGAGAACCCTTGAATGACAAAAACACTCAGACTTGGGTGTGCAGCAAGGGCCCCAGCGCCTCAGACTGGAGAACACATGAATGACCCAGCCCTCAGACTTGCGTATGCGGAAAGGGCCCCAGCGCCTCAGACTGGAGAATACATGAATGACCCAGCCCTCAGACTTGCGTGTGCGGCAAGGGTCCCAGCGCCTCAGACTGGAGAATACATGAATGACCCAGCCCTCAGACTTGCGTGTGCGGCAAGGGCCCCAGCGCCTCACACTGGAGAACACATGAATGACCCAGCCCTCAGACTTGCGTGTGCGGCAAGGGTCCCAGCGCCTCAGACTGGAGAATACCTGAACGACCCAGCCCTCAGACTTGCATGTGCGGCAAGGGTCCCAGCGCCTCAGACTGGAGAATACATGAATGACCCAGCCCTCAGACTTGCGTGTGCGGCAAGGGTCCCAGCGCCTCAGACTCGAGAATACATGAATGACACAGCCCTCAGACTTGCGTGTGCGGCAAGGGTCACAGCGCCTCAGACTGGAGAAGACATGAATGACCCAGCCCTCAGACTTGCATGTGCGGCAAGGGTCACAGTGCCTCAGACGGGAGAATACATGAATGACCCAGCCCTCAGACTTGCGTGTGCGGCAAGGGTCACAGCGCCTCAGAAGGGAGAATACATGAATGACCCAGCCCTCAGACTTGGGTGTGCAGCAAGGGTCACAGCGCCTCAGACTGGAGAATACATGAATGACCCAGCCCTTAGACTTGCGTGTGCGGCAAGGGTCACAGCGCCTCAGACGGGAGAATACATGAATGACCCAGCCCTCAGACTTGCGTGTCCGGCAAGGGTCACAGCCCCTCAGACTGGAGAATACATGAATGACCCAAGCCCTCAGACTTGCGTGTGCGGCAAGGGTTACAGCGCCTCAGACTGGAGAATACATGAATGACCCAAGCTCTCAGACTTGCGTGTGCGGCAAGGGTCACAGCGCCTCAGACTGGAGAATACATGAATGACCCAAGCCCTCAGACTTACGTGTGCGGCAATGATCACAGCGCCTCATACTGGAGAATACATGAATGACCCAAGCCCTCAGACTTGCATATGCGGCAAGGGTCACAGCGCCTCAGATTGGAGAACACGTGAATGACGCAAGCCCTCAGACTTGCGTGTGCAGCAAGAGTCACAGCGCCTCAGACTGGAGAACACATGAATGACCCAAGCCCTCAGACTTGCGTGTGCGGCAAGGGCCCCAGCGCCTCAGACTGGAGAACCCTTGAGTGACACAGCCCTCAGACTTGCGTGTGCGGCAAGGGTCACAGCACCTCAGACTGGAGAAGACATGAATGACCCAGACCTCAGACTTGCATGTGCGGCAAGGGTCACAGTGCCTCAGACAGGAGAATACATGAATGACCCAGCCCTCAGACTTGCGTGTCCGGCAAGGGTCACAGCCCCTCAGACTGGAGAATACATGAATGACCCAAGCCCTCAGACTTGCGTGTGCGGCAAGGGTTACAGCGCCTCAGACTGGAGAATACATGAATGACCCAAGCCCTCAGACTTGCGTGTGCGGCAAGGGTCACAGCGCCTCAGACTGGAGAATACATGAATGACCCAAGCCCTCAGACTTACGTGTGCGGCAATGGTCACAGCGTCTCATACTGGAGAATACATGAATGACCCAAGCCCTCAGACTTGTGTGTGCGGCAAGGGTCACAGCGTCTCAGATTGGAGAACACATGAATGACCCAAGCCCTCAGACTTGCGTGTGCAGCAAGAGTCACAGCGCCTCAGACTGGAGAACACATGAATGACCCAAGCCCTCAGACTTGCGTGTGCGGCAAGGGCCCCAGCGCCTCAGACTGGAGAACCCTTGAATGACACAAGCACCCAGACTTGTGTGTGCAGCAAGGGTCCCAGCGCCTCAGACTGGAGAATCCATGGATGACTCAGCCCTCAGACTTGCGTGTGCGGCAAGGGTCCCAGCGCCTCAGACTGGAGAATACATGAACGACCCAGCCCTCAGACTTGCATGTGCGGCAAGGGTCCCAGCGCCTCAGACTGGAGAATACATGAATGAACCCAAGCCCTCAGACTTACGTGTGCGGCAATGGTCACAGCGCCTCATACTGGAGAATGCATGAATGACCCAAGCCCTCAGACTTGCATGTGCGGCAAGGGTCACAGCGCCTCAGATTGGAGAACACATGAATGACCTAAGCCCTCGGACTTGCGTGTGCAGCAAGAGTCACAGCGCCTCAGACTGGAGAACACATGAATGACCCAAGCCCTCAGACTTGCGTGTGCGGCAAGGGCCCCAGCGCCTCAGACTGGAGAACCCTTGAATGACACAAGCACCCAGACTTGGGTGTGCGGCAAGGGCCCCAGCGCCTCAGACTGGAGAACACATGAATGACCCAGCCCTCAGACTTGCGTATGCGGAAAGGGCCCCAGCGCCTCAGACTGGAGAATATATGAATGACCCAGCCCTCAGACTTGTGTGTGCGGCAAGGGTCCCAGCGCCTCAGACTGGAGAATACATGAATGACCCAGCCCTCAGACTTGCGTGTGCGGCAAGGGTCACAGCGCCTCAGAAGGGAGAATACATGAATGACCCAGCCCTCAGACTTGCGAGTGCGGCAAGGGTCACAGCGCCTCAGACGGGAGAAAACATGAATGACCCAGCCCTCAGACTTGCGTGTGCGGCAAGGTTCACAGCGCCTCAGACGGGAGAATACATGATTGACCCAGCCCTCAGACTTGCGTGTGCGGCAAGGGTCACAGCGCCTCAGACGGGAGAATACATGAATGACCCAGCCCTCAGACTTGCGTGTGCGGCAAGGGTCACAGCGCCTCAGACTGGAGAACCCTTGAATGACACAGCCCTCAGACTTGCGTGTGCGGCAAGAGCCCCAGCGCCTCAGACTGGAGAACCCTTGAATGACACAGCCCTCAGACTTGCGTGTGCGGCAAGGGTCACAGCGCCTCAGACTGGAGAAGACATGAATGACCCAGCCCTCAGACTTGCATGTGCGGCAAGGGTCACAGTGCCTCAGACGGGAGAATACATGAATGACCCAGCCCTCAGACTTGCGTGTGCGGCATGGGTCACAGCGCCTCAGAAGGGAGAATACATGAATGACCCAGCCCTCAGACTTGCATGTGCGGCAAGGGTCACAGCGCCTCAGACTGGAGAATACATGAATGACCCAGCCCTCAGACTTGCGTGTGCGGCAAGGGTCACAGCGCCTCAGACGGGAGAATACATGAATGACCCAGCCCTCAGACTTGCGTGTCCGGCAAGGGTCACAGCCCCTCAGACTGGAGAATACATGAATGACCCAAGCCCTCAGACTTGCGTGTGCGGCAAGGGTCACAGCGCCTCAGACTGGAGAATACATGAATGACCCAAGCCCTCAGACTAACGTGTGCGGCAATGGTCACAGCGCCTCATACTGGAGAATACATGAATGACCCAAGCCCTCAGACTTGCGTGTGCGGCAAGGGTCACAGCGCCTCAGATTGGAGAACACATGAATGACCTAAGCCCTCAGACTTGCGTGTGCAGCAAGAGTCACAGCGCCTCAGACTGGAGAACACATGAATGACCCAAGCCCCCAGACTTGCGTGTGCGGCAAGGGCCCCAGCGCCTCAGACTGGAGAACCCTTGAATGACACAAGCACCCAGACTTGGGTGTGCGGCAAGGGCCCCAGTGCCTCAGACTGGAGAACACATGAATGACCCAGCCCTCAGACTTGCGTATGCGGAAAGGGCCCCAGCGCCTTAGACTGGAAAATACATGAATGACCCAGCCCTCAGACTTGCGTGTGCGGCAAGGGTCCCAGCGCCTCAGACTGGAGAATCCATGGATGACCCAGCCCTCAGACTTGCGTGTGCGGCAAGGGTCCCAGCGCCTCAGACTGGAGAATACATGAACGACCCAGCCCTCAGACTTGCATGTGCGGCAAGGGTCCCAGCGCCTCAGACTGGAGAATACATGAATGACCCAGCCCTCAGACTTGCGTGTGCGGCAAGGGTCCCAGCACCTCAGACTGGAGAATACATGAATGACACAGCCCTCAGACTTGCGTGTGCGGCAAGGGTCACAGCGCCTCAGACTGGAGAAGACATGAATGACCCAGCCCTCAGACTTGCATGTGCGGCAAGGGTCACAGTGCCTCAGACGGGAGAATACATGAATGACCCAGCCCTCAGACTTGCGTGTGCGGCAAGGGTCACAGCGCCTCAGAAGGGAGAATACATGAATGACCCAGCCCTCAGACTTGGGTGTGCAGCAAGGGTCACAGCGCCTCAGACTGGAGAATACATGAATGACCCAGCCCTTAGACTTGCGTGTGCGGCAAGGGTCACAGCGCCTCAGACGGGAGAATACATGAATGACCCAGCCCTCAGACTTGCGTGTCCGGCAAGGGTCACAGCCCCTCAGACTGGAGAATACATGAATGACCCAAGCCCTCAGACTTGCGTGTGCGGCAAGGGTTACAGCGCCTCAGACTGGAGAATACATGAATGACCCAAGCTCTCAGACTTGCGTGTGCGGCAAGGGTCACAGCGCCTCAGACTGGAGAATACATGAATGACCCAAGCCCTCAGACTTACGTGTGCGGCAATGATCACAGCGCCTCATACTGGAGAATACATGAATGACCCAAGCCCTCAGACTTGCATATGCGGCAAGGGTCACAGCGCCTCAGATTGGAGAACACGTGAATGACGCAAGCCCTCAGACTTGCGTGTGCAGCAAGAGTCACAGCGCCTCAGACTGGAGAACACATGAATGACCCAAGCCCTCAGACTTGCGTGTGCGGCAAGGGCCCCAGCGCCTCAGACTGGAGAACCCTTGAGTGACACAGCCCTCAGACTTGCGTGTGCGGCAAGGGTCACAGCACCTCAGACTGGAGAAGACATGAATGACCCAGACCTCAGACTTGCATGTGCGGCAAGGGTCACAGCGCCTCAGATTGGAGAACACATGAATGACCCAATCCCTCAGACTTGCGTGTGCAGCAAGAGTCACAGCGCCTCAGACTGGAGAACACATGAATGACCCAAGCCCTCAGACTTGCGTGTGCGGCAAGGGCCCCAGCGCCTCAGACTGGAGAACCCTTGAATGACACAAGCATCCAGACTTGGGTGTGCGGCAAGGGCCCCAGCGCCTCAGACTGGAGAACACATGAATGACCCAGCCCTCAGACTTGCGTATGCGAAAAGGGCCCCAGCGCCTCAGACTGGAGAATACATGAATGACCCAGCCCTCAGACTTGCGTGTGCGGCAAGGGTCCTAGCGCCTCAGACTGGAGAATCCATGGATGACCCAGCCCTCAGACTTGTGTGTGCGGCAAGGGTCCCAGCACCTCAGACTGGAGAATACATGAATGACCCAGCCCTCAGACTTGCGTGTGCGACAAGGGTCCCAGCGCCTCAGACTGGAGAATACATGAATGACCCAGCCCTCAGACTTGCGTGTGCGGCAAGGGCCCCAGCGCCTCAGACTGGAGAACCCTTGAATGACAAAAACACTCAGACTTGGGTGTGCAGCAAGGGCCCCAGCGCCTCAGACTGGAGAACACATGAATGACCCAGCCCTCAGACTTGCGTATGCGGAAAGGGCCCCAGCGCCTCAGACTGGAGAATACATGAATGACCCAGCCCTCAGACTTGCGTGTGCGGCAAGGGTCCCAGCGCCTCAGACTGGAGAATACATGAATGACCCAGCCCTCAGACTTGCGTGTGCGGCAAGGGCCCCAGCGCCTCACACTGGAGAACACATGAATGACCCAGCCCTCAGACTTGCGTGTGCGGCAAGGGTCCCAGCGCCTCAGACTGGAGAATACCTGAACGACCCAGCCCTCAGACTTGCATGTGCGGCAAGGGTCCCAGCGCCTCAGACTGGAGAATACATGAATGACCCAGCCCTCAGACTTGCGTGTGCGGCAAGGGTCCCAGCGCCTCAGACTCGAGAATACATGAATGACACAGCCCTCAGACTTGCGTGTGCGGCAAGGGTCACAGCGCCTCAGACTGGAGAAGACATGAATGACCCAGCCCTCAGACTTGCATGTGCGGCAAGGGTCACAGTGCCTCAGACGGGAGAATACATGAATGACCCAGCCCTCAGACTTGCGTGTGCGGCAAGGGTCACAGCGCCTCAGAAGGGAGAATACATGAATGACCCAGCCCTCAGACTTGGGTGTGCAGCAAGGGTCACAGCGCCTCAGACTGGAGAATACATGAATGACCCAGCCCTTAGACTTGCGTGTGCGGCAAGGGTCACAGCGCCTCAGACGGGAGAATACATGAATGACCCAGCCCTCAGACTTGCGTGTCCGGCAAGGGTCACAGCCCCTCAGACTGGAGAATACATGAATGACCCAAGCCCTCAGACTTGCGTGTGCGGCAAGGGTTACAGCGCCTCAGACTGGAGAATACATGAATGACCCAAGCTCTCAGACTTGCGTGTGCGGCAAGGGTCACAGCGCCTCAGACTGGAGAATACATGAATGACCCAAGCCCTCAGACTTACGTGTGCGGCAATGATCACAGCGCCTCATACTGGAGAATACATGAATGACCCAAGCCCTCAGACTTGCATATGCGGCAAGGGTCACAGCGCCTCAGATTGGAGAACACGTGAATGACGCAAGCCCTCAGACTTGCGTGTGCAGCAAGAGTCACAGCGCCTCAGACTGGAGAACACATGAATGACCCAAGCCCTCAGACTTGCGTGTGCGGCAAGGGCCCCAGCGCCTCAGACTGGAGAACCCTTGAGTGACACAGCCCTCAGACTTGCGTGTGCGGCAAGGGTCACAGCACCTCAGACTGGAGAAGACATGAATGACCCAGACCTCAGACTTGCATGTGCGGCAAGGGTCACAGTGCCTCAGACAGGAGAATACATGAATGACCCAGCCCTCAGACTTGCGTGTCCGGCAAGGGTCACAGCCCCTCAGACTGGAGAATACATGAATGACCCAAGCCCTCAGACTTGCGTGTGCGGCAAGGGTTACAGCGCCTCAGACTGGAGAATACATGAATGACCCAAGCCCTCAGACTTGCGTGTGCGGCAAGGGTCACAGCGCCTCAGACTGGAGAATACATGAATGACCCAAGCCCTCAGACTTACGTGTGCGGCAATGGTCACAGCGTCTCATACTGGAGAATACATGAATGACCCAAGCCCTCAGACTTGTGTGTGCGGCAAGGGTCACAGCGTCTCAGATTGGAGAACACATGAATGACCCAAGCCCTCAGACTTGCGTGTGCAGCAAGAGTCACAGCGCCTCAGACTGGAGAACACATGAATGACCCAAGCCCTCAGACTTGCGTGTGCGGCAAGGGCCCCAGCGCCTCAGACTGGAGAACCCTTGAATGACACAAGCACCCAGACTTGTGTGTGCAGCAAGGGTCCCAGCGCCTCAGACTGGAGAATCCATGGATGACTCAGCCCTCAGACTTGCGTGTGCGGCAAGGGTCCCAGCGCCTCAGACTGGAGAATACATGAACGACCCAGCCCTCAGACTTGCATGTGCGGCAAGGGTCCCAGCGCCTCAGACTGGAGAATACATGAATGAACCCAAGCCCTCAGACTTACGTGTGCGGCAATGGTCACAGCGCCTCATACTGGAGAATGCATGAATGACCCAAGCCCTCAGACTTGCATGTGCGGCAAGGGTCACAGCGCCTCAGATTGGAGAACACATGAATGACCTAAGCCCTCGGACTTGCGTGTGCAGCAAGAGTCACAGCGCCTCAGACTGGAGAACACATGAATGACCCAAGCCCTCAGACTTGCGTGTGCGGCAAGGGCCCCAGCGCCTCAGACTGGAGAACCCTTGAATGACACAAGCACCCAGACTTGGGTGTGCGGCAAGGGCCCCAGCGCCTCAGACTGGAGAACACATGAATGACCCAGCCCTCAGACTTGCGTATGCGGAAAGGGCCCCAGCGCCTCAGACTGGAGAATATATGAATGACCCAGCCCTCAGACTTGTGTGTGCGGCAAGGGTCCCAGCGCCTCAGACTGGAGAATACATGAATGACCCAGCCCTCAGACTTGCGTGTGCGGCAAGGGTCACAGCGCCTCAGAAGGGAGAATACATGAATGACCCAGCCCTCAGACTTGCGAGTGCGGCAAGGGTCACAGCGCCTCAGACGGGAGAAAACATGAATGACCCAGCCCTCAGACTTGCGTGTGCGGCAAGGTTCACAGCGCCTCAGACGGGAGAATACATGATTGACCCAGCCCTCAGACTTGCGTGTGCGGCAAGGGTCACAGCGCCTCAGACGGGAGAATACATGAATGACCCAGCCCTCAGACTTGCGTGTGCGGCAAGGGTCACAGCGCCTCAGACTGGAGAACCCTTGAATGACACAGCCCTCAGACTTGCGTGTGCGGCAAGAGCCCCAGCGCCTCAGACTGGAGAACCCTTGAATGACACAGCCCTCAGACTTGCGTGTGCGGCAAGGGTCACAGCGCCTCAGACTGGAGAAGACATGAATGACCCAGCCCTCAGACTTGCATGTGCGGCAAGGGTCACAGTGCCTCAGACGGGAGAATACATGAATGACCCAGCCCTCAGACTTGCGTGTGCGGCATGGGTCACAGCGCCTCAGAAGGGAGAATACATGAATGACCCAGCCCTCAGACTTGCATGTGCGGCAAGGGTCACAGCGCCTCAGACTGGAGAATACATGAATGACCCAGCCCTCAGACTTGCGTGTGCGGCAAGGGTCACAGCGCCTCAGACGGGAGAATACATGAATGACCCAGCCCTCAGACTTGCGTGTCCGGCAAGGGTCACAGCCCCTCAGACTGGAGAATACATGAATGACCCAAGCCCTCAGACTTGCGTGTGCGGCAAGGGTCACAGCGCCTCAGACTGGAGAATACATGAATGACCCAAGCCCTCAGACTAACGTGTGCGGCAATGGTCACAGCGCCTCATACTGGAGAATACATGAATGACCCAAGCCCTCAGACTTGCGTGTGCGGCAAGGGTCACAGCGCCTCAGATTGGAGAACACATGAATGACCTAAGCCCTCAGACTTGCGTGTGCAGCAAGAGTCACAGCGCCTCAGACTGGAGAACACATGAATGACCCAAGCCCCCAGACTTGCGTGTGCGGCAAGGGCCCCAGCGCCTCAGACTGGAGAACCCTTGAATGACACAAGCACCCAGACTTGGGTGTGCGGCAAGGGCCCCAGTGCCTCAGACTGGAGAACACATGAATGACCCAGCCCTCAGACTTGCGTATGCGGAAAGGGCCCCAGCGCCTTAGACTGGAAAATACATGAATGACCCAGCCCTCAGACTTGCGTGTGCGGCAAGGGTCCCAGCGCCTCAGACTGGAGAATCCATGGATGACCCAGCCCTCAGACTTGCGTGTGCGGCAAGGGTCCCAGCGCCTCAGACTGGAGAATACATGAACGACCCAGCCCTCAGACTTGCATGTGCGGCAAGGGTCCCAGCGCCTCAGACTGGAGAATACATGAATGACCCAGCCCTCAGACTTGCGTGTGCGGCAAGGGTCCCAGCACCTCAGACTGGAGAATACATGAATGACACAGCCCTCAGACTTGCGTGTGCGGCAAGGGTCACAGCGCCTCAGACTGGAGAAGACATGAATGACCCAGCCCTCAGACTTGCATGTGCGGCAAGGGTCACAGTGCCTCAGACGGGAGAATACATGAATGACCCAGCCCTCAGACTTGCGTGTGCGGCAAGGGTCACAGCGCCTCAGAAGGGAGAATACATGAATGACCCAGCCCTCAGACTTGCGTGTGCGGCAAGGGTCACAGCGCCTCAGACGGGAGAATACATGAATGACCCAGCCCTCAGACTTGCGTGTGCGGCAAGGTTCACAGCGCCTCAGACGGGAGAATACATGATTGACCCAGCCCTCAGACTTGCGTGTGCGGCAAGGGTCACAGCGCCTCAGACGGGAGAATACATGAATGACCCAGCCCTCAGACTTGCGTGTGCGGCAAGGGTCACAGCGCCTCAGACTGGAAAACCCTTGAATGACACAGCCCTCAGACTTGCGTGTGCGGCAAGGGCCCCAGCGCCTCAGACTGGAGAACCCTTGAATGACGCAGCCCTCAGACTTGCGTGTGCGGCAAGGGTCACAGCGCCTCAGACTGGAGAAGACATGAATGACCCAGCCCTCAGACTTGCATGTGCGGCAAGGGTCACAGTGCCTCAGACGGGAGAATACATGAATGACCCAGCCCTCAGACTTGCGTGTGCGGCATGGGTCACAGCGCCTCAGAAGGGAGAATACATGAATGACCCAGCCCTCAGACTTGCGTGTGCGGCAAGGGTCACAGCGCCTCAGACTGGAGAATACATGAATGACCCAGCCCTCAGACTTGCGTGTGCGGCAAGGGTCACAGCGCCTCAGACGGGAGAATACATGAATGACCCAGCCCTCAGACTTGCGTGTCTGGCAAGGGTCACAGGCCCTCAGACTGGAGAATACATGAATGACCCAAGCCCTCAGACTTGCGTGTGCGGCAAGGGTCACAGCGCCTCAGACTGGAGAATACATGAATTACCCAAGCCCTCAGACTTACGTGTGCGGCAATGGTCACAGCGCCTCATACTGAAGAATACATGAATGACCCAAGCCCTCAGACTTGCGTGTGCGGCAAGGGTCACAGCGCCTCAGATTGGAGAACACATGAATGCCCTAAGCCCTTAGACTTGCGTGTGCAGCAAGAGTCACAGCGCCTCAGACTGGAGAACACATGAATGACCCAAGCCCTCAGACTTGCGTGTGCGGCAAGGGCCCCAGCGCCTCAGACTGGAGAACCCTTGAATGACACAAGCACCCAGACTTGGGTGTGCGGCAAGGGCCCCAGCGCCTCAGACTGGAGAACACATGAATGACCCAGCCCTCAGACTTGCGTATGCGAAAAGGGCCCCAGTGCCTCAGACTGGAGAATACATGAATGACCCAGCCCTCAGACTTGCGTGTGCGGCAAGGGTCCCAGCGCCTCAGACTGGAGAATCCATGGATGACCCAGCCCTCAGACTTGCGTGTGCGGCAAGGGTCCCAGCGCCTCAGACTGGAGAATACATGAACGACCCAGCCCTCAGACTTGCGTGTGCGTCAAGGGTCCCAGCGCCTCAGACTGGAGAATACATGAATGACCCAGCCCTCAGACTTGCGTGTGCGGCAAGGGTCCCAGCGCCTCAGACTGGAGAATACATGAATGACCCGGCCCTCAGACTTGCGTGTGCGGCAAGGGTCCCAGCGCCTCAGACTGGAGAATACATGAATGACACAGCCCTCAGACTTGCGTGTGCGGCAAGGGTCACAGCGCCTCAGACTGGAGAAGTCATGAATGACCCAGCCCTCAGACTTGCATGTGCACAAGGGTCACAGTGCCTCAGACGGGAGAATACATGAATGACCCAGCCCTCAGACTTGCATGTGCGGCAAGGGTCACAGAGCCTCAGAAGGGAGAATACATGAATGACCCAGCCCTCAGACTTGCGTGTGCGGCAAGGGTCACAGCGCCTCAGACAGGAGAATACATGAATGACCCAGCCCTCAGACTTGCGTGTGCGGCAAGGGCCCCAGCGCCTCAGACTGGAGAACCCTTGAATGACACAAGCACCCAGACTTGGGTGTGCTGCAAGGGCCCCAGCGCCTCAGACTGGGGAACACATGAATGACCGGGCCCTCAGACTTGCGTATGCGGAAAGGGCCCCAGCGCCTCAGACTGGAGAATACATGAATGACCCAGCCCTCAGACTTGCGTGTGCTGCAAGGGTCCCAGCGCCTCAGACTGGAGAATACATGAATGACTCAGCCCTCAGACTTGCGTGTGCGGCAAGGGTCCCAGCGCCTCAGACTGGAGAATACATGAATGACCCAGCCCTCAGACCTGCGTGTGCGGCAAGGGTCCCAGCGCCTCAGACTGGAGAATACATGAATGACCCAGCCCTCAGACTTGTGTGTGCGGCAAGGGTCCAGCGCCTCAGACAGGAGAATACATGAATGACCCAGCCCTCAGACTTGCGTGTGCGGCAAGGGTCCCAGCGCCTCAGACTGGAGAATACATGAATGACCCAGCCCTCAGACTTGTGTGTGCGGCAAGGGTCACATCGCCTCAGACGGGAGAATACATGAATGACCAAGCCCTCAGACTTGCGTGTGCGGCAAGGGTCACAGCGCCTCAGACTGGAGAATACATGAATGACCCAGCCCTCAGACTTGCGTGTGCGGCAAGGGTCACAGCGCCTCACACGGGAGAATACATGAATGACGGAGCCCTCAGACTTGCGTGTGCGGCAAGGGTCACAGCGCCTCAGACTGGAGAATGCATGAATGACCCAGCCCTCAGACTTGCGTGTGCGGCAAGTGTCACAGCGCCTCAGATGGGAGAATACATGAATGACCCAGCCCTCAGACTTGCGTGTGCGGCAAGGTTCACAGCGCCTCAGACGGGAGAATACATGAATGACCCAGCCCTCAGACTTGCGTGTGCGGCAAGGGTCACAGCGCCTCAGACTGGATAATACATGAATGACCCAAGCCCTCAGACTTGCGTGCGCGGCAAGGGTCACAGTGCCTCAGACTGGATAATACATGAATTACCCAGCCCTCAGACTTGCGTGTGCGGCAAGGGTCACAGCGCCTCAGAAGGGAGAATACATGAATGACCCAGCCCTCAGACTTGCGTATGCGGCAAGGGTCCCAGCGCCTCAGACTGGAGAATACATGAATGACCCAGCCCTCAGACTTGCTTGTGCTGCAAGGGTCCCAGCACCTCAGACTGGAGAATACATGAATGACCCAGCCCTCAGACTTGCGTGTGCGGCAAGGGTCATAGCGCCTCAGACTGGATAATACATGAATGACCCAAGCCCTCAGACTTGCATGTGCGGCAAGGGTCACAGTGCCTCAGACGGGAGAATACATGAATGACCCAGCCCTCAGACTTGCGTGTGCGGCAACGGTCACAATGCCTCAGAAGGTAGAATACATGAATGACCCAGCCCTCAGACTTGCGTGTGCGGCAAGGGTCACAGCGCCTCAGACTGGAGAATACATGAATGACCCAGCCCTCAGACTTGCGTGTCCAGCAAGGGTCACAGCCCCTCAGACTGGAGAATACATGAATGACCCAAGCCCTCAGACTTGCGTGTGCGGCAAGTGTTACAGTGCCTCAGACTGGAGAATACATGAATGACCCAAGCCCTCAGACTTGCGTGTGAGGCAAGGGTCACAGCGCCTCAGACTGGAGAATACATGAATGACCCAAGCCCTCAGACTTACGTGTGCGGCAATGGTCACAGCTCCTCATACTGGAGAATACATGAATGACCCAAGCCCTCAGACTTGCGTGTGCGGCAAGGGCCCCAGCGCCTCAGACTGGAAAACCCTTGAATGACACAAGAACCCAGACTTGGGTGTGCGGCAAGGGCCCCAGCGCCTCAGACTGGAGAACACATGAATGACCCAGCCCTCAGACTTGCGTATGCGGAAAGGGCCCCAGCGCCTCAGACTGGAGAATACATGAATGACCCGCCCTCAGACTTGCGTGTGCGGCAAGGGTCCCAGCGCCTCAGACTGGAGAATCCATGGATGACCCAGCCCTCAGACTTGCGTGTGCGGCAAGGGTCCCAGCGCCTCAGACTGGAGAATACATGAACGACCCAGCCCTCAGACATGCGTGTGCGGCAAGGGTCCCAGCGCCTCAGACTGGAGAATACATGAATGACCCAGCCCTCAGACTTGCGTGTGCGGCAAGGGCCCCAGCGCCTCAGACTGGAGAACCCTTGAATGACACAAACACTCAGACTTGGGTGTGCGGCAAGGGCCCCAGCGCCTCAGACTGGAGAACACATGAATGACCCAGCCCTCAGACTTGCATATGCGGAAAGGGCCCCAGCGCCTCAGACTGGAGAATACATGAATGACCCAGACCTCAGACTTGCGTGTGTGGCAAGGGTCCCAGCGCCTCAGACTGTAGAATACATGAATGACCCAGCCCTCAGATTCGCGTGTGCGGCAAGGGTCCCAGCGCCTCAGACTGGAGAATACATGAATAACCCAGCCCTCAGAATTGCGTTTACGGCAAGGGTCCCACCGCCTCAGACTGGAGAACACATGAATGACCCAGCCCTCAGACTTGTGTGTGCGGCAAGGGTCCCAGCGCCTCAGACTGGAGAATACATGAATGACCCAGCCCAAAGACTTGCGTGTGCGGCAAGGGTCCCAGCGCCTCAGACTGGAGAATACATGAATGACCCGGCCCTCAGACTTGCGTGTGCGGCAAGGGCCCCAGCGCCTCAGACTGGAGAACACATGAATGACCCAGCCCTCAGACTTGCGTGTGCGCCAAGGGTCCCAGCGCCTCAGACTGGAGAATACATGAACGACCCAGCCCTCAGACTTGCGTGTGCGGCAAGGGTCCCAGCGCCTCAGACTGGAGAATACATGAATGACCCAGCCCTCAGACTTGCGTGTGCGGCAAGGGTCCCAGCGCCTCAGACTCGAGAATACATGAATGACCCAGCCCTCAGACTTGCGTGTGCGGCAAAGGTCCCAGCGCCTCAGACTGGAGAATACATGAATGACACAGCCCTCAGACTTGCGTGTGCGGCAAGGGTCACAGCGCCTCAGACTGGAGAAGACATGAATGACCCAGCCCTCAGACTTGCATGTGCGGCAAGGGTCACAGTGCCTCAGACGGGAGAATACATGAATGACCCAGCCCTCAGACTTGCGTGTGCGGCAAGGGTCACAGCGCCTCAGAAGGGAGAATACATGAATGACCCAGCCCTCAGACTTGGGTGTGCGGCAAGGGTCACAGCGCCTCAGACTGGAGAATACATGAATGACCCAGCCCTCAGACTTGCGTGTGCGGCAAGGGTCACAGCGCCTCAGACGGGAGAATACATGAATGACCCAGCCCTCAGACTTGCGTGTCCGACAAGGGTCACAGCCCCTCAGACTGGAGAATACATGAATGACCCAAGCCCTCAGTCTTGCGTGTGCGGCAAGGGTTACAGCGCCTCAGACTGGAGAATACATCAATGACCCAAGCCCTCAGACTTGCATGTGCGGCAAGGGTCACAGCGACTCAGACTGGAGAATACATGAATGACCCAAGCCCTCAGACTTATGTGTGCGGCAATGGTCACAGCGCCTCATACTGGAGAATACATGAATGACCCAAGCCCTCAGACTTGCGTGTGCGGCAAGGGTCACAGCGCCTCAGATTGGAGAACACATGAATGACCCAAGCCCTCAGACTTGCGTGTGCAGCAAGAGTCACAGCGCCTCAGACTGGAGAATACATGAACGACCCAGCCCTCAGACTTGCGTGTGCGGCAAGGGTCCCAGCGCCTCAGACTGGAGAATACATGAATGACCCAGCCCTCAGACTTGCGTGTGCGGCAAGGGTCCCAGCGCCTCAGACTCGAGAATACATGAATGACCCAGCCCTCAGACTTGCGTGTGCGGCAAAGGTCCCAGCGCCTCAGACTGGAGAATACATGAATGACACAGCCCTCAGACTTGCGTGTGCGGCAAGGGTCACAGCGCCTCAGACTGGAGAAGACATGAATGACCCAGCCCTCAGACTTGCATGTGCGGCAAGGGTCACAGTGCCTCAGATGGGAGAATACATGAATGACCCAGCCCTCAGACTTGCGTGTGCGGCAAGGGTCACAGCGCCTCAGAAGGGAGAATACATGAATGACCCAGCCCTCAGACTTGGGTGTGCGGCAAGGGTCACAGCGCCTCAGACTGGAGAATACATGAATGACCCAGCCCTCAGACTTGTGTGTGCGGCAAGGGTCACAGCGCCTCAGACGTGAGAATACATGAATGACCCAAGCCCTCAGACTTGCGTGTGCGGCAAGGGTTACAGCGCCTCAGACTGGAGAATACATCAATGACCCAAGCCCTCAGACTTGCATGTGTGGCAAGGGTCACAGCGACTCAGACTGGAGAATACATGAATGACCCAAGCCCTCAGACTTATGTGTGCGGCAATGGTCACAGCGCCTCATACTGGAGAATACATGAATGACCCAAGCCCTCAGACTTGCGTGTGCGGCAAGGGTCACAGCGCCTCAGATTGGAGAACACATGAATGACCCAAGCCCTCAGACTTGCGTGTGCAGCAAGAGTCACAGCGCCTCAGACTGGAGAACACATGAATGACCCAAGCCCTCAGACTTGCGTGTGCGGCAAGGGCCCCAGCGCCTCAGACTGGAGAACCCTTGAATGACACAGCCCTCAGACTTGTGTGTGCGGCAAGGGTCACAGCGCCTCAGACTGGAGAAGACATGAATGACCCAGCCCTCAGACTTGCATGTGCGGCAAGGGTCACAGTGCCTCAGACGGGAGAATACATGAATGACCCAGCCCTCAGACTTGCGTGTGCGGCAAGGGTCACAGCGCCTCAGAAGGGAGAATACATGAATGACCCAGCCCTCAGACTTGCGTGTGCGGCAAGGGTCACAGCGCCTCAGACTGGAGAATACATGAATGACCCAGCCATCAGACTTGCGTGTGCGGCAAGGGTCACAGCGCCTCAGACGGGAGAATACACGAATGACCCAGCCCTCAGACTTGCGTGTCCGGCAAGGGTCACAGCCCCTCAGACTGGAGAATACATGAATGACCCAAGCCCTCAGACTTGCGTGTGCGGCAAGGGTTACAGCGCCTCAGACTGGAGAATACATGAATGACCCAAGCCCTCAGACTTGCGTGTGCGGCAAGGGTCACAGCGCCTCAGACTGGGGAAAAAACATGAATGACCCAAGCCCTCAGACTTACGTGTGCGGCAATGGTCACAGCGCCTCATACTGGAGAATACATGAATGACCCAAGCCCTCAGACTTGCGTGTGCGGCAAGGGTCACAGCGCCTCAGATTGGGGAACACATGAATGACCCAAGCCCTCAGACTTGCGTGTGCAGCAAGAGTCACAGCGCCTCAGACTGGAGAACACATGAATGACCCAAGCCCTCAGACTTGCGTGTGCGGCAAGGGCCCCAGCGCCTCAGACTGGAGAACCCTTGAATGACACAAGCACCCAGACTTGGGTGTGCGGCAAGGGCCCCAGCGCCTCAGACGGGAGAATACATGAATGACCCAGCCCTCAGACTTGCGTGTGCGGCAAGGGTCACAGCGCCTCAGAAGGGAGAATACATGAATGACCCAGCCCTCAGACTTGGGTGTGCGGCAAGGGTCACAGCGCCTCAGACTGGAGAATACATGAATGACCCAGCCCTCAGACTTGTGTGTGCGGCAAGGGTCACAGCGCCTCAGACGTGAGAATACATGAATGACCCAGCCCTCAGACTTGCGTGTCCGGCAAGGGTCACAGCCCCTCAGACTGGAGAATACATGAATGACCCAAGCCCTCAGTCTTGCGTGTGCGGCAAGGGTTACAGCGCCTCAGACTGGAGAATACATCAATGACCCAAGCCCTCAGACTTGCATGTGCGGCAAGGGTCACAGCGACTCAGACTGGAGAATACATGAATGACCCAAGCCCTCAGACTTGCGTGTGCGGCAAGGGTCACAGCGCCTCAGATTGGAGAACACATGAATGACCCAAGCCCTCAGACTTGCGTGTGCAGCAAGAGTCACAGCGCCTCAGACTGGAGAACACATGAATGACCCAAGCCCTCAGACTTGCGTGTGCGGCAAGGGCCCCAGCGCCTCAGACTGGAGAACCCTTGAATGACACAGCCCTCAGACTTGCGTGTGCGGCAAGGGTCACAGCGCCTCAGACTGGAGAAGACATGAATGACCCAGCCCTCAGACTTGCATGTGCGGCAAGGGTCACAGTGCCTCAGACGGGAGAATACATGAATGACCCAGCCCTCAGACTTGCGTGTGCGGCAAGGGTCACAGCGCCTCAGAAGGGAGAATACATGAATGACCCAGCCCTCAGACTTGCGTGTGCGGCAAGGGTCACAGCGCCTCAGACTGGAGAATACATGAATGACCCAGCCATCAGACTTGCGTGTGCGGCAAGGGTCACAGCGCCTCAGAGGGGAGAATACACGAATGACCCAGCCCTCAGACTTGCGTGTCCGGCAAGGGTCACAGCCCCTCAGACTGGAGAATACATGAATGACCCAAGCCCTCAGACTTGCGTGTGCGGCAAGGGTTACAGCGCCTCAGACTGGAGAATACATGAATGACCCAAGCCCTCAGACTTGCGTGTGCGGCAAGGGTCACAGCGCCTCAGACTGGGGAAAAAACATGAATGACCCAAGCCCTCAGACTTACGTGTGCGGCAATGGTCACAGCGCCTCATACTGGAGAATACATGAATGACCCAAGCCCTCAGACTTGCGTGTGCGGCAAGGGTCACAGCGCCTCAGATTGGGGAACACATGAATGACCCAAGCCCTCAGACTTGCGTGTGCAGCAAGAGTCACAGCACCTCAGACTGGAGAACACATGAATGACCCAAGCCCTCAGACTTGCGTGTGCGGCAAGGGCCCCAGCGCCTCAGACTGGAGAACCCTTGAATGACACAAGCACCCAGACTTGGGTGTGCGGCAAGGGCCCCAGCGCCTCAGACTGGAGAACACATGAATGACCCAGCCCTCAGAATTGCGTATGCGGAAAGGGCCCCAGCGCCTCAGACTGGAGAATACATGAATGACCCAGCCCTCAGACTTGCGTGTGCGGCAAGGGTCCCAGCGCCTCAGACTGGAGAATCCATGGATGACCCAGCCCTCAGACTTGCGTGTACGGCAAGGGTCCCAGTGCCTCAGACTGGAGAATACATGAACGACCCAGCCCTCAGACTTGCGTGTGCGGCAAGGGTCCCAGCGCCTCAGACTGGAGAATACATGAATCACCTGGCCCTCAGACTTGCGTGTGCGGCAAGGGTCCCAGCGCCTCAGACTGGAGAATACATGAATGACCCAGCCCTCAGACTTGCGTGTGCGGCAAGGGTCCCAGCGCCTCAGACTGGAGAATACATGAATGACACAGCCCTCAGACTTGCGTGTGCGGCAAGGGTCACAGCGCCTCAGACTGGAGAAGACATGAATGACCCAGCCCTCAGACTTGCATGTGCGGCAAGGGTTACAGTGCCTCAGACGGGAGAATACATGAATAACCCAGCCCTCAGACTTGCGTGTGCGGCAAGGGTCACAGCGCCTCAGAAGGGAGAATACATGAATGATCCATCCCTCAGACTTGCGTGTGCGGCAAGGGTCACAGCGCCTCAGACGGGAAAATACATGAATGACCCAGCCCTCAGACTTACGTGTGCGGCAATGGTCACAGCGCCTCATACTGGAGAATACATGAATGACCCAAGCCCTCAGACTTGCGTGTGCGGCAAGGGTCACAGCGCCTCAGATTGGGGAACACATGAATGACCCAAGCCCTCAGACTTGCGTGTGCAGCAAGAGTCACAGCACCTCAGACTGGAGAACACATGAATGACCCAAGCCCTCAGACTTGCGTGTGCGGCAAGGGCCCCAGCGCCTCAGACTGGAGAACCCTTGAATGACACAAGCACCCAGACTTGGGTGTGCGGCAAGGGCCCCAG
This sequence comes from Lissotriton helveticus, assembly GCF_964261635.1. NCBI lineage: Eukaryota > Metazoa > Chordata > Amphibia > Caudata > Salamandridae > Lissotriton > Lissotriton helveticus. The sequence goes on from NC_136057.1 coordinate 87,364,293, forward strand.
CGCCTCAGACTGGAGAACACATGAATGACCCAGCCCTCAGAATTGCGTATGCGGAAAGGGCCCCAGCGCCTCAGACTGGAGAATACATGAATGACCCAGCCCTCAGACTTGCGTGTGCGGCAAGGGTCCCAGCGCCTCAGACTGGAGAATCCATGGATGACCCAGCCCTCAGACTTGCGTGTACGGCAAGGGTCCCAGTGCCTCAGACTGGAGAATACATGAACGACCCAGCCCTCAGACTTGCGTGTGCGGCAAGGGTCCCAGCGCCTCAGACTGGAGAATACATGAATCACCTGGCCCTCAGACTTGCGTGTGCGGCAAGGGTCCCAGCGCCTCAGACTGGAGAATACATGAATGACCCAGCCCTCAGACTTGCGTGTGCGGCAAGGGTCCCAGCGCCTCAGACTGGAGAATACATGAATGACACAGCCCTCAGACTTGCGTGTGCGGCAAGGGTCACAGCGCCTCAGACTGGAGAAGACATGAATGACCCAGCCCTCAGACTTGCATGTGCGGCAAGGGTTACAGTGCCTCAGACGGGAGAATACATGAATAACCCAGCCCTCAGACTTGCGTGTGCGGCAAGGGTCACAGCGCCTCAGAAGGGAGAATACATGAATGATCCATCCCTCAGACTTGCGTGTGCGGCAAGGGTCACAGCGCCTCAGACGGGAAAATACATGAATGACCCAGCCCTCAGACATGCGTGTGCGGCAAGGTTCACAGCGCCTCAGACGGGAGAATACATGATTGACCCAGCCCTCAGACTTGCGTGTGCGGCAAGGGTCACAGCGCCTCAGACGGGAGAATACATGAATGACCCAGCCCTCAGACTTGCGTGTGCGGCAAGGGTCACAGCGCCTCAGACTGGAGAATACATGAATGACCCAGCCCTCAGACTTGCGTGTGCGGCAAGGGTCACAGCGCCTCAGACTGGAGAATACATGAATGACCCAAGCCCTCAGACTTGCGTGTGCAGCAAGGGCCCCAGCGCTTCAGACTGGAGAACACATGAATGACCCAGCCCTCAGACTTGCGTGTGCTGCAAGGGTCCCAGCGCCTCAGACTGGAGAATACATGAACGACCCAGCCCTCAGACTTGCGTGTGCGGCAAGGGTCCCAGCGCCTCAGACTGGAGAATACATGAATGACCCAGCCCTCAGACTTGCGTGTGCGGCAAGGGTCCCAGCGCCTCAGACTGGAGAATACATGAATGACACAGCCCTCAGACTTGCGTGTGCGGCAAGGGTCACAGCGCCTCAGACTGGAGAAGACATGAATGACCCAGCCCTCAGACTTGCATGTGCGGCAAGGGTCACAGTGCCTCAGACCGGAGAATACATGAATGACCCAGCCCTCAGACTTGCGTGTGCGGCAAGGGTCACAGCGCCTCAGACGGGAGAATACATGAATGACCCAGCCCTCAGACTTGCGTGTGCGGCAAGGGTCACAGCGCCTCAGACTGGAGAATACATGAATGACCCAAGCCCTCAGACTTGCGTGTGCAGCAAGGGCCCCAGCGCCTCAGACTGGAGAACACATGAATGACCCAGCCCTCAGACTTGCGTGTGTGGCAAGGGTCCCAGCGCCTCAGACTGGAGAAGACATGAATGACCCAGCCCTCAGACTTGCATGTGCGGCAAGGGTCACAGTGCCTCAGACCGGAGAATACATGAATGACCCAGCCCTCAGACTTGCGTGTGCGGCAAGGGTCACAGCGCCTCAGACGGGAGAATACATGAATGACCCAGCCCTCAGACTTGCGTGTGCGGCAAGGGTCACAGCGCCTCAGACTGGAGAATACATGAATGACCCAAGCCCTCAGACTTGCATGTGCAGCAAGGGCCCCAGCGCCTCAGACTGGAGAACACATGAATGACCCAGCCCTCAGACTTGCGTGTGTGGCAAGGGTCCCAGCACCTCAGACTGGAGAATACATGAATGACCCAGACCTCAGACTTGCGTGTGCGGCAAGGGTCCCAGCGCCTCAGACTGGAGAATACAAGAATGACCCAGCCCTCAGACTTGCGTGTGCGGCAAGGGTCACAGCGCCTCAGACGGGAGAATACATGAATGACGCAGCCCTCAGACTTGCGTGTGCGGCAAGGGTCACAGCGCCACAGACTGGAGAATGCATGAATGACCCAGCCCTCAGACTTGCGTGTGCGGCAAGTGTCACAGCGCCTCAGACGGGAGAATACATGAATGACCCAGCCTCAGACTTGCGTGTGCGGCAAGGTTCACAGCGCCTCAGACGGGAGAATACATGAATGACCCAGCCCTCAGACTTGCGTGTGCGGCAAGGGTCACAGCGCCTCAGACTGGATAATACATGAATGACCCAAGCCCTCAGACTTGCGTGCGCGGCAAGGGTCACAGTGCCTCAGACTGGATAATACATGAATGACCCAGCCCTCAGACTTGCGTGTGCGGCAAGGGTCACAGCGCCTCAGAAGGGAGAATACATGAATGACCCAGCCCTCAGACTTGCGTATGCGGCAAGGGTCCCAGCGCCTCAGACTGGAGAATACATGAATGACCCAGCCCTCAGACTTGCTTGTGCTGCAAGGGTCCCAGCGCCTCAGACTGGAGAATACATGAATGACCCAGCCCTCAGACTTGCGTGTGCGGCAAGGGTCACAGTGCCTCAGACTGGATAATACATGAATGACCCAAGCCCTCAGACTTGCATGTGCGGCAAGGGTCACAGTGCCTCAGACGGGAGAATACATGAATGACCCAGCCCTCAGACTTGCGTGTGCGGCAAGGGTCACAACGCCTCAGAAGGGAGAATACATGAATGTCCCAGCCCTCAGACTTGCGTGTGCGGCAAGGGTCACAGCGCCTCAGACTGGAGAATACATGAATGACCCAGCCCTCAGACTTGCGTGTCCGGCAAGGGTCACAGCCCCTCAGACTGGAGAATACATGAATGACCCAAGCCCTCAGACTTGCGTGTGCGGCAAGGGTTACAGCGCCTCAGACTGGAGAATACATGAATGACCCAAGCCCTCAAATTTGCGTGTGCGGCAAGGGTCACAGCACCTAAGACTGGAGAATACATGAATGACCCAAGCCCTCAGACTTGCGTGTGCAGCAAGGTCCCCAGCGCCTCAGACTGGAGAACACATGAATGACCCAGCCCTCAGACTTGCGTGTGTGGCAAGGGTCCCAGCGCCTCAGACTGGAGAATACATGAATGACCCAGACCTCAGACTTGCGTGTGCGGCAAGGGTCCCAGCGCCTCAGACTGGAGAATACAAGAATGACCCAGCCCTCCGACTTGCGTGTGCTGCAAGGGTCCCAGCACCTCAGACTGGAGAATACATGAATGACTCAGCCCTCAGACTTGCGTGTGCGGCAAGGGTCCCAGCGCCTCAGACTGGAGAATACATGAATGACCCAGCCCTCAGACCTGCGTGCGGCAAGGGTCCCAGCGCCTCAGACTGGAGAATACATGAATGACCCAGCCCTCAGACTTGCGTGTGCGGCAAGGGCCCAGCGCCTCAGATAGGAGAATACATGAATGACCCAGCCCTCAGACTTGCGTGTGCGGCAAGGGCCCAGCGCCTCGGAAGGGAGAATACATGAATGACCCAGCCCTCAGACTTGCGTGTGTGCGGCAAGGGTCACAGCGCCTCAGACGGGAGAATACATGAATGTCCCAGCCCTCAGACTTGCGTGTGCGGCAAGGTTCACAGTGCCTCAGACGGGAGAATACATGATTGACCCAGCCCTCAGACTTGCGTGTGCGGCAAGGGTCACAGCGCCTCAGACGGGAGAATACATGAATGACCCAGCCCTCAGACTTGCGTGTGCGGCAAGGGTCACAGCGCCTCAGACTGGAGAATACATGAATGACCCAGCCCTCAGACTTGCGTGTGCGGCAAGGGTCACAGCGCCTCAGACTGGAGAATACATGAATGACCCAAGCCCTCAGACTTGCGTGTGCTGCAAGGGCCCCAGCGCCTCAGACTGGAGAACACATGAATGACCCAGCCCTCAGACTTGCGTGTGTGGCAAGGGTCCCAGAGCCTCAGACTGGAGAATACATGAATGACCCAGACCTCAGACGTACGTGTGCGGCAAGGGTCCCAGCGCCTCAGACTGGAGAATACAAGAATGACCCAGTCCTCAGACTTGCGTGTGCGGCAAGTGTCACAGCGCCTCAGACGGGAGAATACATGAATGACCCAGCCTCAGACTTGCGTGTGCGGCAAGGTTCACAGCGCCTCAGACGGGAGAATACATGAATGACCCAGCCCTCAGACTTGCGTGTGCGGCAAGGGTCACAGCGCCTCCGACTGGATAATACATGAATGACCCAAGCCCTCAGACTTGCGTGCGCGGCAAGGGTCACAGTGCCTCACACTGGATAATACATGAATGACCCAGCCCTCAGACCTGCGTGTGCGGCAAGGGTCACAGCGCCTCAGAAGGGAGAATACATGAATGACCCAGCCCTCAGACTTGCGTATGCGGCAAGGGTCCCAGCGCCTCAGACTGGAGAATACATGAATGACCCAGCCCTCAGACTTGCTTGTGCTGCAAGGGTCCCAGCACCTCAGACTGGAGAATACATGAATGACCCAGCCCTCAGACTTGCGTGTGCTGCATGGGTCACAGCGCCTCAGACTGGATAATACATGAATGACCCAAGCCCTCAGACTTGCATGTGCGGCAAGGGTCACAGTGCCTCAGACGGGAGAATACATGAATGACCCAGCCCTCAGACTTGCGTGTGCGGCAAGGGTCACAACGCCTCAGAAGGGAGAATACATGAATGTCCCAGCCCTCAGACTTGCGTGTGCGGCAAGGGTCCCAGCGCCTCAGACTGGAGAATACATGAATGACCCAGCCCTCAGACTTGCGTGTGCGGCAAGGGTCACAGTGCCTCAGACTGGATAATACATGAATGACCCAAGCCCTCAGACTTGCATGTGCGGCAAGGGTCACAGTGCCTCAGACGGGAGAATACATGAATGACCCAGCCCTCAGACTTGCGTGTGCGGCAAGGGTCACAACGCCTCAGAAGGGAGAATACATGAATGTCCCAGCCCTCAGACTTGCGTGTGCGGCAAGGGTCACAGCGCCTCAGACTGGAGAATACATGAATGACCCAGCCCTCAGACTTGCGTGTCCGGCAAGGGTCACAGCCCCTCAGACTGGAGAATACATGAATGACCCAAGCCCTCAGACTTGCGTGTGCGGCAAGGGTTACAGCGCCTCAGACTGGAGAATACATGAATGACCCAAGCCCTCAAATTTGCGTGTGCGGCAAGGGTCACAGCACCTAAGACTGGAGAATACATGAATGACCCAAGCCCTCAGACTTGCGTGTGCAGCAAGGTCCCCAGCGCCTCAGACTGGAGAACACATGAATGACCCAGCCCTCAGACTTGCGTGTGTGGCAAGGGTCCCAGCGCCTCAGACTGGAGAATACATGAATGACCCAGACCTCAGACTTGCGTGTGCGGCAAGGGTCCCAGCGCCTCAGACTGGAGAATACAAGAATGACCCAGCCCTCCGACTTGCGTGTGCTGCAAGGGTCCCAGCACCTCAGACTGGAGAATACATGAATGACTCAGCCCTCAGACTTGCGTGTGCGGCAAGGGTCCCAGCGCCTCAGACTGGAGAATACATGAATGACCCAGCCCTCAGACCTGCGTGCGGCAAGGGTCCCAGCACCTCAGACTGGAGAATACATGAATGACCCAGCCCTCAGACTTGCGTGTGCGGCAAGGGCCCAGCGCCTCAGATAGGAGAATACATGAATGACCCAGCCCTCAGACTTGCGTGTGCGGCAAGGGCCCAGCGCCTCGGAAGGGAGAATACATGAATGACCCAGCCCTCAGACTTGCGTGTGTGCGGCAAGGGTCACAGCGCCTCAGACGGGAGAATACATGAATGTCCCAGCCCTCAGACTTGCGTGTGCGGCAAGGTTCACAGTGCCTCAGACGGGAGAATACATGATTGACCCAGCCCTCAGACTTGCGTGTGCGGCAAGGGTCACAGCGCCTCAGACGGGAGAATACATGAATGACCCAGCCCTCAGACTTGCGTGTGCGGCAAGGGTCACAGCGCCTCAGACTGGAGAATACATGAATGACCCAGCCCTCAGACTTGCGTGTGCGGCAAGGGTCACAGCGCCTCAGACTGGAGAATACATGAATGACCCAAGCCCTCAGACTTGCGTGTGCTGCAAGGGCCCCAGCGCCTCAGACTGGAGAACACATGAATGACCCAGCCCTCAGACTTGCGTGTGTGGCAAGGGTCCCAGAGCCTCAGACTGGAGAATACATGAATGACCCAGACCTCAGACGTACGTGTGCGGCAAGGGTCCCAGCGCCTCAGACTGGAGAATACAAGAATGACCCAGTCCTCAGACTTGCGTGTGCGGCAAGTGTCACAGCGCCTCAGACGGGAGAATACATGAATGACCCAGCCTCAGACTTGCGTGTGCGGCAAGGTTCACAGCGCCTCAGACGGGAGAATACATGAATGACCCAGCCCTCAGACTTGCGTGTGCGGCAAGGGTCACAGCGCCTCCGACTGGATAATACATGAATGACCCAAGCCCTCAGACTTGCGTGCGCGGCAAGGGTCACAGTGCCTCACACTGGATAATACATGAATGACCCAGCCCTCAGACCTGCGTGTGCGGCAAGGGTCACAGCGCCTCAGAAGGGAGAATACATGAATGACCCAGCCCTCAGACTTGCGTATGCGGCAAGGGTCCCAGCGCCTCAGACTGGAGAATACATGAATGACCCAGCCCTCAGACTTGCTTGTGCTGCAAGGGTCCCAGCACCTCAGACTGGAGAATACATGAATGACCCAGCCCTCAGACTTGCGTGTGCTGCATGGGTCACAGCGCCTCAGACTGGATAATACATGAATGACCCAAGCCCTCAGACTTGCATGTGCGGCAAGGGTCACAGTGCCTCAGACGGGAGAATACATGAATGACCCAGCCCTCAGACTTGCGTGTGCGGCAAGGGTCACAACGCCTCAGAAGGGAGAATACATGAATGTCCCAGCCCTCAGACTTGCGTGTGCGGCAAGGGTCATAGCGCCTCAGACTGGAGAATACATGAATGACCCAGCCCTCAGACTTGCGTGTCCGGCAAGGGTCAAAGCCCCTCAGACTGGAGAATACATGAATGACCCAAGCCCTCAGACTTGCGTGTGCGGCAAGGGTTACAGCGCCTCAGACTGGAGAATACATGAATGACCCAAGCCCTCAAATTTGCGTGTGCGGCAAGGGTCACAGCGCCTAAGACTGGAGAATACATGAATGACCCAAGCCCTCAGACTTGCGTGTGCTGCAAGGGCCCCAGCGCCTCAGACTGGAGAACACATGAATGACCCAGCCCTCAGACTTGCGTGTGTGGCAAGGGTCCCAGCGCCTCAGACTGGAGAATACATGAATGACCCAGACCTCAGACTTACGTGTGCGGCAAGGGTCCCAGCGCCTCAGACTGGAGAATACAAGAATGACCCAGCCCTCAGACTTGCGTGTGCTGCAAGGGTCCCAGCGCCTCAGACTGGAGAATACATGAATGACTCAGCCCTCAGACTTGCGTGTGCGGCAAGGGTCCCAGCGCCTCAGACTGGAGAATACATGAATGACCCAGCCCTCAGACCTGCGTGTGCGGCAAGGGTCCCAGCGCCTCAGATAGGAGAATACATGAATGACCCAGCCCTCAGACTTGCGTGTGCGGCAAGGGCCCAGCGCCTCAGAAGGGAGAATACATGAATGACCCAAGCCCTCAGACTTGCGTATGCGGCAAGGGTCACAGCGCCTCAGATTGGAGAACACATGAATGACCCAAGCCCTCAGACTTGCGTGTGCAGCAAGAGTCACAGCGCCTCAGACTGGAGAACACATGAATGACCCAAGCCCTCAGACTTGCGTGTGCGGCAAGGGCCCCAGCGCCTCAGACTGGAGAACCCTTGAATGACACAAGCACCCAGACTTGGGTGTGCGGCAAGGGCCCCAGCGCCTCAGACTGGAGAACACATGAATGACCCAGCCCTCAGACTTGCGTATGCGAAAAGGGCCCCAGTGCCTCAGACTGGAGAATACATGAATGACCCAGCCCTCAGACTTGCGTGTGCGGCAAGGGTCCCAGCGCCTCAGACTGGAGAATCCATGGATGACCCAGCCCTCAGACTTGCGTGTGCGGCAAGGGTCCCAGCGCCTCAGACTGGAGAATACATGAACGACCCAGCCCTCAGACTTGCGTGTGCGTCAAGGGTCCCAGCGCCTCAGACTGGAGAATACATGAATGTCCCAGCCCTCAGACTTGCGTGTGCGGCAAGGGTCCCAGCGCCTCAGACTGGAGAATACATGAATGACCCAGCCCTCAGACTTGCGTGTGCGGCAAGGGTCCCAGCGCCTCAGACTGGAGAATACATGAATGACACAGCCCTCAGACTTGCGTGTGCGGCAAGGGTCACAGCGCCTCAGACTGGAGAAGTCATGAATGACCCAGCCCTCAGACTTGCGTGTGCGGCAAGGGTCACAGCGCCTCAGACTGGAGAATACATGAATGACCCAGCCCTCAGACTTGCGTGTGCGGCAAGGGTCACAGCGCCTCAGACTGGAGAATACATGAATGACCCAAGCCCTCAGACTTGCGTGTGCTGCAAGGGCCCCAGCGCCTCAGACTGGAGAACACATGAATGACCCAGCCCTCAGACTTGCGTGTGTGGCAAGGGTCCCAGCGCCTCAGACTGGAGAATACATGAATGACCCAGACCTCAGACTTACATGTGCGGCAAGGGTCCCAGCGCCTCAGACTGGAGAATACAAGAATGACCCAGCCCTCAGACTTGCGTGTGCTGCAAGGGTCCCAGCGCCTCAGACTGGAGAATACATGAATGACTCAGCCCTCAGACTTGCGTGTGCGGCAAGGGTCCCAGCGCCTCAGACTGGAGAATACATGAATGACCCAGCCCTCAGACCTGCGTGTGCGGCAAGGGTCCCAGCGCCTCAGACTGGAGAATACATGAATGACCCAGCCCTCAGACTTGCGTGTGCGGCAAGGGTCCAGCGCCTCAGACAGGAGAATACATGAATGACCCAGCCCTCAGACTTGCGTGTGCGGCAAGGGTCCCAGCGCCTCAGACTGGAGAATACATGAATGACCCAGCCCTCAGACTTGCGTGTGCGGCAAGGGTCACAGCGCCTCAGACGGGAGAATACATGAATGACCCAGCCCTCAGACTTGCGTGTGCGGCAAGGGTCACAGCGCCTCAGACTGGAGAATACATGATCGACCCAGCCCTCAGACTTGCGTGTGCGGCAAGGGTCACAGCGCCTCAGACTGGATAATACATGCATTACCCAAGCCCTCAGACTTGCATGTGCGGCAAGGGTCACAGTGCCTCAGACGGGAGAATACATGAATGACCCAGCCCTCAGACTTGCGTGTGCGGCAAGGGTCACAACGCCTCAGAAGGGAGAATACATGAATGACTCAGCCCTCAGACTTGCGTGTGCGGCAAGGGTCCCAGCGCCTCAGACTGGAGAATACATGAATGACCCAGCCCTCAGACCTGCGTGCGGCAAGGGTCCCAGCGCCTCAGACTGGAGAATACATGAATGACCCAGCCCTCAGACTTGCGTGTGCGGCAAGGGCCCAGCGCCTCAGATAGGAGAATACATGAATGACCCAGCCCTCAGACTTGCGTGTGCGGCAAGGGCCCAGCGCCTCGGAAGGGAGAATACATGAATGACCCAGCCCTCAGACTTGCGTGTGTGCGGCAAGGGTCACAGCGCCTCAGACGGGAGAATACATGAATGTCCCAGCCCTCAGACTTGCGTGTGCGGCAAGGTTCACAGCGCCTCAGACGGGAGAATACATGATTGACCCAGACCTCAGACTTGCGTGTGCGGCAAGGGTCACAGCGCCTCAGACTGGAGAATACATGAATGACCCAAGCCCTCAGACTTGCGTGTGCTGCAAGGGCCCCAGCGCCTCAGACTGGAGAACACATGAATGACCCAGCCCTCAGACTTGCGTGTGTGGCAAGGGTCCCAGAGCCTCAGACTGGAGAATACATGAATGACCCAGACCTCAGACGTACTTGTGCGGCAAGGGTCCCAGCGCCTCAGACTGGAGAATACAAGAATGACCCAGTCCTCAGACTTGCGTGTGCTGCAAGGGTCCCAGCGCCTCAGACTGGAGAATACATGAATGACTCAGCCCTCAGACTTGCGTGTGCGGCAAGGGTCCCAGCGCCTCAGACTGGAGAATACATGAATGACCCAGCCCTCAGACCTGCGTGTGCGGCAAGGGTCCCAGCGCCTCAGACTGGAGAATACATGAATGACCCAGCCCTCAGACTTGCGTGTGCGGCAAGGGTCACAGCGCCTCAGACGGGAGAATACATGAGTGTCCCAGCCCTCAGACTTGCGTGTGCGGCAAGGTTCACAGCGCCTCGGACGGGAGAATACATGATTGACCCAGCCCTCAGACTTGCGTGTGCGGCAAGGGTCACAGCGCCTCAGACGGGAGAATACATGAATGACCCAGCCCTCAGACTTGCGTGTGCGGCAAGGGTCACAGCGCCTCAGACTGGAGAATACATGAATGACCCAGCCCTCAGACTTGCGTGTGCGGCAAGGGTCACAGCGCCTCAGACTGGAGAATACATGAATGACCCAAGCCCTCAGACTTGCGTGTGCTGCAAGGGCCCCAGCGCCTCAGACTGGAGAACACATGAATGACCCAGCCCTCAGACTTGTGTGTGTGGCAAGGGTCCCAGCGCCTCAGACTGGAGAATACATGAATGACCCAGACCTCAGACTTATGTGTGCGGCAAGGGTCCCAGCGCCTCAGACTGGAGAATACAAGAATGACCCAGCCCTCAGACTTGCGTGTGCTGCAAGGGTCCCAGCGCCTCAGACTGGAGAATACATGAATGACTCAGCCCTCAGACTTGCGTGTGCGGCAAGGGTCCCAGCGCCTCAGACTGGAGAATACATGAATGACCCAGCCCTCAGACCTGCGTGTGCGGCAAGGGTCCCAGCGCCTCAGACTGGAGAATACATGAATGACCCAGCCCTCAGACTTGCGTGTGCGGCAAGGGTCCAGCGCCTCAGACAGGAGAATACATGAATGACCCAGCCCTCAGACTTGCGTGTGCGGCAAGGGTCCCAGCGCCTCAGACTGGAGAATACATGAATGACCCAGCCCTCAGACTTGCGTGTGCGGCAAGGGTCACAGCGCCTCAGACGGGAGAATACATGAATGACCCAGCCCTCAGACTTGTGTGTGCGGCAAGGGTCACAGCGCCTCAGACTGGAGAATACATGAATGACCCAGCCCTCAGACTTGCGTGTCCGGCAAGGGTCACAGCCCCTCAGACTGGAGAATACATGAATGACCCAAGCCCTCAGACTTGCGTGTGCGGCAAGGGTTACAGCGCCTCAGACTGGAGAATACATGAATGACCCAAGCCCTCAAATTTGCGTGTGCGGCAAGGGTCACAGCGCCTAAGACTGGAGAATACATGAATGACCCAAGCCCTCAGACTTGCGTGAGCAGCAAGGGCCCCAGCGCCTCAGACTGGAGAACACATGAATGACCCAGCCCTCAGACTTGCGTGTGTGGCAAGGGTCCCAGCGCCTCAGACTGGAGAATACATGAATGACCCAGACCTCAGACTTGCGTGTGCGGCAAGGGTACAGCGCCTCAGACTGGAGAATACAAGAATGACCCAGCCCTCCGACTTGCGTGTGCTGCAAGGGTCCCAGCGCCTCAGACTGGAGAATACATGAATGACTCAGCCCTCAGACTTGCGTGTGCGGCAAGGGTCCCAGCGCCTCAGACTGGAGAATACATGAATGACCCAGCCCTCAGACCTGCGTGCGGCAAGGGTCCCAGCGCCTCAGACTGGAGAATACATGAATGACCCAGCCCTCAGACTTGCGTGTGCGGCAAGGGCCCAGCGCCTCAGATAGGAGAATACATGAATGACCCAGCCCTCAGACTTGCGTGTGCGGCAAGGGCCCAGCGCCTCAGACAGGAGAATACATGAATGACCCAGCCCTCAGACTTGCGTGTGCGGCAAGGGTCACAGCGCCTCAGACGGGAGAATACATGAATGACGCAGCCTTCAGACTTGCGTGTGCGGCAAGGGTCACAGCGCCACAGACTGGAGAATGCATGAATGACCCATCCCTCAGACTTGCGTGTGCGGCAAGTGTCACAGCGCCTCAGACGGGAGAATACATGAATGACCCAGCCCTCAGACTTGCGTGTGCGGCAAGGTTCACAGCGCCTCAGACGGGAGAATACATGAATGACCCAGCCCTCAGACTTGCGTGTGCGGCAAGGGTCACCGCGCCTCAGACTGGATAATACAGGAATGACCCAAGCCCTCAGACTTGCGTGCGCAGCAAGGGTCACAGTGCCTCAGACTGGATAATACATGAATGACCCAGCCCTCAGACTTGCGTGTGCGGCAAGGGTCACAGCGCCTCAGAAGGGAGATTACATGAATGACCCAGCCCTCGGACTTGCGTATGCGGCAAGGGTCCCAGCGCCTCAGACTGGAGAATACATGAATGACCCAGCCCTCAGACTTGCTTGTGCTGCAAGGGTCCCAGCGCCTCAGACTGGAGAATACATGAATGACCCAGCCCTCAGACTTGCGTGTGCGGCAAGGGTCACAGCGCCTCAGACTGGATAATACATGAATGACCCAAGCCCTCAGACTTGCATGTGCGGCAAGGGTCACAGTGCCTCAGACGGGAGAATACATGAATGACCCAGCCCTCAGACTTGCGTGTGCGGCAAGGGTCACAACGCCTCAGAAGGGAGAATACATGAATGACCCAGCCCTCAGACTTGCGTGTGCGGCAAGGGTCACAGCGCCTCAGACTGGAGAATACATGAATGACCCAGCCCTCAGACTTGCGTGTCCGGCAAGGGTCACAGCCCCTCAGACTGGAGAATACATGAATAACCCAAGCCCTCAGACTTGCGTGTGCGGCAAGGGTTACAGCGCCTCAGACTGGAGAATACATGAATGACCCAAGCCCTCAAATTTGCGTGTGCGGCAAGGGTCACAGCGCCTAAGACTGGAGAATACATGAATGACCCAAGCCCTCAGACTTCCGTGTGCGGCAATGGTCACAGCGCCTCATACTGGAGAATACATGAATGACCCAAGCCCTCAGACTTGCGTATGCGGCAAGGGTCACAGCGCCTCAGATTGGAGAACACATGAATGACCCAAGCCCTCAGACTTGCGTGTGCAGCAAGAGTCACAGCGCCTCAGACTGGAGAACACATGAATGACCCAAGCCCTCAGACTTGCGTGTGCGGCAAGGGCCCCAGCGCCTCAGACTGGAGAACCCTTGAATGACACAAGCACCCAGACTTGGGTGTGCGGCAAGGGCCCCAGCGCCTCAGACTGGAGAACACATGAATGACCCAGCCCTCAGACTTGCGTATGCGAAAAGGGCCCCAGTGCCTCAGACTGGAGAATACATGAATGACCCAGCCCTCAGACTTGCGTGTGCGGCAAGGGTCCCAGCGCCTCAGACTGGAGAATCCATGGATGACCCAGCCCTCAGACTTGCGTGTGCGGCAAGGGTCCCAGCGCCTCAGACTGGAGAATACATGAACGACCCAGCCCTCAGACTTGCGTGTGCGTCAAGGGTCCCAGCGCCTCAGACTGGAGAATACATGAATGTCCCAGCCCTCAGACTTGCGTGTGCGGCAAGGGTCCCAGCGCCTCAGACTGGAGAATACATGAATGACCCAGCCCTCAGACTTGCGTGTGCGGCAAGGGTCCCAGCGCCTCAGACTGGAGAATACATGAATGACACAGCCCTCAGACTTGCGTGTGCGGCAAGGGTCACAGCGCCTCAGACTGGAGAAGTCATGAATGACCCAGCCCTCAGACTTGCGTGTGCGGCAAGGGTCACAGCGCCTCAGACTGGAGAATACATGAATGACCCAGCCCTCAGACTTGCGTGTGCGGCAAGGGTCACAGCGCCTCAGACTGGAGAATACATGAATGACCCAAGCCCTCAGACTTGCGTGTGCTGCAAGGGCCCCAGCGCCTCAGACTGGAGAACACATGAATGACCCAGCCCTCAGACTTGCGTGTGTGGCAAGGGTCCCAGCGCCTCAGACTGGAGAATACATGAATGACCCAGACCTCAGACTTACATGTGCGGCAAGGGTCCCAGCGCCTCAGACTGGAGAATACAAGAATGACCCAGCCCTCAGACTTGCGTGTGCTGCAAGGGTCCCAGCGCCTCAGACTGGAGAATACATGAATGACTCAGCCCTCAGACTTGCGTGTGCGGCAAGGGTCCCAGCGCCTCAGACTGGAGAATACATGAATGACCCAGCCCTCAGACCTGCGTGTGCGGCAAGGGTCCCAGCGCCTCAGACTGGAGAATACATGAATGACCCAGCCCTCAGACTTGCGTGTGCGGCAAGGGTCCAGCGCCTCAGACAGGAGAATACATGAATGACCCAGCCCTCAGACTTGCGTGTGCGGCAAGGGTCCCAGCGCCTCAGACTGGAGAATACATGAATGACCCAGCCCTCAGACTTGCGTGTGCGGCAAGGGTCACAGCGCCTCAGACGGGAGAATACATGAATGACCCAGCCCTCAGACTTGCGTGTGCGGCAAGGGTCACAGCGCCTCAGACTGGAGAATACATGATCGACCCAGCCCTCAGACTTGCGTGTGCGGCAAGGGTCACAGCGCCTCAGACTGGATAATACATGAATTACCCAAGCCCTCAGACTTGCATGTGCGGCAAGGGTCACAGTGCCTCAGACGGGAGAATACATGAATGACCCAGCCCTCAGACTTGCGTGTGCGGCAAGGGTCACAACGCCTCAGAAGGGAGAATACATGAATGACTCAGCCCTCAGACTTGCGTGTGCGGCAAGGGTCCCAGCGCCTCAGACTGGAGAATACATGAATGACCCAGCCCTCAGACCTGCGTGCGGCAAGGGTCCCAGCGCCTCAGACTGGAGAATACATGAATGACCCAGCCCTCAGACTTGCGTGTGCGGCAAGGGCCCAGCGCCTCAGATAGGAGAATACATGAATGACCCAGCCCTCAGACTTGCGTGTGCGGCAAGGGCCCAGCGCCTCGGAAGGGAGAATACATGAATGACCCAGCCCTCAGACTTGCGTGTGTGCGGCAAGGGTCACAGCGCCTCAGACGGGAGAATACATGAATGTCCCAGCCCTCAGACTTGCGTGTGCGGCAAGGTTCACAGCGCCTCAGACGGGAGAATACATGATTGACCCAGACCTCAGACTTGCGTGTGCGGCAAGGGTCACAGCGCCTCAGACTGGAGAATACATGAATGACCCAAGCCCTCAGACTTGCGTGTGCTGCAAGGGCCCCAGCGCCTCAGACTGGAGAACACATGAATGACCCAGCCCTCAGACTTGCGTGTGTGGCAAGGGTCCCAGAGCCTCAGACTGGAGAATACATGAATGACCCAGACCTCAGACGTACTTGTGCGGCAAGGGTCCCAGCGCCTCAGACTGGAGAATACAAGAATGACCCAGTCCTCAGACTTGCGTGTGCTGCAAGGGTCCCAGCGCCTCAGACTGGAGAATACATGAATGACTCAGCCCTCAGACTTGCGTGTGCGGCAAGGGTCCCAGCGCCTCAGACTGGAGAATACATGAATGACCCAGCCCTCAGACCTGCGTGTGCGGCAAGGGTCCCAGCGCCTCAGACTGGAGAATACATGAATGACCCAGCCCTCAGACTTGCGTGTGCGGCAAGGGTCACAGTGCCTCAGACGGGAGAATACATGAATGACGCAGCCCTCAGACTTGCGTGTGCGGCAAGGGTCACAGCGCCACAGACTGGAGAATGCATGAATGACCCAGCCCTCAGACTTGCGTGTGCGGCAAGTGTCACAGCGCCTCAGACGGGAGAATACATGAATGACCCAGCCTCAGACTTGCGTGTGTGGCAAGGTTCACAGCGCCTCAGACGGGAGAATACATGAATGACCCAGCCCTCAGACTTGCGTGTGCGGCAAGGGTCACAGCGCCTCAGACTGGATAATACATGAATGACCCAAGCCCTCAGACTTGCGTGCGCGGCAAGGGTCACAGTGCCTCACACTGGATAATACATGAATGACCCAGCCCTCAGACTTGCGTGTGCGGCAAGGGTCACAGCGCCTCAGAAGGGAGAATACATGAATGACCCAGCCCTCAGACTTGCGTATGCGGCAAGGGTCCCAGCGCCTCAGACTGGAGAATACATGAATGACCCAGCCCTCAGACTTGCTTGTGCTGCAAGGGTCCCAGCACCTCAGACTGGAGAATACATGAATGACCCAGCCCTCAGACTTGCGTGTGCGGCAAGGGTCACAGCGCCTCAGACTGGATAATACATGAATGACCCAAGCCCTCAGACTTGCATGTGCGGCAAGGGTCACAGTGCCTCAGACGGGAGAATACATGAATGACCCAGCCCTCAGACTTGCGTGTGCGGCAAGGGTCACAACGCCTCAGAAGGGAGAATACATGAATGTCCCAGCCCTCAGACTTGCGTGTGCGGCAAGGGTCACAGCGCCTCAGACTGGAGAATACATGAATGACCCAGCCCTCAGACTTGCGTGTCCGGCAAGGGTCACAGCCCCTCAGACTGGAGAATACATGAATGACCCAAGCCCTCAGACTTGCGTGTGCGGCAAGGGTTACAGCGCCTCAGACTGGAGAATACATGAATGACCCAAGCCCTCAAATTTGCGTGTGCGGCAAGGGTCACAGCGCCTAAGACTGGAGAATACATGAATGACCCAAGCCTTCAGACTTGCGTGTGCAGCAAGGGCCCCAGCGCCTCAGACTGGAGAACACATGAATGACCCAGCCCTCAGACTTGCGTGTGTGGCAAGGGTCCCAGCGCCTCAGACTGGAGAATACATGAATGACCCAGACCTCAGACTTGCGTGTGCGGCAAGGGTCCCTGCGCCTCAGACTGGAGAATACAAGAATGACCCAGCCCTCCGACTTGCGTGTGCTGCAAGGGTCCCAGCGCCTCAGACTGGAGAATACATGAATGACTCAGCCCTCAGACTTGCGTGTGCGGCAAGGGTCCCAGCGCCTCAGACTGGAGAATACATGAATGACCCAGCCCTCAGACTTGCGTGTGCGGCAAGGGCCCAGCGCCTCAGATAGGAGAATACATGAATGACCCAGCCCTCAGACTTGCGTGTGCGGCAAGGGCCCAGCGCCTCAGAAGGGAGAATACATGAATGTCCCAGCCCTCAGACTTGCGTGTGCGGCAAGGTTCACAGCGCCTCAGACTGGAGAATACATGATTGACCCAGCCCTCAGACTTGCGTGTGCGGCAAGGGTCACAGCGCCTCAGACGGGAGAATACATGAATGACCCAGCCCTCAGACTTGCGTGTGCGGCAAGGGTCACAGCGCCTCAGACTGAAGAATACATGAATGACCCAGCCCTCAGACTTGCGTGTGCGGCAAGGGTCACAGCGCCTCAGACTGGAGAATACATGAATGACCCAAGCCCTCAGACTTGCGTGTGCTGCAAGGGCCCCAGCGCCTCAGACTGGAGAACACATGAATGACCCAGCCCTCAGACTTGCGTGTGTGGCAAGGGTCCCAGCGCCTCAGACTGGAGAATACATGAATGACCCAGACCTCAGACTTACGTGTGCGGCAAGGGTCCCAGCGCCTCAGACTGGAGAATACAAGAATGACCCAGCCCTCAGACTTGCGTGTGCTGCAAGGGTCCCAGCGCCTCAGACTGGAGAATACATGAATGACTCAGCCCTCAGACTTGCGTGTGCGGCAAGGGTCCCAGCGCCTCAGACTGGAGAATACATGAATGACCCAGCCCTCAGACCTGCGTGTGCGGCAAGGGTCCCAGCGCCTCAGATAGGAGAATACATGAATGACCCAGCCCTCAGACTTGCGTGTGCGGCAAGGGCCCAGCGCCTCAGAAGGGAGAATACATGAATGACCCAGCCCTCAGACTTGCGTGTGCGGCAAGGGTCACAGCGCCTCAGACGGGAGAATACATGAGTGTCCCAGCCCTCAGACTTGCGTGTGCGGCAAGGTTCACAGCGCCTCGGACGGGAGAATACATGATTGACCCAGCCCTCAGACTTGCGTGTGCGGCAAGGGTCACAGCGCCTCAGACGGGAGAATACATGAATGACCCAGCCCTCAGACTTGCGTGTGCGGCAAGGGTCACAGCGCCTCAGACTGGAGAATACATGAATGACCCAGCCCTCAGACTTGCGTGTGCGGCAAGGGTCACAGCGCCTCAGACTGGAGAATACATGAATGACCCAAGCCCTCAGACTTGCGTGTGCTGCAAGGGCCCCAGCGCCTCAGACTGGAGAACACATGAATGACCCAGCCCTCAGACTTGCGTGTGTGGCAAGGGTCCCAGCGCCTCAGACTGGAGAATACATGAATGACCCAGACCTCAGACTTACATGTGCGGCAAGGGTCCCAGCGCCTCAGACTGGAGAATACAAGAATGACCCAGCCCTCAGACTTGCGTGTGCTGCAAGGGTCCCAGCGCCTCAGACTGGAGAATACATGAATGACTCAGCCCTCAGACTTGCGTGTGCGGCAAGGGTCCCAGCGCCTCAGACTGGAGAATACATGAATGACCCAGCCCTCAGACCTGCGTGTGCGGCAAGGGTCCCAGCGCCTCAGACTGGAGAATACATGAATGACCCAGCCCTCAGACTTGCGTGTGCGGCAAGGGTCCAGCGCCTCAGACAGGAGAATACATGAATGACCCAGCCCTCAGACTTGCGTGTGCGGCAAGGGTCCCAGCGCCTCAGACTGGAGAATACATGAATGACCCAGCCCTCAGACTTGCGTGTGCGGCAAGGGTCACAGCGCCTCAGACGGGAGAATACATGAATGACCCAGCCCTCAGACTTGCGTGTGCGGCAAGGGTCACAGCGCCTCAGACTGGAGAATACATGATCGACCCAGCCCTCAGACTTGCGTGTGCGGCAAGGGTCACAGCGCCTCAGACTGGATAATACATGAATTACCCAAGCCCTCAGACTTGCATGTGCGGCAAGGGTCACAGTGCCTCAGACGGGAGAATACATGAATGACCCAGCCCTCAGACTTGCGTGTGCGGCAAGGGTCACAACGCCTCAGAAGGGAGAATACATGAATGACTCAGCCCTCAGACTTGCGTGTGCGGCAAGGGTCCCAGCGCCTCAGACTGGAGAATACATGAATGACCCAGCCCTCAGACCTGCGTGCGGCAAGGGTCCCAGCGCCTCAGACTGGAGAATACATGAATGACCCAGCCCTCAGACTTGCGTGTGCGGCAAGGGCCCAGCGCCTCAGATAGGAGAATACATGAATGACCCAGCCCTCAGACTTGCGTGTGCGGCAAGGGCCCAGCGCCTCGGAAGGGAGAATACATGAATGACCCAGCCCTCAGACTTGCGTGTGTGCGGCAAGGGTCACAGCGCCTCAGACGGGAGAATACATGAATGTCCCAGCCCTCAGACTTGCGTGTGCGGCAAGGTTCACAGCGCCTCAGACGGGAGAATACATGATTGACCCAGACCTCAGACTTGCGTGTGCGGCAAGGGTCACAGCGCCTCAGACTGGAGAATACATGAATGACCCAAGCCCTCAGACTTGCGTGTGCTGCAAGGGCCCCAGCGCCTCAGACTGGAGAACACATGAATGACCCAGCCCTCAGACTTGCGTGTGTGGCAAGGGTCCCAGAGCCTCAGACTGGAGAATACATGAATGACCCAGCCCTCAGACTTGCGTGTGCGGCAAGGGTCACAGTGCCTCAGACGGGAGAATACATGAATGACGCAGCCCTCAGACTTGCGTGTGCGGCAAGGGTCACAGCGCCACAGACTGGAGAATGCATGAATGACCCAGCCCTCAGACTTGCGTGTGCGGCAAGTGTCACAGCGCCTCAGACGGGAGAATACATGAATGACCCAGCCTCAGACTTGCGTGTGCGGCAAGGTTCACAGCGCCTCAGACGGGAGAATACATGAATGACCCAGCCCTCAGACTTGCGTGTGCGGCAAGGGTCACAGCGCCTCAGACTGGATAATACATGAATGACCCAAGCCCTCAGACTTGCGTGCGCGGCAAGGGTCACAGCGCCTTATACTGGAGAATACATGAATGACCCAAGCCCTCAGACTTGCGTATGCGGCAAGGGTCACAGCGCCTCAGATTGGAGAACACATGAATGACCCAAGCCCTCAGACTTGCGTGTGCAGCAAGAGTCACAGCGCCTCAGACTGGAGAACACATGAATGACCCAAGCCCTCAGACTTGCGTGTGCGGCAAGGGCCCCAGCGCCTCAGACTGGAGAACCCTTGAATGACACAAGCACCCAGACTTGGGTGTGCGGCAAGGGCCCCAGCGCCTCAGACTGGAGAACACATGAATGACCCAGCCCTCAGACTTGCGTATGCGAAAAGGGCCCCAGTGCCTCAGACTGGAGAATACATGAATGACCCAGCCCTCAGACTTGCGTGTGCGGCAAGGGTCCCAGCGCCTCAGACTGGAGAATCCATGGATGACCCAGCCCTCAGACTTGCGTGTGCGGCAAGGGTCCCAGCGCCTCAGACTGGAGAATACATGAACGACCCAGCCCTCAGACTTGCGTGTGCGGCAAGGGTCACAGCGCCTCAGACTGGAGAATACATGAATGTCCCAGCCCTCAGACTTGCGTGTGCGGCAAGGGTCCCAGCGCCTCAGACTGGAGAATACATGAATGACCCAGCCCTCAGACTTGCGTGTGCGGCAAGGGTCCCAGCGCCTCAGACTGGAGAATACATGAATGACACAGCCCTCAGACTTGCGTGTGCGGCAAGGGTCACAGCGCCTCAGACTGGAGAAGTCATGAATGACCCAGCCCTCAGACTTGCGTGTGCGGCAAGGGTCACAGCGCCTCAGACTGGAGAATACATGAATGACCCAGCCCTCAGACTTGCGTGTGCGGCAAGGGTCACAGCGCCTCAGACTGGAGAATACATGAATGACCCAAGCCCTCAGACTTGCGTGTGCTGCAAGGGCCCCAGCGCCTCAGACTGGAGAACACATGAATGACCCAGCCCTCAGACTTGCGTGTGTGGCAAGGGTCCCAGCGCCTCAGACTGGAGAATACATGAATGACCCAGACCTCAGACTTACATGTGCGGCAAGGGTCCCAGCGCCTCAGACTGGAGAATACAAGAATGACCCAGCCCTCAGACTTGCGTGTGCTGCAAGGGTCCCAGCGCCTCAGACTGGAGAATACATGAATGACTCAGCCCTCAGACTTGCGTGTGCGGCAAGGGTCCCAGCGCCTCAGACTGGAGAATACATGAATGACCCAGCCCTCAGACCTGCGTGTGCGGCAAGGGTCCCAGCGCCTCAGACTGGAGAATACATGAATGACCCAGCCCTCAGACTTGCGTGTGCGGCAAGGGTCCAGCGCCTCAGACAGGAGAATACATGAATGACCCAGCCCTCAGACTTGCGTGTGCGGCAAGGGTCCCAGCGCCTCAGACTGGAGAATACATGAATGACCCAGCCCTCAGACTTGCGTGTGCGGCAAGGGTCACAGCGCCTCAGACGGGAGAATACATGAATGACCCAGCCCTCAGACTTGCGTGTGCGGCAAGGGTCACAGCGCCTCAGACTGGAGAATACATGATCGACCCAGCCCTCAGACTTGCGTGTGCGGCAAGGGTCACAGCGCCTCAGACTGGATAATACATGAATTACCCAAGCCCTCAGACTTGCATGTGCGGCAAGGGTCACAGTGCCTCAGACGGGAGAATACATGAATGACCCAGCCCTCAGACTTGCGTGTGCGGCAAGGGTCACAACGCCTCAGAAGGGAGAATACATGAATGACTCAGCCCTCAGACTTGCGTGTGCGGCAAGGGTCCCAGCGCCTCAGACTGGAGAATACATGAATGACCCAGCCCTCAGACCTGCGTGCGGCAAGGGTCCCAGCGCCTCAGACTGGAGAATACATGAATGACCCAGCCCTCAGACTTGCGTGTGCGGCAAGGGCCCAGCGCCTCAGATAGGAGAATACATGAATGACCCAGCCCTCAGACTTGCGTGTGCGGCAAGGGCCCAGCGCCTCGGAAGGGAGAATACATGAATGACCCAGCCCTCAGACTTGCGTGTGTGCGGCAAGGGTCACAGCGCCTCAGACGGGAGAATACATGAATGTCCCAGCCCTCAGACTTGCGTGTGCGGCAAGGTTCACAGCGCCTCAGACGGGAGAATACATGATTGACCCAGACCTCAGACTTGCGTGTGCGGCAAGGGTCACAGCGCCTCAGACTGGAGAATACATGAATGACCCAAGCCCTCAGACTTGCGTGTGCTGCAAGGGCCCCAGCGCCTCAGACTGGAGAACACATGAATGACCCAGCCCTCAGACTTGCGTGTGTGGCAAGGGTCCCAGAGCCTCAGACTGGAGAATACATGAATGACCCAGACCTCAGACGTACTTGTGCG
The DNA here is from genome assembly GCF_964261635.1 of Lissotriton helveticus. Classification (NCBI taxonomy): domain Eukaryota; kingdom Metazoa; phylum Chordata; class Amphibia; order Caudata; family Salamandridae; genus Lissotriton; species Lissotriton helveticus. The sequence continues at coordinate 87,386,816 of NC_136057.1, forward strand.
GCAAGGGTCCCAGCGCCTCAGACTGGAGAATACAAGAATGACCCAGTCCTCAGACTTGCGTGTGCTGCAAGGGTCCCAGCGCCTCAGACTGGAGAATACATGAATGACTCAGCCCTCAGACTTGCGTGTGCGGCAAGGGTCCCAGCGCCTCAGACTGGAGAATACATGAATGACCCAGCCCTCAGACCTGCGTGTGCGGCAAGGGTCCCAGCGCCTCAGACTGGAGAATACATGAATGACCCAGCCCTCAGACTTGCGTGTGCGGCAAGGGTCACAGTGCCTCAGACGGGAGAATACATGAATGACGCAGCCCTCAGACTTGCGTGTGCGGCAAGGGTCACAGCGCCACAGACTGGAGAATGCATGAATGACCCAGCCCTCAGACTTGCGTGTGCGGCAAGTGTCACAGCGCCTCAGACGGGAGAATACATGAATGACCCAGCCTCAGACTTGCGTGTGTGGCAAGGTTCACAGCGCCTCAGACGGGAGAATACATGAATGACCCAGCCCTCAGACTTGCGTGTGCGGCAAGGGTCACAGCGCCTCAGACTGGATAATACATGAATGACCCAAGCCCTCAGACTTGCGTGCGCGGCAAGGGTCACAGTGCCTCACACTGGATAATACATGAATGACCCAGCCCTCAGACTTGCGTGTGCGGCAAGGGTCACAGCGCCTCAGAAGGGAGAATACATGAATGACCCAGCCCTCAGACTTGCGTATGCGGCAAGGGTCCCAGCGCCTCAGACTGGAGAATACATGAATGACCCAGCCCTCAGACTTGCTTGTGCTGCAAGGGTCCCAGCACCTCAGACTGGAGAATACATGAATGACCCAGCCCTCAGACTTGCGTGTGCGGCAAGGGTCACAGCGCCTCAGACTGGATAATACATGAATGACCCAAGCCCTCAGACTTGCATGTGCGGCAAGGGTCACAGTGCCTCAGACGGGAGAATACATGAATGACCCAGCCCTCAGACTTGCGTGTGCGGCAAGGGTCACAACGCCTCAGAAGGGAGAATACATGAATGTCCCAGCCCTCAGACTTGCGTGTGCGGCAAGGGTCACAGCGCCTCAGACTGGAGAATACATGAATGACCCAGCCCTCAGACTTGCGTGTCCGGCAAGGGTCACAGCCCCTCAGACTGGAGAATACATGAATGACCCAAGCCCTCAGACTTGCGTGTGCGGCAAGGGTTACAGCGCCTCAGACTGGAGAATACATGAATGACCCAAGCCCTCAAATTTGCGTGTGCGGCAAGGGTCACAGCGCCTAAGACTGGAGAATACATGAATGACCCAAGCCTTCAGACTTGCGTGTGCAGCAAGGGCCCCAGCGCCTCAGACTGGAGAACACATGAATGACCCAGCCCTCAGACTTGCGTGTGTGGCAAGGGTCCCAGCGCCTCAGACTGGAGAATACATGAATGACCCAGACCTCAGACTTGCGTGTGCGGCAAGGGTCCCTGCGCCTCAGACTGGAGAATACAAGAATGACCCAGCCCTCCGACTTGCGTGTGCTGCAAGGGTCCCAGCGCCTCAGACTGGAGAATACATGAATGACTCAGCCCTCAGACTTGCGTGTGCGGCAAGGGTCCCAGCGCCTCAGACTGGAGAATACATGAATGACCCAGCCCTCAGACTTGCGTGTGCGGCAAGGGCCCAGCGCCTCAGATAGGAGAATACATGAATGACCCAGCCCTCAGACTTGCGTGTGCGGCAAGGGCCCAGCGCCTCAGAAGGGAGAATACATGAATGTCCCAGCCCTCAGACTTGCGTGTGCGGCAAGGTTCACAGCGCCTCAGACTGGAGAATACATGATTGACCCAGCCCTCAGACTTGCGTGTGCGGCAAGGGTCACAGCGCCTCAGACGGGAGAATACATGAATGACCCAGCCCTCAGACTTGCGTGTGCGGCAAGGGTCACAGCGCCTCAGACTGAAGAATACATGAATGACCCAGCCCTCAGACTTGCGTGTGCGGCAAGGGTCACAGCGCCTCAGACTGGAGAATACATGAATGACCCAAGCCCTCAGACTTGCGTGTGCTGCAAGGGCCCCAGCGCCTCAGACTGGAGAACACATGAATGACCCAGCCCTCAGACTTGCGTGTGTGGCAAGGGTCCCAGCGCCTCAGACTGGAGAATACATGAATGACCCAGACCTCAGACTTACGTGTGCGGCAAGGGTCCCAGCGCCTCAGACTGGAGAATACAAGAATGACCCAGCCCTCAGACTTGCGTGTGCTGCAAGGGTCCCAGCGCCTCAGACTGGAGAATACATGAATGACTCAGCCCTCAGACTTGCGTGTGCGGCAAGGGTCCCAGCGCCTCAGACTGGAGAATACATGAATGACCCAGCCCTCAGACCTGCGTGTGCGGCAAGGGTCCCAGCGCCTCAGATAGGAGAATACATGAATGACCCAGCCCTCAGACTTGCGTGTGCGGCAAGGGCCCAGCGCCTCAGAAGGGAGAATACATGAATGACCCAGCCCTCAGACTTGCGTGTGCGGCAAGGGTCACAGCGCCTCAGACGGGAGAATACATGAGTGTCCCAGCCCTCAGACTTGCGTGTGCGGCAAGGTTCACAGCGCCTCGGACGGGAGAATACATGATTGACCCAGCCCTCAGACTTGCGTGTGCGGCAAGGGTCACAGCGCCTCAGACGGGAGAATACATGAATGACCCAGCCCTCAGACTTGCGTGTGCGGCAAGGGTCACAGCGCCTCAGACTGGAGAATACATGAATGACCCAGCCCTCAGACTTGCGTGTGCGGCAAGGGTCACAGCGCCTCAGACTGGAGAATACATGAATGACCCAAGCCCTCAGACTTGCGTGTGCTGCAAGGGCCCCAGCGCCTCAGACTGGAGAACACATGAATGACCCAGCCCTCAGACTTGCGTGTGTGGCAAGGGTCCCAGCGCCTCAGACTGGAGAATACATGAATGACCCAGACCTCAGACTTACATGTGCGGCAAGGGTCCCAGCGCCTCAGACTGGAGAATACAAGAATGACCCAGCCCTCAGACTTGCGTGTGCTGCAAGGGTCCCAGCGCCTCAGACTGGAGAATACATGAATGACTCAGCCCTCAGACTTGCGTGTGCGGCAAGGGTCCCAGCGCCTCAGACTGGAGAATACATGAATGACCCAGCCCTCAGACCTGCGTGTGCGGCAAGGGTCCCAGCGCCTCAGACTGGAGAATACATGAATGACCCAGCCCTCAGACTTGCGTGTGCGGCAAGGGTCCAGCGCCTCAGACAGGAGAATACATGAATGACCCAGCCCTCAGACTTGCGTGTGCGGCAAGGGTCCCAGCGCCTCAGACTGGAGAATACATGAATGACCCAGCCCTCAGACTTGCGTGTGCGGCAAGGGTCACAGCGCCTCAGACGGGAGAATACATGAATGACCCAGCCCTTAGACTTGCGTGTGCGGCAAGGGTCACAGCGCCTCAGACTGGAGAATACATGATCGACCCAGCCCTCAGACTTGCGTGTGCGGCAAGGGTCACAGCGCCTCAGACTGGATAATACATGAATTACCCAAGCCCTCAGACTTGCATGTGCGGCAAGGGTCACAGTGCCTCAGACGGGAGAATACATGAATGACCCAGCCCTCAGACTTGCGTGTGCGGCAAGGGTCACAACGCCTCAGAAGGGAGAATACATGAATGACTCAGCCCTCAGACTTGCGTGTGCGGCAAGGGTCCCAGCGCCTCAGACTGGAGAATACATGAATGACCCAGCCCTCAGACCTGCGTGCGGCAAGGGTCCCAGCGCCTCAGACTGGAGAATACATGAATGACCCAGCCCTCAGACTTGCGTGTGCGGCAAGGGCCCAGCGCCTCAGATAGGAGAATACATGAATGACCCAGCCCTCAGACTTGCGTGTGCGGCAAGGGCCCAGCGCCTCGGAAGGGAGAATACATGAATGACCCAGCCCTCAGACTTGCGTGTGTGCGGCAAGGGTCACAGCGCCTCAGACGGGAGAATACATGAATGTCCCAGCCCTCAGACTTGCGTGTGCGGCAAGGTTCACAGCGCCTCAGACGGGAGAATACATGATTGACCCAGACCTCAGACTTGCGTGTGCGGCAAGGGTCACAGCGCCTCAGACTGGAGAATACATGAATGACCCAAGCCCTCAGACTTGCGTGTGCTGCAAGGGCCCCAGCGCCTCAGACTGGAGAACACATGAATGACCCAGCCCTCAGACTTGCGTGTGTGGCAAGGGTCCCAGAGCCTCAGACTGGAGAATACATGAATGACCCAGACCTCAGACGTACTTGTGCGGCAAGGGTCCCAGCGCCTCAGACTGGAGAATACAAGAATGACCCAGTCCTCAGACTTGCGTGTGCTGCAAGGGTCCCAGCGCCTCAGACTGGAGAATACATGAATGACTCAGCCCTCAGACTTGCGTGTGCGGCAAGGGTCCCAGCGCCTCAGACTGGAGAATACATGAATGACCCAGCCCTCAGACCTGCGTGTGCGGCAAGGGTCCCAGCGCCTCAGACTGGAGAATACATGAATGACCCAGCCCTCAGACTTGCGTGTGCGGCAAGGGTCACAGTGCCTCAGACGGGAGAATACATGAATGACGCAGCCCTCAGACTTGCGTGTGCGGCAAGGGTCACAGCGCCACAGACTGGAGAATGCATGAATGACCCAGCCCTCAGACTTGCGTGTGCGGCAAGTGTCACAGCGCCTCAGACGGGAGAATACATGAATGACCCAGCCTCAGACTTGCGTGTGTGGCAAGGTTCACAGCGCCTCAGACGGGAGAATACATGAATGACCCAGCCCTCAGACTTGCGTGTGCGGCAAGGGTCACAGCGCCTCAGACTGGATAATACATGAATGACCCAAGCCCTCAGACTTGCGTGCGCGGCAAGGGTCACAGTGCCTCACACTGGATAATACATGAATGACCCAGCCCTCAGACTTGCGTGTGCGGCAAGGGTCACAGCGCCTCAGAAGGGAGAATACATGAATGACCCAGCCCTCAGACTTGCGTATGCGGCAAGGGTCCCAGCGCCTCAGACTGGAGAATACATGAATGACCCAGCCCTCAGACTTGCTTGTGCTGCAAGGGTCCCAGCACCTCAGACTGGAGAATACATGAATGACCCAGCCCTCAGACTTGCGTGTGCGGCAAGGGTCACAGCGCCTCAGACTGGATAATACATGAATGACCCAAGCCCTCAGACTTGCATGTGCGGCAAGGGTCACAGTGCCTCAGACGGGAGAATACATGAATGACCCAGCCCTCAGACTTGCGTGTGCGGCAAGGGTCACAACGCCTCAGAAGGGAGAATACATGAATGTCCCAGCCCTCAGACTTGCGTGTGCGGCAAGGGTCACAGCGCCTCAGACTGGAGAATACATGAATGACCCAGCCCTCAGACTTGCGTGTCCGGCAAGGGTCACAGCCCCTCAGACTGGAGAATACATGAATGACCCAAGCCCTCAGACTTGCGTGTGCGGCAAGGGTTACAGCGCCTCAGACTGGAGAATACATGAATGACCCAAGCCCTCAAATTTGCGTGTGCGGCAAGGGTCACAGCGCCTAAGACTGGAGAATACATGAATGACCCAAGCCTTCAGACTTGCGTGTGCAGCAAGGGCCCCAGCGCCTCAGACTGGAGAACACATGAATGACCCAGCCCTCAGACTTGCGTGTGTGGCAAGGGTCCCAGCGCCTCAGACTGGAGAATACATGAATGACCCAGACCTCAGACTTGCGTGTGCGGCAAGGGTCCCTGCGCCTCAGACTGGAGAATACAAGAATGACCCAGCCCTCCGACTTGCGTGTGCTGCAAGGGTCCCAGCGCCTCAGACTGGAGAATACATGAATGACTCAGCCCTCAGACTTGCGTGTGCGGCAAGGGTCCCAGCGCCTCAGACTGGAGAATACATGAATGACCCAGCCCTCAGACTTGCGTGTGCGGCAAGGGCCCAGCGCCTCAGATAGGAGAATACATGAATGACCCAGCCCTCAGACTTGCGTGTGCGGCAAGGGCCCAGCGCCTCAGAAGGGAGAATACATGAATGACTCAGCCCTCAGACTTGCGTGTGCGGCAAGGGTCACAGCGCCTCAGACGGGAGAATACATCAATGTCCCAGCCCTCAGACTTGCGTGTGCGGCAAGGTTCACAGCGCCTCAGACTGGAGAATACATGATTGACCCAGCCCTCAGACTTGCGTGTGCGGCAAGGGTCACAGCGCCTCAGACGGGAGAATACATGAATGACCCAGCCCTCAGACTTGCGTGTGCGGCAAGGGTCACAGCGCCTCAGACTGAAGAATACATGAATGACCCAGCCCTCAGACTTGCGTGTGCGGCAAGGGTCACAGCGCCTCAGACTGGAGAATACATGAATGACCCAAGCCCTCAGACTTGCGTGTGCTGCAAGGGCCCCAGCGCCTCAGACTGGAGAACACATGAATGACCCAGCCCTCAGACTTGCGTGTGTGGCAAGGGTCCCAGCGCCTCAGACTGGAGAATACATGAATGACCCAGACCTCAGACTTACGTGTGCGGCAAGGGTCCCAGCGCCTCAGACTGGAGAATACAAGAATGACCCAGCCCTCAGACTTGCGTGTGCTGCAAGGGTCCCAGCGCCTCAGACTGGAGAATACATGAATGACTCAGCCCTCAGACTTGCGTGTGCGGCAAGGGTCCCAGCGCCTCAGACTGGAGAATACATGAATGACCCAGCCCTCAGACCTGCGTGTGCGGCAAGGGTCCCAGCGCCTCAGATAGGAGAATACATGAATGACCCAGCCCTCAGACTTGCGTGTGCGGCAAGGGCCCAGCGCCTCAGAAGGGAGAATACATGAATGACCCAGCCCTCAGACTTGCGTGTGCGGCAAGGGTCACAGCGCCTCAGACGGGAGAATACATGAGTGTCCCAGCCCTCAGACTTGCGTGTGCGGCAAGGTTCACAGCGCCTCGGACGGGAGAATACATGATTGACCCAGCCCTCAGACTTGCGTGTGCGGCAAGGGTCACAGCGCCTCAGACGGGAGAATACATGAATGACCCAGCCCTCAGACTTGCGTGTGCGGCAAGGGTCACAGCGCCTCAGACTGGAGAATACATGAATGACCCAGCCCTCAGACTTGCGTGTGCGGCAAGGGTCACAGCGCCTCAGACTGGAGAATACATGAATGACCCAAGCCCTCAGACTTGCGTGTGCTGCAAGGGCCCCAGCGCCTCAGACTGGAGAACACATGAATGACCCAGCCCTCAGACTTGTGTGTGTGGCAAGGGTCCCAGCGCCTCAGACTGGAGAATACATGAATGACCCAGACCTCAGACTTATGTGTGCGGCAAGGGTCCCAGCGCCTCAGACTGGAGAATACAAGAATGACCCAGCCCTCAGACTTGCGTGTGCTGCAAGGGTCCCAGCGCCTCAGACTGGAGAATACATGAATGACTCAGCCCTCAGACTTGCGTGTGCGGCAAGGGTCCCAGCGCCTCAGACTGGAGAATACATGAATGACCCAGCCCTCAGACCTGCGTGTGCGGCAAGGGTCCCAGCGCCTCAGACTGGAGAATACATGAATGACCCAGCCCTCAGACTTGCGTGTGCGGCAAGGGTCCAGCGCCTCAGACAGGAGAATACATGAATGACCCAGCCCTCAGACTTGCGTGTGCGGCAAGGGTCCCAGCGCCTCAGACTGGAGAATACATGAATGACCCAGCCCTCAGACTTGCGTGTGCGGCAAGGGTCACAGCGCCTCAGACGGGAGAATACATGAATGACCCAGCCCTCAGACTTGTGTGTGCGGCAAGGGTCACAGCGCCTCAGACTGGAGAATACATGAATGACCCAGCCCTCAGACTTGCGTGTCCGGCAAGGGTCACAGCCCCTCAGACTGGAGAATACATGAATGACCCAAGCCCTCAGACTTGCGTGTGCGGCAAGGGTTACAGCGCCTCAGACTGGAGAATACATGAATGACCCAAGCCCTCAAATTTGCGTGTGCGGCAAGGGTCACAGCGCCTAAGACTGGAGAATACATGAATGACCCAAGCCCTCAGACTTGCGTGAGCAGCAAGGGCCCCAGCGCCTCAGACTGGAGAACACATGAATGACCCAGCCCTCAGACTTGCGTGTGTGGCAAGGGTCCCAGCGCCTCAGACTGGAGAATACATGAATGACCCAGACCTCAGACTTGCGTGTGCGGCAAGGGTACAGCGCCTCAGACTGGAGAATACAAGAATGACCCAGCCCTCCGACTTGCGTGTGCTGCAAGGGTCCCAGCGCCTCAGACTGGAGAATACATGAATGACTCAGCCCTCAGACTTGCGTGTGCGGCAAGGGTCCCAGCGCCTCAGACTGGAGAATACATGAATGACCCAGCCCTCAGACCTGCGTGCGGCAAGGGTCCCAGCGCCTCAGACTGGAGAATACATGAATGACCCAGCCCTCAGACTTGCGTGTGCGGCAAGGGCCCAGCGCCTCAGATAGGAGAATACATGAATGACCCAGCCCTCAGACTTGCGTGTGCGGCAAGGGCCCAGCGCCTCAGACAGGAGAATACATGAATGACCCAGCCCTCAGACTTGCGTGTGCGGCAAGGGTCACAGCGCCTCAGACGGGAGAATACATGAATGACGCAGCCTTCAGACTTGCGTGTGCGGCAAGGGTCACAGCGCCACAGACTGGAGAATGCATGAATGACCCATCCCTCAGACTTGCGTGTGCGGCAAGTGTCACAGCGCCTCAGACGGGAGAATACATGAATGACCCAGCCCTCAGACTTGCGTGTGCGGCAAGGTTCACAGCGCCTCAGACGGGAGAATACATGAATGACCCAGCCCTCAGACTTGCGTGTGCGGCAAGGGTCACCGCGCCTCAGACTGGATAATACAGGAATGACCCAAGCCCTCAGACTTGCGTGCGCAGCAAAGGTCACAGTGCCTCAGACTGGATAATACATGAATGACCCAGCCCTCAGACTTGCGTGTGCGGCAAGGGTCACAGCGCCTCAGAAGGGAGATTACATGAATGACCCAGCCCTCGGACTTGCGTATGCGGCAAGGGTCCCAGCGCCTCAGACTGGAGAATACATGAATGACCCAGCCCTCAGACTTGCTTGTGCTGCAAGGGTCCCAGCGCCTCAGACTGGAGAATACATGAATGACCCAGCCCTCAGACTTGCGTGTGCGGCAAGGGTCACAGCACCTCAGACTGGATAATACATGAATGACCCAAGCCCTCAGACTTGCATGTGCGGCAAGGGTCACAGTGCCTCAGACGGGAGAATACATGAATGACCCAGCCCTCAGACTTGCCTGTGCGGCAAGGGTCACAACGCCTCAGAAGGGAGAATACATGAATGACCCAGCCCTCAGACTTGCGTGTGCGGCAAGGGTCACAGCGCCTCAGACTGGAGAATACATGAATGACCCAGCCCTCAGACTTGCGTGTCCGGCAAGGGTCACAGCCCCTCAGACTGGAGAATACATGAATAACCCAAGCCCTCAGACTTGCGTGTGCGGCAAGGGTTACAGCGCCTCAGACTGGAGAATACATGAATGACCCAAGCCCTCAAATTTGCGTGTGCGGCAAGGGTCACAGCGCCTAAGACTGGAGAATACATGAATGACCCAAGCCCTCAGACTTCCGTGTGCGGCAATGGTCACAGCGCCTCATACTGGAGAATACATGAATGACCCAAGCCCTCAGACTTGCGTATGCGGCAAGGGTCACAGCGCCTCAGATTGGAGAACACATGAATGACCCAAGCCCTAAGACTTGCGTGTGCAGCAAGAGTCACAGCGCCTCACACTGGAGAACACATGAATGACCCAAGCCCTCAGACTTGCGTGTGCGGCAAGGGCCCCAGCGCCTCAGACTGGAGAACCCTTGAATGACACAAGCACCCAGACTTGGGTGTGCGGCAAGGGCCCCAGCGCCTCAGACTGGAGAACACATGAATGACCCAGCCCTCAGACTTGCGTATGCGAAAAGGGCCCCAGTGCCTCAGACTGGAGAATACATGAATGACCCAGCCCTCAGACTTGCGTGTGCGGCAAGGGTCCCAGCGCCTCAGACTGGAGAATCCATGGATGACCCAGCCCTCAGACTTGCGTGTGCGGCAAGGGTCCCAGCGCCTCAGACTGGAGAATACATGAACGACCCAGCCCTCAGACTTGCGTGTGCGTCAAGGGTCCCAGCGCCTCAGACTGGAGAATACATGAATGTCCCAGCCCTCAGACTTGCGTGTGCGGCAAGGGTCCCAGCGCCTCAGACTGGAGAATACATGAATGACCCAGCCCTCAGACTTGCGTGTGCGGCAAGGGTCCCAGCGCCTCAGACTGGAGAATACATGAATGACACAGCCCTCAGACTTGCGTGTGCGGCAAGGGTCACAGCGCCTCAGACTGGAGAAGTCATGAATGACCCAGCCCTCAGACTTGCATGTGCACAAGGGTCACAGTGCCTCAGACGGGAGAATACATGAATGACCCAGCCCTCAGACTTGCATGTGCGGCAAGGGTCACAGAGCCTCAGAAGGGAGAATACATGAATGACCCAGCCCTCAGACTTGCGTGTGCGGCAAGGGTCACAGCGCCTCAGACAGGAGAATACATGAATGTCCCAGCCCTCAGACTTGCGTGTGCGGCAAGGTTCACAGCGCCTCAGATGGGAGAATACATGATTGACCCAGCCCTCAGACTTGCGTGTGCGGCAAGGGTCACAGCGCCTCAGACGGGAGAATACATGAATTACCCAGCCCTCAGACATGCATGTGCGGCAAGGGTCACAACGTCTCAGAAGGGAGAATACATGAATGTCCCAGCCCTCAGACTTGTGTGTGCGGCAAGGGTCACAGTGCCTCAGACTGGAGAATACATGAATGACCCAGCCCTCAGACTTGCGTGTCCGGCAAGGGTCACAGCCCCTCAGACTGGAGAATACATGAATGACCCAAGCCCTGAGACTTGTATGTGCGGCAAGGGTTACAGCGCCTCAGACTGGAGAATACATGAATGACCCAAGCCCTCAAATTTGCGTGTGCGGCAAGGGTCACAGGGCCTAAGACTGGAGAATACATGAATGACCCAAGCCCTCAGACTTGCGTGTGTAGCAAGGGCCCCAGCGCCTCAGACTGGAGAACACATGAATGACCCAGCCCTCAGACTTGCGTGTGTGGCAAGGGTCCCAGCGCCTCAGACTGGAGAATACATGAATGACCCAGACCTCAGACTTGCGTGTGCGGCAAGGGTCCCAGCGCCTCAGACTGGAGAATACAAGAATGACCCAGCCCTCCGACTTGCGTGTGCTGCAAGGGTCCCAGCGCCTCAGACTGGAGAATACATGAATGACTCAGCCCTCAGACTTGCGTGTGCGGCAAGGGTCCCAGCGCCTCAGACTGGAGAATACATGAATGACCCAGCCCTCAGACCTGCGTGCGGCAAGGGTCCCAGCGCCTCAGACTGGAGAATACATGAATGACCCAGCCCTCAGACTTGCGTGTGCGGCAAGGGCCCAGCGCCTCAGATAGGAGAATACATGAATGACCCAGCCCTCAGACTTGCGTGTGCGGCAAGGGCCCAGCGCCTCAGACAGGAGAATACATGAATGACCCAGCCCTCAGACTTGCGTGTGCGGCAAGGGTCACAGCGCCTCAGACGGGAGAATACATGAATGACGCAGCCCTCAGACTTGCGTGTGCGGCAAGGGTCACAGCGCCACAGACTGGAGAATGCATGAATGACCCAGCCCTCAGACTTGCGTGTGCGGCAAGTGTCACAGCGCCTCAGACGGGAGAATACATGAATGACCCAGCCCTCAGACTTGCGTGTGCGGCAAGGTTCACAGCGCCTCAGACGGGAGAATACATGAATGACCCAGCCCTCAGACTTGCGTGTGCGGCAAGGGTCACAGCGCCTCAGACTGGATAATACATGAATGACCCAAGCCCTCAGACTTGCGTGCACGGCAAGGGTCACAGTGCCTCAGACTGGATAATACATGAATGACCCAGCCCTCAGACTTGCGTGTGCGGCAAGGGTCACAGCGCCTCAGAAGGGAGATTACATGAATGACCCAGCCCTCGGACTTGCGTATGCGGCAAGGGTCCCAGCGCCTCAGACTGGAGAATACATGAATGACCCAGCCCTCAGACTTGCTTGTGCTGCAAGGGTCCCAGCGCCTCAGACTGGAGAATACATGAATGACCCAGCCCTCAGACTTGCGTGTGCGGCAAGGGTCACAGCGCCTCAGACTGGATGATACATGAATGACCCAAGCCCTCAGACATGCATGTGCGGCAAGGGTCACAGTGCCTCAGACGGGAGAATAAATGAATGACCCAGCCCTCAGACTTGCGTGTGCGGCAAGGGTCACAACGCCTCAGAAGGGAGAATACATGAATGACCCAGCCCTCAGACTTGCGTGTGCGGCAAGGGTCACAGCGCCTCAGACTGGAGAATACATGAATGACCCAGCCCTCAGACTTGCGTGTCCGGCAAGGGTCACAGCCCCTCAGACTGGAGAATACATGAATGACCCAAGCCCTCAGACTTGCGTGTGCGGCAAGGGTTACAGCGCCTCAGACTGGAGAATACATGAATGACCCAAGCCCTCAAATTTGCGTGTGCGGCAAGGGTCACAGCGCCTAAGACTGGAGAATACATGAATGACCCAAGCCCTCAGACTTACGTGTGCGGCAATGGTCACAGCGCCTCATACTGGAGAATACATGAATGACCCAAGCCCTCAGACTTGCGTGTGCGGCAAGGGTCACAGCGCCTCAGATTGGAGAACACATGAATGACCCAAGCCCTCAGACTTGCGTGTGCAGCAAGAGTCACAGCGCCTCAGACTGGAGAACACATGAATGACCCAAGCCCTCAGACTTGCGTGTGCGGCAAGGGCCCCAGCGCCTCAGACTGGAGAACCCTTGAATGACACAAGCACCCAGACTTGGGTGTGCGGCAAGGGCCCCAGCGCCTCAGACTGGAGAACACATGAATGACCCAGCCCTCAGACTTGCGTATGCGAAAAGGGCCCCAGCGCCTCAGACTGGAGAATACATGAATGACCCAAGCCCTCAAATTTGCGTGTGCGGCAAGGGTCACAGCGCCTAAGACTGGAGAATACATGAATGACCCAAGCCCTCAGACTTGCGTGTGCAGCAAGGGCCCCAGCGCCTCAGACTGGAGAACACATGAATGACCCAGCCCTCAGACTTGCGTGTGTGGCAAGGGTCCCAGCGCCTCAGACTGGAGAATACATGAATGACCCAGACCTCAGACTTGCGTGTGCGGCAAGGGTCCCTGCGCCTCAGACTGGAGAATACAAGAATGACCCAGCCCTCCGACTTGCGTGTGCTGCAAGGGTCCCAGCGCCTCAGACTGGAGAATACATGAATGACTCAGCCCTCAGACTTGCGTGTGCGGCAAGGGTCCCAGCGCCTCAGACTGGAGAATACATGAATGACCCAGCCCTCAGACTTGCGTGTGCGGCAAGGGCCCAGCGCCTCAGATAGGAGAATACATGAATGACCCAGCCCTCAGACTTGCGTGTGCGGCAAGGGCCCAGCGCCTCAGAAGGGAGAATACATGAATGACTCAGCCCTCAGACTTGCGTGTGCGGCAAGGGTCACAGCGCCTCAGACGGGAGAATACATGAATGTCCCAGCCCTCAGACTTGCGTGTGCGGCAAGGTTCACAGCGCCTCAGACTGGAGAATACATGATTGACCCAGCCCTCAGACTTGCGTGTGCGGCAAGGGTCACAGCGCCTCAGACGGGAGAATACATGAATGACCCAGCCCTCAGACTTGCGTGTGCGGCAAGGGTCACAGCGCCTCAGACTGAAGAATACATGAATGACCCAGCCCTCAGACTTGCGTGTGCGGCAAGGGTCACAGCGCCTCAGACTGGAGAATACATGAATGACCCAAGCCCTCAGACTTGCGTGTGCTGCAAGGGCCCCAGCACCTCAGACTGGAGAACACATGAATGACCCAGCCCTCAGACTTGCGTGTGTGGCAAGGGTCCCAGCGCCTCAGACTGGAGAATACATGAATGACCCAGACCTCAGACTTACGTGTGCGGCAAGGGTCCCAGCGCCTCAGACTGGAGAATACAAGAATGACCCAGCCCTCAGACTTGCGTGTGCTGCAAGGGTCCCAGCGCCTCAGACTGGAGAATACATGAATGACTCAGCCCTCAGACTTGCGTGTGCGGCAAGGGTCCCAGCGCCTCAGACTGGAGAATACATGAATGACCCAGCCCTCAGACCTGCGTGTGCGGCAAGGGTCCCAGCGCCTCAGATAGGAGAATACATGAATGACCCAGCCCTCAGACTTGCGTGTGCGGCAAGGGCCCAGCGCCTCAGAAGGGAGAATACATGAATGACCCAGCCCTCAGACTTGCGTGTGCGGCAAGGGTCACAGCGCCTCAGACGGGAGAATACATGAGTGTCCCAGCCCTCAGACTTGCGTGTGCGGCAAGGTTCACAGCGCCTCGGACGGGAGAATACATGATTGACCCAGCCCTCAGACTTGCGTGTGCGGCAAGGGTCACAGCGCCTCAGACGGGAGAATACATGAATGACCCAGCCCTCAGACTTGCGTGTGCGGCAAGGGTCACAGCGCCTCAGACTGGAGAATACATGAATGACCCAAGCCCTCAGACTTGCATGTGCTGCAAGGGCCCCAGCGCCTCAGACTGGAGAACACATGAATGACCCAGCCCTCAGACTTGTGTGTGTGGCAAGGGTCCCAGCGCCTCAGACTGGAGAATACATGAATGACCCAGACCTCAGACTTACGTGTGCGGCAAGGGTCCCAGCGCCTCAGACTGGAGAATACAAGAATGACCCAGCCCTCAGACTTGCGTGTGCTGCAAGGGTCCCAGCGCCTCAGACTGGAGAATACATGAATGACTCAGCCCTCAGACTTGCGTGTGCGGCAAGGGTCCCAGCGCCTCAGACTGGAGAATACATGAATGACCCAGCCCTCAGACCTGCGTGTGCGGCAAGGGTCCCAGCGCCTCAGACTGGAGAATACATGAATGACCCAGCCCTCAGACTTGCGTGTGCGGCAAGGGTCCAGCGCCTCAGACAGGAGAATACATGAATGACCCAGCCCTCAGACTTGCGTGTGCGGCAAGGGTCCCAGCGCCTCAGACTGGAGAATACATGAATGACCCAGCCCTCAGACTTGCGTGTGCGGCAAGGGTCACAGCGCCTCAGACGGGAGAATACATGAATGACCCAGCCCTCAGACTTGTGTGTGCGGCAAGGGTCACAGCGCCTCAGACTGGAGAATACATGAATGACCCAGCCCTCAGACTTGCGTGTCCGGCAAGGGTCACAGCCCCTCAGACTGGAGAATACATGAATGACCCAAGCCCTCAGACTTGCGTGTGCGGCAAGGGTTACAGCGCCTCAGACTGGAGAATACATGAATGACCCAAGCCCTCAAATTTGCGTGTGTGGCAAGGGTCACAGCGCCTAAGACTGGAGAATACATGAATGACCCAAGCCCTCAGACTTGCGTGAGCAGCAAGGGCCCCAGCGCCTCAGACTGGAGAACACATGAATGACCCAGCCCTCAGACTTGCGTGTGTGGCAAGGGTCCCAGCGCCTCAGACTGGAGAATACATGAATGACCCAGACCTCAGACTTGCGTGTGCGGCAAGGGTCCCAGCGCCTCAGACTGGAGAATACAAGAATGACCCAGCCCTCCGACTTGCGTGTGCTGCAAGGGTCCCAGCGCCTCAGACTGGAGAATACATGAATGACTCAGCCCTCAGACTTGCGTGTGCGGCAAGGGTCCCAGCGCCTCAGACTGGAGAATACATGAATGACCCAGCCCTCAGACCTGCGTGCGGCAAGGGTCCCAGCGCCTCAGACTGGAGAATACATGAATGACCCAGCCCTCAGACTTGCGTGTGCGGCAAGGGCCCAGCGCCTCAGATAGGAGAATACATGAATGACCCAGCCCTCAGACTTGCGTGTGCGGCAAGGGCCCAGCGCCTCAGACAGGAGAATACATGAATGACCCAGCCCTCAGACTTGCGTGTGCGGCAAGGGTCACAGCGCCTCAGACGGGAGAATACATGAATGACGCAGCCTTCAGACTTGCGTGTGCGGCAAGGGTCACAGCGCCACAGACTGGAGAATGGATGAATGACCCATCCCTCAGACTTGCGTGTGCGGCAAGTGTCACAGCGCCTCAGACGGGAGAATACATGAATGACCCAGCCCTCAGACTTGCGTGTGCGGCAAGGTTCACAGCGCCTCAGACGGGAGAATACATGAATGACCCAGCCCTCAGACTTGCGTGTGCGGCAAGGGTCACCGCGCCTCAGACTGGATAATACAGGAATGACCCAAGCCCTCAGACTTGCGTGCGCGGCAAGGGTCACAGTGCCTCAGACTGGATAATACATGAATGACCCAGCCCTCAGACTTGCGTGTGCGGCAAGGGTCACAGCGCCTCAGAAGGGAGATTACATGAATGACCCAGCCCTCGGACTTGCGTATGCGGCAAGGGTCCCAGCGCCTCAGACTGGAGAATACATGAATGACCCAGCCCTCAGACTTGCTTGTGCTGCAAGGGTCCCAGCGCCTCAGACTGGAGAATACATGAATGACCCAGCCCTCAGACTTGCGTGTGCGGCAAGGGTCACAGCGCCTCAGACTGGATAATACATGAATGACCCAAGCCCTCAGACTTGCATGTGCGGCAAGGGTCACAGTGCCTCAGACGGGAGAATACATGAATGACCCAGCCCTCAGACTTGCGTGTGCGGCAAGGGTCACAACGCCTCAGAAGGGAGAATACATGAATGACCCAGCCCTCAGACTTGCGTGTGCGGCAAGGGTCACAGCGCCTCAGACTGGAGAATACATGAATTACCCAGCCCTCAGACTTGCGTGTCCGGCAAGGGTCACAGCCCCTCAGACTGGAGAATACATGAATAACCCAAGCCCTCAGACTTGCGTGTGCGGCAAGGGTTACAGCGCCTCAGACTGGAGAATACATGAATGACCCAAGCCCTCAAATTTGCGTGTGCGGCAAGGGTCACAGCGCCTAAGACTGGAGAATACATGAATGACCCAAGCCCTCAGACTTACGTGTGCGGCAATGGTCACAGCGCCTCATACTGGAGAATACATGAATGACCCAAGCCCTCAGACTTGCGTATGCGGCAAGGGTCACAGCGCCTCAGATTGGAGAACACATGAATGACCCAAGCCCTCAGACTTGCGTGTGCAGCAAGAGTCACAGCGCCTCAGACTGGAGAACACATGAATGACCCAAGCCCTCAGACTTGCGTGTGCGGCAAGGGCCCCAGCGCCTCAGACTGGAGAACCCTTGAATGACACAAGCACCCAGACTTGGGTGTGCGGCAAGGGCCCCAGCGCCTCAGACTGGAGAACACATGAATGACCCAGCCCTCAGACTTGCGTATGCGAAAAGGGCCCCAGTGCCTCAGACTGGAGAATACATGAATGACCCAGCCCTCAGACTTGCGTGTGCGGCAAGGGTCCCAGCGCCTCAGACTGGAGAATCCATGGATGACCCAGCCCTCAGACTTGCGTGTGCGGCAAGGGTCCCAGCGCCTCAGACTGGAGAATACATGAACGACCCAGCCCTCAGACTTGCGTGTGCGGCAAGGGTCCCAGCGCCTCAGACTGGAGAATACATGAATGACCCAGCCCTCAGACTTGCGTGTGCAGCAAGGGTCCCAGCGCCTCAGACTGGAGAATACATGAATGACCCAGCCCTCAGACTTGCGTGTGCGGCAAGGGTCCCAGCGCCTCAGACTGGAGAATACATGAATGACACAGCCCTCAGACTTGCGTGTGCGGCAAGGGTCACAGCGCCTCAGACTGGAGAAGTCATGAATGACCCAGCCCTCAGACTTGCATGTGCGCAAGGGTCACAGTGCCTCAGACGGGAGAATACATGAATGACCCAGCCCTCAGACTTGCATGTGCGGCAAGGGTCACAGAGCCTCAGAAGGGAGAATACATGAATGACCCAGCCCTCAGACTTGCGTGTGCGGCAAGGGTCACAGCGCCTCAGACAGGAGAATACATGAATGTCCCAGCCCTCAGACTTGCGTGTGCGGCAAGGTTCACAGCGCCTCAGATGGGAGAATACATGATTGACCCAGCCCTCAGACTTGCGTGTGCGGCAAGGGTCACAGCGCCTCAGACGGGAGAATACATGAATTACCCAGCCCTCAGACATGCATGTGCGGCAAGGGTCACAACGCCTCAGAAGGGAGAATACATGAATGTCCCAGCCCTCAGACTTGTGTGTGCGGCAAGGGTCACAGTGCCTCAGACTGGAGAATACATGAATGACCCAGCCCTCAGACTTGCGTGTCCGGCAAGGGTCACAGCCCCTCAGACTGGAGAATACATGAATGACCCAAGCCCTCAGACTTGCGTGTGCGGCAAGGGTTACAGCGCCTCAGACTGGAGAATACATGAATGACCCAAGCCCTCAAATTTGCGTGTGCGGCAAGGGTCACAGCGCCTAAGACTGGAGAATACATGAATGACCCAAGCCCTCAGACTTGCGTGTGTAGCAAGGGCCCCAGCGCCTCAGACTGGAGAACACATGAATGACCCAGCCCTCAGACTTGCGTGTGTGGGAAGGGTCCCAGCGCCTCAGACTGGAGAATACATGAATGACCCAGACCTCAGACTTGCGTGTGCGGCAAGGGTCCCAGCGCCTCAGACTGGAGAATACAAGAATGACCCAGCCCTCCGACTTGCGTGTGCTGCAAGGGTCCCAGCGCCTCAGACTGGAGAATACATGAATGACTCAGCCCTCAGACTTGCGTGTGCGGCAAGGGTCCCAGCGCCTCAGACTGGAGAATACATGAATGACCCAGCCCTCAGACCTGCGTGCGGCAAGGGTCCCAGCGCCTCAGACTGGAGAATACATGAATGACCCAGCCCTCAGACTTGCGTGTGCGGCAAGGGCCCAGCGCCTCAGATAGGAGAATACATGAATGACCCAGCCCTCAGACTTGCGTGTGCGGCAAGGGCCCAGCGCCTCAGACAGGAGAATACATGAATGACCCAGCCCTCAGACTTGCGTGTGCGGCAAGGGTCACAGCGCCTCAGACGGGAGAATACATGAATGACGCAGCCCTCAGACTTGCGTGTGCGGCAAGGGTCACAGCGCCACAGACTGGAGAATGCATGAATGACCCAGCCCTCAGACTTGCGTGTGCGGCAAGTGTCACAGCGCCTCAGACGGGAGAATACATGAATGACCCAGCCCTCAGACTTGCGTGTGCGGCAAGGTTCACAGCGCCTCAGACGGGAGAATACATGAATGACCCAGCCCTCAGACTTGCGTGTGCGGCAAGGGTCACAGCGCCTCAGACTGGATAATACATGAATGACCCAAGCCCTCAGACTTGCGTGCACGGCAAGGGTCACAGTGCCTCAGACTGGATAATACATGAATGACCCAGCCCTCAGACTTGCGTGTGCGGCAAGGGTCACAGCGCCTCAGAAGGGAGAATACATGAATGACCCAGCCCTCGGACTTGCGTATGCGGCAAGGGTCCCAGCGCCTCAGACTGGAGAATACATGAATGACCCAGCCCTCAGACTTGCTTGTGCTGCAAGGGTCCCAGCGCCTCAGACTGGAGAATACATGAATGACCCAGCCCTCAGACTTGCGTGTGCGGCAAGGGTCACAGCGCCTCAGACTGGATAATACATGAATGACCCAAGCCCTCAGACATGCATGTGCGGCAAGGGTCACAGTGCCTCAGACGGGAGAATAAATGAATGACCGAGCCCTCAGACTTGCGTGTGCGGCAAGGGTCACAACGCCTCAGAAGGGAGAATACATGAATGACCCAGCCCTCAGACTTGCGTGTGCGGCAAGGGTCACAGCGCCTCAGACTGGAGAATACATGAATGACCCAGCCCTCAGACTTGCGTGTCCGGCAAGGGTCACAGCCCCTCAGACTGGAGAATACATGAATGACCCAAGCCCTCAGACTTGCGTGTGCGGCAAGGGTTACAGCGCCTCAGACTGGAGAATACATGAATGACCCAAGCCCTCAAATTTGCGTGTGCGGCAAGGGTCACAGCGCCTAAGACTGGAGAATACATGAATGACCCAAGCCCTCAGACTTACGTGTGCGGCAATGGTCACAGCGCCTCATACTGGAGAATACATGAATGACCCAAGCCCTCAGACTTGCGTGTGCGGCAAGGGTCACAGCGCCTCAGATTGGAGAACACATGAATGACCCAAGCCCTCAGACTTGCGTGTGCAGCAAGAGTCACAGCGCCTCAGACTGGAGAACACATGAATGACCCAAGCCCTCAGACTTGCGTGTGCGGCAAGGGCCCCAGCGCCTCAGACTGGAGAACCCTTGAATGACACAAGCACCCAGACTTGGGTGTGCGGCAAGGGCCCCAGCGCCTAAGACTGGAGAATACATGAATGACCCAAGCCCTCAGACTTGCGTGTGTAGCAAGGGCCCCAGCGCCTCAGACTGGAGAACACATGAATGACCCAGCCCTCAGACTTGCGTGTGTGGGAAGGGTCCCAGCGCCTCAGACTGGAGAATACATGAATGACCCAGACCTCAGACTTGCGTGTGCGGCAAGGGTCCCAGCGCCTCAGACTGGAGAATACAAGAATGACCCAGCCCTCCGACTTGCGTGTGCTGCAAGGGTCCCAGCGCCTCAGACTGGAGAATACATGAATGACTCAGCCCTCAGACTTGCGTGTGCGGCAAGGGTCCCAGCGCCTCAGACTGGAGAATACATGAATGACCCAGCCCTCAGACCTGCGTGCGGCAAGGGTCCCAGCGCCTCAGACTGGAGAATACATGAATGACCCAGCCCTCAGACTTGCGTGTGCGGCAAGGGCCCAGCGCCTCAGATAGGAGAATACATGAATGACCCAGCCCTCAGACTTGCGTGTGCGGCAAGGGCCCAGCGCCTCAGACAGGAGAATACATGAATGACCCAGCCCTCAGACTTGCGTGTGCGGCAAGGGTCACAGCGCCTCAGACGGGAGAATACATGAATGACGCAGCCCTCAGACTTGCGTGTGCGGCAAGGGTCACAGCGTCACAGACTGGAGAATGCATGAATGACCCAGCCCTCAGACTTGCGTGTGCGGCAAGTGTCACAGCGCCTCAGACGGGAGAATACATGAATGACCCAGCCCTCAGACTTGCGTGTGCGGCAAGGTTCACAGCGCCTCAGACGGGAGAATACATGAATGACCCAGCCCTCAGACTTGCGTGTGCGGCAAGGGTCACAGCGCCTCAGACTGGATAATACATGAATGACCCAAGCCCTCAGACTTGCGTGCACGGCAAGGGTCACAGTGCCTCAGACTGGATAATACATGAATGACCCAGCCCTCAGACTTGCGTGTGCGGCAAGGGTCACAGCGCCTCAGAAGGGAGAATACATGAATGACCCAGCCCTCGGACTTGCGTATGCGGCAAGGGTCCCAGCGCCTCAGACTGGAGAATACATGAATGACCCAGCCCTCAGACTTGCTTGTGCTGCAAGGGTCCCAGCGCCTCAGACTGGAGAATACATGAATGACCCAGCCCTCAGACTTGCGTGTGCGGCAAGGGTCACAGCGCCTCAGACTGGATAATACATGAATGACCCAAGCCCTCAGACATGCATGTGCGGCAAGGGTCACAGTGCCTCAGACGGGAGAATAAATGAATGACCGAGCCCTCAGACTTGCGTGTGCGGCAAGGGTCACAACGCCTCAGAAGGGAGAATACATGAATGACCCAGCCCTCAGACTTGCGTGTGCGGCAAGGGTCACAGCGCCTCAGACTGGAGAATACATGAATGACCCAGCCCTCAGACTTGCGTGTCCGGCAAGGGTCACAGCCCCTCAGACTGGAGAATACATGAATGACCCAAGCCCTCAGACTTGCGTGTGCGGCAAGGGTTACAGCGCCTCAGACTGGAGAATACATGAATGACCCAAGCCCTCAAATTTGCGTGTGCGGCAAGGGTCACAGCGCCTAAGACTGGAGAATACATGAATGACCCAAGCCCTCAGACTTACGTGTGCGGCAATGGTCACAGCGCCTCATACTGGAGAATACATGAATGACCCAAGCCCTCAGACTTGCGTGTGCGGCAAGGGTCACAGCGCCTCAGATTGGAGAACACATGAATGACCCAAGCCCTCAGACTTGCGTGTGCAGCAAGAGTCACAGCGCCTCAGACTGGAGAACACATGAATGACCCAAGCCCTCAGACTTGCGTGTGCGGCAAGGGCCCCAGCGCCTCAGACTGGAGAACCCTTGAATGACACAAGCACCCAGACTTGGGTGTGCGGCAAGGGCCCCAGCGCCTCAGACTGGAGAACACATGAATGACCCAGCCCTCAGACTTGCGTATGCGAAAAGGGCCCCAGCGCCTCAGACTGGAGAATACATGAATGACCCAGCCCTCAGACTTGCGTGTGCGGCAAGGGTCCCAGCGCCTCAGACTGGAGAATCCATGGATGACCCAGCCCTCAGACTTGCGTGTGCGGCAAGGGTCCCAGCGCCTCAGACTGGAGAATACGTGAACGACCCAGCCCTCAGACTTGCGTGTGCGGCAAGGGTCCCAGCGCCTCAGACTGGAGAATACATGAATGACCCAGCCCTCAGACTTGCGTGTGCGGCAAGGGTCCCAGCGCCTCAGACTGGAGAATACATGAATGACACAGCCCTCAGACTTGCGTGTGCGGCAAGGGTCACAGCGCCTCAGACTGGAGAAGACATGAATGACCCAGCCCTCAGACTTGCATGTGCGCAAGGGTCACAGTGCCTCAGACGGGAGAATACATGAATGACCCAGCCCTCAGACTTGCATGTGCGGCAAGGGTCACAGAGCCTCAGAAGGGAGAATACATGAATGACCCAGCCCTCAGACTTGCGTGTGCGGCAAGGGTCACAGCGCCTCAGACGGGAGAATACATGAATGTCCCAGCCCTCAGACTTGCGTGTGCGGCAAGGTTCACAGCGCCTCAGACGGGAGAATACATGATTGACCCAGCCCTCAGACTTGCGTGTGCGGCAAGGGTCACAGCGCCTCAGACAGGAGAATACATGAATTACCCAGCCCTAAGACTTGCGTGTGCGGCAAGGGTCACAACGCCTCAGAAGGGAGAATACATGAATGTCCCAGCCCTCAGACTTGTGTGTGCGGCAAGGGTCACAGCGCCTCAGACTGGAGAATACATGAATGACCCAGCCCTCAGACTTGCGTGTCCGGCAAGGGTCACAGCCCCTCAGACTGGAGAATACATGAATGACCCAAGCCCTCAGACTTGCAAGTGCGGCAAGGGTTACAGCGCCTCAGACTGGAGAATACATGAATGACCCAAGCCCTCAAATTTGCGTGTGCGGCAAGGGTCACAGCGCCTAAGACTGGAGAATACATGAATGACCCAAGCCCTCAGACTTGCGTGTGCAGCAAGGGCCCCAGCGCCTCAGACTGGAGAACACATGAATGACCCAGCCCTCAGACTTGCGTGTGTGGCAAGGGTCCAAGTGCCTCAGACTGGAGAATACATGAATGACCCAGACCTCAGACTTGCGTGTGCGGCAAGGGTCCCAGCGCCTCAGACTGGAGAATACAAGAATGACCCAGCCCTCCGACTTGCGTGTGCTGCAAGGGTCCCAGCGCCTCAGACTGGAGAATACATGAATGACTCAGCCCTCAGACTTGCGTGTGCGGCAAGGGTCCCAGCGCCTCAGACTGGAGAATACATGAATGACCCAGCCCTCAGACCTGCGTGCGGCAAGGGTCCCAGCGCCTCAGACTGGAGAATACATGAATGACCCAGCCCTCAGACTTGCGTGTGCGGCAAGGGCCCAGCGCCTCAGATAGGAGAATACATGAATGACCCAGCCCTCAGACTTGCGTGTGCGGCAAGGGCCCAGCGCCTCAGACAGGAGAATACATGAATGACCCAGCCCTCAGACTTGCGTGTGCGGCAAGTGTCACAGCGCCTCAGACGGGAGAATACATGAATGACCCAGCCCTCAGACTTGCGTGTGCGGCAAGGTTCACAGCGCCTCAGACGGGAGAATACATGAATGACCCAGCCCTCAGACTTGCGTGTGCGGCAAGGGTCACAGCGCCTCAGACTGGATAATACATGAATAACCCAAGCCCTCAGACTTGCGCGCGCGGCAAGGGTCACAGTGCCTCAGACTGGATAATACATGAATGACCCAGCCCTCAGACTTGCGTGTGCGGCAAGGGTCACAGCGCCTCAGAAGGGAGATTACATGAATGACCCAGCCCTCGGACTTGCGTATGCGGCAAGGGTCCCAGCGCCTCAGACTGGAGAATACATGAATGACCCAGCCCTCAGACTTGCTTGTGCTGCAAGGGTCCCAGCGCCTCAGACTGGAGAATACATGAATGACCCAGCCCTTAGACTTGCGTGTGCGGCAAGGGTCACAGCGCCTCAGACTGGATAATACATGAATGACCCAAGCCCTCAGACTTGCATGTGCGGCAAGGGTCACAGTGCCTCAGACGGGAGAATACATGAATGACCCAGCCCTCAGACTTGCGTGTGCGGCAAGGGTCACAACGCCTCAGAAGGGAGAATACATGAATGACCCAGCCCTCAGACTTGCGTGTGCGGCAAGGGTCACAGCGCCTCAGACTGGAGAATACATGAATGACCCAGCCCTCAGACTTGCGTGTCCGGCAAGGGTCACAGCCCCTCAGACTGGAGAATACATGAATGACCCAAGCCCTCAGACTTGCGTGTGTGGCAAGGGTTACAGCGCCTCAGACTGGAGAATACATGAATGACCCAAGCCCTCAAATTTGCGTGT
Source organism: Lissotriton helveticus (assembly GCF_964261635.1). Taxonomy (NCBI): domain Eukaryota; kingdom Metazoa; phylum Chordata; class Amphibia; order Caudata; family Salamandridae; genus Lissotriton; species Lissotriton helveticus. Next base: position 87,411,670 of record NC_136057.1, read on the forward strand.
GCGGCAAGGGTCACAGCACCTAAGACTGGAGAATACATGAATGACCCAAGCCCTCAGACTTACGTGTGCGGCAATGGTCAGAGCGCCTCATACTGGAGAATACATGAATGACCCAAGCCCTCAGACTTGCGTGTGCGGCAAGGGTCACAGCGCCTCAGATTGGAGAACACATGAATGACCCAAGCCCTCAGACTTGCGTGTGCAGCAAGAGTCACAGCGCCTCAGACTGGAGAACACATGAATGACCCAAGCCCTCAGACTTGCGTGTGCGGCAAGGGCCCCAGCGCCTCAGACTGGAGAACCCTTGAATGACACAAGCACCCAGACTTGGGTGTGCGGCAAGGGCCCCAGCGCCTCAGACTGGAGAACACATGAATGACCCAGCCCTCAGACTTGCGTATGCGAAAAGGGCCCCAGCGCCTCAGACTGGAGAATACATGAATGACCCAGCCCTCAGACTTGCGTATGCGGCAAGGGTCCCAGCGCCTCAGACTGGAGAATCCATGGATGACCCAGCCCTCAGACTTGCGTGTGCGGCAAGGGTCCCAGCGCCTCAGACTGGAGAATACATGAACGACCCAGCCCTCAGACTTGCGTGTGCGGCAAGGGTCCCAGCGCCTCAGACTGGAGAATACATGAATGACCCAGCCCTCAGACTTGCGTGTGCGGCAAGGGTCCCAGCGCCTCAGACTGGAGAATACATGAATGACCCAGCCCTCAGACTTGCGTGTGCGGCAAGGGTCCCAGCGCCTCAGACTGGAGAATACATGAATGACACAGCCCTCAGACTTGCGTGTGCGGCAAGGGTCACAGCGCCTCAGACTGGAGAAGACATGAATGACCCAGCCCTCAGACTTGCGTGTGCGGCAAGTGTCACAGCGCCTCAGACGGGAGAATACATGAATGACCCAGCCCTCAGACTTGCGTGTGCGGCAAGAATCACAGCGCCTCAGACGGGAGAATACATGAATGACCCAGCCCTCAGACTTGCGTGTGCGGCAAGGGTCACAGCGCCTCAGACTGGATAATACATGAATGACCCAAGCCCTCAGACTTGCGTGCGCGGCAAGGGTCACAGTGCCTCAGACTGGATAATACATGAATTACCCAGCCCTCAGACTTGCGTGTGCGGCAAGGGTCACAGCGCCTCAGAAGGGAGAATACATGAATGACCCAGCCCTCAGACTTGCGTATGCGGCAAGGGTCCCAGCGCCTCAGACTGGAGAATACATGAATGACCCAGCCCTCAGACTTGCTTGTGCTGCAAGAGTCCCAGCACCTCAAACTGGAGAATACATGAATGACCCAGCCCTCAGACTTGCGTGTGCGGCAAGGGTCATAGCGCCTCAGACTGGATAATACATGAATGACCCAAGCCCTCAGACTTGCATGTGCGGCAAGGGTCACAGTGCCTCAGATGGGAGAATACATGAATGACCCAGCCCTCAGACTTGTGTGTGCGGCAACGGTCACAATGCCTCAGAAGGTAGAATACATGAATGACCCAGCCCTCAGACTTGCGTGTGCGGCAAGGGTCACAGCGCCTCAGACTGGAGAATACATGAATGACCCAGCCCTCAGACTTGCGTGTCCAGCAAGGGTCACAGCCCCTCAGACTGGAGAATACATGAATGACCCAAGCCCTCAGACTTGCGTGTGCGGCAAGGGTTACAGCGCCTCAGACTGGAGAATACATGAATGACACAAGCCCTCAGACTTGCGTGTGAGGCAAGGGTCACAGCGCCTCAGACTGGAGAATACATGAATGACCCGAGCCCTCAGACTTACGTGTGCGGCAATGGTCACAGCTCCTCATACTGGAGAATACATGAATGACCCAAGCCCTCAGACTTGCGTGTGCGGCAAGGGCCCCAGCGCCTCAGACTGGAAAACCCTTGAATGACACAAGAACCCAGACTTGGGTGTGCGGCAAGGGCCCCAGCGCCTCAGACTGGAGAACACATGAATGACCCAGCCCTCAGACTTGCGTATGCGGAAAGGGCCCCAGCGCCTCAGACTGGAGAATACATGAATGACCCGCCCTCAGACTTGCGTGTGCGGCAAGGGTCCCAGCGCCTCAGACTGGAGAATCCATGGATGACCCAGCCCTCAGACTTGCGTGTGCGGCAAGGGTCCCAGCGCCTCAGACTGGAGAATACATGAACGACCCAGCCCTCAGACATGCGTGTGCGGCAAGGGTCCCAGCGCCTCAGACTGGAGAATACATGAATGACCCAGCCCTCAGACTTGCGTGTGCGGCAAGGGCCCCAGCGCCTCAGACTGGAGAACCCTTGAATGACACAAACACTCAGACTTGGGTGTGCGGCAAGGGCCCCAGCGCCTCAGACTGGAGAACACATGAATGACCCAGCCCTCAGACTTGCATATGCGGAAAGGGCCCCAGCGCCTCAGACTGGAGTATACATGAATGACCCAGCCCTCAGACTTGCGTGTGTGGCAAGGGTCCCAGCGCCTCAGACTGTAGAATACATGAATGACCCAGCCCTCAGACTTGCGTGTGCGGCAAGGGTCCCAGCACCTCAGACTGGAGAATACATGAATAACCCAGCCCTCAGAATTGCGTTTACGGCAAGGGTCCCAGCGCCTCAGACTGGAGAACACATGAATGACCCAGCCCTCAGACTTGCGTGTGCGGCAAGGGTCCCAGCGCCTCAGACTGGAGAACACATGAATGACCCAGCCCTCAGACTTGCGTGTGCGGCAAGGGTCCCAGCGCCTCAGACTGGAGAATACATGAACGACCCAGCCCTCAGACTTGCGTGTGCGGCAAGGGTCCCAGCGCCTCAGACTGGAGAATACATGAATGACCCAGCCCTCAGACTTGCGTGTGCGGCAAGGGTCCCAGCACCTCAGACTCGAGAATACATGAATGACCCAGCCCTCAGACTTGCGTGTGCGGCAAAGGTCCCAGCGCCTCAGACTGGAGAATACATGAATGACCCAGCCCTCAGACTTGGGTGTGCGGCAAGAGTCACAGCGCCTCAGACTGGAGAATACATGAATGACCCAGCCCTCAGACTTGCGTGTGCGGCAAGGGTCACAGCGCCTCAGACGGGAGAATACATGAATGACCCAGCCCTCAGACTTGCGTGTCCGGCAAGGGTCACAGCCCCTCAGACTGGAGAATACATGAATGACCCAAGCCCTCAGTCTTGCGTGTGCGGCAAGGGTTACAGCGCCTCAGACTGGAGAATACATCAATGACCCAAGCCCTCAGACTTGCATGTGCGGCAAGGGTCACAGCGATTCAGACTGGAGAATACATGAATGACCCAAGCCCTCAGACTTATGTGTGCGGCAATGGTCACAGCGCCTCATACTGGAGAATACATGAATGACCCAAGCCCTCAGACTTATATGTGCGGCAATGGTCACAGCGCCTCATACTGGAGAATACATGAATGACCCAAGCCCTCCGACTTGCGTGTGCGGCAAGGGTCACAGCGCCTCAGATTGGAGAACACATGAATGACCCAAGCCCTCAGACTTGCGTGTGCAGCAAGAGTCACAGCGCCTCAGACTGGAGAATACATGAACTACCCAGCCCTCAGACTTGCGTGTGCGGCAAGGGTCCCAGCGCCTCAGACTGGAGAATACATGAATGACCCAGCCCTCATACTTGCGTGTGCGGCAAGGGTCCCAGCGCCTCAGACTCGAGAATACATGAATGACCCAGCCCTCAGACTTGCGTGTGCGGCAAGGGCCCAGCGCCTCAGATAGGAGAATACATGAATGACCCAGCCCTCAGACTTGCGTGTGCTGCAAGGGCCCCAGCGCCTCAGACTGGAGAACACATGAATGACCCAGCCCTCAGACTTGCGTGTGTGGCAAGGGTCCCAGCGCCTCAGACTGGAGAATACATGAATGACCCAGACCTCAGACTTACGTGTGCGGCAAGGGTCCCAGCGCCTCAGACTGGAGAATACAAGAATGACCCAGCCCTCAGACTTGCGTGTGCGGCAAGGGTCCAGCGCCTCAGACAGGAGAATACATGAATGACCCAGCCCTCAGACTTGCGTGTGCGGCAAGGGTCCCAGCGCCTCAGACTGGAGAATACATGAATGACCCAGCCCTCAGACTTGCGTGTGCGGCAAGGGTCACAGCGCCTCAGACGGGAGAATACATGAATGACCCAGCCCTCAGACTTGCGTGTGCGGCAAGGGTCAAAGCGCCTCAGACTGGAGAATACATGATCGACCCAGCCCTCAGACTTGCGTGTGCGGCAAGGGTCACAGCGCCTCAGACTGGATAATACATGAATGACCCAAGCCCTCAGACTTGCATGTGCGGCAAGGGTCACAGTGCCTCAGACGGGAGAATACATGAATGACCCAGCCCTCAGACTTGCATGTGCGGCAAGGGTCACAACGCCTCAGAAGGGAGAATACATGAATGTCCCAGCCCTCAGACTTGTGTGTGCGGCAAGGGTCACAGCGCCTCAGACTGGAGAATACATGAATGACCCAGCCCTCAGACTTGCGTGTCCGGCAAGGGTCACAGCCCCTCAGACTGGAGAATACATGAATGACCCAAGCCCTCAGACTTGCGTGTGCGGCAAGGGTTACAGCGCCTCAGACTGGAGAATACATGAATGACCCAAGCCCTCAAATTTGCGTGTGCGGCAAGGGTCACAGCGCCTAAGACTGGAGAATACATGAATGACCCAAGCCCTCAGACTTGCGTGAGCAGCAAGGGCCCCAGCGCCTCAGACTGGAGAACACATGAATGACCCAGCCCTCAGACTTGCGTGTGTGGCAAGGGTCCCAGCGCCTCAGACTGGAGAATACATGAATGACCCAGACCTCAGACTTGCGTGTGCGGCAAGGGTCCCAGCGCCTCAGACTGGAGAATACAAGAATGACCCAGCCCTCCGACTTGCGTGTGCTGCAAGGGTCCCAGCGCCTCAGACTGGAGAATACATGAATGACTCAGCCCTCAGACTTGCGTGTGCGGCAAGGGTCCCAGCGCCTCAGACTGGAGAATACATGAATGACCCAGCCCTCAGACCTGCGTGCGGCAAGGGTCCCAGCGCCTCAGACTGGAGAATACATGAATGACCCAGCCCTCAGACTTGCGTGTGCGGCAAGGGCCCAGCGCCTCAGATAGGAGAATACATGAATGACCCAGCCCTCAGACTTGCGTGTGCGGCAAGGGCCCAGCGCCTCAGACAGGAGAATACATGAATGACCCAGCCCTCAGACTTGCGTGTGCGGCAAGGGTCACAGCGCCTCAGACGGGAGAATACATGAATGACGCAGCCTTCAGACTTGCGTGTGCGGCAAGGGTCACAGCGCCACAGACTGGAGAATGCATGAATGACCCAGCCCTCAGACTTGCGTGTGCGGCAAGTGTCACAGCGCCTCAGACGGGAGAATAAATGAATGACCCAGCCCTCAGACTTGCGTGTGCGGCAAGGTTCACAGCGTCTCAGACGGGAGAATACATGAATGACCCAGCCCTCAGACTTGCGTGTGCGGCAAGGGTCACCGCGCCTCAGACTGGATAATACAGGAATGACCCAAGCCCTCAGACTTGCGTGCGCGGCAAGGGTCACAGTGCCTCAGACTGGATAATACATGAATGACCCAGCCCTCAGACTTGCGTGTGCGGCAAGGGTCACAGCGCCTCAGAAGGGAGATTACATGAATGACCCAGCCCTCGGACTTGCGTATGCGGCAAGGGTCCCAGCGCCTCAGACTGGAGAATACATGAATGACCCAGCCCTCAGACTTGCTTGTGCTGCAAGGGTCCCAGCGCCTCAGACTGGAGAATACATGAATGACCCAGCCCTCAGACTTGCGTGTGCGGCAAGGGTCACAGCGCCTCAGACTGGATAATACATGAATGACCCAAGCCCTCAGACTTGCATGTGCGGCAAGGGTCACAGTGCCTCAGACGGGAGAATACATGAATGACCCAGCCCTCAGACTTGCGTGTGCGGCAAGGGTCACAACGCCTCAGAAGGGAGAATACATGAATGACCCAGCCCTCAGACTTGCATGTGCGGCAAGGGTCACAGCGCCTCAGACTGGAGAATACATGAATGACCCAGCCCTCAGACTTGCGTGTCCGGCAAGGGTCACAGCCCCTCAGACTGGAGAATACATGAATAACCCAAGCCCTCAGACTTGCGTGTGCGGCAAGGGTTACAGCGCCTCAGACTGGAGAATACATGAATGACCCAAGCCCTCAAATTTGCGTGTGCGGCAAGGGTCACAGCGCCTAAGACTGGAGAATACATGAATGACCCAAGCCCTCAGACTTACGTGTGCGGCAATGGTCACAGCGCCTCATACTGGAGAATACATGAATGACCCAAGCCCTCAGACTTGCGTATGCGGCAAGGGTCACAGCGCCTCAGATTGGAGAACACATGAATGACCCAAGCCCTCAGACTTGCGTGTGCAGCAAGAGTCACAGCGCCTCAGACTGGAGAACACATGAATGACCCAAGCCCTCAGACTTGCGTGTGCGGCAAGGGCCCCAGCGCCTCAGACTGGAGAACCCTTGAATGACACAAGCACCCAGACTTGGGTGTGCGGCAAGGGCCCCAGCGCCTCAGACTGGAGAACACATGAATGACCCAGCCCTCAGACTTGCGTATGCGAAAAGGGCCCCAGCGCCTCAGACTGGAGAATACATGAATGACCCAGCCCTCAGACTTGCGTGTGCGGCAAGGGTCCCAGCGCCTCAGACTGGAGAATCCATGGATGACCCAGCCCTCAGACTTGCGTGTGCGGCAAGGGTCCCAGCGCCTCAGACTGGAGAATACATGAATGACACAGCCCTCAGACTTGCGTGTGCGGCAAGGGTCACAGCGCCTCAGACTGGAGAAGACATGAATGACCCAGCCCTCAGACTTGCGTGTGCGGCAAGTGTCACAGCGCCTCAGACGGGAGAATACATGAATGACCCAGCCCTCAGACTTGCGTGTGCGGCAAGAATCACAGCGCCTCAGACGGGAGAATACATGAATGACCCAGCCCTCAGACTTGCGTGTGCGGCAAGGGTCACAGCGCCTCAGACTGGATAATACATGAATGACCCAAGCCCTCAGTCTTGCGTGTGCGGCAAGGGTTACAGCGCCTCAGACTGGAGAATACATCAATGACCCAAGCCCTCAGACTTGCATGTGCGGCAAGGGTCACAGCGATTCAGACTGGAGAATACATGAATGACCCAAGCCCTCAGACTTATGTGTGCGGCAATGGTCACAGCGCCTCATACTGGAGAATACATGAATGACCCAAGCCCTCAGACTTATATGTGCGGCAATGGTCACAGCGCCTCATACTGGAGAATACATGAATGACACAAGCCCTCCGACTTGCGTGTGCGGCAAGGGCCCCAGCGCCTCAGACTGGAGAACCCTTGAATGACACAAGCACCCAGACTTGGGTGTGCGGCAAGGGCCCCAGCGCCTCAGACTGGAGAACACATGAATGACCCAGCCCTCAGACTTGCGTATGCGAAAAGGGCCCCAGCGCCTCAGACTGGAGAATACATGAATGACCCAGCCCTCAGACTTGCGTGTGCGGCAAGGGTCCCAGCGCCTCAGACTGGAGAATCCATGGATGACCCAGCCCTCAGACTTGCGTGTGCGGCAAGGGTCCCAGCGCCTCAGACTGGAGAATACATGAATGACCCAGCCCTCAGACTTGCGTGTGCGGCAAGGGTCCCAGCGCCTCAGACTGGAGAATACATGAATGACCCAGCCCTCGGACTTGCGTGTGCGGCAAGGGTCCCAGCGCCTCAGACTGGAGAATACATGAATGACACAGCCCTCAGACTTGCGTGTGCGGCAAGGGTCACAGCGCCTCAGACTGGAGAAGACATGAATGACCCAGCCCTCAGACTTGCGTGTGCGGCAAGTGTCACAGCGCCTCAGACGGGAGAATACATGAATGACCCAGCCCTCAGACTTGCGTGTGCGGCAAGAATCACAGCGCCTCAGACGGGAGAATACATGAATGACCCAGCCCTCAGACTTGCGTGTGCGGCAAGGGTCACAGCGCCTCAGACTGGATAATACATGAATGACCCAAGCCCTCAGACTTGCGTGCGCGGCAAGGGTCACAGTGCCTCAGACTGGATAATACATGAATTACCCAGCCCTCAGACTTGCGTGTGCGGCAAGGGTCACAGCGCCTCAGAAGGGAGAATACATGAATGACCCAGCCCTCAGACTTGTGTGTGCGGCAACGGTCACAATGCCTCAGAAGGTAGAATACATGAATGACCCAGCCCTCAGACTTGCGTGTGCGGCAAGGGTCACAGCGCCTCAGACTGGAGAATACATGAATGACCCAAGCCCTCAGACTTGCGTGTGCTGCAAGGGCCCCAGCACCTCAGACTGGAGAACACATGAATGACCCAGCCCTCAGACTTGCGTGTGTGGCAAGGGTCCCAGAGCCTCAGACTGGAGAATACATGAATGACCCAGACCTCAGACGTACTTGTGCGGCAAGGGTCCCAGCCCCTCAGACTGGAGAATACATGAATGACCCAAGCCCTCAGACTTGCGTGTGCGGCAAGGGTTACAGCGCCTCAGACTGGAGAATACATGAATGACACAAGCCCTCAGACTTGCGTGTGAGGCAAGGGTCACAGCGCCTCAGACTAGAGAATACATGAATGACCCGAGCCCTCAGACTTACGTGTGCGGCAATGGTCACAGCTCCTCATACTGGAGAATACATGAATGACCCAAGCCCTCAGACTTGCGTGTGCGGCAAGGGCCCCAGCGCCTCAGACTGGAAAACCCTTGAATGACACAAGAACCCAGACTTGGGTGTGCGGCAAGGGCCCCAGCGCCTCAGACTGGAGAACACATGAATGACCCAGCCCTCAGACTTGCGTATGCGGAAAGGGCCCCAGCGCCTCAGACTGGAGAATACATGAATGACCCGCCCTCAGACTTGCGTGTGCGGCAAGGGTCCCAGCGCCTCAGACTGGAGAATCCATGGATGACCCAGCCCTCAGACTTGCGTGTGCGGCAAGGGTCCCAGCGCCTCAGACTGGAGAATACATGAACGACCCAGCCCTCAGACATGCGTGTGCGGCAAGGGTCCCAGCGCCTCAGACTGGAGAATACATGAATGACCCAGCCCTCAGACTTGCGTGTGCGGCAAGGGCCCCAGCGCCTCAGACTGGAGAACCCTTGAATGACACAAACACTCAGACTTGGGTGTGCGGCAAGGGCCCCAGCGCCTCAGACTGGAGAACACATGAATGACCCAGCCCTCAGACTTGCATATGCGGAAAGGGCCCCAGCGCCTCAGACTGGAGTATACATGAATGACCCAGCCCTCAGACTTGCGTGTGTGGCAAGGGTCCCAGCGCCTCAGACTGTAGAATACATGAATGACCCAGCCCTCAGACTTGCGTGTGCGGCAAGGGTCCCAGCGCCTCAGACTGGAGAATACATGAATAACCCAGCCCTCAGAATTGCGTTTACGGCAAGGGTCCCAGCGCCTCAGACTGGAGAACACATGAATGACCCAGCCCTCAGACTTGCGTGTGCGGCAAGGGTCCCAGCGCCTCAGACTGGAGAACACATGAATGACCCAGCCCTCAGACTTGCGTGTGCGGCAAGGGTCCCAGCGCCTCAGACTGGAGAATACATGAACGACCCAGCCCTCAGACTTGCGTGTGCGGCAAGGGTCCCAGCGCCTCAGACTGGAGAATACATGAATGACCCAGCCCTCAGACTTGCGTGTGCGGCAAGGGTCCCAGCACCTCAGACTCGAGAATACATGAATGACCCAGCCCTCAGACTTGCGTGTGCGGCAAAGGTCCCAGCGCCTCAGACTGGAGAATACATGAATGACCCAGCCCTCGGACTTGGGTGTGCGGCAAGAGTCACAGCGCCTCAGACTGGAGAATACATGAATGACCCAGCCCTCAGACTTGCGTGTGCGGCAAGGGTCACAGCGCCTCAGACGGGAGAATACATGAATGACCCAGCCCTCAGACTTGCGTGTCCGGCAAGGGTCACAGCCCCTCAGACTGGAGAATACATGAATGACCCAAGCCCTCAGTCTTGCGTGTGCGGCAAGGGTTACAGCGCCTCAGACTGGAGAATACATCAATGACCCAAGCCCTCAGACTTGCATGTGCGGCAAGGGTCACAGCGATTCAGACTGGAGAATACATAAATGACCCAAGCCCTCAGACTTATGTGTGCGGCAATGGTCACAGCGCCTCATACTGGAGAATACATGAATGACCCAAGCCCTCAGACTTATGTGTGCGGCAATGATCACAGCGCCTCATACTGGAGAATACATGAATGACCCAAGCCCTCCGACTTGCGTGTGCGGCAAGGGTCACAGCGCCTCAGATTGGAGAACACATGAATGACCCAAGCCCTCAGACTTGCGTGTGCAGCAAGAGTCACAGCGCCTCAGACTGGAGAATACATGAACTACCCAGCCCTCAGACTTGCGTGTGCGGCAAGGGTCCCAGCGCCTCAGACTGGAGAATACATGAATGACCCAGCCCTCATACTTGCGTGTGCGGCAAGGGTCCCAGCGCCTCAGACTCGAGAATACATGAATGACCCAGCCCTCAGACTTGCGTGTGCGGCAAGGGCCCAGCGCCTCAGATAGGAGAATACATGAATGACCCAGCCCTCAGACTTGCGTGTGCTGCAAGGGCCCCAGCGCCTCAGACTGGAGAACACATGAATGACCCAGCCCTCAGACTTGCGTGTGTGGCAAGGGTCCCAGCGCCTCAGACTGGAGAATACATGAATGACCCAGACCTCAGACTTACGTGTGCGGCAAGGGTCCCAGCGCCTCAGACTGGAGAATACAAGAATGACCCAGCCCTCAGACTTGCGTGTGCGGCAAGGGTCCAGCGCCTCAGACAGGAGAATACATGAATGACCCAGCCTTCAGACTTGCGTGTGCGGCAAGGGTCCCAGCGCCTCAGACTGGAGAATACATGAATGACCCAGCCCTCAGACTTGCGTGTGCGGCAAGGGTCACAGCGCCTCAGACGGGAGAATACATGAATGACCCAGCCCTCAGACTTGCGTGTGCGGCAAGGGTCAAAGCGCCTCAGACTGGAGAATACATGATCGACCCAGCCCTCAGACTTGCGTGTGCGGCAAGGGTCACAGCGCCTCAGACTGGATAATACATGAATGACCCAAGCCCTCAGACTTGCATGTGCGGCAAGGGTCACAGTGCCTCAGACGGGAGAATACATGAATGACCCAGCCCTCAGACTTGCATGTGCGGCAAGGGTCACAACGCCTCAGAAGGGAGAATACATGAATGTCCCAGCCCTCAGACTTGTGTGTGCGGCAAGGGTCACAGCGCCTCAGACTGGAGAATACATGAATGACCCAGCCCTCAGACTTGCGTGTCCGGCAAGGGTCACAGCCCCTCAGACTGGAGAATACATGAATGACCCAAGCCCTCAGACTTGCGTGTGCGGCAAGGGTTACAGCGCTTCAGACTGGAGAATACATGAATGACCCAAGCCCTCAAATTTGCGTGTGCGGCAAGGGTCACAGCGCCTAAGACTGGAGAATACATGAATGACCCAAGCCCTCAGACTTGCGTGAGCAGCAAGGGCCCCAGCGCCTCAGACTGGAGAACACATGAATGACCCAGCCCTCAGACTTGCGTGTGTGGCAAGGGTCCCAGCGCCTCAGACTGGAGAATACATGAATGACCCAGACCTCAGACTTGCGTGTGCGGCAAGGGTCCCAGCGCCTCAGACTGGAGAATACAAGAATGACCCAGCCCTCCGACTTGCGTGTGCTGCAAGGGTCCCAGCGCCTCAGACTGGAGAATACATGAATGACTCAGCCCTCAGACTTGCGTGTGCGGCAAGGGTCCCAGCGCCTCAGACTGGAGAATACATGAATGACCCAGCCCTCAGACCTGCGTGCGGCAAGGGTCCCAGCGCCTCAGACTGGAGAATACATGAATGACCCAGCCCTCAGACTTGCGTGTGCGGCAAGGGCCCAGCGCCTCAGATAGGAGAATACATGAATGACCCAGCCCTCAGATTTGCGTGTGCGGCAAGGGCCCAGCGCCTCAGACAGGAGAATACATGAATGACCCAGCCCTCAGACTTGCGTGTGCGGCAAGGGTCACAGCGCCTCAGACGGGAGAATACATGAATGACGCAGCCTTCAGACTTGCGTGTGCGGCAAGGGTCACAGCGCCACAGACTGGAGAATGCATGAATGACCCAGCCCTCAGACTTGCGTGTGCGGCAAGTGTCACAGCGCCTCAGACGGGAGAATAAATGAATGACCCAGCCCTCAGACTTGCGTGTGCGGCAAGGTTCACAGCGCCTCAGACGGGAGAATACATGAATGACCCAGCCCTCAGACTTGCGTGTGCGGCAAGGGTCACCGCGCCTCAGACTGGATAATACAGGAATGACCCAAGCCCTCAGACTTGCGTGCGCGGCAAGGGTCACAGTGCCTCAGACTGGATAATACATGAATGACCCAGCCCTCAGACTTGCGTGTGCGGCAAGGGTCACAGCGCCTCAGAAGGGAGATTACATGAATGACCCAGCCCTCGGACTTGCGTATGCGGCAAGGGTCCCAGCGCCTCAGACTGGAGAATACATGAATGACCCAGCCCTCAGACTTGCTTGTGCTGCAAGGGTCCCAGCGCCTCAGACTGGAGAATACATGAATGACCCAGCCCTCAGACTTGCGTGTGCGGCAAGGGTCACAGCGCCTCAGACTGGATAATACATGAATGACCCAAGCCCTCAGACTTGCATGTGCGGCAAGGGTCACAGTGCCTCAGACGGGAGAATACATGAATGACCCAGCCCTCAGACTTGCGTGTGCGGCAAGGGTCACAACGCCTCAGAAGGGAGAATACATGAATGACCCAGCCCTCAGACTTGCATGTGCGGCAAGGGTCACAGCGCCTCAGACTGGAGAATACATGAATGACCCAGCCCTCAGACTTGCGTGTCCGGCAAGGGTCACAGCCCCTCAGACTGGAGAATACATGAATAACCCAAGCCCTCAGACTTGCGTGTGCGGCAAGGGTTACAGCGCCTCAGACTGGAGAATACATGAATGACCCAAGCCCTCAAATTTGCGTGTGCGGCAAGGGTCACAGCGCCTAAGACTGGAGAATACATGAATGACCCAAGCCCTCAGACTTACGTGTGCGGCAATGGTCACAGCGCCTCATACTGGAGAATACATGAATGACCCAAGCCCTCAGACTTGCGTATGCGGCAAGGGTCACAGCGCCTCAGATTGGAGAACACATGAATGACCCAAGCCCTCAGACTTGCGTGTGCAGCAAGAGTCACAGCGCCTCAGACTGGAGAACACATGAATGACCCAAGCCCTCAGACTTGCGTGTGCGGCAAGGGCCCCAGCGCCTCAGACTGGAGAACCCTTGAATGACACAAGCACCCAGACTTGGGTGTGCGGCAAGGGCCCCAGCGCCTCAGACTGGAGAACACATGAATGACCCAGCCCTCAGACTTGCGTATGCGAAAAGGGCCCCAGCGCCTCAGACTGGAGAATACATGAATGACCCAGCCCTCAGACTTGCGTGTGCGGCAAGGGTCCCAGCGCCTCAGACTGGAGAATCCATGGATGACCCAGCCCTCAGACTTGCGTGTGCGGCAAGGGTCCCAGCGCCTCAGACTGGAGAATACATGAACGACCCAGCCCTCAGACTTGCGTGTGCGGCAAGGGTCCCAGCGCCTCAGACTGGAGAATACATGAATGACCCAGCCCTCAGACTTGCGTGTGCGGCAAGGGTCCCAGCGCCTCAGACTGGAGAATACATGAATGACCCAGCCCTCAGACTTGCGTGTGCGGCAAGGGTCCCAGCGCCTCAGACTGGAGAATACATGAATGACACAGCCCTCAGACTTGCGTGTGCGGCAAGGGTCACAGCGCCTCAGACTGGAGAAGTCATGAATGACCCAGCCCTCAGACTTGCATGTGCGCAAGGGTCACAGTGCCTCAGACGGGAGAATACATGAATGACCCAGCCCTCAGACTTGCATGTGCGGCAAGGGTCACAGAGCCTCAGAAGGGAGAATACATGAATGACCCAGCCCTCAGACTTGCGTGTGCGGCAAGGGTCACAGCGCCTCAGACAGGAGAATACATGAATGTCCCAGCCCTCAGACTTGCGTGTGCGGCAAGGTTCACAGCGCCTCAGACGGGAGAATACATGATTGACCCAGCCCTCAGACTTGCGTGTGCGGCAAGGGTCACAGCGCCTCAGACGGGAGAATACATGAATTACCCAGCCCTCAGACTTGCATGTGCGGCAAGGGTCACAACGCCTCAGAAGGGAGAATACATGAATGTCCCAGCCCTCAGACTTGTGTGTGCGGCAAGGGTCACAGTGCCTCAGACTGGAGAATACATGAATGACCCAGCCCTCAGACTTGCGTGTCCGGCAAGGGTCACAGCCCCTCAGACTGGAGAATACATGAATGACCCAAGCCCTCAGACTTGCGTGTGCGGCAAGGGTTACAGCGCCTCAGACTGGAGAATACATGAATGACCCAAGCCCTCAAATTTGCGTGTGCGGCAAGGGTCACAGCGCCTAAGACTGGAGAATACATGAATGACCTAAGCCCTCAGACTTGCCTGTGCAGCAAGGGCCCCAGCGCCTCAGACTGGAGAACACATGAATGACCCAGCCCTCAGACTTGCGTGTGTGGCAAGGGTCCCAGCGCCTCAGACTGGAGAATACATGAATGACCCAGACCTCAGACTTGCGTGTGCGGCAAGGGTCCCAGCGCCTCAGACTGGAGAATACAAGAATGACCCAGCCCTCCGACTTGCGTGTGCTGCAAGGGTCCCAGCGCCTCAGACTGGAGAATACATGAATGACTCAGCCCTCAGACTTGCGTGTGCGGCAAGGGTCCCAGCGCCTCAGACTGGAGAATACATGAATGACCCAGCCCTCAGACCTGCGTGCGGCAAGGGTCCCAGCGCCTCAGACTGGAGAATAAATGAATGACCCAGCCCTCAGACTTGCGTGTGCGGCAAGGGCCCAGCGCCTCAGATAGGAGAATACATGAATGACCCAGCCCTCAGACTTGCGTGTGCGGCAAGGGCTCAGCGCCTCAGACAGGAGAATACATGAATGACCCAGCCCTCAGACTTGCGTGTGCGGCAAGGGTCACAGCGCCTCAGACGGGAGAATACATGAATGACGCAGCCCTCAGACTTGCGTGTGCGGCAAGGGTCACAGCGCCACAGACTGGAGAATGCATGAATGACCCAGCCCTCAGACTTGCGTGTGCGGCAAGTGTCACAGCGCCTCAGACGGGAGAATACATGAATGACCCAGCCCTCAGACTTGCGTGTGCGGCAAGGTTCACAGCGCCTCAGACGGGAGAATACATGAATGACCCAGCCCTCAGACTTGCGTGTGCGGCAAGGGTCACAGCGCCTCAGACTGGATAATACATGAATGACCCAAGCCCTCAGACTTGCGTGCACGGCAAGGGTCACAGTGCCTCAGACTGGATAATACATGAATGACCCAGCCCTCAGACTTGCGTGTGTGGCAAGGGTCACAGCGCCTCAGAAGGGAGATTACATGAATGACCCAGCCCTCGGACTTGCGTATGCGGCAAGGGTCCCAGCGCCTCAGACTGGAGAATACATGAATGACCCAGCCCTCAGACTTGCTTGTGCTGCAAGGGTCCCAGCGCCTCAGACTGGAGAATACATGAATGAGCCAGCCCTCAGACTTGCGTGTGCGGCAAGGGTCACAGCGCCTCAGACTGGATAATACATGAATGACCCAAGCCCTCAGACATGCATGTGCGGCAAGGGTCACAGTGCCTCAGACGGGAGAATAAATGAATGACCCAGCCCTCAGACTTGCGTGTGCGGCAAGGGTCACAACGCCTCAGAAGGGAGAATACATGAATGACCCAGCCCTCAGACTTGCGTGTGCGGCAAGGGTCACAGCGCCTCAGACTGGAGAATACATGAATGACCCAGCCCTCAGACTTGCGTGTCCGGCAAGGGTCACAGCCCCTCAGACTGGAGAATACATGAATGACCCAAGCCCTCAGACTTGCGTGTGCGGCAAGGGTTACAGCGCCTCAGACTGGAGAATACATGAATGACCCAAGCCCTCAAATTTGCGTGTGCGGCAAGGGTCACAGCGCCTAAGACTGGAGAATACATGAATGACCCAAGCCCTCAGACTTACGTGTGCGGCAATGGTCACAGCGCCTCATACTGGAGAATACATGAATGACCCAAGCCCTCAGACTTGCGTGTGCGGCAAGGGTCACAGCGCCTCAGATTGGAGAACACATGAATGACCCAAGCCCTCAGACTTGCGTGTGCAGCAAGAGTCACAGCGCCTCAGACTGGAGAACACATGAATGACCCAAGCCCTCAGACTTGCGTGTGCGGCAAGGGCCCCAGCGCCTCAGACTGGAGAACCCTTGAATGACACAAGCACCCAGACTTGGGTGTGCGGCAAGGGCCCCAGCGCCTCAGACTGGAGAACACATGAATGACCCAGCCCTCAGACTTGCGTATGCGAAAAGGGCCCCAGCGCCTCAGACTGGAGAATACATGAATGACCCAGCCCTCAGACTTGCGTGTGCGGCAAGGTTCCCAGCGCCTCAGACAGGAGAATCCATGGATGACCCAGCCCTCAGACTTGCGTGTGCGGCAAGGGTCCCAGCGCCTCAGACTGGAGAATACATGAACGACCCAGCCCTCAGACTTGCGTGTGCGGCAAGGGTCCCAGCGCCTCAGACTGGAGAATACATGAATGACCCAGCCCTCAGACTTGCGTGTGCGGCAAGGGTCCCAGCGCCTCAGACTGGAGAATACATGAATGACCCAGCCCTCAGACTTGCGTGTGCGGCAAGGGTCCCAGCGCCTCAGACTGGAGAATACATGAATGACACAGCCCTCAGACTTGCGTGTGCGGCAAGGGTCACAGCGCCTCAGACTGGAGAAGACATGAATGACCCAGCCCTCAGACTTGCATGTGCGCAAGGGTCTCAGTGCCTCAGACGGGAGAATACATGAATGACCCAGCCCTCAGACTTGCATGTGCGGCAAGGGTCACAGAGCCTCAGAAGGGAGAATACATGAATGACCCAGCCCTCAGACTTGCGTGTGCGGCAAGGGTCACAGCGCCTCAGACGGGAGAATACATGAATGTCCCAGCCCTCAGACTTGCGTGTGCGGCAAGGTTCACAGCGCCTCAGACGGGAGAATACATGATTGACCCAGCCCTCAGACTTGCGTGTGCGGCAAGGGTCACAGCGCCTCAGACGGGAGAATACATGAATTACCCAGCCCTCAGACTTGCGTGTGCGGCAAGGGTCACAACGCCTCAGAAGGGAGAATACATGAATGTCCCAGCCCTCAGACTTGTGTGTGCGGCAAGGGTCACAGCGCCTCAGACTGGAGAATACATGAATGACCCAGCCCTCAGACTTGCGTGTCCGGCAAGGGTCACAGCCCCTCAGACTGGAGAATACATGAATGACCCAAGCCCTCAGACTTGCAAGTGCGGCAAGGGTTACAGCGCCTCAGACTGGAGAATACATGAATGACCCAAGCCCTCAAATTTGCGTGTGCGGCAAGTGTCACAGCGCCTAAGACTGGAGAATACATGAATGACCCAAGCCCTCAGACTTGCGTGTGCAGCAAGGGCCCCAGCGCCTCAGACTGGAGAACACATGAATGACCCAGCCCTCAGACTTGCGTGTGTGGCAAGGGTCCCAGCGCCTCAGACTGGAGAATACATGAATGACCCAGACCTCAGACTTGCGTGTGCGGCAAGGGTCACAGCGCCTCAGACTGGATAATACATGAATAACCCAAGCCCTCAGACTTGCGCGCGCGGCAAGGGTCACAGTGCCTCAGACTGGATAATACATGAATGACCCAGCCCTCAGACTTGCGTGTGCGGCAAGGGTCACAGCGCCTCAGAAGGGAGATTACATGAATGACCCAGCCCTCGGACTTGCGTATGCGGCAAGGGTCCCAGCGCCTCAGACTGGAGAATACATGAATGACCCAGCCCTCAGACTTGCTTGTGCTGCAAGGGTCCCAGCGCCTCAGACTGGAGAATACATGAATGACCCAGCCCTTAGACTTGCGTGTGCGGCAAGGGTCACAGCGCCTCAGACTGGATAATACATGAATGACCCAAGCCCTCAGACTTGCATGTGCGGCAAGGGTCACAGTGCCTCAGACGGGAGAATACATGAATGACCCAGCCCTCAGACTTGCGTGTGCGGCAAGGGTCACAACGCCTCAGAAGGGAGAATACATGCATGACCCAGCCCTCAGACTTGCGTGTGCGGCAAGGGTCACAGCGCCTCAGACTGGAGAATACATGAATGACCCAGCCCTCAGACTTGCGTGTCCGGCAAGGGTCACAGCCCCTCAGACTGGAGAATACATGAATGACCCAAGCCCTCAGACTTGCGTGTGTGGCAAGGGTTACAGCGCCTCAGACTGGAGAATACATGAATGACCCAAGCCCTCAAATTTGCGTGTGCAGCAAGAGTCACAGCGCCTAAGACTGGAGAATACATGAATGACCCAAGCCCTCAGACTTACGTGTGCGGCAATGGTCAGAGCGCCTCATACTGGAGAATACATGAATGACCCAAGCCCTCAGACTTGCGTGTGCGGCAAGGGTCACAGCGCCTCAGATTGGAGAACACATGAATGACCCAAGCCCTCAGACTTGCGTGTGCAGCAAGAGTCACAGCGCCTCAGACTGGAGAACACATGAATGACCCAAGCCCTCAGACTTGCGTGTGCGGCAAGGGCCCCAGCGCCTCAGACTGGAGAACCCTTGAATGACACTAGCACCCAGACTTGGGTGTGCGGCAAGGGCCCCAGCGCCTCAGACTGGAGAACACATGAATGACCCAGCCCTCAGACTTGCGTATGCGAAAAGGGCCCCAGCGCCTCAGACTGGAGAATACATGAATGACCCAGCCCTCAGACTTGCGTGTGCGGCAAGGGTCCCAGCGCCTCAGACTGGAGAATCCATGGATGACCCAGCCCTCAGACTTGCGTGTGCGGCAAGGGTCCCAGCGCCTCAGACTGGAGAATACATGAACGACCCAGCCCTCAGACTTGCGTGTGCGGCAAGGGTCCCAGCGCCTCAGACTGGAGAATACATGAATGACCCAGCCCTCAGACTTGCGTGTGCGGCAAGGGTCCCAGCGCCTCAGACTGGAGAATACATGAATGACCCAGCCCTCAGACTTGCGTGTGCGGCAAGGGTCCCAGCGCCTCAGACTGGAGAATACATGAATGACACAGCCCTCAGACTTGCGTGTGCGGCAAGGGTCACAGCGCCTCAGACTGGAGAAGACATGAATGACCCAGCCCTCAGACTTGCGTGTGCGGCAAGTGTCACAGCGCCTCAGACGGGAGAATACATGAATGACCCAGCCCTCAGACTTGCGTGTGCGGCAAGAATCACAGCGCCTCAGACGGGAGAATACATGAATGACCCAGCCCTCAGACTTGCGTGTGCGGCAAGGGTCACAGCGCCTCAGACTGGATAATACATGAATGACCCAAGCCCTCAGACTTGCGTGCGCGGCAAGGGTCACAGTGCCTCAGACTGGATAATACATGAATTACCCAGCCCTCAGACTTGCGTGTGCGGCAAGGGTCACAGCGCCTCAGAAGGGAGAATACATGAATGACCCAGCCCTCAGACTTGCGTATGCGGCAAGGGTCCCAGCGCCTCAGACTGGAGAATACATGAATGACCCAGCCCTCAGACTTGCTTGTGCTGCAAGGGTCCCAGCACCTTAAACTGGAGAATACATGAATGACCCAGCCCTCAGACTTGCGTGTGCGGCAAGGGTCATAGCGCCTCAGACTGGATAATACATGAATGACCCAAGCCCTCAGACTTGCATGTGCGGCAAGGGTCACAGTGCCTCAGATGGGAGAATACATGAATGACCCAGCCCTCAGACTTGTGTGTGCGGCAACGGTCACAATGCCTCAGAAGGTAGAATACATGAATGACCCAGCCCTCAGACTTGCGTGTGCGGCAAGGGTCACAGCGCCTCAGACTGGAGAATACATGAATGACCCAGCCCTCAGACTTGCGTGTCCAGCAAGGGTCACAGCCCCTCAGACTGGAGAATACATGAATGACCCAAGCCCTCAGACTTGCGTGTGCGGCAAGGGTTACAGCGCCTCAGACTGGAGAATACATGAATGACCCAAGCCCTCAAATTTGCGTGTGCGGCAAGTGTCACAGCGCCTAAGACTGGAGAATACATGAATGACCCAAGCCCTCAGACTTGCGTGTGCAGCAAGGGCCCCAGCGCCTCAGACTGGAGAACACATGAATGACCCAGCCCTCAGACTTGCGTGTGTGGCAAGGGTCCCAGCGCCTCAGACTGGAGAATACATGAATGACCCAGACCTCAGACTTGCGTGTGCGGCAAGGGTCACAGCGCCTCAGACTGGATAATACATGAATAACCAAAGCCCTCAGACTTGCGCGCGCGGCAAGGGTCACAGTGCCTCAGACTGGATAATACATGAATGACCCAGCCCTCAGACTTGCGTGTGCGGCAAGGGTCACAGCGCCTCAGAAGGGAGATTACATGAATGACCCAGCCCTCGGACTTGCGTATGCGGCAAGGGTCCCAGCGCCTCAGACTGGAGAATACATGAATGACCCAGCCCTCAGACTTGCTTGTGCTGCAAGGGTCCCAGCGCCTCAGACTGGAGAATACATGAATGACCCAGCCCTTAGACTTGCGTGTGCGGCAAGGGTCACAGCGCCTCAGACTGGATAATACATGAATGACCCAAGCCCTCAGACTTGCATGTGCGGCAAGGGTCACAGTGCCTCAGACGGGAGAATACATGAATGACCCAGCCCTCAGACTTGCGTGTGCGGCAAGGGTCACAACGCCTCAGAAGGGAGAATACATAAATGACCCAGCCCTCAGACTTGCGTGTGCGGCAAGGGTCACAGCGCCTCAGACTGGAGAATACATGAATGACCCAGCCCTCAGACTTGCGTGTCCGGCAAGGGTCACAGCCCCTCAGACTGGAGAATACATGAATGACCCAAGCCCTCAGACTTGCGTGTGTGGCAAGGGTTACAGCGCCTCAGACTGGAGAATACATGAATGACCCAAGCCCTCAAATTTGCGTGTGCAGCAAGAGTCACAGCGCCTAAGACTGGAGAATACATGAATGACCCAAGCCCTCAGACTTACGTGTGCGGCAATGGTCAGAGCGCCTCATACTGGAGAATACATGAATGACCCAAGCCCTCAGACTTGCGTGTGCGGCAAGGGTCACAGCGCCTCAGATTGGAGAACACATGAATGACCCAAGCCCTCAGACTTGCGTGTGCAGCAAGAGTCACAGCGCCTCAGACTGGAGAACACATGAATGACCCAAGCCCTCAGACTTGCGTGTGCGGCAAGGGCCCCAGCGCCTCAGACTGGAGAACCCTTGAATGACACTAGCACCCAGACTTGGGTGTGCGGCAAGGGCCCCAGCGCCTCAGACTGGAGAACACATGAATGACCAGCCCTCAGACTTGCGTATGCGAAAAGGGCCCCAGCGCCTCAGACTGGAGAATACATGAATGACCCAGCCCTCAGACTTGCGTGTGCGGCAAGGGTCCCAGCGCCTCAGACTGGAGAATCCATGGATGACCCAGCCCTCAGACTTGCGTGTGCGGCAAGGGTCCCAGCGCCTCAGACTGGAGAATACATGAACGACCCAGCCCTCAGACTTGCGTGTGCGGCAAGGGTCCCAGCGCCTCAGACTGGAGAATACATGGATGACCCAGCCCTCAGACTTGCGTGTGCGGCAAGGGTCCCAGCGCCTCAGACTGGAGAATACATGAATGACCCAGCCCTCAGACTTGCGTGTGCGGCAAGGGTCCCAGCGCCTCAGACTGGAGAATACATGAATGACACAGCCCTCAGACTTGCGTGTGCGGCAAGGGTCACAGCGCCTCAGACTGGAGAAGACATGAATGACCCAGCCCTCAGACTTGCGTGTGCGGCAAGTGTCACAGCGCCTCAGACGGGAGAATACATGAATGACCCAGCCCTCAGACTTGCGTGTGCGGCAAGAATCACAGCGCCTCAGACGGGAGAATACATGAATGACCCAGCCCTCAGACTTGCGTGTGCGGCAAGGGTCACAGCGCCTCAGACTGGATAATACATGAATGACCCAAGCCCTCAGACTTGCGTGCGCGGCAAGGGTCACAGTGCCTCAGACTGGATAATACATGAATTACCCAGCCCTCAGACTTGCGTGTGCGGCAAGGGTCACAGCGCCTCAGAAGGGAGAATACATGAATGACCCAGCCCTCAGACTTGCGTATGCGGCAAGGGTCCCAGCGCCTCAGACTGGAGAATACATGAATGACCCAGCCCTCAGACTTGCTTGTGCTGCAAGGGTCCCAGCACCTTAAACTGGAGAATACATGAATGACCCAGCCCTCAGACTTGCGTGTGCGGCAAGGGTCATAGCGCCTCAGACTGGATAATACATGAATGACCCAAGCCCTCAGACTTGCATGTGCGGCAAGGGTCACAGTGCCTCAGATGGGAGAATACATGAATGACCCAGCCCTCAGACTTGTGTGTGCGGCAACGGTCACAATGCCTCAGAAGGTAGAATACATGAATGACCCAGCCCTCAGACTTGCGTGTGCGGCAAGGGTCACAGCGCCTCAGACTGGAGAATACATGAATGACCCAGCCCTCAGACTTGCGTGTCCAGCAAGGGTCACAGCCCCTCAGACTGGAGAATACATGAATGACCCAAGCCCTCAGACTTGCGTGTGCGGCAAGGGTTACAGCGCCTCAGACTGGAGAATACATGAATGACCCAAGCCCTCAGACTTGCGTGTGAGGCAAGGGTCACAGCGCCTCAGACTGGAGAATACATGAATGACCCAAGCCCTCAGACTTACGTGTGCGGCAATGGTCACAGCTCCTCATACTGGAGAATACATGAATGACCCAAGCCCTCAGACTTGCGTGTGCGGCAAGGGCCCCAGCGCCTCAGACTGGAAAACCCTTGAATGACACAAGAACCCAGACTTGGGTGTGCGGCAAGGGCCCCAGCGCCTCAGACTGGAGAACACATGAATGACCCAGCCCTCAGACTTGCGTATGCGGAAAGGGCCCCAGCGCCTCAGACTGGAGAATACATGAATGACCCACCCTCAGACTTGCGTGTGCGGCAAGGGTCCCAGCGCCTCAGACTGGAGAATCCATGGATGACCCAGCCCTCAGACTTGCGTGTGCGGCAAGGGTCCCAGCGCCTCAGACTGGAAAATACATGAACGACCCAGCCCTCAGACATGCGTGTGCGGCAAGGGTCCCAGCGCCTCAGACTGGAGAATACATGAATGACCCAGCCCTCAGACTTGCGTGTGCGGCAAGGGCCCCAGCGCCTCAGACTGGAAAACCCTTGAATGACACAAACACTCAGACTTGGGTGTGCGGCAAGGGCCCCAGCGCCTCAGACTGGAGAACACATGAATGACCCAGCCCTCAGACTTGCATATGCGGAAAGGGCCCCAGCGCCTCAGACTGGAGTATACATGAATGACCCAGCCCTCAGACTTGCGTGTGTGGCAAGGGTCCCAGCGCCTCAGACTGTAGAATACATGAATGACCCAGCCCTCAGACTTGCGTGTGCGGCAAGGGTCCCAGTGCCTCAGACTGGAGAATACATGAATAACCCAGCCCTCAGAATTGCGTTTACGGCAAGGGTCCCAGCGCCTCAGACTGGAGAACACATGAATGACCCAGCCCTCGGACTTGCGTGTGCGGCAAGGGTCCCAGCGCCTCAGACTGGAGAATACATGAATGACCCAGCCCAAAGACTTGCGCGTGCGGCAAGGGTCCCAGCGCCTCAGACTGGAGAATACATGAATGACCCAGCCCTCAGACTTGCGTGTGCGGCAAGGGCCCCAGCGCCTCAGACTGGAGAACACATGAATGACCCAGCCCTCAGACTTGCGTGTGCGGCAAGGGTCCCAGCGCCTCAGACTGGAGAATACATGAACGACCCAGCCCTCAGACTTGCGTGTGCGGCAAGGGTCCCAGCGCCTCAGACTGGAGAATACATGAATGACCCAGCCCTCAGACTTGCGTGTGCGGCAAGGGTCCCAGCGCCTCAGACTCGAGAATACATGAATGACCCAGCCCTCAGACTTGCGTGTGCGGCAAAGGTCCCAGCGCCTCAGACTGGAGAATACATGAATGACCCAGCCCTCAGACTTGGGTGTGCGGCAAGGGTCACAGCGCCTCAGACTGGAGAATACATGAATGACCCAGCCCTCAGACTTGCGTGTGCGGCAAGGGTCACAGCGCCTCAGACGGGAGAATACATGAATGACCCAGCCCTCAGACTTGCGTGTCCGGCAAGGGTCACAGCCCCTCAGACTGGAGAATACATGAATGACCCAAGCCCTCAGTCTTGCGTGTGCGGCAAGGGTTACAGCGCCTCAGACTGGAGAATACATCAATGACCCAAGCCCTCAGACTTGCATGTGCGGCAAGGGTCACAGCGATTCAGACTGGAGAATACATGAATGACCCAAGCCCTCAGACTTATGTGTGCGGCAATGGTCACAGCGCCTCATACTGGAGAATACATGAATGACCCAAGCCCTCCGACTTGCGTGTGCGGCAAGGGTCACAGCGCCTCAGATTGGAGAACACATGAATGACCCAAGCCCTCAGACTTGCGTGTGCAGCAAGAGTCACAGCGCCTCAGACTGGAGAATACATGAACTACCCAGCCCTCAGACTTGCGTGTGCGGCAAGGGTCCCAGCGCCTCAGACTGGAGAATACATGAATGACCCAGCCCTCAGACTTGCGTGTGCGGCAAGGGTCCCAGCGCCTCAGACTCGAGAATACATGAATGACCCAGCCCTCAGACTTGCGTGTGCGGCAAGGGCCCAGCGCCTCAGATAGGAGAATACATGAATGACCCAGCCCTCAGACTTGCGTGTGCGGCAAGGGCCCAGCGCCTCAGACAGGAGAATACATGAATGACCCAGCCCTCAGACTTGCGTGTGCGGCAAGGGTCACAGCGCCTCAGACGGGAGAATACATGAATGACGCAGCCTTCAGACTTGCGTGTGCGGCAAGGGTCACAGCGCCACAGACTGGAGAATGCATGAATGACCCAGCCCTCAGACTTGCGTGTGCGGCAAGTGTCACAGCGCCTCAGACGGGAGAATACATGAATGACCCAGCCCTCAGACTTGCGTGTGCGGCAAGGTTCACAGCGCCTCAGACGGGAGAATACATGAATGACCCAGCCCTCAGACTTGCGTGTGCGGCAAGGGTCACAGCGCCTCAGACTGGATAATACAGGAATGACCCAAGCCCTCAGACTTGCGTGCGCGGCAAGGGTCACAGTGCCTCAGACTGGAGAATACATGAATGACCCAGCCCTCAGACTTGCGTGTGCGGCAAGGGTCACAGCGCCTCAGACTGGAGAATACATGAATGACCCAAGCCCTCAGACTTGCGTGTGCAGCAAGGGCCCCAGCGCTTCAGACTGGAGAACACATGAATGACCCAGCCCTCAGACTTGCGTGTGCTGCAAGGGTCCCAGCGCCTCAGACTGGAGAATACATGAACGACCCAGCCCTCAGACTTGCGTGTGCGGCAAGGGTCCCAGCGCCTCAGACTGGAGAATACATGAATGACCCAGCCCTCAGACTTGCGTGTGCGGCAAGGGTCCCAGCGCCTCAGACTGGAGAATACATGAATGACACAGCCCTCAGACTTGCGTGTGCGGCAAGGGTCACAGCGCCTCAGACTGGAGAAGACATGAATGACCCAGCCCTCAGACTTGCATGTGCGGCAAGGGTCACAGTGCCTCAGACCGGAGAATACATGAATGACCCAGCCCTCAGACTTCCGTGTGCGGCAAGGGTCACAGCGCCTCAGAAGGGAGAATACATGAATGATCCAGCCCTCAGACTTGCGTGTGCGGCAAGGGTCACAGCGCCTCAGACGGGAGAATACATGAATGACCCAGCCCTCAGACTTGCGTGTGCGGCAAGGGTCACAGCGCCTCAGACTGGAGAATACATGAATGACCCAAGCCCTCAGACTTGCGTGTGCAGCAAGAGTCACAGCGCCTCAGACTGGAGAACACATGAATGACCCAAGCCCTCAGACTTGCGTGTGCGGCAAGGGCCCCAGCGCCTCAGACTGGAGAACCCTTGAATGACAGTAGCACCCAGACTTGGGTGTGCGGCAAGGGCCCCAGCGCCTCAGACTGGAGAACACATGAATGACCCAGCCCTCAGACTTGCGTATGCGAAAAGGGCCCCAGCGCCTCAGACTGGAGAATACATGAATGACCCAGCCCTCAGACTTGCGTGTGCGGCAAGGGTCCCAGCGCCTCAGACTGGAGAATCCATGGATGACCCAGCCCTCAGACTTGCGTGTGCGGCAAGGGTCCCAGCGCCTCAGACTGGAGAATACATGAACGACCCAGCCCTCAGACTTGCGTGTGCGGCAAGGGTCCCAGCGCCTCAGACTGGAGAATACATGAATGACCCAGCCCTCAGACTTGCGTGTGCGGCAAGGGTCCCAGCGCCTCAGACTGGAGAATACATGAATGACCCAGCCCTCAGACTTGCGTGTGCGGCAAGGGTCCCAGCGCCTCAGACTGGAGAATACATGAATGACACAGCCCTCAGACTTGCGTGTGCGGCAAGGGTCACAGCGCCTCAGACTGGAGAAGACATGAATGACCCAGCCCTCAGACTTGCATGTGCGGCAAGTGTCACAGCGCCTCAGACGGGAGAATACATGAATGACCCAGCCCTCAGACTTGCGTTTGCGGCAAGAATCACAGCGCCTCAGACGGGAGAATACATGAATGACCCAGCCCTCAGACTTGCGTGTGCGGCAAGGGTCACAGCGCCTCAGACTGGATAATACATGAATGACCCAAGCCCTCAGACTTGCGTGCGCGGCAAGGGTCACAGTGCCTCAGACTGGATAATACATGAATTACCCAGCCCTCAGACTTGCGTGTGCGGCAAGGGTCACAGCGCCTCAGAAGGGAGAATACATGAATGACCCAGCCCTCAGACTTGCGTATGCGGCAAGGGTCCCAGCGCCTCAGACTGGAGAATACATGAATGACCCAGCCCTCAGACTTGCTTGTGCTGCAAGGGTCCCAGCACCTTAAACTGGAGAATACATGAATGACCCAGCCCTCAGATTTGCGTGTGCGGCAAGGGTCATAGCGCCTCAGACTGGATAATACATGAATGACCCAAGCCCTCAGACTTGCATGTGCGGCAAGGGTCACAGTGCCTCAGATGGGAGAATACATGAATGACCCAGCCCTCAGACTTGTGTGTGCGGCAACGGTCACAATGCCTCAGAAGGTAGAATACATGAATGACCCAGCCCTCAGACTTGCGTGTGCGGCAAGGGTCCCAGCGCCTCAGACTGGAGAATACATGAATGACCCAGCCCTCAGACTTGCGTGTGCGGCAAGGGTCCCAGCGCCTCAGACTGGAGAATACATGAATGACACAGCCCTCAGACTTGCGTGTGCGGCAAGGGTCACAGCGCCTCAGACTGGAGAAGACATGAATGACCCAGCCCTCAGACTTGCGTGTGCGGCAAGTGTCACAGCGCCTCAGACGGGAGAATACATGAATGACCCAGCCCTCAGACTTGCGTGTGCGGCAAGAATCACAGCGCCTCAGACGGGAGAATACATGAATGACCCAGCCCTCAGACTTGCGTGTGCGGCAAGGGTCACAGCGCCTCAGACTGGATAATACATGAATGACCCAAGCCCTCAGACTTGCGTGCGCGGCAAGGGTCACAGTGCCTCAGACTGGATAATACATGAATTACCCAGCCCTCAGACTTGCGTGTGCGGCAAGGGTCACAGCGCCTCAGAAGGGAGAATACATGAATGACCCAGCCCTCAGACTTGCGTATGCGGCAAGGGTCCCAGCGCCTCAGACTGGAGAATACATGAATGACCCAGCCCTCAGACTTGCTTGTGCTGCAAGGGTCCCAGCACCTTAAACTGGAGAATACATGAATGACCCAGCCCTCAGACTTGCGTGTGCGGCAAGGGTCATAGCGCCTCAGACTGGATAATACATGAATGACCCAAGCCCTCAGACTTGCATGTGCGGCAAGGGTCACAGTGCCTCAGATGGGAGAATACATGAATGACCCAGCCCTCAGACTTGTGTGTGCGGCAACGGTCACAATGCCTCAGAAGGTAGAATACATGAATGACCCAGCCCTCAGACTTGCGTGTGCGGCAAGGGTCACAGCGCCTCAGACTGGAGAATACATGAATGACCCAGCCCTCAGACTTGCGTGTCCAGCAAGGGTCACAGCCCCTCAGACTGGAGAATACATGAATGACCCAAGCCCTCAGACTTGCGTGTGCGGCAAGGGTTACAGCGCCTCAGACTGGAGAATACATGAATGACCCAAACCCTCAGACTTGCGTGTGAGGCAAGGGTCACAGCGCCTCAGACTGGAGAATACATGAATGACCCAAGCCCTCAGACTTACGTGTGCGGCAATGGTCACAGCTCCTCATACTGGAGAATACATGAATGACCCAAGCCCTCAGACTTGCGTGTGCGGCAAGGGCCCCAGCGCCTCAGACTGGAAAACCCTTGAATGACACAAGAACCCAGACTTGGGTGTGCGGCAAGGGCCCCAGCGCCTCAGACTGGAGAACACATGAATGACCCAGCCCTCAGACTTGCGTATGCGGAAAGGGCCCCAGCGCCTCAGACTGGAGAATACATGAATGACCCACCCTCAGACTTGCGTGTGCGGCAAGGGTCCCAGCGCCTCAGACTGGAGAATCCATGGATGACCCAGCCCTCAGACTTGCGTGTGCGGCAAGGGTCCCAGCGCCTCAGACTGGAAAATACATGAACGACCCAGCCCTCAGACATGCGTGTGCGGCAAGGGTCCCAGCGCCTCAGACTGGAGAATACATGAATGACCCAGCCCTCAGACTTGCGTGTGCGGCAAGGGCCCCAGCGCCTCAGACTGGAAAACCCTTGAATGACACAAACACTCAGACTTGGGTGTGCGGCAAGGGCCCCAGCGCCTCAGACTGGAGAACACATGAATGACCCAGCCCTCAGACTTGCATATGCGGAAAGGGCCCCAGCGCCTCAGACTGGAGTATACATGAATGACCCAGCCCTCAGACTTGCGTGTGTGGCAAGGGTCCCAGCGCCTCAGACTGTAGAATACATGAATGACCCAGCCCTCAGACTTGTGTGTGCGGCAAGGGTCCCAGTGCCTCAGACTGGAGAATACATGAATAACCCAGCCCTCAGAATTGCGTTTACGGCAAGGGTCCCAGCGCCTCAGACTGGAGAACACACGAATGACCCAGCCCTCGGACTTGCGTGTGCGGCAAGGGTCCCAGCGCCTCAGACTGGAGAATACATGAATGACCCAGCCCAAAGACTTGCGCGTGCGGCAAGGGTCCCAGCGCCTCAGACTGGAGAATACATGAATGACCCAGCCCTCAGACTTGCGTGTGCGGCAAGGGCCCCAGCGCCTCAGACTGGAGAACACATGAATGACCCAGCCCTCAGACTTGCGTGTGCGGCAAGGGTCCCAGCGCCTCAGACTGGAGAATACATGAACGACCCAGCCCTCAGACTTGCGTGTGCGGCAAGGGTCCCAGCGCCTCAGACTGGAGAATACATGAATGACCCAGCCCTCAGACTTGCGTGTGCGGCAAGGGTCCCAGCGCCTCAGACTCGAGAATACATGAATGACCCAGCCCTCAGACTTGCGTGTGCGGCAAAGGTCCCAGCGCCTCAGACTGGAGAATACATGAATGACCCAGCCCTCAGACTTGGGTGTGCGGCAAGGGTCACAGCGCCTCAGACTGGAGAATACATGAATGACCCAGCCCTCAGACTTGCGTGTGCGGCAAGGGTCACAGCGCCTCAGACGGGAGAATACATGAATGACCCAGCCCTCAGACTTGCGTGTCCGGCAAGGGTCACAGCCCCTCAGACTGGAGAATACATGAATGACCCAAGCCCTCAGTCTTGCGTGTGCGGCAAGGGTTACAGCGCCTCAGACTGGAGAATACATCAATGACCCAAGCCCTCAGACTTGCATGTGCGGCAAGGGTCACAGCGATTCAGACTGGAGAATACATGAATGACCCAAGCCCTCAGACTTATGTGTGCGGCAATGGTCACAGCGCCTCATACTGGAGAATACATGAATGACCCAAGCCCTCCGACTTGCGTGTGCGGCAAGGGTCACAGCGCCTCAGATTGGAGAACACATGAATGACCCAAGCCCTCAGACTTGCGTGTGCAGCAAGAGTCACAGCGCCTCAGACTGGAGAATACATGAACTACCCAGCCCTCAGACTTGCGTGTGCGGCAAGGGTCCCAGCGCCTCAGACTGGAGAATACATGAATGACCCAGCCCTCAGACTTGCGTGTGCGGCAAGGGTCCCAGCGCCTCAGACTCGAGAATACATGAATGACCCAGCCCTCAGACTTGCGTGTGCGGCAAGGGCCCAGCGCCTCAGATAGGAGAATACATGAATGACCCAGCCCTCAGACTTGCGTGTGCGGCAAGGGCCCAGCGCCTCAGACAGGAGAATACATGAATGACCCAGCCCTCAGACTTGCGTGTGCGGCAAGGGTCACAGCGCCTCAGACGGGAGAATACATGAATGACGCAGCCTTCAGACTTGCGTGTGCGGCAAGGGTCACAGCGCCACAGACTGGAGAATGCATGAATGACCCAGCCCTCAGACTTGCGTGTGCGGCAAGTGTCACAGCGCCTCAGACGGGAGAATACATGAATGACCCAGCCCTCAGACTTGCGTGTGCGGCAAGGTTCACAGCGCCTCAGACGGGAGAATACATGAATGACCCAGCCCTCAGACTTGCGTGTGCGGCAAGGGTCACAGCGCCTCAGACTGGATAATACAGGAATGACCCAAGCCCTCAGACTTGCGTGCGCGGCAAGGGTCACAGTGCCTCAGACTGGAGAATACATGAATGACCCAGCCCTCAGACTTGCGTGTGCGGCAAGGGTCACAGCGCCTCAGACTGGAGAATACATGAATGACCCAAGCCCTCAGACTTGCGTGTGCAGCAAGGGCCCCAGCGCTTCAGACTGGAGAACACATGAATGACCCAGCCCTCAGACTTGCGTGTGCTGCAAGGGTCCCAGCGCCTCAGACTGGAGAATACATGAACGACCCAGCCCTCAGACTTGCGTGTGCGGCAAGGGTCCCAGCGCCTCAGACTGGAGAATACATGAATGACCCAGCCCTCAGACTTGCGTGTGCGGCAAGGGTCCCAGCGCCTCAGACTGGAGAATACATGAATGACACAGCCCTCAGACTTGCGTGTGCGGCAAGGGTCACAGCGCCTCAGACTGGAGAAGACATGAATGACCCAGCCCTCAGACTTGCATGTGCGGCAAGGGTCACAGTGCCTCAGACCGGAGAATACATGAATGACCCAGCCCTCAGACTTCCGTGTGCGGCAAGGGTCACAGCGCCTCAGAAGGGAGAATACATGAATGATCCAGCCCTCAGACTTGCGTGTGCGGCAAGGGTCACAGCGCCTCAGACGGGAGAATACATGAATGACCCAGCCCTCAGACTTGCGTGTGCGGCAAGGGTCACAGCGCCTCAGACTGGAGAATACATGAATGACCCAAGCCCTCAGACTTGCGTGTGCAGCAAGAGTCACAGCGCCTCAGACTGGAGAACACATGAATGACCCAAGCCCTCAGACTTGCGTGTGCGGCAAGGGCCCCAGCGCCTCAGACTGGAGAACCCTTGAATGACAGTAGCACCCAGACTTGGGTGTGCGGCAAGGGCCCCAGCGCCTCAGACTGGAGAACACATGAATGACCCAGCCCTCAGACTTGCGTATGCGAAAAGGGCCCCAGCGCCTCAGACTGGAGAATACATGAATGACCCAGCCCTCAGACTTGCGTGTGCGGCAAGGGTCCCAGCGCCTCAGACTGGAGAATCCATGGATGACCCAGCCCTCAGACTTGCGTGTGCGGCAAGGGTCCCAGCGCCTCAGACTGGAGAATACATGAACGACCCAGCCCTCAGACTTGCGTGTGCGGCAAGGGTCCCAGCGCCTCAGACTGGAGAATACATGAATGACCCAGCCCTCAGACTTGCGTGTGCGGCAAGGGTCCCAGCGCCTCAGACTGGAGAATACATGAATGACCCAGCCCTCAGACTTGCGTGTGCGGCAAGGGTCCCAGCGCCTCAGACTGGAGAATACATGAATGACACAGCCCTCAGACTTGCGTGTGCGGCAAGGGTCACAGCGCCTCAGACTGGAGAAGACATGAATGACCCAGCCCTCAGACTTGCATGTGCGGCAAGTGTCACAGCGCCTCAGACGGGAGAATACATGAATGACCCAGCCCTCAGACTTGCGTTTGCGGCAAGAATCACAGCGCCTCAGACGGGAGAATACATGAATGACCCAGCCCTCAGACTTGCGTGTGCGGCAAGGGTCACAGCGCCTCAGACTGGATAATACATGAATGACCCAAGCCCTCAGACTTGCGTGCGCGGCAAGGGTCACAGTGCCTCAGACTGGATAATACATGAATTACCCAGCCCTCAGACTTGCGTGTGCGGCAAGGGTCACAGCGCCTCAGAAGGGAGAATACATGAATGACCCAGCCCTCAGACTTGCGTATGCGGCAAGGGTCCCAGCGCCTCAGACTGGAGAATACATGAATGACCCAGCCCTCAGACTTGCTTGTGCTGCAAGGGTCCCAGCACCTTAAACTGGAGAATACATGAATGACCCAGCCCTCAGATTTGCGTGTGCGGCAAGGGTCATAGCGCCTCAGACTGGATAATACATGAATGACCCAAGCCCTCAGACTTGCATGTGCGGCAAGGGTCACAGTGCCTCAGATGGGAGAATACATGAATGACCCAGCCCTCAGACTTGTGTGTGCGGCAACGGTCACAATGCCTCAGAAGGTAGAATACATGAATGACCCAGCCCTCAGACTTGCGTGTGCGGCAAGGGTCACAGCGCCTCAGACTGGAGAATACATGAATGACCCAGCCCTCAGACTTGCGTGTCCAGCAAGGGTCACAGCCCCTCAGACTGGAGAATACATGAATGACCCAAGCCCTCAGACTTGCGTGTGCGGCAAGGGTTACAGCGCCTCAGACTGGAGAATACATGAATGACCCAAGCCCTCAGACTTGCGTGTGAGGCAAGGGTCTCAGCGCCTCAGACTGGAGAATACATGAATGACCCAAGCCCTCAGACTTACGTGTGCGGCAATGGTCACAGCTCCTCATACTTGAGAATACATGAATGACCCAAGCCCTCAGACTTGCGTGTGCGGCAAGGGCCCCAGCGCCTCAGACTGGAAAACCCTTGAATGACACAAGAACCCAGACTTGGGTGTGCGGCAAGGGCCCCAGCGCCTCAGACTGGAGAACACATGAATGACCCAGCCCTCAGACTTGCGTATGCGGAAAGGGCCCCAGCGCCTCAGACTGGAGAATACATGAATGACCCGCCCTCAGACTTGCGTGTGCGGCAAGGGTCCCAGCGCCTCAGACTGGAGAATCCATGGATGACCCAGCCCTCAGACTTGCGTGTGCGGCAAGGGTCCCAGCGCCTCAGACTGGAAAATACATGAACGACCCAGCCCTCAGACATGCGTGTGCGGCAAGGGTCCCAGCGCCTCAGACTGGAGAATACATGAATGACCCAGCCCTCAGACTTGCGTGTGCGGCAAGGGCCCCAGCGCCTCAGACTGGAGAACCCTTGAATGACACAAACACTCAGACTTGGGTGTGCGGCAAGGGCCCCAGCGCCTCAGACTGGAGAACACATGAATGACCCAGCCCTCAGACTTGCATATGCGGAAAGGGCCCCAGCGCCTCAGACTGGAGTATACATGAATGACCCAGCCCTCAGACTTGCGTGTGTGGCAAGGGTCCCAGCGCCTCAGACTGTAGAATACATGAATGACCCAGCCCTCAGACTTGCGTGTGCGGCAAGGGTCCCAGCGCCTCAGACTGGAGAATACATGAATAACCCAGCCCTCAGAATTGCGTTTACGGCAAGGGTCCCAGCGCCTCAGACTGGAGAACACATGAATGACCCAGCCCTCAGACTTGCGTGTGCGGCAAGGGTCCCAGCGCCTCAGACTGGAGAATACATGAATGACCCAGCCCAAAGACTTGCGCGTGCGGCAAGGGTCCCAGCGCCTCAGACTGGAGAATACATGAATGACCCAGCCCTCAGACTTGCATGTGCGGCAAGGGCCCCAGCGCCTCAGACTGGAGAACACATGAATGACCCAGCCCTCAGACTTGCGTGTGCGGCAAGGGTCCCAGCGCCTCAGACTGGAGAATACATGAACGACCCAGCCCTCAGACTTGCGTGTGCGGCAAGGGTCCCAGCGCCTCAGACTGGAGAATACATGAATGACCCAGCCCTCAGACTTGCGTGTGCGGCAAGGGTCCCAGCGCCTCAGACTCGAGAATACATGAATGACCCAGCCCTCAGACTTGCGTGTGCGGCAAAGGTCCCAGCGCCTCAGACTGGAGAATACATGAATGACCCAGCCCTCAGACTTGGGTGTGCGGCAAGGGTCACAGCGCCTCAGACTGGAGAATACATGAATGACCCAGCCCTCAGACTTGCGTGTGCGGCAAGGGTCACAGCGCCTCAGATGGGAGAATACATGAATGACCCAGCCCTCAGACTTGCGTGTCCGGCAAGGGTCACAGCCCCTCAGACTGGAGAATACATGAATGACCCAAGCCCTCAGTCTTGCGTGTGCGGCAAGGGTTACAGCGCCTCAGACTGGAGAATACATCAATGACCCAAGCCCTCAGACTTGCATGTGCGGCAAGGGTCACAGCGATTCAGACTGGAGAATACATGAATGACCCAAGCCCTCAGACTTATGTGTGCGGCAATGGTCACAGCGCCTCATACTGGAGAATACATGAATGACCCAAGCCCTCCGACTTGCGTGTGCGGCAAGGGTCACAGCGCCTCAGATTGGAGAACACATGAATGACCCAAGCCCTCAGACTTGCGTGTGCAGCAAGAGTCACAGCGCCTCAGACTGGAGAATACATGAACTACCCAGCCCTCAGACTTGCGTGTGCGGCAAGGGTCCCAGCGCCTCAGACTGGAGAATACATGAATGACCCAGCCCTCAGACTTGCGTGTGCGGCAAGGGTCCCAGCGCCTCAGACTCGAGAATACATGAATGACCCAGCCCTCAGACTTGCGTGTGCGGCAAGGGCCCAGCGCCTCAGATAGGAGAATACATGAATGACCCAGCCCTCAGACTTGCGTGTGCGGCAAGGGCCCAGCGCCTCAGACAGGAGAATACATGAATGACCCAACCCTCAGACTTGCGTGTGCGGCAAGGGTCACAGCGCCTCAGACGGGAGAATACATGAATGACGCAGCCTTCAGACTTGCGTGTGCGGCAAGGGTCACAGCGCCACAGACTGGAGAATGCATGAATGACCCAGCCCTCAGACTTGCGTGTGCGGCAAGTGTCACAGCGCCTCAGACGGGAGAATACATGAATGACCCAGCCCTCAGACTTGCGTGTGCGGCAAGGTTCACAGCGCCTCAGACGGGAGAATACATGAATGACCCAGCCCTCAGACTTGCGTGTGCGGCAAGGGTCACAGCGCCTCAGACTGGATAATACAGGAATGACCCAAGCCCTCAGACTTGCGTGCGCGGCAAGGGTCACAGTGCCTCAGACTGGAGAATACATGAATGACCCAGCCCTCAGACTTGCGTGTGCGGCAAGGGTCACAGCGCCTCAGACTGGAGAATACATGAATGACCCAAGCCCTCAGACTTGCGTGTGCAGCAAGGGCCCCAGCGCTTCAGACTGGAGAACACATGAATGACCCAGCCCTCAGACTTGCGTGTGCTGCAAGGGTCCCAGCGCCTCAGACTGGAGAATACATGAACGACCCAGTCCTCAGACTTGCGTGTGCGGCAAGGGTCCCAGCGCCTCAGACTGGAGAATACATGAATGACCCAGCCCTCAGACTTGCGTGTGCGGCAAGGGTCCCAGCGCCTCAGACTGGAGAATACATGAATGACACAGCCCTCAGACTTGCGTGTGCGGCATGGGTCACAGCGCCTCAGACTGGAGAAGACATGAATGACCCAGCCCTCAGACTTGCATGTGCGGCAAGGGTCACAGTGCCTCAGACCGGAGAATACATGAATGACCCAGCCCTCAGACTTCCGTGTGCGGCAAGGGTCACAGCGCCTCAGAAGGGAGAATACATGAATGATCCAGCCCTCAGACTTGCGTGTGCGGCAAGGGTCACAGCGCCTCAGACGGGAGAATACATGAATGACCCAGCCCTCAGACTTGCGTGTGCGGCAAGGGTCACAGCGCCTCAGACTGGAGAATACATGAATGACCCAAGCCCTCAGACTTGCGTGTGCAGCAAGGGCCCCAGCGCCTCAGACTGGAGAACACATGAATGACCCAGCCCTCAGACTTGCGTGTGTGGCAAGGGTCCCAGCGCCTCAGACTGGAGAATACATGAATGACCCAGACCTCAGACTTGCGTGTGCGGCAAGGGTCCCAGCGCCTCAGACTGGAGAATACAAGAATGACCCAGCCCTCAGACTTGCGTGTGCGGCAAGGGTCACAGCGCCTCAGACGGGAGAATACATGAATGACGCAGCCCTCAGACTTGCGTGTGCGGCAAGGGTCACAGCGCCACAGACTGGAGAATGCATGAATGACCCAGCCCTCAGACTTGCGTGTGCGGCAAGTGTCACAGCGCCTCAGACGGGAGAATACATGAATGACCCAGCCTCAGACTTGCGTGTGCGGCAAGGTTCACAGCGCCTCAGACGGGAGAATACATGAATGACCCAGCCCTCAGACTTGCGTGTGCGGCAAGGGTCACAGCGCCTCAGACTGGATAATACATGAATGACCCAAGCCCTCAGACTTGCGTGCGCGGCAAGGGTCACAGTGCCTCAGACTGGATAATACATGAATGACCCAGCCCTCAGACTTGCGTGTGCGGCAAGGGTCACAGCGCCTCAGAAGGGAGAATACATGAATGACCCAGCCCTCAGACTTGCGTATGCGGCAAGGGTCCCAGCGCCTCAGACTGGAGAATACATGAATGACCCAGCCCTCAGACTTGCTTGTG
Source organism: Lissotriton helveticus (assembly GCF_964261635.1). Classification (NCBI taxonomy): domain Eukaryota; kingdom Metazoa; phylum Chordata; class Amphibia; order Caudata; family Salamandridae; genus Lissotriton; species Lissotriton helveticus. The sequence goes on from NC_136057.1 coordinate 87,448,956, forward strand.
CTGCAAGGGTCCCAGCGCCTCAGACTGGAGAATACATGAATGACCCAGCCCTCAGACTTGCGTGTGCGGCAAGGGTCACAGCGCCTCAGACTGGATAATACATGAATGACCCAAGCCCTCAGACTTGCATGTGCGGCAAGGGTCACAGTGCCTCAGACGGGAGAATACATGAATGACCCAGCCCTCAGACTTGCGTGTGCGGCAAGGGTCACAACGCCTCAGAAGGGAGAATACATGAATGTCCCAGCCCTCAGACTTGCGTGTGCGGCAAGGGTCACAGCGCCTCAGACTGGAGAATAAATGAATGACCCAGCCCTCAGACTTGCGTGTCCGGCAAGGGTCACAGCCCCTCAGACTGGAGAATACATGAATGACCCAAGCCCTCAGACTTGCGTGTGCGGCAAGGGTTACAGCGCCTCAGACTGGAGAATACATGAATGACCCAAGCCCTCAAATTTGCGTGTGCGGCAAGGGTCACAGCGCCTAAGACTGGAGAATACATGAATGACCCAAGCCCTCAGACTTGCGTGTGCAGCAAGGTACCCAGCGCCTCAGACTGGAGAACACATGAATGACCCAGCCCTCAGACTTGTGTGTGTGGCAAGGGTCCCAGCGCCTCAGACTGGAGAATACATGAATGACCCAGACCTCAGACTTGCGTGTGCGGCAAGGGTCCCAGCGCCTCAGACTGGAGAATACAAGAATGACCCAGCCCTCCGACTTGCGTGTGCTGCAAGGGTCCCAGCACCTCAGACTGGAGAATACATGAATGATTCAGCCCTCAGACTTGCGTGTGCGGCAAGGGTCCCAGCGCCTCAGACTGGAGAATACATGAATGACCCAGCCCTCAGACCTGCGTGCGGCAAGGGTCCCAGCGCCTCAGACTGGAGAATACATGAATGACCCAGCCCTCAGACTTGCGTGTGCGGCAAGGGCCCAGCGCCTCAGATAGGAGAATACATGAATGACCCAGCCCTCAGACTTGCGTGTGCGGCAAGGGCCCAGCGCCTCGGAAGGGAGAATACATGAATGACCCAGCCCTCAGACTTGCGTGTGTGCGGCAAGGGTCACAGCGCCTCAGACGGGAGAATACATGAATGTCCCAGCCCTCAGACTTGCGTGTGCGGCAAGGTTCACAGCGCCTCAGACGGGAGAATACATGATTGACCCAGCCCTCAGACTTGCGTGTGCGGCAAGGGTCACAGCGCCTCAGACGGGAGAATACATGAATGACCTAGCCCTCAGACTTGCGTGTGCGGCAAGGGTCACAGCGCCTCAGACTGGAGAATACATGAATGACCCAGCCCTCAGACTTGCGTGTGCGGCAAGGGTCACAGCGCCTCAGACTGGAGAATACATGAATGACCCAAGCCCTCAGACTTGCGTGTGCTGCAAGGGCCCCAGCGCCTCAGACTGGAGAAAACATGAATGACCCAGCCCTCAGACTTGCGTGTGTGGCAAGGGTCCCAGAGCCTCAGACTGGAGAATACATGAATGACCCAGACCTCAGACGTACGTGTGCGGCAAGGGTCCCAGCGCCTCAGACTGGAGAATACAAGAATGACCCAGTCCTCAGACTTGCGTGTGCTGCAAGGGTCCCAGCGCCTCAGATTGGAGAATACATGAATGACTCAGCCCTCAGACTTGCGTGTGCGGCAAGGGTCCCAGCGCCTCAGACTGGAGAATACATGAATGACCCAGCCCTCAGACCTGCGTGTGCGGCAAGGGTCCCAGCGCCTCAGACTGGAGAATACATGAATGACCCAGCCCTCAGACTTGCGTGTGCGGCAAGGGTCACAGTGCCTCAGACGGGAGAATACATGAATGACGCAGCCCTCAGACTTGCGTGTGCGGCAAGGGTCACAGCGCCACAGACTGGAGAATGCATGAATGACCCAGCCCTCAGACTTGCGTGTGCGGCAAGTGTCACAGCGCCTCAGACGGGAGAATACATGAATGACCCAGCCTCAGACTTGCGTGTGCGGCAAGGTTCACAGCGCCTCAGATGGGAGAATACATGAATGACCCAGCCCTCAGACTTGCGTGTGCGGCAAGGGTCACAGCGCCTCCGACTGGATAATACATGAATGACCCAAGCCCTCAGACTTGCGTGCGCGGCAAGTGTCACAGTGCCTCACACTGGATAATACATGAATGACCCAGCCCTCAGACTTGCGTGTGCGGCAAGGGTCACAGCGCCTCAGAAGGGAGAATACATGAATGACCCAGCCCTCAGACTTGCGTATGCGGCAAGGGTCCCAGCGCCTCAGACTGGAGAATACATGAATGACCCAGCCCTCAGACTTGCTTGTGCTGCAAGGGTCCCAGCACCTCAGACTGGAGAATACATGAATGACCCAGCCCTCAGACTTGCGTGTGCGGCAAGGGTCACAGCGCCTCAGACTGGATAATACATGAATGACCCAAGCCCTCAGACTTGCATGTGCGGCAAGGGTCACAGTGCCTCAGACGGGAGAATACATGAATGACCCAGCCCTCAGACTTGCGTGTGCGGCAAGGGTCACAACGCCTCAGAAGGGAGAATACATGAATGTCCCAGCCCTCAGACTTGCGTGTGCGGCAAGGGTCACAGCGCCTCAGACTGGAGAATACATGAATGACCCAGCCCTCAGACTTGCGTGTCCGGCAAGGGTCAAAGCCCCTCAGACTGGAGAATACATGAATGACCCAAGCCCTCAGACTTGCGTGTGCGGCAAGGGTTACAGCGCCTCAGACTGGAGAATACATGAATGACCCAAGCCCTCAAATTTGCGTGTGCGGCAAGGGTCACAGCGCCTAAGACTGGAGAATACATGAATGACCCAAGCCCTCAGACTTGCGTGTGCAGCAAGGGCCCCAGCGCCTCAGACTGGAGAACACATGAATGACCCAGCCCTCAGACTTGCGTGTGTGGCAAGGGTCCCAGCGCCTCAGACTGGAGAATACATGAATGACCCAGACCTCAGACTTGCGTGTGCGGCAAGGGTCCCTGCGCCTCAGACTGGAGAATACAAGAATGACCCAGCCCTCCGACTTGCGTGTGCTGCAAGGGTCCCAGCGCCTCAGACTGGAGAATACATGAATGACTCAGCCCTCAGACTTGCGTGTGCGGCAAGGGTCCCAGCGCCTCAGACTGGAGAATACATGAATGACCCAGCCCTCAGACTTGCGTGTGCGGCAAGGGCCCAGCGCCTCAGATAGGAGAATACATGAATGACCCAGCCCTCAGACTTGCGTGTGCGGCAAGGGCCCAGCGCCTCAGAAGGGAGAATACATGAATGACTCAGCCCTCAGACTTGCGTGTGCGGCAAGGGTCACAGCGCCTCAGACGGGAGAATACATGAATGTCCCAGCCCTCAGACTTGCGTGTGCGGCAAGGTTCACAGCGCCTCAGACTGGAGAATACATGATTGACCCAGCCCTCAGACTTGCGTGTGCGGCAAGGGTCACAGCGCCTCAGACGGGAGAATACATGAATGACCCAGCCCTCAGACTTGCGTGTGCGGCAAGGGTCACAGCGCCTCAGACTGAAGAATACATGAATGACCCAGCCCTCAGACTTGCGTGTGCGGCAAGGGTCACAGCGCCTCAGACTGGAGAATACATGAATGACCCAAGCCCTCAGACTTGCGTGTGCTGCAAGGGCCCCAGCGCCTCAGACTGGAGAACACATGAATGACCCAGCCCTCAGACTTGCGTGTGTGGCAAGGGTCCCAGCGCCTCAGACTGGAGAATACATGAATGACCCAGACCTCAGACTTACGTGTGCGGCAAGGGTCCCAGCGCCTCAGACTGGAGAATACAAGAATGACCCAGCCCTCAGACTTGCGTGTGCTGCAAGGGTCCCAGCGCCTCAGACTGGAGAATACATGAATGACTCAGCCCTCAGACTTGCGTGTGCGGCAAGGGTCCCAGCGCCTCAGACTGGAGAATACATGAATGACCCAGCCCTCAGACCTGCGTGTGCGGCAAGGGTCCCAGCACCTCAGATAGGAGAATACATGAATGACCCAGCCCTCAGACTTGCGTGTGCGGCAAGGGCCCAGCGCCTCAGAAGGGAGAATACATGAATGACCCAGCCCTCAGACTTGCGTGTGCGGCAAGGGTCACAGCGCCTCAGACGGGAGAATACATGAGTGTCCCAGCCCTCAGACTTGCGTGTGCGGCAAGGTTCACAGCGCCTCAGACGGGAGAATACATGAATGACCCAGCCCTCAGACTTGCGTGTGCGGCAAGGGTCACAGCGCCTCAGACTGGAGAATACATGAATGACCCAGCCCTCAGACTTGCGTGTGCGGCAAGGGTCACAGCGCCTCAGACTGGAGAATACATGAATGACCCAAGCCCTCAGACTTGCGTGTGCTGCAAGGGCCCCAGCGCCTCAGATTGGAGAACACATGAATGACCCAGCCCTCAGACTTGCGTGTGTGGCAAGGGTCCCAGCGCCTCAGACTGGAGAATACATGAATGACCCAGACCTCAGACTTACATGTGCGGCAAGGGTCCCAGCGCCTCAGACTGGAGAATACAAGAATGACCCAGCCCTCAGACTTGCGTGTGCTGCAAGGGTCCCAGCGCCTCAGACTGGAGAATACATGAATGACTCAGCCCTCAGACTTGCGTGTGCGGCAAGGGTCCCAGCGCCTCAGACTGGAGAATACATGAATGACCCAGCCCTCAGACCTGCGTGTGCGGCAAGGGTCCCAGCGCCTCAGACTGGAGAATACATGAATGACCCAGCCCTCAGACTTGCGTGTGCGGCAAGGGTCCAGTGCCTCAGACAGGAGAATACATGAATGACCCAGCCCTCAGACTTGCGTGTGCGGCAAGGGTCCCAGCGCCTCAGACTGGAGAATACATGAATGACCCAGCCCTCAGACTTGCGTGTGCGGGAAGGGTCACAGCGCCTCAGACGGGAGAATACATGAATGACCCAGCCCTCAGACTTGCGTGTGCGGCAAGGGTCACAGCGCCTCAGACTGGAGAATACATGATCGACCCAGCCCTCAGACTTGCGGGTGCGGCAAGGGTCACAGCGCCTCAGACTGGATAATACATGAATTACCCAAGCCCTCAGACTTGCATGTGCGGCAAGGGTCACAGTGCCTCAGACGGGAGAATACATGAATGACCCAGCCCTCAGACTTGCGTGTGCGGCAAGGGTCACAACGCCTCAGAAGGGAGAATACATGAATGACTCAGCCCTCAGACTTGCGTGTGCGGCAAGGGTCCCAGCGCCTCAGACTGGAGAATACATGAATGACCCAGCCCTCAGACCTGCGTGCGGCAAGGGTCCCAGTGCCTCAGACTGGAGAATACATGAATGACCCAGCCCTCAGACTTGCGTGTGCGGCAAGGGCCCAGCGCCTCAGATAGGAGAATACATGAATGACCCAGCCCTCAGACTTGCGTGTGCGGCAAGGGCCCAGCGCCTCGGAAGGGAGAATACATGAATGACCCAGCCCTCAGACTTGCGTGTGTGCGGCAAGGGTCACAGCGCCTCAGACGGGAGAATACATGAATGTCCCAGCCCTCAGACTTGCGTGTGCGGCAAGGTTCACAGCGCCTCAGACGGGAGAATACATGATTGACCCAGACCTCAGACTTGCGTGTGCGGCAAGGGTCACAGCGCCTCAGACTGGAGAATACATGAATGACCCAAGCCCTCAGACTTGCGTGTGCTGCAAGGGCCCCAGCACCTCAGACTGGAGAACACATGAATGACCCAGCCCTCAGACTTGCGTGTGTGGCAAGGGTCCCAGAGCCTCAGACTGGAGAATACATGAATGACCCAGACCTCAGACGTACTTGTGCGGCAAGGGTCCCAGCGCCTCAGACTGGAGAATACAAGAATGACCCAGTCCTCAGACTTGCGTGTGCTGCAAGGGTCCCAGCGCCTCAGACTGGAGAATACATGAATGACTCAGCCCTCAGACTTGCGTGTGCGGCAAGGGTCCCAGCGCCTCAGACTGGAGAATACATGAATGACCCAGCCCTCAGACCTGCGTGTGCGGCAAGGGTCCCAGCGCCTCAGACTGGAGAATACATGAATGACCCAGCCCTCAGACTTGCGTGTGCGGCAAGGGTCACAGTGCCTCAGACGGGAGAATACATGAATGACGCAGCCCTCAGACTTGCGTGTGCGGCAAGGGTCACAGCGCCACAGACTGGAGAATGCATGAATGACCCAGCCCTCAGACTTGCGTGTGCGGCAAGTGTCACAGCGCCTCAGACGGGAGAATACATGAATGACCCAGCCTCAGACTTGCGTGTGCGGCAAGGTTCACAGCGCCTCAGACGGGAGAATACATGAATGACCCAGCCCTCAGACTTGCGTGTGCGGCAAGGGTCACAGCGCCTCAGACTGGATAATACATGAATGACCCAAGCCCTCAGACTTGCGTGCGCGGCAAGGGTCACAGTGCCTCACACTGGATAATACATGAATGACCCAGCCCTTAGACTTGCGTGTGCGGCAAGGGTCACAGCGCCTCAGAAGGGAGAATACATGAATGACCCAGCACTCAGACTTGCGTATGCGGCAAGGGTCCCAGCGCCTCAGACTGGAGAATACATGAATGACCCAGCCCTCAGACTTGCTTGTGCTGCAAGGGTCCCAGCACCTCAGACTGGAGAATACATGAATGACCCAGCCCTCAGACTTGCGTGTGCGGCAAGGGTCACAGCGCCTCAGACTGGATAATACATGAATGACCCAAGCCCTCAGACTTGCATGTGCGGCAAGGGTCACAGTGCCTCAGACGGGAGAATACATGAATGACCCAGCCCTCAGACTTGCGTGTGCGGCAAGGGTCACAACGCCTCAGAAGGGAGAATACATGAATGTCCCAGCCCTCAGACTTGCGTGTGCGGCAAGGGTCACAGCGCCTCAGACTGGAGAATACATGAATGACCCAGCCCTCAGACTTGCGTGTCCGGCAAGGGTCAAAGCCCCTCAGACTGGAGAATACATGAATGACCCAAGCCCTCAGACTTGCGTGTGCGGCAAGGGTTACAGCGCCTCAGACTGGAGAATACATGAATGACCCAAGCCCTCAAATTTGCGTGTGCGGCAAGGGTCACAGCGCCTAAGACTGGAGAATACATGAATGACCCAAGCCCTCAGACTTGCGTGTGCAGCAAGGGCCCCAGCGCCTCAGACTGGAGAACACATGAATGACCCAGCCCTCAGACTTGCGTGTGTGGCAAGGGTCCCAGCGCCTCAGACTGGAGAATACATGAATGACCCAGACCTCAGACTTGCGTGTGCGGCAAGGGTCCCTGCGCCTCAGACTGGAGAATACAAGAATGACCCAGCCCTCCGACTTGCGTGTGCTGCAAGGGTCCCAGCGCCTCAGACTGGAGAATACATGAATGACTCAGCCCTCAGACTTGCGTGTGCGGCAAGGGTCCCAGCGCCTCAGACTGGAGAATACATGAATGACCCAGCCCTCAGACTTGCGTGTGCGGCAAGGGCCCAGCACCTCAGATAGGAGAATACATGAATGACCCAGCCCTCAGACTTGCGTGTGCGGCAAGGGCCCAGCGCCTCAGAAGGGAGAATACATGAATGACTCAGCCCTCAGACTTGCGTGTGCGGCAAGGGTCACAGCGCCTCAGACGGGAGAATACATGAATGTCCCAGCCCTCAGACTTGCGTGTGCGGCAAGGTTCACAGCGCCTCAGACTGGAGAATACATGATTGACCCAGCCCTCAGACTTGCGTGTGCGGCAAGGGTCACAGCGCCTCAGACGGGAGAATACATGAATGACCCAGCCCTCAGACTTGCGTGTGCGGCAAGGGTCACAGCGCCTCAGACTGAAGAATACATGAATGACCCAGCCCTCAGACTTGCGTGTGCGGCAAGGGTCACAGCGCCTCAGACTGGAGACTACATGAATGACCCAAGCCCTCAGACTTGCGTGTGCTGCAAGGGCCCCAGCGCCTCAGACTGGAGAACACATGAATGACCCAGCCCTCAGACTTGCGTGTGTGGCAAGGGTCCCAGCGCCTCAGACTGGAGAATACATGAATGACCCAGACCTCAGACTTACGTGTGCGGCAAGGGTCCCAGCGCCTCAGACTGGAGAATACAAGAATGACCCAGCCCTCAGACTTGCGTGTGCTGCAAGGGTCCCAGCGCCTCAGACTGGAGAATACATGAATGACTCAGCCCTCAGACTTGCGTGTGCGGCAAGGGTCCCAGCGCCTCAGACTGGAGAATACATGAATGACCCAGCCCTCAGACCTGCGTGTGCGGCAAGGGTCCCAGCGCCTCAGATAGGAGAATACATGAATGACCCAGCCCTCAGACTTGCGTGTGCGGCAAGGGCCCAGCGCCTCAGAAGGGAGAATACATGAATGACCCAGCCCTCAGACTTGCGTGTGCGGCAAGGGTCACAGCGCCTCAGACGGGAGAATACATGAGTGTCCCAGCCCTCAGACTTGCGTGTGCGGCAAGGCTAACAGCGCCTCGGACGGGAGAATACATGATTGACCCAGCCCTCAGACTTGCGTGTGCGGCAAGGGTCACAGCGCCTCAGACGGGAGAATACATGAATGACCCAGCCCTCAGACTTGCGTGTGCGGCAAGGGTCACAGCGCCTCAGACTGGAGAATACATGAATGACCCAGCCCTCAGACTTGCGTGTGCGGCAAGGGTCACAGCGCCTCAGACTGGAGAATACATGAATGACCCAAGCCCTCAGACTTGCGTGTGCTGCAAGGGCCCCAGCGCCTCAGACTGGAGAACACATGAATGACCCAGCCCTCAGACTTGCGTGTGTGGCAAGGGTCCCAGCGCCTCAGACTGGAGAATACATGAATGACCCAGACCTCAGACTTACGTGTGCGGCAAGGGTCCCAGCGCCTCAGACTGGAGAATACAAGAATGACCCAGCCCTCAGACTTGCGTGTGCTGCAAGGGTCCCAGCGCCTCAGACTGGAGAATACATGAATGACTCAGCCCTCAGACTTGCGTGTGCGGCAAGGGTCCCAGCGCCTCAGACTGGAGAATACATGAATGACCCAGCCCTCAGACCTGCGTGTGCGGCAAGGGTCCCAGTGCCTCAGACTGGAGAATACATGAATGACCCAGCCCTCAGACTTGCGTGTGCGGCAAGGGTCCAGCGCCTCAGACAGGAGAATACATGAATGACCCAGCCCTCAGACTTGCGTGTGCGGCAAGGGTCCCAGCGCCTCAGACTGGAGAATACATGAATGACCCAGCCCTCAGACTTGCGTGTGCGGCAAGGGTCACAGCGCCTCAGACGGGAGAATACATGAATGACCCAGCCCTCAGACTTGCGTGTGCGGCAAGGGTCACAGCGCCTCAGACTGGAGAATACATGATCGACCCAGCCCTCAGACTTGCGTGTGCGGCAAGGGTCACAGCGCCTCAGACTGGATAATACATGAATGACCCAAGCCCTCAGACTTGCATGTGCGGCAAGGGTCACAGTGCCTCAGACGGGAGAATACATGAATGACCCAGCCCTCAGACTTGCGTGTGCGGCAAGGGTCACAACGCCTCAGAAGGGAGAATACATGAATGTCCCAGCCCTCAGACTTGTGTGTGCGGCAAGGGTCACAGCGCCTCAGACTGGAGAATACATGAATGACCCAGCCCTCAGACTTGCGTGTCCGGCAAGGGTCACAGCCCCTCAGACTGGAGAATACATGAATGACCCAAGCCCTCAGACTTGCGTGTGCGGCAAGGGTTACAGCGCCTCAGACTGGAGAATACATGAATGACCCAAGCCCTCAAATTTGCGTGTGCGGCAAGGGTCACAGCGCCTAAGACTGGAGAATACATGAATGACCCAAGCCCTCAGACTTGCGTGAGCAGCAAGGGCCCCAGCGCCTCAGACTGGAGAACACATGAATGACCCAGCCCTCAGACTTGCGTGTGTGGCAAGGGTCCCAGCGCCTCAGACTGGAGAATATATGAATGACCCAGACCTCAGACTTGCGTGTGCGGCAAGGGTCCCAGCGCCTCAGACTGGAGAATACAAGAATGACCCAGCCCTCCGACTTGCGTGTGCTGCAAGGGTCCCAGCGCCTCAGACTGGAGAATACATGAATGACTCAGCCCTCAGACTTGCGTGTGCGGCAAGGGTCCCAGCGCCTCAGACTGGAGAATACATGAATGACCCAGCCCTCAGACCTGCGTGCGGCAAGGGTCCCAGCGCCTCAGACTGGAGAATACATGAATGACCCAGCCCTCAGACTTGCGTGTGCGGCAAGGGCCCAGCGCCTCAGATAGGAGAATACATGAATGACCCAGCCCTCAGACTTGCGTGTGCGGCAAGGGCCCAGCGCCTCAGACAGGAGAATACATGAATGACCCATCCCTCAGACTTGCGTGTGCGGCAAGGGTCACAGCGCCTCAGACGGGAGAATACATGAATGACGCAGCCTTCAGACTTGCGTGTGCGGCAAGGGTCACAGCGCCACAGACTGGAGAATGCATGAATGACCCATCCCTCAGACTTGCGTGTGCGGCAAGTGTCACAGCGCCTCAGACGGGAGAATACATGAATGACCCAGCCCTCAGACTTGCGTGTGCGGCAAGGTTCACAGCGCCTCAGACGGGAGAATACATGAATGACCCAGCCCTCAGACTTGCGTGTGCGGCAAGGGTCACCGCGCCTCAGACTGGATAATACAGGAATGACCCAAGCCCTCAGACTTGCGTGCGCGGCAAGGGTCACAGTGCCTCAGACTGGATAATACATGAATGACCCAGCCCTCAGACTTGCGTGTGCGGCAAGGGTCACAGCGCCTCAGAAGGGAGATTACATGAATGACCCAGCCCTCGGACTTGCGTATGCGGCAAGGGTCCCAGCGCCTCAGACTGGAGAATACATGAATGACCCAGCCCTCAGACTTGCTTGTGCTGCAAGGGTCCCAGCGCCTCAGACTGGAGAATACATGAATGACCCAGCCCTCAGACTTGCGTGTGCGGCAAGGGTCACAGCGCCTCAGACTGGATAATACATGAATGACCCAAGCCCTCAGACTTGCATGTGCGGCAAGGGTCACAGTGCCTCAGACGGGAGAATACATGAATGACCCAGCCCTCAGACTTGCGTGTGCGGCAAGGGTCACAACGCCTCAGAAGGGAGAATACATGAATGACCCAGCCCTCAGACTTGCGTGTGCGGCAAGGGTCACAGCGCCTCAGACTGGAGAATACATGAATGACCCAGCCCTCAGACTTGCGTGTCCGGCAAGGGTCACAGCCCCTCAGACTGGAGAATACATGAATAACCCAAGCCCTCAGACTTGCGTGTGCGGCAAGGGTTACAGCGCCTCAGACTGGAGAATACATGAATGACCCAAGCCCTCAAATTTGCGTGTGCGGCAAGGGTCACAGCGCCTAAGACTGGAGAATACATGAATGACCCAAGCCCTCAGACTTACGTGTGCGGCAATGGTCACAGCGCCTCATACTGGAGAATACATGAATGACCCAAGCCCTCAGACTTGCGTATGCGGCAAGGGTCACAGCGCCTCAGATTGGAGAACACATGAATGACCCAAGCCCTCAGACTTGCGTGTGCAGCAAGAGTCACAGCGCCTCAGACTGGAGAACACATGAATGACCCAAGCCCTCAGACTTGCGTGTGCGGCAAGGGCCCCAGCGCCTCAGACTGGAGAACCCTTGAATGACACAAGCACCCAGACTTGGGTGTGCGGCAAGGGCCCCAGCGCCTCAGACTGGAGAACACATGAATGACCCAGCCCTCAGACTTGCGTATGCGAAAAGGGCCCCAGTGCCTCAGACTGGAGAATACATGAATGACCCAGCCCTCAGACTTGCGTGTGCGGCAAGGGTCCCAGCGCCTCAGACTGGAGAATCCATGGATGACCCAGCCCTCAGACTTGCGTGTGCGGCAAGGGTCCCAGCGCCTCAGACTGGAGAATACATGAACGACCCAGCCCTCAGACTTGCGTGTGCGGCAAGGGTCCCAGCGCCTCAGACTGGAGAATACATGAATGACCCAGCCCTCAGACTTGCGTGTGCGGCAAGGGTCCCAGCGCCTCAGACTGGAGAATACATGAATGACCCAGCCCTCAGACCTGCGTGTGCGGCAAGGGTCCCAGTGCCTCAGACTGGAGAATACATGAATGACCCAGCCCTCAGACTTGCGTGTGCGGCAAGGGTCCAGCGCCTCAGACAGGAGAATACATGAATGACCCAGCCCTCAGACTTGCGTGTGCGGCAAGGGTCCCAGCGCCTCAGACTGGAGAATACATGAATGACCCAGCCCTCAGACTTGCGTGTGCGGCAAGGGTCACAGCGCCTCAGACGGGAGAATACATGAATGACCCAGCCCTCAGACTTGCGTGTGCGGCAAGGGTCACAGCGCCTCAGACTGGAGAATACATGATCGACCCAGCCCTCAGACTTGCGTGTGCGGCAAGGGTCACAGCGCCTCAGACTGGATAATACATGAATGACCCAAGCCCTCAGACTTGCATGTGCGGCAAGGGTCACAGTGCCTCAGACGGGAGAATACATGAATGACCCAGCCCTCAGACTTGCGTGTGCGGCAAGGGTCACAACGCCTCAGAAGGGAGAATACATGAATGTCCCAGCCCTCAGACTTGTGTGTGCGGCAAGGGTCACAGCGCCTCAGACTGGAGAATACATGAATGACCCAGCCCTCAGACTTGCGTGTCCGGCAAGGGTCACAGCCCCTCAGACTGGAGAATACATGAATGACCCAAGCCCTCAGACTTGCGTGTGCGGCAAGGGTTACAGCGCCTCAGACTGGAGAATACATGAATGACCCAAGCCCTCAAATTTGCGTGTGCGGCAAGGGTCACAGCGCCTAAGACTGGAGAATACATGAATGACCCAAGCCCTCAGACTTGCGTGAGCAGCAAGGGCCCCAGCGCCTCAGACTGGAGAACACATGAATGACCCAGCCCTCAGACTTGCGTGTGTGGCAAGGGTCCCAGCGCCTCAGACTGGAGAATATATGAATGACCCAGACCTCAGACTTGCGTGTGCGGCAAGGGTCCCAGCGCCTCAGACTGGAGAATACAAGAATGACCCAGCCCTCCGACTTGCGTGTGCTGCAAGGGTCCCAGCGCCTCAGACTGGAGAATACATGAATGACTCAGCCCTCAGACTTGCGTGTGCGGCAAGGGTCCCAGCGCCTCAGACTGGAGAATACATGAATGACCCAGCCCTCAGACCTGCGTGCGGCAAGGGTCCCAGCGCCTCAGACTGGAGAATACATGAATGACCCAGCCCTCAGACTTGCGTGTGCGGCAAGGGCCCAGCGCCTCAGATAGGAGAATACATGAATGACCCAGCCCTCAGACTTGCGTGTGCGGCAAGGGCCCAGCGCCTCAGACAGGAGAATACATGAATGACCCATCCCTCAGACTTGCGTGTGCGGCAAGGGTCACAGCGCCTCAGACGGGAGAATACATGAATGACGCAGCCTTCAGACTTGCGTGTGCGGCAAGGGTCACAGCGCCACAGACTGGAGAATGCATGAATGACCCATCCCTCAGACTTGCGTGTGCGGCAAGTGTCACAGCGCCTCAGACGGGAGAATACATGAATGACCCAGCCCTCAGACTTGCGTGTGCGGCAAGGTTCACAGCGCCTCAGACGGGAGAATACATGAATGACCCAGCCCTCAGACTTGCGTGTGCGGCAAGGGTCACCGCGCCTCAGACTGGATAATACAGGAATGACCCAAGCCCTCAGACTTGCGTGCGCGGCAAGGGTCACAGTGCCTCAGACTGGATAATACATGAATGACCCAGCCCTCAGACTTGCGTGTGCGGCAAGGGTCACAGCGCCTCAGAAGGGAGATTACATGAATGACCCAGCCCTCGGACTTGCGTATGCGGCAAGGGTCCCAGCGCCTCAGACTGGAGAATACATGAATGACCCAGCCCTCAGACTTGCTTGTGCTGCAAGGGTCCCAGCGCCTCAGACTGGAGAATACATGAATGACCCAGCCCTCAGACTTGCGTGTGCGGCAAGGGTCACAGCGCCTCAGACTGGATAATACATGAATGACCCAAGCCCTCAGACTTGCATGTGCGGCAAGGGTCACAGTGCCTCAGACGGGAGAATACATGAATGACCCAGCCCTCAGACTTGCGTGTGCGGCAAGGGTCACAACGCCTCAGAAGGGAGAATACATGAATGACCCAGCCCTCAGACTTGCGTGTGCGGCAAGGGTCACAGCGCCTCAGACTGGAGAATACATGAATGACCCAGCCCTCAGACTTGCGTGTCCGGCAAGGGTCACAGCCCCTCAGACTGGAGAATACATGAATAACCCAAGCCCTCAGACTTGCGTGTGCGGCAAGGGTTACAGCGCCTCAGACTGGAGAATACATGAATGACCCAAGCCCTCAAATTTGCGTGTGCGGCAAGGGTCACAGCGCCTAAGACTGGAGAATACATGAATGACCCAAGCCCTCAGACTTACGTGTGCGGCAATGGTCACAGCGCCTCATACTGGAGAATACATGAATGACCCAAGCCCTCAGACTTGCGTGTGCGGCAAGGGTCACAGCGCCTCAGATTGGAGAACACATGAATGACCCAAGCCCTCAGACTTGCGTGTGCAGCAAGAGTCACAGCGCCTCAGACTGGAGAACACATGAATGACCCAAGCCCTCAGACTTGCGTGTGCGGCAAGGGCCCCAGCGCCTCAGACTGGAGAACCCTTGAATGACACAAGCACCCAGACTTGGGTGTGCGGCAAGGGCCCCAGCGCCTCAGACTGGAGAACACATGAATGACCCAGCCCTCAGACTTGCGTATGCGAAAAGGGCCCCAGTGCCTCAGACTGGAGAATACATGAATGACCCAGCCCTCAGACTTGCGTGTGCGGCAAGGGTCCCAGCGCCTCAGACTGGAGAATCCATGGATGACCCAGCCCTCAGACTTGCGTGTGCGGCAAGGGTCCCAGCGCCTCAGACTGGAGAATACATGAACGACCCAGCCCTCAGACTTGCGTGTGCGGCAAGGGTCCCAGCGCCTCAGACTGGAGAATACATGAATGACCCAGCCCTCAGACTTGCGTGTGCGGCAAGGGTCCCAGCGCCTCAGACTGGAGAATACATGAATGACCCAGCCCTCAGACTTGCGTGTGCGGCAAGGGTCCCAGCGCCTCAGACTGGAGAATACATGAATGACACAGCCCTCAGACTTGCGTGTGCGGCAAGGGTCACAGCGCCTCAGACTGGAGAAGTCATGAATGACCCAGCCCTCAGACTTGCATGTGCGCAAGGGTCACAGTGCCTCAGACGGGAGAATACATGAATGACCCAGCCCTCAGACTTGCATGTGCGGCAAGGGTCACAGAGCCTCAGAAGGGAGAATACATGAATGACCCAGCCCTCAGACTTGCGTGTGCGGCAAGGGTCACAGCGCCTCAGACAGGAGAATACATGAATGTCCCAGCCCTCAGACTTGCGTGTGCGGCAAGGTTCACAGCGCCTCAGATGGGAGAATACATGATTGACCCAGCCCTCAGACTTGCGTGTGCGGCAAGGGTCACAGCGCCTCAGACGGGAGAATACATGAATTACCCAGCCCTCAGACATGCATGTGCGGCAAGGGTCACAACGCCTCAGAAGGGAGAATACATGAATGTCCCAGCCCTCAGACTTGTGTGTGCAGCAAGGGTCACAGTGCCTCAGACTGGAGAATACATGAATGACCCAGCCCTCAGACTTGCGTGTCCGGCAAGGGTCACAGCCCCTCAGACTGGAGAATACATGAATGACCCAAGCCCTCAGACTTGCGTGTGCGGCAAGGGTTACAGCGCCTCAGACTGGAGAATACATGAATGACCCAAGCCCTCAAATTTGCGTGTGCGGCAAGGGTCACAGCGCCTAAGACTGGAGAATACATGAATGACCCAAGCCCTCAGACTTGCGTGTGTAGCAAGGGCCCCAGCGCCTCAGACTGGAGAACACATGAATGACCCAGCCCTCAGACTTGCGTGTGTGGCAAGGGTCCCAGCGCCTCAGACTGGAGAATACATGAATGACCCAGACCTCAGACTTGCGTGTGCGGCAAGGGTCCCAGCGCCTCAGACTGGAGAATACAAGAATGACCCAGCCCTCCGACTTGCGTGTGCTGCAAGGGTCCCAGCGCCTCAGACTGGAGAATACATGAATGACTCAGCCCTCAGACTTGCGTGTGCGGCAAGGGTCCCAGCGCCTCAGACTGGAGAATACATGAATGACCCAGCCCTCAGACCTGCGTGCGGCAAGGGTCCCAGCGCCTCAGACTGGAGAATACATGAATGACCCAGCCCTCAGACTTGCGTGTGCGGCAAGGGCCCAGCGCCTCAGATAGGAGAATACATGAATGACCCAGCCCTCAGACTTGCGTGTGCGGCAAGGGCCCAGCGCCTCAGACAGGAGAATACATGAATGACCCAGCCCTCAGACTTGCGTGTGCGGCAAGGGTCACAGTGCCTCAGACGGGAGAATACATGAATGACGCAGCCCTCAGACTTGCGTGTGCGGCAAGGGTCACAGCGCCACAGACTGGAGAATGCATGAATGACCCAGCCCTCAGACTTGCGTGTGCGGCAAGTGTCACAGCGCCTCAGACGGAAGAATACATGAATGACCCAGCCCTCAGACTTGCGTGTGCGGCAAGGTTCACAGCGCCTCAGACGGGAGAATACATGAATGACCCAGCCCTCAGACTTGCGTGTGCGGCAAGGGTCACAGCGCCTCAGACTGGATAATACATGAATGACCCAAGCCCTCAGACTTGCGTGCACGGCAAGGGTCACAGTGCCTCAGACTGGATAATACATGAATGACCCAGCCCTCAGACTTGCGTGTGCGGCAAGGGTCACAGCGCCTCAGAAGGGAGATTACATGAATGACCCAGCCCTCGGACTTGCGTATGCGGCAAGGGTCCCAGCGCCTCAGACTGGAGAATACATGAATGACCCAGCCCTCAGACTTGCTTGTGCTGCAAGGGTCCCAGCGCCTCAGACTGGAGAATACATGAATGACCCAGCCCTCAGACTTGCGTGTGCGGCAAGGGTCACAGCGCCTCAGACTGGATAATACATGAATGACCCAAGCCCTCAGACATGCATGTGCGGCAAGGGTCACAGTGCCTCAGACGGGAGAATAAATGAATGACCCAGCCCTCAGACTTGCGTGTGCGGCAAGGGTCACAACGCCTCAGAAGGGAGAATACATGAATGACCCAGCCCTCAGACTTGCGTGTGCGGCAAGGGTCACAGCGCCTCAGACTGGAGAATACATGAATGACCCAGCCCTCAGACTTGCGTGTCCGGCAAGGGTCACAGCCCCTCAGACTGGAGAATACATGAATGACCCAAGCCCTCAGACTTGCGTGTGCGGCAAGGGTTACAGCGCCTCAGACTGGAGAATACATGAATGACCCAAGCCCTCAAATTTGCGTGTGCGGCAAGGGTCACAGCGCCTAAGACTGGAGAATACATGAATGACCCAAGCCCTCAGACTTACGTGTGCGGCAATGGTCACAGCGCCTCATACTGGAGAATACATGAATGACCCAAGCCCTCAGACTTGCGTGTGCGGCAAGGGTCACAGCGCCTCAGATTGGAGAACACATGAATGACCCAAGCCCTCAGACTTGCGTGTGCAGCAAGAGTCACAGCGCCTCAGACTGGAGAACACATGAATGACCCAAGCCCTCAGACTTGCGTGTGCGGCAAGGGCCCCAGCGCCTCAGACTGGAGAACCCTTGAATGACACAAGCACCCAGACTTGGGTGTGCGGCAAGGGCCCCAGCGCCTCAGACTGGAGAACACATGAATGACCCAGCCCTCAGACTTGCGTATGCGAAAAGGGCCCCAGCGCCTCAGACTGGAGAATACATGAATGACCCAGCCCTCAGACTTGCGTGTGCGGCAAGGGTCCCAGCGCCTCAGACTGGAGAATCCATGGATGACCCAGCCCTCAGACTTGCGTGTGCGGCAAGGGTCCCAGCGCCTCAGACTGGAGAATACATGAACGACCCAGCCCTCAGACTTGCATGTGCGCAAGGGTCACAGTGCCTCAGACGGGAGAAAACATGAATGACCCACCCCTCAGACTTGCATGTGCGGCAAGGGTCACAGAGCCTCAGAAGGGAGAATACATGAATGACCCAGCCCTCAGACTTGCGTGTGCGGCAAGGGTCACAGTGCCTCAGACGGGAGAATACATGAATGACCCAGCCCTCAGACTTGCGTGTGCGGCAAGGGTCACAACGCCTCAGAAGGGAGAATACATGAATGACCCAGCCCTCAGACTTGCGTGTGCGGCAAGGGTCACAGCGCCTCAGACTGGAGAATACATGAATGACCCAGCCCTCAGACTTGCGTGTCCGGCAAGGGTCACAGCCCCTCAGACTGGAGAATACATGAATAACCCAAGCCCTCAGACTTGCGTGTGCGGCAAGGGTTACAGCGCCTCAGACTGGAGAATACATGAATGACCCAAGCCCTCAAATTTGCGTGTGCGGCAAGGGTCACAGCGCCTAAGACTGGAGAATACATGAATGACCCAAGCCCTCAGACTTACGTGTGCGGCAATGGTCACAGCGCCTCATACTGGAGAATACATGAATGACCCAAGCCCTCAGACTTGCGTATGCGGCAAGGGTCACAGCGCCTCAGATTGGAGAACACATGAATGACCCAAGCCCTCAGACTTGCGTGTGCAGCAAGAGTCACAGCGCCTCAGACTGGAGAACACATGAATGACCCAAGCCCTCAGACTTGCGTGTGCGGCAAGGGCCCCAGCGCCTCAGACTGGAGAACCCTTGAATGACACAAGCACCCAGACTTGGGTGTGCGGCAAGGGCCCCAGCGCCTCAGACTGGAGAACACATGAATGACCCAGCCCTCAGACTTGCGTATGCGAAAAGGGCCCCAGTGCCTGAGACTGGAGAATACATGAATGACCCAGCCCTCAGACTTGCGTGTGCGGCAAGGGTCACAGCGCCTCAGACTGGAGAATCCATGGATGACCCCGCCCTCAGACTTGCGTGTGCGGCAAGGGTCCCAGCGCCTCAGACTGGAGAATACATGAACGACCCAGCCCTCAGACTTGCGTGTGCGGCAAGGGTCCCAGCGCCTCAGACTGGAGAATACATGAATGACCCAGCCCTCAGACTTGCGTGTGCGGCAAGGGTCCCAGTGCCTCAGACTGGAGAATACATGAATGACCCAGCCCTCAGACTTGCGTGTGCGGCAAGGGTCCCAGCGCCTCAGACTGGAGAATACATGAATGACACAGCCCTCAGACTTGCATGTGCGCAAGGGTCACAGTGCCTCAGACGGGAGAATACATGAATGACCCAGCCCTCAGACTTGCATGTGCGGCAAGGGTCACAGAGCCTCAGAAGGGAGAATACATGAATGACCCAGCCCTCAGACTTGCGTGTGCGGCAAGGGTCACAGCGCCTCAGACAGGAGAATACATGAATGTCCCAGCCCTCAGACTTGCGTGTGCGGCAAGGTTCACAGCGCCTCAGATGGGAGAATACATGATTGACCCAGCCCTCAGACTTGCGTGTGCGGCAAGGGTCACAGCGCCTCAGACGGGAGAATACATGAATTACCCAGCCCTCAGACATGCATGTGCGGCAAGGGTCACAACGCCTCAGAAGGGAGAATACATGAATGTCCCAGCCCTCAGACTTGTGTGTGCAGCAAGGGTCACAGTGCCTCAGACTGGAGAATACATGAATGACCCAGCCCTCAGACTTGCGTGTCCGGCAAGGGTCACAGCCCCTCAGACTGGAGAATACATGAATGACCCAAGCCCTCAGACTTGCGTGTGCGGCAAGGGTTACAGCGCCTCAGACTGGAGAATACATGAATGACCCAAGCCCTCAAATTTGCGTGTGCGGCAAGGGTCACAGCGCCTAAGACTGGAGAATACATGAATGACCCAAGCCCTCAGACTTGCGTGTGTAGCAAGGGCCCCAGCGCCTCAGACTGGAGAACACATGAATGACCCAGCCCTCAGACTTGCGTGTGTGGCAAGGGTCCCAGCGCCTCAGACTGGAGAATACATGAATGACCCAGACCTCAGACTTGCGTGTGCGGCAAGGGTCCCAGCGCCTCAGACTGGAGAATACAAGAATGACCCAGCCCTCCGACTTGCGTGTGCTGCAAGGGTCCCAGCGCCTCAGACTGGAGAATACATGAATGACTCAGCCCTCAGACTTGCGTGTGCGGCAAGGGTCCCAGCGCCTCAGACTGGAGAATACATGAATGACCCAGCCCTCAGACCTGCGTGCGGCAAGGGTCCCAGCGCCTCAGACTGGAGAATACATGAATGACCCAGCCCTCAGACTTGCGTGTGCGGCAAGGGCCCAGCGCCTCAGATAGGAGAATACATGAATGACCCAGCCCTCAGACTTGCGTGTGCGGCAAGGGCCCAGCGCCTCAGACAGGAGAATACATGAATGACCCAGCCCTCAGACTTGCGTGTGCGGCAAGGGTCACAGCGCCTCAGACGGGAGAATACATGAATGACGCAGCCCTCAGACTTGCGTGTGCGGCAAGGGTCACAGCGCCACAGACTGGAGAATGCATGAATGACCCAGCCCTCAGACTTGCGTGTGCGGCAAGTGTCACAGCGCCTCAGACGGAAGAATACATGAATGACCCAGCCCTCAGACTTGCGTGTGCGGCAAGGTTCACAGCGCCTCAGACGGGAGAATACATGAATGACCCAGCCCTCAGACTTGCGTGTGCGGCAAGGGTCACAGCGCCTCAGACTGGATAATACATGAATGACCCAAGCCCTCAGACTTGCGTGCACGGCAAGGGTCACAGTGCCTCAGACTGGATAATACATGAATGACCCAGCCCTCAGACTTGCGTGTGCGGCAAGGGTCACAGCGCCTCAGAAGGGAGATTACATGAATGACCCAGCCCTCGGACTTGCGTATGCGGCAAGGGTCCCAGCGCCTCAGACTGGAGAATACATGAATGACCCAGCCCTCAGACTTGCTTGTGCTGCAAGGGTCCCAGCGCCTCAGACTGGAGAATACATGAATGACCCAGCCCTCAGACTTGCGTGTGCGGCAAGGGTCACAGCGCCTCAGACTGGATAATACATGAATGACCCAAGCCCTCAGACATGCATGTGCGGCAAGGGTCACAGTGCCTCAGACGGGAGAATAAATGAATGACCCAGCCCTCAGACTTGCGTGTGCGGCAAGGGTCACAACGCCTCAGAAGGGAGAATACATGAATGACCCAGCCCTCAGACTTGCGTGTGCGGCAAGGGTCACAGCGCCTCAGACTGGAGAATACATGAATGACCCAGCCCTCAGACTTGCGTGTCCGGCAAGGGTCACAGCCCCTCAGACTGGAGAATACATGAATGACCCAAGCCCTCAGACTTGCGTGTGCGGCAAGGGTTACAGCGCCTCAGACTGGAGAATACATGAATGACCCAAGCCCTCAAATTTGCGTGTGCGGCAAGGGTCACAGCGCCTAAGACTGGAGAATACATGAATGACCCAAGCCCTCAGACTTACGTGTGCGGCAATGGTCACAGCGCCTCATACTGGAGAATACATGAATGACCCAAGCCCTCAGACTTGCGTGTGCGGCAAGGGTCACAGCGCCTCAGATTGGAGAACACATGAATGACCCAAGCCCTCAGACTTGCGTGTGCAGCAAGAGTCACAGCGCCTCAGACTGGAGAACACATGAATGACCCAAGCCCTTAGACTTGCGTGTGCGGCAAGGGCCCCAGCGCCTCAGACTGGAGAACCCTTGAATGACACAAGCACCCAGACTTGGGTGTGCGGCAAGGGCCCCAGCGCCTCAGACTGGAGAACACATGAATGACCCAGCCCTCAGACTTGCGTATGCGAAAAGGGCCCCAGCGCCTCAGACTGGAGAATACATGAATGACCCAGCCCTCAGACTTGCGTGTGCGGCAAGGGTCCCAGCGCCTCAGACTGGAGAATCCATGGATGACCCAGCCCTCAGACTTGCGTGTGCGGCAAGGGTCCCAGCGCCTCAGACTGGAGAATACATGAACGACCCAGCCCTCAGACTTGCATGTGCGCAAGGGTCACAGTGCCTCAGACGGGAGAAAACATGAATGACCCACCCCTCAGACTTGCATGTGCGGCAAGGGTCACAGAGCCTCAGAAGGGAGAATACATGAATGACCCAGCCCTCAGACTTGCGTGTGCGGCAAGGGTCACAGCGCCTCAGACAGGAGAATACATGAATGTCCCAGCCCTCAGACTTGCGTGTGCGGCAAGGTTCACAGCGCCTCAGATGGGAGAATACATGATTGACCCAGCCCTCAGACTTGCGTGTGCGGCAAGGGTCACAGCGCCTCAGACGGGAGAATACATGAATTACCCAGCCCTCAGACATGCATGTGCGGCAAGGGTCACAACGCCTCAGAAGGGAGAATACATGAATGTCCCAGCCCTCAGACTTGTGTGTGCGGCAAGGGTCACAGTGCCTCAGACTGGAGAATACATGAATGACCCAGCCCTCAGACTTGCGTGTCCGGCAAGGGTCACAGCCCCTCAGACTGGAGAATACATGAATGACCCAAGCCCTCAGACTTGCGTGTGCGGCAAGGGTTACAGCGCCTCAGACTGGAGAATACATGAATGACCCAAGCCCTCAAATTTGCGTGTGCGGCAAGGGTCACAGCGCCTAAGACTGGAGAATACATGAATGACCCAAGCCCTCAGACTTGCGTGTGTAGCAAGGGCCCCAGCGCCTCAGACTGGAGAACACATGAATGACCCAGCCCTCAGACTTGCGTGTGTGGCAAGGGTCCCAGCGCCTCAGACTGGAGAATACATGAATGACCCAGACCTCAGACTTGCGTGTGCGGCAAGGGTCCCAGCGCCTCAGACTGGAGAATACAAGAATGACCCAGCCCTCCGACTTGCGTGTGCTGCAAGGGTCCCAGCGCCTCAGACTGGAGAATACATGAATGACTCAGCCCTCAGACTTGCGTGTGCGGCAAGGGTCCCAGCGCCTCAGACTGGAGAATACATGAATGACCCAGCCCTCAGACCTGCGTGCGGCAAGGGTCCCAGCGCCTCAGACTGGAGAATACATGAATGACCCAGCCCTCAGACTTGCGTGTGCGGCAAGGGCCCAGCGCCTCAGATAGGAGAATACATGAATGACCCAGCCCTCAGACTTGCGTGTGCGGCAAGGGCCCAGCGCCTCAGACAGGAGAATACATGAATGACCCAGCCCTCAGACTTGCGTGTGCGGCAAGGGTCACAGCGCCTCAGACGGGAGAATACATGAATGACGCAGCCCTCAGACTTGCGTGTGCGGCAAGGGTCACAGCGCCACAGACTGGAGAATGCATGAATGACCCAGCCCTCAGACTTGCGTGTGCGGCAAGTGTCACAGCGCCTCAGACGGAAGAATACATGAATGACCCAGCCCTCAGACTTGCGTGTGCGGCAAGGTTCACAGCTCCTCAGACGGGAGAATACATGAATGACCCAGCCCTCAGACTTGCGTGTGCGGCAAGGGTCACAGCGCCTCAGACTGGATAATACATGAATGACCCAAGCCCTCAGACTTGCGTGCACGGCAAGGGTCACAGTGCCTCAGACTGGATAATACATGAATGACCCAGCCCTCAGACTTGCGTGTGCGGCAAGGGTCACAGCGCCTCAGAAGGGAGATTACATGAATGACCCAGCCCTCGGACTTGCGTATGCGGCAAGGGTCCCAGCGCCTCAGACTGGAGAATACATGAATGACCCAGCCCTCAGACTTGCTTGTGCTGCAAGGGTCCCAGCGCCTCAGACTGGAGAATACATGAATGACCCAGCCCTCAGACTTGCGTGTGCGGCAAGGGTCACAGCGCCTCAGACTGGATAATACATGAATGACCCAAGCCCTCAGACATGCATGTGCGGCAAGGGTCACAGTGCCTCAGACGGGAGAATAAATGAATG
Source organism: Lissotriton helveticus (assembly GCF_964261635.1). Classification (NCBI taxonomy): domain Eukaryota; kingdom Metazoa; phylum Chordata; class Amphibia; order Caudata; family Salamandridae; genus Lissotriton; species Lissotriton helveticus. The sequence continues at coordinate 87,472,934 of NC_136057.1, forward strand.
ACCCAGCCCTCAGACTTGCGTGTGCGGCAAGGGTCACAACGCCTCAGAAGGGAGAATACATGAATGACCCAGCCCTCAGACTTGCGTGTGCGGCAAGGGTCACAGCGCCTCAGACTGGAGAATACATGAATGACCCAGCCCTCAGACTTGCGTGTCCGGCAAGGGTCACAGCCCCTCAGACTGGAGAATACATGAATGACCCAAGCCCTCAGACTTGCGTGTGCGGCAAGGGTTACAGCGCCTCAGACTGGAGAATACATGAATGACCCAAGCCCTCAAATTTGCGTGTGCGGCAAGGGTCACAGCGCCTAAGACTGGAGAATACATGAATGACCCAAGCCCTCAGACTTACGTGTGCGGCAATGGTCACAGCGCCTCATACTGGAGAATACATGAATGACCCAAGCCCTCAGACTTGCGTGTGCGGCAAGGGTCACAGCGCCTCAGATTGGAGAACACATGAATGACCCAAGCCCTCAGACTTGCGTGTGCAGCAAGAGTCACAGCGCCTCAGACTGGAGAACACATGAATGACCCAAGCCCTCAGACTTGCGTGTGCGGCAAGGGCCCCAGCGCCTCAGACTGGAGAACCCTTGAATGACACAAGCACCCAGACTTGGGTGTGCGGCAAGGGCCCCAGCGCCTCAGACTGGAGAACACATGAATGACCCAGCCCTCAGACTTGCGTATGCGAAAAGGGCCCCAGCGCCTCAGACTGGAGAATACATGAATGACCCAGCCCTCAGACTTGCGTGTGCGGCAAGGGTCCCAGCGCCTCAGACTGGAGAATCCATGGATGACCCAGCCCTCAGACTTGCGTGTGCGGCAAGGGTCCCAGCGCCTCAGACTGGAGAATACATGAACGACCCAGCCCTCAGACTTGCGTGTGCGGCAAGGGTCCCAGCGCCTCAGACTGGAGAATACATGAATGACCCAGCCCTCAGACTTGCGTGTGCGGCAAGGGTCCCAGCGCCTCAGACTGGAGAATACATGAATGACCCAGCCCTCAGACTTGCGTGTGCGGCAAGGGTCCCAGCGCCTCAGACTGGAGAATACATGAATGACACAGCCCTCAGACTTGCGTGTGCGGCAAGGGTCACAGCGCCTCAGACTGGAGAAGACATGAATGACCCAGCCCTCAGACTTGCATGTGTGCAAGGGTCACAGTGCCTCAGACGGGAGAATACATGAATGACCCAGCCCTCAGACTTGCATGTGCGGCAAGGGTCACAGAGCCTCAGAAGGGAGAATACATGAATGACCCAGCCCTCAGACTTGCGTGTGCGGCAAGGGTCACAGCGCCTCAGACGGGAGAATACATGAATGTCCCAGCCCTCAGACTTGCGTGTGCGGCAAGGTTCACAGCGCCTCAGACGGGAGAATACATGATTGACCCAGCCCTCAGACTTGCGTGTGCGGCAAGGGTCACAGCGCCTCAGACGGGAGAATACATGAATTACCCAGCCCTAAGACTTGCGTGTGCGGCAAGGGTCACAACGCCTCAGAAGGGAGAATACATGAATGTCCCAGCCCTCAGACTTGTGTGTGCGGCAAGGGTCACAGCGCCTCAGACTGGAGAATACATGAATGACCCAGCCCTCAGACTTGCGTGTCCGGCAAGGGTCACAGCCCCTCAGACTGGAGAATACATGAATGACCCAAGCCCTCAGACTTGCAAGTGCGGCAAGGGTTACAGCGCCTCAGACTGGAGAATACATGAATGACCCAAGCCCTCAAATTTGCGTGTGTGGCAAGGGTCACAGCGCCTAAGACTGGAGAATACATGAATGACCCAAGCCCTCAGACTTGCGTGTGCAGCAAGGGCCCCAGCGCCTCAGACTGGAGAACACATGAATGACCCAGCCCTCAGACTTGCGTGTGTGGCAAGGGTCCCAGCGCCTCAGACTGGAGAATACATGAATGACCCAGACCTCAGACTTGCGTGTGCGGCAAGGGTCCCAGCGCCTCAGACTGGAGAATACAAGAATGACCCAGCCCTCCGACTTGCGTGTGCTGCAAGGGTCCCAGCGCCTCAGACTGGAGAATACATGAATGACTCAGCCCTCAGACTTGCGTGTGCGGCAAGGGTCCCAGCGCCTCAGACTGGAGAATACATGAATGACCCAGCCCTCAGACCTGCGTGCGGCAAGGGTCCCAGCGCCTCAGACTGGAGAATACATGAATGACCCAGCCCTCAGACTTGCGTGTGCGGCAAGGGCCCAGCGCCTCAGATAGGAGAATACATGAATGACCCAGCCCTCAGACTTGCGTGTGCGGCAAGGGCCCAGCGCCTCAGACAGGAGAATACATGAATGACCCAGCCCTCAGACTTGCGTGTGCGGCAAGGGTCACAGCGCCTCAGACGGGAGAATACATGAATGACGCAGCCCTCAGATTTGCGTGTGCGGCAAGGGTCACAGCGCCACAGACTGGAGAATGCATGAATGACCCAGCCCTCAGACTTGCGTGTGCGGCAAGTGTCACAGCGCCTCAGACGGGAGAATACATGAATGACCCAGCCCTCAGACTTGCGTGTGCGGCAAGGTTCACAGCGCCTCAGACGGGAGAATACATGAATGACTCAGCCCTCAGACTTGCGTGTGCGGCAAGGGTCACAGCGCCTCAGACTGGATAATACATGAATAACCCAAGCCCTCAGACTTGCGCGAGCGGCAAGGGTCACAGTGCCTCAGACTGGATAATACATGAATGACCCAGCCCTCAGACTTGCGTGTGCGGCAAGGGTCACAGCGCCTCAGAAGGGAGATTACATGAATGACCCAGCCCTCGGACTTGCGTATGCGGCAAGGGTCCCAGCGCCTCAGACTGGAGAATACATGAATGACCCAGCCCTCAGACTTGCTTGTGCTGCAAGGGTCCCAGCGCCTCAGACTGGAGAATACATGAATGACCCAGCCCTTAGACTTGCGTGTGCGGCAAGGGTCACAGCGCCTCAGACTGGATAATACATGAATGACCCAAGCCCTCAGACTTGCATGTGCGGCAAGGGTCACAGTGCCTCAGACGGGAGAATACATGAATGACCCAGCCCTCAGACTTGCGTGTGCGGCAAGGGTCACAACGCCTCAGAAGGGAGAATACATGAATGACCCAGCCCTCAGACTTGCGTGTGCGGCAAGGGTCACAGCGCCTCAGACTGGAGAATACATGAATGACCCAGCCCTCAGACTTGCGTGTCCGGCAAGGGTCACAGCCCCTCAGACTGGAGAATACATGAATGACCCAAGCCCTCAGACTTGCGTGTGTGGCAAGGGTTACAGCGCCTCAGACTGGAGAATACATGAATGACCCAAGCCCTCAAATTTGCGTGTGCGGCAAGGGTCACAGCGCCTAAGACTGGAGAATACATGAATGACCCAAGCCCTCAGACTTACGTGTGCGGCAATGGTCAGAGCGCCTCATACTGGAGAATACATGAATGACCCAAGCCCTCAGACTTGCGTGTGCGGCAAGGGTCACAGCGCCTCAGATTGGAGAACACATGAATGACCCAAGCCCTCAGACTTGTGTGTGCGGCAAGGGTCACAGTGCCTCAGACTGGAGAATACATGAATGACCCAGCCCTCAGACTTGCGTGTCCGGCAAGGGTCACAGCCCCTCAGACTGGAGAATACATGAATGACCCAAGCCCTCAGACTTGCAAGTGCGGCAAGGGTTACAGCGCCTCAGACTGGAGAATACATGAATGACCCAAGCCCTCAAATTTGCGTGTGTGGCAAGGGTCACAGCGCCTAAGACTGGAGAATACATGAATGACCCAAGCCCTCAGACTTGCGTGTGCAGCAAGGGCCCCAGCGCCTCAGACTGGAGAACACATGAATGACCCAGCCCTCAGACTTGCGTGTGTGGCAAGGGTCCCAGCGCCTCAGACTGGAGAATACATGAATGACCCAGACCTCAGACTTGCGTGTGCGGCAAGGGTCCCAGCGCCTCAGACTGGAGAATACAAGAATGACCCAGCCCTCCGACTTGCGTGTGCTGCAAGGGTCCCAGCGCCTCAGACTGGAGAATACATGAATGACTCAGCCCTCAGACTTGCGTGTGCGGCAAGGGTCCCAGCGCCTCAGACTGGAGAATACATGAATGACCCAGCCCTCAGACCTGCGTGCGGCAAGGGTCCCAGCGCCTCAGACTGGAGAATACATGAATGACCCAGCCCTCAGACTTGCGTGTGCGGCAAGGGCCCAGCGCCTCAGATAGGAGAATACATGAATGACCCAGCCCTCAGACTTGCGTGTGCGGCAAGGGCCCAGCGCCTCAGACAGGAGAATACATGAATGACCCAGCCCTCAGACTTGCGTGTGCGGCAAGGGTCACAGCGCCTCAGACGGGAGAATACATGAATGACGCAGCCCTCAGATTTGCGTGTGCGGCAAGGGTCACAGCGCCACAGACTGGAGAATGCATGAATGACCCAGCCCTCAGACTTGCGTGTGCGGCAAGTGTCACAGCGCCTCAGACGGGAGAATACATGAATGACCCAGCCCTCAGACTTGCGTGTGCGGCAAGGTTCACAGCGCCTCAGACGGGAGAATACATGAATGACCCAGCCCTCAGACTTGCGTGTGCGGCAAGGGTCACAGCGCCTCAGACTGGATAATACATGAATAACCCAAGCCCTCAGACTTGCGCGCGCGGCAAGGGTCACAGTGCCTCAGACTGGATAATACATGAATGACCCAGCCCTCAGACTTGCGTGTGCGGCAAGGGTCACAGCGCCTCAGAAGGGAGATTACATGAATGACCCAGCCCTCGGACTTGCGTATGCGGCAAGGGTCCCAGCGCCTCAGACTGGAGAATACATGAATGACCCAGCCCTCAGACTTGCTTGTGCTGCAAGGGTCCCAGCGCCTCAGACTGGAGAATACATGAATGACCCAGCCCTTAGACTTGCGTGTGCGGCAAGGGTCACAGCGCCTCAGACTGGATAATACATGAATGACCCAAGCCCTCAGACTTGCATGTGCGGCAAGGGTCACAGTGCCTCAGACGGGAGAATACATGAATGACCCAGCCCTCAGACTTGCGTGTGCGGCAAGGGTCACAACGCCTCAGAAGGGAGAATACATGAATGACCCAGCCCTCAGACTTGCGTGTGCGGCAAGGGTCACAGCGCCTCAGACTGGAGAATACATGAATGACCCAGCCCTCAGACTTGCGTGTCCGGCAAGGGTCACAGCCCCTCAGACTGGAGAATACATGAATGACCCAAGCCCTCAGACTTGCGTGTGTGGCAAGGGTTACAGCGCCTCAGACTGGAGAATACATGAATGACCCAAGCCCTCAAATTTGCGTGTGCGGCAAGGGTCACAGCGCCTAAGACTGGAGAATACATGAATGACCCAAGCCCTCAGACTTACGTGTGCGGCAATGGTCAGAGCGCCTCATACTGGAGAATACATGAATGACCCAAGCCCTCAGACTTGCGTGTGCGGCAAGGGTCACAGCGCCTCAGATTGGAGAACACATGAATGACCCAAGCCCTCAGACTTGCGTGTGCAGCAAGAGTCACAGCGCCTCAGACTGGAGAACACATGAATGACCCAAGCCCTCAGACTTGCGTGTGCGGCAAGGGCCCCAGCGCCTCAGACTGGAGAACCCTTGAATGACACAAGCACCCAGACTTGGGTGTGCGGCAAGGGCCCCAGCGCCTCAGACTGGAGAACACATGAATGACCCAGCCCTCAGACTTGCGTATGCGAAAAGGGCCCCAGCGCCTCAGACTGGAGAATACATGAATGACCCAGCCCTCAGACTTGCATGTGCGGCAAGGGTCCCAGCGCCTCAGACTGGAGAATCCATGGATGACCCAGCCCTCAGACTTGCGTGTGCGGCAAGGGTCCCAGCGCCTCATGGAGTTCTGGACTTTTTGGTTCCGTCCAGAGGTGTCAGGGATAACACCCGAAGACCCCGGAGTTCCACCTGTCTCGGTGCACAAACAAACAGAAACACGGACTTCTCGATGGTGGCGTCAAAGACCAAAGGTTTATTACTGCAGGGACACAGAAGTCGCAGAAACTACACATGGGCAGTATCTAGGAGCCTGTTCGATTTGTACAAAGAGGGTTGCTCCTTATATACTAAATATTGGGCTTCAGGCAAATTCTTTACATGTTACCACAGTTCTAAACATTCGTGTCTTAAACAATAAATATTTGGCGTTGCACAGGGATCGTCAACAGTATCTGATGTCAAAACATTACAAATGAGGGGTTCCCACTAGTCCATCATAATCCCATGTCAATTCTTCATTCAAGACCCGGACCGCCTCATCGTAAATTTCGTTACCTCCCCCTAATAAAGGCCCAGAAGGAAAGGAGCAGAGCCAGGTGCAGAAGAAAGAAAGACAGGATAAGAAATGTTTGTGGGTCGTAAATGGGTACGGTTACCAGCTTCGGCCGCCTAATCATGATCAGGCCAACGAACACAAGAACCAGAATAGCAGGACTGGCCTCAGGCTGGGGAGGCAGTTCCTGCCGAGTCATGCTGCTACAGCGTTGCTGGCCTAAGGTGCACGTGTCACTAGCAAGGTGAATCGCCGGTTAAAGCCTACGTGTCCTTTAAATGAACAAAAGAAAGAGGTCATTGCGTGTCCTATTGACTATGTGAGGGCAAGGAATACAAAATGGCTTCCGTGTTCTAAGATGGATGCCACGGGTAGACAGAAATGTGTTTGTAACTGGAGTGCTCTTGCTCGTAGCATAGCGAAAACACCAGGATATACTAAATGGATCATTTGCGGTTCACTGATACCAAAATTATGTATTTACGACAATGTTACAAACACGAGTAAAATCGTCACGGAACCTCAGACCCTCCTTTTGCCCTTACATAGGCAATTACTCAGTCTATATCAGAGCCAGAGTCTAATTCTATGCTCATTAGGTTAGTGACATGTTGTTGTATCATCATCCTGTCTCGTGCCTTTTCTCCTAATGCAGGTGGTTTTCTGAAACAGGTTGCAGCACAGAGGCTACACAGAGCGGGACCACATTGGATAATAAGACAGCACGAGAACAGCAATACTAGGATGACACCAATGACCATCAGAACCTTCCATCCCCACGCTGATACCAGAGTCCAAAACCACTCCATGAAGGACCAGTTTCCCTTATCTACGTGTATAGAGTCGGAAATCTTATGTAGCTTAGAGATTGCTTCATAGACTGTTGGAGCATTATTTGGAATAAAGACACAGCAGCTTGATTGGATCATTCTGCATACCCCACCTCGATCTGCAAGTATTACGTCTAGAACCATACGGTTCTGCAACGTCATGAGACGATCCGCCTGAAGCTCAGCTGTTAAGTTACTAAGGGCACCAGCAGTTTCTGTAATTGTAGATTCAACTACCCGTGTTAGTTGACGAAGGTTTCTACTATTGGCCATAGGCCCCCAAAACGGAAGAAAACCTTTGAAGAAGTCTCCAGCTTCTTGACCAGCGGTATCTTCCTTGCTGAAGACACCTCTTGCTACTCTGGTTTTGTGATAATCTGAAGAAGCAGTGTATGTCGGGGGTAACAATCGAGCAATATAACATGAACCTGAAAAGTCAGCAGGCAGCCATGTATATGCTCTGTCCTGACAAATGAAGTAGGTACCCCTAGCAGTCAGAAAGGCAGGGGAGGAGTTAGACGGAAATACGTAAGTCTCAACGCACTCACTCCTCCCTAGCTGAGCTCTCGGATTTCTCCCATTTCCTTGCAAACAGACCTGACCTCGGTGAGGCACGACCCAAACTGAAATGGAGCTTTTACGCTTGCTTTCTCCCAAACTAAGGCGATACTCTGTAGAGTTCCAACTCAAATACACCAGTAATTCATCTCTAGGATAAGATGGAGTATTATTGACGTCTTTAATCATATCAATAATTCCCTGGACTAAAGCTTTGTTGGCTGAGTTGTATTTAGTGGACCGTGGTGGACGCGGAGGATAGGTCTCAAGGGCATATGAAAAAATGGTCTGAAAGGCCTGAAATGATCCATTATAGCTGAAAGGCAAGACTAGATAGGGAATGCCTTTATCCATAGTGTGAGGTATCAAGCCACACACCCAGCAGTCTGTAGTATTAACTATCAGTTGGTGTTGATGCAAGAGCTGTACAAATGTATTGTTAATAAATTCTGAGCGTCGAGCTTGTTCGTGTTCAGGAAATGAGTGAAAAGAATGCATAGAAGAAACCGTAGAAGTAGTAGGATCAAGGGAAGGTACTGTAGTTACTGGCATAAAAATCAAATGTACACCAAAGACGATTCCACCCACCAACGTTATCAAAACAATTAAAAATGTAACTGCACATTGCATTAGAAAGCATTTGCTGTGTAGTATTCTGTACAGTCTATTTCTGCGAACATAAATTACATTTTCTCGTTGTAGCTCAGGAAGCTCCATCTTCTACGACCGTTCGCGACCACTGATGATGTGTACGTAGATGAAAATGCCTCTATCAGCCCTGGGAGTTCCCAGAACTAACAGAAAGATCGACCTTGTGTCTGACCCCCGCAGATTCAACTAGGCACACAGCCACGACCCTACGGCTACCCAGACGGCAAGGCAATTTTAAAACAAAAAGAAACAATACAAAGTATTAGCAAACTTCCCGGCTGGAGGCAATGTATAGCAAATTCAAATCTGAAAATAGGCAGTTTCCTGCTTTATTTGTCCATATTGCGAGAACGTAAGTTGTATCTCAGTTTTGCAGGAGCTGTCTGATCTGGAAACAATGTATTTTCAGCTAACGTTGCAATGTTCACGTTCGCAGATGGCAAATGTTCTTTTGGTGCAGATGGCAAATGTTCATTGGGTGTGGATGACAAATGTTCAGGGTTCAAAAGAGCAGTTTCAGGAGGAGAGTCAGAATTTGGTGAATCCGTGATCAGTTCTGCATCGCTGAAAGGTATGAACCTGGGGACTTGTTCCGTTTCAGAGGCACCGATTCCTTTCTTTACCCAGTTGTCGTAAGGAAGTGGCAGAGGCACACGTTTAGCATGTGTCGTATGGATCCAATTTTTCCTTCCGGCCACACGAATAGCAGTTCTCGTTGCTAGCAGGACTTGGAAAGGGCCAATGAATCTGGGCTGAAGATTTTTTGTTCTTGCAAAATTTCTGATGACCACCTGATCACCCGGTTTCAGCTGATGGCCTGGACTCTCCGGTGGCTTTGGCAATGCATCGAAAACCTGTTGGTGAATAAGACTCAATTTAGCAGTCAAGTCGAAAAGGTAATCAATTAACATTGGGTATTCCAGCTGCTTAAATTCTTTCGGTCTAGGTACCCCCCAAACATTTGCAGGACGGCCAAAAACTATTTCGTAAGGACTAAGCCCTACTCTAGAATGTACAGTTGCTCTTGTTGATAGCAAAGCCAGAGGCAATGCGTCTGGCCAGGACAAACCCGTGGATGCTTGTATCTTAGCGAGTTTCAGTTTAAGGGTGCCATTGTAACCCTCGACTAAACCCGCGGACTGGGGATGATTCGCACTATGAAATTTCTGTCTAATCCCTAGGCCGGCACACACACTCTGCATAACTTTCCCTACGAACTCACTTCCGTTGTCTGACCATACAATCCGTGGCATTCCGTATCTGGGGAAGTATTCTTTAAGAAGAATTTTGGCAGTGGATAAGGCAGTATTGTCCTTCAGTGGGTATGCTTCGATCCATCTGGAGAAAGCACAAACTACCACTAGGACGTATTTCAGATTATTGCAACGATCCATGTGAATGAAGTCTAGCTGGATCACCTCAAAGGGGCAGGAAGGAGGAGCGAAGTGACCTGCAGGTGTGGGGATTCCCTTGCCAGGATTATGCATCAAGCATACCATACAATTTCTCACCACTCTCTCTGCACACTTACTAATCCCGTCATTCTTCCAGACCGGGGCCAACATCTTACAAATCCCTTTTGAACTGATGTGCGCTGTTCCATGTGCCATCGTTACTACTGCAAGCACATACGCATCAGGCAACATCCAACGCTGTTGTTCCGACAAGTCAATCCAACACCCACTCGAGTCCAATTTACCCGTGCTCTCTCTCCATGCAAGTTTTTCCTCCTCAGTCGCCTCTTTCTGAATTTCCTTCACGCTTTCCACTGTGTTCTCACACATTCCAGACTCAGAAATCCATCTTGCAGACGTTGCAACATACATTCTACTCATCATATTTCTAGCTGTCTGTTTTGCGATCTCATCAGCAAAAGCATTCCCACGACCAACATCATCCGTGATTGCTTTATGAGCACTGCATTTCACAATCGCAACTTCAGTCGGCAAGGTTAGAGATTCCAACAAGTCATTAACTAGCTGACCATGTTGAATCTTAGTCCCATGGGACGTAATGAAACCTCTTTCTTTCCACAAACGGCCAAAACTATGGGCCACGCCGAACGCGTACTGACTATCTGTGAACACATTCACTCTCTTTCCCTTAGCTAAAACGCACGCTCTTGTTAGCGCGATCAATTCTGCAGCCTGGGCAGAATTCTGACTCACTCTTGCAGTCTCCACAATCGTACTCAAAGTTGTTACTGCATAAGCAGCAGTCACATCACCATTCTCCAATTTGAAGCAAGACCCGTCAACATACAACGTGCCATCTGGTTCTGACAACGGAGTGTCTTTTAGATCGATTCGTCCTTTTGTTTCTTCCTCAGTTTTGAAACAACAGTCGTGTGGTTCGGAATCACTCGACTCTTCGCTAGTCGGCAACAATGTTGCTGGATTCAATACATTGCATCTTTTGATCTGAATATGACTAGCTAACAGTGTCAGTTCATAACCTGATAATCTAGCACTGGTAAGGTGTTGCGTCTTGGTTCGGTTCATGAGTGTATCCACAGCATGAGGAACCATAACTACTAGCATGTTGTTCATTACTAAACCAGCAGATTGTCGAATGGAAGCTGCAGCTGCGGCTGTAGCTCTCAAGCAACTAGGCAATGCTCTAGCTACTGGATCTAATGTTGATGAAAAATACGCACAAGGGCGTTGTTTATCACCAAATTTCTGCGTCAAAACACTCAATGCACAACCTTCTCTCTCGTGGACATAGAGCGTGAATGGCTTACTGTAGTCGGGTGTACCCAATACAGGTGCTGAACACAGTGCATTTCGTAACTCAGAAAAATTCTGCTGACATTCAGCAGACCATGGTACCGGACTCGGAACACCTTTCCCAGTCAAGGCTACCAATGGTTTTGCTAGAAGAGAAAAATTTGGGATCCATTGCCTACAATATGAGGTAATACCCAAAAAGGCACGTACTTCTCTCTGCGTGCTAGGAACGTTCATCTGTGTAATTGCTTTTATTCTCTCTGGGGTCAACTTCCTTCCCTCCTTTGACAAGAGATGACCTAGGTAGGTCACTTCTTGGCAGCAGTATTGCATTTTTGAAGGTGACACCTTGTGATTCAAATCTGACAAGTGATGCAATAAAGAAATCGTAGCTGTTTTGCAAGTTTCCTTGTCATCGGCAGCCACTAGAAGATCATCGACATACTGTACTAAAGCAGAACCACTAGGAAGTACGAAGGAATCTAACTGGCTTTTTAATGCTTGACTGTAAATGGATGGGCTTTCACAATAACCTTGTGGAGCGCGTTTAAATCTAAAACTTCGTCCTCCTAGAGAGAAACCGAAGATATCTCTGCTTTCCTCGGCTATCGGAATGCTGAAAAAGGCATTTTTCAAGTCGACAACCGAAAACCATGCTGCTGTAGCAGGAATCAACGTTAACAATGCAGTAATGTCTGGAACCACAGGAAACTGTGGGATCACAATTTTATTAACCTCTCTGAGATCAAGTACGAACCTATATACTGGAGGCTTTGTAGGGTCAGTTCGTTTCAAAATAGGCAGTACAGGACTATTACAGACATTTCCTCTAGTCTCTTCTATAACGTCTTTCTTGATCAGGTCTTGTACTATCAGTAGGAGCGCACGCTCGCCTTCATTAGAGATTCTGTATTGTGGAATTCGTGGAAGTTTGACATTTGCTTTCAAAGTTACTACATAGGGTGGAATTTCCAATAGACCTACATCATTAGGGCCAGTCGCCCAAAGAGTATCAGGGAGTGAACGCAGCTCTGGTGGGAGCGCATCCATCGACAAGTACATCGGGGAGATTATTCTTTTACCCAACGTAAGCTGTACTCCTGCTGGAGAACAGTACAATGTCGCGTACAGGCGTTTTAACAAGTCTAAACCAAGCAGATTTTCGTTACAACCTGTCGTCAAAATCAGGGGTGCTTTCAATTGACGGGGTCCAACAGAAATAGACAAAGGACCAGAAACAGGGTTGTGAACAGGGGCGCCCGAAAAACCTACTGAAACGTTTGTTGAGCCGGACAAAGGTGCGCCAGGGAGTTTCGCATGTATGATAGAACTTTTTGCTGCACCAGTATCCAACAGAAACTGTTCGACTATACCTGATGTTGCTACTGCGACATAAGGGCCACTCTGATCTACTGGAACTGATACTACTCCCTCTCTTTGTCCATGGCTGTCCTAGTACTCATTTTGCTGAACTTCCTCACTAGCTTCATAATAGTCTTCGACATGATACTGTGGAGACCTATTCTGTTGGGCAGATTGTCCATTTCGCTGATCGAAATAATTAGAGGGGCGATCACTCGTCTGCGGAGGCATAGCACCTCGTCCTCGACCTCTAGAGTTTTGCATAGAACTACCACGACCTCCCTGAGCTGCCGCAGCATTATTTTGCGTTCGAACTGGACATTCACTTTTGTAATGACCTTCCTTTTTGCAATAAGCACATTGATTCCATTGGTATTGTGGCCTTTGAAAATTATAATCCGTTCTTTGATATGACCCTTGCTGCATATTAGTTTGATTCATGCGAGGCGGATAAGCTTGCTGTAAAAGTACTTTAGTTTTTAAATCTTTCGTCTTTTTATCTGATTTTTCCTTCTCTTCTTTATCCCTATTTTCATAGTACTGAGCAGTCGCAAGTATTTGCGCAGTCGTAGAGACAGCCCACGCACTTTCAGAATTCTTTAATTTACCACTAAGTTCTGGCAACAGATTGTGCACAAATTTATCAACAAATAATCTCTGGCCTCCTTCTGTGCTCATATCCTGACCACTATGATCCACGAAAGTCTCTTCGAATCTTGTGAAAAAGTCGGAGACGCTTTCGTCTTTCTTTTGTTTGCACGCGGACAATTTGTCCCAGTTAACGCGCAATGCTGGCATCAAGGTTTTCATTAAATCGATTATTCTACCAGGCAAATTAGCAATTAAAGGTTCAGGTTTGGAACCACCTATTTGTTGACCATCCGCTGCAATTATAGCTGCCCAGTCACCACCTAGGGCAACTGGATGATTCTCTTTACGAATTTTAGCCCAAATTGGTTGCGGTACTACATTACCAAATAGCAAATCTATGTCAGCAAGATTCAATACACAAGCGTCAACTGTTTGAGCCAACTCTTTGTAGTACCCTGCAGGATTTTTACGCGGATCTGGCAAGGCCTGTTTCACTGCTAATACTTCAGCTCGCTTCCATGGAATATGTATCCAGACTCTCTGGAATTGGGCCGGAGCGGCTGCAATACCAAGGTTTGCATTAGCTTGCACAGCTTCACGCCAAATTGGTGGAACCTCTCTCATTGGATACTGACGATTTCGTTTCGTACTACGTTTCTCTAATTCTCTCGGTGAACGAAGGGATGAGTCATTCCTATAACTTAAAATCAGTTCCATCGCTTCTTTTATATTTTGTCCAACTATCATACCTGCAGCAAACTCTTTCTGAACATTAATTAATTCTCCTAGATTTGATTCAGGGTCATCCTCTTCCAATTCTTCACGTAGAAGGAAACACATTTCATCGAACACATATCGTTGTGTCGGTTCGTTCCATTGCATAAATGTATCTAATACATTTTGTACATTATATCTCCCAACTTTCGAAACCCATCTAAGAGCAGTGGAATCTAATATTCCTCTTTCTTCAGTACTGGGAAGCTGACTACGTCTCTGTACAGAGTCAGAGGTAGGAGTCTTAATCAGAGTTTTATAGAAGGGAGATAGAATATTAGAGACAGAATCAGTGATTCTTCGACGAACAGAAAGCGGAGTCATAATATTAACAGAGGCAGTGAATAGAGTAGCAGTTGGAACAGATAGATCAGGAACAGCAGGAGTAGCAGGAAAAATAGCTTGCCCCGGAGTAGCAGGTGTGAGCGACACAGGCATAGGTAAAGAAGCCGGCAACCCTAGACGAGGGGTTGTCAAAGGAACATTAATATTGACCACAGGAGGTACAGGAACTTGATTCAGGGGAGCGGGAACAGGGACACCAGGTTGTCCAGCAACCGGTAATTGAACATTCGGTATAGGTGGAGCCGTAGCACCCTGTGCATACGGTGGGGGTGATCGTAACAAGTAAGACAACAGGGGATCCTTTTCAGGGTCCTCTACTATCTTAGCCGTACTCGATGGCAAAGCAGGATAGCACTTGTCTATCGCTAAGTTACGCTCTCTATCGGCCACCTCCATCGCTTTCTCAGACTCGTTGAGTTGCAGCTGTCTAGCAGACTGTTCTAAAGTCAACTCTTGCTCTTTCTGTTCTTTCTTCAACTTTTTAATTTCTCTCTGTTTAGATTCTTTTCGCCAATAACGGAAAGAATCAAACATTGCCGGCCGGGCTTTCTTCTTAAACAACCTTCTTTCTAGATTATCGAGAACTTCAGGTTCAAAACTACCATGTAGTGGCCAACTAAGGACACCATCTTTCTCTGTGTAGTGGATCCATATCTCGTTATAAGAGATAGGGCCCACACCAAACTTGCAATAAAGATCATAAAGGGGAGTTCCAATCGGAGGAACCAAACACGAGTCCTCCAACTGGGAATCACTGTTGCAACTAAAACAAGACAACATACAATTTTTCCGACTTACCATTTTATAATCCGGAACACAAAACAAACAAGACACAAACAGAAAAGATGCGCACTCGAACCAAGAACTTAGGCCTACCAGAACTGACAAATGTATCGATACCTGAACTGAACAGAATGATTATCGTAACCAGAATAACCAGTGATAACCTTACAGGACTGAACTGAACTGAGAACTAAAAGGATTACCCAAATAGGAGCAACCCTTACGAAATAACCAACTAGCAACCACTGAATACTTAACTGAGGCACTGAAGACGTCACCAAGGAGAAACCCGTCACGTTTCGCCGTACTGAGGACTGCACCTCGGGTCCAAGACAGGGCGACGGTCAAGGCAACGGACCACTGCAGCCGTCTGAACGGGAACCCTCGTGGAAGAGAACGTCGGGGCCACTTTTGCGATATGCCGGGATCGATGAAGTGGGGCGCCTCCCTCTGAAATCTTCACACGAAGCTCCTCGAACTCTTCAGGCTTTTGGACCGGTACCGAATGACGTCGCCCCACGTTGGGCGCCAATTGGAGTTCTGGACTTTTTGGTTCCGTCCAGAGGTGTCAGGGATAACACCCGAAGACCCCGGAGTTCCACCTGTCTCGGTGCACAAACAAACAGAAACACGGGCTTCTCGATGGTGGCGTCAAAGACCAAAGGTTTATTACTGCAGGGACACAGAAGTCGCAGAAACTACACATGGGCAGTATCTAGGAGCCTGTTCGATTTGTACAAAGAGGGTTGCTCCTTATATACTAAATATTGGGCTTCAGGCAAATTCTTTACATGTTACCACAGTTCTAAACATTCGTGTCTTAAACAATAAATATTTGGCGTTGCACAGGGATCGTCAACAGTATCTGATGTCAAAACATTACAAATGAGGGGTTCCCACTAGTCCATCATAATCCCATGTCAATTCTTCATTCAAGACCCGGACCGCCTCATCGTAAATTTCGTTACCTCCCCCTAATAAAGGCCCAGAAGGAAAGGAGCAGAGCCAGGTGCAGAAGAAAGAAAGACAGGATAAGAAATGTTTGTGGGTCGTAAATGGGTACGGTTACCAGCTTCGGCCGCCTAATCATGATCAGGCCAACGAACACAAGAACCAGAATAGCAGGACTGGCCTCAGGCTGGGGAGGCAGTTCCTGCCGAGTCATGCTGCTACAGCGTTGCTGGCCTAAGGTGCACGTGTCACTAGCAAGGTGAATCGCCGGTTAAAGCCTACGTGTCCTTTAAATGAACAAAAGAAAGAGGTCATTGCGTGTCCTATTGACTATGTGAGGGCAAGGAATACAAAATGGCTTCCGTGTTCTAAGATGGATGCCACGGGTAGACAGAAATGTGTTTGTAACTGGAGTGCTCTTGCTCGTAGCATAGCGAAAACACCAGGATATACTAAATGGATCATTTGCGGTTCACTGATACCAAAATTATGTATTTACGACAATGTTACAAACACGAGTAAAATCGTCACGGAACCTCACTCAGACTGGAGAATACATGAATGACCCAGCCCTCAGACTTGCGTGTGCGGCAAGGGTCCCAGCGCCTCAGACTGGAGAATACATGAATGACCCAGCCCTCAGACTTGCGTGTGCGGCAAGGGTCCCAGCGCCTCAGACTGGAGAATACATGAATGACCCAGCCCTCAGACTTGCGTGTGCGGCAAGGGTCCCAGCGCCTCAGACTGGAGAATACATGAATGACACAGCCCTCAGACTTGCGTGTGCGGCAAGGGTCACAGCGCCTCAGACTGGAGAAGACATGAATGACCCAGCCCTCAGACTTGCGTGTGCGGCAAGTGTCACAGCGCCTCAGACGGGAGAATACATGAATGACCCAGCCCTCAGACTTGCGTGTGCGGCAAGAATCACAGCGCCTCAGACGGGAGAATACATGAATGACCCAGCCCTCAGACTTGCGTGTGCGGCAAGGGTCACAGCGCCTCAGACTGGATAATACATGAATGACCCAAGCCCTCAGACTTGCGTGCGCGGCAAGGGTCACAGTGCCTCAGACTGGATAATACATGAATTACCCAGCCCTCAGACTTGCGTGTGCGGCAAGGGTCACAGCGCCTCAGAAGGGAGAATACATGAATGACCCAGCCCTCAGACTTGCGTATGCGGCAAGGGTCCCAGCGCCTCAGACTGGAGAATACATGAATGACCCAGCCCTCAGACTTGCTTGTGCTGCAAGGGTCCCAGCACCTCAAACTGGAGAATACATGAATGACCCAGCCCTCAGACTTGCGTGTGCGGCAAGGGTCATAGCGCCTCAGACTGGATAATACATGAATGACCCAAGCCCTCAGACTTGCATGTGCGGCAAGGGTCACAGTGCCTCAGATGGGAGAATACATGAATGACCCAGCCCTCAGACTTGTGTGTGCGGCAACGGTCACAATGCCTCAGAAGGTAGAATACATGAATGACCCAGCCCTCAGACTTGCGTGTGCGGCAAGGGTCACAGCGCCTCAGACTGGAGAATACATGAATGACCCAGCCCTCAGACTTGCGTGTCCAGCAAGGGTCACAGCCCCTCAGACTGGAGAATACATGAATGACCCAAGCCCTCAGACTTGCGTGTGCGGCAAGGGTTACAGCGGCTCAGACTGGAGAATACATGAATGACCCAAGCCCTCAGACTTGCGTGTGAGGCAAGGGTCACAGCGCCTCAGACTGGAGAATACATGAATGACCCAAGCCCTCAGACTTACGTGTGCGGCAATGGTCACAGCTCCTCATACTGGAGAATACATGAATGACCCAAGCCCTCAGACTTGCGTGTGCGGCAAGGGCCCCAGCGCCTCAGACTGGAAAACCCTTGAATGACACAAGAACCCAGACTTGGGTGTGCGGCAAGGGCCCCAGCGCCTCAGACTGGAGAACACATGAATGACCCAGCCCTCAGACTTGCGTATGCGGAAAGGGCCCCAGCGCCTCAGACTGGAGAATACATGAATGACCCGCCCTCAGACTTGCGTGTGCGGCAAGGGTCCCAGCGCCTCAGACTGGAGAATCCATGGATGACCCAGCCCTCAGACTTGCGTGTGTGGCAAGGGTCCCAGCGCCTCAGACTGGAGAATACATGAACGACCCAGCCCTCAGACATGCGTGTGCGGCAAGGGTCCCAGCGCCTCAGACTGGAGAATACATGAATGACCCAGCCCTCAGACTTGCGTGTGCGGCAAGGGCCCCAGCGCCTCAGACTGGAGAACCCTTGAATGACACAAACACTCAGACTTGGGTGTGCGGCAAGGGCCCCAGCGCCTCAGACTGGAGAACACATGAATGACCCAGCCCTCAGACTTGCATATGCGGAAAGGGCCCCAGCGCCTCAGACTGGAGTATACATGAATGACCCAGCCCTCAGACTTGCGTGTGTGGCAAGGGTCCCAGCGCCTCAGACTGTAGAATACATGAATGACCCAGCCCTCAGACTTGCGGGTGCGGCAAGGGTCCCAGCTCCTCAGACTGGAGAATACATGAATAACCCAGCCCTCAGAATTGCGTTTACGGCAAGGGTCCCAGCGCCTCAGACTGGAGAACACATGAATGACCCAGCCCTCAGACTTGCGTGTGCCGCAAGGGTCCCAGCGCCTCAGACTGGAGAATACATGAATGACCCAGCCCAAAGACTTGCGCGTGCGGCAAGGGTCCCAGCGCCTCAGACTGGAGAATACATGAATGACCCGGCCCTCAGACTTGCGTGTGCGGCAAGGGCCCCAGCGCCTCAGACTGGAGAACACATGAATGACCCAGCCCTCAGACTTGCGTGTGCGGCAAGGGTCCCAGCGCCTCAGACTGGAGAATACATGAACGACCCAGCCCTCAGACTTGCGTGTGCGGCAAGGGTCCCAGCGCCTCAGACTGGAGAATACATGAATGACCCAACCCTCAGACTTGCGTGTGCGGCAAGGGTCCCAGCGCCTCAGACTCGAGAATACATGAATGACCCAGCCCTCAGACTTGCGTGTGCGGCAAAGGTCCCAGCGCCTCAGACTGGAGAATACATGAATGACCCAGCCCTCAGACTTGGGTGTGCGGCAAGAGTCACAGCGCCTCAGACTGGAGAATACATGAATGACCCAGCCCTCAGACTTGCGTGTGCGGCAAGGGTCACAGCGCCTCAGACGGGAGAATACATGAATGACCCAGCCCTCAGACTTGCGTGTCCGGCAAGGGTCACAGCCCCTCAGACTGGAGAATACATGAATGACCCAAGCCCTCAGTCTTGCGTGTGCGGCAAGGGTTACAGCGCCTAAGACTGGAGAATACATCAATGACCCAAGCCCTCAGACTTGCATGTGCGGCAAGGGTCACAGCGATTCAGACTGGAGAATACATGAATGACCCAAGCCCTCAGACTTATGTGTGCGGCAATGGTCACAGCGCCTCATACTGGAGAATACATGAATGACCCAAGCCCTCCGACTTGCGTGTGCGGCAAGGGTCACAGCGCCTCAGATTGGAGAACACATGAATGACCCAAGCCCTCAGACTTGCGTGTGCAGCAAGAGTCACAGCGCCTCAGACTGGAGAATACATGAACTACCCAGCCCTCAGACTTGCGTGTGCGGCAAGGGTCCCAGCGCCTCAGACTGGAGAATACATGAATGACCCAGCCCTCATACTTGCGTGTGCGGCAAGGGTCCCAGCGCCTCAGACTCGAGAATACATGAATGACCCAGCCCTCAGACTTGCGTGTGCGGCAAGGGCCCAGCGCCTCAGATAGGAGAATACATGAATGACCCAGCCCTCAGACTTGCGTGTGCGGCAAGGGCCCAGCGCCTCAGACAGGAGAATACATGAATGACCCAGCCCTCAGACTTGCGTGTGCGGCAAGGGTCACAGCGCCTCAGACGGGAGAATACATGAATGACGCAGCCTTCAGACTTGCGTGTGCGGCAAGGGTCAGAGCGCCACAGACTGGAGAATGCATGAATGACCCAGCCCTCAGACTTGCGTGTGCGGCAAGTGTCACAGCGCCTCAGACGGGAGAATACATGAATGACCCAGCCCTCAGACTTGCGTGTGCGGCAAGGTTCACAGCGCCTCAGACGGGAGAATACATGAATGACCCAGCCCTCAGACTTGCGTGTGCGGCAAGGGTCACAGCGCCTCAGACTGGATAATACAGGAATGACCCAAGCCCTCAGACTTGCGTGCGCGGCAAGGGTCACAGTGCCTCAGACTGGATAATACATGAATGACCCAGCCCTCAGACTTGCGTGTGCTGCAAGGGCCCCAGCGCCTCAGACTGGAGAACACATGAATGACCCAGCCCTCAGACTTGCGTGTGTGGCAAGGGTCCCAGCGCCTCAGACTGGAGAATACATGAATGACCCAGACCTCAGACTTATGTGTGCGGCAAGGGTCCCAGCGCCTCAGACTGGAGAATACAAGAATGACCCAGCCCTCAGACTTGCGTGTGCGGCAAGGGTCCAGCGCCTCAGACAGGAGAATACATGAATGACCCAGCCCTCAGACTTGCGTGTGCGGCAAGGGTCCCAGCGCCTCAGACTGGAGAATACATGAATGACCCAGCCCTCAGACTTGCGTGTGCGGCAAGGGTCACAGCGCCTCAGACGGGAGAATACATGAATGACCCAGCCCTCAGACTTGCGTGTGCGGCAAGGGTCACAGCGCCTCAGACTGGAGAATACATGATCGACCCAGCCCTCAGACTTGCGTGTGCGGCAAGGGTCACAGCGCCTCAGACTGGATAATACATGAATGACCCAAGCCCTCAGACTTGCATGTGCGGCAAGGGTCACAGTGCCTCAGACGGGAGAATACATGAATGACCCAGCCCTCAGACTTGCATGTGCGGCAAGGGTCACAACGCCTCAGAAGGGAGAATACATGAATGTCCCAGCCCTCAGACTTGTGTGTGCGGCAAGGGTCACAGCGCCTCAGACTGGAGAATACATGAATGACCCAGCCCTCAGACTTGCGTGTCCGGCAAGGGTCACAGCCCCTCAGACTGGAGAATACATGAATGACCCAAGCCCTCAGACTTGCGTGTGCGGCAAGGGTTACAGCGCCTCAGACTGGAGAATACATGAATGACCCAAGCCCTCAAATTTGCGTGTGCGGCAAGGGTCACAGCGCCTAAGACTGGAGAATACATGAATGACCCAAGCCCTCAGACTTGCGTGAGCAGCAAGGGCCCCAGCGCCTCAGACTGGAGAACACATGAATGACCCAGCCCTCAGACTTGCGTGTGTGGCAAGGGTCCCAGCGCCTCAGACTGGAGAATACATGAATGACCCAGACCTCAGACTTGCGTGTGCGGCAAGGGTCCCAGCGCCTCAGACTGGAGAATACAAGAATGACCCAGCCCTCCGACTTGCGTGTGCTGCAAGGGTCCCAGCGCCTCAGACTGGAGAATACATGAATGACTCAGCCCTCAGACTTGCGTGTGCGGCAAGGGTCCCAGCGCCTCAGACTGGAGAATACATGAATGACCCAGCCCTCAGACCTGCGTGCGGCAAGGGTCCCAGCGCCTCAGACTGGAGAATACATGAATGACCCAGCCCTCAGACTTGCGTGTGCGGCAAGGGCCCAGCGCCTCAGATAGGAGAATACATGAATGACCCAGCCCTCAGACTTGCGTGTGCGGCAAGGGCCCAGCGCCTCAGACAGGAGAATACATGAATGACCCAGCCCTCAGACTTGCGTGTGCGGCAAGGGTCACAGCGCCTCAGACGGGAGAATACATGAATGACGCAGCCTTCAGACTTGCGTGTGCGGCAAGGGTCACAGCGCCACAGACTGGAGAATGCATGAATGACCCAGCCCTCAGACTTGCGTGTGCGGCAAGTGTCACAGCGCCTCAGACGGGAGAATAAATGAATGACCCAGCCCTCAGACTTGCGTGTGCGGCAAGGTTCACAGCGCCTCAGACGGGAGAATACATGAATGACCCAGCCCTCAGACTTGCGTGTGCGGCAAGGGTCACCGCGCCTCAGACTGGATAATACAGGAATGACCCAAGCCCTCAGACTTGCGTGCGCGGCAAGGGTCACAGTGCCTCAGACTGGATAATACATGAATGACCCAGCCCTCAGACTTGCGTGTGCGGCAAGGGTCACAGCGCCTCAGAAGGGAGATTACATGAATGACCCAGACCTCGGACTTGCGTATGCGGCAAGGGTCCCAGCGCCTCAGACTGGAGAATACATGAATGACCCAGCCCTCAGACTTGCTTGTGCTGCAAGGGTCCCAGCGCCTCAGACTGGAGAATACATGAATGACCCAGCCCTCAGACTTGCGTGTGCGGCAAGGGTCACAGCGCCTCAGACTGGATAATACATGAATGACCCAAGCCCTCAGACTTGCATGTGCGGAAAGGGCCCCAGCGCCTCAGACTGGAGTATACAT
Organism: Lissotriton helveticus; assembly: GCF_964261635.1. Taxonomy (NCBI): domain Eukaryota; kingdom Metazoa; phylum Chordata; class Amphibia; order Caudata; family Salamandridae; genus Lissotriton; species Lissotriton helveticus. The sequence continues at coordinate 87,495,260 of NC_136057.1, forward strand.
GAATGACCCAGCCCTCAGACTTGCGTGTGTGGCAAGGGTCCCAGCGCCTCAGACTGTAGAATACATGAATGACCCAGCCCTCAGACTTGCGGGTGCGGCAAGGGTCCCAGCTCCTCAGACTGGAGAATACATGAATAACCCAGCCCTCAGAATTGCGTTTACGGCAAGGGTCCCAGCGCCTCAGACTGGAGAACACATGAATGACCCAGCCCTCAGACTTGCGTGTGCCGCAAGGGTCCCAGCGCCTCAGACTGGAGAATACATGAATGACCCAGCCCAAAGACTTGCGCGTGCGGCAAGGGTCCCAGCGCCTCAGACTGGAGAATACATGAATGACCCGGCCCTCAGACTTGCGTGTGCGGCAAGGGCCCCAGCGCCTCAGACTGGAGAACACATGAATGACCCAGCCCTCAGACTTGCGTGTGCGGCAAGGGTCCCAGCGCCTCAGACTGGAGAATACATGAACGACCCAGCCCTCAGACTTGCGTGTGCGGCAAGGGTCCCAGCGCCTCAGACTGGAGAATACATGAATGACCCAACCCTCAGACTTGCGTGTGCGGCAAGGGTCCCAGCGCCTCAGACTCGAGAATACATGAATGACCCAGCCCTCAGACTTGCGTGTGCGGCAAAGGTCCCAGCGCCTCAGACTGGAGAATACATGAATGACCCAGCCCTCAGACTTGGGTGTGCGGCAAGAGTCACAGCGCCTCAGACTGGAGAATACATGAATGACCCAGCCCTCAGACTTGCGTGTGCGGCAAGGGTCACAGCGCCTCAGACGGGAGAATACATGAATGACCCAGCCCTCAGACTTGCGTGTCCGGCAAGGGTCACAGCCCCTCAGACTGGAGAATACATGAATGACCCAAGCCCTCAGTCTTGCGTGTGCGGCAAGGGTTACAGCGCCTAAGACTGGAGAATACATCAATGACCCAAGCCCTCAGACTTGCATGTGCGGCAAGGGTCACAGCGATTCAGACTGGAGAATACATGAATGACCCAAGCCCTCAGACTTATGTGTGCGGCAATGGTCACAGCGCCTCATACTGGAGAATACATGAATGACCCAAGCCCTCCGACTTGCGTGTGCGGCAAGGGTCACAGCGCCTCAGATTGGAGAACACATGAATGACCCAAGCCCTCAGACTTGCGTGTGCAGCAAGAGTCACAGCGCCTCAGACTGGAGAATACATGAACTACCCAGCCCTCAGACTTGCGTGTGCGGCAAGGGTCCCAGCGCCTCAGACTGGAGAATACATGAATGACCCAGCCCTCATACTTGCGTGTGCGGCAAGGGTCCCAGCGCCTCAGACTCGAGAATACATGAATGACCCAGCCCTCAGACTTGCGTGTGCGGCAAGGGCCCAGCGCCTCAGATAGGAGAATACATGAATGACCCAGCCCTCAGACTTGCGTGTGCGGCAAGGGCCCAGCGCCTCAGACAGGAGAATACATGAATGACCCAGCCCTCAGACTTGCGTGTGCGGCAAGGGTCACAGCGCCTCAGACGGGAGAATACATGAATGACGCAGCCTTCAGACTTGCGTGTGCGGCAAGGGTCAGAGCGCCACAGACTGGAGAATGCATGAATGACCCAGCCCTCAGACTTGCGTGTGCGGCAAGTGTCACAGCGCCTCAGACGGGAGAATACATGAATGACCCAGCCCTCAGACTTGCGTGTGCGGCAAGGTTCACAGCGCCTCAGACGGGAGAATACATGAATGACCCAGCCCTCAGACTTGCGTGTGCGGCAAGGGTCACAGCGCCTCAGACTGGATAATACAGGAATGACCCAAGCCCTCAGACTTGCGTGCGCGGCAAGGGTCACAGTGCCTCAGACTGGATAATACATGAATGACCCAGCCCTCAGACTTGCGTGTGCTGCAAGGGCCCCAGCGCCTCAGACTGGAGAACACATGAATGACCCAGCCCTCAGACTTGCGTGTGTGGCAAGGGTCCCAGCGCCTCAGACTGGAGAATACATGAATGACCCAGACCTCAGACTTACGTGTGCGGCAAGGGTCCCAGCGCCTCAGACTGGAGAATACAAGAATGACCCAGCCCTCAGACTTGCGTGTGCGGCAAGGGTCCAGCGCCTCAGACAGGAGAATACATGAATGACCCAGCCCTCAGACTTGCGTGTGCGGCAAGGGTCCCAGCGCCTCAGACTGGAGAATACATGAATGACCCAGCCCTCAGACTTGCGTGTGCGGCAAGGGTCACAGCGCCTCAGACGGGAGAATACATGAATGACCCAGCCCTCAGACTTGCGTGTGCGGCAAGGGTCACAGCGCCTCAGACTGGAGAATACATGATCGACCCAGCCCTCAGACTTGCGTGTGCGGCAAGGGTCACAGCGCCTCAGACTGGATAATACATGAATGACCCAAGCCCTCAGACTTGCATGTGCGGCAAGGGTCACAGTGCCTCAGACGGGAGAATACATGAATGACCCAGCCCTCAGACTTGCATGTGCGGCAAGGGTCACAACGCCTCAGAAGGGAGAATACATGAATGTCCCAGCCCTCAGACTTGTGTGTGCGGCAAGGGTCACAGCGCCTCAGACTGGAGAATACATGAATGACCCAGCCCTCAGACTTGCGTGTCCGGCAAGGGTCACAGCCCCTCAGACTGGAGAATACATGAATGACCCAAGCCCTCAGACTTGCGTGTGCGGCAAGGGTTACAGCGCCTCAGACTGGAGAATACATGAATGACCCAAGCCCTCAAATTTGCGTGTGCGGCAAGGGTCACAGCGCCTAAGACTGGAGAATACATGAATGACCCAAGCCCTCAGACTTGCGTGAGCAGCAAGGGCCCCAGCGCCTCAGACTGGAGAACACATGAATGACCCAGCCCTCAGACTTGCGTGTGTGGCAAGGGTCCCAGCGCCTCAGACTGGAGAATACATGAATGACCCAGACCTCAGACTTGCGTGTGCGGCAAGGGTCCCAGCGCCTCAGACTGGAGAATACAAGAATGACCCAGCCCTCCGACTTGCGTGTGCTGCAAGGGTCCCAGCGCCTCAGACTGGAGAATACATGAATGACTCAGCCCTCAGACTTGCGTGTGCGGCAAGGGTCCCAGCGCCTCAGACTGGAGAATACATGAATGACCCAGCCCTCAGACCTGCGTGCGGCAAGGGTCCCAGCGCCTCAGACTGGAGAATACATGAATGACCCAGCCCTCAGACTTGCGTGTGCGGCAAGGGCCCAGCGCCTCAGATAGGAGAATACATGAATGACCCAGCCCTCAGACTTGCGTGTGCGGCAAGGGCCCAGCGCCTCAGACAGGAGAATACATGAATGACCCAGCCCTCAGACTTGCGTGTGCGGCAAGGGTCACAGCGCCTCAGACGGGAGAATACATGAATGACGCAGCCTTCAGACTTGCGTGTGCGGCAAGGGTCACAGCGCCACAGACTGGAGAATGCATGAATGACCCAGCCCTCAGACTTGCGTGTGCGGCAAGTGTCACAGCGCCTCAGACGGGAGAATAAATGAATGACCCAGCCCTCAGACTTGCGTGTGCGGCAAGGTTCACAGCGCCTCAGACGGGAGAATACATGAATGACCCAGCCCTCAGACTTGCGTGTGCGGCAAGGGTCACCGCGCCTCAGACTGGATAATACAGGAATGACCCAAGCCCTCAGACTTGCGTGCGCGGCAAGGGTCACAGTGCCTCAGACTGGATAATACATGAATGACCCAGCCCTCAGACTTGCGTGTGCGGCAAGGGTCACAGCGCCTCAGAAGGGAGATTACATGAATGACCCAGACCTCGGACTTGCGTATGCGGCAAGGGTCCCAGCGCCTCAGACTGGAGAATACATGAATGACCCAGCCCTCAGACTTGCTTGTGCTGCAAGGGTCCCAGCGCCTCAGACTGGAGAATACATGAATGACCCAGCCCTCAGACTTGCGTGTGCGGCAAGGGTCACAGCGCCTCAGACTGGATAATACATGAATGACCCAAGCCCTCAGACTTGCATGTGCGGCAAGGGTCACAGTGCCTCAGACGGGAGAATACATGAATGACCCAGCCCTCAGACTTGCGTGTGCGGCAAGGGTCACAACGCCTCAGAAGGGAGAATACATGAATGACCCAGCCCTCAGACTTGCGTGTGCGGCAAGGGTCACAGCGCCTCAGACTGGAGAATACATGAATGACCCAGCCCTCAGACTTGCGTGTCCGGCAAGGGTCACAGCCCCTCAGACTGGAGAATACATGAATAACCCAAGCCCTCAGACTTGCGTGTGCGGCAAGGGTTACAGCGCCTCAGACTGGAGAATACATGAATGACCCAAGCCCTCAAATTTGCGTGTGCGGCAAGGGTCACAGCGCCTAAGACTGGAGAATACATGAATGACCCAAGCCCTCAGACTTACGTGTGCGGCAATGGTCACAGCGCCTCATACTGGAGAATACATGAATGACCCAAGCCCTCAGACTTGCGTATGCGGCAAGGGTCACAGCGCCTCAGATTGGAGAACACATGAATGACCCAAGCCCTCAGACTTGCGTGTGCAGCAAGAGTCACAGCGCCTCAGACTGGAGAACACATGAATGACCCAAGCCCTCAGACTTGCGTGTGCGGCAAGGGCCCCAGCGCCTCAGACTGGAGAACCCTTGAATGACACAAGCACCCAGACTTGGGTGTGCGGCAAGGGCCCCAGCGCCTCAGACTGGAGAACACATGAATGACCCAGCCCTCAGACTTGCGTATGCGAAAAGGGCCCCAGCGCCTCAGACTGGAGAATACATGAATGACCCAGCCCTCAGACTTGCGTGTGCGGCAAGGGTCCCAGCGCCTCAGACTGGAGAATCCATGGATGACCCAGCCCTCAGACTTGCGTGTGCGGCAAGGGTCCCAGCGCCTCAGACTGGAGAATACATGAACGACCCAGCCCTCAGACTTGCGTGTGCGGCAAGGGTCCCAGCGCCTCAGACTGGAGAATACATGAATGACCCAGCCCTCAGACTTGCGTGTGCGGCAAGGGTCCCAGCGCCTCAGACTGGAGAATACATGAATGACCCAGCCCTCAGACTTGCGTGTGCGGCAAGGGTCCCAGCGCCTCAGACTGGAGAATACATGAATGACACAGCCCTCAGACTTGCGTGTGCGGCAAGGGTCACAGCGCCTCAGACTGGAGAAGTCATGAATGACCCAGCCCTCAGACTTGCATGTGCGCAAGGGTCACAGTGCCTCAGACGGGAGAATACATGAATGACCCAGCCCTCAGACTTGCATGTGCGGCAAGGGTCACAGAGCCTCAGAAGGGAGAATACATGAATGACCCAGCCCTCAGACTTGCGTGTGCGGCAAGGGTCACAGCGCCTCAGACAGGAGAATACATGAATGTCCCAGCCCTCAGACTTGCGTGTGCGGCAAGGTTCACAGCGCCTCAGACGGGAGAATACATGATTGACCCAGCCCTCAGACTTGCGTGTGCGGCAAGGGTCACAGCGCCTCAGACGGGAGAATACATGAATTACCCAGCCCTCAGACTTGCATGTGCGGCAAGGGTCACAACGCCTCAGAAGGGAGAATACATGAATGTCCCAGCCCTCAGACTTGTGTGTGCGGCAAGGGTCACAGTGCCTCAGACTGGAGAATACATGAATGACCCAGCCCTCAGACTTGCGTGTCCGGCAAGGGTCACAGCCCCTCAGACTGGAGAATACATGAATGACCCAAGCCCTCAGACTTGCGTGTGCGGCAAGGGTTACAGCGCCTCAGACTGGAGAATACATGAATGACCCAAGCCCTCAAATTTGCGTGTGCGGCAAGGGTCACAGCGCCTAAGACTGGAGAATACATGAATGACCCAGCCCTCAGACTTGCGTGTGTGGCAAGGGTCCCAGCGCCTCAGACTGGAGAATACATGAATGACCCAGCCCTCAGACTTGCGTGTGCTGCAAGGGCCCAGCGCCTCAGATAGGAGAATACATGAATGACCCAGCCCTCAGACTTGCGTGTGCGGCAAGGGCCCAGCGCCTCAGACAGGAGAATACATGAATGACCCAGCCCTCAGACTTGCGTGTGCGGCAAGGGTCACAGCGCCTCAGACGGGAGAATACATGAATGACGCAGCCCTCAGACTTGCGTGTGCGGCAAGGGTCACAGCGCCACAGACTGGAGAATGCATGAATGACCCAGCCCTCAGACTTGCGTGTGCGGCAAGTGTCACAGCGCCTCAGACGGGAGAATACATGAATGACCCAGCCCTCAGACTTGCGTGTGCGGCAAGGTTCACAGCGCCTCAGACGGGAGAATACATGAATGACCCAGCCCTCAGACTTGCGTGTGCGGCAAGGGTCACAGCGCCTCAGACTGGATAATACATGAATGACCCAAGCCCTCAGACTTGCGTGCACGGCAAGGGTCACAGTGCCTCAGACTGGATAATACATGAATGACCCAGCCCTCAGACTTGCGTGTGCGGCAAGGGTCACAGCGCCTCAGAAGGGAGATTACATGAATGACCCAGCCCTCGGACTTGCGTATGCGGCAAGGGTCCCAGCGCCTCAGACTGGAGAATACATGAATGACCCAGCCCTCAGACTTGCTTGTGCTGCAAGGGTCCCAGCGCCTCAGACTGGAGAATACATGAATGACCCAGCCCTCAGACTTGCGTGTGCGGCAAGGGTCACAGCGCCTCAGACTGGATAATACATGAATGACCCAAGCCCTCAGACATGCATGTGCGGCAAGGGTCACAGTGCCTCAGACGGGAGAATAAATGAATGACCCAGCCCTCAGACTTGCGTGTGCGGCAAGGGTCACAACGCCTCAGAAGGGAGAATACATGAATGACCCAGCCCTCAGACTTGCGTGTGCGGCAAGGGTCACAGCGCCTCAGACTGGAGAATACATGAATGACCCAGCCCTCAGACTTGCGTGTCCGGCAAGGGTCACAGCCCCTCAGACTGGAGAATACATGAATGACCCAAGCCCTCAGACTTGCGTGTGCGGCAAGGGTTACAGCGCCTCAGACTGGAGAATACATGAATGACCCAAGCCCTCAAATTTGCGTGTGCGGCAAGGGTCACAGCGCCTAAGACTGGAGAATACATGAATGACCCAAGCCCTCAGACTTACGTGTGCGGCAATGGTCACAGCGCCTCATACTGGAGAATACATGAATGACCCAAGCCCTCAGACTTGCGTGTGCGGCAAGGGTCACAGCGCCTCAGATTGGAGAACACATGAATGACCCAAGCCCTCAGACTTGCGTGTGCAGCAAGAGTCACAGCGCCTCAGACTGGAGAACACATGAATGACCCAAGCCCTCAGACTTGCGTGTGCGGCAAGGGCCCCAGCGCCTCAGACTGGAGAACCCTTGAATGACACAAGCACCCAGACTTTGGTGTGCGGCAAGGGCCCCAGCGCCTCAGACTGGAGAACACATGAATGACCCAGCCCTCAGACTTGCGTATGCGAAAAGGGCCCCAGCGCCTCAGACTGGAGAATACATGAATGACCCAGCCCTCAGACTTGCGTGTGCGGCAAGGGTCCCAGCGCCTCAGACTGGAGAATCCATGGATGACCCAGCCCTCAGACTTGCGTGTGCGGCAAGGGTCCCAGCGCCTCAGACTGGAGAATACATGAACGACCCAGCCCTCAGACTTGCGTGTGCGGCAAGGGTCCCAGCGCCTCAGACTGGAGAATACATGAATGACCCAGCCCTCAGACTTGCGTGTGCGGCAAGGGTCCCAGCGCCTCAGACTGGAGAATACATGAATGACCCAGCCCTCAGACTTGCGTGTGCGGCAAGGGTCCCAGCGCCTCAGACTGGAGAATACATGAATGACACAGCCCTCAGACTTGCGTGTGCGGCAAGGGTCACAGCGCCTCAGACTGGAGAAGACATGAATGACCCAGCCCTCAGACTTGCATGTGCGCAAGGGTCACAGTGCCTCAGACGGGAGAATACATGAATGACCCAGCCCTCAGACTTGCATGTGCGGCAAGGGTCACAGAGCCTCAGAAGGGAGAATACATGAATGACCCAGCCCTCAGACTTGCGTGTGCGGCAAGGGTCACAGCGCCTCAGACGGGAGAATACATGAATGTCCCAGCCCTCAGACTTGCGTGTGCGGCAAGGTTCACAGCGCCTCAGACGGGAGAATACATGATTGACCCAGCCCTCAGACTTGCGTGTGCGGCAAGGGTCACAGCGCCTCAGACGGGAGAATACATGAATTACCCAGCCCTCAGACTTGCGTGTGCGGCAAGGGTCACAACGCCTCAGAAGGGAGAATACATGAATGTCCCAGCCCTCAGACTTGTGTGTGCGGCAAGGGTCACAGCGCCTCAGACTGGAGAATACATGAATGACCCAGCCCTCAGACTTGCGTGTCCGGCAAGGGTCACAGCCCCTCAGACTGGAGAATACATGAATGACCCAAGCCCTCAGACTTGCAAGTGCGGCAAGGGTTACAGCGCCTCAGACTGGAGAATACATGAATGACCCAAGCCCTCAAATTTGCGTGTGCGGCAAGGGTCACAGCGCCTAAGACTGGAGAATACATGAATGACCCAAGCCCTCAGACTTGCGTGTGCAGCAAGGGCCCCAGCGCCTCAGACTGGAGAACACATGAATGACCCAGCCCTCAGACTTGCGTGTGTGGCAAGGGTCCCAGCGCCTCAGACTGGAGAATACATGAATGACCCAGACCTCAGACTTGCGTGTGCGGCAAGGGTCCCAGCGCCTCAGACTGGAGAATACAAGAATGACCCAGCCCTCCGACTTGCGTGTGCTGCAGGGGTCCCAGCGCCTCAGACTGGAGAATACATGAATGACTCAGCCCACAGACTTGCGTGTGCGGCAAGGGTCCCAGCGCCTCAGACTGGAGAATACATGAATGACCCAGCCCTCAGACCTGCGTGCGGCAAGGGTCCCAGCGCCTCAGACTGGAGAATACATGAATGACCCAGCCCTCAGACTTGCGTGTGCGGCAAGGGCCCAGCGCCTCAGATAGGAGAATACATGAATGACCCAGCCCTCAGACTTGCGTGTGCGGCAAGGGCCCAGCGCCTCAGACAGGAGAATACATGAATGACCCAGCCCTCAGACTTGCGTGTGCGGCAAGGGTCACAGCGCCTCAGACGGGAGAATACATGAATGACGCAGCCCTCAGATTTGCGTGTGCGGCAAGGGTCACAGCGCCACAGACTGGAGAATGCATGAATGACCCAGCCCTCAGACTTGCGTGTGCGGCAAGTGTCACAGCGCCTCAGACGGGAGAATACATGAATGACCCAGCCCTCAGACTTGCGTGTGCGGCAAGGTTCACAGCGCCTCAGACGGGAGAATACATGAATGACCCAGCCCTCAGACTTGCGTGTGCGGCAAGGGTCACAGCGCCTCAGACTGGATAATACATGAATAACCCAAGCCCTCAGACTTGCGCGCGCGGCAAGGGTCACAGTGCCTCAGACTGGATAATACATGAATGACCCAGCCCTCAGACTTGCGTGTGCGGCAAGGGTCACAGCGCCTCTAAAGGGAGATTACATGAATGACCCAGCCCTCGGACTTGCGTATGCGGCAAGGGTCCCAGCGCCTCAGACTGGAGAATACATGAATGACCCAGCCCTCAGACTTGCTTGTGCTGCAAGGGTCCCAGCGCCTCAGACTGGAGAATACATGAATGACCCAGCCCTTAGACTTGCGTGTGCGGCAAGGGTCACAGCGCCTCAGACTGGATAATACATGAATGACCCAAGCCCTCAGACTTGCGTGTGCGGCAAGGGTCACAACGCCTCAGAAGGGAGAATACATGAATGACCCAGCCCTCAGACTTGCGTGTGCGGCAAGGGTCACAGCGCCTCAGACTGGAGAATACATGAATGACCCAGCCCTCAGACTTGCGTGTTCGGCAAGGGTCACAGCCCCTCAGACTGGAGAATACATGAATGACCCAAGCCCTCAGACTTGCGTGTGTGGCAAGGGTTACAGCGCCTCAGACTGGAGAATACATGAATGACCCAAGCCCTCAAATTTGCGTGTGCAGCAAGAGTCACAGCGCCTAAGACTGGAGAATACATGAATGACCCAAGCCCTCAGACTTACGTGTGCGGCAATGGTCAGAGCGCCTCATACTGGAGAATACATGAATGACCCAAGCCCTCAGACTTGCGTGTGCGGCAAGGGTCACAGCGCCTCAGATTGGAGAACACATGAATGACCCAAGCCCTCAGACTTGCGTGTGCAGCAAGAGTCACAGCGCCTCAGACTGGAGAACACATGAATGACCCAAGCCCTCAGACTTGCGTGTGCGGCAAGGGCCCCAGCGCCTCAGACTGGAGAACCCTTGAATGATACTAGCACCCAGACTTGGGTGTGCGGCAAGGGCCCCAGCGCCTCAGACTGGAGAACACATGAATGACCCAGCCCTCAGACTTGCGTATGCGAAAAGGGCCCCAGCGCCTCAGACTGGAGAATACATGAATGACCCAGCCCTCAGACTTGCGTGTGCGGCAAAGGTCCCAGCGCCTCAGACTGGAGAATCCATGGATGACCCAGCCCTCAGACTTGCGTGTGCGGCAAGGGTCCCAGCGCCTCAGACTGGAGAATACATGAACGACCCAGCCCTCAGACTTGCGTGTGCGGCAAGGGTCCCAGCGCCTCAGACTGGAGAATACATGAATGACCCAGCCCTCAGACTTGCGTGTGCGGCAAGGGTCCCAGCGCCTCAGACTGGAGAATACATGAATGACCCAGCCCTCAGACTTGCGTGTGCGGCAAGGGTCCCAGCGCCTCAGACTGGAGAATACATGAATGACACAGCCCTCAGACTTGCGTGTGCGGCAAGGGTCACAGCGCCTCAGACTGGAGAAGACATGAATGACCCAGCCCTCAGACTTGCGTGTGCGGCAAGTGTCACAGCGCCTCAGACGGGAGAATACATGAATGACCCAGCCCTCAGACTTGCGTGTGCGGCAAGAATCACAGCGCCTCAGACGGGAGAATACATGAATGACCCAGCCCTCAGACTTGCGTGTGCGGCAAGGGTCACAGCGCCTCAGACTGGATAATACATGAATGACCCAAGCCCTCAGACTTGCGTGCGCGGCAAGGGTCACAGTGCCTCAGACTGGATAATACATGAATTACCCAGCCCTCAGACTTGCGTGTGCGGCAAGGGTCACAGCGCCTCAGAAGGGAGAATACATGAATGACCCAGCCCTCAGACTTGCGTATGCGGCAAGGGTCCCAGCGCCTCAGACTGGAGAATACATGAATGACCCAGCCCTCAGACTTGCTTGTGCTGCAAGGGTCCCAGCACCTTAAACTGGAGAATACATGAATGACCCAGCCCTCAGACTTGCGTGTGCGGCAAGGGTCATAGCGCCTCAGACTGGATAATACATGAATGACCCAAGCCCTCAGACTTGCATGTGCGGCAAGGGTCACAGTGCCTCAGATGGGAGAATACATGAATGACCCAGCCCTCAGACTTGTGTGTGCGGCAACGGTCACAATGCCTCAGAAGGTAGAATACATGAATGACCCAGCCCTCAGACTTGCGTGTGCGGCAAGGGTCACAGCGCCTCAGACTGGAGAATACATGAATGACCCAGCCCTCAGACTTGCGTGTCCAGCAAGGGTCACAGCCCCTCAGACTGGAGAATACATGAATGACCCAAGCCCTCAGACTTGCGTGTGCGGCAAGGGTTACAGCGCCTCAGACTGGAGAATACATGAATGACCCAAGCCCTCAGACTTGCGTGTGAGGCAAGGGTCACAGCGCCTCAGACTGGAGAATACATGAATGACCCAAGCCCTCAGACTTACGTGTGCGGCAATGGTCACAGCTCCTCATACTGGAGAATACATGAATGACCCAAGCCCTCCGACTTGCGTGTGCGGCAAGGGCCCCAGCGCCTCAGACTGGAAAACCCTTGAATGACACAAGAACCCAGACTTGGGTGTGCGGCAAGGGCCCCAGCGCCTCAGACTGGAGAACACATGAATGACCCAGCCCTCAGACTTGCGTATGCGGAAAGGGCCCCAGCGCCTCAGACTGGAGAATACATGAATGACCCGCCCTCAGACTTGCGTGTGCGGCAAGGGTCCCAGCGCCTCAGACTGGAGAATCCATGGATGACCCAGCCCTCAGACTTGCGTGTGCGGCAAGGGTCCCAGCGCCTCAGACTGGAAAATACATGAACGACCCAGCCCTCAGACATGCGTGTGCGGCAAGGGTCCCAGCGCCTCAGACTGGAGAATACATGAATGACCCAGCCCTCAGACTTGCGTGTGCGGCAAGGGCCCCAGCGCCTCAGACTGGAGAACCCTTGAATGACACAAACACTCAGACTTGGGTGTGCGGCAAGGGCCCCAGCGCCTCAGACTGGAGAACACATGAATGACCCAGCCCTCAGACTTGCATATGCGGAAAGGGCCCCAGCGCCTCAGACTGGAGTATACATGAATGACCCAGCCCTCAGACTTGCGTGTGTGGCAAGGGTCCCAGCGCCTTAGACTGTAGAATACATGAATGACCCAGCCCTCAGACTTGCGTGTGCGGCAAGGGTCCCAGCGCCTCAGACTGGAGAATACATGAATAACCCAGCCCTCAGAATTGCGTTTACGGCAAGGGTCCCAGTGCCTCAGACTGGAGAACACATGAATGACCCAGCCCTCAGACTTGCGTGTGCGGCAAGGGTCCCAGCGCCTCAGACTGGAGAATACATGAATGACCCAGCCCAAAGACTTGCGCGTGCGGCAAGGGTCCCAGCGCCTCAGACTGGAGAATACATGAATGACCCAGCCCTCAGACTTGCGTGTGCGGCAAGGGCCCCAGCGCCTCAGACTGGAGAACACATGAATGACCCAGCCCTCAGACTTGCGTGTGCGGCAAGGGTCCCAGCGCCTCAGACTGGAGAATACATGAACGACCCAGCCCTCAGACTTGCGTGTGCGGCAAGGGTCCCAGCGCCTCAGACTGGAGAATACATGAATGACCCAGCCCTCAGACTTGCGTGTGCGGCAAGGGTCCCAGCGCCTCAGACTCGAGAATACATGAATGACCCAGCCCTCAGACTTGCGTGTGCGGCAAAGGTCCCAGCGCCTCAGACTGGAGAATACATGAATGACCCAGCCCTCAGACTTGGGTGTGCGGCAAGAGTCACAGCGCCTCAGACTGGAGAATACATGAATGACCCAGCCCTCAGACTTGCGTGTGCGGCAAGGGTCACAGCGCCTCAGAAGGGAGAATACATGAATGACCCAGCCCTCAGACTTGCGTGTCCGGCAAGGGTCACAGCCCCTCAGACTGGAGAATACATGAATGACCCAAGCCCTCAGTCTTGCGTGTGCGGCAAGGGTTACAGCGCCTCAGACTGGAGAATACATCAATGACCCAAGCCCTCAGACTTGCATGTGCGGCAAGGGTCACAGCGATTCAGACTGGAGAATACATGAATGACCCAAGCCCTCAGACTTATGTGTGCGGCAATGGTCACAGCGCCTCATACTGGAGAATACATGAATGACCCAAGCCCTCCGACTTGCGTGTGCGGCAAGGGTCACAGCGCCTCAGATTGGAGAACACATGAATGACCCAAGCCCTCAGACTTGCGTGTGCAGCAAGAGTCACAGCGCCTCAGACTGGAGAATACATGAACTACCCAGCCCTCAGACTTGCGTGTGCGGCAAGGGTCCCAGCGCCTCAGACTGGAGAATACATGAATGACCCAGCCCTCAGACTTGCGTGTGCGGCAAGGGTCCCAGCGCCTCAGACTCGAGAATACATGAATGACCCAGCCCTCAGACTTGCGTGTGCGGCAAGGGCCCAGCGCCTCAGATAGGAGAATACATGAATGACCCAGCCCTCAGACTTGCGTGTGCGGCAAGGGCCCAGCGCCTCAGACAGGAGAATACATGAATGACCCAGCCCTCAGACTTGCGTGTGCGGCAAGGGTCACAGCGCCTCAGACGGGAGAATACATGAATGACGCAGCCTTCAGACTTGCATGTGCGGCAAGGGTCACAGCGCCACAGACTGGAGAATGCATGAATGACCCAGCCCTCAGACTTGCGTGTGCGGCAAGTGTCACAGCGCCTCAGACGGGAGAATACATGAATGACCCAGCCCTCAGACTTGCGTGTGCGGCAAGGTTCACAGCGCCTCAGACGGGAGAATACATGAATGACCCAGCCCTCAGACTTGCGTGTGCGGCAAGGGTCACAGCGCCTCAGACTGGATAATACAGGAATGACCCAAGCCCTCAGACTTGCGTGCGCGGCAAGGGTCACAGTGCCTCAGACTGGATAATACATGAATGGCCCATCCCTCAGACTTGCGTGTGCGGCAAGGGTCACAGCGCCTCAGAAGGGAGATTACATGAATGACCCAGCCCTCGGACTTGCGTATGCGGCAAGGGTCCCAGCGCCTCAGACTGGAGAATACATGAATGACCCAGCCCTCAGACTTGCTTGTGCTGCAAGGGTCCCAGCGCCTCAGACTGGAGAATACATGAATGACCCAGCCCTCAGACTTGCGTGTGCGGCAAGGGTCACAGCGCCTCAGACTGGATAATACATGAATGACCCAAGCCCTCAGACTTGCATGTGCGGCAAGGGTCACAGTGCCTCAGACGGGAGAATACATGAATGACCCAGCCCTCAGACTTGCGTGTGCGGCAAGGGTCACAACGCCTCAGAAGGGAGAATACATGAATGACCCAGCCCTCAGACTTGCGTGTGCGGCAAGGGTCACAGCGCCTCAGACTGGAGAATACATGAATGACCCAGCCCTCAGACTTGCGTGTCTGGCAAGGGTCACAGCCCCTCAGACTGGAGAATACATGAATAACCCAAGCCCTCAGACTTGCGTGTGCGGCAAGGGTTACAGCGCCTCAGACTGGAGAATACATGAATGACCCTAGCCCTCAAATTTGCGTGTGCGGCAAGGGTCACAGCCCCTAAGACTGGAGAATACATGAATGACCCAAGCCCTCAGACTTACGTGTGCGGCAATGGTCACAGCGCCTCATACTGGAGAATACATGAATGACCCAAGCCCTCAGACTTGCGTGTGCGGCAAGGGTCACAGCGCCTCAGATTGGAGAACACATGAATGACCCAAGCCCTCAGACTTGCGTGTGCAGCAAGAGTCACAGCGCCTCAGACTGGAGAACACATGAATGACCCAAGCCCTCAGACTTGCGTGTGCGGCAAGGGCCCCAGCGCCTCAGACTGGAGAACCCTTGAATGACACAAGCACCCAGACTTGGGTGTGCGGCAAGGGCCCCAGCGCCTCAGACTGGAGAACACATGAATGACCCAGCCCTCAGACTTGCGTATGCGAAAAGGGCCCCAGCGCCTCAGACTGGAGAATACATGAATGACCCAGCCCTCAGACTTGCATGTGCGGCAAGGGTCCCAGCGCCTCAGACTGGAGAATCCATGCATGACCCAGCCCTCAGACTTGCGTGTGCGGCAAGGGTCCCAGCGCCTCAGACTGGAGAATACATGAACGACCCAGCCCTCAGACTTGCGTGTGCGGCAAGGGTCCCAGCGCCTCAGACTGGAGAATACATGAATGACCCAGCCCTCAGACTTGCGTGTGCGGCAAGGGTCCCAGTGCCTCAGACTGGAGAATACATGAATGACCCAGCCCTCAGACTTGCGTGTGCGGCAAGGGTCCCAGCGCCTCAGACTTTAGAATACATGAATGACACAGCCCTCAGACTTGCGTGTGCGGCAAGGGTCACAGCGCCTCAGACTGGAGAAGACATGAATGACCCAGCCCTCAGACTTGCATGTGCGCAAGGGTCACAGTGCCTCAGACGGGAGAATACATGAATGACCCAGCCCTCAGACTTGCATGTGCGGCAAGGGTCACAGAGCCTCAGAAGGGAGAATACATGAATGACCCAGCCCTCAGACTTGCGTGTGCGGCAAGGGTCACAGCGCCTCAGACAGGAGAATACATGAATGTCCCAGCCCTCAGACTTGCGTGTGCGGCAAGGTTCACAGCGCCTCAGACGGGAGAATACATGATTGACCCAGCCCTCAGACTTGCGTGTGCGGCAAGGGTCACAGCGCCTCAGACGGGAGAATACATGAATTACCCAGCCCTCAGACTTGCATGTGTGGCAAGGGTCACAACGCCTCAGAAGGGAGAATACATGAATGTCCCAGCCCTCAGACTTGTGTGTGCGGCAAGGGTCAAAGTGCCTCAGACTGGAGAATACATGAATGACCCAGCCCTCAGACTTGCGTGTCCGGCAAGGGTCACAGCCCCTCAGACTGGAGAATACATGAATGACCCAAGCCCTCAGACTTGCGTGTGCGGCAAGGGTTACAGCGCCTCAGACTGGAGAATACATGAATGACCCAAGCCCTCAAATTTGCGTGTGTGGCAAGGGTCACAGCGCCTAAGACTGGAGAATACATGAATGACCCAAGCCCTCAGACTTGCGTGTGCAGCAAGGGCCCCAGCGCCTCAGACTAGAGAACACATGAATGACCCAGCCCTCAGACTTGCGTGTGTGGCAAGGGTCCCAGCGCCTCAGACTGGAGAATACATGAATGACCCAGACCTCAGACTTGCGTGTGCGGCAAGGGTCCCAGCGCCTCAGACTGGAGAATACAAGAATGACCCAGCCCTCCGACTTGCGTGTGCTGCAAGGGTCCCAGCGCCTCAGACTGGAGTATACATGAATGACTCAGCCCTCAGAC
Organism: Lissotriton helveticus; assembly: GCF_964261635.1. Taxonomy (NCBI): domain Eukaryota; kingdom Metazoa; phylum Chordata; class Amphibia; order Caudata; family Salamandridae; genus Lissotriton; species Lissotriton helveticus. The sequence goes on from NC_136057.1 coordinate 87,511,960, forward strand.
TTGCGTGTGCGGCAAGGGTCCCAGCGCCTCAGACTGGAGAATACATGAATGACCCAGCCCTCAGACCTGCGTGCGGCAAGGGTCCCAGCGCCTCAGACTGGAGAATACATGAATGACCCAGCCCTCAGACTTGCGTGTGCGGCAAGGGCCCAGCGCCTCAGATAGGAGAATACATGAATGACCCAGCCCTCAGACTTGCGTGTGCGGCAAGGGCCCAGCGCCTCAGACAGGAGAATACATGAATGACCCAGCCCTCAGACTTGCGTGTGCGGCAAGGGTCACAGCGCCTCAGACGGGAGAATACATGAATGACGCAGCCCTCAGACTTGCGTGTGCGGCAAGGGTCACAGCGCCACAGACTGGAGAATGCATGAATGACCCAGCCCTCAGACTTGCGTGTGCGGCAAGTGTCACAGCGCCTCAGACGGGAGAATACATGAATGACCCAGCCCTCAGACTTGCGTGTGCGGCAAGGTTCACAGCGCCTCAGACGGGAGAATACATGAATGACCCAGCCCTCAAACTTGCGTGTGCGGCAAGGGTCACAGCGCCTCAGACTGGATAATACATGAATGACCCAAGCCCTCAGACTTGCGTGCGCGGCAAGGGTCACAGTGCCTCAGACTGGATAATACATGAATGACCCAGCCCTCAGACTTGCGTGTGCGGCAAGGGTCACAGCGCCTCAGAAGGAAGATTACATGAATGACCCAGCCCTCAGACTTGCGTATGCGGCAAGGGTCCCAGCGCCTCAGACTGGAGAATACATGAATGACCCAGCCCTCAGACTTGCTTGTGCTGCAAGGGTCCCAGCGCCTCAGACTGGAGAATACATGAATGACCCAGCCCTCAGACTTGCGTGTGCGGCAAGGGTCACAGCGCCTCAGACTGGATAATACATGAATGACCCAAGCCCTCAGACTTGCATGTGCGGCAAGGGTCACAGTGCCTCAGACGGGAGAATAAATGAATGACCCAGCCCTCAGACTTGCGTGTGCGGCAAGGGTCACAACGCCTCAGAAGGGAGAATACATGAATGACCCAGCCCTCAGACTTGCGTGTGCGGCAAGGGTCACAGCGCCTCAGACTGGAGAATACATGAATGACCCAGCCCTCAGACTTGCGTGTCCGGCAAGGGTCACAGCCCCTCAGACTGGAGAATACATGAATGACCCAAGCCCTCAGACTTGCGTGTGCGGCAAGGGTTACAGCGCCTCAGACTGGAGAATACATGAATGACCCAAGCCCTCAAATTTGCGTGTGCGGCAAGGGTCACAGTGCCTAAGACTGGAGAATACATGAATGACCCAAGCCCTCAGACTTACGTGTGCGACAATGGTCACAGCGCCTCATACTGGAGAATACATGAATGACCCAAGCCCTCAGACTTGCGTGTGCGGCAAGGGTCACAGCGCCTCAGATTGGAGAACACATGAATGACCCAAGCCCTCAGACTTGCGTGTGCAGCAAGAGTCACAGCGCCTCAGACTGGAGAACACATGAATGACCCAAGCCCTAAGACTTGCGTGTGCGGCAAGGGCCCCAGCGCCTCAGACTGGAGAACCCTTGAATGACACAAGCACCCAGACTTGGGTGTGCGGCAAGGGCCCCAGCGCCTCAGACTGGAGAACACATGAATGACCCAGCCCTCAGACTTGCGTATGCGAAAAGGGCCCCAGCGCCTCAGACTGGAGAATACATGAATGACCCAGCCCTCAGACTTGCGTGTGCGGCAAGGGTCCCAGCGCCTCAGACTGGAGAATCCATGGATGACCCAGCCCTCAGACTTGCGTGTGCGGCAAGGGTCCCAGCGCCTCAGACTGGAGAATACATGAACGACCCAGCCCTCAGACTTGCGTGTGCGGCAAGGGTCCCAGCGCCTCAGACTGGAGAATACATGAATGACCCAGCCCTCAGACTTGCGTGTGCGGCAAGGGTCCCAGCGCCTCAGACTGGAGAATACATGAATGACCCAGCCCTCAGACTTGCGTGTGTGGCAAGGGTCCCAGCGCCTCAGACTGGAGAATACATGAATGACACAGCCCTCAGACTTGCGTGTGCGGCAAGGGTCACAGCGCCTCAGACTGGAGAAGACATGAATGACCCAGCCCTCAGACTTGCATGTGCGCAAGGGTCACAGTGCCTCAGACGGGAGAATACATGAATGACCCAGCCCTCAGACTTGCATGTGCGGCAAGGGTCACAGAGCCTCAGAAGGGAGAATACATGAATGACCCAGCCCTCAGACTTGCGTGTGCGGCAAGGGTCACAGCGCCTCAGACGGGAGAATACATGAATGTCCCAGCCCTCAGACTTGCGTGTGCGGCAAGGTTCACAGCGCCTCAGACGGGAGAATACATGATTGACCCAGCCCTCAGACTTGCGTGTGCGGCAAGGGTCACAGCGCCTCAGACGGGAGAATACATGAATTACCCAGCCCTCAGACTTGCGTGTGCGGCAAGGGTCACAACGCCTCAGAAGGGAGAATACATGAATGTCCCAGCCCTCAGACTTGTGTGTGCGGCAAGGGTCACAGCGCCTCAGACTGGAGAATACATGAATGACCCAGCCCTCAGACTTGCATGTCCGGCAAGGGTCACAGCCCCTCAGACTGGAGAATACATGAATGACCCAAGCCCTCAGACTTGCGTGTGTGGCAAGGGTTACAGCGCCTCAGACTGGAGAATACATGAATGACCCAAGCCCTCAAATTTGCGTGTGCGGCAAGGGTCACAGCACCTAAGACTGGAGAATACATGAATGACCCAAGCCCTCAGACTTGCGTGTGCAGCAAGGGCCCCAGCGCCTCAGACTGGAGAACACATGAATGACCCAGCCCTCAGACTTGCGTGTGTGGCAAGGGTCCCAGCGCCTCAGACTGGAGAATACATGAATGACCCAGACCTCAGACTTGCGTGTGCGGCAAGGGTCCCAGCGCCTCAGACTGGAGAATACAAGAATGACCCAGCCCTCCGACTTGCGTGTGCTGCAAGGGTCCCAGCGCCTCAGACTGGAGAATACATGAATGACTCAGCCCTCAGACTTGCGTGTGCAGCAAGGGTCCCAGCGCCTCAGACTGGAGAATACATAAATGACCCAGCCCTCAGACCTGCGTGCGGCAAGGGTCCCAGTGCCTCAGACTGGAGAATACATGAATGACCCAGCCCTCAGACTTGCGTGTGCGGCAAGGGCCCAGCGCCTCAGATAGGAGAATACATGAATGACCCAGCCCTCAGACTTGCGTGTGCGGCAAGGGCCCAGCGCCTCAGACAGGAGAATACATGAATGACCCAGCCCTCAGACTTGCGTGTGCGGCAAGGGTCACAGCGCCTCAGACGGGAGAATACATGAATGACGCAGCCCTCAGATTTGCGTGTGCGGCAAGGGTCACAGCGCCACAGACTGGAGAATGCATGAATGACCCAGCCCTCAGACTTGCGTGTGCGGCAAGTGTCACAGCGCCTCAGACGGGAGAATACATGAATGACCCAGCCCTCAAACTTGCGTGTGCGGCAAGGTTCACAGCGCCTCAGACGGGAGAATACATGAATGACCCAGCCCTCAGACTTGCGTGTGCGGCAAGGGTCACAGCGCCTCAGACTGGATAATACATGAATAACCCAAGCCCTCAGACTTGCGCGCGCGGCAAGGGTCACAGTGCCTCAGACTGGATAATACATGAATGACCCAGCCCTCAGACTTGCGTGTGCGGCAAGGGTCACAGCGCCTCAGAAGGGAGATTACATGAATGACCCAGCCCTCGGACTTGCGTATGCGGCAAGGGTCCCAGCGCCTCAGACTGGAGAATACATGAATGACCCAGCCCTCAGACTTGCTTGTGCTGCAAGGGTCCCAGCGCCTCAGACTGGAGAATACATGAATGACCCAGCCCTCAGACTTGCGTGTGCGGCAAGGGTCACAGCGCCTCAGACTGGATAATACATGAATGACCCAAGCCCTCAGACTTGCATGTGCGGCAAGGGTCACAGTGCCTCAGACGGGAGAATACATGAATGACCCAGCCCTCAGACTTGCGTGTGCGGCAAGGGTCACAACGCCTCAGAAGGGAGAATACATGAATGACCCAGCCCTCAGACTTGCGTGTGCGGCAAGGGTCACAGCGCCTCAGACTGGAGAATACATGAATGACCCAGCCCTCAGACTTGCGTGTCCGGCAAGGGTCACAGCCCCTCAGACTGGAGAATACATGAATGACCCAAGCCCTCAGACTTGCGTGTGCGGCAAGGGTTACAGCGCCTCAGACTGGAGAATACATGAATGACCCAAGCCCTCAAATTTGCGTGTGCGGCAAGGGTCACAGCGCCTAAAACTGGAGAATACATGAATGACCCAAGCCCTCAGACTTACGTGTGCGGCAATGGTCAGAGCGCCTCATACTGGAGAATACATGAATGACCCAAGCCCTCAGACTTGCGTGTGCGGCAAGGGTCACAGCGCCTCAGATTGGAGAACACATGAATGACCCAAGCCCTCAGACTTGCGTGTGCAGCAAGAGTCACAGCGCCTCAGACTGGAGAACACATGAATGACCCAAGCCCTCAGACTTGCGTGTGCGGCAAGGGCCCCAGCGCCTCAGACTGGAGAACCCTTGAATGACACAAGCACCCAGACTTGGGTGTGCGGCAAGGGCCCCAGCGCCTCAGACTGGAGAACACATGAATGACCCAGCCCTCAGACTTGCGTATGCGAAAAGGGCCCCAGCGCCTCAGACTGGAGAATACATGAATGACCCAGCCCTCAGACTTGCGTGTGCGGCAAGGGTCCCAGCGCCTCAGACTGGAGAATCCATGGATGACCCAGCCCTCAGACTTGCGTGTGCGGCAAGGGTCCCAGCGCCTCAGACTGGAGAATACATGAACGACCCAGCCCTCAGACTTGCGTGTGCGGCAAGGGTCCCAGCGCCTCAGACTGGAGAATACATGAATGACCCAGCCCTCAGACTTGCGTGTGCGGCAAGGGTCCCAGCACCTCAGACTGGAGAATACATGAATGACCCAGCCCTCAGACTTGCGTGTGCGGCAAGGGTCCCAGCGCCTCAGACTGGAGAATACATGAATGACACAGCCCTCAGACTTGCGTGTGCGGCAAGGGTCACAGCGCCTCAGACTGGAGAAGACATGAATGACCCAGCCCTCAGACTTGCGTGTGCGGCAAGTGTCACAGCGCCTCAGACGGGAGAATACATGAATGACCCAGCCCTCAGACTTGCGTGTGCGGCAAGGTTCACAGCGCCTCAGACGGGAGAATACATGAATGACCCAACCCTCAGACTTGCGTGTGCGGCAAGGGTCACAGCGCCTCAGACTGGATAATACATGAATGACCCAAGCCCTCAGACTTGCGTGCGCGGCAAGGGTCACAGTGCCTCAGACTGGATAATACATGAATTACCCAGCCCTCAGACTTGCGTGTGCGGCAAGGGTCACAGCGCCTCAGAAGGGAGAATACATGAATGACCCAGCCCTCAGACTTGCGTATGCGGCAAGGGTCCCAGCGCCTCAGACTGGAGAATACATGAATGACCCAGCCCTCAGACTTGCTTGTGCTGCAAGGGTCCCAGCACCTCAAACTGGAGAATACATGAATGACCCAGCCCTCAGACTTGCGTGTGCGGCAAGGGTCATAGCGCCTCAGACTGGATAATACATGAATGACCCAAGCCCTCAGACTTGCATGTGCGGCAAGGGTCACAGTGCCTCAGACGGGAGAATACATGAATGACCCAGCCCTCAGACTTGCGTGTGCGGCAACGGTCACAATGCCTCAGAAGGTAGAATACATGAATGACCCAGCCCTCAGACTTGCGTGTGCGGCAAGGGTCACAGCGCCTCAGACTGGAGAATACATGAATGACCCAGCCCTCAGACTTGCGTGTCCAGCAAGGGTCACAGCCCCTCAGACTGGAGAATACATGAATGACCCAAGCCCTCAGACTTGCGTGTGCGGCAAGGGTTACAGCGCCTCAGACTGGAGAATACATGAATGACCCAAGCCCTCAGACTTACGTGTGCGGCAACGGTCACAATGCCTCAGAAGGTAGAATACATGAATGACCCAGCCCTCAGACTTGCGTGTGCGGCAAGGGTCACAGCGCCTCAGACTGGAGAATACATGAATGACCCAGCCCTCAGACTTGCTTGTGCTGCAAGGGTCCCAGCACCTCAAACTGGAGAATACATGAATGACCCAGCCCTCAGACTTGCGTGTGCGGCAAGGGTCATAGCGCCTCAGACTGGATAATACATGAATGACCCAAGCCCTCAGACTTGCATGTGCGGCAAGGGTCACAGTGCCTCAGACGGGAGAATACATGAATGACCCAGCCCTCAGACTTGCGTGTGCGGCAACGGTCACAATGCCTCAGAAGGTAGAATACATGAATGACCCAGCCCTCAGACTTGCGTGTGCGGCAAGGGTCACAGCGCCTCAGACTGGAGAATACATGAATGACCCAGCCCTCAGACTTGCGTGTCCAGCAAGGGTCACAGCCCCTCAGACTGGAGAATACATGAATGACCCAAGCCCTCAGACTTGCGTGTGAGGCAAGGGTCACAGCGCCTCAGACTGGAGAATACATGAATGACCCAAGCCCTCAGACTTACGTGTGCGGCAATGGTCACAGCTCCTCATACTGGAGAATACATGAATGACCCAAGCCCTCAGACTTGCGTGTGCGGCAAGGGCCCCAGCGCCTCAGACTGGAAAACCCTTGAATGACACAAGAACCCAGACTTGGGTGTGCGGCAAGGGCCCCAGCGCCTCAGACTGGAGAACACATGAATGACCCAGCCCTCAGACTTGCGTATGCGGAAAGGGCCCCAGCGCCTCAGACTGGAGAATACATGAATGACCCGCCCTCAGACTTGCGTGTGCGGCAAGGGTCCCAGCGCCTCAGACTGGAGAATCCATGGATGACCCAGCCCTCAGACTTGCGTGTGCGGCAAGGGTCCCAGCGCCTCAGACTGGAGAATACATGAACGACCCAGCCCTCAGACATGCGTGTGCGGCAAGGGTCCCAGCGTCTCAGACTGGAGAATACATGAATGACCCAGCCCTCAGACTTGCGTGTGCGGCAAGGGTCCCAGCGCCTCAGACTGGAGAACCCTTGAATGACACAAACACTCAGACTTGGGTGTGCGGCAAGGGCCCCAGCGCCTCAGACTGGAGAACACATGAATGACCCAGCCCTCAGACTTGCATATGCGGAAAGGGCCCCAGCGCCTCAGACTGGAGAATACATGAATGACCCAGCCCTCAGACTTGCGTGTGTGGCAAGGGTCCCAGCGCCTCAGACTGTAGAATACATGAATGACCCAGCCCTCAGACTTGCGTGTGCGGCAAGGGTCCCAGCGCCTCAGACTGGAGAATACATGAATAACCCAGCCCTCAGAATTGCGTTTACGGCAAGGGTCCCAGCGCCTCAGACTGGAGAACACATGAATGACCCAGCCCTCAGACTTGCGTGTGCGGCAAGGGTCCCAGCGCCTCAGACTGGAGAATACATGAATGACCCAGCCCAAAGACTTGCGCGTGCGGCAAGGGTCCCAGCACCTCAGACTGGAGAATACATGAATGACCCGGCCCTCAGACTTGCATGTGCGGCAAGGGCCCCAGCGCCTCAGACTGGAGAACACATGAATGACCCAGCCCTCAGACTTGCGTGTGCGGCAAGGGTCCCAGCGCCTCAGACTGGAGAATACATGAACGACCCAGCCCTCAGACTTGCGTGTGCGGCAAGGGTCCCAGCGCCTCAGACTGGAGAATACATGAATGACCCAGCCCTCAGACTTGCGTGTGCGGCAAGGGTCCCAGCGCCTCAGACTCGAGAATACATGAATGACCCAGCCCTCAGACTTGCGTGTGCGGCAAAGGTCCCAGCGCCTCAGACTGGAGAATACATGAATGACACAGCCCTCAGACTTGCGTGTGCGGCAAGGGTCACAGCGCCTCAGACTGGAGAAGACATGAATGACCCAGCCCTCAGACTTGCATGTGCGGCAAGGGTCACAGTGCCTCAGACGGGAGAATACATGAATGACCCAGCCCTCAGACTTGCGTGTGCGGCAAGGGTCACAGCGCCTCAGAAGGGAGAATACATGAATGACCCAGCCCTCAGACTTGGGTGTGCGGCAAGGGTCACAGCGCCTCAGACTGGAGAATACATGAATGACCCAGCCCTCAGACTTGTGGGTGCGGCAAGGGTCACAGCGCCTCAGACGGGAGAATACATGAATGACCCAGCCCTCAGACTTGCGTGTCCGGCAAGGGTCACAGCCCCTCAGACTGGAGAATACATGAATGACCCAAGCCCTCAGTCTTGCGTGTGCGGCAAGGGTTACAGCGCCTCAGACTGGAGAATACATGAATGACCCAAGCCCTCAGACTTGCATGTGCGGCAAGGGTCACAGCGACTCAGACTGGAGAATACATGAATGACCCAAGCCCTCAGACTTATGTGTGCGGCAATGGTCACAGCGCCTCATACTGGAGAATACATGAATGACCCAAGCCCTCAGACTTGCGTGTGCGGCAAGGGTCACAGCGCCTCAGATTGGAGAACACATGAATGACCCAAGCCCTCAGACTTGCGTGTGCAGCAAGAGTCACAGCGCCTCAGACTGGAGAACACATGAATGACCCAAGCCCTCAGACTTGCGTGTGCGGCAAGGGCCCCAGCGCCTCAGACTGGAGAACCCTTGAATGACACAGCCCTCAGACTTGCGTGTGCGGCAAGGGTCACAGCGCCTCAGACTGGAGAAGACATGAATGACCCAGCCCTCAGACTTGCATGTGCGGCAAGGGTCACAGTGCCTCAGACGGGAGAATACATGAATGACCCAGCCCTCAGACTTGCGTGTGCGGCAAGGGTCACAGCGCCTCAGAAGGGAGAATACATGAATGACCCAGCCCTCAGACTTGCGTGTGCGGCAAGGGTCACAGCGCCTCAGACTGGAGAATACATGAATGACCCAGCCATCAGACTTGCGTGTGCGGCAAGGGTCACAGCGCCTCAGACGGGAGAATACACGAATGACCCAGCCCTCAGACTTGCGTGTCCGGCAAGGGTCACAGCCCCTCAGACTGGAGAATACATGAATGACCCAAGCCCTCAGACTTGCGTGTGCGGCAAGGGTTACAGCGCCTCAGACTGGAGAATACATGAATGACCCAAGCCCTCAGACTTGCGTGTGCGGCAAGGGTCACAGCGCCTCAGACTGGGGAAAAAACATGAATGACCCAAGCCCTCAGACTTACGTGTGCGGCAATGGTCACAGCGCCTCATACTGGAGAATACATGAATGACCCAAGCCCTCAGACTTGCGTGTGCGGCAAGGGTCACAGCGCCTCAGATTGGGGAACACATGAATGACCCAAGCCCTCAGACTTGCGTGTGCAGCAAGAGTCACAGCGCCTCAGAGTGGAGAACACATGAATGACCCAAGCCCTCAGACTTGCGTGTGCGGCAAGGGCCCCAGCGCCTCAGACTGGAGAACCATTGAATGACACAAGCACCCAGACTTGGGTGTGCGGCAAGGGCCCCAGCGCCTCAGACTGGAGAACACATGAATGACCCAGCCCTCAGAATTGCGTATGCGGAAAGGGCCCCAGCGCCTCAGACTGGAGAATACATGAATGACCCAGCCCTCAGACTTGCGTGTGCGGCAAGGGTCCCAGCGCCTCAGACTGGAGAATCCATGGATGACCCAGCCCTCAGACTTGCGTGTACGGCAAGGGTCCCAGCGCCTCAGACTGGAGAATACATGAACGACCCAGCCCTCAGACTTGCGTGTGCGGCAAGGCTTCCAGCGCCTCAGACTGGAGAATACATGAATCACCTGGCCCTCAGACTTGCGTGTGCGGCAAGGGTCCCAGCGCCTCAGACTGAAGAATACATGAATGACCCAGCCCTCAGACTTGCGTGTGCGGCAAGGGTCCCAGCGCCTCAGACTGGAGAATACATGAATGACACAGCCCTCAGACTTGCGTGTGCGGCAAGGGTCACAGCGCCTCAGACTGGAGAAGACATGAATGACCCAGCCCTCAGACTTGCATGTGCGGCAAGGGTTACAGTGCCTCAGACGGGAGAATACATGAATGACCCAGCCCTCAGACTTGCGTGTGCGGCAAGGGTCACAGCGCCTCAGAAGGGAGAATACATGAATGATCCATCCCTCAGACTTGCGTGTGCGGCAAGGGTCACAGCGCCTCAGACGGGAGAATATATGAATGACCCAGCCCTCAGACATGCGTGTGCGGCAAGGTTCACAGCGCCTCAGACGGGAGAATACATGATTGACCCAGCCCTCAGACTTGCGTGTGCGGCAAAGGTCCCAGCGCCTCAGACTGGAGAATACATGAATGACACAGCCCTCAGACTTGCGTGTGCGGCAAGGGTCACAGCGCCTCAGACTGGAGAAGACATGAATGACCCAGCCCTCAGACTTGCATGTGCGGCAAGGGTCACAGTGCCTCAGACGGGAGAATACATGAATGACCCAGCCCTCAGACTTGCGTGTGCGGCAAGGGTCACAGCGCCTCAGAAGGGAGAATACATGAATGACCCAGCCCTCAGACTTGGGTGTGCGGCAAGGGTCACAGCGCCTCAGACTGGAGAATACATGAATGACCCAGCCATCAGACTTGTGTGTGCGGCAAGGGTCACAGCGCCTCAGACGGGAGAATACATGAATGACCCAGCCCTCAGACTTGCGTGTCCGGCAAGGGTCACAGCCCCTCAGACTGGAGAATACATGAATGACCCAAGCCCTCAGTCTTGCGTGTGCGGCAAGGGTTACAGCGCCTCAGACTGGAGAATACATCAATGACCCAAGCCCTCAGACTTGCATGTGCGGCAAGGGTCACAGCGACTCAGACTGGAGAATACATGAATGACCCAAGCCCTCAGACTTATGTGTGTGGCAATGGTCACAGCGCCTCATACTGGAGAATACATGAATGACCCAAGCCCTCAGATTTGCGTGTGCGGCAAGGGTCACAGCGCCTCAGATTGGAGAACACATGAATGACCCAAGCCCTCAGACTTGCGTGTTCAGCAAGAGTCACAGCGCCTCAGACTGGAGAACACATGAATGACCCAAGCCCTCAGACTTGCGTGTGCGGCAAGGGCCCCAGTGCCTCAGACTGGAGAACCCTTGAATGACACAGCCCTCAGACTTGCGTGTGCAGCAAGGGTCACAGCGCCTCAGACTGGAGAAGACATGAATGACCCAGCCCTCAGACTTGCATATGCGGCAAGGGTCACAGTGCCTCAGATGGGAGAATACATGAATGACCCAGCCCTCAGACTTGCGTGTGCGGCAAGGGTCACAGCGCCTCAGAAGGGAGAATACATGAATGACCCAGCCCTCAGACTTGCGTGTGCGGCAAGGGTCACAGCGCCTCAGACTGGAGAATACATGAATGACCCAGCCATCAGACTTGCGTGTGCGGCAAGGGTCACAGCGCCTCAGACGGGAGAATACACGAATGACCCAGCCCTCAGACTTGCGTGTCCGGCAAGGGTCACAGCCCCTCAGACTGGAGAATACATGAATGACCCAAGCCCTCAGACTTGCGTGTGCGGCAAGGGTTACAGCGCCTCAGACTGGAGAATACATGAATGACCCAAGCCCTCAGACTTGCGTGTGCGGCAAGGGTCACAGCGCCTCAGACTGGGGAAAAAACATGAATGACCCAAGCCCTCAGACTTACGTGTGCGGCAATGGTCACAGCGCCTCATACTGGAGAATACATGAATGACCCAAGCCCTCAGACTTGCGTGTGCAGCAAGGGTCACAGCGCCTCAGATTGGGGAACACATGAATGACCCAAGCCCTCAGACTTGCGTGTGCAGCAAGAGTCACAGCGCCTCAGACTGGAGAACACATGAATGACCCAAGCCCTCAGACTTGCGTGTGCGGCAAGGGCCCCAGCGCCTCAGACTGGAGAACCCTTGAATGACACAAGCACCCAGACTTGGGTGTGCGGCAAGGGCCCCAGCGCCTCAGACTGGAGAACACATGAATGACCCAATTGCGTATGCGGAAAGGGCCCCAGCGCCTCAGACTGGAGAATACATGAATGACCCAGCCCTCAGACTTGCGTGTGCGGCAAGGGTCCCAGCGCCTCAGACTGGAGAATCCATGGATGACCCAGCCCTCAGACTTGCGTGTACGGCAAGGGTCCCAGCGCCTCAGACTGGAGAATACATGAACGACCCAGCCCTCAGACTTGCGTGTGCGGGAAGGGTTCCAGCGCCTCAGACTGGAGAATACATGAATCACCTGGCCCTCAGACTTGCGTGTGCGGCAAGGGTCCCAGCGCCTCAGACTGGAGAATACATGAATGACCCAGCCCTCAGACTTGCGTGTGCGGCAAGGGTCCCAGCACCTCAGACTGGAGAATACATGAATTACACAGCCCTCAGACTTGCGTGTGCGGCAAGGGTCACAGCGCCTCAGACTGGAGAAGACATGAATGACCCAGCCCTCAGACTTGCATGTGCGGCAAGGGTTACAGTGCCTCAGACGGGAGAATACATGAATGACCCAGCCCTCAGACTTGCATGTGCGGCAAGGGTCACAGCGCCTCAGAAGGGAGAATACATGAATGATCCATCCCTCAGACTTGCGTGTGCGGCAAGGGTCACAGCGCCTCAGACGGGAGAATACATGAATGACCCAGCCCTCAGACATGCGTGTGCGGCAAGGTTCACAGCGCCTCAGACGGGAGAATACATGATTGACCCAGCCCTCAGACTTGTGTGTGCGGCAAGGGTCACAGCGCCTCAGACGGGAGAATACATGAATGACCCAAGCCCTCAGACTTGCGTGTGCAGCAAGGGCCCCAGCGCCTCAGACTGGAGAACACATGAATGACCCAGCCCTCAGACTTGCGTGTGCGGCAAGGGTCCCAGTGCCTCAGATTGGAGAATACATGAACGACCCAGCCCTCAGACTTGCGTGTGCGGCAAGGGTCCCAGCGCCTCAGACTGGAGAATACATGATTGACCCAGCCCTCAGACTTGCGTGTGCGGCAAGGGTCCCAGCGCCTCAGACTGGAGAATACATGAATGACCCAGCCCTCAGACTTGCGTGTGCGGCAAGGGTCCCAGCGCCTCAGACTGGAGAATACATGAATGACACAGCCCTCAGACTTGCGTGTGCGGCAAGGGTCACAGCGCCTCAGACTGGAGAAGACATGAATGACCCAGCCCTCAGACTTGCATGTGCGGCAAGGGTCACAGTGCCTCAGACCGGAGAATACATGAATGACCCAGCCCTCAGACTTCCGTGTGCGGCAAGGGTCACAGCGCCTCAGAAGGGAGAATACATGAATGATCCAGCCCTCAGACTTGCGTGTGCGGCAAGGGTCACAGCGCCTCAGACGGGAGAATACATGATTGACCCAGCCCTCAGACTTGCGTGTGCGGCAAGGGTCACGGCGCCTCAGACGGGAGAATACATAAATGACCCAGCCCTCAGACTTGCGTGTGCGGCAAGGGTCACAGCGCCTCAGACTGGAGAATACATGATTGACCCAGCCCTCAGACTTGCGTGTGCGGCAAGGGTCACAGCGCCTCAGACTGGAGAATACATGAATGACCCAGCCCTCAGACTTGCGTGTGCGGCAAGGGTCACAGCCCCTCAGACTGGAGAATACATGAATGACCCAAGCCCTCAGTCTTGCGTGTGCGGCAAGGGTTACAGCGCCTCAGACTGGAGAATACATGAATGACCCAAGCCCTCAGACTTGCATGTGCGGCAAGGGTCACAGCGACTCAGACTGGAGAATACATGAATGACCCAAGCTCTCAGACTTATGTGTGCGGCAATGGTCACAGCGCCTCATACTGGAGAATACATGAATGACACAAGCCCTCAGACTTGCGTGTGCGGCAAGGGTCACAGCGCCTCAGATTGGAGAACACATGAATGACCCAAGCCCTCAGACTTGCGTGTGCAGCAAGAGTCACAGCGCCTCAGACTGGAGAACACATGAATGACCCAAGCCCTCAGACTTGCGTGTGCGGCAAGGGCCCCAGCGCCTCAGACTGGAGAACCCTTGAATGACACAGCCCTCAGACTTGCGTGTGCGGCAAGGGTCACAGCGCCTCAGACTGGAGAAGACATGAATGACCCAGCCCTCAGACTTGCATGTGCGGCAAGGGTCACAGTGCCTCAGACGGGAGAATACATGAATGACCCAGCCCTCAGACTTGCGTGTGCGGCAAGGGTCACAGCGCCTCAGAAGGGAGAATACATGAATGACCCAGCCCTCAGACTTGCGTGTGCGGCAAGGGTCACAGGGCCTCAGACTGGAGAATACATGAATGACCCAGCCATCAGACTTGCGTGTGCGGCAAGGGTCACAGCGCCTCAGACGGGAGAATACACGAATGACCCAGCCCTCAGACTTGCGTGTCCGGCAAGGGTCACAGCCCCTCAGACTGGAGAATACATGAATGACCCAAGCCCTCAGACTTGCGTGTGCGGCAAGGGTTACAGCGCCTCAGACTGGAGAATACATGAATGACCCAAGCCCTCAGACTTGCGTGTGCGGCAAGGGTCACAGCGCCTCAGACTGGGGAAAAAACATGAATGACCCAAGCCCTCAGACTTGCGTGTGCGGCAAGGGCCCCAGTGCCTCAGACTGGAGAACCCTTGAATGACACAGCCCTCAGACTTGCGTGTGCAGCAAGGGTCACAGCGCCTCAGACTGGAGAAGACATGAATGACCCAGCCCTCAGACTTGCATATGCGGCAAGGGTCACAGTGCCTCAGATGGGAGAATACATGAATGACCCAGCCCTCAGACTTGCGTGTGCGGCAAGGGTCACAGCGCCTCAGAAGGGAGAATACATGAATGACCCAGCCCTCAGACTTGCGTGTGCGGCAAGGGTCACAGCGCCTCAGACTGGAGAATACATGAATGACCCAGCCATCAGACTTGCGTGTGCGGCAAGGGTCACAGCGCCTCAGACGGGAGAATACACGAATGACCCAGCCCTCAGACTTGCGTGTCCGGCAAGGGTCACAGCCCCTCAGACTGGAGAATACATGAATGACCCAAGCCCTCAGACTTGCGTGTGCGGCAAGGGTTACAGCGCCTCAGACTGGAGAATACATGAATGACCCAAGCCCTCAGACTTGCGTGTGCGGCAAGGGTCACAGCGCCTCAGACTGGGGAAAAAACATGAATGACCCAAGCCCTCAGACTTACGTGTGCGGCAATGGTCACAGCGCCTCATACTGGAGAATACATGAATGACCCAAGCCCTCAGACTTGCGTGTGCAGCAAGGGTCACAGCGCCTCAGATTGGGGAACACATGAATGACCCAAGCCCTCAGACTTGCGTGTGCAGCAAGAGTCACAGCGCCTCAGACTGGAGAACACATGAATGACCCAAGCCCTCAGACTTGCGTGTGCGGCAAGGGCCCCAGCGCCTCAGACTGGAGAACCCTTGAATGACACAAGCACCCAGACTTGGGTGTGCGGCAAGGGCCCCAGCGCCTCAGACTGGAGAACACATGAATGACCCAATTGCGTATGCGGAAAGGGCCCCAGCGCCTCAGACTGGAGAATACATGAATGACCCAGCCCTCAGACTTGCGTGTGCGGCAAGGGTCCCAGCGCCTCAGACTGGAGAATCCATGGATGACCCAGCCCTCAGACTTGCGTGTACGGCAAGGGTCCCAGCGCCTCAGACTGGAGAATACATGAACGACCCAGCCCTCAGACTTGCGTGTGCGGGAAGGGTTCCAGCGCCTCAGACTGGAGAATACATGAATCACCTGGCCCTCAGACTTGCGTGTGCGGCAAGGGTCCCAGCGCCTCAGACTGGAGAATACATGAATGACCCAGCCCTCAGACTTGCGTGTGCGGCAAGGGTCCCAGCACCTCAGACTGGAGAATACATGAATTACACAGCCCTCAGACTTGCGTGTGCGGCAAGGGTCACAGCGCCTCAGACTGGAGAAGACATGAATGACCCAGCCCTCAGACTTGCATGTGCGGCAAGGGTTACAGTGCCTCAGACGGGAGAATACATGAATGACCCAGCCCTCAGACTTGCATGTGCGGCAAGGGTCACAGCGCCTCAGAAGGGAGAATACATGAATGATCCATCCCTCAGACTTGCGTGTGCGGCAAGGGTCACAGCGCCTCAGACGGGAGAATACATGAATGACCCAGCCCTCAGACATGCGTGTGCGGCAAGGTTCACAGCGCCTCAGACGGGAGAATACATGATTGACCCAGCCCTCAGACTTGTGTGTGCGGCAAGGGTCACAGCGCCTCAGACGGGAGAATACATGAATGACCCAGCCCTCAGACTTGCGTGTGCGGCAAGGGTCACAGCGCCTCAGACTGCAGAATATATGAATGACCCAGCCCTCAGACTTGCATGTGCGGCAAGGGTCACAGCGCCTCAGACTGGAGAATACATGAATGACCCAAGCCCTCAGACTTGCGTGTGCAGCAAGGGCCCCAGCGCCTCAGACTGGAGAACACATGAATGACCCAGCCCTCAGACTTGCGTGTGCGGCAAGGGTCCCAGTGCCTCAGATTGGAGAATACATGAACGACCCAGCCCTCAGACTTGCGTGTGCGGCAAGGGTCCCAGCGCCTCAGACTGGAGAATACATGATTGACCCAGCCCTCAGACTTGCGTGTGCGGCAAGGGTCCCAGCGCCTCAGACTGGAGAATACATGAATGACCCAGCCCTCAGACTTGCGTGTGCGGCAAGGGTCCCAGCGCCTCAGACTGGAGAATACATGAATGACACAGCCCTCAGACTTGCGTGTGCGGCAAGGGTCACAGCGCCTCAGACTGGAGAAGACATGAATGACCCAGCCCTCAGACTTGCATGTGCGGCAAGGGTCACAGTGCCTCAGACCGGAGAATACATGAATGACCCAGCCCTCAGACTTCCGTGTGCGGCAAGGGTCACAGCGCCTCAGAAGGGAGAATACATGAATGATCCAGCCCTCAGACTTGCGTGTGCGGCAAGGGTCACAGCGCCTCAGACGGGAGAATACATGATTGACCCAGCCCTCAGACTTGCGTGTGCGGCAAGGGTCACGGCGCCTCAGACGGGAGAATACATAAATGACCCAGCCCTCAGACTTGCGTGTGCGGCAAGGGTCACAGCGCCTCAGACTGGAGAATACATGATTGACCCAGCCCTCAGACTTGCGTGTGCGGCAAGGGTCACAGCGCCTCAGACTGGAGAATACATGAATGACCCAGCCCTCAGACTTGCGTGTGCGGCAAGGGTCACAGCCCCTCAGACTGGAGAATACATGAATGACCCAAGCCCTCAGTCTTGCGTGTGCGGCAAGGGTTACAGCGCCTCAGACTGGAGAATACATGAATGACCCAAGCCCTCAGACTTGCATGTGCGGCAAGGGTCACAGCGACTCAGACTGGAGAATACATGAATGACCCAAGCTCTCAGACTTATGTGTGCGGCAATGGTCACAGCGCCTCATACTGGAGAATACATGAATGACACAAGCCCTCAGACTTGCGTGTGCGGCAAGGGTCACAGCGCCTCAGATTGGAGAACACATGAATGACCCAAGCCCTCAGACTTGCGTGTGCAGCAAGAGTCACAGCGCCTCAGACTGGAGAACACATGAATGACCCAAGCCCTCAGACTTGCGTGTGCGGCAAGGGCCCCAGCGCCTCAGACTGGAGAACCCTTGAATGACACAGCCCTCAGACTTGCGTGTGCGGCAAGGGTCACAGCGCCTCAGACTGGAGAAGACATGAATGACCCAGCCCTCAGACTTGCATGTGCGGCAAGGGTCACAGTGCCTCAGACGGGAGAATACATGAATGACCCAGCCCTCAGACTTGCGTGTGCGGCAAGGGTCACAGCGCCTCAGAAGGGAGAATACATGAATGACCCAGCCCTCAGACTTGCGTGTGCGGCAAGGGTCACAGGGCCTCAGACTGGAGAATACATGAATGACCCAGCCATCAGACTTGCGTGTGCGGCAAGGGTCACAGCGCCTCAGACGGGAGAATACACGAATGACCCAGCCCTCAGACTTGCGTGTCCGGCAAGGGTCACAGCCCCTCAGACTGGAGAATACATGAATGACCCAAGCCCTCAGACTTGCGTGTGCGGCAAGGGTTACAGCGCCTCAGACTGGAGAATACATGAATGACCCAAGCCCTCAGACTTGCGTGTGCGGCAAGGGTCACAGCGCCTCAGACTGGGGAAAAAACATGAATGACCCAAGCCCTCAGACTTACGTGTGCGGCAATGGTCACAGCGCCTCATACTGGAGAATACATGAATGACCCAAGCCCTCAGACTTGCGTGTGCGGCAAGGGTCACAGCGCCTCAGATTGGGGAACACATGAATGACCCAAGCCCTCAGACTTGCGTGTGCAGCAAGAGTCACAGCGCCTCAGAGTGGAGAACACATGAATGACCCAAGCCCTCAGACTTGCGTGTGCGGCAAGGGCCCCAGCGCCTCAGACTGGAGAACCCTTGAATGACACAAGCACCCAGACTTGGGTGTGCGGCAAGGGCCCCAGCGCCTCAGACTGGAGAACACATGAATGACCCAGCCCTCAGAATTGCGTATGCGGAAAGGGCCCCAGCGCCTCAGACTGGAGAATACATGAATGACCCAGCCCTCAGACTTGCGTGTGCGGCAAGGGTCCCAGCGCCTCAGACTGGAGAATCCATGGATGACCCAGCCCTCAGACTTGCGTGTACGGCAAGGGTCCCAGCGCCTCAGACTGGAGAATACATGAACGACCCAGTCCTCAGACTTGCGTGTGCGGCAAGGCTTCCAGCGCCTCAGACTGGAGAATACATGAATCACCTGGCCCTCAGACTTGCGTGTGCGGCAAGGGTCCCAGCGCCTCAGACTGAAGAATACATGAATGACCCAGCCCTCAGACTTGCGTGTGCGGCAAGGGTCCCAGCGCCTCAGACTGGAGAATACATGAATGACACAGCCCTCAGACTTGCGTGTGCGGCAAGGGTCACAGCGCCTCAGACTGGAGAAGACATGAATGACCCAGCCCTCAGACTTGCATGTGCGGCAAGGGTCACAGTGCCTCAGACGGGAGAATACATGAATGACCCAGCCCTCAGACTTGCGTGTGCGGCAAGGGTCACAGCGCCTCAGAAGGGAGAATACATGAATGACCCAGCCCTCAGACTTGGGTGTGCGGCAAGGGTCACAGCGCCTCAGACTGGAGAATACATGAATGACCCAGCCATCAGACTTGTGTGTGCGGCAAGGGTCACAGCGCCTCAGACGGGAGAATACATGAATGACCCAGCCCTCAGACTTGCGTGTCCGGCAAGGGTCACAGCCCCTCAGACTGGAGAATACATGAATGACCCAAGCCCTCAGTCTTGCGTGTGCGGCAAGGGTTACAGCGCCTCAGACTGGAGAATACATCAATGACCCAAGCCCTCAGACTTGCATGTGCGGCAAGGGTCACAGCGACTCAGACTGGAGAATACATGAATGACCCAAGCCCTCAGACTTATTTGTGTGGCAATGGTCACAGCGCCTCATACTGGAGAATACATGAATGACCCAAGCCCTCAGATTTGCGTGTGCGGCAAGGGTCACAGCGCCTCAGATTGGAGAACACATGAATGACCCAAGCCCTCAGACTTGCGTGTGCAGCAAGAGTCACAGCGCCTCAGACTGGAGAACACATGAATGACCCAAGCCCTCAGACTTGCGTGTGCGGCAAGGGCCCCAGCGCCTCAGACTGGAGAACCCTTGAATGACACAGCCCTCAGACTTGCGTGTGCGGGAAGGGTCACAGCGACTCAGACTGGAGAAGACATGAATGACCCAGCCCTCAGACTTGCATGTGCGGCAAGGGTCACAGTGCCTCAGATGGGAGAATACATGAATGACCCAGCCCTCAGACTTGCGTGTGCGGCAAGGGTCACAGCGCCTCAGAAGGGAGAATACATGAATGACCCAGCCCTCAGACTTGCGTGTGCGGCAAGGGTCACAGCGCCTCAGACTGGAGAATACATGAATGACCCAGCCATCAGACTTGCGTGTGCGGCAAGGGTCACAGCGCCTCAGACGGAAGAATACACGAATGACCCAGGCCTCAGACTTGCGTGTCCGGCAAGGGTCACAGCCCCTCAGACTGGAGAATACATGAATGACCCAAGCCCTCAGACTTGCGTGTGCGGCAAGGGTTACAGCGCCTCAGACTGGAGAATACATGAATGACCCAAGCCCTCAGACTTGCGTGTGCGGCAAGGGTCACAGCGCCTCAGACTGGGGAAAAAACATGAATGACCCAAGCCCTCAGACTTACGTGTGCGGCAATGGTCACAGCGCCTCATACTGGAGAATACATGAATGACCCAAGCCCTCAGACTTGCGTGTGCGGCAAGGGTTACAATGCCTCAGACTGGAGAATACATGAATGACTCAAGCCCTCAGACTTGCGTGTGCGGCAAGGGTCACAGCGCCTCAGACTGGAGAATACATGAATGACCCAAGCCCTCAGACTTGCATGTGCGGCAATGGTCACAGCGCCTCAGACTGGAGAATACATGAATGACCCAAGCCCTCAGACGTGCGTGTGCGGCAAGGGTCACAGCGCCTCAGATTGGGGAACACATGAATGACCCAAGCCCTCAGACTTGCGTGTGCAGCAAGAGTCACAGCGCCTCAGACTGGAGAACACATGAATGACCCAAGCCCTCAGACTTGCGTGTGCGGCAAGGGCCCCAGCGCCTCAGACTGGAGAACCCTTGAATGACACAAGCACCCAGACTTGGGTGTGCGGCAAGGGCCCCAGCGCCTCAGACTGGAGAACACATGAATGACCCAGCCCTCAGAATTGCGTATGCGGAAAGGGCCCCAGCGCCTCAGACTGGAGAATACATGAATGACCCAGCCCTCAGACTTGCGTGTGCGGCAAGGGTCCCAGCGCCTCAGACTGGAGAATCCATGGATGACCCAGCCCTCAGACTTGCGTGTACGGCAAGGGTCCCAGCGCCTCAGACTGGAGAATACATGAACGACCCAGCCCTCAGACTTGCGTGTGCGGGAAGGGTTCCAGCGCCTCAGACTGGAGAATACATGAATCACCTGGCCCTCAGACTTGCGTGTGCGGCAAGGGTCCCAGCGCCTCAGACTGGAGAATACATGAATGACCCAGCCCTCAGACTTGCGTGTGCGGCAAGGGTCCCAGCGCCTCAGACTGGAGAATACATGAATGACACAGCCCTCAGACTTGCGTGTGCGGCAAGGGTCACAGCGCCTCAGACTGGAGAAGACATGAATGACCCAGCCCTCAGACTTGCATGTGCGGCAAGGGTTACAGTGCCTCAGACGGGAGAATACATGAATGACCCAGCCCTCAGACTTGCGTGTGCGGCAAGGGTCACAGCGCCTCAGACGGGAGAATACATGAATGACCCAGCCCTCAGACATGCGTGTGCGGCAAGGTTCACAGCGCCTCAGACGGGAGAATACATGATTGACCCAGCCCTCAGACTTGTGTGTGCGGCAAGGGTCACAGCGCCTCAGACGGGAGAATACATGAATGACCCAGCCCTCAGACTTGCGTGTGCGGCAAGGGTCACAGCGCCTCAGACTGGAGAATATATGAATGACCCAGCCCTCAGACTTGCATGTGCGGCAAGGGTCACAGCGCCTCAGACTGGAGAATACATGAATGACCCAAGCCCTCAGACTTGCGTGTGCAGCAAGGGCCCCAGCGCCTCAGACTGGAGAACACATGAATGACCCAGCCCTCAGACTTGCGTGTGCGGCAAGGGTCCCAGTGCCTCAGATTGGAGAATACATGAACGACCCAGCCCTCAGACTTGCTTGTGCGGCAAGGGTCCCAGCGCCTCAGACTGGAGAATACATGAATGACCCAGCCCTCAGACTTGCGTGTGCGGCAAGGGTCCCAGCGCCTCAGACTGGAGAATACATGAATGACACAGCCCTCAGACTTGCGTGTGCGGCAAGGGTCACAGCGCCTCAGACTGGAGAAGACATGAATGACCCAGCCCTCACACTTGCATGTGCGGCAAGGGTCACAGTGCCTCAGACCGGAGAATACATGAATGACCCAGCCCTCAGACTTCCGTGTGCGGCAAGGGTCACAGCGCCTCAGAAGGGAGAATACATGAATGATCCAGCCCTCAGACTTGCGTGTGCGGCAAGGGTCACAGCGCCTCAGATGGGAGAATACATGAATGACCCAGCCCTCAGACTTGCGTGTGCGGAAGGTTCACAGCGCCTCAGACGGGAGAATACATGATTGACCCAGCCCTCAGACTTGCGTGTGCGGCAAGGGTCACGGCGCCTCAGACGGGAGAATACATGAATGACCCAGCCCTCAGACTTGCGTGTGCGGCAAGGGTCACAGCGCCTCAGACTGGAGAATACATGATTGACCCAGCCCTCAGACTTGCGTGTGCGGCAAGGGTCACAGCGCCTCAGACTGGAGAATACATGAATGACCCAGCCCTCAGACTTGCGTGTGCGGCAAGGGTCACAGCGCCTCAGACTGGAGAATACATGATTGACCCAGCCCTCAGACTTGCGTGTGCGGCAAGGGTCACAGCGCCTCAGACTGGAGAATACATGAATGACCCAGCCCTCAGACTTGCGTGTGCGGCAAGGGTCACAGCGCCTCAGACTGGAGAATACATGAATGACCCAAGCCCTCAGACTTGCGTGTGCAGCAAGGGCCCCAGCGCCTCAGACTGGAGAATACATGAATGACTCAGCCCTCAGACTTGCGTGTGCGGCAAGGGTCCCAGCGCCTCAGACTGGAGAATACATGAATGACCCAGCCCTCAGACTTGCGTGTGCGGCAAGGGTCACAGCGCCTCAGACGGGAGAATACATGAATGACGCAGCCCTCAGACTTGCGTGTGCGGCAAGGGTCACAGCGCCACAGACTGGAGAATGCATGAATGACCCAGCCCTCAGACTTGCGTGTGCGGCAAGTGTCACAGCGCCTCAGACGGGAGAATACATGAATGACCCAGCCTCAGACTTGCGTGTGTGGCAAGGTTCACAGCGCCTCAGACGGGAGAATACATGAATGACCCAGCCCTCAGACTTGCGTGTGCGGCAAGGGTCACAGCGCCTCAGACTGGATAATACATGAATGACCCAAGCCCTCAGACTTGCGTGCGCGGCAAGGGACACAGTGCCTCAGACTGGATAATACATGAATGACCCAGCCCACAGACTTGCGTGTGCGGCAAGGGTCACAGCGCCTCAGAAGGGAGAATACATGAATGACCCAGCCCTCAGACTTGCGTATGCGGCAAGGGTCCCAGCGCCTCAGACTGGAGAATACATGAATGACCCAGCCCTCAGACTTGCTTGTGCTGCAAGGGCCCCAGCGCCTCAGACTGGAGAATACATGAATGACACAGCCCTCAGACTTGCGTGTGCGGCAAGGGTCACAGCGCCTCAGACTGGAGAAGACATGAATGACCCAGCCCTCACACTTGCATGTGCGGCAAGGGTCACAGTGCCTCAGACCGGAGAATACATGAATGACCCAGCCCTCAGACTTCCGTGTGCGGCAAGGGTCACAGCGCCTCAGAAGGGAGAATACATGAATGATCCAGCCCTCAGACTTGCGTGTGCGGCAAGGGTCACAGCGCCTCAGATGGGAGAATACATGAATGACCCAGCCCTCAGACTTGCGTGTGCGGAAGGTTCACAGTGCCTCAGACGGGAGAATACATGATTGACCCAGCCCTCAGACTTGCGTGTGCGGCAAGGGTCACGGCGCCTCAGACGGGAGAATACATGAATGACCCAGCCCTCAGACTTGCGTGTGCGGCAAGGGTCACAGCGCCTCAGACTGGAGAATACATGATTGACCCAGCCCTCAGACTTGCGTGTGCGGCAAGGGTCACAGCGCCTCAGACTGGAGAATACATGAATGACCCAGCCCTCAGACTTGCGTGTGCGGCAAGGGTCACAGCGCCTCAGACTGGAGAATACATGATTGACCCAGCCCTCAGACTTGCGTGTGCGGCAAGGGTCACAGCGCCTCAGACTGGAGAATACATGAATGACCCAGCCCTCAGACTTGCGTGTGCGGCAAGGGTCACAGCGCCTCAGACTGGAGAATACATGAATGACCCAAGCCCTCAGACTTGCGTGTGCAGCAAGGGCCCCAGCGCCTCAGACTGGAGAATACATGAATGACTCAGCCCTCAGACTTGCGTGTGCGGCAAGGGTCCCAGCGCCTCAGACTGGAGAATACATGAATGACCCAGCCCTCAGACTTGCGTGTGCGGCAAGGGTCACAGCGCCTCAGACGGGAGAATACATGAATGACGCAGCCCTCAGACTTGCGTGTGCGGCAAGGGTCACAGCGCCACAGACTGGAGAATGCATGAATGACCCAGCCCTCAGACTTGCGTGTGCGGCAAGTGTCACAGCGCCTCAGACGGGAGAATACATGAATGACCCAGCCTCAGACTTGCGTGTGTGGCAAGGTTCACAGCGCCTCAGACGGGAGAATACATGAATGACCCAGCCCTCAGACTTGCGTGTGCGGCAAGGGTCACAGCGCCTCAGACTGGATAATACATGAATGACCCAAGCCCTCAGACTTGCGTGCGCGGCAAGGGTCACAGTGCCTCAGACTGGATAATACATGAATGACCCAGCCCACAGACTTGCGTGTGCGGCAAGGGTCACAGCGCCTCAGAAGGGAGAATACATGAATGACCCAGCCCTCAGACTTGCGTATGCGGCAAGGGTCCCAGCGCCTCAGACTGGAGAATACATGAATGACCCAGCCCTCAGACTTGCTTGTGCTGCAAGGGCCCCAGCGCCTCAGACTGGAGAATACATGAATGACCCAGCCCTCAGACTTGCGTGTGCGGCAAGGGTCACAGCGCCTCAGACTGGATAATACATGAATGACCCAAGCCCTCAGACTTGCATGTGCGGCAAGGGTCACAGTGCCTCAGACAGGAGAATACATGAATGACCCAGCCCTCAGACTTGCGTGTGCGGCAAGGGTCACAACGCCTCAGAAGGGAGAATACATGAATGTCCCAGCCCTCAGACTTGCGTGTGCGGCAAGGGTCACAGCGCCTCAGACTGGAGAATACATGAATGACCCAGCCCTCAGACTTGCGTGTCCGGCAAGGGTCACAGCCCCTCAGACTGGAGAATACATGAATGACCCAAGCCCTCAGACTTGCGTGTACGGCAAGGGTTACAGCGCCTCAGACTGGAGAATACATGAATGACCCAAGCCCTCAAATTTGCGTGTGCGGCAAGGGTCACAGCGCCTAAGACTGGAGAATACATGAATGACCCAAGCCCTCAGACTTGCGTGTGCAGCAAGGTCCCCAGCGCCTCAGACTGGAGAACACATGAATGACCCAGCCCTCAGACTTGCGTGTGTGGCAAGGGTCCCAGCGACTCAGACTGGAGAATACATGAATGACCCAGACCTCGGACTTGCGTGTGCGGCAAGGGTCCCAGCGCCTCAGACTGGAGAATACAAGAATGACCCAGCCCTCCGACTTGCGTGTGCTGCAAGGGTCCCAGCACCTCAGACTGGAGAATACATGAATGACTGAGCCCTCAGACTTGCGTGTGCGGCAAGGGTCCCAGCGCCTCAGACTGGAGAATACATGAATGACCCAGCCCTCAGACCTGCGTGCGGCAAGGGTCCCAGCACCTCAGACTGGAGAATACATGAATGACCCAGCCCTCAGACTTGCGTGTGCGGCAAGGGCCCAGCGCCTCAGATAGGAGAATACATGAATGACCCAGCCCTCAGACTTGCGTGTGCGGCAAGGGCCCAGCGCCTCAGAAGGGAGAATACATGAATGACCCAGCCCTCAGACTTGCGTGTGTGCGGCAAGGGTCACAGCGCCTCAGACGGGAGAATACATGAATGTCCCAGCCCTCAGACTTGCGTGTGCGGCAAGGTTCACAGCGCCTCAGACGGGAGAATACATGATTGACCCAGCCCTCAGACTTGCGTGTGCGGCAAGGGTCACAGCGCCTCAGACGGGAGAATACATGAATGACGCAGCCCTCAGACTTGCGTGTGCGGCAAGGGTCACAGCGCCACAGACTGGAGAATGCATGAATGACCCAGCCCTCAGACTTGCGTGTGCGGCAAGTGTCACAGCGCCTCAGACGGGAGAATACATGAATGACCCAGCCTCAGACTTGCGTGTGTGGCAAGGTTCACAGCGCCTCAGACGGGAGAATACATGAATGACCCAGCCCTCAGACTTGCGTGTGCGGCAAGGGTCACAGCGCCTCAGACTGGATAATACATGAATGACCCAAGCCCTCAGACTTGCGTGCGCGGCAAGGGTCACAGTGCCTCAGACTGGATAATACATGAATGACCCAGCCCACAGACTTGCGTGTGCGGCAAGGGTCACAGCGCCTCAGAAGGGAGAATACATGAATGACCCAGCCCTCAGACTTGCGTATGCGGCAAGGGTCCCAGCGCCTCAGACTGGAGAATACATGAATGACCCAGCCCTCAGACTTGCTTGTGCTGCAAGGGCCCCAGCGCCTCAGACTGGAGAATACATGAATGACCCAGCCCTCAGACTTGCGTGTGCGGCAAGGGTCACAGCGCCTCAGACTGGATAATACATGAATGACCCAAGCCCTCAGACTTGCATGTGCGGCAAGGGTCACAGTGCCTCAGACGGGAGAATACATGAATGACCCAGCCCTCAGACTTGCGTGTGCGGCAAGGGTCACAACGCCTCAGAAGGGAGAATACATGAATGTCCCAGCCCTCAGACTTGCGTGTGCGGCAAGGGTCACAGCGCCTCAGACTGGAGAATACATGAATGACCCAGCCCTCAGACTTGCGTGTCCGGCAAGGGTCACAGCCCCTCAGACTGGAGAATACATGAATGACCCAAGCCCTCAGACTTGCGTGTACGGCAAGGGTTACAGCGCCTCAGACTGGAGAATACATGAATGACCCAAGCCCTCAAATTTGCGTGAGCGGCAAGGGTCACAGCGCCTAAGACTGGAGAATACATGAATGACCCAAGCCCTCAGACTTGCGTGTGCAGCAAGGTCCCCAGCGCCTCAGACTGGAGAACACATGAATGACCCAGCCCTCAGACTTGCGTGTGTGGCAAGGGTCCCAGCGACTCAGACTGGAGAATACATGAATGACCCAGACCTCGGACTTGCGTGTGCGGCAAGGGTCCCAGCGCCTCAGACTGGAGAATACAAGAATGACCCAGCCCTCCGACTTGCGTGTGCTGCAAGGGTCCCAGCACCTCAGACTGGAGAATACATGAATGACTGAGCCCTCAGACTTGCGTGTGCGGCAAGGGTCCCAGCGCCTCAGACTGGAGAATACATGAATGACCCAGCCCTCAGACCTGCGTGCGGCAAGGGTCCCAGCACCTCAGACTGGAGAATACATGAATGACCCAGCCCTCAGACTTGCGTGTGCGGCAAGGGCCCAGCGCCTCAGATAGGAGAATACATGAATGACCCAGCCCTCAGACTTGCGTGTGCGGCAAGGGCCCAGCGCCTCAGAAGGGAGAATACATGAATGACCCAGCCCTCAGACTTGCGTGTGTGCGGCAAGGGTCACAGCGCCTCAGACGGGAGAATACATGAATGTCCCAGCCCTCAGACTTGCGTGTGCGGCAAGGTTCACAGCGCCTCAGACGGGAGAATACATGATTGACCCAGCCCTCAGACTTGCGTGTGCGGCAAGGGTCACAGCGCCTCAGACGGGAGAATACATGAATGACCCAGCCCTCAGACTTGCGTGTGCGGCAAGGGTCATAGCGCCTCAGACTGGAGAATACATGAATGACCCAGCCCTCAGACTTGCGTGTGCGGCAAGGGTCACAGCGCCTCAGACTGGAGAATACATGAATGACCCAAGCCCTCAGACTTGCGTGTGCTGCAAGGGCCCCAGCGCCTCAGACTGGAGAACACATGAATGACCCAGCCCTCAGACTTGCGTGTGTGGCAAAGGTCCCAGCGCCTCAGACTGGAGAATACATGAAGGACCCAGACCTCAGACTTACGTGTGCGGCAAGGGTCCCAGCGCCTCAGACTGGAGAATACAAGAATGACCCAGCCCTCAGACTTGCGTGTGCTGCAAGGGTCCCAGCGCCTCAGACTGGAGAATACATGAATGACTCAGCCCTCAGACTTGCGTGTGCGGCAAGGGTCCCAGCGCCTCAGACTGGAGAATACATGAATGACCCAGCCCTCAGACCTGCGTGTGCGGCAAGGGTCCCAGCGCCTCAGACTGGAGAATACATGAATGACCCAGCCCTCAGACTTGCGTGTGCGGCAAGGGTCACAGCGCCTCAGACGGGAGAATACATGAATGACGCAGCCCTCAGACTTGCGTGTGCGGCAAGGGTCACAGCGCCACAGACTGGAGAATGCATGAATGACCCAGCCCTCAGACTTGCGTGTGCGGCAAGTGTCACAGCGCCTCAGACGGGAGAATACATGAATGACCCAGCCTCAGACTTGCGTGTGCGGCAAGGTTCACAGCGCCTCAGACGGGAGAATACATGAATGACCCAGCCCTCAGACTTGCGTGTGCGGCAAGGGTCACAGCGCCTCAGACTGGATAATACATGAATGACCCAAGCCCTCAGAATTGCGTGCGCGGCAAGGGTCACAGTGCCTCAGACTGGATAATACATGAATGACCCAGCCCTCAGACTTGCGTGTGCGGCAAGGGTCACAGCGCCTCAGAAGGGAGAATACATGAATGACCCAGCCCTCAGACTTGCGTATGCGGCAAGGGTCCCAGCGCCTCAGACTGGAGAATACATGAATGACCCAGCCCTCAGACTTGCTTGTGCTGCAAGGGTCCCAGCGCCTCAGACTGGAGAATACATGAATGACCCAGCCCTCAGACTTGCGTGTGCGGCAAGGATCACAGCGCCTCAGACTGGATAATACATGAATGACCCAAGCCCTCAGACTTGCATGTGCGGCAAGGGTCACAGTGCCTCAGACGGGAGAATACATGAATGACCCAGCCCTCAGACTTGCGTGTGCGGCAAGGGTCACAACGCCTCAGAAGGGAGAATACATGAATGTCCCAGCCCTCAGACTTGCGTGTGCGGCAAGGGTCACAGCGCCTCAGACTGGAGAATACATGAATGACCCAGCCCTCAGACTTGCGTGTCCGGCAAGGGTCAAAGCCCCTCAGACTGGAGAATACATGAATGACCCAAGCCCTCAGACTTGCGTGTGCGGCAAGGGTTACAGCGCCTCAGACTGGAGAATACATGAATGACCCAAGCCCTCAAATTTGCGTGTGCGGCAAGGGTCACAGCGCCTAAGACTGGAGAATACATGAATGACCCAAGCCCTCAGACTTGCATGTGCAGCAAGGGCCCCAGCGCCTCAGACTGGAGAACACATGAATGACCCAGCCCTCAGACTTGTGTGTGTGGCAAGGGTCCCAGCGCCTCAGACTGGAGAATACATGAATGACCCAGACCTCAGACTTGCGTGTGCGGCAAGGGTCCCAGCGCCTCAGACTGAAGAATACAAGAATGACCCAGCCCTCCGACTTGCGTGTGCTGCAAGGGTCCCAGCGCCTCAGACTGGAGAATACATGAATGACTCAGCCCTCAGACTTGCGTGTGCGGCAAGGGTCCCAGCGCCTCAGACTGGAGAATACATGAATGACCCAGCCCTCAGACCTGCGTGCGGCAAGGGTCCCAGCGCCTCAGACTGGAGAATACATGAATGACCCAGCCCTCAGACTTGCGTGTGCGGCAAGGGCCCAGCGCCTCAGAAGGGAGAATACATGAATGACTCAGCCCTCAGACTTGCGTGTGCGGCAAGGGTCACAGCGCCTCAGACGGGAGAATACATGAATGTCCCAGCCCTCGGACTTGCGTGTGCGGCAAGGTTCACAGCGCCTCAGACGGGAGAATACATGATTGACCCAGCCCTCAGACTTGCGTGTGCGGCAAGGGTCACAGCGCCTCAGACGGGAGAATACATAAATGACCCAGCCCTCAGACTTGCGTGTGCAGCAAGGGTCACAGCGCCTCAGACTGGAGAATACATGAATGACCCAGCCCTCAGACTTGCGTGTGCGGCAAGGGTCACAGCGCCTCAGACTGGAGAATACATGAATGACCCAAGCCCTCAGACTTGCGTGTGCTGCAAGGTCCCCAGCGCCTCAGACTGGAGAACACATGAATGACCCAGCCCTCAGACTTGCGTGTGCGGCAAGGGTCACAGCGCCTCAGAAGGGAGAATACATGAATGACCCAGCCCTCAGACTTGCGTATGCGGCAAGGGTCCCAGCGCCTCAGACTGGAGAATACATGAATGACCCAGCCCTCAGACTTGCTTGTGCTGCAAGGGTCCCAGCGCCTCAGACTGGAGAATACATGAATGACCCAGCCCTCAGACTTGCGTGTGCGGCAAGGATCACAGCGCCTCAGACTGGATAATACATGAATGACCCAAGCCCTCAGACTTGCATGTGCGGCAAGGGTCACAGTGCCTCAGACGGGAGAATACATGAATGACCCAGCCCTCAGACTTGCGTGTGCGGCAAGGGTCACAACGCCTCAGAAGGGAGAATACATGAATGTCCCAGCCCTCAGACTTGCGTGTGCGGCAAGGGTCACAGCGCCTCAGACTGGAGAATACATGAATGACCCAGCCCTCAGACTTGCGTGTCCGGCAAGGGTCAAAGCCCCTCAGACTGGAGAATACATGAATGACCCAAGCCCTCAGACTTGCGTGTGCGGCAAGGGTTACAGCGCCTCAGACTGGAGAATACATGAATGACCCAAGCCCTCAAATTTGCGTGTGCGGCAAGGGTCACAGCGCCTAAGACTGGAGAATACATGAATGACCCAAGCCCTCAGACTTGCATGTGCAGCAAGGGCCCCAGCGCCTCAGACTGGAGAACACATGAATGACCCAGCCCTCAGACTTGTGTGTGTGGCAAGGGTCCCAGCGCCTCAGACTGGAGAATACATGAATGACCCAGACCTCAGACTTGCGTGTGCGGCAAGGGTCCCAGCGCCTCAGACTGAAGAATACAAGAATGACCCAGCCCTCCGACTTGCGTGTGCTGCAAGGGTCCCAGCGCCTCAGACTGGAGAATACATGAATGACTCAGCCCTCAGACTTGCGTGTGCGGCAAGGGTCCCAGCGCCTCAGACTGGAGAATACATGAATGACCCAGCCCTCAGACCTGCGTGCGGCAAGGGTCCCAGCGCCTCAGACTGGAGAATACATGAATGACCCAGCCCTCAGACTTGCGTGTGCGGCAAGGGCCCAGCGCCTCAGAAGGGAGAATACATGAATGACTCAGCCCTCAGACTTGCGTGTGCGGCAAGGGTCACAGCGCCTCAGACGGGAGAATACATGAATGTCCCAGCCCTCGGACTTGCGTGTGCGGCAAGGTTCACAGCGCCTCAGACGGGAGAATACATGATTGACCCAGCCCTCAGACTTGCGTGTGCGGCAAGGGTCACAGCGCCTCAGACGGGAGAATACATAAATGACCCAGCCCTCAGACTTGCGTGTGCAGCAAGGGTCACAGCGCCTCAGACTGGAGAATACATGAATGACCCAGCCCTCAGACTTGCGTGTGCGGCAAGGGTCACAGCGCCTCAGACTGGAGAATACATGAATGACCCAAGCCCTCAGACTTGCGTGTGCTGCAAGGTCCCCAGCGCCTCAGACTGGAGAACACATGAATGACCCAGCCCTCAGACTTGCGTGTGTGGCAAGGGTCCCAGCGCCTCAGACTGGAGAATACATGAATGACCCAGACCTCAGACTTACGTGTGCGGCAAGGGTCCCAGCGCCTCAGACTGGAGAATACAAGAATGACCCAGCCCTCAGACTTGCGTGTGCTGCAAGGGTCCCAGCGCCTCAGACTGGAGAATACATGAATGACTCAGCCCTCAGACTTGCGTGTGCGGCAAGGGTCCCAGCGCCTCAGACTGGAGAGTACATGAATGACCCAGCCCTCAGACCTGCGTGTGCGGCAAGGGTCCCAGCGCCTCAGATAGGAGAATACATGAATGACCCAGCCCTCAGACTTGCGTGTGCGGCAAGGGCCCAGCGCCTCAGAAGGGAGAATACATGAATGACCCAGCCCTCAGACTTGCGTGTGCGGCAAGGGTCACAGCGCCTCAGACGGGAGAATACATGAATGTCCCAGCCCTCAGACTTGCATGTGCGGCAAGGTTCACAGCGCCTCGGACGGAAGAATACATGATTGACCAAGCCCTCAGACTTGCGTGTGCGGCAAGGGTCACAGCGCCTCAGACGGGAGAATACATGAATGACCCAGCCCTCAGACTTGCGTGTGCGGCAAGGGTCACAGCGCCTCAGACTGGAGAATACATGAATGACCCAGCCCTCAGACTTGCGTGTGCGGCAAGGGTCACAGCGCCTCAGACTGGAGAATACATGAATGACCCAAGCCCTCAGACTTGCGTGTGCTGCAAGGGCCCCAGCACCTCAGACTGGAGAACACATGAATGACCCAGCCCTCAGACTTGCGTGTGTGGCAAGGGTCCCAGCGCCTCAGACTGGAGAATACATGAATGACCCAGACCTCAGACTTACGTGTGCGGCAAGGGTCCCAGCGCCTCAGACTGGAGAATACAAGAATGACCCAGCCCTCAGACTTGCGTGTGCTGCAAGGGTCCCAGCGCCTCAGACTGGAGAATACATGAATGACTCAGCCCTCAGACTTGTGTGTGCGGCAAGGGTCCCAGCGCCTCAGACTGGAGAATACATGAATGACCCAGCCCTCAGACCTGCGTGTGCGGCAAGGGTCCCAGCGCCTCAGATAGGAGAATACATGAATGACCCAGCCCTCAGACTTGCGTGTGCGGCAAGGGCCCAGCGCCTCAGAAGGGAGAATACATGAATGACCCAGCCCTCAGACTTGCGTGTGCGGCAAGGGTCACAGCGCCTCAGACGGGAGAATACATGAATGTCCCAGCCCTCAGACTTGCATGTGCGGCAAGGTTCACAGCGCCTCGGACGGAAGAATACATGATTGACCAAGCCCTCAGACTTGCGTGTGCGGCAAGGGTCACAGCGCCTCAGACGGGAGAATACATGAATGACCCAGCCCTCAGACTTGCGTGTGCGGCAAGGGTCACAGTGCCTCAGACTGGAGAATACATGAATGACCCAGCCCTCAGACTTGCGTGTGCGGCAAGGGTCACAGCGCCTCAGACTGGAGAATACATGAATGACCCAAGCCCTCAGACTTGCGTGTGCTGCAAGGGCCCCAGCACCTCAGACTGGAGAACACATGAATGACCCAGCCCTCAGACTTGCGTGTGTGGCAAGGGTCCCAGCGCCTCAGACTGGAGAATGCATGAATGACCCAGCCCTCAGACTTGCGTGTGCGGCAAGTGTCACAGCGCCTCAGACGGGAGAATACATGAATGACCCAGCCTCAGACTTGCGTGTGCGGCAAGGTTCACAGCGCCTCAGACGGGAGAATACATGAATGACCCAGCCCTCAGACTTGCGTGTGCGGCAAGGGTCACAGCGCCTCAGACTGGATAATACATGAATGACCCAAGCCCTCAGACTTGCGTGCGCGGCAAGGGTCACAGTGCCTCAGACTGGATAATACATGAATGACCCAGCCCTCAGACTTGCGTGTGCGGCAAGGGTCACAGCGCCTCAGAAGGGAGAATACATGAATGACCCAGCCCTCAGACTTGCGTATGCGGCAAGGGTCCCAGCGCCTCAGACTGGAGAATACATGAATGACCCAGCCCTCAGACTTGCTTGTGCTGCAAGGGTCCCAGCGCCTCAGACTGGAGAATACATGAATGACCCAGCCCTCAGACTTGCGTGTGCGGCAAGGATCACAGCGCCTCAGACTGGATAATACATGAATGACCCAAGCCCTCAGACTTGCATGTGCGGCAAGGGTCACAGTGCCTCAGACGGGAGAATACATGAATGACCCAGCCCTCAGACTTGCGTGTGCGGCAAGGGTCACAACGCCTCAGAAGGGAGAATACATGAATGTCCCAGCCCTCAGACTTGCGTGTGCGGCAAGGGTCACAGCGCCTCAGACTGGAGAATACATGAATGACCCAGCCCTCAGACTTGCGTGTCCGGCAAGGGTCAAAGCCCCTCAGACTGGAGAATACATGAATGACCCAAGCCCTCAGACTTGCGTGTGCGGCAAGGGTTACAGCGCCTCAGACTGGAGAATACATGAATGACCCAAGCCCTCAAATTTGCGTGTGCGGCAAGGGTCACAGCGCCTAAGACTGGAGAATACATGAATGACCCAAGCCCTCAGACTTGCATGTGCAGCAAGGGCCCCAGCGCCTCAGACTGGAGAACACATGAATGACCCAGCCCTCAGACTTGCGTGTGTGGCAAGGGTCCCAGCGCCTCAGACTGGAGAATACATGAATGACCCAGACCTCAGACTTGCATGTGCGGCAAGGGTCCCAGCGCCTCAGACTGAAGAATACAAGAATGACCCAGCCCTCCGACTTGCGTGTGCTGCAAGGGTCCCAGCGCCTCAGACTGGAGAACACATGAATGACCCAGCCCTCAGACTTGCGTGTGTGGCAAGGGTCCCAGCGCCTCAGACTGGAGAATACATGAATGACCCAGACCTCAGACTTACGTGTGCGGCAAGGGTCCCAGCGCCTCAGACTGGAGAATACAAGAATGACCCAGCCCTCAGACTTGCGTGTGCTGCAAGGGTCCCAGCGCCTCAGACTGGAGAATACATGAATGACTCAGCCCTCAGACTTGCGTGTGCGGCAAGGGTCCCAGTGCCTCAGACTGGAGAATACATGAATGACCCAGCCCTCAGACCTGCGTGTGCGGCAAGGGTCCCAGCGCCTCAGACTGGAGAATACATGAATGACCCAGCCCTCAGACTTGCGTGTGCGGCAAGGGTCCAGCGCCTCAGACAGGAGAATACATGAATGACCCAGCCCTCAGACTTGCGTGTGCGGCAAGGGTCCCAGCGCCTCAGACTGGAGAATACATGAATGACCCAGCCCTCAGACTTGCGTGTGCGGCAAGGGTCACAGCGCCTCAGACGGGAGAATACATGAATGACCCAGCCCTCAGACTTGCGTGTGCGGCAAGGGTCACAGCGCCTCAGACTGGAGAATACATGATCGACCCAGCCCTCAGACTTGCGTGTGCGGCAAGGGTCACAGCCCCTCAGACTGGAGAATACATGAATGACCCAAGCCCTCAGACTTGCGTGTGCGGCAAGGGTTACAGCGCCTCAGACTGGAGAATACATGAATGACCCAGCCCTCAGACTTGCGTGTGCGGCAAGGGTCACAGCGCCTCAGACTGGAGAATACATGATCGACCCAGCCCTCAGACTTGCGTGTGCGGCAAGGGTCACAGCCCCTCAGACTGGAGAACACATGAATGACCCAGCCCTCAGACTTGCGTGTGTGGCAAGGGTCCCAGCGCCTCAGACTGGAGAATACATGAATGACCCAGACCTCAGACTTGCGTGTGCGGCAAGGGTCCCAGCGCGTCAGACTGGAGAATACAAGAATGACCCAGCCCTCCGACTTGCGTGTGCTGCAAGGGTCCCAGCGCCTCAGACTGGAGAATACATGAATGACTCAGCCCTCAGACTTGCGTGTGCGGCAAGGGTCCCAGCGCCTCAGACTGGAGAATACATGAATGACCCAGCCCTCAGACCTGCGTGCGGCAAGGGTCCCAAAGCCTCAGACTGGAGAATACATGAATGACCCAGCCCTCAGACTTGCGTGTGCAGCAACGGCCCAGCGCCTCAGATAGGAGAATACATGAATGACCCAGCCCTCAGACTTGCGTGTGCGGCAAGGGCCCAGCGCCTCAGACAGGAGAATACATGAATGACCCAGCCCTCAGACTTGCGTGTGCGGCAAGGGTCACAGCGCCTCAGACGGGAGAATACATGAATGACGCAGCCCTCAGACTTGCGTGTGCGGCAAGGGTCACAGCGCCTCAGACGGGATAATACATGAATGACCCAGCCCTCAGACTTGCGTGTGCGGCAAGGGTCACAGCGCCTCAGAAGGGAGATTACATGAATGACCCAGCCCTCGGACTTGCGTATGCGGCAAGGGTCCCAGCGCCTCAGACTGGAGAATACATGAATGACCCAGTCCTCAGACTTGCTTGTGCTGCAAGGGTCCCAGCGCCTCAGACTGGAGAATACATGAATGACCCAGCCCTCAGACTTGCGTGTGCGGCAAGGGTCACAGCGCCTCAGACTGGATAATACATGAATGACCCAAGCCCTCAGAATTGCATGTGCGGCAAGGGTCACAGTGCCTCAGACGGGAGAATACATGAATGACCCAGCCCTCAGACTTGCGTGTGCGGCAAGGGTCACAACGCCTCAGAAGGGAGAATACATGAATGACCCAGCCCTCAGACTTGCGTGTGCGGCAAGGGTCACAGCGCCTCAGACTGGAGAATACATGAATGACCCAGCCCTCAGACTTGCGTGTCCGGCAAGGGTCACAGCCCCTCAGACTGGAGAATACATGAATAACCCAAGCCCTCAGACTTGCGTGTGCGGCAAGGGTTACAGCGCCTCAGACTGGAGAATACATGAATGACCCAAGCCCTCAAATTTGCGTGTGCGGCAAGGGTCACAGCGCCTAAGACTGGAGAATACATGAATGACCCAAGCCCTCAGACTTACGTGTGCGGCAATGGTCACAGCGTCTCATACTGGAGAATACATGAATGACCCAAGCCCTCAGACTTGCGTGTGCGGCAAGGGTCACAGCGCCTCAGATTGGAGAACAAATGAATGACCCAAGCCCTCAGACTTGCGTGTGCAGCAAGAGTCACAGCGCCTCAGACTGGAGAACACATGAATGACCCAAGCCCTCAGACTTGCGTGTGCGGCAAGGGCCCCAGCGCCTCAGACTGGAGAACCCTTGAATGACACAAGCACCCAGACTTGGGTGTGCGGCAAGGGCCCCAGCGCCTCAGACTGGAGAACACATGAATGACCCAGCCCTCAGACTTGCGTATGCGAAAAGGGCCCCAGCGCCTCAGACTGGAGAATACATGAATGACCCAGCCCTCAGACTTGCGTGTGCGGCAAGGGTCCCAGCGCCTCAGACTGGAGAATCCATGGATGACCCAGCCCTCAGACTTGCGTGTGCGGCAAGGGTCCCAGCGCCTCAGACTGGAGAATACATGAACGACCCAGCCCTCAGACTTGCGTGTGCGGCAAGGGTCCCAGCGCCTCAGACTGGAGAATACATGAATGACCCAGCCCTCAGACTTGCGTGTGCGGCAAGGGTCCCAGCGCCTCAGACTGGAGAATACATGAATGACCCAGCCCTCAGACTTGCGTGTGCGGCAAGGGTCCCAGCGCCTCAGACTGGAGAATACATGAATGACCCAGCCCTCAGACTTGCGTGTGCGGCAAGGGTCCCAGCGCCTCAGACTGGAGAATACATGAATGACCCAGCCCTCAGACTTGCGTGTGCGGCAAGGGTCCCAGCGCCTCAGACTGGAGAATACATGAATGACACAGCCCTCAGACTTGCGTGTGCGGCAAGGGTCACAGCGCCTCAGACTGGAGAAGACATGAATGACCCAGCCCTCAGACTTGCATGTGCGCAAGGGTCACAGTGCCTCAGACGGGAGAATACATGAATGACCCAGCCCTCAGACTTGCATGTGCGGCAAGGGTCACAGAGCCTCAGAAGGGAGAATACATGAATGACCCAGCC
Source organism: Lissotriton helveticus (assembly GCF_964261635.1). NCBI lineage: Eukaryota > Metazoa > Chordata > Amphibia > Caudata > Salamandridae > Lissotriton > Lissotriton helveticus. Next base: position 87,549,744 of record NC_136057.1, read on the forward strand.
CTCAGACTTGCGTGTGCGGCAAGGGTCACAGCGCCTCAGACAGGAGAATACATGAATGTCCCAGCCCTCAGACTTGCCTGTGCGGCAAGGTTCACAGCGCCTCAGACGGGAGAATACATGATTGACCCAGCCCTCAGACTTGCGTGTGCGGCAAGGGTCACAGCGCCTCAGACGGGAGAATACATGAATTACCCAGCCCTCAGACTTGCATGTGCGGCAAGGGTCACAACGCCTCAGAAGGGAGAATACATGAATGTCCCAGCCCTCAGACTTGTGTGTGCGGCAAGGGTCACAGTGCCTCAGACTGGAGAATACATGAATGACCCAGCCCTCAGACTTGCGTGTCCGGCAAGGGTCACAGCCCCTCAGACTGGAGAATACATGAATGACCCAAGCCCTCAGACTTGCGTGTGCGGCAAGGGTTACAGCGCCTCAGACTGGAGAATACATGAATGACCCAAGCCCTCAAATTTGCGTGTGCGGCAAGGGTCACAGCGCCTAAGACTGGAGAATACATGAATGACCCAAGCCCTCAGACTTGCGTGTGCAGCAAGGGCCCCAGCGCCTCAGACTGGAGAACACATGAATGACCCAGCCCTCAGACTTGCGTGTGTGGCAAGGGTCCCAGCGCCTCAGACTGGAGAATACATGAATGACCCAGACCTCAGACTTGCGTGTGCGGCAAGGGTCCCAGCGCCTCAGACTGGAGAATACAAGAATGACCCAGCCCTCCGACTTGCGTGTGCTGCAAGGGTCCCAGCGCCTCAGACTGGAGAATACATGAATGACTCAGCCCTCAGACTTGCGTGTGCGGCAAGGGTCCCAGCGCCTCAGACTGGAGAATACATGAATGACCCAGCCCTCAGACCTGCGTGCGGCAAGGGTCCCAGCGCCTCAGACTGGAGAATACATGAATGACCCAGCCCTCAGACTTGCGTGTGCGGCAAGGGCCCAGCGCCTCAGATAGGAGAATACATGAATGACCCAGCCCTCAGACTTGCGTGTGCGGCAAGGGCCCAGCGCCTCAGACAGGAGAATACATGAATGACCCAGCCCTCAGACTTGCGTGTGCGGCAAGGGTCACAGCGCCTCAGACGGGAGAATACATGAATGACGCAGCCCTCAGACTTGCGTGTGCGGCAAGGGTCACAGCGCCACAGACTGGAGAATTCATGAATGACCCAGCCCTCAGACTTGCGTGTGCGGCAAGTGTCACAGCGCCTCAGACGGGAGAATACATGAATGACCCAGCCCTCAGACTTGCGTGTGCGGCAAGGTTCACAGCGCCTCAGACGGGAGAATACATGAATGACCCAGCCCTCAGAATTGCGTGTGCGGCAAGGGTCACAGCGCCTCAGACTGGATAATACATGAATGACCCAGGCCCTCAGACTAGCGTGCGCGGCAAGGGTCACAGTGCCTCAGACTGGATAATACATGAATGACCCAGCCCTCAGACTTGCGTGTGCGGCAAGGGTCACAGCGCCTCAGAAGGGAGATTACATGAATGACCCAGCCCTCGGACTTGCGTATGCGGCAAGGGTCCCAGCGCCTCAGACTGGAGAATACATGAATGACCCAGCCCTCAGACTTGCTTGTGCTGCAAGGGTCCCAGCGCCTCAGACTGGAGAATACATGAATGACCCAGCCCTCAGACTTGCGTGTGCGGCAAGGGTCACAGCGCCTCAGACTGGATAATACATGAATGACCCAAGCCCTCAGACTTGCATGTGCGGCAAGGGTCACAGTGCCTCAGACGGGAGAATACATGAATGACCCAGTACTCAGACTTGCGTGTGCGGCAAGGGTCACAACGCCTCAGAAGGGAGAATACATGAATGACCCAGCCCTCAGACTTGCGTGTGCGGCAAGGGTCACAGCGCCTCAGACTGGAGAATACATGAATGACCCAGCCCTCAGACTTGCGTGTCCGGCAAGGGTCACAGCCCCTCAGACTGGAGAATACATGAATGACCCAAGCCCTCAGACTTGCGTGTGCGGCAAGGGTTACAGCGCCTCAGACTGGAGAATACATGAATGACCCAAGCCCTCAGACTTACGTGTGCGGCAATGGTCACAGCGCCTCATACTGGAGAATACATGAATGACCCAAGCCCTCAGACTTGCGTGTGCGGCAAGGGTCACAGCGCCTCAGATTGGAGAACACATGAATGACCCAAGCCCTCAGACTTGCGTGTGCAGCAAGAGTCACAGTGCCTCAGACTGGAGAACCCTTGAATGACACAAGCACCCAGACTTGGGTGTGCGGCAAGGGCCCCAGCGCCTCAGACTGGAGAACACATGAATGACCCAGCCCTCAGACTTGCGTATGCGAAAAGGGCCCCAGCGCCTCAGACTGGAGAATACATGAATGACCCAGCCCTCAGACTTGCGTGTGCGGCAAGGGTCCCAGCGCCTCAGACTGGAGAATCCATGGATGACCCAGCCCTCAGACTTGCGTGTGCGGCAAGGGTCCCAGCGCCTCAGACTGGAGAATACATGAACGACCCAGCCCTCAGACTTGCGTGTGCGGCAAGGGTCCCAGCGCCTCAGACTGGAGAATACATGAATGACCCAGCCCTCAGACTTGCGTGTGCGGCAAGGGTCCCAGCGCCTCAGACTGGAGAATACATGAATGACACAGCCCTCAGACTTGCGTGTGCGGCAAGGGTCACAGCGCCTCAGACTGGAGAAGACATGAATGACCCAGCCCTCAGACTTGCATGTGCGCAAGGGTCACAGTGCCTCAGACGGGAGAATACATGAATGACCCAGCCCTCAGACTTGCATGTGCGGCAAGGGTCACAGAGATTCAGAAGGGAGAATACATGAATGACCCAGCCCTCAGACTTGCGTGTGCGGCAAGGGTCACAGCGCCTCAGACGGGAGAATACATGAATGTCCCAGCCCTCAGACTTGCGTGTGCGGCAAGGTTCACAGCGCCTCAGACGGGAGAATACATGATTGACCCAGCCCTCAGACTTGCGTGTGCGGCAAGGGTCACAGCGCCTCAGACGGGAGAATACATGAATTACCCAGCCCTCAGACTTGCGTGTGCGGCAAGGGTCACAACGCCTCAGAAGGGAGAATACATGAATGTCCCAGCCCTCAGACTTGTGTGTGCGGCAAGGGTCACAGCGCCTCAGACTGGAGAATACATGAATGACCCAGCCCTCAGACTTGCGTGTCCGGCAAGGGTCACAGCCCCTCAGACTGGAGAATACATGAATGACCCAAGCCCTCAGACTTGCGTGTGCGGCAAGGGTTACAGCGCCTCAGACTGGAGAATACATGAATGACCCAAGCCCTCAAATTTGCGTGTGCGGCAAGGGTCACAGCGCCTAAGACTGGAGAATACATGAATGACCCAAGCCCTCAGACTTGCGCGTGCAGCAAGGGCCCCAGCGCCTCAGACTGGAGAACACATGAATGACCCAGCCCTCAGACTTGCGTGTGTGGCAAGGGTCCCAGCGCCTCAGACTGGAGAATACATGAATGACCCAGACCTCAGACTTGCGTGTGCGGCAAGGGTCCCAGCGCCACAGACTGGAGAATACAAGAATGACCCAGCCCTCCGACTTGCGTGTGCTGCAAGGGTCCCAGCGCCTCAGACTGGAGAATACATGAATGACTCAGCCCTCAGACTTGCGTGTGCGGCAAGGGTCCCAGCGCCTCAGACTGGAGAATACATGAATGACCCAGCCCTCAGACCTGCGTGCGGCAAGGGTCCCAGCACCTCAGACTGGAGAATACATGAATGACCCAGCCCTCAGACTTGCGTGTGCGGCAAGGGCCCAGCGCCTCAGATAGGAGAATACATGAATGACCCAGCCCTCAGACTTGCGTGTGCGGCAAGGGCCCAGCGCCTCAGACAGGAGAATACATGAATGACCCAGCCCTCAGACTTGCGTGTGCAGCAAGGGCCCCAGCGCCTCAGACTGGAGAATACATGAATGACTCAGCCCTCAGACTTGCGTGTGCGGCAAGGGTCCCAGCGCCTCAGACTGGAGAATACATGAATGACCCAGCCCTCAGACTTGCGTGTGCGGCAAGGGTCACAGCGCCTCAGACGGGAGAATACATGAATGACGCAGCCCTCAGACTTGCGTGTGCGGCAAGGGTCACAGCGCCACAGACTGGAGAATGCATGAATGACCCAGCCCTCAGACTTGCGTGTGCGGCAAGTGTCACAGCGCCTCAGACGGGAGAATACATGAATGACCCAGCCTCAGACTTGCGTGTGTGGCAAGGTTCACAGCGCCTCAGACGGGAGAATACATGAATGACCCAGCCCTCAGACTTGCGTGTGCGGCAAGGGTCACAGCGCCTCAGACTGGATAATACATGAATGACCCAAGCCCTCAGACTTGCGTGCGCGGCAAGGGTCACAGTGCCTCAGACTGGATAATACATGAATGACCCAGCCCACAGACTTGCGTGTGCGGCAAGGGTCACAGCGCCTCAGAAGGGAGAATACATGAATGACCCAGCCCTCAGACTTGCGTATGCGGCAAGGGTCCCAGCGCCTCAGACTGGAGAATACATGAATGACCCAGCCCTCAGACTTGCTTGTGCTGCAAGGGCCCCAGCGCCTCAGACTGGAGAATACATGAATGACCCAGCCCTCAGACTTGCGTGTGCGGCAAGGGTCACAGCGCCTCAGACTGGATAATACATGAATGACCCAAGCTCTCAGACTTGCATGTGCGGCAAGGGTCACAGTGCCTCAGACGGGAGAATACATGAATGACCCAGCCCTCAGACTTGCGTGTGCGGCAAGGGTCACAACGCCTCAGAAGGGAGAATACATGAATGTCCCAGCCCTCAGACTTGCGTGTGCGGCAAGGGTCACAGCGCCTCAGACTGGAGAATACATGAATGACCCAGCCCTCAGACTTGCGTGTCCGGCAAGGGTCACAGCCCCTCAGACTGGAGAATACATGAATGACCCAAGCCCTCAGACTTGCGTGTACGGCAAGGGTTACAGCGCCTCAGACTGGAGTATACATGAATGACCCAAGCCCTCAAATTTGCGTGTGCGGCAAGGGTCACAGCGCCTAAGACTGGAGAATACATGAATGACCCAAGCCCTCAGACTTGCGTGTGCAGCAAGGTCCCCAGCGCCTCAGACTGGAGAACACATGAATGACCCAGCCCTCAGACTTGCGTGTGTGGCAAGGGTCCCAGCGACTCAGACTGGAGAATACATGAATGACCCAGACCTCGGACTTGCGTGTGCGGCAAGGGTCCCAGCGCCTCAGACTGGAGAATACAAGAATGACCCAGCCCTCCGACTTGCGTGTGCTGCAAGGGTCCCAGCACCTCAGACTGGAGAATACATGAATGACTGAGCCCTCAGACTTGCGTGTGCGGCAAGGGTCCCAGCGCCTCAGACTGGAGAATACATGAATGACCCAGCCCTCAGACCTGCGTGCGGCAAGGGTCCCAGCACCTCAGACTGGAGAATACATGAATGACCCAGCCCTCAGACTTGCGTGTGCGGCAAGGGCCCAGCGCCTCAGATAGGAGAATACATGAATGACCCAGCCCTCAGACTTGCGTGTGCGGCAAGGGTCATAGCGCCTCAGACTGGAGAATACATAAATGACCCAGCCCTCAGACTTGCGTGTGCGGCAAGGGTCACAGCGCCTCAGACTGGAGAATACATGAATGACCCAAGCCCTCAGACTTGCGTGTGCTGCAAGGGCCCCAGCGCCTCAGACTGGAGAACACATGAATGACCCAGCCCTCAGACTTGCGTGTGTGGCAAAGGTCCCAGCGCCTCAGACTGGAGAATACATGAAGGACCCAGACCTCAGACTTACGTGTGCGGCAAGGGTCCCAGCGCCTCAGACTGGAGAATACAAGAATGACCCAGCCCTCAGACTTGCGTGTGCTGCAAGGGTCCCAGCGCCTCAGACTGGAGAATACATGAATGACTCAGCCCTCAGACTTGCGTGTGCGGCAAGGGTCCCAGCGCCTCAGACTGGAGAATACATGAATGACCCAGCCCTCAGACCTGCGTGTGCGGCAAGGGTCCCAGCGCCTCAGACTGGAGAATACATGAATGACCCAGCCCTCAGACTTGCGTGTGCGGCAAGGGTCACAGCGCCTCAGACGGGAGAATACATGAATGACGCAGCCCTCAGACTTGCGTGTGCGGCAAGGGTCACAGCGCCACAGACTGGAGAATGCATGAATGACCCAGCCCTCAGACTTGCGTGTGCGGCAAGTGTCACAGCGCCTCAGACGGGAGAATACATGAATGACCCAGCCTCAGACTTGCATGTGCGGCAAGGTTCACAGCGCCTCAGACGGGAGAATACATGAATGACCCAGCCCCCAGACTTGCGTGTGCGGCAAGGGTCACAGCGCCTCAGACTGGATAATACATGAATGACCCAAGCCCTCAGAATTGCGTGCGCGGCAAGGGTCACAGTGCCTCAGACTGGATAATACATGAATGACCCAGCCCTCAGACTTGCGTATGCGGCAAGGGTCCCAGCGCCTCAGACTGGAGAATACATGAATGACCCAGCCCTCAGACTTGCTTGTGCTGCAAGGGTCCCAGCGCCTCAGACTGGAGAATACATGAATGACCCAGCCCTCAGACTTGCGTGTGCGGCAAGGATCACAGCGCCTCAGACTGGATAATACATGAATGACCCAAGCCCTCAGACTTGCATGTGCGGCAAGGGTCACAGTGCCTCAGACGGGAGAATACATGAATGACCCAGCCCTCAGACTTGCGTGTGCGGCAAGGGTCACAACGCCTCAGAAGGGAGAATACATGAATGTCCCAGCCCTCAGACTTGCGTGTGCGGCAAGGGTCACAGCGCCTCAGACTGGAGAATACATGAATGACCCAGCCCTCAGACTTGCGTGTCCGGCAAGGGTCAAAGCCCCTCAGACTGGAGAATACATGAATGACCCAAGCCCTCAGACTTGCGTGTGCGGCAAGGGTTACAGCGCCTCAGACTGGAGAATACATGAATGACCCAAGCCCTCAAATTTGCGTGTGCGGCAAGGGTCACAGCGCCTAAGACTGGAGAATACATGAATGACCCAAGCCCTCAGACTTGCATGTGCAGCAAGGGCCCCAGCGCCTCAGACTGGAGAACACATGAATGACCCAGCCCTCAGACTTGCGTGTGTGGCAAGGGTCCCAGCGCCTCAGACTGGAGAATACATGTATGACCCAGACCTCAGACTTGCGTGTGCGGCAAGGGTCCCAGCGCCTCAGACTGAAGAATACAAGAATGACCCAGCCCTCCGACTTGCGTGTGCTGCAAGGGTCCCAGCGCCTCAGACTGGAGAATACATGAATGACTCAGCCCTCAGACTTGCGTGTGCGGCAAGGGTCCCAGCGCCTCAGACTGGAGAATACATGAATGACCCAGCCCTCAGACCTGCGTGCGGCAAGGGTCCCAGCGCCTCAGACTGGAGAATACATGAATGACCCAGCCCTCAGACTTGCGTGTGCGGCAAGGGCCCAGCGCCTCAGAAGGGAGAATACATGAATGACTCAGCCCTCAGACTTGCGTGTGCGGCAAGGGTCACAGCGCCTCAGACGGGAGAATACATGAATGTCCCAGCCCTCGGACTTGCGTGTGCGGCAAGGTTCACAGCGCCTCAGACAAGAGAATACATGATTGACCCAGCCCTCAGACTTGCGTGTGCGGCAAGGGTCACAGCGCCTCAGACGGGAGAATACATGAATGACCCAGCCCTCAGACTTGCGTGTGCGGCAAGGGTCACAGCGCCTCAGACTGGAGAATACATGAATGACCCAGCCCTCAGACTTGCGTGTGCGGCAAGGGTCACAGCGCCTCAGACTGGAGAATACATGAATGACCCAAGCCCTCAGACTTGCGTGTGCTGCAAGGGCCCCAGCGCCTCAGACTGGAGAACACATGAATGACCCAGCCCTCAGACTTGCGTGTGTGGCAAGGGTCCCAGCGCCTCAGACTGGAGAATACATGAATGACCCAGACCTCGGACTTACGTGTGCGGCAAGGGTCCCAGCGCCTCAGACTGGAGAATACAAGAATGACCCAGCCCTCAGACTTGCGTGTGCTGCAAGGGTCCCAGCGCCTCAGACTGGAGAATACATGAATGACTCAGCCCTCAGACTTGCGTGTGCGGCAAGGGTCCCAGCGCCTCAGACTGGAGAATACATGAATGACCCAGCCCTCAGACCTGCGTGTGCGGCAAGGGTCCCAGCGCCTCAGATAGGAGAATACATGAATGACCCAGCCCTCAGACTTGCGTGTGCGGCAAGGGCCCAGCGCCTCAGAAGGGAGAATACATGAATGACCCAGCCCTCAGACTTGCGTGTGCGGCAAGGGTCACAGCGCCTCAGACGGGAGAATACATGAATGTCCCAGCCCTCAGACTTGCATGTGCGGCAAGGTTCACAGCGCCTCGGACGGAAGAATACATGATTGACCAAGCCCTCAGACTTGCGTGTGCGGCAAGGGTCACAGCGCCTCAGACGGGAGAATACATGAATGACCCAGCCCTCAGACTTGCGTGTGCGGCAAGGGTCACAGCGCCTCAGACTGGAGAATACATGAATGACCCAGCCCTCAGACTTGCGTGTGCGGCAAGGGTCACAGCGCCTCAGACTGGAGAATACATGAATGACCCAAGCCCTCAGACTTGCGTGTGCTGCAAGGGCCCCAGCACCTCAGACTGGAGAACACATGAATGACCCAGCCCTCAGACTTGCGTGTGTGGCAAGGGTCCCAGCACCTCAGACTGGAGAATACATGAATGACCCAGACCTCAGACTTACGTGTGCGGCAAGGGTCCCAGCGCCTCAGACTGGAGAATACAAGAATGACCCAGCCCTCAGACTTGCGTGTGCTGCAAGGGTCCCAGCGCCTCAGACTGGAGAATACATGAATGACTCAGCCCTCAGACTTGTGTGTGCGGCAAGGGTCCCAGCGCCTCAGACTGGAGAATACATGAATGACCCAGCCCTCAGACCTGCGTGTGCGGCAAGGGTCCCAGCGCCTCAGATAGGAGAATACATGAATGACCCAGCCCTCAGACTTGCGTGTGCGGCAAGGGCCCAGCGCCTCAGAAGGGAGAATACATGAATGACCCAGCCCTCAGACTTGCGTGTGCGGCAAGGGTCACAGCGCCTCAGACGGGAGAATACATGAATGTCCCAGCCCTCAGACTTGCATGTGCGGCAAGGTTCACAGCGCCTCGGACGGAAGAATACATGATTGACCAAGCCCTCAGACTTGCGTGTGCGGCAAGGGTCACAGCGCCTCAGACGGGAGAATACATGAATGACCCAGCCCTCAGACTTGCGTGTGCGGCAAGGGTCACAGCGCCTCAGACTGGAGAATACATGAATGACCCAGCCCTCAGACTTGCGTGTGCGGCAAGGGTCACAGCGCCTCAGACTGGAGAATACATGAATGACCCAAGCCCTCAGACTTGCGTGTGCTGCAAGGGCCCCAGCACCTCAGACTGGAGAACACATGAATGACCCAGCCCTCAGACTTGCGTGTGTGGCAAGGGTCCCAGCGCCTCAGACTGGAGAATGCATGAATGACCCAGCCCTCAGACTTGCGTGTGCAGCAAGTGTCACAGCGCCTCAGACGGGAGAATACATGAATGACCCAGCCTCAGACTTGCGTGTGCGGCAAGGTTCACAGCGCCTCAGACGGGAGAATACATGAATGACCCAGCCCTCAGACTTGCGTGTGCGGCAAGGGTCACAGCGCCTCAGACTGGATAATACATGAATGACCCAAGCCCTCAGACTTGCGTGCGCGGCAAGGGTCACAGTGCCTCAGACTGGATAATACATGAATGACCCAGCCCTCAGACTTGCGTGTGCGGCAAGGGTCACAGCGCCTCAGAAGGGAGAATACATGAATGACCCAGCCCTCAGACTTGCGTATGCGGCAAGGGTCCCAGCGCCTCAGACTGGAGAATACATGAATGACCCAGCCCTCAGACTTGCTTGTGCTGCAAGGGTCCCAGCGCCTCAGACTGGAGAATACATGAATGACCCAGCCCTCAGACTTGCGTGTGCGGCAAGGATCACAGCGCCTCAGACTGGATAATACATGAATGACCCAAGCCCTCAGACTTGCATGTGCGGCAAGGGTCACAGTGCCTCAGACGGGAGAATACATGAATGACCCAGCCCTCAGACTTGCGTGTGCGGCAAGGGTCACAGCGCCTCAGAAGGGAGAATACATGAATGACCCAGCCCTCAGACTTGCGTATGCGGCAAGGGTCCCAGCGCCTCAGACTGGAGAATACATGAATGACCCAGCCCTCAGACTTGCTTGTGCTGCAAGGGTCCCAGCGCCTCAGACTGGAGAATACATGAATGACCCAGCCCTCAGACTTGCGTGTCCGGCAAGGGTCAAAGCCCCTCAGACTGGAGAATACATGAATGACCCAAGCCCTCAGACTTGCGTGTGCGGCAAGGGTTACAGCGCCTCAGACTGGAGAATACATGAATGACCCAAGCCCTCAAATTTGCGTGTGCGGCAAGGGTCACAGCGCCTAAGACTGGAGAATACATGAATGACCCAAGCCCTCAGACTTGCATGTGCAGCAAGGGCCCCAGCGCCTCAGACTGGAGAACACATGAATGACCCAGCCCTCAGACTTGCGTGTGTGGCAAGGGTCCCAGCGCCTCAGACTGGAGAATACATGAATGACTCAGACCTCAGACTTGCATGTGCGGCAAGGGTCCCAGCGCCTCAGACTGAAGAATACAAGAATGACCCAGCCCTCCGACTTGCGTGTGCTGCAAGGGTCCCAGCGCCTCAGACTGGAGAACACATGAATGACCCAGCCCTCAGACTTGCGTGTGTGGCAAGGGTCCCAGCACCTCAGACTGGAGAATACATGAATGACCCAGACCTCAGACTTACGTGTGCGGCAAGGGTCCCAGCGCCTCAGACTGGAGAATACAAGAATGACCCAGCCCTCAGACTTGCGTGTGCTGCAAGGGTCCCAGCGCCTCAGACTGGAGAATACATGAATGACTCAGCCCTCAGACTTGCGTGTGCGGCAAGGGTCCCAGTGCCTCAGACTGGAGAATACATGAATGACCCAGCCCTCAGACCTGCGTGTGCGGCAAGGGTCCCAGCGCCTCAGACTGGAGAATACATGAATGACCCAGCCCTCAGACTTGCGTTTGCGGCAAGGGTCCAGCGCCTCAGACAGGAGAATACATGAATGACCCAGCCCTCAGACTTGCGTGTGCGGCAAGGGTCCCAGCGCCTCAGACTGGAGAATACATGAATGACCCAGCCCTCAGACTTGCGTGTGCGGCAAGGGTCACAGCGCCTCAGACGGGAGAATACATGAATGACCCAGCCCTCAGACTTGCGTGTGCGGCAAGGGTCACAGCGCCTCAGACTGGAGAATACATGATCGACCCAGCCCTCAGACTTGCGTGTGCGGCAAGGGTCACAGCCCCTCAGACTGGAGAATACATGAATGACCCAAGCCCTCAGACTTGCGTGTGCGGCAAGGGTTACAGCGCCTCAGACTGGAGAATACATGAATGACCCAGCCCTCAGACTTGCGTGTGCGGCAAGGGTCACAGCGCCTCAGACTGGAGAATACATGATCGACCCAGCCCTCAGACTTGCGTGTGCGGCAAGGGTCACAGCCCCTCAGACTGGAGAACACATGAATGACCCAGCCCTCAGACTTGCGTGTGTGGCAAGGGTCCCAGCGCCTCAGACTGGAGAATACATGAATGACCCAGACCTCAGACTTGCGTGTGCGGCAAGGGTCCCAGCGCGTCAGACTGGAGAATACAAGAATGACCCAGCCCTCCGACTTGCGTGTGCTGCAAGGGTCCCAGCGCCTCAGACTGGAGAATACATGAATGACTCAGCCCTCAGACTTGCGTGTGCGGCAAGGGTCCCAGCGCCTCAGACTGGAGAATACATGAATGACCCAGCCCTCAGACCTGCGTGCGGCAAGGGTCCCAGCGCCTCAGACTGGAGAATACATGAATGACCCAGCCCTCAGACTTGCGTGTGCAGCAACGGCCCAGCGCCTCAGATAGGAGAATACATGAATGACCCAGCCCTCAGACTTGCGTGTGCGGCAAGGGCCCAGCGCCTCAGACAGGAGAATACATGAATGACCCAGCCCTCAGACTTGCGTGTGCGGCAAGGGTCACAGCGCCTCAGACGGGAGAATACATGAATGACGCAGCCCTCAGACTTGCGTGTGCGGCAAGGGTCACAGCGCCTCAGACGGGATAATACATGAATGACCCAGCCCTCAGACTTGCGTGTGCGGCAAGGGTCACAGCGCCTCAGAAGGGAGATTACATGAATGACCCAGCCCTCGGACTTGCGTATGCGGCAAGGGTCCCAGCGCCTCAGACTGGAGAATACATGAATGACCCAGCCCTCAGACTTGCTTGTGCTGCAAGGGTCCCAGCGCCTCAGACTGGAGAATACATGAATGACCCAGCCCTCAGACTTGCGTGTGCGGCAAGGGTCACAGCGCCTCAGACTGGATAATACATGAATGACCCAAGCCCTCAGAATTGCATGTGCGGCAAGGGTCACAGTGCCTCAGACGGGAGAATACATGAATGACCCAGCCCTCAGACTTGCGTGTGCGGCAAGGGTCACAACGCCTCAGAAGGGAGAATACATGAATGACCCAGCCCTCAGACTTGCGTGTGCGGCAAGGGTCACAGCGCCTCAGACTGGAGAATACATGAATGACCCAGCCCTCAGACTTGCGTGTCCGGCAAGGGTCACAGCCCCTCAGACTGGAGAATACATGAATAACCCAAGCCCTCAGACTTGCGTGTGCGGCAAGGGTTACAGCGCCTCAGACTGGAGAATACATGAATGACCCAAGCCCTCAAATTTGCGTGTGCGGCAAGGGTCACAGCGCCTAAGACTGGAGAATACATGAATGACCCAAGCCCTCAGACTTACGTGTGCGGCAATGGTCACAGCGTCTCATACTGGAGAATACATGAATGACCCAAGCCCTCAGACTTGCGTGTGCGGCAAGGGTCACAGCGCCTCAGATTGGAGAACAAATGAATGACCCAAGCCCTCAGACTTGCGTGTGCAGCAAGAGTCACAGCGCCTCAGACTGGAGAACACATGAATGACCCAAGCCCTCAGACTTGCGTGTGCGGCAAGGGCCCCAGCGCCTCAGACTGGAGAACCCTTGAATGACACAAGCACCCAGACTTGGGTGTGCGGCAAGGGCCCCAGCGCCTCAGACTGGAGAACACATGAATGACCCAGCCCTCAGACTTGCGTATGCGAAAAGGGCCCCAGCGCCTCAGACTGGAGAATACATGAATGACCCAGCCCTCAGACTTGCGTGTGCGGCAAGGGTCCCAGCGCCTCAGACTGGAGAATCCATGGATGACCCAGCCCTCAGACTTGCGTGTGCGGCAAGGGTCCCAGCGCCTCAGACTGGAGAATACATGAACGACCCAGCCCTCAGACTTGCGTGTGCGGCAAGGGTCCCAGCGCCTCAGACTGGAGAATACATGAATGACCCAGCCCTCAGACTTGCGTGTGCGGCAAGGGTCCCAGCGCCTCAGACTGGAGAATACATGAATGACCCAGCCCTCAGACTTGCGTGTGCGGCAAGGGTCCCAGCGCCTCAGACTGGAGAATACATGAATGACCCAGCCCTCAGACTTGCGTGTGCGGCAAGGGTCCCAGCGCCTCAGACTGGAGAATACATGAATGACCCAGCCCTCAGACTTGCGTGTGCGGCAAGGGTCCCAGCGCCTCAGACTGGAGAATACATGAATGACACAGCCCTCAGACTTGCGTGTGCGGCAAGGGTCACAGCGCCTCAGACTGGAGAACACATGAATGACCCAGCCCTCAGACTTGCATGTGCGCAAGGGTCACAGTGCCTCAGACGGGAGAATACATGAATGACCCAGCCCTCAGACTTGCATGTGCGGCAAGGGTCACAGAGCCTCAGAAGGGAGAATACATGAATGACCCAGCCCTCAGACTTGCGTGTGCGGCAAGGGTCACAGCGCCTCAGACAGGAGAATACATGAATGTCCCAGCCCTCAGACTTGCCTGTGCGGCAAGGTTCACAGCGCCTCAGACGGGAGAATACATGATTGACCCAGCCCTCAGACTTGCGTGTGCGGCAAGGGTCACAGCGCCTCAGACGGGAGAATACATGAATTACCCAGCCCTCAGACTTGCATGTGCGGCAAGGGTCACAACGCCTCAGAAGGGAGAATACATGAATGTCCCAGCCCTCAGACTTGTGTGTGCGGCAAGGGTCACAGTGCCTCAGACTGGAGAATACATGAATGACCCAGCCCTCAGACTTGCGTGTCCGGCAAGGGTCACAGCCCCTCGGACTGGAGAATACATGAATGACCCAAGCCCTCAGACTTGCGTGTGCGGCAAGGGTTACAGCGCCTCAGACTGGAGAATACATGAATGACCCAAGCCCTCAAATTTACGTGTGCGGCAAGGGTCACAGCGCCTAAGACTGGAGAATACATGAATGACCCAAGCCCTCAGACTTGCGTGTGCAGCAAGGGCCCCAGCGCCTCAGACTGGAGAACACATGAATGACCCAGCCCTCAGACTTGCGTGTGTGGCAAGGGTCCCAGCGCCTCAGACTGGAGAATACATGAATGACCCAGACCTCAGACTTGCGTGTGCGGCAAGGGTCCCAGCGCCTCAGACTGGAGAATACAAGAATGACCCAGCCCTCCGACTTGCGTGTGCTGCAAGGGTCCCAGCGCCTCAGACTGGAGAATACATGAATGACTCAGCCCTCAGACTTGCGTGTGCGGCAAGGGTCCCAGCGCCTCAGACTGGAGAATACATGAATGACCCAGCTCTCAGACCTGCGTGCGGCAAGGGTCCCAGCGCCTCAGACTGGAGAATACATGAATGACCCAGCCCTCAGACTTGCGTGTGCGGCAAGGGCCCAGCGCCTCAGATAGGAGAATACATGAATGACCCAGCCCTCAGACTTGCGTGTGCGGCAAGGGCCCAGCGCCTCAGACAGGAGAATACATGAATGACCCAGCCCTCAGACTTGCGTGTGCGGCAAGGGTCACAGCGCCTCAGACGGGAGAATACATGAATGACGCAGCCCTCAGACTTGCGTGTGCGGCAAGGGTCACAGCGCCACAGACTGGAGAATGCATGAATGACCCAGCCCTCAGACTTGCGTGTGCGGCAAGTGTCACAGCGCCTCAGACGGGAGAATACATGAATGACCCAGCCCTCAGACTTGCGTGTGCGGCAAGGTTCACAGCGCCTCAGACGGGAGAATACATGAATGACCCAGCCCTCAGAATTGCGTGTGCGGCAAGGGTCACAGCGCCTCAGACTGGATAATACATGAATGACCCAGGCCCTCAGACTAGCGTGCGCGGCAAGGGTCACAGTGCCTCAGACTGGATAATACATGAATGACCCAGCCCTCAGACTTGCGTGTGCGGCAAGGGTCACAGCGCCTCAGAAGGGAGATTACATGAATGACCCAGCCCTCGGACTTGCGTATGCGGCAAGGGTCCCAGCGCCTCAGACTGGAGAATACATGAATGACCCAGCCCTCAGACTTGCTTGTGCTGCAAGGGTCCCAGCGCCTCAGACTGGAGAATACATGAATGACCCAGCCCTCAGACTTGCGTGTGCGGCAAGGGTCACAGCGCCTCAGACTGGATAATACATGAATGACCCAAGCCCTCAGACTTGCATGTGCGGCAAGGGTCACAGTGCCTCAGACTGGAGAATACATGAATGACCCAGCCCTCAGACTTGCGTGTCCGGCAAGGGTCACAGCCCCTCAGACTGGAGAATACATGAATGACCCAAGCCCTCAGACTTGCGTGTGCGGCAAGGGTTACAGCGCCTCAGACTGGAGAATACATGAATGACCCAAGCCCTCAAATTTGCGTGTGCGGCAAGGGTCACAGCGCCTAAGACTGGAGAATACATGAATGACCCAAGCCCTCAGACTTACGTGTGCGGCAATGGTCACAGCGCCTCATACTGGAGAATACATGAATGACCCAAGCCCTCAGACTTGCGTGTGCGGCAAGGGTCACAGCGCCTCAGATTGGAGAACACATGAATGACCCAAGCCCTCAGACTTGCGTGTGCAGCAAGAGTCACAGCGCCTCAGACTGGAGAACACATGAATGACCCAAGCCCTCAGACTTGCGTGTGCGGCAAGGGCCCCAGCGCCTCAGACTGGAGAACCCTTGAATGACACAAGCACCCAGACTTGGGTGTGCGGCAAGGGCCCCAGCGCCTCAGACTGGAGAACACATGAATGACCCAGCCCTCAGACTTGCGTATGCGAAAAGGGCCCCAGCGCCTCAGACTGGAGAATACATGAATGACCCAGCCCTCAGACTTGCGTGTGCGGCAAGGGTCCCAGCGCCTCAGACTGGAGAATCCATGGATGACCCAGCCCTCAGACTTGCGTGTGCGGCAAGGGTCCCAGCGCCTCAGACTGGAGAATACATGAACGACCCAGCCCTCAGACTTGCGTGTGCGGCAAGGGTCCCAGCGCCTCAGACTGGAGAATACATGAATGACCCAGCCCTCAGACTTGCGTGTGCGGCAAGGGTCCCAGCGCCTCAGACTGGAGAATACATGAATGACACAGCCCTCAGACTTGCGTGTGCGGCAAGGGTCACAGCGCCTCAGACTGGAGAAGACATGAATGACCCAGCCCTCAGACTTGCATGTGCGCAAGGGTCACAGTGCCTCAGACGGGAGAATACATGAATGACCCAGCCCTCAGACTTGCATGTGCGGCAAGGGTCACAGAGATTCAGAAGGGAGAATACATGAATGACCCAGCCCTCAGACTTGCGTGTGCGGCAAGGGTCACAGCGCCTCAGACGGGAGAATACATGAATGTCCCAGCCCTCAGACTTGCGTGTGCGGCAAGGTTCACAGCGCCTCAGACGGGAGAATACATGATTGACCCAGCCCTCAGACTTGCGTGTGCGGCAAGGGTCACAGCGCCTCAGACGGGAGAATACATGAATTACCCAGCCCTCAGACTTGCGTGTGCGGCAAGGGTCACAACGCCTCAGAAGGGAGAATACATGAATGTCCCAGCCCTCAGACTTGTGTGTGCGGCAAGGGTCACAGCGCCTCAGACTGGAGAATACATGAATGACCCAGCCCTCAGACTTGCGTGTCCGGCAAGGGTCACAGCCCCTCAGACTGGAGAATACATGAATGACCCAAGCCCTCAGACTTGCGTGTGCGGCAAGGGTTACAGCGCCTCAGACTGGAGAATACATGAATGACCCAAGCCCTCAAATTTGCGTGTGCGGCAAGGGTCACAGCGCCTAAGACTGGAGAATACATGAATGATCCAAGCCCTCAGACTTGCGCGTGCAGCAAGGGCCCCAGCGCCTCAGACTGGAGAACACATGAATGACCCAGCCCTCAGACTTGCGTGTGTGGCAAGGGTCCCAGCGCCTCAGACTGGAGAATACATGAATGACCCAGACCTCAGACTTGCGTGTGCGGCAAGGGTCCCAGCGCCTCAGACTGGAGAATACAAGAATGACCCAGCCCTCCGACTTGCGTGTGCTGCAAGGGTCCCAGCGCCTCAGACTGGAGAATACATGAATGACTCAGCCCTCAGACTTGCGTGTGCGGCAAGGGTCCCAGCGCCTCAGACTGGAGAATACATGAATGACCCAGCCCTCAGACTTGCGTGTGCGGCAAGGTTCACAGCGCCTCAGACGGGAGAATACATGAATGACCCAGCCCTCAGACTTGCGTATGCGGCAAGGGTCACAGCGCCTCAGACTGGATAATACATGAATGACCCAAGCCCTCAGACTTGCGCGCGCGGCAAGGGTCACAGTGCCTCAGACTGGATAATACATGAATGACCCAGCCCTCAGACTTGCGTGTGCGGCAAGGGTCACAGCGCCTCAGAAGGGAGATTACATGAATGACCCAGCCCTCGGACTTGCGTATGCGGCGAGGGTCCCAGCGCCTCAGACTGGAGAATACATGAATGACCCAGCCCTCAGACTTGCTTGTGCTGCAAGGGTCCCAGCGCCTCAGACTGGAGAATACATGAATGACCCAGCCCTCAGACTTGCGTGTGCGGCAAGGGTCACAGCGCCTCAGACTGGATAATACATGAATGACCCAAGCCCTCAGACTTGCATGTGCGGCAAGGGTCACAGTGCCTCAGACGGGAGAATACATGAATGACCCAGCCCTCAGACTTGCGTGTGCAGCAAGGGTCACAACGCCTCAGAAGGGAGAATACATGAATGACCCAGCCCTCAGACTTGCGTGTGCGGCAAGGGTCACAGCGCCTCAGACTGGAGAATACATGAATGACCCAGCCCTCAGACTTGCGTGTCCGGCAAGGGTCACAGCCCCTCAGACTGGAGAATACATGAATGACCGAAGCCCTCAGACTTGCGTGTGCGGCAAGGGTTACAGCGCCTCAGACTGGAGAATACATGAATGACCCAAGCCCTCAAATTTGCGTGTGCGGCAAGGGTCACAGCGCCTAAGACTGGAGAATACATGAATGACCCAAGCCCTCAGACTTACGTGTGCGGCAATGGTCAGAGCGCCTCATACTGGAGAATACATGAATGACCCAAGCCCTCAGACTTGCGTGTGCGGCAAGGGTCACAGCGCCTCAGATTGGAGAACACATGAATGACCCAAGCCCTCAGACTTGCGTGTGCAGCAAGAGTCACAGCGCCTCAGACTGGAGAACACATGAATGACCCAAGCCCTCAGACTTGCGTGTGCGGCAAGGGCCCTAGCGCCTCAGACTGGAGAACCCTTGAATGACACAAGCACCCAGACTTGGGTGTGCTGCAAGGGCCCCAGCGCCTCAGACTGGAGAACACATGAATGACCCAGCCCTCAGACTTGCGTATGCGAAAAGGGCCCCAGCGCCTCAGACTGGAGAATACATGAATGACCCAGCCCTCAGACTTGCGTGTGCGGCAAGGGTCCCAGCGCCTCAGACTGGAGAATCCATGGATGACCCAGCCCTCAGACTTGCGTGTGCGGCAAGGGTCCCAGCGCCTCAGACTGGAGAATACATGAACGACCCAGCCCTCAGACTTGCGTGTGCGGCAAGGGTCCCAGCGCCTCAGACTGGAGAATACATGAATGACCCAGCCCTCAGACTTGCGTGTGCGGCAAGGGTCCCAGCGCCTCAGACTGGAGAATACATGAATGACCCAGCCCTCAGACTTGCGTGTGCGGCAAGGGTCCCAGCGCCTCAGACTGGAGAATACATGAATGACACAGCCCTCAGACTTGCGTGTGCGGCAAGGGTCACAGCACCTCAGACTGGAGAAGACATGAATGACCCAGCCATCAGACTTGCGTGTGCGGCAAGTGTCACAGCGCCTCAGACGGGAGAATACATGAATGACCCAGCCCTCAGACTTGCGTGTGCGGCAAGGTTCACAGCGCCTCAGACGGGAGAATACATGAATGACCCAGCCCTCAGACTTGCGTGTGCGGCAAGGGTCACAGCGCCTCAGACTGGATAATACATGAATGACCCAAGCCCTCAGACTTGCGTGCGCGGCAAGGGTCACAGTGCCTCAGACTGGATAATACATGAATTACCCAGCCCTCAGACTTGCGTGTGCGGCAAGGGTCACAGCGCCTCAGAAGGGAGAATACATGAATGACCCAGCCCTCAGACTTGCGTATGCGGCAAGGGTCCCAGCGCCTCAGACTGGAGAATACATGAATGACCCAGCCCTCAGACTTGCTTGTGCTGCAAGGGTCCCAGCACCTCAGACTGGAGAATACATGAATGACCCAGCCCTCAGACGTGCGTGTGCGGCAAGGGTCATAGCGCCTCAGACTGGATAATACATGAATGACCCAAGCCCTCAGACTTGCATGTGCGGCAAGGGTCACAGTGCCTCAGACGGGAGAATACATGAATGACCCAGCCCTCAGACTTGCGTGTGCGGCAACGGTCACAATGCCTCAGAAGGTAGAATACATGAATGACCCAGCCCTCAGACTTGCGTGTGCGGCAAGGGTCACAGCGCCTCAGACTGGAGAATACATGAATGACCCAGCCCTCAGACTTGCGTGTCCAGCAAGGGTCACAGCCCCTCAGACTGGAGAATACATGAATAACCCAAGCCCTCAGACTTGCATGTGCGGCAAGGGTTACAGCGCCTCAGACTGGAGAATACATGAATGACCCAAGCCCTCAGACTTGCGTGTGAGGCAAGGGTCACAGCGCCTCAGACTGGAGAATACATGAATGACCCAAGCCCTCAGACTTACGTGTGCGGCAATGGTCACAGCTCCTCATACTGGGGAATACATGAATGACCCAAGCCCTCAGACTTGCGTGTGCGGCAAGGGCCCCAGCGCCTCAGACTGGAAAACCCTTGAATGACACAGCCCTCAGACTTGCGTGTGCGGCAAGGGTCACAGCGCCTCAGACTGGAGAAGACATGAATGACCCAGCCCTCAGACTTGCATGTGCGGCAAGGGTCACAGTGCCTCAGACGGGAGAATACATGAATGACCCAGCCCTCAGACTTGCGTGTGCGGCAAGGGTCACAGCGCCTCAGACTGGAGAACACATGAATGACCCAGCCCTCAGACTTGCGTGTGCGGCAAGGGTCCCAGCGCCTCAGACTGGAGAATACATGAATGACCCAGCCCTCAGACTTGCGTGTGCGGCAAGGGCCCCAGCGCCTCAGACTGGAGAACCCTTGAATGACACAAACACTCAGACTTGGGTGTGCGGCAAGGGCCCCAGCGCCTCAGACTGGAGAACACATGAATGACCCAGCCCTCAGACTTGCATATGCGGAAAGGGCCCCAGCGCCTCAGACTGGAGAATACATGAATGACCCAGCCCTCAGACTTGCGTGTGTGGCAAGGGTCCCAGCGCCTCACACTGTAGAATACATGAATGACCCAGCCCTCAGACTTGCGTGTGCGGCAAGGGTCCCAGCGCCTCAGACTGGAGAATACATGAATAACCCAGCCCTCAGAATTGCGTTTACGGCAAGGGTCCCAGCGCCTCAGACTGGAGAACACATGAATGACCCAGCCCTCAGACTTGCGTGTGCGGCAAGGGTCCCAGCGCCTCAGACTGGAGAATACATGAATGACCCAGCCCAAAGACTTGCGTGTGCGGCAAGGGTCCCAGCGCCTCAGACTGGAGAATACATGAATGACCCGGCCCTCAGACTTGCGTGTGCGGCAAGGGCCCCAGCGCCTCAGACTGGAGAACACATGAATGACCCAGCCCTCAGACTTGCGTGTGCGGCAAGGGTCCCAGCGCCTCAGACTGGAGAATACATGAACGACCCAGCCCTCAGACTTGCGTGTGCGGCAAGGGTCCCAGCGCCTCAGACTGGAGAATACATGAATGACCCAGCCCTCAGACTTGCGTGTGCGGCAAGGGTCCCAGCGCCTCAGACTCGAGAATACATGAATGACCCAGCCCTCAGACTTGCGTGTGCGGCAAAGGTCCCAGCGCCTCAGACTGGAGAATACATGAATGACCCAGCCCTCAGACTTGGGTGTGCGGCAAGGGTCACAGCGCCTCAGACTGGAGAATACATGAATGACCCAGCCCTCAGACTTGCGTGTGCAGCAAGGGTCACAGCGCCTCAGACGGGAGAATACATGAATGACCCAGCCCTCAGACTTGCGTGTCCGGCAAGGGTCACAGCCCCTCAGACTGGAGAATACATGAATGACCCAAGCCCTCAGTCTTGCGTGTGCGGCAAGGGTTACAGCGCCTCAGACTGGAGAATACATCAATGACCCAAGCCCTCAGACTTGCATGTGCGGCAAGGGTCACAGCGATTCAGACTGGAGAATACATGAATGACCCAAGCCCTCAGACTTATGTGTGCGGCAATGGTCACAGCGCCTCATACTGGAGAATACATGAATGACCCAAGCCCTCAGACTTGCGTGTGCGGCAAGGGTCACAGCGCCTCAGATTGGAGAACACATGAATGACCCAAGCCCTCAGACTTGCGTGTGCAGCAAGAGTCACAGCGCCTCAGACCGGAGAATACATGAACTACCCAGCCCTCAGACTTGCGTGTGCGGCAAGGGTCCCAGCGCCTCAGACTGGAGAATACATGAATGACCCAGCCCTCAGACTTGCGTGTGCGGCAAGGGTCCCAGCGCCTCAGACTCGAGAATACATGAATGACCGAGCCCTCAGACTTGCGTGTGCGGCAAAGGTCCCAGCGCCTCAGACTGGAGAATACATGAATGACACAGCCCTCAGACTTGCGTGTGCGGCAAGGGTCACAGCGCCTCAGACTGGAGAAGACATGAATGACCCAGCCCTCAGACTTGCATGTGCGGCAAGGGTCACAGTGCCTCAGACGGGAGAATACATGAATGACCCAGCCCTCAGACTTGCGTGTGCGGCAAGGGTCACAGCGCCTCAGAAGGGAGAATACATGAATGACCCAGCCCTCAGACTTGGGTGTGCGGCAAGGGTCACAGCGCCTCAGACTGGAGAATACATGAATGACCCAGCCCTCAGACTTGTGTGTGCGGCAAGGGTCACAGCGCCTCAGACGGGAGAATACATGAATGACCCAGCCCTCAGACTTGCGTGTCCGGCAAGGGTCACAGCCCCTCAGACTGGAGAATACATGAATGACCCAAGCCCTCAGTCTTGCGTGTGCGGCAAGGGTTACAGCGCCTCAGACTGGAGAATACATGAATGACCCAAGCCCTCAGACTTGCATGTGCGGCAAGGGTCACAGCGACTCAGACTGGAGAATACATGAATGACCCAAGCCCTCAGACTTATGTGTGCGGCAATGGTCACAGCGCCTCATACTGGAGAATACATGAATGACCCAAGCCCTCAGACTTGTGTGTGCGGCAAGGGTCACAGCGCCTCAGATTGGAGAACACATGAATGACCCAAGCCCTCAGACTTGCGTGTGCAGCAAGAGTCACAGCGCCTCAGACTGGAGAACACATGAATGACCCAAGCCCTCAGACTTGCGTGTGCAGCAAGGGCCCCAGCGCCTCAGACTGGAGAACCCTTGAATGACACAGCCCTCAGACTTGCGTGTGCGGCAAGGGTCACAGCGCCTCAGACTGGAGAAGACATGAATGACCCAGCCCTCAGACTTGCATGTGCGACAAGGGTTACAGTGCCTCAGACGGGAGAATACATGAATGACCCAGCCCTCAGACTTGCGTGTGCGGCAAGGGTCACAGCGCCTCAGAAGGGAGAATACATGAATGACCCAGCCCTCAGACTTGCGTGTGCGGCAAGGGTCACAGCGCCTCAGACTGGAGAATACATGAATGACCCAGCCATCAGACTTGCGTGTGCGGCAAGGGTCACAGCGCCTCAGACGGGAGAATACACGAATGACCCAGCCCTCAGACTTGCGTGTCCGGCAAGGGTCACAGCCCCTCAGACTGGAGAATACATGAATGACCCAAGCCCTCAGACTTGCGTGTGCGGCAAGGGTTACAGCGCCTCAGACTGGAGAATACATGAATGACCCAAGCCCTCAGACTTGCGTGTGCGGCAAGGGTCACAGCGCCTCAGACTGGGGAAAAAACATGAATGACCCAAGCCCTCAGACTTACGTGTGCGGCAATGGTCACAGCGCCTCATACTGGAGAATACATGAATGACCCAAGCCCTCAGACTTGCGTGTGCGGCAAGGGTCACAGCGCCTCAGATTGGGGAACACATGAATGACCCAAGCCCTCAGACTTGCATGTGCAGCAAGAGTCACAGCGCCTCAGACTGGAGAACACATAAATGACCCAAGCCCTCAGACTTGCGTGTGCGGCAAGGGCCCCAGCGCCTCAGACTGGAGAACCCTTGAATGACACAAGCACCCAGACTTGGGTGTGCGGCAAGGGCCCCAGCGCCTCAGACTGGAGAACACATGAATGACCCAGCCCTCAGAATTGCGTATGCGGAAAGGGCCCCAGCGCCTCAGACTGGAGAATACATGAATGACCCAGCCCTCAGACTTGCGTGTGCGGCAAGGGTCCCAGCGCCTCAGACTGGAGAATCCATGGATGACCCAGCCCTCAGACTTGCGTGTACGGCAAGGGTCCCAGCGCCTCAGACTGGAGAAGACATGAATGACCCAGCCCTCAGACTTGCATGTGCGGCAAGGGTCACAGTGCCTCAGACGGGAGAATACATGAATGACCCAGCCCTCAGACTTGCGTGTGCGGCAAGGGTCACAGCGCCTCAGAAGGGAGAATACATGAATGACCCAGCCCTCAGACTTGGGTGTGCGGCAAGGGTCACAGCGCCTCAGACTGGAGAATACATGAATGACCCAGCCCTCAGACTTGTGTGTGCGGCAAGGGTCACAGCGCCTCAGACGGGAGAATACATGAATGACCCAGCCCTCAGACTTGCGTGTCCGGCAAGGGTCACAGCCCCTCAGACTGGAGAATACATGAATGACCCAAGCCCTCAGTCTTGCGTGTGCGGCAAGGGTTACAGCGCCTCAGACTGGAGAATACATGAATGACCCAAGCCCTCAGACTTGCATGTGCGGCAAGGGTCACAGCGACTCAGACTGGAGAATACATGAATGACCCAAGCCCTCAGACTTATGTGTGCGGCAATAGTCACAGCGCCTCATACTGGAGAATACATGAATGACCCAAGCCCTCAGACTTGCGTGTGCGGCAAGGGTCACAGCGCCTCAGATTGGAGAACACATGAATGACCCAAGCCCTCAGACTTGCGTGTGCAGCAAGAGTCACAGCGCCTCAGACTGGAGAACACATGAATGACCCAAGCCCTCAGACTTGCGTGTGCAGCAAGGGCCCCAGCGCCTCAGACTGGAGAACCCTTGAATGACACAGCCCTCAGACTTGCGTGTGCGGCAAGGGTCACAGCGCCTCAGACTGGAGAAGACATGAATGACCCAGCCCTCAGACTTGCATGTGCGGCAAGGGTCACAGTGCCTCAGACGGGAGAATACATGAATGACCCAGCCCTCAGACTTGCGTGTGCGGCAAGGGTCACAGCGCCTCAGAAGGGAGAATACATGAATGACCCAGCCCTCAGACTTGCGTGTGCGGCAAGGGTCACAGCGCCTCAGACTGGAGAATACATGAATGACCCAGCCATCAGACTTGCGTGTGCGGCAAGGGTCACAGCGCCTCAGACGGGAGAATACACGAATGACCCAGCCCTCAGACTTGCGTGTCCGGCAAGGGTCACAGCCCCTCAGACTGGAGAATACATGAATGACCCAAGCCCTCAGACTTGCGTGTGCGGCAAGGGTTACAGCGCCTCAGACTGGAGAATACATGAATGACCCAAGCCCTCAGACTTGCGTGTGCGGCAAGGGTCACAGCGCCTCAGACTGGGGAAAAAACATGAATGACCCAAGCCCTCAGACTTACGTGTGCGGCAATGGTCACAGCGCCTCATACTGGAGAATACATGAATGACCCAAGCCCTCAGACTTGCGTGTGCGGCAAGGGTCACAGCGCCTCAGATTGGGGAACACATGAATGACCCAAGCCCTCAGACTTGCATGTGCAGCAAGAGTCACAGCGCCTCAGACTGGAGAACACATGAATGACCCAAGCCCTCAGACTTGCGTGTGCGGCAAGGGCCCCAGCGCCTCAGACTGGAGAACCCTTGAATGACACAAGCACCCAGACTTGGGTGTGCGGCAAGGGCCCCAGCGCCTCAGACTGGAGAACACATGAATGACCCAGCCCTCAGAATTGCGTATGCGGAAAGGGCCCCAGCGCCTCAGACTGGAGAATACATGAATGACCCAGCCCTCAGACTTGCGTGTGCGGCAAGGGTCCCAGCGCCTCAGACTGGATAATCCATGGATGACCCAGCCCTCAGACTTGCGTGTACGGCAAGGGTCCCAGCGCCTCAGACTGGAGAATACATGAACGACCCAGCCCTCAGACTTGCGTGTGCGGCAAGGCTTCCAGCGCCTCAGACTGGAGAATACATGAATCACCTGGCCCTCAGACTTGCGTGTGCGGCAAGGGTCCCAGCGCCTCAGACTGAAGAATACATGAATGACCCAGCCCTCAGACTTGCGTGTGCGGCAAGGGTCCCAGCGCCTCAGACTGGAGAATACATGAATGACACAGCCCTCAGACTTGCGTGTGCGGCAAGGGTCACAGCGCCTCAGACTGGAGAAGACATGAATGACCCAGCCCTCAGACTTGCATGTGCGGCAAGGGTTACAGTGCCTCAGACGGGAGAATACATGAATGACCCAGCCCTCAGACTTGCGTGTGCGGCAAGGGTCACAGCGCCTCAGAAGGGAGAATACATGAATGATCCATCCCTCAGACTTGCGTGTGCGGCAAGGGTCACAGCGCCTCAGACGGGAGAATACATGATTGACCCAGCCCTCAGACTTGCGTGTGCGGCAAAGATCCCAGCGCCTCAGACTGGAGAATACATGAATGACACAGCCCTCAGACTTGCGTGTGCGGCAAGGGTCACATCGCCTCAGACTGGAGAAGACATGAATGACCCAGCCCTCAGACTTGCATGTGCGGCAAGGGTCACAGTGCCTCAGACGGGAGAATACATGAATGACCCAGCCCTCAGACTTGCGTGTGCGGCAAGGGTCACAGCGCCTCAGAAGGGAGAATACATGAATGACCCAGCCCTCAGACTTGGGTGTGCGGCAAGGGTCACAGCGCCTCAGACTGGAGAATACATGAATGACCCAGCCCTCAGACTTGCGTGTCCGGCAAGGGTCACAGCCCCTCAGACTGAAGAATACATGAATGACCCAATCCCTCAGTCTTGCGTGTGCGGCAAGGGTTACAGGGCCTCAGACTGGAGAATACATCAATGACCCAAGCCCTCAGACTTGCATGTGCGGCAAGGGTCACAGCGACTCAGACTGGAGAATACATGAATGACCCAAGCCCTCAGACTTATGTGTGCGGCAATGGTCACAGCGCCTCATACTGGAGAATACATGAATGACCCAAGCCCTCAGACTTGCGTGTGCGGCAAGGGTCACAGCGCCTCAGATTGGAGAACACATGAATGACCCAAGCCCTCAGACTTGCGTGTGCAGCAAGAGTCACAGCGCCTCAGACTGGAGAACACATGAATGACCCAAGCCCTCAGACTTGCGTGTGCGGCAAGGGCCCCAGCGCCTCAGACTGGAGAACCCTTGAATGACACAGCCCTCAGACTTGCGTGTGCGGCAAGGGTCACAGCGCCTCAGACTGGAGAAGACATGAATGACCCAGCCCTCAGACTTGCATGTGCGGCAAGGGTCACAGTGCCTCAGACGGGAGAATACATGAATGACCCAGCCCTCAGACTTGCGTGTGCGGCAAGGGTCACAGCGCCTCAGAAGGGAGAATACATGAATGACCCAGCCCTCAGACTTGCGTGTGCGGCAAGGGTCACAGCGCCTCAGACTGGAGAATACATGAATGACCCAGCCATCAGACTTGCGTGTGCGGCAAGGGTCACAGCGCCTCAGACGGGAGAATACACGAATGACCCAGCCCTCAGACTTGCGTGTCCGGCAAGGGTCACAGCCCCTCAGACTGGAGAATACATGAATGACCCAAGCCCTCAGACTTGCGTGTGCGGCAAGGGTTACAGCGCCTCAGACTGGAGAATACATGAATGACCCAAGCCCTCAGACTTGCGTGTGCGGCAAGGGTCACAGCGCCTCAGACTGGGGAAAAAACATGAATGACCCAAGCCCTCAGACTTACGTGTGCGGCAATGGTCACAGCGCCTCATACTGGAGAATACATGAATGACCCAAGCCCTCAGACTTGCGTGTGCGGCAAGGGTCACAGCGCCTCAGATTGGGGAACACATGAATGACCCAAGCCCTCAGACTTGCGTGTGCAGCAAGAGTCACAGCGCCTCAGACTGGAGAACACATGAATGACCCAAGCCCTCAGACTTGCGTGTGCGGCAAGGGCCCCAGCGCCTCAGACTGGAGAACCCTTGAATGACACAAGCACCCAGACTTGGGTGTGCGGCAAGGGCCCCAGCGCCTCAGACTGGAGAACACATGAATGACCCAGCCCTCAGAATTGCGTATGCGGAAAGGGCCCCAGCGCCTCAGACTGGAGAATACATGAATGACCCAGCCCTCAGACTTGCGTGTGCGGCAAGGGTCCCAGCGCCTCAGACTGGAGAATCCATGGATGACCCAGCCCTCAGACTTGCGTGTACGGCAAGGGTCCCAGCGCCTCAGACTGGAGAATACATGAACGACCCAGCCCTCAGACTTGCGTGTGCGGCAAGGGTTCCAGCGCCTCAGACTGGAGAATACATGAATCACCTGGCCCTCAGACTTGCGTGTGCGGCAAGGGTCCCAGCGCCTCAGACTGGAGAATACATGAATGACCCAGCCCTCAGACTTGCGTGTGCGGCAAGGGTCCCAGCGCCTCAGACTGGAGAATACATGAATGACACAGCCCTCAGACTTGCGTGTGCGGCAAGGGTCACAGCGCCTCAGACTGGAGAAGACATGAATGACCCAGCCCTCAGACTTGCATGTGCGGCAAGGGTTACAGTGCCTCAGACGGGAGAATACATGAATGACCCAGCCCTCAGACTTGCGTGTGCGGCAAGGGTCACAGCGCCTCAGAAGGGAGAATACATGAATGATCCATCCCTCAGACTTGCGTGTGCGGCAAGGGTCACAGCGCCTCAGACGGGAGAATACATGAATGACCCAGCCCTCAGACATGCGTGTGCGGCAAGGTTCACAGCGCCTCAGACGGGAGAATACATGATTGACCCAGCCCTCAGACTTGTGTGTGCGGCAAGGGTCACAGCGCCTCAGACTGGAGAATACATGAATGACCCAGCCCTCAGACTTGCGTGTGCGGCAAGGGTCACAGCGCCTCAGACTGGAGAATACATGAATGACCCAGCCCTCAGACTTGCGTGTGCGGCAAGGGTCACAGCGCCTCAGACTGGAGAATACATGAATGACCCAAGCCCTCAGACTTGCGTGTGCAGCAAGGGCCCCAGCGCCTCAGACTGGAGAACACATGAATGACCCAGCCCTCAGACTTGCGTGTGCGGCAAGGGTCCCAGTGCCTCAGACTGGAGAATACATGAACGACCCAGCCCTCAGACTTGCGTGTGCGGCAAGGGTCCCAGCGCCTCAGACTGGAGAATACATGATTGACCCAGCCCTCAGACTTGCGTGTGCGGCAAGGGTCCCAGCGCCTCAGACTGGAGAATACATGAATGACCCAGCCCTCAGACTTGCGTGTGCGGCAAGGGTCCCAGCGCCTCAGACTGGAGAATACATGAATGACACAGCCCTCAGACTTGCGTGTGCGGCAAGGGTCACAGCGCCTCAGACTGGAGAAGACATGAATGACCCAGCCCTCAGACTTGCATGTGCGGCAAGGGTCACAGTGCCTCAGACCGGAGAATACATGAATGACCCAGCCCTCAGACTTCCGTGTGCGGCAAGGGTCACATCGCCTCAGAAGGGAGAATACATGAATGATCCAGCCCTCAGACTTGCGTGTGCGGCAAGGGTCACAGCGCCTCAGATGGGAGAATACATGAATGACCCAGCCCTCAGACTTGCGTGTGCGGAAGGTTCACAGCGCCTCAGACGGGAGAATACATGATTGACCCAGCCCTCAGACTTGCGTGTGCGGCAAGGGTCACGGCGCCTCAGACGGGAGAATACATGAATGACCCAGCCCTCAGACTTGCGTGTGCGGCAAGGGTCACAGCGCCTCAGACTGGAGAATACATGATTGACCCAGCCCCTCAGACTTGCGTGTGCGGCAAGGGTCACAGCGCCTCAGACTGGAGAATACATGAATGACCCAGCCCTCAGACTTGCGTGTGCGGCAAGGGTCACAGCGCCTCAGACTGGAGAATACATGAATGACCCAAGCCCTCAGACTTGCGTGTGCAGCAAGGGCCCCAGCGCCTCAGACTGGAGAATACATGAATGACTCAGCCCTCAGACTTGCGTGTGCGGCAAGGGTCCCAGCGCCTCAGACTGGAGAATACATGAATGACCCAGCCCTCAGACTTGCGTGTGCGGCAAGGGTCACAGCGCCTCAGACGGGAGAATACATGAATGACGCAGCCCTCAGACTTGCGTGTGCGGCAAGGGTCACAGCGCCACAGACTGGAGAATGCATGAATGACCCAGCCCTCAGACTTGCGTGTGCGGCAAGTGTCACAGCGCCTCAGACGGGAGAATACATGAATGACCCAGCCTCAGACTTGCGTGTGTGGCAAGGTTCACAGCGCCTCAGACGGGAGAATACATGAATGACCCAGCCCTCAGACTTGCGTGTGCGGCAAGGGTCACAGCGCCTCAGACTGGATAATACATGAATGACCCAAGCCCTCAGACTTGCGTGCGCGGCAAGGGTCACAGTGCCTCAGACTGGATAATACATGAATGACCCAGCCCTCAGACTTGCGTGTGCGGCAAGGGTCACAGCGCCGCAGAAGGGAGAATACATGAATGACCCAGCCCTCAGACTTGCGTATGCGGCAAGGGTCCCAGCGCCTCAGACTGGAGAATACATGAATGACCCAGCCCTCAGACTTGCTTGTGCTGCAAGGGCCCCAGCGCCTCAGACTGGAGAATACATGAATGACCCAGCCCTCAGACTTGCGTGTGCGGCAAGGGTCACAGCGCCTCAGACTGGATAATACATGAATGACCCAAGCCCTCAGACTTGCATGTACGGCAAGGGTCACAGTGCCTCAGACGGGAGAATACATGAATGACCCAGCCCTCAGACTTGCGTGTGCGGCAAGGGTCACAACGCCTCAGAAGGGAGAATACATGAATGTCCCAGCCCTCAGACTTGCGTGTGCGGCAAGGGTCACAGCGCCTCAGACTGGAGAATACATGAATGACCCAGCCCTCAGACTTGCGTGTCCGGCAAGGGTCACGGCCCCTCAGACTGGAGAATACATGAATGACCCAAGCCCTCAGACTTGCGTGTGCGGCAAGGGTTACAGCGCCTCAGACTGGAGAATACATGAATGACCCAAGCCCTCAAATTTGCGTGTGCGGCAAGGGTCACAGCGCCTAAGACTGGAGAATACATGAATGACCCAAGCCCTCAGACTTGCATGTGCAGCAAGGTCCCCAGCGCCTCAGACTGGAGAACACATGAATGACCCAGCCCTCAGACTTGCGTGTGTGGCAAGGGTCCCAGCGACTCAGAATGGAGAATACATGAATGACCCAGACCTCAGACTTGCGTGTGCGGCAAGGGTCCCAGCGCCTCAGACTGGAGAATACAAGAATGACCCAGCCCTCCGACTTGCGTGTGCTGCAAGGGTCCCAGCACCTCAGACTGGAGAATACATGAATGACTCAGCCCTCAGACTTGCGTGTGCGGCAAGGGTCCCAGCGCCTCAGACTGGAGAATACATGAATGACCCAGCCCTCAGACCTGCGTGCGGCAAGGGTCCCAGCGCCTCAGACTGGAGAATACATAAATGACCCAGCCCTCAGACTTGCGTGTGCGGCAAGGGCCCAGCGCCTCAGATAGGAGAATACATGAATGACCCAGCCCTCAGACTTGCGTGTGCGGCAAGGGCCCAGCGCCTCAGAAGGGAGAATACATGAATGACCCAGCCCTCAGACTTGCGTGTGTGCGGCAAGGGTCACAGCGCCTCAGATGGGAGAATACATGAATGTCCCAGCCCTCAGACTTGCGTGTGCGGCAAGGTTCACAGCGCCTCAGACGGGAGAATACATGATTGACCCAGCCCTCAGACTTGCGTGTGCGGCAAGGGTCACAGCGCCTCAGACGGGAGAATACATGAATGACCCAGCCCTCAGACTTGCGTGTGCGGCAAGGGTCACAGCGCCTCAGACTGGAGAATACATGAATGACCCAGCCCTCAGACTTGCGTGTGCGGCAAGGGTCACAGCGCCTCAGACTGGAGAATACATGAATGACCCAAGCCCTCAGACTTGCGTGTGCTGCAAGGGCCCCAGCGCCTCAGACTGGAGAACACATGAATGACCCAGCCCTCAGACTTGCGTGTGTGGCAAAGGTCCCAGCGCCTCAGACTGGAGAATACATGAAGGACCCAGACCTCAGACTTACGTGTGCGGCAAGGGTCCCAGCGCCTCAGACTGGAGAATACAAGAATGACCCAGCCCTCAGACTTGCGTGTGCTGCAAGGGTCCCAGCGCCTCAGACTGGAGAATACATGAATGACTCAGCCCTCAGACTTGCGTGTGCGGCAAGGGTCCCAGCGCCTCAGACTGGAGAATACATGAATGACCCAGCCCTCAGACCTGCGTGTGCGGCAAGGGTCCTAGCGCCTCAGACTGGAGAATACATGAATGACCCAGCCCTCAGACTTGCGTGTGCGGCAAGGGTCACAGCGCCTCAGACGGGAGAATACATGAATGACGCAGCCCTCAGACTTGCGTGTGCGGCAAGGGTCACAGCGCCTCAGACTGGGGAAAAAACATGAATGACCCAAGCCCTCAGACTTACGTGTGCGGCAATGGTCACAGCGCCTCATACTGGAGAATACATGAATGACCCAAGCCCTCAGACTTGCGTGTGCGGCAAGGGTCACAGCGCCTCAGATGGGGAACACATGAATGACCCAAGCCCTCAGACTTGCATGTGCAGCAAGAGTCACAGCGCCTCAGACTGGAGAACACATGATGACCCAAGCCCTCAGACTTGCGTGTGCGGCAAGGGCCCCAGCGCCTCAGACTGGAGAACCCTTGAATGACACAAGCACCCAGACTTGGGTGTGCGGCAAGGGCCCCAGCGCCTCAGACTGGAGAACACATGAATGACCCAGCCCTCAGAATTGCGTATGCGGAAAGGGCCCCAGCGCCTCAGACTGGAGAATACATGAATGACCCAGCCCTCAGACTTGCGTGTGCGGCAAGGGTCCCAGCGCCTCAGACTGGATAATCCATGGATGACCCAGCCCTCAGACTTGCGTGTACGGCAAGGGTCCCAGCGCCTCAGACTGGAGAATACATGAACGACCCAGCCTCAGACTTGCGTGTGCGGCAAGGCTTCCAGCGCCTCAGACTGAGAATACATGAATCACCTGGCCCTCAGACTTGCGTGTGCGGCAAGGGTCCCAGCGCCTCAGACTGAAGAATACATGAATGACCCAGCCCTCAGACTTGCGTGTGCGGCAAGGGTCCCAGCGCCTCAGACTGAGAATACATGAATGACACAGCCCTCAGACTTGCGTGTGCGGCAAGGGTCACAGCGCCTCAGACTGGAGAAGACATGAATGACCCAGCCCTCAGACTTGCATGTGCGGCAAGGGTTACAGTGCCTCAGACGGGAGAATACATGAATGACCCAGCCCTCAGACTTGCGTGTGCGGCAAGGGTCACAGCGCCTCAGAAGGGAGAATACATGAATGATCCATCCCTCAGACTTGCGTGTGCGGCAAGGGTCACAGCGCCTCAGACGGGAGAATACATGATTGACCCAGCCCTCAGACTTGCGTGTGCGGCAAAGATCCCAGCGCCTCAGACTGGAGAATACATGAATGACACAGCCCTCAGACTTGCGTGTGCGGCAAGGGTCACATCGCCTCAGACTGGAGAAGACATGAATGACCCAGCCCTCAGACTTGCATGTGCGGCAAGGGTCACAGTGCCTCAGATGGGAGAATACATGAATGACCCAGCCCTCAGACTTGCGTGTGCGGCAAGGGTCACAGCGCCTCAGAAGGGAGAATACATGAATGACCCAGCCCTCAGACTTGGGTGTGCGGCAAGGGTCACAGCGCCTCAGACTGGAGAATACATGAATGACCCAGCCCTCAGACTTGCGTGTCCGGCAAGGGTCACAGCCCCTCAGACTGAAGAATACATGAATGACCCAATCCCTCAGTCTTGCGTGTGCGGCAAGGGTTACAGGGCCTCAGACTGGAGAATACATCAATGACCCAAGCCCTCAGACTTGCATGTGCGGCAAGGGTCACAGCGACTCAGACTGGAGAATACATGAATGACCCAAGCCCTCAGACTTATGTGTGCGGCAATGGTCACAGCGCCTCATACTGGAGAATACATGAATGACCCAAGCCCTCAGACTTGCGTGTGCGGCAAGGGTCACAGCGCCTCAGATTGGAGAACACATGAATGACCCAAGCCCTCAGACTTGCGTGTGCAGCAAGAGTCACAGCGCCTCAGACTGGAGAACACATGAATGACCCAAGCCCTCAGACTTGCGTGTGCGGCAAGGGCCCCAGCGCCTCAGACTGGAGAACCCTTGAATGACACAGCCCTCAGACTTGCGTGTGCGGCAAGGGTCACAGCGCCTCAGACTGGAGAAGACATGAATGACCCAGCCCTCAGACTTGCATGTACGGCAAGGGTCACAGTGCCTCAGACGGGAGAATACATGAATGACCCAGCCCTCAGACTTGCGTGTGCGGCAAGGGTCACAGCGCCTCAGAAGGGAGAATACATGAATGACCCAGCCCTCAGACTTGCGTGTGCGGCAAGGGTCACAGCGCCTCAGACTGGAGAATACATGAATGACCTAGCCATCAGACTTGCGTGTGCGGCAAGGGTCACAGCGCCTCAGACGGGAGAATACACGAATGACCCAGCCCTCAGACTTGCGTGTCCGGCAAGGGTCACAGCCCCTCAGACTGGAGAATACATGAATGA
Source organism: Lissotriton helveticus (assembly GCF_964261635.1). Classification (NCBI taxonomy): domain Eukaryota; kingdom Metazoa; phylum Chordata; class Amphibia; order Caudata; family Salamandridae; genus Lissotriton; species Lissotriton helveticus. The sequence goes on from NC_136057.1 coordinate 87,584,425, forward strand.
CCCAAGCCCTCAGACTTGCGTGTGCGGCAACGGTTACAGCGCCTCAGACTGGAGAATACATGAATGACCCAAGCCCTCAGACTTGCGTGTGCGGCAAGGGTCACAGCGCCTCAGACTGGGGAAAAAACATGAATGACCCAAGCCCTCAGACTTACGTGTGCGGCAATGGTCACAGCGCCTCATACTGGAGAATACATGAATGACCCAAGCCCTCAGACTTGCATGTGCGGCAAGGGTCACAGCGCCTCAGATTGGGGAACACATGAATGACCCAAGCCCTCAGACTAGCGTGTGCAGCAAGAGTCACAGCGCCTCAGACTGGAGAACACATGAATGACCCAAGCCCTCAGACTTGCGTGTGCGGCAAGGGCCCCAGCGCCTCAGACTGGAGAACCCTTGAATGACACAAGCACCCAGACTTGGGTGTGTGGCAAGGGCCCCAGCGCCTCAGACTGGAGAACACATGAATGACCCAGCCCTCAGAATTGCGTATGCGGAAAGGGCCCCAGCGCCTCAGACTGGAGAATACATGAATGACCCAGCCCTCAGACTTGCGTGTGCGGCAAGGGTCCCAGCGCCTCAGACTGGAGAATCCATGGATGACCCAGCCCTCAGACTTGCGTGTACGGCAAGGGTCCCAGCGCCTCAGACTGGAGAATACATGAACGACCCAGCCCTCAGACTTGCGTGTGCGGCAAGGGTTCCAGCGCCTCAGACTGGAGAATACATGAATCACCTGGCCCTCAGACTTGCGTGTGCGGCAAGGGTCCCAGCGCCTCAGACTGGAGAATACATGAATGACCCAGCCCTCAGACTTGCGTGTGCGGCAAGGGTCCCAGCGCCTCAGACTGGAGAATACATGAATGACACAGCCCTCAGACTTGCGTGTGCGGCAAGGGTCACAGCGCCTCAGACTGGAGAAGACATGAATGACCCAGCCCTCAGACTTGCATGTGCGGCAAGGGTTACAGTGCCTCAGACGGGAGAATACATGAATGACCCAGCCCTCAGACTTGCGTGTGCGGCAAGGGTCACAGCGCCTCAGAAGGGAGAATACATTAATGATCCATCCCTCAGACTTGCGTGTGCGGCAAGGGTCACAGCGCCTCAGACGGGAGAATACATGAATGACCCAGCCCTCAGACATGCGTGTGCGGCAAGGTTCACAGCGCCTCAGACGGGAGAATACATGATTGACCCAGCCCTCAGACTTGTGTGTGCGGCAAGGGTCACAGCGCCTCAGACTGGAGAATACATGAATGACCCAGCCCTCAGACTTGCGTGTGCGGCAAGGGTCACAGCGCCTCAGACTGGAGAATACATGAATGACCCAGCCCTCAGACTTGCGTGTGCGGCAAGGGTCACAGCGCCTCAGACTGGAGAATACATGAATGACCCAAGCCCTCAGACTTGCGTGTGCAGCAAGGGCCCCAGCGCCTCAGACTGGAGAACACATGAATGACCCAGCCCTCAGACTTGCGTGTGCGGCAAGGGTCCCAGTGCCTCAGACTGGAGAATACATGAACGACCCAGCCCTCAGACTTGCGTGTGCGGCAAGGGTCCCAGCGCCTCAGACTGGAGAATACATGATTGACCCAGCCCTCAGACTTGCGTGTGCGGCAAGGGTCCCAGCGCCTCAGACTGGAGAATACATGAATGACCCAGCCCTCAGACTTGCGTGTGCGGCAAGGGTCCCAGCGCCTCAGACTGGAGAATACATGAATGACACAGCCCTCAGACTTGCGTGTGCGGCAAGGGTCACAGCGCCTCAGACTGGAGAAGACATGAATGACCCAGCCCTCAGACTTGCATGTGCGGCAAGGGTCACAGTGCCTCAGACCGGAGAATACATGAATGACCCAGCCCTCAGACTTCCGTGTGCGGCAAGGGTCACATCGCCTCAGAAGGGAGAATACATGAATGATCCAGCCCTCAGACTTGCGTGTGCGGCAAGGGTCACAGCGCCTCAGATGGGAGAATACATGAATGACCCAGCCCTCAGACTTGCGTGTGCGGAAGGTTCACAGCGCCTCAGACGGGAGAATACATGATTGACCCAGCCCTCAGACTTGCGTGTGCGGCAAGGGTCACGGCGCCTCAGACGGGAGAATACATGAATGACCCAGCCCTCAGACTTGCGTGTGCGGCAAGGGTCACAGCGCCTCAGACTGGAGAATACATGATTGACCCAGCCCTCAGACTTGCGTGTGCGGCAAGGGTCACAGCGCCTCAGACTGGAGAATACATGAATGACCCAGCCCTCAGACTTGCGTGTGCGGCAAGGGTCACAGCGCCTCAGACTGGAGAATACATGAATGACCCAAGCCCTCAGACTTGCGTGTGCAGCAAGGGCCCCAGCGCCTCAGACTGGAGAATACATGAATGACTCAGCCCTCAGACTTGCGTGTGCGGCAAGGGTCCCAGCGCCTCAGACTGGAGAATACATGAATGACCCAGCCCTCAGACTTGCGTGTGCGGCAAGGGTCACAGCGCCTCAGACGGGAGAATACATGAATGACGCAGCCCTCAGACTTGCGTGTGCGGCAAGGGTCACAGCGCCACAGACTGGAGAATGCATGAATGACCCAGCCCTCAGACTTGCGTGTGCGGCAAGTGTCACAGCGCCTCAGACGGGAGAATACATGAATGACCCAGCCTCAGACTTGCGTGTGTGGCAAGGTTCACAGCGCCTCAGACGGGAGAATACATGAATGACCCAGCCCTCAGACTTGCGTGTGCGGCAAGGGTCACAGCGCCTCAGACTGGATAATACATGAATGACCCAAGCCCTCAGACTTGCGTGCGCGGCAAGGGTCACAGTGCCTCAGACTGGATAATACATGAATGACCCAGCCCTCAGACTTGCGTGTGCGGCAAGGGTCACAGCGCCGCAGAAGGGAGAATACATGAATGACCCAGCCCTCAGACTTGCGTATGCGGCAAGGGTCCCAGCGCCTCAGACTGGAGAATACATGAATGACCCAGCCCTCAGACTTGCTTGTGCTGCAAGGGCCCCAGCGCCTCAGACTGGAGAATACATGAATGACCCAGCCCTCAGACTTGCGTGTGCGGCAAGGGTCACAGCGCCTCAGACTGGATAATACATGAATGACCCAAGCCCTCAGACTTGCATGTACGGCAAGGGTCACAGTGCCTCAGACGGGAGAATACATGAATGACCCAGCCCTCAGACTTGCGTGTGCGGCAAGGGTCACAACGCCTCAGAAGGGAGAATACATGAATGTCCCAGCCCTCAGACTTGCGTGTGCGGCAAGGGTCACAGCGCCTCAGACTGGAGAATACATGAATGACCCAGCCCTCAGACTTGCGTGTCCGGCAAGGGTCACGGCCCCTCAGACTGGAGAATACATGAATGACCCAAGCCCTCAGACTTGCGTGTGCGGCAAGGGTTACAGCGCCTCAGACTGGAGAATACATGAATGACCCAAGCCCTCAAATTTGCGTGTGCGGCAAGGGTCACAGCGCCTAAGACTGGAGAATACATGAATGACCCAAGCCCTCAGACTTGCATGTGCAGCAAGGTCCCCAGCGCCTCAGACTGGAGAACACATGAATGACCCAGCCCTCAGACTTGCGTGTGTGGCAAGGGTCCCAGCGACTCAGAATGGAGAATACATGAATGACCCAGACCTCAGACTTGCGTGTGCGGCAAGGGTCCCAGCGCCTCAGACTGGAGAATACAAGAATGACCCAGCCCTCCGACTTGCGTGTGCTGCAAGGGTCCCAGCACCTCAGACTGGAGAATACATGAATGACTCAGCCCTCAGACTTGCGTGTGCGGCAAGGGTCCCAGCGCCTCAGACTGGAGAATACATGAATGACCCAGCCCTCAGACCTGCGTGCGGCAAGGGTCCCAGCGCCTCAGACTGGAGAATACATAAATGACCCAGCCCTCAGACTTGCGTGTGCGGCAAGGGCCCAGCGCCTCAGATAGGAGAATACATGAATGACCCAGCCCTCAGACTTGCGTGTGCGGCAAGGGCCCAGCGCCTCAGAAGGGAGAATACATGAATGACCCAGCCCTCAGACTTGCGTGTGTGCGGCAAGGGTCACAGCGCCTCAGATGGGAGAATACATGAATGTCCCAGCCCTCAGACTTGCGTGTGCGGCAAGGTTCACAGCGCCTCAGACGGGAGAATACATGATTGACCCAGCCCTCAGACTTGCGTGTGCGGCAAGGGTCACAGCGCCTCAGACGGGAGAATACATGAATGACCCAGCCCTCAGACTTGCGTGTGCGGCAAGGGTCACAGCGCCTCAGACTGGAGAATACATGAATGACCCAGCCCTCAGACTTGCGTGTGCGGCAAGGGTCACAGCGCCTCAGACTGGAGAATACATGAATGACCCAAGCCCTCAGACTTGCGTGTGCTGCAAGGGCCCCAGCGCCTCAGACTGGAGAACACATGAATGACCCAGCCCTCAGACTTGCGTGTGTGGCAAAGGTCCCAGCGCCTCAGACTGGAGAATACATGAAGGACCCAGACCTCAGACTTACGTGTGCGGCAAGGGTCCCAGCGCCTCAGACTGGAGAATACAAGAATGACCCAGCCCTCAGACTTGCGTGTGCTGCAAGGGTCCCAGCGCCTCAGACTGGAGAATACATGAATGACTCAGCCCTCAGACTTGCGTGTGCGGCAAGGGTCCCAGCGCCTCAGACTGGAGAATACATGAATGACCCAGCCCTCAGACCTGCGTGTGCGGCAAGGGTCCTAGCGCCTCAGACTGGAGAATACATGAATGACCCAGCCCTCAGACTTGCGTGTGCGGCAAGGGTCACAGTGCCTCAGACGGGAGAATACATGAATGACGCAGCCCTCAGACTTGCGTGTGCGGCAAGGGTCACAGCGCCACAGACTGGAGAATGCATGAATGACCCAGCCCTCAGACTTGCGTGTGCGGCAAGTGTCACAGCGCCTCAGACGGGAGAATACATGAATGACCCAGCCTCAGACTTGCGTGTGCGGCAAGGTTCACATCGCCTCAGACGGGAGAATACATGAATGACCCAGCCCTCAGACTTGCGTGTGCGGCAAGGGTCACAGCGCCTCAGACTGGATAATACATGAATGACCCAAGCCCTCAGACTTGCGTGCGCGGCAAGGGTCACAGTGCCTCAGACTGGATAATACATGAATGACCCAGCCCTCAGACTTGCGTGTGCGGCAAGGGTCACAGCGCCTCAGAAGGGAGAATACATGAATGACCCAGCCCTCAGACTTGCGTATGCGGCAAGGGTCCCAGCGCCTCAGACTGGAGAATACATGAATGACCCAGCCCTCAGACTTGCTTGTGCTGCAAGGGTCCCAGCGCCTCAGACTGGAGAATACATGAATGACCCAGCCGTCAGACTTGCGTGTGCGGCAAGGATCACAGCGCCTCAGACTGGATAATACATGAATGACCCAAGCCCTCAGACTTGCATGTGCGGCAAGGGTCACAGTGCCTCAGACGGGAGAATACATGAATGACCCAGCCCTCAGACTTGCGTGTGCGGCAAGGGTCACAGTGCCTCAGAAGGGAGAATACATGAATGTCCCAGCCCTCAGACTTGCGTGTGCGGCAAGGGTCACAGTGCCTCAGACTGGAGAATACATGAATGACCCAGCCCTCAGACTTGCGTGTCCGGCAAGGGTCAAAGCCCCTCAGACTGGAGAATACATGAATGACCCAAGCCCTCAGACTTGCGTGTGCGGCAAGGGTTACAGCACTTCAGACTGGAGAATACATGAATGACCCAAGCCCTCAAATTTGCGTGTGCGGCAAGGGTCACAGCGCCTAAGACTGGAGAATACATGAATGACCCAAGCCCTCAGACTTGCGTGTGCAGCAAGGGCCCCAGCGCCTCAGACTGGAGAACACATGAATGACCCAGCCTTCAGACTTGCGTGTGTGGCAAGGGTCCCAGCGCCTCAGACTGGAGAATACATGAATGACCCAGACCTCAGACTTGCGTGTGCGGCAAGGGTCCCAGCGCCTCAGACTGGAGAATACAAGAATGACCCAGCCCTCCGACTTGCGTGTGCTGCAAGGGTCCCAGCGCCTCAGACTGGAGAATACATGAATGACTCAGCCCTCAGACTTGCGTGTGCGGCAAGGGTCCCAGCGCCTCAGACTGGAGAATACATTAATGACCCAGCCCTCAGACCTGCGTGCGGCAAGGGTCCCAGCGCCTCAGACTGGAGAATACATGAATGACCCAGCCCTCAGACTTGCGTGTGCGGCAAGGGCCCAGCGCCTCAGATAGGAGAATACATGAATGACCCAGCCCTCAGACTTGCGTGTGCGGCAAGGGCCCAGCGCCTCAGAAGGGAGAATACATGAATGACTCAGCCCTCAGACTTGCGTGTGCGGCAAGGGTCACAGCGCCTCAGACGGGAGAATACATGAATGTCCCAGCCCTCAGACTTGCGTGTGCGGCAAGGTTCACAGCGCCTCAGACGGGAGAATACATGATTGACCCAGCCCTCAGACTTGCGTGTGCGGCAAGGGTCACAGCGCCTCAGATGGGAAAATACATGAATGACCCAGCCCTCAGACTTGCGTGTGCGGCAAGGGTCACAGCGCCTCAGACTGGAGAATACATGAATGACCCAGCCCTCAGACTTGCGTGTGCGGCAAGGGTCACAGCGCCTCAGACTGGAGAATACATGAATGACCCAAGCCCTCAGACTTGCGTGTGCTGCAAGGGCCCCAGCGCCTCAGACTGGAGAACACATGAATGGCCCAGCCCTCAGACTTGCGTGTGTGGCAAGGGTCCCAGCGCCTCAGACTGGAGAATACATGAATGACCCAGACCTCAGACTTACGTGTGCGGCAAGGGTCCCAGCGCCTCAGACTGGAGAATACAAGAATGACCCAGCCCTCAGACTTGCGTGTGCTGCAAGGGTCCCAGCGCCTCAGACTGGAGAATACATGAATGACTCAGCCCTCAGACTTGCGTGTGCGGCAAGGGTCCCAGCGCCTCAGACTGGAGAATACATGAATGACCCAGCCCTCAGACCTGCGTGTGCGGCAAGGGTCCCAGCGCCTCAGATAGGAGAATACATGAATGACCCAGCCCTCAGACTTGCGTGTGCGGCAAGGGCCCAGCGCCTCAGAAGGGAGAATACATGAATGACCCAGCCCTCAGACTTGCGTGTGCGGCAAGGGTCACAGCGCCTCAGACGGGAGAATACATGAATGTCCCAGCCCTCAGACTTGCGTGTGCGGCAAGGTTCACAGCGCCTCGGACGGGAGAATACATGATTGACCAAGCCCTCAGACTTGCGTGTGCGGCAAGGGTCACAGCGCCTCAGACGGGAGAATACATGAATGACCCAGCCTTCAGACTTGCGTGTGCGGCAAGGGTCACAGCGCCTCAGACTGGAGAATACATGAATGACCCAGCCCTCAGACTTGCGTGTGCGGCAAGGGTCACAGCGCCTCAGACTGGAGAATACATGAATGACCCAAGCCCTCAGACTTGCGTGTGCTGCAAGGGCCCCAGCGCCTCAGACTGGAGAACACATGAATGACCCAGCCCTCAGACTTGCGTGTGTGGCAAGGGTCCCAGCGCCTCAGACTGGAGAATACATGAATGACCCAGACCTCAGACTTACGTGTGCGGCAAGGGTCCCAGCGCCTCAGACTGGAGAATACAAGAATGACCCAGCCCTCAGACTTGTGTGTGCTGCAAGGGTCCCAGCGCCTCAGACTGGAGAATACATGAATGACTCAGCCCTCAGACTTGCGTGTGCGGCAAGGGTCCCAGCGCCTCAGACTGGAGAATACATGAATGACCCAGCCCTCAGACCTGCGTGTGCGGCAAGGGTCCCAGCGCCTCAGACTGGAGAATACATGAATGACCCAGCCCTCAGACTTGCGTGTGCGGCAAGGGTCCAGCGCCTCAGACAGGAGAATACATGAATGACCCAGCCCTCAGACTTGCGTGTGAGGCAAGGGTCCCAGCGCCTCAGACTGGAGAATACATGAATGACCCAGCCCTCAGACTTGCGTGTGCGGCAAGGGTCACAGCGCCTCAGACGGGAGAATACATGAATGACCCAGCCCTCAGACTTGCGTGTGCGGCAAGGGTCACAGCGCCTCAGACTGGAGATTACATGATCGACCCAGCCCTCAGACTTGCGTGTGCGGCAAGGGTCACAGCGCCTCAGACTGGATAATACATGAATGACCCAAGCCCTCAGACTTGCATGTGCGGCAAGGGTCACAGTGCCTCAGACGGGAGAATACATGAATGACCCAGCCCTCAGACTTGCGTGTGCGGCAAGGGTCACAACGCCTCAGAAGGGAGAATACATGAATGTCCCAGCCCTCAGACTTGTGTGTGCGGCAAGGGTCACAGCGCCTCAGACTGGAGAATACATGAATGACCCAGCCCTCAGACTTGCGTGTCCGGCAAGGGTCACAGCCCCTCAGACTGGAGAATACATGAATGACCCAAGCCCTCAGACTTGCGTGTGCGGCAAGGGTTACAGCGCCTCAGACTGGAGAATACATGAATGACCCAAGCCCTCAAATTTGCGTGTGCGGCAAGGGTCACAGCGCCTAAGACTGGAGAATACATGAATGACCCAAGCCCTCAGACTTGCGTGTGCAGCAAGGGCCCCAGCGCCTCAGACTGGAGAACACATGAATGACCCAGCCCTCAGACTTGCGTGTGTGGCAAGGGTCCCAGCGCCTCAGACTGGAGAATACATGAATGACCCAGACCTCAGACTTGCGTGTGCGGCAAGGGTCCCAGCGCCTCAGACTGGAGAATACAAGAATGACCCAGCCCTCCGACTTGCGTGTGCTGCAAGGGTCCCAGCGCCTCAGACTGGAGAATACATGAATGACTCAGCCCTCAGACTTGCGTGTGCGGCAAGGGTCCCAGCGCCTCAGACTGGAGAATACATGAATGACCCAGCCCTCAGACCTGCGTGCGGCAAGGGTCCCAGCGCCTCAGACTGGAGAATACATGAATGACCCAGCCCTCAGACTTGCGTGTGCGGCAAGGTCCCAGCGCCTCAGATAGGAGAATACATGAATGACCCAGCCCTCAGACTTGCGTGTGCGGCAAGGGCCCAGCGCCTCAGACAGGAGAATACATGAATGACCCAGCCCTCAGACTTGCGTGTGCGGCAAGGGTCAAAGCGCCTCAGACGGGAGAATACATGAATGTCCCAGCCCTCAGACTTGCGTGTGCGGCAAGGTTCACAGCGCCTCAGACGGGAGAATACATGATTGACCCAGCCCTCAGACTTGCGTGTGCGGCAAGGGTCACAGCGCCTCAGACGGGAAAATACATGAATGACCCAGCCCTCAGACTTGCGTGTGCGGCAAGGGTCACAGCGCCTCAGACTGGAGAATACATGAATGACCCAGCCCTCAGACTTGCGTGTGCGGCAAGGGTCACAGCGCCTCAGACTGGAGAATACATGAATGACCCAAGCCCTCAGACTTGCGTGTGCTGCAAGGGCCCCAGCGCCTCAGACTGGAGAACACATGAATGACCCAGCCCTCAGACTTGCGTGTGTGGCAAGGGTCCCAGCGCCTCAGACTGGAGAATACATGAATGACCCAGACCTCAGACTTACGTGTGCGGCAAGGGTCCCAGCGCCTCAGACTGGAGAATACAAGAATGACCCAGCCCTCAGACTTGCGTGTGCTGCAAGGGTCTCAGCGCCTCAGACTGGAGAATACATGAATGACTCAGCCCTCAGACTTGCGTGTGCGGCAAGGGTCCCAGCGCCTCAGACTGGAGAATACATGAATGACCCAGCCCTCAGACCTGCGTGTGCGGCAAGGGTCCCAGCGCCTCAGATAGGAGAATACATGAATGACCCAGCCCTCAGACTTGCGTGTGCGGCAAGGGCCCAGCGCCTCAGAAGGGAGAATACATGAATGACCCAGCCCTCAGACTTGCGTGTGCGGCAAGGGTCACAGCGCCTCAGACGGGAGAATACATGAATGTCCCAGCCCTCAGACTTGCGTGTGTGGCAAGGTTCACAGCGCCTCGGACGGGAGAATACATGATTGACCAAGCCCTCAGACTTGCGTGTGCGGCAAGGGTCACAGCGCCTCAGACGGGAGAATACATGAATGACCCAGCCCTCAGACTTGCGTGTGCGGCAAGGGTCACAGCGCCTCAGACTGGAGAATACATGAATGACCCAGCCCTCAGACTTGCGTGTGCGGCAAGGGTCACAGCGCCTCAGACTGGAGAATACATGAATGACCCAAGCCCTCAGACTTGCGTGTGCTGCAAGGGCCCCAGCGCCTCAGACTGGAGAACACATGAATGACCCAGCCCTCAGACTTGCGTGTGTGGCAAGGGTCCCAGCGCCTCAGACTGGAGAATACATGAATGACCCAGACCTCAGACATACGTGTGCGGCAAGGGTCCCAGCGCCTCAGACTGGAGAATACAAGAATGACCCAGCCCTCAGACTTGTGTGTGCTGCAAGGGTCCCAGCGCCTCAGACTGGAGAATACATGAATGACTCAGCCCTCAGACTTGCGTGTGCGGCAAGGGTCCCAGCGCCTCAGACTGGAGAATACATGAATGACCCAGCCCTCAGACCTGCGTGTGCGGCAAGGGTCCCAGCGCCTCAGACTGGAGAATACATGAATGACCCAGCCCTCAGACTTGCGTGTGCGGCAAGGGTCCAGCGCCTCAGACAGGAGAATACATGAATGACCCAGCCCTCAGACTTGCGTGTGAGGCAAGGGTCCCAGCGCCTCAGACTGGAGAATACATGAATGACCCAGCCCTCAGACTTGCGTGTGCGGCAAGGGTCACAGCGCCTCAGACGGGAGAATACATGAATGACCCAGCCCTCAGACTTGCGTGTGCGGCAAGGGTCACAGCGCCTCAGACTGGAGAATACATGATCGACCCAGCCCTCAGACTTGCGTGTGCGGCAAGGGTCACAGTGCCTCAGACTGGATAATACATGAATGACCCAAGCCCTCAGACTTGCATGTGCGGCAAGGGTCACAGTGCCTCAGACGGGAGAATACATGAATGACCCAGCCCTCAGACTTGCGTGTGCGGCAAGGGTCACAACGCCTCAGAAAGGAGAATACATGAATGTCCCAGCCCTCAGACTTGTGTGTGCGGCAAGGGTCACAGCGCCTCAGACTGGAGAATACATGAATGACCCAGCCCTCAGACTTGCGTGTCCGGCAAGGGTCACAGCCCCTCAGACTGGAGAATACATGAATGACCCAAGCCCTCAGACTTGCGTGTGCGGCAAGGGTTACAGCGCCTCAGACTGGAGAATACATGAATGACCCAAGCCCTCAAATTTGCGTGTGCGGCAAGGGTCACAGCGCCTAAGACTGGAGAATACATGAATGACCCAAGCCCTCAGACTTGCGTGTGCAGCAAGGGCCCCAGCGCCTCAGACTGGAGAACACATGAATGACCCAGCCCTCAGACTTGCGTGTGTGGCAAGGGTCCCAGCGCCTCAGACTGGAGAATACATGAATGACCCAGACCTCAGACTTGCGTGTGCGGCAAGGGTCCCAGCGCCTCAGACTGGAGAATACAAGAATGACCCAGCCCTCCGACTTGCGTGTGCTGCAAGGGTCCCAGCGCCTCAGACTGGAGAATACATGAATGACTCAGCCCTCAGACTTGCGTGTGCGGCAAGGGTCCCAGCGCCTCAGACTGGAGAATACATGAATGACCCAGCCCTCAGACCTGCGTGCGGCAAGGGTCCCAGCGCCTCAGACTGGAGAATACATGAATGACCCAGCCCTCAGACTTGCGTGTGCGGCAACGGCCCAGCGCCTCAGATAGGAGAATACATGAATGACCCAGCCCTCAGACTTGCGTGTGCGGCAAGGGCCCAGCGCCTCAGACAGGAGAATACATGAATGACCCAGCCCTCAGACTTGCGTGTGCGGCAAGGGTCACAGCGCCTCAGACGGGAGAATACATGAATGACGCAGCCCTCAGACTTGCGTGTGCGGCAAGGGTCACAGCGCCACAGACTGGAGAATGCATGAATGACCCAGCCCTCAGACTTGCGTGTGCGGCAAGTGTCACAGCGCCTCAGACGGGAGAATACATGAATGACCCAGCCCTCAGACTTGCGTGTGCGGCAAGGTTCACAGCGCCTCAGACGGGAGAATACATGAATGACCCAGCCCTCAGACTTGCGTGTGCGGCAAGGGTCACAGCGCCTCAGACTGGATAATAAATGAATGACCCAAGCCCTCAGACTTGTGTGCGCGGCAAGGGTCACAGTGCCTCAGACTGGATAATACATGAATGACCCAGCCCTCAGACTTGCGTGTGCGGCAAGGGTCACAGCGCCTCAGAAGGGAGATTACATGAATGACCCAGCCCTCGCACTTGCGTATGCGGCAAGGGTCCCAGCGCCTCAGACTGGAGAATACATGAATGACCCAGCCCTCAGACTTGCTTGTGCTGCAAGGGTCCCAGCGCCTCAGACTGGAGAATACATGAATGACCCAGCCCTCTGACTTGCGTGTGCGGCAAGGGTCACAGCGCCTCAGACTGGATAATACATGAATGACCCAAGCCCTCAGACTTGCATGTGCGGCAAGGGTCACAGTGCCTCAGACGGGAGAATACATGAATGACCCAGCCCTCAGACTTGCGTGTGCGGCAAGGGTCACAACGCCTCAGAAGGGAGAATACATGAATGACCCAGCCCTCAGACTTGCGTGTGCGGCAAGGGTCACAGCGCCTCAGACTGGAGAATGCATGAATGATCCAGCCCTCAGACTTGCGTGTCCGGCAAGGGTCACAGCCCCTCAGACTGGAGAATACATGAATGACCCAAGCCCTCAGACTTGCGTGTGCGGCAAGGGTTACAGCGCCTCAGACTGGAGAATACATGAATGACCCAAGCCCTCAAATTTGCGTGTGCGGCAAGGGTCACAGCGCCTAAGACTGGAGAATACATGAATGACCCAAGCCCTCAGACTTACGTGTGCGGCAATGGTCACAGCGCCTCATACTGGAGAATACATGAATGACCCAAGCCCTCAGACTTGCGTGTGCGGCAAGGGTCACAGCGCCTCAGATTGGAGAACACATGAATGACCCAAGCCCTCAGACTTGCGTGTGCAGCAAGAGTCACAGCGCCTCAGACTGGAGAACACATGAATGACCCAAGCCCTCAGACTTGCGTGTGCGGCAAGGGCCCCAGTGCCTCAGACTGGAGAACCCTTGAATGACACAAGCACCCAGACTTGGGTGTGCGGCAAGGGCCCCAGTGCCTCAGACTGGAGAACACATGAATGACCCAGCCCTCAGACTTGCGTATGCGAAAAGGGCCCCAGCGCCTCTGACTGGAGAATACATGAATGACCCAGCCCTCAGACTTGCGTGTGCGGCAAGGGTCCCAGCGCCTCAGACTGGAGAATCCATGGATGACCCAGCCCTCAGACTTGCGTGTGCGGCAAGGGTCCCAGCGCCTCAGACTGGAGAATACATGAACGATCCAGCCCTCAGACTTGCGTGTGCGGCAAGGGTCCCAGCGCCTCACACTGGAGAATACATGAATGACCCAGCCCTCAGACTTGCGTGTGCGGCAAGGGTCCCAGCGCCTCAGACTGGAGAATACATGAATGACCCAGCCCTCAGACTTGCGTGTGCGGCAAGGGTCCCAGCGCCTCAGACTGGAGAATACATGAATGACACAGCCCTCAGACTTGCGTGTGCGGCAAGGGTCACAGCGCCTCAGACTGGAGAAGAAATGAATGACCCAGCCCTCAGACTTGCATGTGCGCAAGGGTCACAGTGCCTCAGACGGGAGAATACATGAATGACCCAGCCCTCAGACTTGCATGTGCGGCAAGGGTCACAGAGCCTCAGAAGGGAGAATACATGAATGACCCAGCCCTCAGACTTGCGTATGCGGCAAGGGTCACAGCGCCTCAGACGGTGGAATACATGAATGCCCCAGCCCTCAGACTTGCGTGTGCGGCAAGGTTCACAGCGCCTCATACGGGAGAATACATGATTGACCCAGCCCTCAGACTTGCGTGTGCGGCAAGGGTCACAGCGCCTCAGACGGGAGAATACATGAATGACCCAGCCCTCAGACTTGCGTGTGCGGCAAGGGTCACAACGCCTCAGAAGGGAGAATACATGAATGTCCCAGCCCTCAGACTTGTGTGTGCGGCAAGGGTCACAGCGCCTCAGACTGGAGAATGCATGAATGATCCAGCCCTCAGACTTGCGTGTCCGGCAAGGGTCACAGCCCCTCAGACTGGAGAATACATGAATGACCCAAGCCCTCAGACTTGCGTGTGCGGCAAGGGTTACAGCGCCTCAGACTGGAGAATACATGAATGACCCAAGCCCTCAAATTTGCGTGTGCGGCAAGGGTCACAGCGCCTAAGACTGGAGAATACATGAATGACCCAAGCCCTCAGACTTACGTGTGCGGCAATGGTCAGAGCGCCTCATACTGGAGAATACATGAATGACCCAAGCCCTCAGACTTGCGTGTGCGGCAAGGGTCACAGCGCCTCAGATTGGAGAACACATGAATGACCCAAGCCCTCAGACTTGCGTGTGCAGCAAGAGTCACAGCGCCTCAGACTGGAGAACACATGAATGACCCAAGCCCTCAGACTTGCGTGTGCGGCAAGGGCCCCAGTGCCTCAGACTGGAGAACCCTTGAATGACACAAGCACCCAGACTTGGGTGTGCGGCAAGGGCCCCAGTGCCTCAGACTGGAGAACACATGAATGACCCAGCCCTCAGACTTGCGTATGCGAAAAGGGCCCCAGCGCCTCTGACTGGAGAATACATGAATGACCCAGCCCTCAGACTTGCGTGTGCGGCAAGGGTCCCAGCGCCTCAGACTGGAGAATCCATGGATGACCCAGCCCTCAGACTTGCGTGTGCGGCAAGGGTCCCAGCGCCTCAGACTGGAGAATACATGAACGATCCAGCCCTCAGACTTGCGTGTGCGGCAAGGGTCCCAGCGCCTCAGACTGGAGAATACATGAATGACCCAGCCCTCAGACTTGCGTGTGCGGCAAGGGTCCCAGCGCCTCAGACTGGAGAATACATGAATGACCCAGCCCTCAGACTAGCGTGTGCGGCAAGGGTCCCAGCGCCTCAGACTGGAGAATACATGAATGACACAGCCCTCAGACTTGCGTGTGCGGCAAGCGTCACAGCGCCTCAGACTGGAGAAGACATGAATGACCCAGCCCTCAGACTTGCATGTGCGCAAGGGTCACAGTGCCTCAGACGGGAGAATACATGAATGACCCAGCCCTCAGACTTGCATGTGCGGCAAGGGTCACAGAGCCTCAGAAGGGAGAATACATGAATGACCCAGCCCTCAGACTTGCGTATGCGGCAAGGGTCACAGCGCCTCAGACGGTGGAATACATGAATGCCCCAGCCCTCAGACTTGCGTGTGCGGCAAGGTTCACAGCGCCTCATACGGGAGAATACATGATTGACCCAGCCCTCAGACTTGCGTGTGCGGCAAGGGTCACAGCGCCTCAGACGGGAGAATACATGAATGACCCAGCCCTCAGACTTGCGTGTGCGGCAAGGGTCACAACGCCTCAGAAGGGAGAATACATGAATGTCCCAGCCCTCAGACTTGTGTGTGCGGCAAGGGTCACAGCGCCTCAGACTGGAGAATACATGTATGACCCAGCCCTCAGACTTGCGTGTCCGGCAAGGGTCACAGCCCCTCAGACTGGAGAATACATGAATGACCCAAGCCCTCAGACTTGCGTGTGCGGCAAGGGTTACAGCGCCTCAGACTGGAGAATACATGAATGACCCAAGCCCTCAAATTTGCGTGTGCGGCAAGGGTCACAGCGCCTAAGACTGGAGAATACATGAATGACCCAAGCCCTCAGACTTGCGTGTGCAGCAAGGGCCCCAGCGCCTCAGACTGGAGAACACATGAATGACCCAGCCCTCAGACTTGCGTGTGTGGCAAGGGTCCCAGCGCCTCAGACTGGAGAATACATGAATGACCCAGACCTCAGACTTGCGTGTGCGGCAAGGGTCCCAGCGCCTCAGACTGGAGAATACAAGAATGACCCAGCCCTCCGACTTGCGTGTGCTGCAAGGGTCCCAGCGTCTCAGACTGGAGAATACATGAATGACTCAGCCCTCAGACTTGCGTGTGCGGCAAGGGTCCGAGCGCCTCAGACTGGAGAATACATGAATGACCCAGCCCTCAGACCTGCGTGCGGCAAGGGTCCCAGCGCCTCAGACTGGAGAATACATGAATGACCCAGCCCTCAGACTTGCGTGTGCGGCAAGGGCCCAGCGCCTCAGATAGGAGAATACATGAATGACCCAGCCCTCAGACTTGCGTGTGCGGCAAGGGCCCAGCGCCTCAGACAGGAGAATACATGAATGACCCAGCCCTCAGACTTGCGTGTGCGGCAAGGGTCACAGCGCCTCAGATGGGAGAATACATGAATGACGCAGCCCTCAGACTTGCGTGTGCGGCAAGGGTCACAGCGCCACAGACTGGAGAATGCATGAATGACCCAGCCCTCAGACTTGCGTGTGCGGCAAGTGTCACAGCGCCTCAGACGGGAGAATACATGAATGACCCAGCCCTCAGACTTGCGTGTGCGGCAAGGTTCACAGCGCCTCAGACGGGAGAATACATGAATGACCCAGCCCTCAGACTTGCGTGTGCGGCAAGGGTCACAGCGCCTCAGACTGGATAATACATGAATGACCCAAGCCCTCAGACTTGCGTGCGCGGCAAGGGTCACAGTGCCTCAGACTGGATAATACATGAATGACCCAGCCCTCAGACTTGCGTGTGCGGCAAGGGTCACAGCGCCTCAGAAGGGAGATTACATGAATGACCCAGCCCTCGGACTTGCGTATGCGGCAAGGGTCCCAGCGCCTCAGACTGGAGAATACATGAATGACCCAGCCCTCAGACTTGCTTGTGCTGCAAGGGTCCCAGCACCTCAGACTGGAGAATACATGAATGACCCAGCCCTCAGACTTGCATGTGCGGCGAGGGTCACAGCGCCTCAGACTGGATAATACATGAATGACCCAAGCCCTCAGACTTGCATGTGCGGCAAGGGTCACAGTGCCTCAGACGGGAGAATACATGAATGACCCAGCCCTGAGACTTGCGTGTGCGGCAAGGATCACAACGCCTCAGAAGGGAGAATACATGAATGACCCAGCCCTCAGACTTGCGTGTGCGGCAAGGGTCACAGCGCCTCAGACTGGAGAATACATGAATGACCCAGCCCTCAGACTTGCGTGTCCGGCAAGGGTCACAGCCCCTCAGACTGGAGAATACATGAATGACCCAAGCCCTCAGACTTGCGTGTGCGGCAAGGGTTACAGCGCCTCAGACTGGAGAATACATGAATGACCCAAGCCCTCAAATTTGCGTGTGCGGCAAGGGTCACAGCGCCTAAGACTGGAGAATACATGAATGACCCAAGCCCTCAGACTTACGTGTGCGGCAATGGTCACAGCGCCTCATACTGGAGAATACATGAATGACCCAAGCCCTCAGACTTGCGTGTGCGGCAAGGGTCACAGCGCCTCAGATTGGAGAACACATGAATGACCCAAGCCCTCAGACTTGCGTGTGCAGCAAGAGTCACAGCGCCTCAGACTGGAGAACACATGAATGACCCAAGCCCTCAGACTTGCGTGTGCGGCAAGGGCCCCAGCGCCTCAGACTGGAGAACCCTTGAATGACACAAGCACCCAGACTTGGGTGTGCGGCAAGGGCCCCAGCGCCTCAGACTGGAGAACACATGAATGACCCAGCCCTCAGACTTGCGTATGCGAAAAGGGCCCCAGCGCCTCAGACTGGAGAATACATGAATGACCCAGCCCTCAGACTTGCGTGTGCGGCAAGGGTCCCAGCGCCTCAGACTGGAGAATCCATGGATGACCCAGCCCTCAGACTTGCGTGTGCGGCAAGGGTCCCAGCGCCTCAGACTGGAGAATACATGAACGACCCAGCCCTCAGACTTGCATGTGCGGCAAGGATCCCAGCGCCTCAGACTGGAGAATACATGAATGACCCAGCCCTCAGACTTGCGTGTGCGGCAAGGGTCCCAGCGCCTCAGACTGGAGAATACATGAATGACCCAGCCCTCAGACTTGCGTGTGCGGCAAGGGTCCCAGCGCCTCAGACTGGAGAATACATGAATGACACAGCCCTCAGACTTGCGTGTGAGGCAAGGGTCACAGCGCCTCAGACTGGAGAAGACATGAATGACCCAGCCCTCAGACTTGCCTGTGCGCAAGGGTCACAGTGCCTCAGACGGGAGAATACATGAATGACCCAGCCCTCAGACTTGCATGTGCGGCAAGGGTCACTGAGCCTCAGAAGGGAGAATACATGAATGACCCAGCCCTCAGACTTGCGTGTGCGGCAAGGGTCACAGCGCCTCAGACGGGAGAATACATGAATGACCCAGCCCTCAGACTTGCGAGTGCGGCAAGGGTCACAGCGCCTCAGACTGGAGAATACATGAATGACCCAGCCCTCAGACTTGCGTGTGCGGCAAGGGTCCCAGCGCATCAGACTGGAGAATACATGAATGACACAGCCCTCAGACTTGCGTGTGCGGCAAGGGTCACAGCGCCTCAGACGGGAGAATACATGAATGACCCAGCCCTCCGACTTGCGTGTGCGGCAAGGGTCCCAGCGCCTCAGACTGGAGAATACATGAATGACCCAGCCCTCAGACTTGCGTGTGCGGCAAGGGTCCCAGCGCCTCAGACTGGAGAATACATGAATGACACAGCCCTCAGACTTGCATGTGCGGCAAGGGTCACAGCGCCTCAGACTGGAGAAGACATGAATGACCCAGCCCTCAGACTTGCATGTGCGCAAGGGTCACAGTGCCTCAGACGGGAGAATACATGAATGACCCAGCCCTCAGACTTGCATGTGCGGCAAGGGTCACAGAGCCTCAGAAGGGAGAATACATGAATGACCCAGCCCTCAGACTTGCGTGTGCGGCAAGGGTCACAGCGCCTCAGACGGGAGAATACATGAATGTCCCAGCCCTCAGATTTGCGTGTGCGGCAAGGTTCACAGCGCCTCAGACGGGAGAATACATGATTGACCCAGCCCTAAGACTTGCGTGTGCGGCAAGGGTCACAGCGCCTCAGACGGGAGAATACATGAATGACCCAGCCCTCAGACTTGCGTGTGCGGCAAGGGTCACAGCGCCTCAGACTGGAGAATACATGAATGACCCAGCCCTCAGACTTGCGTGTGCGGCAAGGGTCACAGCGCCTCAGACTGGAGAATACATGAATGACCCAAGCCCTCAGACTTGCGTGTGCTGCAAGGGCCCCAGCGCCTCAGACTGGAGAACACATGAATGACCCAGCCCTCAGACTTGCGTGTGTGGCAAGGGTCCCAGCGCCTCAGACTGGAGAATACATGAATGACCCAGACCTCAGACTTACGTGTGCGGCAAGGGTCCCAGCGCCTCAGACTGGAGAATACAAGAATGACCCAGCCCTCAGACTTGCGTGTGCTGCAAGGGTCCCAGCGCCTCAGACTGGAGAATACATGAATGACTCAGCCCTCAGACTTGCGTGTGCGGCAAGGGTCCCAGCGCCTCAGACTGGAGAATACATGAATGACCCAGCCCTCAGACCTGCGTGTGCGGCAAGGGTCCCAGCGCCTCAGACTGGAGAATACATGAATGACCCAGCCCTCAGACTTGCGTGTGCGGCAAGGGTCCAGCGCCTCAGACAGGAGAATACATGAATGACCCAGCCCTCAGACTTGCGTGTGCGGCAAGGGTCCCAGCGCCTCAGACTGGAGAATACATGAATGACCCAGCCCTCAGACTTGCGTGTGCGGCAAGGGTCCCAGCGCCTCAGACGGGAGAATACATGAATGACCCAGCCCTCAGACTTGCGTGTGCGGCAAGGGTCACAGCGCCTCAGACTGGAGAATACATGAATGACCCAGCCCTCAGACTTGCGTGTGCGGCAAGGGTCACAGCGCCTCAGACGGGAGAATACATGAATGACGCAGCCCTCAGACTTGCGTGTGCGGCAAGGGTCACAGCGCCTCAGACTGGAGAATGCATGAATGACCCAAGCCCTCAGACTTGCATGTGCGGCAAGGGTCACAGTGCCTCAGACGGGAGAATACATGAATGACCCAGCCCTCAGACTTGCGTGTGCGGCAAGGGTCACAACGCCTCAGAAGGGAGAATACATGAATGACCCAGCCCTCAGATTTGCGTGTGTGGCAAGGGTCACAGCGCCTCAGACGGGAGAATACATGAATGATCCAGCCCTCAGACTTGCGTGTGCGGCAAGGGAAACAGCCCCTCAGACTGGAGAATACATGAATGACCCAAGCCCTCAGACTTGCGTGTGCGGCAAGGGTCACAGTGCCTCAGACTTGAGAATACATGAATGACCCAAGCCCTCAGACTTGCGTGTGCGGCAATGGTCACAGCGCCTCAGAAGGGAGAATACATGAATGACCCAGCCCTCAGATTTGCGTGTGTGGCAAGGGTCACAGCGCCTCA
The DNA here is from genome assembly GCF_964261635.1 of Lissotriton helveticus. NCBI lineage: Eukaryota > Metazoa > Chordata > Amphibia > Caudata > Salamandridae > Lissotriton > Lissotriton helveticus. The sequence continues at coordinate 87,604,966 of NC_136057.1, forward strand.
GACGGGAGAATACATGAATGATCCAGCCCTCAGACTTGCGTGTGCGGCAAGGGAAACAGCCCCTCAGACTGGAGAATACATGAATGACTCAAGCCCTCAGACTTGCGTGTGCGGCAAGGGTCACAGTGCCTCAGACTTGAGAATACATGAATGACCCAAGCCCTCAGACTTGCGTGTGCGGCAATGGTCACAGCGCCTCAGACTGGAGAATACATGAATGACCCAAGCCCTCAGACTTGCGTGTGCGGCAAGGGTCACAGCGCCTCAAACTGGAGAACACATGAATGACCCAAGCCTTCAGACTTGAGTGTGCAGCAAGAGTCACAGCGCCTCAGACTGGAGAACACATGAATGACCCAAGCCCTCAGACTTGCGTGTGCGGCAAGGGCCCCAGCGCCTCAGACTGGAGAACCCTTGAATGACACAAGCACTCAGACTTGGGTGTGCAGCAAGGGCCCCAGCGCCTCAGACTGGAGAACACATGAATGACCCAGCCCTCAGACTTGCGTATGCGGAAAGGGCCCCAGCGCCTCAGACTGGAGAATACATGAATGACCCAGCCCTCAGACTTGCGTGTGCGGCAAGGGTCCTAGTGCCTCAGACTGGAGAATACATGGATGTCCCAGCACTCAGACTTGCGTGTGCGGCAAGGGTCCCAGCGCCTCAGACTGGAGAATACATGAACGACCCAGCCCTCAGACTTGCGTGTGCGGCAAGGGTCCCAGCGCCTCAGACTGGAGAATACATGAATGACCCAGCCCTCAGACTTGCGTGTGCGGCAAGGGTCCCAGCGCCTCAGACTGGAGAATACATGAATGACACAGCCCTCAGACTTGCGTGTGCGGCAAGGGTCACATCGCCTCAGACTGGAGAAGACATGAATGACCCAGCCCTCAGACTTGCATGTGCGGCAAGGGTCACAGTGCCTCAGACGGGAGAATACATGAATGACCCAGCCGTCAGACTTGCGTGTGCGGCAAGGGTCACAGCGCCTCAGAAGCGAGAATACTTGAATGACACAGCCCTCAGACTTGCGTGTGCGGCAAGGGTCACAGCACCTCAGACGGGAGAATACATGAATGACCCAGCCCTCAGACTTGCGTGTGCGGCAAGGTTCACAGCGCCTCAGACGGGAGAATACATGATTGACCCAGCCCTCAGACTTGCGTGTGCGGCAAGGGTCACAGCGCCTCAGACTGGAGAATACATGAATGACCAAGCCCTCAGACTTGCGTGTGCGGCAAGGGTCACAGCGCCTCAGACTGGAGAATACATGAATGACCCAAGCCCTCAGACTTGCGTGTGCAGCAAGGGCCCCAGCGCCTCAGACTGGAGAACACATGAATGACCCAGGCCTCAGACTTGCGTGTGCGGCAAGGGTCCCAGCGCCTCAGACTGGAGAATACATGAATGACCCAGCCCTCAGACCTGTGTGTGCAGTAAGGGTCCCAGCGCCTCAGACTGGAGAATACATGAATGACCCAGCCCTCAGACGTGCGTGTGCGGCAAGGGTCCAGCGCCTCAGACTGGAGAATACATGAATGACCCAGCCCTCAGACTTGCGTGTGCGGCAAGGGTCACAGCGCCTCAGACTGGAGAATACATGAATGACCCAGACCTCAGACTTACGTGTGCGGCAAGGGTCCCAGCGCCTCAGACTGGAGAATACAAGAATGACCCAGCCCTCAGACTTGCGTGTGCTGCAAGGGTCCCAGCGCCTCAGACTGGAGAATACATGAATGACTCAGCCCTCAGACTTGCGTGTGCGGCAAGGGTCCCAGCGCCTCAGACTGGAGAATACATGAATGACCCAGCCCTCTGACCTGCGTTTGCGGCAAGGGTCCCAGCGCCTCAGACTGGAGAATACATGAATGACCCAGCCCTCAGACTTGCGTGTGCGGCAAGGGTCACAGCGCCTCAGACGGGAGAATACATGAATGACGCAGCCCTCAGACTTGCGTGTGCGGCAAGGGTCACAGCGCCACAGACTGGAGAATGCATGAATGACCCAGCCCTCAGACTTGCGTGTGCGGCAAGTGTCTCAGCGCCTCAGACGGGAGAATACATGAATGACCCAGCCTCAGACTTGCGTGTGCGGCAAGGTTCACAGCGCCTCAGACGGGAGAATACATGAATGACCCAGCCCTCAGACTTGCGTGTGCGGCAAGGGTCACAGCGCCTCAGACTGGATAATACATGAATGACCCAAGCCCTCAGACTTGCGTGCGCGGCAAGGGTCACAGTGCCTCAGACTGGAGAATACATGAATGACCCAGCCCTCAGACTTGCGTGTGCGGCAAGGGTCACAGCGCCTCAGAAGGGAGAATACATGAATGACCCAGCCCTCAGACTTGCGTATGCGGCAAGGGTCCCAGCGCCTCAGACTGGAGAATACATGAATGACCCAGCCCTCAGACTTGCGTGTCCGGCAAGGGTCAAAGCCCCTCAGACTGGAGAATGCATGAATGACCCAGCCCTCAGACTTGCGTGTGCGGCAAGTGTCTCAGCGCCTCAGACGGGAGAATACATGAATGACCCAGCCTCAGACTTGCGTGTGCGGCAAGGTTCACAGCGCCTCAGACGGGAGAATACATGAATGACCCAGCCCTCAGACTTGCGTGTGCGGCAAGGGTCACAGCGCCTCAGACTGGATAATACATGAATGACCCAAGCCCTCAGACTTGCGTGCGCGGCAAGGGTCACAGTGCCTCAGACTGGAGAATACATGAATGACCCAGCCCTCAGACTTGCGTGTGCGGCAAGGGTCACAGCGCCTCAGAAGGGAGAATACATGAATGACCCAGCCCTCAGACTTGCGTATGCGGCAAGGGTCCCAGCGCCTCAGACTTGAGAATACATGAATGACCCAGCCCTCAGACTTGCGTGTCCGGCAAGGGTCAAAGCCCCTCAGACTGGAGAATACATGAATGACCCAAGCCCTCAGACTTGCGTGTGCGGCAAGGGTTACAGCGCCTCAGACTGGAGAATACATGAATGACCCAAGCCCTCAAATTTGCGTGTGCGGCAAGGGTCACAGCGCCTAAGACTGGAGAATACATGAATGACCCAAGCCCTCAGACTTGCGTGTGCAGCAAGGGCCCCAGCGCCTCAGACTGGAGAACACATGAATGACCCAGCCCTCAGACTTGCGTGTGCGGCAAGGGTCCCAGCGCCTCAGACTGGAGAATACAAGAATGACCCAGCCCTCCGACTTGCGTGTGCTGCAAGGGTCCCAGCGCCTCAGACTGGAGAATACATGAATGACTCAGCCCTCAGACTTGCGTATGCGGCAAGGGTCCCAGCGCCTCAGACTGGAGAATACATGAATGACCCAGCCCTCAGACCTAAGTGCGGCAAGGGTCCCAGCGCCTCAGACTGGAGAATACATGAATGACCCAGCCCTCAGACTTGCGTGTGCGGCAAGGGCCCAGCGCCTCAGATAGGAGAATACATGAATGACCCAGCCCTCAGACTTGCGTGTGCGGCAAGGGCCCAGCGCCTCAGAAGGGAGAATACATGAATCACCCAGCCCTCAGACTTGCGTGTGCGGCAAGGGTCACAGCGCCTCAGACGGGAGAATACATGAATGTCCCAGCCCTCAGACTTGCGTGTGCGGCAAGGTTCACAGCGCCTCAGACGGGAGAATACATGATTGACCCAGCCCTCAGACTTGCGTGTGCGGCAAGGGTCACAGCACCTCAGACGGGAGAATACATGAATGACCCAGCCCTCAGACTTGTGTGTGCGGCAAGGGTCACAGCGCCTCAGACTGGAGAATACATGAATGACCCAGCCCTCAGACTTGCGTGTGTGGCAAGGGTCACAGCGCCTCAGACTGGAGAATACATAAATGACCCAAGCCCTCAGACTTGCGTGTGCTGCAAGGGACCCAGCGCCTCAGACTGGAGAACACATGAATGACCCAGCCCTCAGACTTGCGTGTGTGGCAAGGGTCCCAGCGCCTCAGACTGGAGAATACATGAATGACCCAGACCTCAGACTTACGTGTGCGGCAAGGGTCCCAGCGCCTCAGACTGGAGAATACAAGAATGACCCAGCCCTCAGACTTGCGTGTGCTGCAAGGGTCCCAGCGCCTCAGACTGGAGAATACATGAATGACTCAGCCCTCAGACTTGCGTGTGCGGCAAGGGTCCCAGCGCCTCAGACTGGAGAATACATGAATGACCCAGCCCTCAGACCTGCGTGTGCGGCAAGGGTCCCAGCGCCTCAGATAGGAGAATACATGAATGACCCAGCCCTCAGACTTGCGTGTGCGGCAAGGGCCCAGCGCCTCAGAAGGGAGAATACATGAATGACCCAGCCCTCAGACTTGCGTGTGCGGCAAGGGCCCAGCGCCTCAGAAGGGAGAATACATGAATGACCCAGCCCTCAGACTTGCGTGTGCGGCAAGGGTCACAGCGCCTCAGACGGGAGAATACATGTATGTCCCAGCCCTCAGACTTGCGTGTGCGGCAAGGTTCACAGCGCCTCGGACGGGAGAATACATGATTGACCCAGCCCTCAGACTTGCGTGTGCGGCAAGGGTCACAGCGCCTCAGACGGGAGAATACATGAATGACCCAGCCCTCAGACTTGCGTGTGCGCAAGGGTCACAGCGCCTCAGATGGGAGAATACATGAATGACCCAGCCCTCAGACTTGCGTGTGCGGCAAGGGTCACAGCGCCTCAGACTGGAGAATACATGAATGACCCAAGCCCTCAGACTTGCGTGTGCTGCAAGGGCCCCAGCGCCTCAGACTGGAGAACACATGAATGACCCAGCCCTCAGACTTGCGTGTGTGGCAAGGGTCCCAGCGCCTCAGACTGGAGAATACATGAATGACCCAGACCTCAGACTTACGTGTGCGGCAAGGGTCCCAGCGCCTCAGACTGGAGAATACAAGAATGACCCAGCCCTCAGACTTGCGTGTGCTGCAAGGGTCCCAGCGCCTCAGACTGGAGAATACATGAATGAATCAGCCCTCAGACTTGCGTGTGCGGCAAGGGTCCCAGCGCCTCAGACTGGAGAATACATGAATGACCCAGCCCTCAGACCTGCGTGTGCGGCAAGGGTCCCAGCGCCTCAGACTGGAGAATACATGAATGACCCAGCCCTCAGACTTGCGTGTGCGGCAAGGGTCCAGCGCCTCAGACAGGAGAATACATGAATGACCCAGCCCTCAGACTTGCGTGTGCGGCAAGGGTCCCAGCGCCTCAGACTGGTGAATACATGAATGACCCAGCCCTCAGACTTGCGTGTGCGGCAAGGGTCACAGCGCCTCAGACGGGAGAATACATGAATGACCCAGCCCTCAGACTTGCGTGTGCGGCAAGGGTCACAGCGCCTCAGACTGGAGAATACATGATCGACCCAGCCCTCAGACTTGCGTGTGCGGCAAGGGTCACAGCGCCTCAGACTGGATAATACATGAATGACCCAAGCCCTCAGACTTGCATGTGCGGCAAGGGTCACAGTGCCTCAGACGGGAGAATACATGAATGACCCAGCCCTCAGACTTGCGTGTGCGGCAAGGGTCACAACGCCTCAGAAGGGAGAATACATGAATGTCCCAGCCCTCAGACTTGTGTGTGCGGCAAGGGTCACAGCGCCTCAGACTGGAGAATACATGAATGACCCAGCCCTCAGACTTGCGTGTCCGGCAAGGGTCACAGCCCCTCAGACTGGAGAATACATGAATGACCCAAGCCCTCAGACTTGCGTGTGCGGCAAGGGTTACAGCGCCTCAGACTGGAGAATACATGAATGACCCAAGCCCTCAAATTTGCGTGTGCAGCAAGGGTCACAGCGCCTAAGACTGGAGAATACATGAATGACCCAAGCCCTCAGACTTGCGTGTGCAGCAAGGGCCCCAGCGCCTCAGACTGGAGAACACATGAATGACCCAGCCCTCAGACTTGCATGTGTGGCAAGGGTCCCAGCGCCTCAGACTGGAGAATACATGAATGACCCAGACCTCAGACTTGCGTGTGCGGCAAGGGTCCCAGCGCCTCAGACTGGAGAATACAAGAATGACCCAGCCCTCCGACTTGCGTGTGCTGCAAGGGTCCCAGCGCCTCAGACTGGAGAATACATGAATGACTCAGCCCTCAGACTTGCGGGTGCGGCAAGGGTCCCAGCGCCTCAGACTGGAGAATACATGAATGACCCAGCCCTCAGACCTGCGTGCGGCAAGGGTCCCAGCGCCTCAGACTGGAGAATACATGAATAACCCAGCCCTCAGACTTGCGTGTGCGGCAAGGGCCCAGCGCCTCAGATAGGAGAATACATGAATGACCCAGCCCTCAGACTTGCGTGTGCGGCAAGGGCCCAGCGCCTCAGACAGGAGAATACATGAATGACCCAGCCCTCAGACTTGCGTGTGCGGCAAGGGTCACAGCACCTCAGACGGGAGAATACATGAATGACGCAGCCCTCAGACTTGCCTGTGCGGCAAGGGTCACAGCGCCACAGACTGGAGAATGCATGAATGACCCAGCCCTCAGACTTGCGTGTGCGGCAAGTGTCACAGCGCCTCAGATGGGAGAATACATGAATGACCCAGCCCTCAGACTTGCGTGTGCGGCAAGGTTCACAGCGCCTCAGACAGGAGAATACATGAATGACCCAGCCCTCAGACTTGCGTGTGCGGCAAGGGTCACAGCGCCTCAGACTGGATAATACATGAATGACCCAAGCCCTCAGACTTGCGTGCGCGGCAAGGGTCACAGTGCCTGAGACTGGATAATACATGAATGACCCAGCCCTCAGACTTGCGTGTGCGGCAAGGGTCACAGCGCCTCAGAAGGGAGATTACATGAATGACCCAGCCCTCGGACTTGCTTGTGCTGCAAGGGTCCCAGCGCCTCAGACTGGAGAATACATGAATGACCCAGCCCTCAGACTTGCGTGTGCGGCAAGGGTCACAGCGCCTCAGACTGGATAATACATGAATGACCCAAGCCCTCAGACTTGCATGTGCGGCAAGGGTCACAGTGCCTCAGACGGGAGAATACATGAATGACCCAGCCCTCAGACTTGCGTGTGCGGCAAGGGTCACAACGCCTCAGAAGGGAGAATACATGAATGACCCAGCCCTCAGACTTGCGTGTGCGGCAAGGGTCACAGCGCCTCAGACTGGAGAATACATGAATGACCCAGCCCTCAGACTTGCATGTCCGGCAAGGGTCACAGCCCCTCAGACTGGAGAATACATGAATGACCCAAGCCCTCAGACTTGCGTGTGCGGCAAGGGTTACAGCGCCTCAGACTGGAGAATACATGAATGACCCAAGCCCTCAAATTTGCATGTGCGGCAAGGGTCACAGCGCCTAAGACTGGAGAATACATGAATGACCCAAGCCCTCAGACTTACGTGTGCGGCAATGGTCACAGCGCCTCATACTGGAGAATACATGAATGACCCAAGCCCTCAGACTTGCGTGTGCGGCAAGGGTCACAGCGCCTCAGATTGGAGAACACATGAATGACCCAAGCCCTCAGACTTGCGTGTGCAGCAAGAGTCACAGCGCCTCAGACTGGAGAACACATGAATGACCCAAGCCCTCAGACTTGCGTGTGCGGCAAGGGCCCCAGCGCCTCAGACTGGAGAACCCTTGAATGACACAAGCACCCAGACTTGGGTGTGCGGCAAGGGCCCCAGCGCCTCAGACTGGAGAACACATGAATGACTCAGCCCTCAGACTTGCGTATGCGAAAAGGGCCCCAGCGCCTCAGACTGGAGAATACATGAATGACCCAGCCCTCAGACTTGCGTGTGCGGCAAGGGTCCCAGCGCCTCAGACTGGAGAATCCATGGATGACCCAGCCCTCAGACTTGCGTGTGCGGCAAGGGTCCCAGCGCCTCAGACTGGAGAATACATGAACGACCCAGCCCTCAGACTTGCGTGTGCGGCAAGGGTCCCAGCGCCTCAGACTGGAGAATACATGAATGACCCAGCCCTCAGACTTGCGTGTGCGGCAAGGGTCCCAGCGCCTCAGACTGGAGAATACATGAATGACCCAGCCCTCAGACTTGCGTGTGCGGCAAGGGTCACAGCACCTCAGACTGGAGAAGACATGAATGACCCAGCCCTCAGACTTGCATGTGCGCAAGGGTCACAGTGCCTCAGACGGGAGAATACATGAATGACCCAGCCCTCAGACTTGCATGTGCGGCAAGGGTCACAGAGCCTCAGAAGGGAGAATACATGAATGACCCAGCCCTCAGACTTGCGTGTGCGGCAAGGGTCACAGCGCCTCAGACGGGAGAATACATGAATGTCCCAGCCCTCAGACTTGCGTGTGCGGCAAGGTTCACAGCGCCTCAGACGGGAGAATACATGATTGACCCAGCCCTCAGACTTGCGTGTGCGGCAAGGGTCACAGCGCCTCAGACGGGAGAATACATGAATGACCCAGCCCTCAGACTTGCGTGTGCGGCAAGGGTCACAGCGCCTCAGACTGGAGAATACATGAATGACCCAGCCCTCAGACTTGAGTTTGCGGCAAGGGTCACAGCGCCTCAGACTGGAGAATACATGAATGACCCAAGCCCTCAGACTTGCGTGTGCTGCAAGGGCCCCAGCGCCTCATACTGGAGAACACATGAATGACCCAGCCCTCAGACTTGCGTGTGTGGCAAGGGTCCCAGCGCCTCAGACTGGAGAATACATGAATGACCCAGACCTCAGACTTACGTGTGCGGCAAGGGTCCCAGCGCCTCAGACTGGAGAATACAAGAATGACCCAGCCCTCAGACTTGCGTGTGCTGCAAGGGTCCCAGCGCCTCAGACTGGAGAATACATGAATATCTCAGCCCTCAGACTTGCGTGTGCGGCAAGGGTCCCAGCGCCTCAGACTGGAGAATACATGAATGACCCAGCCCTCAGACCTGCGTGTGCGGCAAGGGTCCCAGCGCCTCAGACTGGAGAATACATGAATGACCCAGCCCTCAGACTAGCGTGTGCGGCAAGGGTCCAGCGCCTCAGACAGGAGAATACATGAATGACCCAGCCCTCAGACTTGCGTGTGCGGCAAGGGTCCCAGCGCCTCAGACTGGAGAATACATGAATGACCCAGCCCTCAGACTTGCGTGTGCGGCAAGGGTCACAGCGCCTCAGACGGGAGAATACATGAATGACCCAGCCCTCAGACTTGCGTGTGCGGCAAGGGTCACAGCGCCTCAGACTGGAGAATACATGAATGACCCAGCCCTCAGACTTGCGTGTGCGGCAAGGGTCACAGCGCCTCAGACGGGAGAATACATGAATGACGCAGCCCTCAGACTTGCGTGTGCGGCAAGGGTCACAGCGCCTCAGACTGGAGAATGCATGAATGACCCAGCCCTCACACTTGCATGTGCGGCAAGTGTCACAGCGCCTCAGACGGGAGAATACATGAATGACCCAGCCCTCAGACTTGCGTGTGCGGCAAGGTTCACAGCGCCTCAGACGGGAGAATAAATGAATGACCCAGCCCTCAGACTTGCGTGTGCGGCAAGGGTTACAGCGCCTCAGACTGGATAATACATGAATGACCCAAGCCCTCAGACTTGCATGTGCGGCAAGGGTCACAGTGCCTCAGACGGGAGAATACATGAATGACCCAGCCCTCAGACTTGCGTGTGCGGCAAGGGTCACAACGCCTCAGGAGGGAGAATACATGAATGACCCAGCCCTCAGACTTGCGTGTGCGGCAAGGGTCACAGCGCCTCAGACGGGAGAATACATGAATGATCCAGCCCTCAGACTTGCGTGTGCGCCAAGGGAAACAGCCCCTCAGACTGGAGAATACATGAATGACCCAAGCCCTCAGACTTGCGTGTGCGGCAAGGGTTACAATGCCTCAGACTGGAGAATACATGAATGACTCAAGCCCTCAGACTTGCGTGTGCGGCAAGGGTCACAGCGCCTCAGACTGGAGAATACATGAATGACCCAAGCCCTCAGACTTGCGTGTGCGGCAATGGTCACAGCGCCTCAGACTGGAGAATACATGAATGACCCAAGCCCTCAGACTTGCGTGTGCGGCAATGGTCACAGCGCCTCAAACTGGAGAACACATGAATGACCCAAGCCCTCAGACTTGAGTGTGCAGCAAGAGTCACAGCGCCTCAGACTGGAGAACACATGAATGACCCAAGCCCTCAGACTTGCGTGTGCGGCAAGGGCCCCAGCGCCTCAGACTGGAGAACCCTTGAATGACACAAGCACTCAGACTTGGGTGTGCAGCAAGGGCCCCAGCGCCTCAGACTGGAGAACACATGAATGACCCAGCCCTCAGACTTGCGTATGCGGAAAGGGCCCCAGCGCCTCAGACTGGAGAATACATGAATGACCCAGCCCTCAGACTTGCGTGTGCGGCAAGGGTCCCAGAGCCTCAGACTGGAGAATACATGGATGTCCCAGCCCTCAGACTTGCGTGTGCGGCAAGGGTCCCAGCGCCTCAGACTGGAGAATACATGAACGACCCAGCCCTCAGACTTGCGTGTGCGGCAAGGGTCCCAGCGCCTCAGACTGGAGAATACATGAATGACCCAGCCTTCAGACTTGCGTGTGCGGCAAGGGTCCCAGCGCCTCAGACTGGAGAATACATGAATGACCCAGCCCTCAGACTTGCGTGTGCGGCAAGGGTCCCAGCGCCTCAGACTGGGGAATACATGAATGACACAGCCCTAAGACTTGCGTGTGCGGCAAGGGTCACATCGCCTCAGACTGGAGAAGACATGAATGACCCAGCCCTCAGACTTGCATGTGCGGCAAGGGTCACAGTGCCTCAGACGGGAGAATACATGAATGACCCAGCCGTCAGACTTGCGTGTGCGGCAAGGGTCACAGCGCCTCAGAAGCGAGAATACTTGAATGACACAGCCCTCAGACTTGCATGTGCGGCAAGGGTCACAGCACCTCAGACGGGAGAATACATGAATGACCCAGCCCTCAGACTTGCGTGTGCGGCAAGGTTCACAGCACCTCAGACGGGAGAATACATGATTGACCCAGCCCTCAGACTTGCGTGTGCGGCAAGGGTCACAGCGCCTCAGACTGGAGAATACATGAATGACCAAGCCCTCAGACTTGCGTGTGTGGCAAGGGTCACAGCGCCTCAGACTGGAGAACACATGAATGACCCAGGCCTCAGACTTGCGTGTGCGGCAAGGGTCCCAGCGCCTCAGACTGGAGAATACATGAATGACCCAGCCCTCAGACCTGTGTGTGCGGCAAGGGTCCCAGCGCCTCAGACTGGAGAATACATGAATGACCCAGCCCTCAGACTTGCGTGTGCGGCAAGGGTCCAGCGCCTCAGACTGGAGAATACATGAATGACCCAGCCCTCAGACTTGCGTGTGCGGCAAGGGTCACAGTGCCTCAGAAGCGAGAATACTTGAATGACCCAGCCCTCAGACTTGCGTGGGCGGCAAGGGTCACAGCGCCTCAGACGGGAGAATACATGAATGACCCAGCCCTCAGACTTGCGTGTGCAGCAAGGTTCACAGCGCCTCAGACGAGAGAATACATGATTGACCCAGCCCTCAGACTTGCGTGTGCGGCAAGGGTCACAGCGCCTCAGACTGGAGAATACATGAATGACCCAGCCCTCAGACTTGCGTGCGCTGCAAGGGTCACAGTGCCTCAGACTGGATAATACATGAATGACCCAGCCCTCAGACTTGCGTGTGTGCAAGGGTCACAGCGTCTCAGAAGGGAGAATACATGAATGACCCAGCCCTCAGACTTGTGTGTGCGGCAAGGGTCCCAGCGCCTCAGACTGGAGAATACATGAATGACCCAGCCCTCAGACTTGCGTGTGCTGCCAGGGTCCCAGCGCCTCAGACTGGAGAATACATGAATGACCCAGCCCTCAGACTTGTGTGTGCGGCAAGGGTCACAGCGCCTCAGACTGGATAATACATGAATGACCCAAGCCCTCAGACTTGCGTGTGCGGCAAAGGTCACAGTAGCTCAGACGGGAGAATACATGAATGACCCAGCCCTCAGACTTGCGTGTGCGGCAAGGGTCACAGCGCCTCAGAAGGGAGAATACATGAATGACCCAGCCCTCAGACTTGCGTGTGCGGCAAGGGTCACTGCGCCTCAGACTGGAGAATACATGAATGACCCAAGCCCTCAGACTTGCATGTGCGGCAAGGGTCACAGCACCTAAGACTGGAGAATACATGAATGACCCAAGCCCTCAGACTTGCGTGTGCAGCAATGGTCACAGCGCCTCAGACTGGAGAATACATGAATGACCCAAGCCCTCAGACTTGCGTGTGCGGCAAGGGTCACAGCGCCTCAGACTGGAGAACACATGAATGACCCAAGCCCTCAGACTTGCGTGTGCGGCAAGAGTCACAGCGCCTCAGACTGGAGAACACATGAATGACCCAAGCCCTCAGACTTGCGTGTGCGGCAAGGGCCCCAGCGCCTCAGACTGGAGAATACATGAATGGCCCAAGCCCTCAGACTTACGTGTGCCGCAAGGGTCACAGCGCCTCAGACTGGAGAATACATGAATGACCCAAGCCCTCAGAATTGCGTGTGCGGCAAGGGTCACAGTGCCTCAGACTGGAGAATGCATGAATGACCCAGCCCTCAGGCTTGTGTGTGCGGCAAGGGTCACAGAGCCTCAGACGAGAGAATACATGAATGACCCAGCCCTCAGACTTGCGTGTGCGGCAAGGTTCACAGCGCCTCAGACGGGAGAATACATGAATGACCCAGCCCTCAGACTTGCGTGTGCGGCAAGGGTCACAGCGCCTCAGACTGGAGAATACATGAATGACCCAAGCCCTCAGACTTGTGTGTGCGGCAAGGGCCCCAGCGCCTCAGACTGGAGAACACATGAATGACCCAGCCCTCAGACTTGCGTGTGCGGCAAGGGGCCCAGCGCCTCTGACTGGAGAATACATGAATGACCCAGACCTCAGACTTGCGTGTGCGGCAAGGGTCCCAGCGCCTCAGACTGGAGAATACAAGAATGACCCAGCCCTCAGACTTGCGTGTGCTGCAAGGGTCCCAGCGCCTCAGACTGGAGAATACATGAATGACCCAGCCCATAGACCTGCTTGTGCGGCAAGGGTCCCAGCACCTCAGACTGGAGAATACATGAATGACCCAGCCCTCAGACCTGCGTGTGCGGCAAGTGTCCCAGCGCCTCAGACTGGAGAATACATGAATGACCCAGCCCTCAGACTTGCGTGTGCGGCAAGGGTCCCAGCGCCTCAGACTGGAGAATACATGAATGACCCAGGCCTCAGACTTGCGTGTGCGGCAAGGGTCACAGCGCCTCAGACGGGAGAATACATGAATGACCCAGCAATCAGACTTGCTTGTGCGGCAAGGGTCACAGCGCCTCAGACTGGAGAATACATGAATGACCCAGCCCTCAGACTTGCGTGTGCTGCAAGGGTCACAGCGCCTCAGACGGGAGAATACATGAATGACGCAGCCCTCAGACTTGCGTGTGTGGCAAGGGTCACAGTGCCTCAGACTGGAGAATACATGAATGACCCAGCCCTCAGACTTGCGTGTGCGGCAAATGTCACAGTGCCTCAGACGGGAGAATACATGAATGACCCAGCCCTCAGACTTGCGTGTGCGGCAAGGTTCACAGCGCCTCAGATGGGAGAATACATGAATGACCCAGCCCTCAGACTTGCGTGTGCGGCAAGGGTCACAGCGCCTCAGACTGGATAATACATGAATGACCCAAGCCCTCAGACTTGTGTGCGTGGCAAGGGTCACAGTGCCTCAGACTGGATAATACATGAATGACCCAGCCCTCAGACTTGCGTGTGCGGCAAGGGTCACAGCGCCTCAGAAGGGAGAATACATGAATGACCCAGCCCTCAGACTTGCGTGTGCGGCAAGGGTCCCAGCGCCTCAGACTGGAGAATGCAGGAATGACCCAGCCCTCAGACTTGCGTGTGCTGCAAGGGTCCCAGCGCCTCAGACTGGAGAATACATGAATGACCCAGCCCTCAGACTTGCGTGTGCGGCAAGGGTCACAGCCCCTCAGACTGGAGAATACATGAATGACCCAAGCCCTCAGACTTACGTGTGCGGCAAGGGTCACAGCGCCTCGGACTGGAGAATACATGAATGACCCAAGCCCTCAGACTTGCATGTGCGGCAATGGTCACAGCGCCTCAGACTGGAGAATACAAGAAAGACCCAAGCCCTCAGACTTGCGTGTGCGGCAAGGTCACAGCGCCTCAGACTGGAGAACAAATTAATGACCCAAGCCCTCAGACTTGCGTGTTCAGCAAGAGTCACAGCACCTCAGACTGGAGAACACATGAATGACCCAAGCCCTCAGACTTGCGTGTGCGGCAAGGGCCCCAGCGCCTCAGACTGGGGAACCCTTGAATGACACAAGCACTCAGACTTGGGTGTGCGGCAAGGGCCCCAGCGTCTCAGACTTTAGAACACATGAATGACCCAGCCCTCAGACTTGCGTATGCGGAAAGGGCCCCAGCGCCTCAGACTGGAGAACACATGAATGACCCAGCCCTCAGACTTGCGTGTGCGGCAAGGGTCCCAGCGCCTCAGACTGGAGAATACATGAATGACCCAGCCCTCAGACTTGCGTGTGCGGCAAGGGTCACAGCGCCTCAGACGGGAGAATACATGAATGACCCAGCCCTCAGACTTGCGTGTGCGGCAAGGGTCACAGCGCCTCAGACTGGAGAATACATGAATGACCCAGCCCTCAGACTTGCGTGAGCGGCAAGGGTCACAGCGCCTCAGACGGGAGAATACATGAATGACGCAGCCCTCAGACTTGCGTGTGCGGCAAGGGTCACAGTGCCTCAGACTGGAGAATGCATGAATGACCCAGCCCTCAGACTTTGCATGTGCGGCAAGTGTCACAGCGCCTCAGCCGGGAGAATACATGAATGACCCAGCCCTCAGACTTGCGTGTGCGGCAAGGTTCACAGCGCCTCAGACGGGAGAATAAATGAATGACCCAGCCCTCAGACTTGCGTGTGCGGCAAGGGTCACAGCGCCTCAGACTGGATAATACATGAATGACCCAAGCCCTCAGACTTGCATGTGCGGCAAGGGTCACAGTGCCTCAGACGGGAGAATACATGAATGACCCAGCCCTCAGACTTGCGTGTGCGGCAAGGGTCACAACGCCTCAGGAGGGAGAATACATGAATGACCCAGCCCTCAGACTTGCGTGTGCGGCAAGGGTCACAGCGCCTCAGACGGGAGAATACATGAATGATCCAGCCCTCAGACTTGCGTGTGCGCCAAGGGAAACAGCCCCTCAGACTGGAGAATACATGAATGACCCAAGCCCTCAGACTTGCGTGTGCGGCAAGGGTTACAATGCCTCAGACTGGAGAATACATGAATGACTCAAGCCCTCAGACTTGCGTGTGCGGCAAGGGTCACAGCGCCTCAGACTGGAGAATACATGAATGACCCAAGCCCTCAGACTTGCGTGTGCGGCAATGGTCACAGCGCCTCAGACTGGAGAATACATGAATGACCCAAGCCCTCAGACTTGCGTGTGCGGCAAGGGTCACAGCGCCTCAAACTGGAGAACACATGAATGACCCAAGCCCTCAGACTTGAGTGTGCAGCAAGAGTCACAGCGCCTCAGACTGGAGAACACATGAATGACCCAAGCCCTCAGACTTGCGTGTGCGGCAAGGGCCCCAGCGCCTCAGACTGGAGAACCCTTGAATGACACAAGCACTCAGACTTGGGTGTGCAGCAAGGGCCCCAGCGCCTCAGACTGGAGAACACATGAATGACCCAGCCCTCAGACTTGCGTATGCGGAAAGGGCCCCAGCGACTCAGACTGGAGAATACATGAATGACCCAGCCCTCAGACTTGCGTGTGCGGCAAGGGTCCCAGTGCCTCAGACTGGAGAATACATGGATGTCCCAGCCCTCAGACTTGCGTGTGCGGCAAGGGTCCCAGCGCCTCAGACTGGAGAATACATGAACGACCCAGCCCTCAGATTTGCGTGTGCGGCAAGGGTCCCAGCGCCTCAGACTGGAGAATACATAATTGACCCAGCCCTCAGACTTGCGTGTGCGGCAAGGGTCCCAGCGCCTCAGACTGGAGAATGCATGAATGACCCAGCCCTCAGACTTGTGTGTGCGGCAAGGGTCCCAGCGCCTCAGACTGGAGAATACATGAATGACTCAGCCCTCAGACTTGCGTATGCGGCAAGGGTCCCAGCGCCTCAGACTGGAGAATACATGAATGACCCAGCCCTCAGACCTAAGTGCGGCAAGGGTCCCAGCGCCTCAGACTGGAGAATACATGAATGACCCAGCCCTCAGACTTGCGTGTGCGGCAAGGGCCCAGCGCCTCAGATAGGAGAATACATGAATGACCCAGCCCTCAGACTTGCGTGTGCGGCAAGGGCCCAGCGCCTCAGAAGGGAGAATACATGAATCACCCAGCCCTCAGACTTGCGTGTGCGGCAAGGGTCACAGCGCCTCAGACGGGAGAATACATGAATGTCCCAGCCCTCAGACTTGCGTGTGCGGCAAGGTTCACAGCGCCTCAGACGGGAGAATACATGATTGACCCAGCCCTCAGACTTGCGTGTGCGGCAAGGGTCACAGCACCTCAGACGGGAGAATACATGAATGACCCAGCCCTCAGACTTGTGTGTGCGGCAAGGGTCACAGCGCCTCAGACTGGAGAATACATGAATGACCCAGCCCTCAGACTTGCGTGTGTGGCAAGGGTCACAGCGCCTCAGACTGGAGAATACATAAATGACCCAAGCCCTCAGACTTGCGTGTGCTGCAAGGGACCCAGCGCCTCAGACTGGAGAACACATGAATGACCCAGCCCTCAGACTTGCGTGTGTGGCAAGGGTCCCAGCGCCTCAGACTGGAGAATACATGAATGACCCAGACCTCAGACTTACGTGTGCGGCAAGGGTCCCAGCGCCTCAGACTGGAGAATACAAGAATGACCCAGCCCTCAGACTTGCGTGTGCTGCAAGGGTCCCAGCGCCTCAGACTGGAGAATACATGAATGACTCAGCCCTCAGACTTGCGTGTGCGGCAAGGGTCCCAGCGCCTCAGACTGGAGAATACATGAATGACCCAGCCCTCAGACCTGCGTGTGCGGCAAGGGTCCCAGCGCCTCAGATAGGAGAATACATGAATGACCCAGCCCTCAGACTTGCGTGTGCGGCAAGGGCCCAGCGCCTCAGAAGGGAGAATACATGAATGACCCAGCCCTCAGACTTGCGTGTGCGGCAAGGGCCCAGCGCCTCAGAAGGGAGAATACATGAATGACCCAGCCCTCAGACTTGCGTGTGCGGCAAGGGTCACAGCGCCTCAGACGGGAGAATACATGTATGTCCCAGCCCTCAGACTTGCGTGTGCGGCAAGGTTCACAGCGCCTCGGACGGGAGAATACATGATTGACCCAGCCCTCAGACTTGCGTGTGCGGCAAGGGTCACAGCGCCTCAGACGGGAGAATACATGAATGACCCAGCCCTCAGACTTGCGTGTGCGGCAAGGGTCACAGCGCCTCAGATGGGAGAATACATGAATGACCCAGCCCTCAGACTTGCGTGTGCGGCAAGGGTCACAGCGCCTCAGACTGGAGAATACATGAATGACCCAAGCCCTCAGACTTGCGTGTGCTGCAAGGGCCCCAGCGCCTCAGACTGGAGAACACATGAATGACCCAGCCCTCAGACTTGCGTGTGTGGCAAGGGTCCCAGCGCCTCAGACTGGAGAATACATGAATGACCCAGACCTCAGACTTACGTGTGCGGCAAGGGTCCCAGCGCCTCAGACTGGAGAATACAAGAATGACCCAGCCCTCAGACTTGCGTGTGCTGCAAGGGTCCCAGCGCCTCAGACTGGAGAATACATGAATGAATCAGCCCTCAGACTTGCGTGTGCGGCAAGGGTCCCAGCGCCTCAGACTGGAGAATACATGAATGACCCAGCCCTCAGACCTGCGTGTGCGGCAAGGGTCCCAGCGCCTCAGACTGGAGAATACATGAATGACCCAGCCCTCAGACTTGCGTGTGCGGCAAGGGTCCAGCGCCTCAGACAGGAGAATACATGAATGACCCAGCCCTCAGACTTGCGTGTGCGGCAAGGGTCCCAGCGCCTCAGACTGGTGAATACATGAATGACCCAGCCCTCAGACTTGCGTGTGCGGCAAGGGTCACAGCGCCTCAGACGGGAGAATACATGAATGACCCAGCCCTCAGACTTGCGTGTGCGGCAAGGGTCACAGCGCCTCAGACTGGAGAATACATGATCGACCCAGCCCTCAGACTTGCGTGTGCGGCAAGGGTCACAGCGCCTCAGACTGGATAATACATGAATGACCCAAGCCCTCAGACTTGCATGTGCGGCAAGGGTCACAGTGCCTCAGACGGGAGAATACATGAATGACCCAGCCCTCAGACTTGCGTGTGCGGCAAGGGTCACAACGCCTCAGAAGGGAGAATACATGAATGTCCCAGCCCTCAGACTTGTGTGTGCGGCAAGGGTCACAGCGCCTCAGACTGGAGAATACATGAATGACCCAGCCCTCAGACTTGCGTGTCCGGCAAGGGTCACAGCCCCTCAGACTGGAGAATACATGAATGACCCAAGCCCTCAGACTTGCGTGTGCGGCAAGGGTTACAGCGCCTCAGACTGGAGAATACATGAATGACCCAAGCCCTCAAATTTGCGTGTGCAGCAAGGGTCACAGCGCCTAAGACTGGAGAATACATGAATGACCCAAGCCCTCAGACTTGCGTGTGCAGCAAGGGCCCCAGCGCCTCAGACTGGAGAACACATGAATGACCCAGCCCTCAGACTTGCATGTGTGGCAAGGGTCCCAGCGCCTCAGACTGGAGAATACATGAATGACCCAGACCTCAGACTTGCGTGTGCGGCAAGGGTCCCAGCGCCTCAGACTGGAGAATACAAGAATGACCCAGCCCTCCGACTTGCGTGTGCTGCAAGGGTCCCAGCGCCTCAGACTGGAGAATACATGAATGACTCAGCCCTCAGACTTGCGGGTGCGGCAAGGGTCCCAGCGCCTCAGACTGGAGAATACATGAATGACCCAGCCCTCAGACCTGCGTGCGGCAAGGGTCCCAGCGCCTCAGACTGGAGAATACATGAATAACCCAGCCCTCAGACTTGCGTGTGCGGCAAGGGCCCAGCGCCTCAGATAGGAGAATACATGAATGACCCAGCCCTCAGACTTGCGTGTGCGGCAAGGGCCCAGCGCCTCAGACAGGAGAATACATGAATGACCCAGCCCTCAGACTTGCGTGTGCGGCAAGGGTCACAGCACCTCAGACGGGAGAATACATGAATGACGCAGCCCTCAGACTTGCCTGTGCGGCAAGGGTCACAGCGCCACAGACTGGAGAATGCATGAATGACCCAGCCCTCAGACTTGCGTGTGCGGCAAGTGTCACAGCGCCTCAGATGGGAGAATACATGAATGACCCAGCCCTCAGACTTGCGTGTGCGGCAAGGTTCACAGCGCCTCAGACAGGAGAATACATGAATGACCCAGCCCTCAGACTTGCGTGTGCGGCAAGGGTCACAGCGCCTCAGACTGGATAATACATGAATGACCCAAGCCCTCAGACTTGCGTGCGCGGCAAGGGTCACAGTGCCTGAGACTGGATAATACATGAATGACCCAGCCCTCAGACTTGCGTGTGCGGCAAGGGTCACAGCGCCTCAGAAGGGAGATTACATGAATGACCCAGCCCTCGGACTTGCTTGTGCTGCAAGGGTCCCAGCGCCTCAGACTGGAGAATACATGAATGACCCAGCCCTCAGACTTGCGTGTGCGGCAAGGGTCACAGCGCCTCAGACTGGATAATACATGAATGACCCAAGCCCTCAGACTTGCATGTGCGGCAAGGGTCACAGTGCCTCAGACGGGAGAATACATGAATGACCCAGCCCTCAGACTTGCGTGTGCGGCAAGGGTCACAACGCCTCAGAAGGGAGAATACATGAATGACCCAGCCCTCAGACTTGCGTGTGCGGCAAGGGTCACAGCGCCTCAGACTGGAGAATACATGAATGACCCAGCCCTCAGACTTGCATGTCCGGCAAGGGTCACAGCCCCTCAGACTGGAGAATACATGAATGACCCAAGCCCTCAGACTTGCGTGTGCGGCAAGGGTTACAGCGCCTCAGACTGGAGAATACATGAATGACCCAAGCCCTCAAATTTGCATGTGCGGCAAGGGTCACAGCGCCTAAGACTGGAGAATACATGAATGACCCAAGCCCTCAGACTTACGTGTGCGGCAATGGTCACAGCGCCTCATACTGGAGAATACATGAATGACCCAAGCCCTCAGACTTGCGTGTGCGGCAAGGGTCACAGCGCCTCAGATTGGAGAACACATGAATGACCCAAGCCCTCAGACTTGCGTGTGCAGCAAGAGTCACAGCGCCTCAGACTGGAGAACACATGAATGACCCAAGCCCTCAGACTTGCGTGTGCGGCAAGGGCCCCAGCGCCTCAGACTGGAGAACCCTTGAATGACACAAGCACCCAGACTTGGGTGTGCGGCAAGGGCCCCAGCGCCTCAGACTGGAGAACACATGAATGACTCAGCCCTCAGACTTGCGTATGCGAAAAGGGCCCCAGCGCCTCAGACTGGAGAATACATGAATGACCCAGCCCTCAGACTTGCGTGTGCGGCAAGGGTCCCAGCGCCTCAGACTGGAGAATCCATGGATGACCCAGCCCTCAGACTTGCGTGTGCGGCAAGGGTCCCAGCGCCTCAGACTGGAGAATACATGAACGACCCAGCCCTCAGACTTGCGTGTGCGGCAAGGGTCCCAGCGCCTCAGACTGGAGAATACATGAATGACCCAGCCCTCAGACTTGCGTGTGCGGCAAGGGTCCCAGCGCCTCAGACTGGAGAATACATGAATGACCCAGCCCTCAGACTTGCGTGTGCGGCAAGGGTCACAGCACCTCAGACTGGAGAAGACATGAATGACCCAGCCCTCAGACTTGCATGTGCGCAAGGGTCACAGTGCCTCAGACGGGAGAATACATGAATGACCCAGCCCTCAGACTTGCATGTGCGGCAAGGGTCACAGAGCCTCAGAAGGGAGAATACATGAATGACCCAGCCCTCAGACTTGCGTGTGCGGCAAGGGTCACAGCGCCTCAGACGGGAGAATACATGAATGTCCCAGCCCTCAGACTTGCGTGTGCGGCAAGGTTCACAGCGCCTCAGACGGGAGAATACATGATTGACCCAGCCCTCAGACTTGCGTGTGCGGCAAGGGTCACAGCGCCTCAGACGGGAGAATACATGAATGACCCAGCCCTCAGACTTGCGTGTGCGGCAAGGGTCACAGCGCCTCAGACTGGAGAATACATGAATGACCCAGCCCTCAGACTTGAGTTTGCGGCAAGGGTCACAGCGCCTCAGACTGGAGAATACATGAATGACCCAAGCCCTCAGACTTGCGTGTGCTGCAAGGGCCCCAGCGCCTCATACTGGAGAACACATGAATGACCCAGCCCTCAGACTTGCGTGTGTGGCAAGGGTCCCAGCGCCTCAGACTGGAGAATACATGAATGACCCAGACCTCAGACTTACGTGTGCGGCAAGGGTCCCAGCGCCTCAGACTGGAGAATACAAGAATGACCCAGCCCTCAGACTTGCGTGTGCTGCAAGGGTCCCAGCGCCTCAGACTGGAGAATACATGAATGACTCAGCCCTCAGACTTGCGTGTGCGGCAAGGGTCCCAGCGCCTCAGACTGGAGAATACATGAATGACCCAGCCCTCAGACCTGCGTGTGCGGCAAGGGTCCCAGCGCCTCAGACTGGAGAATACATGAATGACCCAGCCCTCAGACTAGCGTGTGCGGCAAGGGTCCAGCGCCTCAGACAGGAGAATACATGAATGACCCAGCCCTCAGACTTGCGTGTGCGGCAAGGGTCCCAGCGCCTCAGACTGGAGAATACATGAATGACCCAGCCCTCAGACTTGCGTGTGCGGCAAGGGTCACAGCGCCTCAGACGGGAGAATACATGAATGACCCAGCCCTCAGACTTGCGTGTGCGGCAAGGGTCACAGCGCCTCAGACTGGAGAATACATGAATGACCCAGCCCTCAGACTTGCGTGTGCGGCAAGGGTCACAGCGCCTCAGACGGGAGAATACATGAATGACGCAGCCCTCAGACTTGCGTGTGCGGCAAGGGTCACAGCGCCTCAGACTGGAGAATGCATGAATGACCCAGCCCTCACACTTGCATGTGCGGCAAGTGTCACAGCGCCTCAGACGGGAGAATACATGAATGACCCAGCCCTCAGACTTGCGTGTGCGGCAAGGTTCACAGCGCCTCAGACGGGAGAATAAATGAATGACCCAGCCCTCAGACTTGCGTGTGCGGCAAGGGTTACAGCGCCTCAGACTGGATAATACATGAATGACCCAAGCCCTCAGACTTGCATGTGCGGCAAGGGTCACAGTGCCTCAGACGGGAGAATACATGAATGACCCAGCCCTCAGACTTGCGTGTGCGGCAAGGGTCACAACGCCTCAGGAGGGAGAATACATGAATGACCCAGCCCTCAGACTTGCGTGTGCGGCAAGGGTCACAGCGCCTCAGACGGGAGAATACATGAATGATCCAGCCCTCAGACTTGCGTGTGCGCCAAGGGAAACAGCCCCTCAGACTGGAGAATACATGAATGACCCAAGCCCTCAGACTTGCGTGTGCGGCAAGGGTTACAATGCCTCAGACTGGAGAATACATGAATGACTCAAGCCCTCAGACTTGCGTGTGCGGCAAGGGTCACAGCGCCTCAGACTGGAGAATACATGAATGACCCAAGCCCTCAGACTTGCGTGTGCGGCAATGGTCACAGCGCCTCAGACTGGAGAATACATGAATGACCCAAGCCCTCAGACTTGCGTGTGCGGCAATGGTCACAGCGCCTCAAACTGGAGAACACATGAATGACCCAAGCCCTCAGACTTGAGTGTGCAGCAAGAGTCACAGCGCCTCAGACTGGAGAACACATGAATGACCCAAGCCCTCAGACTTGCGTGTGCGGCAAGGGCCCCAGCGCCTCAGACTGGAGAACCCTTGAATGACACAAGCACTCAGACTTGGGTGTGCAGCAAGGGCCCCAGCGCCTCAGACTGGAGAACACATGAATGACCCAGCCCTCAGACTTGCGTATGCGGAAAGGGCCCCAGCGCCTCAGACTGGAGAATACATGAATGACCCAGCCCTCAGACTTGCGTGTGCGGCAAGGGTCCCAGAGCCTCAGACTGGAGAATACATGGATGTCCCAGCCCTCAGACTTGCGTGTGCGGCAAGGGTCCCAGCGCCTCAGACTGGAGAATACATGAACGACCCAGCCCTCAGACTTGCGTGTGCGGCAAGGGTCCCAGCGCCTCAGACTGGAGAATACATGAATGACCCAGCCTTCAGACTTGCGTGTGCGGCAAGGGTCCCAGCGCCTCAGACTGGAGAATACATGAATGACCCAGCCCTCAGACTTGCGTGTGCGGCAAGGGTCCCAGCGCCTCAGACTGGGGAATACATGAATGACACAGCCCTAAGACTTGCGTGTGCGGCAAGGGTCACATCGCCTCAGACTGGAGAAGACATGAATGACCCAGCCCTCAGACTTGCATGTGCGGCAAGGGTCACAGTGCCTCAGACGGGAGAATACATGAATGACCCAGCCGTCAGACTTGCGTGTGCGGCAAGGGTCACAGCGCCTCAGAAGCGAGAATACTTGAATGACACAGCCCTCAGACTTGCATGTGCGGCAAGGGTCACAGCACCTCAGACGGGAGAATACATGAATGACCCAGCCCTCAGACTTGCGTGTGCGGCAAGGTTCACAGCACCTCAGACGGGAGAATACATGATTGACCCAGCCCTCAGACTTGCGTGTGCGGCAAGGGTCACAGCGCCTCAGACTGGAGAATACATGAATGACCAAGCCCTCAGACTTGCGTGTGTGGCAAGGGTCACAGCGCCTCAGACTGGAGAACACATGAATGACCCAGGCCTCAGACTTGCGTGTGCGGCAAGGGTCCCAGCGCCTCAGACTGGAGAATACATGAATGACCCAGCCCTCAGACCTGTGTGTGCGGCAAGGGTCCCAGCGCCTCAGACTGGAGAATACATGAATGACCCAGCCCTCAGACTTGCGTGTGCGGCAAGGGTCCAGCGCCTCAGACTGGAGAATACATGAATGACCCAGCCCTCAGACTTGCGTGTGCGGCAAGGGTCACAGTGCCTCAGAAGCGAGAATACTTGAATGACCCAGCCCTCAGACTTGCGTGGGCGGCAAGGGTCACAGCGCCTCAGACGGGAGAATACATGAATGACCCAGCCCTCAGACTTGCGTGTGCAGCAAGGTTCACAGCGCCTCAGACGAGAGAATACATGATTGACCCAGCCCTCAGACTTGCGTGTGCGGCAAGGGTCACAGCGCCTCAGACTGGAGAATACATGAATGACCCAGCCCTCAGACTTGCGTGCGCTGCAAGGGTCACAGTGCCTCAGACTGGATAATACATGAATGACCCAGCCCTCAGACTTGCGTGTGTGCAAGGGTCACAGCGTCTCAGAAGGGAGAATACATGAATGACCCAGCCCTCAGACTTGTGTGTGCGGCAAGGGTCCCAGCGCCTCAGACTGGAGAATACATGAATGACCCAGCCCTCAGACTTGCGTGTGCTGCCAGGGTCCCAGCGCCTCAGACTGGAGAATACATGAATGACCCAGCCCTCAGACTTGTGTGTGCGGCAAGGGTCACAGCGCCTCAGACTGGATAATACATGAATGACCCAAGCCCTCAGACTTGCGTGTGCGGCAAAGGTCACAGTAGCTCAGACGGGAGAATACATGAATGACCCAGCCCTCAGACTTGCGTGTGCGGCAAGGGTCACAGCGCCTCAGAAGGGAGAATACATGAATGACCCAGCCCTCAGACTTGCGTGTGCGGCAAGGGTCACTGCGCCTCAGACTGGAGAATACATGAATGACCCAAGCCCTCAGACTTGCATGTGCGGCAAGGGTCACAGCACCTAAGACTGGAGAATACATGAATGACCCAAGCCCTCAGACTTGCGTGTGCAGCAATGGTCACAGCGCCTCAGACTGGAGAATACATGAATGACCCAAGCCCTCAGACTTGCGTGTGCGGCAAGGGTCACAGCGCCTCAGACTGGAGAACACATGAATGACCCAAGCCCTCAGACTTGCGTGTGCGGCAAGAGTCACAGCGCCTCAGACTGGAGAACACATGAATGACCCAAGCCCTCAGACTTGCGTGTGCGGCAAGGGCCCCAGCGCCTCAGACTGGAGAATACATGAATGGCCCAAGCCCTCAGACTTACGTGTGCCGCAAGGGTCACAGCGCCTCAGACTGGAGAATACATGAATGACCCAAGCCCTCAGAATTGCGTGTGCGGCAAGGGTCACAGTGCCTCAGACTGGAGAATGCATGAATGACCCAGCCCTCAGGCTTGTGTGTGCGGCAAGGGTCACAGAGCCTCAGACGAGAGAATACATGAATGACCCAGCCCTCAGACTTGCGTGTGCGGCAAGGTTCACAGCGCCTCAGACGGGAGAATACATGAATGACCCAGCCCTCAGACTTGCGTGTGCGGCAAGGGTCACAGCGCCTCAGACTGGAGAATACATGAATGACCCAAGCCCTCAGACTTGTGTGTGCGGCAAGGGCCCCAGCGCCTCAGACTGGAGAACACATGAATGACCCAGCCCTCAGACTTGCGTGTGCGGCAAGGGGCCCAGCGCCTCTGACTGGAGAATACATGAATGACCCAGACCTCAGACTTGCGTGTGCGGCAAGGGTCCCAGCGCCTCAGACTGGAGAATACAAGAATGACCCAGCCCTCAGACTTGCGTGTGCTGCAAGGGTCCCAGCGCCTCAGACTGGAGAATACATGAATGACCCAGCCCATAGACCTGCTTGTGCGGCAAGGGTCCCAGCACCTCAGACTGGAGAATACATGAATGACCCAGCCCTCAGACCTGCGTGTGCGGCAAGTGTCCCAGCGCCTCAGACTGGAGAATACATGAATGACCCAGCCCTCAGACTTGCGTGTGCGGCAAGGGTCCCAGCGCCTCAGACTGGAGAATACATGAATGACCCAGGCCTCAGACTTGCGTGTGCGGCAAGGGTCACAGCGCCTCAGACGGGAGAATACATGAATGACCCAGCAATCAGACTTGCTTGTGCGGCAAGGGTCACAGCGCCTCAGACTGGAGAATACATGAATGACCCAGCCCTCAGACTTGCGTGTGCTGCAAGGGTCACAGCGCCTCAGACGGGAGAATACATGAATGACGCAGCCCTCAGACTTGCGTGTGTGGCAAGGGTCACAGTGCCTCAGACTGGAGAATACATGAATGACCCAGCCCTCAGACTTGCGTGTGCGGCAAATGTCACAGTGCCTCAGACGGGAGAATACATGAATGACCCAGCCCTCAGACTTGCGTGTGCGGCAAGGTTCACAGCGCCTCAGATGGGAGAATACATGAATGACCCAGCCCTCAGACTTGCGTGTGCGGCAAGGGTCACAGCGCCTCAGACTGGATAATACATGAATGACCCAAGCCCTCAGACTTGTGTGCGTGGCAAGGGTCACAGTGCCTCAGACTGGATAATACATGAATGACCCAGCCCTCAGACTTGCGTGTGCGGCAAGGGTCACAGCGCCTCAGAAGGGAGAATACATGAATGACCCAGCCCTCAGACTTGCGTGTGCGGCAAGGGTCCCAGCGCCTCAGACTGGAGAATGCAGGAATGACCCAGCCCTCAGACTTGCGTGTGCTGCAAGGGTCCCAGCGCCTCAGACTGGAGAATACATGAATGACCCAGCCCTCAGACTTGCGTGTGCGGCAAGGGTCACAGCCCCTCAGACTGGAGAATACATGAATGACCCAAGCCCTCAGACTTACGTGTGCGGCAAGGGTCACAGCGCCTCGGACTGGAGAATACATGAATGACCCAAGCCCTCAGACTTGCATGTGCGGCAATGGTCACAGCGCCTCAGACTGGAGAATACAAGAAAGACCCAAGCCCTCAGACTTGCGTGTGCGGCAAGGTCACAGCGCCTCAGACTGGAGAACAAATTAATGACCCAAGCCCTCAGACTTGCGTGTTCAGCAAGAGTCACAGCACCTCAGACTGGAGAACACATGAATGACCCAAGCCCTCAGACTTGCGTGTGCGGCAAGGGCCCCAGCGCCTCAGACTGGGGAACCCTTGAATGACACAAGCACTCAGACTTGGGTGTGCGGCAAGGGCCCCAGCGTCTCAGACTTTAGAACACATGAATGACCCAGCCCTCAGACTTGCGTATGCGGAAAGGGCCCCAGCGCCTCAGACTGGAGAACACATGAATGACCCAGCCCTCAGACTTGCGTGTGCGGCAAGGGTCCCAGCGCCTCAGACTGGAGAATACATGAATGACCCAGCCCTCAGACTTGCGTGTGCGGCAAGGGTCACAGCGCCTCAGACGGGAGAATACATGAATGACCCAGCCCTCAGACTTGCGTGTGCGGCAAGGGTCACAGCGCCTCAGACTGGAGAATACATGAATGACCCAGCCCTCAGACTTGCGTGAGCGGCAAGGGTCACAGCGCCTCAGACGGGAGAATACATGAATGACGCAGCCCTCAGACTTGCGTGTGCGGCAAGGGTCACAGTGCCTCAGACTGGAGAATGCATGAATGACCCAGCCCTCAGACTTTGCATGTGCGGCAAGTGTCACAGCGCCTCAGCCGGGAGAATACATGAATGACCCAGCCCTCAGACTTGCGTGTGCGGCAAGGTTCACAGCGCCTCAGACGGGAGAATAAATGAATGACCCAGCCCTCAGACTTGCGTGTGCGGCAAGGGTCACAGCGCCTCAGACTGGATAATACATGAATGACCCAAGCCCTCAGACTTGCATGTGCGGCAAGGGTCACAGTGCCTCAGACGGGAGAATACATGAATGACCCAGCCCTCAGACTTGCGTGTGCGGCAAGGGTCACAACGCCTCAGGAGGGAGAATACATGAATGACCCAGCCCTCAGACTTGCGTGTGCGGCAAGGGTCACAGCGCCTCAGACGGGAGAATACATGAATGATCCAGCCCTCAGACTTGCGTGTGCGCCAAGGGAAACAGCCCCTCAGACTGGAGAATACATGAATGACCCAAGCCCTCAGACTTGCGTGTGCGGCAAGGGTTACAATGCCTCAGACTGGAGAATACATGAATGACTCAAGCCCTCAGACTTGCGTGTGCGGCAAGGGTCACAGCGCCTCAGACTGGAGAATACATGAATGACCCAAGCCCTCAGACTTGCGTGTGCGGCAATGGTCACAGCGCCTCAGACTGGAGAATACATGAATGACCCAAGCCCTCAGACTTGCGTGTGCGGCAAGGGTCACAGCGCCTCAAACTGGAGAACACATGAATGACCCAAGCCCTCAGACTTGAGTGTGCAGCAAGAGTCACAGCGCCTCAGACTGGAGAACACATGAATGACCCAAGCCCTCAGACTTGCGTGTGCGGCAAGGGCCCCAGCGCCTCAGACTGGAGAACCCTTGAATGACACAAGCACTCAGACTTGGGTGTGCAGCAAGGGCCCCAGCGCCTCAGACTGGAGAACACATGAATGACCCAGCCCTCAGACTTGCGTATGCGGAAAGGGCCCCAGCGACTCAGACTGGAGAATACATGAATGACCCAGCCCTCAGACTTGCGTGTGCGGCAAGGGTCCCAGTGCCTCAGACTGGAGAATACATGGATGTCCCAGCCCTCAGACTTGCGTGTGCGGCAAGGGTCCCAGCGCCTCAGACTGGAGAATACATGAACGACCCAGCCCTCAGATTTGCGTGTGCGGCAAGGGTCCCAGCGCCTCAGACTGGAGAATACATAATTGACCCAGCCCTCAGACTTGCGTGTGCGGCAAGGGTCCCAGCGCCTCAGACTGGAGAATGCATGAATGACCCAGCCCTCAGACTTGTGTGTGCGGCAAGGGTCCCAGCGCCTCAGACTGGAGAATACATGAATGACACAGCCCTAAGACTTGCGTGTGCGGCAAGGGTCACATCGCCTCAGACTGGAGAAGACATGAATGACCCAGCCCTCAGACTTGCATGTGCGGCAAGGGTCACAGTGCCTCAGACGGGAGAATACATGAATGACCCAGCCGTCAGACTTGCGTGTGCGGCAAGGGTCACAGCACCTCAGAAGCGAGAATACTTGAATGACACAGCCCTCAGACTTGCGTGTGCGGCAAGGGTCACAGCACCTCAGACGGGAGAATACATGAATGACCCAGCCCTCAGACTTGCGTGTGCGGCAAGGTTCACAGCGCCTCAGACGGGAGAATACATGATTGACCCAGCCCTCAGACTTGCGTGTGCGGCAAGGGTCACAGCGCCTCAGACTGGAGAATACATGAATGACCAAGCCCTCAGACTTGCGTGTGCGGCAAGGGTCACAGCGCCTCAGACTGGAGAATACATGATTGACCCAAGCCCTCAGACTTGCGTGTGCAGCAAGGGCCCCAGCGCCTCAGACTGGAGAACACATGAATGACCCAGCCCTCAGACCTGTGTGTGCGGCAAGGGTCCCAGCGCCTCAGACTGGAGAATACATGAATGACCCAGCCCTCAGACTTGCGTGTGCGGCAAGGGTCCAGCGCCTCAGACTGGAGAATACATGAATAACCCAGCCCTCAGACTTGCGTGTGCGGCAAGGGTCACAGCGGCTCAGAAGCGAGAATACTTGAATGACCCAGCCCTCAGACTTGCGTGTGCGGCAAGGGTCACAGCGCCTCAGACGGGAGAATACATGAATGACCCAGCCCTCAGACTTGCGTGTGCAGCAAGGTTCACAGCGCCTCAGACGGGAGAATACATGATTGACCCAGCCCTCAGACTTGCGTGTGCGGCAAGGGTCACAGCGCCTCAGACTGGAGAATACATGAATGACCCAGCCCTCAGACTTGCGTGCGCGGCAAGGGTCACAGTGCCTCAGACTGGATAATACATGAATGACCCAGCCCTCAGACTTGCGTGTGTGCAAGGGTCACAGCGTCTCAGAAGGGAGAATACATGAATGACCCAGCCCTCAGACTTGTGTGTGCGGCAAGGGTCCCAGCGCCTCACACTGGAGAATACATGAATGACCCAGCCCTCAGACTTGCGTGTGCTGCAAGGGTCCCAGCGCCTCAGACTGGAGAATACATGAATGACCCAGCCCTCAGACTTGCGTGTGCGGCAAGGGTCACAGCGCCTCAGACTGCATAATACATGAATGACCCAAGCCCTCAGAATTGCGTGTGCGGCAAAGGTCACAGTGCCTCAGACGGGAGAATACATGAATGACCCAGCCCTCAGACTTGCGTGTGCGGCAAGGGTCACAGTGCCTCAGAAGGGAGAATACATGAATGACCCAGCCCTCAGACTTGCGTGTGCGGCAAGGGTCACTGCGCCTCAGACTGGAGAATACATGAATGACCCAAGCCCTCAGACTTGCATGTGCGGCAAGGGTCACAGCGCCTAAGACTGGAGAATACATGAATGACCAAGCCCTCAGACTTGCGTGTGCAGCAATGGTCACAGCGCCTCAGACTGGAGAATACATGAATGACCCAAGCCCTCAGACTTGCGTGTGCGGCAAGGGTCACAGCGCCTCACACTGGAGAACACATGAATGACCCAAGCCCTCAGACTTGCGTGTGCGGCAAGAGTCACAGCGCCTCAGACTGGAGAACACATGAATGACCCAAGCCCTCAGACTTGCGTGTGTGGCAAGGGCCCCAGCGCCTCAGACTGGAGAATACATGAATGGCCCAAGCCCTCAGACTTACGTGTGCGGCAAGGGTCACAGCGCCTCAGACTGGAGAATACATGAATGACCCAAGCCCTCAGAATTGCGTGTGCGGCAAGGGTCACAGTGCCTCAGACTGGAGAATGCATGAATGACCCAGCCCTCAGGCTTGTGTGTGCGGCAAGGGTCACAGAGCCTCAGACGAGAGAATACATGAATGACCCAGCCCTCAGACTTGCATGTGCGGCAAGGTTCACAGCGCCTCAGACGGGAGAATACATGAATGACCCAGCCCTCAGACTTGCGTGTGCGGCAAGGGTCACAGCGCCTCAGACTGGAGAATACATGAATGACCCAAGCCCTCAGACTTGCGTGTGCGGCAAGTGTCCCAGCGCCTCAGACTGGAGAATACATGAATGACCCAGCCCTCAGACTTGCATGTGCGGCAAGGGTCCCAGCGCCTCAGACTGGAGAATACATGAATGACCCAGGCCTCAGACTTGCGTGTGCGGCAAGGGTCACAGCGCCTCAGACGGGAGAATACATGAATGACCCAGCAATCAGACTTGCGTGTGCGGCAAGGGTCACAGCGCCTCAGACTGGAGAATACATGAATGACCCAGCCCTCTGACTTGCGTGTGCTGCAAGGGTCACAGCGCCTCAGACGGGAGAATACATGAATGACGCAGCCCTCAGACTTGCGTGTGTGGCAAGGGTCACAGTGCCTCAGACTGGAGAATACATGAATGACCCAGCCCTCAGACTTGCGTGTGCGGCAAATGTCACAGTGCCTCAGACGGGAGAATACATGAATGACCCAGCCCTCAGACTTGCGTGTGCAGCAAGGTTCACAGCGCCTCAGATGGGAGAATACATGAATGACACAGCCCTCAGACTTGCGTGTGCGGCAAGGGTCACAGCGCCTCAGACTGGATAATACATGAATGACCCAAGCCCTCAGACTTGTATGCGTGGCAAGGGTCACAGTGCCTCAGACTGGATAATACATGAATGACCCAGCCCTCAGACTTGCGTGTGCGGCAAGGGTCACAGCGCCTCAGAAGGGAGAATACATGAATGACCCAGCCCTCAGACTTGCGTGTGCGGCAAGGGTCCCAGCGCCTCAGACTGGAGAATGCAGGAATGACCCAGCCCTCAGACTTGCGTGTGCTGCAAGGGTCCCAGCGCCTCAGACTGGAGAATACATGAATGACCCAGCCCTCAGACTTGCGTGTGCGGCAAGGGTCACAGCCCCTCAGACTGGAGAATACATGAATGACCCAAGCCCTCAGACTTACGTGTGCGGCAAGGGTCACAGCGCCTCGGACTGGAGAATACATGAATGACCCAAGCCCTCAGACTTGCATGTGCCGCAATGGTCACAGCGCCTCAGACTGGAGAATACAAGAAAGACCCAAGCCCTCAGACTTGCGTGTGCGGCAAGGTCACAGCGCCTCAGACTGGAGAACAAATTAATGACCCAAGCCCTCAGACTTGCGTGTTCAGCAAGAGTCACAGCACCTCAGACTGGAGAACACATGAATGACCCAAGCCCTCAGACTTGCGTGTGCGGCAAGGGCCCCAGCGCCTCAGACTGGGGAACCCTTGATCGACACAAGCACTCAGACTTGGGTGTGCGGCAAGGGCCCCAGCGTCTCAGACTTTAGAACACATGAATGACCCAGCCCTCAGACTTGCGTATGCGGAAAGGGCCCCAGCGCCTCAGACTGGAGAACACATGAATGACCCAGCCCTCAGACTTGCGTGTGCGGCAAGGGTCCCAGTGCCTCAGACTGGAGAATACATGAATGACCCAGCCCTCAGACTTGCGTGTGCGGCAAGGGTCCCAGCACCTCAGACTGGAGAATACATGAATGACCCAGCCCTCAGACTTGCGTGTGCGGCAAGGGCCCAGCGCCTCAGATAGGAGAATACATGAATGACCCAGCCCTCAGACTTGCGTGTGCGGCAAGGGCCCAGCGCCTCAGACAGGAGAATACATGAATGACCCAGCCCTCAGACTTGCGTGTGCGGCAAGGGTCACAGCGCCTCAGACGGGAGAATACATGAATGACGCAGCCCTCAGACTTGCGTGTGCGGCAAGGGTCACAGCGCCACAGACTGGAGAATGCATGAATGACCCATCCCTCAGACTTGCGTTTGCGGCAAGTGTCACAGCGCCTCAGATGGGAGAATACATGAATGACCCAGCCCTCAGACTTGCGTGTGCGGCAAGGTTCACAGCGCCTCAGACAGGAGAATACATGAATGACCCAGCCCTCAGACTTGCGTGTGCGGCAAGGGTCACAGCGCCTCAGACTGGATAATACATGAATGACCCAAGCCCTCAGACTTGCGTGCGCGGCAAGGGTCACAGTGCCTCAGACTGGATAATACATGAATGACCCAGCCCTCAGACTTGCGTGTGCGGCAAGGGTCACAGCGCCTCAGAAGGGAGATTACATGAATGACCCAGCCCTCGGACTTGCTTGTGCTGCAAGGGTCCCAGCGCCTCAGACTGGAGAATACATGAATGACCCAGCCCTCAGACTTGCGTGTGCGGCAAGGGTCACAGCGCCTCAGACTGGATAATACATGAATGACCCAAGCCCTCAGACTTGCATGTGCGGCAAGGGTCACAGTGCCTCAGACGGGAGAATACATGAATGACCCAGCCCTCAGACTTGTGTGTGCGGCAAGGGTCACAACGCCTCAGAAGGGAAAATACATGAATGACCCAGCCCTCAGACTTGCGTGTGCGGCAAGGGTCACAGCGCCTCAGACTGGAGAATACATGAATGACCCAGCCCTCAGAGTTGCATGTCCGGCAAGGGTCACAGCCCCTCAGACTGGAGAATACATGAATGACCCAAGCCCTCAGACTTGCGTGTGCGGCAAGGGTTACAGCGCCTCAGACTGGAGAATACATGAATGACCCAAGCCCTCAAATTTGCGTGTGCGGCAAGGGTCACAGCACCTAAGACTGGAGAATACATGAATGACCCAAGCCCTCAGACTTACGTGTGCGGCAATGGTCACAGCGCCTCATACTGGAGAATACATGAATGACCCAAGCCCTCAGACTTGCGTGTGCGGCAAGGGTCACAGCGCCTCAGATTGGAGAACACATGAATGACCCAAGCCCTCAGACTTGCGTGTGCAGCAAGAGTCACAGCGCCTCAGACTGGAGAACACATGAATGACCCAAGCCCTCAGACTTGCTTGTGCGGCAAGGGCCCCAGCGCCTCAGACTGGAGAACCCTTGAATGACACATGCACCCAGACTTGGGTGTGCGGCAAGGGCCCCAGCGCCTCAGACTGGAGAACACATAAATGACCCAGCCCTCAGACTTGCGTATGCGAAAAGGGCCCCAGCGCCTCAGACTGGAGAATACATGAATGACCCAGCCCTCAGACTTGCGTGTGCGGCAAGGGTCCCAGCGCCTCAGACTGGAGAATCCATGGATGACCCAGCCCTCAGACTTGCGTGTGCGGCAAGGGTCCCAGCGCCTCAGACTGGAGAATACATGAACGACCCAGCCCTCAGACTTGCGTGTGCGGCAAGGGTCCCAGCGCCTCAGACTGGAGAATACATGAATGACCCAGCCCTCAGACTTGCGTGTGCGGCAAGGGTCCCAGCGCCTCAGACTGGAGAATACATGAATGACCCAGCCCTCAGACTTGCGTGTGCGGCAAGGGTCCCAGCGCCTCAGACTGGAGAATACATGAATGACACAGCCCTCAGACTTGCGTGTGCGGCAAGGGTCACAGCGCCTCAGACTGGAGAAGACATGAATGACCCAGCCCTCAGACTTGCATGTGCGCAAGGGTCACAGTGCCTCAGACGGGAGAATACATGAATGACCCAGCCCTCAGACTTGCATGTGCGGCAAGGGTCACAGAGCCTCAGAAGGGAGAATACATGAATGACCCAGCCCTCAGACTTGCGTGTGCGGCAAGGGTCACAGCGCCTCAGACGGGAGAATACATGAATGTCCCAGCCCTCAGACTTGCGTGTGCCGCAAGGTTCATAGCGCCTCAGACGGGAGAATACATGATTGACCCAGCCCTCAGACTTGCGTGTGCGGCAAGGGTCACAGCGCCTCAGACGGGAGAATACATGAATGACCCAGCCCTCAGACTTGCGTGTGCGGCAAGGGTCACAGCGCCTCAGACTGGAAAATACATGAATGACCCAGCCCTCAGACTTGCGTGTGCGGCAAGGGTCACAGCGCCTCAGACTGGAGAATACATGAATGACCCAAGCCCTCAGACTTGCGTGTGCTGCAAGGGCCCCAGCGCCTCATAATGGAGAACACATGAATGACCCAGCCCTCAGACTTGCGTGTGTGGCAAGGGTCCCAGCGCCTCAGACTGGAGAATACATGAATGACCCAGACCTCAGACTTACGTGTGCGGCAAGGGTCCCAGCGCCTCAGACTGGAGAATACAAGAATGACCCAGCCCTCAGACTTGCGTGTGCTGCAAGGGTCCCAGCGCCTCAGACTGGAGAATACATGAATGACTCAGCCCTCAGACTTGCGTGTGCGGCAAGGGTCCCAGCGCCTCAGACTGGAGAATACATGAATGACCCAGCCCTCAGACCTGCGTGTGCGGCAAGGGTCCCAGCGCCTCAGACTGGAGAATACATGAATGACCCAGCCCTCAGACTTGCGTGTGCGGCAAGGGTCCAGCGCCTCAGACAGGAGAATACATGAATGACCCAGCCCTCAGACTTGCGTGTGCGGCAAGGGTCCCAGCGCCTCAGACTGGAGAATACATGAATGACCCAGCCCTCAGACTTGCGTGTGCGGCAAGGGTCACAGCGCCTCAGACGGGAGAATACATGAATGACCCAGCCCTCAGACTTGCGTGTGCGGCAAGGGTCACAGTGCCTCAGACTGGAGAATACATGAATGACCCAGCCCTCAGACTTGCGTGTGCGGCAAGGGTCACAGCGCCTCAGACGGGAGAATACATAAATGACGCAGCCCTCAGACTTGCGTGTGCGGCAAGGGTCACAGCGCCTCAGACTGGAGAATGCATGAATGACCCAGCCCTCAGACTTGCATGTGCGGCAAGTGTCACAGTGCCTCAGACGGGAGAATACATGAATGACCCAGCCCTCAGACTTGCGTGTGCGGCAAGGTTCACAGCGCCTCAGACGGGAGAATAAATGAATGACCCAGCCCTCAGACTTGCGTGTGCGGCAAGGGTCACAGCGCCTCAGACTGGATAATACATGAATGACCCAAGCCCTCAGACTTGCATGTGCGGCAAGGGTCACAGTGCCTCAGACGGGAGAATACATGAATGACCCAGCCCTCAGACTTGCGTGTGCGGCAAGGGTCACAACGCCTCAGGAGGGAGAATACATGAATGACCCAGCCCTCAGACTTGCGTGTGCGGCAAGGGTCACAGCGCCTCAGACGGGAGAATACATGAATGATCCAGCCCTCAGACTTGCGTGTGCGCCAAGGGAAACAGCCCCTCAGACTGGAGAATACATGAATGACCCAAGCCCTCAGACTTGCGTGTGCGGCAAGGGTTACAATGCCTCAGACTGGAGAATACATGAATGACTCAAGCCCTCAGACTTGCGTGTGCGGCAAGGGTCACAGCGCCTCAGACTGCAGAATACATGAATGACCCAAGCCCTCAGACTTGCGTGTGCGGCAATGGTCACAGCGCCTCAGACTGGAGAATACATGAATGACCCAAGCCCTCAGACTTGCGTGTGCGGCAAGGGTCACAGCGCCTCAAACTGGAGAACACATGAATGACCCAAGCCCTCAGACTTGAGTGTGCAGCAAGAGTCACAGCGCCTCAGACTGGAGAACACATGAATGACCCAAGCCCTCAGACTTGCGTGTGCGGCAAGGGCCCCAGGGCCTCAGACTGGAGAACCCTTGAATGACACAGCACTCAGACTTGGGTGTGCAGCAAGGGCCCCAGCGCCTCAGACTGGAGAACACATGAATGACCCAGCCCTCAGACTTGCGTATGCGGAAAGGGCCCCAGCGCCTCAGACTGGAGAATACATGAATGACCCAGCCCTCAGACTTGCGTGTGCGGCAAGGGTCCCAGTGCCTCAGACTGGAGAATACATGGATGTCCCAGCCCTCAGACTTGCGTGTGCGGCAAGGGTCCCAGCGCCTCAGACTGGAGAATACATGAACGACCCAGCCCTCAGACTTGCGTGTGCGGCAAGGGTCCCAGCGCCTCAGACTGGAGAATACATGAATGACCCAGCCCTCAGACTTGCGTGTGCGGCAAGGGTCCCAGCGCCTCAGACTGGAGAATACATGAATGACCCAGCCCTCAGACTTGCGTGTGCGGCAAGGGTCCCAGCGCCTCAGACTGGGGAATACATGAATGACACAGCCCTAAGACTTGCGTGTGCGGCAAGGGTCACATCGCCTCAGACTGGAGAAGACATGAATGACCCAGCCCTCAGACTTGCATGTGCGGCAAGGGTCACAGTGCCTCAGACGGGAGAATACATGAATGACCCAGCCGTCAGACTTGCGTGTGCGGCAAGGGTCACAGCGCCTCAGAAGCGAGAATACTTGAATGACACAGCCCTCAGACGTGCGTGTGCGGCAAGGGTCACAGCACCTCAGACGGGAGAATACATGAATGACCCAGCCCTCAGACTTGCGTGTGCGGCAAGGTTCACAGCGCCTCAGACGGGAGAATACATGATTGACCCAGCCCTCAGACTTGCGTGTGCGGCAAGGGTCACAGCGCCTCAGACTGGAGAATACATGAATGACCAAGCCCTCAGACTTGCGTGTGCGGCAAGGGTCACAGCGCCTCAGACTGGAGAATACATGAATGACCCAAGCCCTCAGACTTGCGTGTGCAGCAAGGGCCCCAGTGCCTCAGACTGGAGAACACATGAATGACCCAGGCCTCAGACTTGCGTGTGCGGCAAGGGTCCCAGCGCCTCAGACTGGAGAATACATGAATGACCCAGCCCTCAGACCTGTGTGTGCGGCAAGGGTCCCAGCGCCTCAGACTGGAGAATACATGAATGACCCAGCCCTCAGACTTGCGTGTGCGGCAAGGGTCCAGCGCCTCAGACTGGAGAACACATGAATGACCCAAGCCCTCAGACTTGCGTGTGCAGCAAGAGTCACAGCGCCTCAGACTGGAGAACACATGAATGACCCAAGCCCTCAGACTTGCGTGTGCGGCAAGGGCCCCAGCGCCTCCGACTGGAGAACCCTTGAATGACACATGCACCCAGACTTGGGTGTGCGGCAAGGGCCCCAGCGCCTCAGACTGGAGAACACATGAATGACCCAGCCCTCAGACTTGCGTATGCGAAAAGGGCCCCAGCGCCTCAGACTGGAGAATACATGAATGACCCAGCCCTCAGACTTGCGTGTGCGGCAAGGGTCCCAGCGCCTCAGACTGGAGAATCCATGGATGACCCAGCCCTCAGACTTGCGTGTGCGGCAAGGGTCCCAGCGCCTCAGACTGGAGAATACATGAACGACCCAGCCCTCAGACTTGCGTGTGCGGCAAGGGTCCCAGCGCCTCAGACTGGAGAATACATGAATGACCCAGCCCTCAGACTTGCGTGTGCGGCAAGGGTCCCAGCGCCTCAGACTGGAGAATACATGAATGACCCAGCCCTCAGACTTGCGTGTGCGGCAAGGGTCCCAGCGCCTCAGACTGGAGAATACATGAATGACACAGCCCTCAGACTTGCGTGTGCGGCAAGGGTCACAGCGCCTCAGACTGGAGAAGACATGAATGACCCAGCCCTCAGACTTGCATGTGCGCAAGGGTCACAGTGCCTCAGACGGGAGAATACATGAATGACCCAGCCCTCAGACTTGCATGTGCGGCAAGGGTCACAGAGCCTCAGAAGGGAGAATACATGAATGACCCAGCCCTCAGACTTGCGTGTGCGGCAAGGGTCACAGCGCCTCAGACGGGAGAATACATGAATGTCCCAGCCCTCAGACTTGCGTGTGCGGCAAGGTTCATAGCGCCTCAGACCGGAGAATACATGATTGACCCAGCCCTCAGACTTGCGTGTGCGGCAAGGGTCACAGCGCCTCAGACGGGAGAATACATGAATGACCCAGCCCTCAGACTTGCGTGTGCGGCAAGGGTCACAGCGCCTCAGACTGGAGAATACATGAATGACCCAGCCCTCAGACTTGCGTGTGCGGCAAGGGTCACAGCGCCTCAGACTGGAGAATACATGAATGACCCAAGCCCTCAGACTTGCGTGTGCTGCAAGGGCCCCAGCGCCTCATAATGGAGAACACATGAATG
Source organism: Lissotriton helveticus (assembly GCF_964261635.1). Lineage (NCBI taxonomy): Eukaryota > Metazoa > Chordata > Amphibia > Caudata > Salamandridae > Lissotriton > Lissotriton helveticus. The sequence continues at coordinate 87,644,095 of NC_136057.1, forward strand.
ACCCAGCCCTCAGACTTGCGTGTGTGGCAAGGGTCCCAGCGCCTCAGACTGGAGAATACATGAATGACCCAGACCTCAGACTTACGTGTGCGGCAAGGGTCCCAGCGCCTCAGACTGGAGAATACAAGAATGACCCAGCCCTCAGACTTGCGTGTGCTGCAAGGGTCCCAGCGCCTCAGACTGGAGAATACATGAATGACTCAGCCCTCAGACTTGCGTGTGCGGCAAGGGTCCCAGCGCCTCAGACTGGAGAATACATGAATGACCCAGCCCTCAGACCTGCGTGTGCGGCAAGGGTCCCAGCGCCTCAGACTGGAGAATACATGAATGACCCAGCCCTCAGACTTGCGTGTGCGGCAAGGGTCCAGCGCCTCAGACAGGAGAATACATGAATGACCCAGCCCTCAGACTTGCGTGTGCGGCAAGGGTCCCAGCGCCTCAGACTGGAGAATACATGAATGACCCAGCCCTCAGACTTGCGTGTGCGGCAAGGGTCACAGCGCCTCAGACGGGAGAATACATGAATGACCCAGCCCTCAGACTTGCGTGTGCGGCAAGGGTCACAGTGCCTCAGACTGGAGAATACATGAATGACCCAGCCCTCAGACTTGCGTGTGCGGCAAGGGTCACAGCGCCTCAGACGGGAGAATACATAAATGACGCAGCCCTCAGACTTGCGTGTGCGGCAAGGGTCACAGCGCCTCAGACTGGAGAATGCATGAATGACCCAGCCCTCGGACTTGCATGTGCGGCAAGTGTCACAGCGCCTCAGACGGGAGAATACATGAATGACCCAGCCCTCAGACTTGCGTGTGCGGCAAGGTTCACAGCGCCTCAGACGGGAGAATAAATGAATGACCCAGCCCTCAGACTTGCGTGTGCGGCAAGGGTCACAGCGCCTCAGACTGGATAATACATGAATGACCCAAGCCCTCAGACTTGCATGTGCGGCAAGGGTCACAGTGCCTCAGACGGGAGAATACATGAATGACCCAGCCCTCAGACTTGCGTGTGCGGCAAGGGTCACAACGCCTCAGGAGGGAGAATACATGAATGACCCAGCCCTCAGACTTGCGTGTGCGGCAAGGGTCACAGCGCCTCAGACGGGAGAATACATGAATGATCCAGCCCTCAGACTTGCGTGTGCGCCAAGGGAAACAGCCCCTCAGACTGGAGAATACATGAATGACCCAAGCCCTCAGACTTGCGTGTGCGGCAAGGGTTACAATGCCTCAGACTGGAGAATACATGAATGACTCAAGCCCTCAGACTTGCGTGTGCGGCAAGGGTCACAGCGCCTCAGACTGCAGAATACATGAATGACCCAAGCCCTCAGACTTGCGTGTGCGGCAATGGTCACAGCGCCTCAGACTGGAGAATACATGAATGACCCAAGCCCTCAGACTTGCGTGTGCGGCAAGGGTCACAGCGCCTCAAACTGGAGAACACATGAATGACCCAAGCCCTCAGACTTGAGTGTGCAGCAAGAGTCACAGCGCCTCAGACTGGAGAACACATGAATGACCCAAGCCCTCAGACTTGCGTGTGCGGCAAGGGCCCCAGGGCCTCAGACTGGAGAACCCTTGAATGACACAGCACTCAGACTTGGGTGTGCAGCAAGGGCCCCAGCGCCTCAGACTGGAGAACACATGAATGACCCAGCCCTCAGACTTGCGTATGCGGAAAGGGCCCCAGCGCCTCAGACTGGAGAATACATGAATGACCCAGCCCTCAGACTTGCGTGTGCGGCAAGGGTCCCAGTGCCTCAGACTGGAGAATACATGGATGTCCCAGCCCTCAGACTTGCGTGTGCGGCAAGGGTCCCAGCGCCTCAGACTGGAGAATACATGAACGACCCAGCCCTCAGACTTGCGTGTGCGGCAAGGGTCCCAGCGCCTCAGACTGGAGAATACATGAATGACCCAGCCCTCAGACTTGCGTGTGCGGCAAGGGTCCCAGCGCCTCAGACTGGAGAATACATGAATGACCCAGCCCTCAGACTTGCGTGTGCGGCAAGGGTCCCAGCGCCTCAGACTGGGGAATACATGAATGACACAGCCCTAAGACTTGCGTGTGCGGCAAGGGTCACATCGCCTCAGACTGGAGAAGACATGAATGACCCAGCCCTCAGACTTGCATGTGCGGCAAGGGTCACAGTGCCTCAGACGGGAGAATACATGAATGACCCAGCCGTCAGACTTGCGTGTGCGGCAAGGGTCACAGCGCCTCAGAAGCGAGAATACTTGAATGACACAGCCCTCAGACGTGCGTGTGCGGCAAGGGTCACAGCACCTCAGACGGGAGAATACATGAATGACCCAGCCCTCAGACTTGCGTGTGCGGCAAGGTTCACAGCGCCTCAGACGGGAGAATACATGATTGACCCAGCCCTCAGACTTGCGTGTGCGGCAAGGGTCACAGCGCCTCAGACTGGAGAATACATGAATGACCAAGCTCTCAGACTTGCGTGTGCGGCAAGGGTCACAGCGCCTCAGACTGGAGAATACATGAATGACCCAAGCCCTCAGACTTGCGTGTGCAGCAAGGGCCCCAGTGCCTCAGACTGGAGAACACATGAATGACCCAGGCCTCAGACTTGCGTGTGCGGCAAGGGTCCCAGCGCCTCAGACTGGAGAATACATGAATGACCCAGCCCTCAGACCTGTGTGTGCGGCAAGGGTCCCAGCGCCTCAGACTGGAGAATACATGAATGACCCAGCCCTCAGACTTGCGTGTGCGGCAAGGGTCCAGCGCCTCAGACTGGAGAATACATGAATGACCCAGCCCTCAGACTTGCGTGTGCGGCAAGGGTCACAGTGCCTCAGAAGCGAGAATACTTGAATGACCCAGCCCTCAGACTTGCGTGTGCGGCAAGGGTCACATCGCCTCAGACGGGAGAATACATGAATGACCCAGCCCTCAGACTTGCGTGTGCAGCAAGGTTCACAGCGCCTCAGACGGGAGAATACATGATTGACCCAGCCCTCAGACTTGCGTGTGCGGCAAGGGTCACAGCGCCTCAGACTGGAGAATGCATGAATGACCCAGCCCTCAGACTTGCGTGCGCGGCAAGGGTCACAGTGCCTCAGACTGGATAATACATGAATGACCCAGCCCTCAGACTTGCGTGTGTGCAAGGGTCACAGCGTCTCAGAAGGGAGAATACATGAATGACCCAGCCCTCAGACTTGTGTGTGCGGCAAGGGTCCCAGCGCCTCAGACTGGAGAATACATGAATGACCCAGCCCTCAGACTTGCGTGTGCTGCAAGGGTCCCAGCGCCTCAGACTGGAGAATACATGAATGACCCAGCCCTCAGACTTGCGTGTGCGGCAAGGGTCACAGCGCCTCAGACTGGATAATACATGAATGACCCAAGCCCTCAGACTTGCGTGTGCGGCAAAGGTCACAGTGCCTCAGACGGGAGAATACATGAATGACCCAGCCCTCAGACTTGCGTGTGCGGCAAGGGTCACAGCGCCTCAGAAGGGAGAATACATGAATGACCCAGCCCTCAGACTTGCGTGTGCGGCAAGGGTTACTGCGCCTCAGACTGGAGAATACATGAATGACCCAAGCCCTCAGACTTGCATGTGCGGCAAGGGTCACAGCGCCTAAGACTGGAGAATACATGAATGACCCAAGCCCTCAGACTTGCGTGTGCAGCAATGGTCACAGCGCCTCAGACTGGAGAATACATGAATGACCCAAGCCCTCAGACTTGCGTGTGCGGCAAGGGTCACAGCGCCTCAGACTGGAGAACACATGAATGACCCAAGCCCTCAGACTTGCGTGTGCGGCAAGAGTCACAGCGCCTCAGACTGGAGAACACATGAATGACCCAAGCCCTCAGACTTGCGTGTGCGGCAAGGGCCCCAGCGCCTCAGACTGGAGAATACATGAATGGCCCAAGCCCTCAGACTTACGTGTGCCGCAAGGGTCACAGCGCCTCAGACTAGAGAATACATGAATGACCCAAGCCCTCAGAATTGCGTGTGCGGCAAGGGTCACAGTGCCTCAGACTGGAGAATGCATGAATGACCCAGCCCTCAGGCTTGTGTGTGCGGCAAGGGTCACAGAGCCTCAGACGAGAGAATACATGAATGACCCAGCCCTCAGACTTGCGTGTGCGGCAAGGTTCACAGCGCCTCAGACGGGAGAATACATGAATGACCCAGCCCTCAGACTTGCGTGTGCGGCAAGGGTCACAGCGCCTCAGACTGGAGAATACATGAATGACCCAAGCCCTCAGACTTGTGTGTGCGGCAAGGGCCCCAGCGCCTCAGACTGGAGAACACATGAATGACCCAGCCCTCAGACTTGCGTGTGCGGCAAGGGGCCCAGCGCCTCAGACTGGAGAATACATGAATGACCCAGACCTCAGACTTGCGTGTGCGGCAAGGGTCCCAGCGCCTCAGACTGGAGAATACAAGAATGACCCAGCCCTCAGACTTGCGTGTGCTGCAAGGGTCCCAGCGCCTCAGACTGGAGAATACATGAATGACCCAGCCCATAGACCTGCTTGTGCGGCAAGGGTCCCAGCGCCTCAGACTGGAGAATACATGAATGACCCAGCCCTCAGACCGGCGTGTGCGGCAAGTGTCCCAGCGCCTCAGACTGGAGAATACATGAATGACCCAGCCCTCAGACTTGCGTGTGCGGCAAGGGTCCCAGCGCCTCAGACTGGAGAATACATGAATGACCCAGGCCTCAGACTTGCGTGTGCGGCAAGGGTCACAGCGCCTCAGACGGGAGAATACATGAATGACCCAGCAATCAGACTTGCGTGTGCGGCAAGGGTCACAGCGCCTCAGACTGGAGAATACATGAATGACCCAGCCCTCAGACTTGCGTGTGCTGCAAGGGTCACAGCGCCTCAGACGGGAGAATACATGAATGACGCAGCCCTCAGACTTGCGTGTGTGGCAAGGGTCACAGTGCCTCAGACTGGAGAATACATGAATGACCCAGCCCTCAGACTTGCGTGTGCGGCAAATGTCACAGTGCCTCAGACGGGAGAATACATGAATGACCCAGCCCTCAGACTTGCGTGTGCGGCAAGGTTCACAGCGCCTCAGATGGGAGAATACATGAATGACCCAGCCCTCAGACTTGCGTGTGCGGCAAGGGTCACAGCGCCTCAGACTGGATAATACATGAATGACCCAAGCCCTCAGACTTGTGTGCGTGGCAAGGGTCACAGTGCCTCAGACTGGATAATACATGAATGACCCAGCCCTCAGACTTGCGTGTGCGGCAAGGGTCACAGCGCCTCAGAAGGGAGAATACATGAATGACCCAGCCCTCAGACTTGCGTGTGCGGCAAGGGTCCCAGCGCCTCAGACTGGAGAATGCAGGAATGACCCAGCCCTCAGACTTGCGTGTGCTGCAAGGGTCCCAACGCCTCAGACTGGAGAATACATGAATGACCCAGCCCTCAGACTTGCGTATGCGGCAAGGGTCACAGCCCCTCAGACTGGAGAATACATGAATGACCCAAGCCCTCAGACTTACGTGTGCGGCAAGGGTCACAGCGCCTCAGACTGGAGAATACAAGAAAGACCCAAGCCCTCAGACTTGCGTGTGCGGCAAGGTCACAGCGCCTCAGACTGGAGAACAAATTAATGACCCAAGCCCTCAGACTTGCGTGTTCAGCAAGAGTCACAGCACCTCAGACTGGAGAACACATGAATGACCCAAGCCCTCAGACTTGCGTGTGCGGCAAGGGCCCCAGCGCCTCAGACTGGGGAACCCTTGAATGACACAAGCACTCAGACTTGGGTGTGCGGCAAGGGCCCCAGCGTCTCAGACTTTAGAACACATGAATGACCCAGCCCTCAGACTTGCGTATGCGGAAAGGGCCCCAGCGCCTCAGACTGGAGAACACATGAATGACCCAGCCCTCAGACTTGCGTGTGCGGCAAGGGTCCCAGCGCCTCAGACTGGAGAATACATGAATGACCCAGCCCTCAGACTTGCGTGTGCGGCAAGGGTCACAGCGCCTCAGACGGGAGAATACATGAATGACCCAGCCCTCAGACTTGCGTGTGCGGCAAGGGTCACAGCGCCTCAGACTGGAGAATACATGAATGACCCAGCCCTCAGACTTGCGTGAGCGGCAAGGGTCACAGCGCCTCAGACGGGAGAATACATGAATGACGCAGCCCTCAGACTTGCGTGTGCAGCAAGGGTCACAGCGCCTCAGACTGGAGAATGCATGAATGACCCAGCCCTCAGACTTGCATGTGCGGCAAGTGTCACAGCGCCTCAAACGGGAGAATACATGAATGACCCAGCCCTCAGACTTGCGTGTGCGGCAAGGTTCACAGCGCCTCAGACGGGAGAATAAATGAATGACACAGCCCTCAGACTTGCGTGTGCGGCAAGGGTCACAGCGCCTCAGACTGGATAATACATGAATGACCCAAGCCCTCAGACTTGCATGTGCGGCAAGGGTCACAGTGCCTCAGACGGGAGAATACATGAATGACCCAGCCCTCAGACTTGCGTGTGCGGCAAGGGTCACAACGCCTCAGGAGGGAGAATACATGAATGACCCAGCCCTCAGACTTGCGTGTGCGGCAAGGGAAACAGCCCCTCAGACTGGAGAATACATGAATGACCCAAGCCCTCAGACTTGCGTGTGCGGCAAGGGTTACAATGCCTCAGACTGGAGAATACATGAATGACTCAAGCCCTCAGACTTGCGTGTGCGGCAAGGGTCACAGCGCCTCAGACTGGAGAATACATGAATGACCCAAGCCCTCAGACTTGCATGTGCGGCAATGGTCACAGCACCTCAGACTGGAGAATACATGAATGACCCAAGCCCTCAGACTTGCGTGTGCGGCAAGGGTCACAGCGCCTCAAACTGGAGAACACATGAATGACCCAAGCCCTCAGACTTGAGTGTGCAGCAAGAGTCACAGCGCCTCAGACTGGAGAACACATGAATGACCCAAGCCCTCAGACTTGCGTGTGCGGCAAGGGCCCCAGCGCCTCAGACTGGAGAACCCTTGAATGACACAAGCACTCAGACTTGGGTGTGCAGCAAGGGCCCCAGCGCCTCAGACTGGAGAACACATGAATGACCCAGCCCTCAGACTTGCGTATGCGGAAAGGGCCCCAGCGCCTCAGACTGGAGAATACATGAATGACCCAGCCCTCAGACTTGCGTGTGCGGCAAGGGTGCCAGTGCCTCAGACTGGAGAATACATAGATGTCCCAGCCCTCAGACTTGCGTGTGCGGCAAGGGTCCCAGCGCCTCAGACTGGAGAATACATGAACGACCCAGCCCTCAGACTTGCGTGTGCGGCAAGGGTCCCAGCGCCTCAGACTGGAGAATACATGAATGACCCAGCCCTCAGACTTGCGTGTGCGGCAAGGGTCCCAGCGCCTCAGACTGGAGAATACATGAATGACCCAGCCCTCAGACTTGCGTGTGCGGCAAGGGTCCCAGCGCCTCAGACTGGAGAATACATGAATGACACAGCCCTAAGACTTGCGTGTGCGGCAAGGGTCACATCGCCTCAGACTGGAGAAGACATGAATGACCCAGCCCTCAGACTTGCATGTGCGGCAAGGGTCACAGTGCCTCAGACGGGAGAATACATGAATGACCCAGCCGTCAGACTTGCGTGTGCGGCAAGGGTCACAGCGCCTCAGAAGCGAGAATACTTGAATGACACAGCCCTCAGACTTGCGTGTGCGGCAAGGGTCACAGCACCTCAGACGGGAGAATACATGAATGACCCAGCCCTCAGACTTGCGTGTGCGGCAAGGTTCACAGCGCCTCAGACGGGAGAATACATGATTGACCCAGCCCTCAGACTTGCGTGTGCGGCAAGGGTCACAGCGCCTCAGACTGGAGAATACATGAATGACCAAGCCCTCAGACTTGCGTGTGCGGCAGGGGTCACAGCGCCTCAGACTGGAGAATACATGAATGACCCAAGCCCTCAGACTTGCGTGTGCAGCAAGGGCCCCAGCGCCTCAGACTGGAGAACACATGAATGACCCAGGCCTCAGACTTGCGTGTGCGGCAAGGGTCCCAGCGCCTCAGACTGGAGAATACATGAATGACCCAGCCCTCAGACCTGTGTGTGCGGCAAGGGTCCCAGCGCCTCAGACTGGAGAATACATGAATGACCCAGCCCTCAGACTTGCGTGTGCGGCAAGGGTCCAGCGCCTCAGACTGGAGAATACATGAATGACCCAGCCCTCAGACTTGCGTGTGCGGCAAGGGTCACAGCGCCTCAGAAGCGAGAATACTTGAATGACCCAGCCCTCTGACTTGCGTGTGCGGCAAGGGTCACAGCGCCTCAGACGGGAGAATACATGAATGACCCAGCCCTCAGACTTGCGTGTGCAGCAAGGTTCACAGCGCCTCAGACGGGAGAATACATGATTGACCCAGCCCTCAGACTTGCGTGTGCGGCAAGGGTCACAGCGCCTCAGACTGGAGAATACATGAATGACCCAGCCCTCAGACTTGCGTGCGCGGCAAGGGTCACAGTCCCTCAGACTGGATAATACATGAATGACCCAGCCCTCAGACTTGCGTGTGTGCAAGGGTCACAGCGTCTCAGAAGGGAGAATACATGAATGACCCAGCCCTCAGACTTGTGTGTGCGGCAAGGGTCCCAGCGCCTCAGACTGGAGAATACATGAATGACCCAGCCCTCAGACTTGCGTGTGCTGCAAGGGTCCCAGCGCCTCAGACTGGAGAATACATGAATGACCCAGCCCTCAGACTTGCGTGTGCGGCAAGGGTCACAGCGCCTCAGACTGGATAATACATGAATGACCCAAGCCCTCAGACTTGCGTGTGCGGCAAAGGTCACAGTGCCTCAGACGGGAGAATACATGAATGACCCAGCCCTCAGACTTGCGTGTGCGGCAAGGGTCACAGCGCCTCAGAAGGGAGAATACATGAATGACCCAGCCCTCAGACTTGCGTGTGCGGCAAGGGTCACTGCGCCTCAGACTGGAGAATACATGAATGACCCAAGCCCTCAGACTTGCATGTGCGGCAAGGGTCACAGCGCCTAAGACTGGAGAATACATGAATGACCCAAGCCCTCAGACTTGCGTGTGCAGCAATGGTCACAGCGCCTCAGACTGGAGAATACATGAATGACCCAAGCCCTCAGACTTGCGTGTGCGGCAAGGGTCACAGCGCCTCAGACTGGAGAACACATGAATGACCCAAGCCCTCAGACTTGCGTGTGCGGCAAGGGCCCCAGCGCCTCAGACTGGAGAATACATGAATGGCCCAAGCCCTCAGACTTACGTGTGCGGCAAGGGTCACAGCGCCTCAGACTGGAGAATACATGAATGACCCAAGCCCTCAGAATTGCGTGTGCGGCAAGGGTCACAGTGCCTCAGACTGGAGAATGCATGAATGACCCAGCCCTCAGGCTTGTGTGTGCGGCAAGGGTCACAGAGCCTCAGACGAGAGAATACATGAATGACCCAGCCCTCAGACTTGCGTGTGCGGCAAGGTTCACAGCGCCTCAGACGGGAGAATACATGAATGACCCAGCCCTCAGACTTGCGTGTGCGGCAAGGGTCACAGCGCCTCAGACTGGAGAATACATGAATGACCCAAGCCCTCAGACTTGCGTGTGCGGCAAGGGCCCCAGCACCTCAGACTGGAGAACACATGAATGACCCAAGCCCTCAGACTTGCGTGTGCGGCAAGGGCCCCAGCGCCTCAGACTGGGGAACCCTTGAATGACACAAGCACTCAGACTTGGGTGTGCGGCAAGGGCCCCAGCGTCTCAGACTTTAGAACACATGAATGACCCAGCCCTCAGACTTGCGTATGCGGAAAGGGCCCCAGCGCCTCAGACTGGAGAACACATGAATGACCCAGCCCTCAGACTTGCGTGTGCGGCAAGGGTCCCAGCGCCTCAGACTGGAGAATACATGAATGACCCAGCCCTCAGACTTGCGTGTGCGGCAAGGGTCACAGCGCCTCAGACGGGAGAATACATGAATGACCCAGCCCTCAGACTTGCGTGTGCGGCAAGGGTCACAGCGCCTCAGACTGGAGAATACATGAATGACCCAGCCCTCAGACTTGCGTGAGCGGCAAGGGTCACAGCGCCTCAGACGGGAGAATACATGAATGACGCAGCCCTCAGACTTGCGTGTGCAGCAAGGGTCACAGCGCCTCAGACTGGAGAATGCATGAATGACCCAGCCCTCAGACTTGCATGTGCGGCAAGTGTCACAGCGCCTCAAACGGGAGAATACATGAATGACCCAGCCCTCAGACTTGCGTGTGCGGCAAGGTTCACAGCGCCTCAGACGGGAGAATAAATGAATGACACAGCCCTCAGACTTGCGTGTGCGGCAAGGGTCACAGCGCCTCAGACTGGATAATACATGAATGACCCAAGCCCTCAGACTTGCATGTGCGGCAAGGGTCACAGTGCCTCAGACGGGAGAATACATGAATGACCCAGCCCTCAGACTTGCGTGTGCGGCAAGGGTCACAACGCCTCAGGAGGGAGAATACATGAATGACCCAGCCCTCAGACTTGCGTGTGCGGCAAGGGAAACAGCCCCTCAGACTGGAGAATACATGAATGACCCAAGCCCTCAGACTTGCGTGTGCGGCAAGGGTTACAATGCCTCAGACTGGAGAATACATGAATGACTCAAGCCCTCAGACTTGCGTGTGCGGCAAGGGTCACAGCGCCTCAGACTGGAGAATACATGAATGACCCAAGCCCTCAGACTTGCATGTGCGGCAATGGTCACAGCACCTCAGACTGGAGAATACATGAATGACCCAAGCCCTCAGACTTGCGTGTGCGGCAAGGGTCACAGCGCCTCAAACTGGAGAACACATGAATGACCCAAGCCCTCAGACTTGAGTGTGCAGCAAGAGTCACAGCGCCTCAGACTGGAGAACACATGAATGACCCAAGCCCTCAGACTTGCGTGTGCGGCAAGGGCCCCAGCGCCTCAGACTGGAGAACCCTTGAATGACACAAGCACTCAGACTTGGGTGTGCAGCAAGGGCCCCAGCGCCTCAGACTGGAGAACACATGAATGACCCAGCCCTCAGACTTGCGTATGCGGAAAGGGCCCCAGCGCCTCAGACTGGAGAATACATGAATGACCCAGCCCTCAGACTTGCGTGTGCGGCAAGGGTGCCAGTGCCTCAGACTGGAGAATACATAGATGTCCCAGCCCTCAGACTTGCGTGTGCGGCAAGGGTCCCAGCGCCTCAGACTGGAGAATACATGAACGACCCAGCCCTCAGACTTGCGTGTGCGGCAAGGGTCCCAGCGCCTCAGACTGGAGAATACATGAATGACCCAGCCCTCAGACTTGCGTGTGCGGCAAGGGTCCCAGCGCCTCAGACTGGAGAATACATGAATGACCCAGCCCTCAGACTTGCGTGTGCGGCAAGGGTCCCAGCGCCTCAGACTGGAGAATACATGAATGACACAGCCCTAAGACTTGCGTGTGCGGCAAGGGTCACATCGCCTCAGACTGGAGAAGACATGAATGACCCAGCCCTCAGACTTGCATGTGCGGCAAGGGTCACAGTGCCTCAGACGGGAGAATACATGAATGACCCAGCCGTCAGACTTGCGTGTGCGGCAAGGGTCACAGCGCCTCAGAAGCGAGAATACTTGAATGACACAGCCCTCAGACTTGCGTGTGCGGCAAGGGTCACAGCACCTCAGACGGGAGAATACATGAATGACCCAGCCCTCAGACTTGCGTGTGCGGCAAGGTTCACAGCGCCTCAGACGGGAGAATACATGATTGACCCAGCCCTCAGACTTGCGTGTGCGGCAAGGGTCACAGCGCCTCAGACTGGAGAATACATGAATGACCAAGCCCTCAGACTTGCGTGTGCGGCAGGGGTCACAGCGCCTCAGACTGGAGAATACATGAATGACCCAAGCCCTCAGACTTGCGTGTGCAGCAAGGGCCCCAGCGCCTCAGACTGGAGAACACATGAATGACCCAGGCCTCAGACTTGCGTGTGCGGCAAGGGTCCCAGCGCCTCAGACTGGAGAATACATGAATGACCCAGCCCTCAGACCTGTGTGTGCGGCAAGGGTCCCAGCGCCTCAGACTGGAGAATACATGAATGACCCAGCCCTCAGACTTGCGTGTGCGGCAAGGGTCCAGCGCCTCAGACTGGAGAATACATGAATGACCCAGCCCTCAGACTTGCGTGTGCGGCAAGGGTCACAGCGCCTCAGAAGCGAGAATACTTGAATGACCCAGCCCTCTGACTTGCGTGTGCGGCAAGGGTCACAGCGCCTCAGACGGGAGAATACATGAATGACCCAGCCCTCAGACTTGCGTGTGCAGCAAGGTTCACAGCGCCTCAGACGGGAGAATACATGATTGACCCAGCCCTCAGACTTGCGTGTGCGGCAAGGGTCACAGCGCCTCAGACTGGAGAATACATGAATGACCCAGCCCTCAGACTTGCGTGCGCGGCAAGGGTCACAGTCCCTCAGACTGGATAATACATGAATGACCCAGCCCTCAGACTTGCGTGTGTGCAAGGGTCACAGCGTCTCAGAAGGGAGAATACATGAATGACCCAGCCCTCAGACTTGTGTGTGCGGCAAGGGTCCCAGCGCCTCAGACTGGAGAATACATGAATGACCCAGCCCTCAGACTTGCGTGTGCTGCAAGGGTCCCAGCGCCTCAGACTGGAGAATACATGAATGACCCAGCCCTCAGACTTGCGTGTGCGGCAAGGGTCACAGCGCCTCAGACTGGATAATACATGAATGACCCAAGCCCTCAGACTTGCGTGTGCGGCAAAGGTCACAGTGCCTCAGACGGGAGAATACATGAATGACCCAGCCCTCAGACTTGCGTGTGCGGCAAGGGTCACAGCGCCTCAGAAGGGAGAATACATGAATGACCCAGCCCTCAGACTTGCGTGTGCGGCAAGGGTCACTGCGCCTCAGACTGGAGAATACATGAATGACCCAAGCCCTCAGACTTGCATGTGCGGCAAGGGTCACAGCGCCTAAGACTGGAGAATACATGAATGACCCAAGCCCTCAGACTTGCGTGTGCAGCAATGGTCACAGCGCCTCAGACTGGAGAATACATGAATGACCCAAGCCCTCAGACTTGCGTGTGCGGCAAGGGTCACAGCGCCTCAGACTGGAGAACACATGAATGACCCAAGCCCTCAGACTTGCGTGTGCGGCAAGGGCCCCAGCGCCTCAGACTGGAGAATACATGAATGGCCCAAGCCCTCAGACTTACGTGTGCGGCAAGGGTCACAGCGCCTCAGACTGGAGAATACATGAATGACCCAAGCCCTCAGAATTGCGTGTGCGGCAAGGGTCACAGTGCCTCAGACTGGAGAATGCATGAATGACCCAGCCCTCAGGCTTGTGTGTGCGGCAAGGGTCACAGAGCCTCAGACGAGAGAATACATGAATGACCCAGCCCTCAGACTTGCGTGTGCGGCAAGGTTCACAGCGCCTCAGACGGGAGAATACATGAATGACCCAGCCCTCAGACTTGCGTGTGCGGCAAGGGTCACAGCGCCTCAGACTGGAGAATACATGAATGACCCAAGCCCTCAGACTTGCGTGTGCGGCAAGGGCCCCAGCGCCTCAGACTGGAGAACACATGAATGACCCAGCCCTCAGACTTGCGTGTGCGGCAAGGGGCCCAGCGCCTCAGACTGGAGAATACATGAATGACCCAGACCTCAGACTTGCGTGTGCGGCAAGGGTCCCAGCGCCTCAGACTGGAGAATACAAGAATGACCCAGCCCTCAGACTTGCGTGTGCTGCAAGGGTCCCAGCGCCTCAGACTGGAGAATACATGAATGACCCAGCCCATAGACCTGCTTGTGCGGCAAGGGTCCCAGCGCCTCAGACTGGAGAATACATGAATGACCCAGCCCTCAGACCTGCGTGTGCGGCAAGTGTCCCAGCGCCTCAGACTGGAGAATACATGAATGACCCAGCCCTCAGACTTGCGTGTGCGGCAAGGGTCCCAGCGCCTCAGACTGGAGAATACATGAATGACCCAGGCCTCAGACTTGCGTGTGCGGCAAGGGTCACAGAGCCTCAGACGGGAGAATACATGAATGACCCAGCAATCAGACTTGCGTGTGCGGCAAGGGTCACAGCGCCTCAGACTGGAGAATACATGAATGACCCAGCCCTCAGACTTGCGTGTGCTGCAAGGGTCACAGCGCCTCAGACGGGAGAATACATGAATGACGCAGCCCTCAGACTTGCGTGTGTGGCAAGGGTCACAGTGCCTCAGACTGGAGAATACATGAATGACCCAGCCCTCAGACTTGCGTGTGCGGCAAATGTCACAGTGCCTCAGACGGGAGAATACATGAATGACCCAGCCCTCAGACTTGCGTGTGCGGCAAGGTTCACAGCGCCTCAGATGGGAGAATACATGAATGACCCAGGCCTCAGACTTGCGTGTGCGGCAAGGGTCACAGCGCCTCAGACTGGATAATACATGAATGACCCAAGCCCTCAGACTTGTGTGCGTGGCAAGGGTCACAGTGCCTCAGACTGGATAATACATGAATGACCCAGCCCTCAGACTTGCGTGTGCGGCAAGGGTCACAGCGCCTCAGAAGGGAGAATACATGAATGACCCAGCCCTCAGACTTGCGTGTGCGGCAAGGGTCCCAGCGCCTCAGACTGGAGAATGCAGGAATGACCCAGCCCTCAGACTTGCGTGTGCTGCAAGGGTCCCAGCGCCTCAGAGTGGAGAATACATGAATGACCCAGCCCTCAGACTTGCGTGTGCGGCAAGGGTCACAGCCCCTCAGACTGGAGAATACATGAATGACCCAAGCCCTCAGACTTACGTGTGCGGCAAGGGTCACAGCGCCTCGGACTGGAGAATACATGAATGACCCAAGCCCTCAGACTTGCATGTGCGGCAATGGTCACAGCGCCTCAGACTGGAGAATACAAGAAAGACCCAAGCCCTCAGACTTGCGTGTGCGGCAAGGTCACAGCGCCTCAGACTGGAGAACAAATTAATGACCCAAGCCCTCAGACTTGCGTGTTCAGCAAGAGTCACAGCACCTCAGACTGGAGAACACATGAATGACCCAAGCCCTCAGACTTGCGTGTGCGGCAAGGGCCCCAGTGCCTCAGACTTTAGAACACATGAATGACCCAGCCCTCAGACTTGCGTATGCGGAAAGGGCCCCAGCGCCTCAGACTGGAGAACACATGAATGACCCAGCCCTCAGACTTGCGTGTGCGGCAAGGGTCCCAGTGCCTCAGACTGGAGAATACATGAATGACCCAGCCCTCAGACTTGCGTGTGCGGCAAGGGTCCCAGAGCCTCAGACTGGAGAATACATGAATGACACAGCCCTCAGACTTGCGTGTGCGGCAAGGGTCCCAGCGCCTCAGACTGGAGAATACATGAATGACCCAGCCCTCAGACTTGCGTGTGCGGCAAGGGTCACAGCGCCTCAGACTGGATAATACATGAATGAGTCAAGCCCTCAGACTTGCATGTGCGGCAAGGGTCACAGTGCCTCAGAAGGGAGAATACATGAATGACCCAGCCCTCAGACTTGCGTGTGCGGCAAGGTTCACAGCGCCTCAGAAGGGAGAATACATGTAAGACCCAGCCCTCAGACTTGCGTGTGCGGCAAGGGTCACAGTGCCTCAGACTGGAGAATACATGAATGACCCAGCCCTCAGACTTGCGTGTGCAGCAAGGGCCACAGCGCCTCAGACGGGAGAATACATGAATGACCCAGCCCTCAGACTTGCGTGTGCGGCAAGGGTCACAGCCCCTCAGACCGGAGAATGCATGAATGACCCAAGCTCTCAGACTTGCGTGTGCGGCAAGGGTTACAGCGCCTCAGACTGGAGAATACATGAATGACCCAAGCCCTCAGACTTGCGTGTGCGGCAAGGGTCACAGCGCCTCGGACTGGAGAATACATGAATGACTCAAGCCCTCAGACTTGCGTGTGCGGCAATGGTCACAGCGCCTCAGACTGGAGAATACAAGAAAGACCCAAGCCCTCAGACTTGCGTGTGCGGCAAGGTCACAGCGCCTCAGACTGGAGAACAAATGAATGACCCAAGCCCTCAGACTTGCGTGTTCAGTAAGAGTCACAGCGCCTCAGACTGGAGAACACATGAATGACCCAAGCCCTCAGACTTGCGTGTGCGGCAAGGGCCCCAGCGCCTCAGACTGGAGAACCCTTGAATGACACAAGCACTCAGACTTGGGTGTGCGGCAAGGGCCCCAGCGCCTCAGACTGGAGAACACATGAATGACCCAGCCCTCAGACTTGCGTATGCGGAAAGGGTCCCAGCGCCTCAGACTGGAGAATACATGAATGACCCAGCCCTCAGACTTGCGTGTACGGCAAGGGTCCCAGCGCCTCAGACTGGAGAATACATGAACGACCCAGCCCTCAGACTTGCGTGTGCGGCAAGGGTCCCAGCGCCTCAGACTGGAGAATACATGAATGACCCAGCCCTCAGACTTGCGTGTGCGGCAAGGGTCCCAGAGCCTCAGACTGGAGAATACATGAATGACCCAGCCCTCAGACTTGCGTGTGCGGCAAGGGTCCCAGCGCCTCAGACTGGAGAATACATGAATGACACAGCCCTCAGACTTGCGTGTGCGGCAAGGGTCACAGCGCCTCAGACTGGAGAAGACATGAATGACCCAGCCCTCAGACTTGCATGTGCGGCAAGGGTCACAGTGCCTCAGACGGGAGAATACATGAATGACCCAGCTCTCAGACTTGCGCGTGCGGCAAGGGTCACAGCGCCTCAGAAGGGAGAATACATGAATGACCCAGCCCTCAGACTTGCGTGTGCGGCAAGGATCACAGCGCCTCAGACGGGAGAATACATGAATGACCCAGCCCTCAGACTTGCGTGTGCGGCAAGGGTCACAGCGCCTCAGACTGGAGAATACATGAATGACCCGGACCCCAGACTTGCGTGTGCGGCAAGTGTCGCAGCGCCTCATACGGGAGAATACATGAATGACCCAGCCCTCAGACTTGCGTGTGCGGCAAGGGTCACAGCGCCTCAGACTGGAGAATACATGAATGACCCAGCCCTCAGACTTGCGTGTGCGGCAAGGGTCACAGCGCCTCAGACTGGAGAATACATGAATGACCCAAGCCCTCAGACTTGCGTGTGCAGCAAGGGCCCCAGTGCCTCAGATTGGAGAATACATGAATGACCCAGCCCTCAGACTTGGTGTGTGGCAAGGGTCCCAGCGCCTCAGACTGGAGAATAAATGAATGACCCAGACCTCAGACTTGCGTGTGCTGCAAGGGTCCCAGCGCCTGAGACTGGAGAATACATGAATGACCCAGCCCTCAGACTTGCGTGTGCGGCAAGGGTCCCAGCGCCTCAGACTGGAGAATACATGAATGACCTAGCCCTCAGACCTGCGTGTGCGGCAAGGGTCCCAGCGCCTCAGACTGGAGAATACATGAATGACCCAGCCCTCAGACTTGCGTGTGCGGCAAGGGTCCAGCGCCTCAGACTGGAGAAACATGAATGACCCAGCCCTCAGACTTGCGTGTGCGGCAAGGGTCCCAGCGCCTCAGACTGGAGAATACATGAATGACCCAGCCCTCAGACTTGCGTGTGCGGCAAGTGTCACAGCGCGTCAGACGGGAGAATACATGAATGACCCAGCCCTCAGACTTGCGTGTGCGGCAAGGTTCACAGCGCCTCAGACGGGAGAATACATGAATGACCCAGCCCTCAGACTTGCATGTGCGGCAAGGGTCACAGCGCCTCAGACTGGATAATACTTGAATGACCCAAGCCCTCAGACTTGCGTGCGCGGCAAGGGTCACAGTGCCTCAGACTGGATAATACATGAATGACCCAAGCCCTCAGACTTGCGTTTGCGGCAAGGGTCACAGCGCCTCAGATTGGATAATACAAGAATGACCCAGGCCCCAGACTTGCGTGTGCGGCAAGGTTCACAGCGCCTCAGACGGGAGAATACATGAATGACCCAAGCCCTCAGACTTGCGTGTGCGGCAAGGGTTACAATGCCTCAGACTGGAGAATACATGAATGACTCAAGCCCTCAGACTTGCGTGTGCGGCAAGGGTCACAGCGCCTCAGACTGGAGAATACATGAATGACCCAAGCCCTCAGACTTGCATGTGCGGCAATGGTCACAGCGCCTCAGACTGGAGAATACATGAATGACCCAAGCCCTCAGACTTGCGTGTGCGGCAAGGGTCACAGCGCCTCAAACTGGAGAACACATGAATGACCCAAGCCCTCAGACTTGAGTGTGCAGCAAGAGTCACAGCGCCTCAGACTGGAGAACACATGAATGACCCAAGCCCTCAGACTTGCGTGTGCGGCAAGGGCCCCAGCGCCTCAGACTGGAGAACCCTTGAATGACACAAGCACTCAGACTTGGGTGTGCAGCAAGGGCCCCAGCGCCTCAGACTGGAGAACACATGAATGACCCAGCCCTCAGACTTGCGTATGCGGAAAGGGCCCCAGCGCCTCAGACTGGAGAATACATGAATGACCCAGCCCTCAGACTTGCGTGTGCGGCAAGGGTGCCAGTGCCTCAGACTGGAGAATACATAGATGTCCCAGCCCTCAGACTTGCGTGTGCGGCAAGGGTCCCAGCGCCTCAGACTGGAGAATACATGAACGACCCAGCCCTCAGACTTGCGTGTGCGGCAAGGGTCCCAGCGCCTCAGACTGGAGAATACATGAATGACCCAGCCCTCAGACTTGCGTGTGCGGCAAGGGTCCCAGCGCCTCAGACTGGAGAATACATGAATGACCCAGCCCTCAGACTTGCGTGTGCGGCAAGGGTCCCAGCGCCTCAGACTGGAGAATACATGAATGACACAGCCCTAAGACTTGCGTGTGCGGCAAGGGTCACATCGCCTCAGACTGGAGAAGACATGAATGACCCAGCCCTCAGACTTGCATGTGCGGCAAGGGTCACAGTGCCTCAGACGGGAGAATACATGAATGACCCAGCCGTCAGACTTGCGTGTGCGGCAAGGGTCACAGCGCCTCAGAAGCGAGAATACTTGAATGACACAGCCCTCAGACTTGCGTGTGCGGCAAGGGTCACAGCACCTCAGACGGGAGAATACATGAATGACCCAGCCCTCAGACTTGCGTGTGCGGCAAGGTTCACAGCGCCTCAGACGGGAGAATACATGATTGACCCAGCCCTCAGACTTGCGTGTGCGGCAAGGGTCACAGCGCCTCAGACTGGAGAATACATGAATGACCAAGCCCTCAGACTTGCGTGTGCGGCAGGGGTCACAGCGCCTCAGACTGGAGAATACATGAATGACCCAAGCCCTCAGACTTGCGTGTGCAGCAAGGGCCCCAGCGCCTCAGACTGGAGAACACATGAATGACCCAGGCCTCAGACTTGCGTGTGCGGCAAGGGTCCCAGCGCCTCAGACTGGAGAATACATGAATGACCCAGCCCTCAGACCTGTGTGTGCGGCAAGGGTCCCAGCGCCTCAGACTGGAGAATACATGAATGACCCAGCCCTCAGACTTGCGTGTGCGGCAAGGGTCACAGCGCCTCAAACTGGAGAACACATGAATGACCCAAGCCCTCAGACTTGAGTGTGCAGCAAGAGTCACAGCGCCTCAGACTGGAGAACACATGAATGACCCAAGCCCTCAGACTTGCGTGTGCGGCAAGGGCCCCAGCGCCTCAGACTGGAGAACCCTTGAATGACACAAGCACTCAGACTTGGGTGTGCAGCAAGGGCCCCAGCGCCTCAGACTGGAGAACACATGAATGACCCAGCCCTCAGACTTGCGTATGCGGAAAGGGCCCCAGCGCCTCAGACTGGAGAATACATGAATGACCCAGCCCTCAGACTTGCGTGTGCGGCAAGGGTGCCAGTGCCTCAGACTGGAGAATACATAGATGTCCCAGCCCTCAGACTTGCGTGTGCGGCAAGGGTCCCAGCGCCTCAGACTGGAGAATACATGAACGACCCAGCCCTCAGACTTGCGTGTGCGGCAAGGGTCCCAGCGCCTCAGACTGGAGAATACATGAATGACCCAGCCCTCAGACTTGCGTGTGCGGCAAGGGTCCCAGCGCCTCAGACTGGAGAATACATGAATGACCCAGCCCTCAGACTTGCGTGTGCGGCAAGGGTCCCAGCGCCTCAGACTGGAGAATACATGAATGACACAGCCCTAAGACTTGCGTGTGCGGCAAGGGTCACATCGCCTCAGACTGGAGAAGACATGAATGACCCAGCCCTCAGACTTGCATGTGCGGCAAGGGTCACAGTGCCTCAGACGGGAGAATACATGAATGACCCAGCCGTCAGACTTGCGTGTGCGGCAAGGGTCACAGCGCCTCAGAAGCGAGAATACTTGAATGACACAGCCCTCAGACTTGCGTGTGCGGCAAGGGTCACAGCACCTCAGACGGGAGAATACATGAATGACCCAGCCCTCAGACTTGCGTGTGCGGCAAGGTTCACAGCGCCTCAGACGGGAGAATACATGATTGACCCAGCCCTCAGACTTGCGTGTGCGGCAAGGGTCACAGCGCCTCAGACTGGAGAATACATGAATGACCAAGCCCTCAGACTTGCGTGTGCGGCAGGGGTCACAGCGCCTCAGACTGGAGAATACATGAATGACCCAAGCCCTCAGACTTGCGTGTGCAGCAAGGGCCCCAGCGCCTCAGACTGGAGAACACATGAATGACCCAGGCCTCAGACTTGCGTGTGCGGCAAGGGTCCCAGCGCCTCAGACTGGAGAATACATGAATGACCCAGCCCTCAGACCTGTGTGTGCGGCAAGGGTCCCAGCGCCTCAGACTGGAGAATACATGAATGACCCAGCCCTCAGACTTGCGTGTGCGGCAAGGGTCCAGCGCCTCAGACTGGAGAATACATGAATGACCCAGCCCTCAGACTTGCGTGTGCGGCAAGGGTCACAGCGCCTCAGAAGCGAGAATACTTGAATGACCCAGCCCTCTGACTTGCGTGTGCGGCAAGGGTCACAGCGCCTAAGCATGGGCGGATTTTGCGGATTGGCAATCCGCGAACTTGCGTATTTACGGATTCGCAATCCGCGAAGATCCGCGAACTCTAGCGGACTTGCGGATTTTTCCGTTTTTTGTGTTGGCGCGTGTTCGCGCCGATTTTGGGACAAGTTCGCAATTGCGAACTTACTTTTCGGCTTGCAACGGCCGCGACTATGTTGTTTCTACGTCTGGTTTATCATCACAGGTTCACAGCACCCTCTGTTTCACCACTGCCACCCTCTGGGACACCCATGCCACCCTCTAGTACATCCTCACAGGCACCTATTAGGTTTATTTATTACTGTAGATTATGGTGGTTGAAAAAAGCTAGCACACCTGCCCTTCTTCAACTGCCATCAATTAATTTGTGTTTCATTAATGTGTCAGTAATTTTGAAAGTTCCAGTCTGGCTGGCACCTGCTTCCTTCCTTATCTGTAATTTGCTTTTTGTTGCAGTGAAATTTTTTTTTTACAGGACCTTTATGGTGCTATTCTATGAGCCTGCTGTTTGGGTCATAGCAGGGTCATAGAATTGTTGCAAACTCTGGAGGGGCCCATCAGGAAGCACTACCTTGAATGTTACTAATGTTAAGTTTGAACTTTTGCACCTGCTCATTGCTTTCATTTTAGCTAAAATCGGTTTTTTTGCAATTTCGCGCGTTATTTGGGGCGCGAATCCGTGCGAGATCGATTTCGGAAGCCGCGAATACGTGCGAATACAAAATTGTTTTTGTTGCGACGTGTATATTCGCGTGATCTTGCGCGTGTTCGCGAGGCGCTTCTAGCTATTCGTTTGCCAAGTTACCCTATCGGTCGTACACGGGCGCGGCCATCTTGTTGGCGTGACGTAATTCCGTTTCCGCCCGCTATGTGTAATCTCGCAAAGTGTGCTGCTCGCGAGTACAAGTTCGCGCGTACTCGCAAGGAAAATCTCGCGCGAACTTACCCACGCGGTCGTGAACGGGCGCGGCCATCTTGTTTCTCATTCATTGCTATGGTTCTGGGCATGCTTTCTCTATCCTCTCTCAATCTCTGCCATCCTTTGCTTGTTTGAAGTTTTTTTGATCTAATTTTACTTATTATCTAACCCTCTATTTTTCTAGCTCTATATTTTTGTGTTTTCTGCAGCTTTTAGTTACTTTTAAACTACTTTTTTAAACTCTTTTCTTTTCTTCTTCACTATTCTATTTCTTCTTTATCATTTAAGTTTATTTCTGCCCAGACCATGGTAAAGGGAGCCGGGAAGCACCCTGAGAAGGGGAAGGGTCCCGCACCCCGTGCCCGGCTCCCGTGCGGGCGTTTAAGGGGGGAGCAAGTGGTCCCGAGGGAGATCTTTAGCGCGGAGGAAGTGGCGGCACTGATCTTCCATGTCCAGCGCCGCCTCCCCAAGACGATCCTGGGAGGCGGCAAGATCGCGACCGGCTATGGCATCCGGGAGCGCCGCCAGCGGTGGGAGAAGGTGTGCCGGGCCATGTACAAGATCTCTGGGGTCCGGCGCACATATAACCAGGCCACCCACCGCTGGACCGATGTCATGGACCGGGAGCGGGACTTGCTGGACGCGCTCGGCGTAGAGGTCCCCGGGCTTGGTGAGTAGTAGTAGTAGTACATTTACTACTCTGTTTTATCCTGCTCTGTTATTTGCAAATCTTTGTTCTTTACCAAGAGCAATAATGCTGCCGATTACATTGAGGTAAATTATATTTCAAAATCTTCTATGCATTTCATTTTCAGGTGCACTGCTCTCCTTCTCAGTAGCCTTGCTTGCTACTATGCTTCTTTGTTTTGTATGTTGTGTTCAGAAGCATTTCATTGGCCTGAGAAATTATGTATCAGTGTACTGTAAAGAAAAGAACTGCGTAATGCTAGACAGTAAGGGTCATATTTTCAATTACCGGCGCATCCCTGCAAAGTAGCAGGGATGCGGCAGTAATTGTGTGCCATGCCACCACCACCCATTGGCCCAAAACGTCACAGAAGCCTTACGCATCTGTGCCGTAAAGGCAGCGCATTGCTGGAGTTGCGTGCCAACGATGGCGCAGCTCCAGCAATGCTCTGGGGTACCCTATCTCCCCAATGCTGCATCAAGCCGTACGTCGGCTTCAAGCGCGCAGGGTTTGAGTCATGCATCATTGTCATAAAAATGACTGATTGACATCTTGTAGATTTCCCTCAGCCACTTTTAGGATTCGTTCCTGCGCAGGTACGCCCTCCCTTGCGCCGGAACGCCCCCTGATGGCGCAGGGCTTTACAACGTGATGCATCGCCCATATGCCCATATGTGTTTTTTTTTTTAATATATACGCCGCACCAACACCATGGCGAGTCTTTTGTTCTGCCGCTGCGTCAGAAAAGGCACGCAACAATGGAGGAAAATCAGCCGCAACTTCCGCAAGGGACTTATAAATCAGCCCCAACAGACTGAAGTCCAGTGTCCTTCCTTTAGACAGTCACATGGCTATCAGAAGAAATAGTGGCGGTGGTGGCGGGTGGATTGATAGTTTGAGTATTCACTGATCTGCAAGCAGGATGGACTTTGTCTGTCACGTGTTGTGCACTACTGCCTGCAGTGCCAGGCCTAGGCAAACCTCTTTAGTAGTCTGTTTATTGAGTTACATAGGAACTTTCTAAGTCAACGTTCCGCAAATCAGGCAATACGAATAACGTAGTATACCACATGAGATAGATCCCGTGGAATAGTTGTCTATCTATTTGCTATTTTTCCAAAATATGTTGTTATTGTTCTTTTGAAATGTTTGATTTGGTTGAAAAATCTCATCCATGTTTTATGGTTTTTCTTTCTTTCATGTTGTACATCAGCTCCCCCCAAGGGCAAGAGGACACAGGAGGAGGGTGCTGAGGATGCAGGCCAGGATCGGGCAGGCGAGGGCTCCTTTGCTGGCCCCAGTAAGTTTACATTTTACTAAACAGTACCTATTTTTTCCTAGCGTTCCTCATTCGATTTTTTCTAAATCGTCTTTGATCTTCTTGTAGACTGGATATAAATTCTTATCCTGCCTCGAATATGACTCCCTGTGGTATTACTAGACTATTCTTATTAGTCTGTCTGTGTAGCTAACTAAGATTGGACATTTGGCAATTCCATTGGACTCCCATTATATTCAGCAATACCTCTATGCACTGTCTCCTTACTGACTAGATAGTGTGGCAGAGTCATTCAGCTCCCGAAGTCACCGATTATAGATCCCCAATGATCTCTAGATTATCGTACGCAGGACAAGAGAGTAGTACGGAGTCACAGCACAGTCAAGAAGTGTCAGAGGCACTCATGCTTGCAAAAATTCCAAAACCTTTAGCTCATCCACTCTAGTCTAGAGGAACAAAAACCACAGAGTCTATTTAAGTGTAAAAGCTTTATTAAAAGTAAACACATTTATTGAAATCTACTTTGTCATAAAACTATTTAACTGTAAACGGAAAAGTGGTTAGTGCTGACGATTAATTGGACACATTTCTTGTGGTCGAGCCGAACTCTCACCTACTTTGAACTTGATCCTGGTCGTGTTCTTAGGACTCAGGAGTCAAGCTTCTGTCTGTTAGGAGAAAAAGTGGTGCGTGTTAAAAATCAAAAGCAAGCATTCATCAGTTGTGCATAAAAGTGCAGCAAGACAACAGCCTTCCCTGGAAAATGGGACATTTTTACTATGGAGTAGACAGTCACAAATTATTACATTGTATTCTGTTTTTTTAACATTTCTCCTAGACCAAATATTATATAGTAGTGAGTGGTGTATTCTAACTTTCTTAAATGTACTTTGTAGGTGTAACATCTGGTGACGGGGCCAGCGCGGAGGTGGCTGATGTGTTGGACTTGGACTCGGAGGCCTCTGGGGAGGATGCGGCGGTAGAAGAGCTGGTGGCCGTTCCTGTGGGGGATCAAACGGTGGTGGCGGAAACAGGTAAGCTATATATTCCTTACTTATTGAGATTGAAGACTGCATAGTGTGCTTTCTGCACGGGTGTATTACAATTACAAATCAACCAGGTAGTAGCCTCCTCGAAATGTACTTCGACTTAGCTGTGAAGTTTTTGGTGAGAAGAATCCCAATAAGTTCTTAGACGAACGTGATGGATGGGATGAACGAAAAGCGAAAGAAGGGTGTAAGTAAGTGGGACGCGAACTTGTATGATGGCTGGCAAAGAAGAACGATATGTGTTTGCTTGGACCCAGAGGTGGCTGGGAAGGAAAGAATATGGTATGGTGCATGGCTGGGTCAATGATGAAGCAAGGATGGGTGGAAGGACAGCAGCCTGGGTGGGTGAAACAGAAACTGTATGTGTGCGTATACTTTGAATGAATGGATGCCTGGAGCATGGTATTCTCTGACTCTTACATAGCAAATGTGTATCTAGAGAGAGTAGATGGTCGCCAGGTGAAGTAAGTGTTACCTTGAAGAGCATGTACCACCGCACCCGCACGTCCGTCCCAGTGCAGGGAAGGCAAGGAAAAGAAATTGTAAATGTGTCCAATACTACCATGAATAGTAGCAGTACTTTGTATTGCGTTTGCATTCACAGCATATATCTGGTTATTACGGTGGACACTCCGTACCTCTCTTAATAACTTTAGTTTACTTGTAGTACGTCATTCATGTGTGGGTGTATCACTGTGTTCACTCAATATTAAGCAAAGCACCTAAAGTCATCTCATCTGTCATTAAATACGTCCCATGTGAAGTGATAGATAATCAAATTAGTTAGCTTCTTCAGTTTCCTTTTCTAGTACTCATTTGCACTGTAGGGTGAAAGGTAAATTAATTAAGCAGTAGCCCTTGTAACAGAGTATTCTCAGTGCCACCCGTAATAGAAAAGTAATAGCTTCACCACCTGCATGTACTGGACCGGTACAGTAACGCAAGTCTGTCTCCATCATCATGGTGTGCAACTTTTTTTCTCGGGTGCAACTTCACTGTGCTGTGTCCATGTCATTCTGCCGGCTTGCATAAGATAACGTACCCATTTCCCTAAACAAGAGAGAAGAAGAAGAATAAGACTGGTGTACTGTCATAGTCGACTGTAATGGAAGTCCATAGTGGTCGTAGAATTAGTTCATTAAACTACCACTACTGTTAGAGCAAGGATGCAGAAGTGGGAGGGTTACATAGATACTGTCCTCAATAGTTATGTACTGTGCTTTCAATTTGCTACTTGTACTCTGTGACCCAACTTTCGGCTCAATCACTTTGTGTTATTAATAAGGAGCATTGGTTACAGACTATGTCTTTCTTTCTTCATATAGTTGCTCCTTCCAAATCAACAACAAGGAGGGAGCAGGCTAGATTGGCCCGGCAACGGAGGCTGGAGGCCACAGTCGCCGAGTATCGGCGGCTGGTGGCCCTGGAGGAGGAGGAGGACACGCAGTCGAGCGGGGCAACATCTTCGACTGTGACCACTGCATCCTCCTCCGTGACTAAACCAGCGGGACCGAGCCGGGCTAAGAAAGCCGACCGCCACCGCCAAGCACCCGAAATACCAGCTGCCCCCCACAGGAGCTGCAAGGAACGCCAACACCGCCTACGAGTCCGCATGTCCAACCTGGAGCAGGAGGTCCTGAGGTATAAGACCTTGGTTAAGGGCCTCCGCTCCGAGCTTGCCACCCTCCGCAAGGAGTATGATGCCCATGCCGCATCATGCACCAGCACCAGCACCCTCCAGTAGTGGAGTGTCCCTTGCCCTTTTTTTATAGACTTTTGGGGGTTGGGATTTGGGAGTTGGGATCGTTTTGGGACGTTTCAGAGACAATCGTTGGGGTTAGGGTGGGTGAGGGAGATTATTTTGTTAGGGATAAATAAATATATTTTTCAACTACTTTATCTGACCATACCTGTTTTTTACTGCTTTTCAGTCTGGTGGGTGGGGGGCGGGGGTGTAACAGTAACTTTGTTTTCCTGAACAGTCGTAGGACTTTAGTAGTACAACCGTCAAACTCTTGTCTACTCCGAAATAATACTCCATTATACTACCTCCCACCAAACGCTTATCTTACCTGTAATTTGTGTTAGAAATTAGGGCTAGGCCCAGGGCTGGCTCCAGGTGAAATGGGGATTAACGTTGTCATTCCTGGGCGGGTGACATTTCCTCATTGCGGTGTTACTAGTGGTGTGACACAGTGGCAGTTGCATGCCTATGGAAAAAAAGAAAACGAAACCTTGTTTGTACTCCTTACTGTAGCATTACAACGGTTACGGTACGATCGAGAAAATAGCAGGTGACAGTACACTAGAACAGTGCCATAATGTAGCCTAACAAATGGTAAAGTATTGCAAGTATAACTAGTACTTGCGTTGAATTTATTTGACATTGGCTACTACTACTAGAAGATATAGTACTGAAGCTGAGTAAGTCTAGAAGATATCCTCGTATTCCTTCACCAGCCTGTTGCTGCTATCACCTTATCCTCCCCAGCAAGTGTGTGGAATTATTGATGTCATTTTAGTCAGACATCAAGCAAAACAACACAGCCCGGGGGAAGAGGGTTAGGGTTTGTAAAATGGATGGGAATGGGGGTTTCTTTTTGGGTAGGTTTTGTTGAGAGAAGAAAAAAAAAGCAGAGCATGGACAAACAATAATTGAAGATACAGAGTTTACAGACAATCTTTGGTTACAAAGTAAAGGTAAGCACATGCAGTCACACTCATAGAATAAAAGACAACAATGGATACTGTATCTGTATTGCGTATGTTGTTGGAGTTGTCCTGTTGAAATTGGTAAGTAAGTTGCATGCAGCAAACAATTCCTCTTATTGGCGGCACTCCTCCATTCCAGCTGACGCTTCGTCCATCAATGTGGTGGTGACCACTGACAGAAGAGACACCCTGTCCACTGCCTGCCTGGCGGATGTTGACTGAAACCCGGCCTGTAATTATTGAACGGAAAACAGGAAGTGCTATTACAATACCACTGATAAATAAATAAAAGGTATGTACGCTGTGTGGTTCAAAAAGTCACACTTTGATTTCCCTAATAGACAGTACAATATTTTTGAAATTGCGTGCTCTGTCTGAGTCACCTTTTTAAGGATCAATAAGTATGGCCAAAATATTATAGCGGATCTTTCCCCTCAAGGTGGGTGTACTACTGTGTTTTAGAACAAAATTTGACCTTCCCAGCAATGCTCCCACCAAGACCCTTACTAAAGCCAGTCGCAAAAATGTAGAAGAACCCAATCATATCTCCAAAAACGATGCCTAGCAGAAAAATGGTTACAAAACGTACTTTGAAAGTAACAGTAGACCCAAATACAGACCGTGGATTGTATTCAAACCACTTGCCTGCAAGCAAAAGTATCCATAGCCAGCATCGCTCCAACAGTGCTCTACAACAACAGAACCGCGTTGCAATAGAACCCCCCTAAACACATGCAATCCTGCTGCTAGGGCTAACCCTAACGAACCCTAACTTACAAAAAGTGCAAAAACTGGTGTTTCCTTATGGATTTTGTCCAACAAACTTCTAGCCGGTATTAGACCTTCCCAGGAATGCCCCAGGCAAGACCCGCCAACCCACCCGCAAAAAAACACGCGACACAACACCACCAAACAGCGAAAAAGCTAAATCTCATACTTACAATGTCTCTCGGCCTTCCCTTCGGTCCAAACGCGGCGCTGTGCAGCTAGGTCGTCATCATCATCAATCATCATAACTCCTGTTTTCCACCACGGATTTCCTGAAAAGCAAATGCAATCAAGATTAGACTGTCGCAGCAGTGCTTCGACAGAGACCCCGGCCGCAACCCACCCACGAACAGCAGGAAGCCCCCCAAAACGCTACATTGAGCAAGATGTCTGAAGAAATGGCAAAAAAAAGGCTGTTCCTTATGGATTTTGTCCAAAACACTTGTATCCGGTATTAGACCTTCCCAGGAATGCCCCAGGCAAGACCCGCCGGCGCCAACCCACCCGCAAAAAAACACCCGACAACACCCCCAAACAGCGAAAAAGCTAAATCTCATACTTACAATATCTCTCGGCCTTCGGTCCAAAGTAACGCGCTGTGCAGCTAGGTCATCATCAATCATCATAACTCCTGTTTTCCACCACGGATTTCCTGAAAAGCAAATGCAATCAAGATTAGACTGTCGCAGCAGTGCTTCGACAGAGACCCCGGCCGCAACCCACCCACGAACAGCAGGAAGCCCCCCAAAACGCTACATTGAGCAAGATGTCTGAAGAAATGGCAAAAAAAAGGCTGTTCCTTATGGATTTTGTCCAAAACACTTGTATCCGGTATTAGACCTTCCCAGGAATGCCCCAGGCAAGACCCGCCGGCGCCAACCCACCCGCAAAAAAACACCCGACAACACCCCCAAACAGCGAAAAAGCTAAATCTCATACTTACAATATCTCTCGGCCTTCGGTCCAAAGTAACGCGCTGTGCAGCTAGGTCATCATCAATCATCATAACTCCTGTTTTCCACCACGGATTTCCTGAAAAGCAAATGCAATCAAGATTAGACTGTCGCAGCAGTGCTTCGACAGACACCAAAAATTACACACAAACCCCCGGAACCCCGCCAAAGAGCACCTCAAAGGCAAGCAAGTCAGCAAAAACGGCAAGAAATTTCCACCTCATATTTGGTCCAAAACACTTTTGTCCATTATTAGAGCTTCACAGCAATGGGCCCAAAACCGTCAACTCACCCGCAAAGAAGTACAACACCCCCACAAGTGCTGAGTCTTTCTTCATTGTGCGTAATCCAGCACTCTGCTTGGAGGGAAATCGCAGTCTGGAGGAGGAGGATAGAGGAGCATGTTCTTCAGAACTTGTGAACCTGAGGAATGTAGACTGCGGCACCTTCAAATCAATAAGCAAACAAGTGAAGACAGTTCTGATGATGGTCTTGTTTTTGGGATTAGGTGATTAAAGTTTGAATTAAATTAACTGTGCAAAACAAAGAAAGAGAGACACAAAGCACACAGGAATAAAAGTGAATAAGGACGAAAAAGAAAGTTCTTGATTGATTGTCTCATTTTCAGGGCTCGGTGTCAGGGAATAAGAACAAGATTTCGTCATCATACTCTGCGAATTCAGGCTGGATGAGGTCAGTGGCACCGAACAGAGAAAAAATCCCCTCATCTACGTTGCTGTCCTCATCGTCTTCATGTGGCGTGCTTTCTCGCACTTTGTAATCTGGTGGTATGAGGTGCTGATTCATCTTGATCATTGTCAGCCGCTCCACATTTTTGGGCGATAGGCGGCTCCGTTTGGCAGTTACAATGCCACCAGCAGCACTGAAAACACGTTCAGAAGACACACTTGCGAGTGGGCAAGACAAATAGTTTATAGCCAGGTTGTAGAGCTGTGGCCACAATTGTTTTTTGCCATGCCAATACTGCAATGGCTCCTCATTAAGAAAGACCACTGTTGAGTCATTCAGATAGTCCTGCACCATCGACTCAAGGTCATCCACTGTTCCTCCACTTTGCTTACTTTTTGCTGTGCCTGTGACATTTTTTAGAGAACCATACCCCATCAAACTTAGCCAATCCTCCTCCCCAGCCACTGTTAGTGTTGTCATTGTGTGTGGTGCAGATGATCCAGTTGCCGGTGTCTTTAACGGCTGAGAGGTCACTTGTGCCCCAGCCACAGGTGCAGAAGTGGATTCTTGTGACTGCGGATGGCCTGCTGATGCTGATGCTGATGTACTGGCTTCTCCTTCAATAACCTGCCGTTCTTTTTCAAACCTCTTGGCTGACCAGGCTAACCAATGTTTGTACTTTTGAACATCTGCATCAGCGAAAGGAAAGAATGCGTTGTCTGCCAGCGCCTTTTTGTAGCGTGGATCCAGAATAGTAGCACAAATGTAATGCTGATCTGAGTTGATGTTTTTAAGACGTTCATCACCACGTAGGCGATGTAATAATTTCTCAGACAAAATGAAATGTTTTTTTTTTTTTTCATCTTTTTCAAACTCAGAAGAAACCGCCATCAGTTGGTGCTCCAGTATGCACAACAATGGGATAGCTTTTCCCAAATTACAGTCCTCCTGGCAGACTGCACGCGTGAAGAACTCAAAAGGACGAAGCATGTCTGTCAGGCTTTTAACTATGGCCCATTGCGCCTTACTCATCCGCAGGTCCTCCTTCTGAGATGTAGCCTCTGTCAAGAAATAGTGATCGAGTACCGTATACTGCTCATGCAGACGCTCAAGCATGTAGAAGGTTGAGTTCCAACGTGTTGCCACCTCCTGGATGAGTGCTTTCACTGGCATTCCACGTTGAAGTAGCAGTCTCCGCAGATGCTTCCGGGCCTTAAAAGAATGGCTGAAATGGTTGCACATTTTGCGGCAGGTGGCCATTACCTCGAACGCTGGACTCTCTTTATCACTCAAGAATTTTTGAACTACCAGGTTGATACAGTGCGCCAAACACGGCACTCTAACATGGTGACCCTGTGACATGGCCTTAACTACATTGGCGCCATTATCCGTGGAAACATAACCAATCTTGCGTTTTAGGGGGGATAGCATTGACAACACCTTTTTGTCAAACTCTTCCAAAAGGTTTTCTGCTGTGTGACTTTTCTCCAAGGCAAACATGGCTAGTGTTGCATGTTTCCGAGCAGCTTTGAAAACTTGGTCCGGGTCAACACCTGCGTTTAGCTTTGCTATAACACCTGAAAAAGAGACCCAGTGTGCAGTGATGCACATGTAATCATCGCCTGGGCCACTGGTCCACATGTCTGTTGTCAGATGTATTGTGTGAACAGCACTCTTCTGCAAAGCTGCCCCAATCGCCTGCAGCACATCTTCATGTAGTGCTGGAACCGCAACTCTGGCAAAATAGAACCGGCTCGGAACCTTCCATTTAGGGCAGAGCGTTGCAACTAATTCAAGAAAACCTACCGCTTCTACAAAAGAAAAAGGTAGAAGGTCCACAGCTAGCATTTTAGCCAGCTTAGTGTTATACAGACGCGTCAGTGGGTGGTTGCGTTCATATGGCACGTCTGAAGTAAGCATTGTTCTAATGTTGGCCTGGACCAAGCATTTA
Source organism: Lissotriton helveticus (assembly GCF_964261635.1). Lineage (NCBI taxonomy): Eukaryota > Metazoa > Chordata > Amphibia > Caudata > Salamandridae > Lissotriton > Lissotriton helveticus. The sequence continues at coordinate 87,676,160 of NC_136057.1, forward strand.
CGGGCTGATAATGACTTCGTTGACCCAATTTTGCTCGCTGGTGAACTTTTGTGCGTTGGTGTCTCACTCGCTCCAACACTCTTAGTGTGCCTCACATTGGGTGTGCTGCTGAGAGGGGTACTGGGTGTAAGGGAAGTGTTTGACACGTCTTCTTCCTGCTCGTCAACATCAGATGAAACATCAACGTTTCCTTGATTTTGGCCTTTCTTGATCGCAGCTAGGTGCGCAAACCATTGGACAGCGTGCTTTCTGTCAAGATGACCACTCTGGCCGCCGGTACCATAGTTGCTACCTGGCTTACCACGACTAACTGCAAGCTTACAAAGGGTACAAATGGCAAACCTTGGATTTTTGGGACAAACAGTAAAGAAGTCCCAAACTGGGGACTTGAAGTGTCTGTGGGACCTGGAGGAGGCGGCGATACTGGTGGTGGTGGTGGTCATGAAGCTAATGCCAGATGAAGTGGAGGATCTGGATTGGCCAACTTTTGTACGTTTTCCACTTTCACCGCCACTAATTAAGGTCGAGGTTGACGCAGGTCTCTTCTTGCCAGAAAGAAATATGGAAGCGGGACGAGTTGGTGTACTACTTAACTCCAATGATTGTGGTGTTTCCACTGCCTCCTCATCGACAACATCATCATCATCATCATCACGCGCAGCAGCTCTTCGGGCTAGGGTCAAAATGTCTGTTTGCTGCATGCCCGCTGGGGCTGCAGTGACCTTTATGATGACTGGGTCGTCGTTGGCAGAGTCTTCATCAGCAGCAGTATCCGCCACTTCTTGTTGAGCCTCATCACACTCCATAAGTCTGAGACTTTGGACGAGCTTCCTTTTACGCTTAAGTACCTTTGTTGGATCATGGTGTGCCTCACTCTCAGACGGCTGTGGTGCTGGTTCCCAAGTTTGATCCGTATCATCAGAAGGAGGTGTGCTTGAAGAGGATGTAGACACCACCCTTGATCTCTTCCTTGCTAGGGTTGTGGAAGACAATGAAGGATCATCAGGAGGAGTGGCTTCCTCAAATGATACCTCGCCTTGATTGTCGATTTCCTGATGTGCCCCTACTTCGGGAGGAACAACTATTGTGGGCACTTGTTGTGACCCTCCATGCACCTCTGCATGCGCATCTCCTTGCGCTGCCTCTCCTTCCACATGTACTTGGGCTTGTACTTGCACATGTGATTGTTGTTGCCGCTGTGGTTGTTCAACACTCGTCAGATGAGCTACAACAACCTGTGTTGATTGAGGGACATTGCTGCTGCTTTCTTGCGATGAGCCAACATCACTGGTCGATGGTGATTGAAGAAGTATACTGGCTGCCTCTGCAGCACTCAAGGGCTTGGACTTAAGTTGGCGTGGTGGTGGTGGTGGCACTGAGCCCAATGGAGCGGGGGTGCTGCTGCCAGCTTGGTCCCCAGCAGATCCCGCTGCAGCTGCTGCAGGCATACTTTTTTTTTTACTCACAAAAAAAGGGGCGGGCGGCACACCAGTGTCCTTGGTAACTTGCTTCTTCTGCTCCTTACTGGCACCTTTCTTGCTAGAGGAGCTACGGGTTACTTTTTTTGGGGCCATCTTCTTCAGAGCAGGTCAGCAGGCAGCAGTTGCACGAGTTGCAGAGGGTTCTGTGTCCAGACGTGACGTCGCGTGACGTTATGCTGCACACACCGCTGCAGGACTTCTTCCTGGCACTGGTGGTTCTATTGAGTCTTCTTGTGCACCTAAAAGCAATGGAAGACAGAGGAACATCAGTTCAGTTATACACCCCAAAAAATCGACAAAACACAGAAAAATGAGCACAATCCCATGCCATCCATGATGTTTACATTGAAGACACCCCACAGAAAGACTAGGGACATGCAAGTATGCAACACTCACTACCCCTGGGCATAAGGGATGAAAAGTAGGCAAAATAAGTGCAGGCCTCAGACACTGCCTCTCCTCAAAATGGCCCCCTTACACCCCAAGCACATGTTGCCTGTACCAGCCAGCACTCAAGATGGCCACCACCACCACCCACATGGCCAGTCCACATCAACAGTACACCCCCAAAAAACAGAAAAACAGCCAGAAATCACCACAATCCAATGCCATCCATGATGTTTACATCAAAGAGAGTGAGACAACACCACAGGCACACTCAGTCCATGCACCACCACCACCCCTGGGCAAGCAAAAGGCCACACCAGCAGCCCCCCAAAAACGACAAAAAACAATAAAATAAGCACAATCCCAGCCCATCCATGGCCTCAATTATGTTTAAATTCAAGAAGACACCCCACAGAAAGACTAGGCCCATGCAACACTCACCACCCCTGGGCAAAGGGCCACACCAGCAGGCCCAAAAAAACGACAAAAAACAATAAAATCTGCACAATCCCAGCCCATCCATGGCCTCAATGGTGTTTAAATTCAAGAAGACACCCCACAGAAAGACTAGGCCCATGCAACACTCACCACCCCTGGGCAAAGGGCCACACCAGCAGGCCCAAAAAAACGACAAAAACCAATAAAATCTGCACATTCCCAGTCCATCCATGACCTCAATGGTGTTTAAATTCAAGAAGACACCCCTCAGAAACACTAGGCCCATGCAACACTCACTACCCCTGGGCATAAGGGATGAAAAGTAGGCAAAATAAGTGCAGGCCTCAGACACTGCCTCTCCTCAAAATGGCCCCCTTACACCCCAAGCACATGTTGCCTGTACCAGCCAGCACTCAAGATGGCCACCACCACCACCCACATGGCCAGTCCACATCAACAGTACACCCCCAAAAAACAGAAAAACAGCCAGAAATCACCACAATCCAATGCCATCCATGATGTTTACATCAAAGAGAGTGAGACAACACCACAGGCACACTCAGTCCATGCACCACCACCACCCCTGGGCAAGCAAAAGGCCACACCAGCAGCCCCCCAAAAACGACAAAAAACAATAAAATAAGCACAATCCCAGCCCATCCATGGCCTCAATTATGTTTAAATTCAAGAAGACACCCCACAGAAAGACTAGGCCCATGCAACACTCACCACCCCTGGGCAAAGGGCCACACCAGCAGGCCCAAAAAAACGACAAAAAACAATAAAATCTGCACAATCCCAGCCCATCCATGGCCTCAATGGTGTTTAAATTCAAGAAGACACCCCACAGAAAGACTAGGCCCATGCAACACTCACCACCCCTGGGCAAAGGGCCACACCAGCAGGCCCAAAAAAACGACAAAAACCAATAAAATCTGCACATTCCCAGTCCATCCATGACCTCAATGGTGTTTAAATTCAAGAAGACACCCCTCAGAAACACTAGGCCCATGCAACACTCACTACCCCTGGGCATAAGGGATGAAAAGTAGGCAAAATAAGTGCAGGCCTCAGACACTGCCTCTCCTCAAAATGGCCCCCTTACACCCCAAGCACATGTTGCCTGTACCAGCCAGCACTCAAGATGGCCACCACCACCACCCACATGGCCAGTCCACATCAACAGTACACCCCCAAAAAACAGAAAAACAGCCAGAAATCACCACAATCCAATGCCATCCATGATGTTTACATCAAAGAGAGTGAGACAACACCACAGGCACACTCAGTCCATGCACCACCACCACCCCTGGGCAAGCAAAAGGCCACACCAGCAGCCCCCCAAAAACGACAAAAAACAATAAAATAAGCACAATCCCAGCCCATCCATGGCCTCAATTATGTTTAAATTCAAGAAGACACCCCACAGAAAGACTAGGCCCATGCAACACTCACCACCCCTGGGCAAAGGGCCACACCAGCAGGCCCAAAAAAACGACAAAAAACAATAAAATCTGCACAATCCCAGCCCATCCATGGCCTCAATGGTGTTTAAATTCAAGAAGACACCCCACAGAAAGACTAGGCCCATGCAACACTCACCACCCCTGGGCAAAGGGCCACACCAGCAGGCCCAAAAAAACGACAAAAAACAATAAAATCTGCACAATCCCAGCCCATCCATGGCCTCAATGGTGTTTAAATTCAAGAAGACACCCCACAGAAAGACTAGGCCCATGCAACACTCACCACCCCTGGGCAAAGGGCCACACCAGCAGGCCCAAAAAAACGACAAAAAACAATAAAATCTGCACAATCCCAGCCCATCCATGGCCTCAATGGTGTTTAAATTCAAGAAGACACCCCTCAGAAACACTAGGCCCATGCAACACTCACTACCCCTGGGCATAAGGGATGAAAAGTAGGCAAAATAAGTGCAGGCCTCAGACACTGCCTCTCCTCAAAATGGCCCCCTTACACCCCAAGCACATGTTGCCTGTACCAGCCAGCACTCAAGATGGCCACCACCACCACCCACATGGCCAGTCCACATCAACAGTACACCCCCAAAAAACAGAAAAACAGCCAGAAATCACCACAATCCAATGCCATCCATGATGTTTACATCAAAGAGAGTGAGACAACACCACAGGCACACTCAGTCCATGCACCACCACCACCCCTGGGCAAGCAAAAGGCCACACCAGCAGCCCCCCAAAAACGACAAAAAACAATAAAATAAGCACAATCCCAGCCCATCCATGGCCTCAATTATGTTTAAATTCAAGAAGACACCCCACAGAAAGACTAGGCCCATGCAACACTCACCACCCCTGGGCAAAGGGCCACACCAGCAGGCCCAAAAAAACGACAAAAAACAATAAAATCTGCACAATCCCAGCCCATCCATGGCCTCAATGGTGTTTAAATTCAAGAAGACACCCCACAGAAAGACTAGGCCCATGCAACACTCACCACCCCTGGGCAAAGGGCCACACCAGCAGGCCCAAAAAAACGACAAAAAACAATAAAATCTGCACAATCCCAGCCCATCCATGGCCTCAATGGTGTTTAAATTCAAGAAGACACCCCTCAGAAACACTAGGCCCATGCAACACTCACTACCCCTGGGCATAAGGGATGAAAAGTAGGCAAAATAAGTGCAGGCCTCAGACACTGCCTCTCCTCAAAATGGCCCCCTTACACCCCAAGCACATGTTGCCTGTACCAGCCAGCACTCAAGATGGCCACCACCACCACCCACATGGCCAGACCACATCAACAGTACACCCCCAAAAAACAGAAAAACAGCCAGAAATCACCACAATCCAATGCCATCCATGATGTTTACATCAAAGAGAGTGAGACAACACCACAGGCACACTCAGTCCATGCACCACCACCACCCCTGGGCAAGCAAAAGGCCACACCAGCAGCCCCCCAAAAACGACAAAAAACAATAAAATAAGCACAATCCCAGCCCATCCATGGCCTCAATTATGTTTAAATTCAAGAAGACACCCCACAGAAAGACTAGGCCCATGCAACACTCACCACCCCTGGGCAAAGGGCCACACCAGCAGGCCCAAAAAAACGACAAAAAACAATAAAATCTGCACAATCCCAGCCCATCCATGGCCTCAATGGTGTTTGAATTCAACAAAACAGTTGTATCATGCACCCATAACCAACCCTGGTCCTACTGGATACTGTGGCTACCCACAATATAATTTATTTAATTTTCTGAAAAAGTTCCAAAATTGTACTTGCAGCAACTGTAATGCCCCAAACAAACTTACTTGTGAAAGTTGATTTCTAATCCAAAAGTGATCCAAAGACAGTCAAAAAGGCCTCAAATCCAAATATCCAGCAGCACCCACAAAAAGTAATCCTTCCAGCTCCAGATCCAAATGAAAGTGACCAGGAGATGGACAAAGCACTGGGAGGAGCCTGCTGGACAGGAACAGGAAGTTGGAGACTGTGGGGCACTTCCTTCCTCCCCCCCCCCCCCAAAATGGACTCCTTGCAAAAAAAAAGGCCATGCAAATGTCAACCTGAGGAGTGATTCTGATAAAAATCATAATTTTCTGAAGGTTTATCCTGTTTGCTGGTAATTTTCTTGTGCGAAATTGCAAAATCTCTATTTCGCAAGTGCGAGATTGTTCCTTTCCGCCGCAACTACATGTTCGCAATTGCGAACTCTCGCGAGGTGTGCTGTGCAAGGTGGCAAGCCGCGAGTACGTATTCGCGGGCGACAAACTCCCGCGGGAACACGCAGCAAGATCTAAAATGGCGCGTCACTCGCAAAGAAAAACAACTCGGCAAACGCTAAAATGACGGAAAGTGAACGCCGTGCACCACGCCGCGCGCCGCAACCAAGCAAAAAATCCGCCGCGAGCGGATTCACGGATTTTCGACAAATTCGCGAGCGTTCGCGGATTGCGGATTTGCCGAAAATCCGAAAAATCCGCGAGCGGAGCGGATTTTACGCCCATGCTTAACAGCGCCTCAGACGGGAGAATACATGAATGACCCAGCCCTCAGACCTGCGTGTGCAGCAAGGTTCACAGCGCCTCAGACGGGAGAATACATGATTGACCCAGCCCTCAGACTTGCGTGTGCGGCAAGGGTCACAGCGCCTCAGACTGGAGAATACATGAATGACCCAGCCCTCAGACTTGCGTGCGCGGCAAGGGTCACAGTGCCTCAGACTGGATAATACATGAATGACCCAGCCCTCAGACTTGCGTGTGTGCAAGGGTCACAGCGTCTCAGAAGGGAGAATACATGAATGACCCAGCCCTCAGACTTGTGTGTGCGGCAAGGGTCCCAGCGCCTCAGACTGGAGAATACATGAATGACCCAGCCCTCAGACTTGCGTGTGCTGCAAGGGTCCCAGCGCCTCAGACTGGAGAATACATGAATGACCCAGCCCTCAGACTTGCGTGTGCGGCAAGGGTCACAGCGCCTCAGACTGGATAATACATGAATGACCCAAGCCCTCAGACTTGCGTGTGCGGCAAAGGTCACAGTGCCTCAGACGGGAGAATACATGAATGACCCAGCCCTCAGACTTGCGTGTGCGGCAAGGGTCACAGCGCCTCAGAAGGGAGAATACATGAATGACCCAGCCCTCAGACTTGCGTGTGCGGCAAGGGTCACTGCGCCTCAGACTGGAGAATACATGAATGACCCAAGCCCTCAGACTTGCATGTGCGGCAAGGGTCACAGCGCCTAAGACTGGAGAATACATGAATGACCCAAGCCCTCAGACTTGCGTGTGCAGCAATGGTCACAGCGCCTCAGACTGGAGAATACATGAATGACCCAAGCCCTCAGACTTGCGTGTGCGGCAAGGGTCACAGCGCCTCAGACTGGAGAACACATGAATGACCCAAGCCCTCAGACTTGCGTGTGCGGCAAGGGCCCCAGCGCCTCAGACTGGAGAATACATGAATGGCCCAAGCCCTCAGACTTACGTGTGCGGCAAGGGTCACAGCGCCTCAGACTGGAGAATACATGAATGACCCAAGCCCTCAGAATTGCGTGTGCGGCAAGGGTCACAGTGCCTCAGACTGGAGAATGCATGAATGACCCAGCCCTCAGGCTTGTGTGTGCGGCAAGGGTCACAGAGCCTCAGACGAGAGAATACATGAATGACCCAGCCCTCAGACTTGCGTGTGCGGCAAGGTTCACAGCGCCTCAGACGGGAGAATACATGAATGACCCAGCCCTCAGACTTGCGTGTGCGGCAAGGGTCACAGCGCCTCAGACTGGAGAATACATGAATGACCCAAGCCCTCAGACTTGCGTGTGCGGCAAGGGCCCCAGCGCCTCAGACTGGAGAACACATGAATGACCCAGCCCTCAGACTTGCGTGTGCGGCAAGGGGCCCAGCGCCTCAGACTGGAGAATACATGAATGACCCAGACCTCAGACTTGCGTGTGCGGCAAGGGTCCCAGCGCCTCAGACTGGAGAATACAAGAATGACCCAGCCCTCAGACTTGCGTGTGCTGCAAGGGTCCCAGCGCCTCAGACTGGAGAATACATGAATGACCCAGCCCATAGACCTGCTTGTGCGGCAAGGGTCCCAGCGCCTCAGACTGGAGAATACATGAATGACCCAGCCCTCAGACCTGCGTGTGCGGCAAGTGTCCCAGCGCCTCAGACTGGAGAATACATGAATGACCCAGCCCTCAGACTTGCGTGTGCGGCAAGGGTCCCAGCGCCTCAGACTGGAGAATACATGAATGACCCAGGCCTCAGACTTGCGTGTGCGGCAAGGGTCACAGCGCCTCAGACGGGAGAATACATGAATGACCCAGCAATCAGACTTGCGTGTGCGGCAAGGGTCACAGCGCCTCAGACTGGAGAATACATGAATGACCCAGCCCTCAGACTTGCGTGTGCTGCAAGGGTCACAGCGCCTCAGACGGGAGAATACATGAATGACGCAGCCCTCAGACTTGCGTGTGTGGCAAGGGTCACAGTGCCTCAGACTGGAGAATACATGAATGACCCAGCCCTCAGACTTGCGTGTGCGGCAAATGTCACAGTGCCTCAGACGGGAGAATACATGAATGACCCAGCCCTCAGACTTGCGTGTGCGGCAAGGTTCACAGCGCCTCAGATGGGAGAATACATGAATGACCCAGGCCTCAGACTTGCGTGTGCGGCAAGGGTCACAGCGCCTCAGACTGGATAATACATGAATGACCCAAGCCCTCAGACTTGTGTGCGTGGCAAGGGTCACAGTGCCTCAGACTGGATAATACATGAATGACCCAGCCCTCAGACTTGCGTGTGCGGCAAGGGTCACAGCGCCTCAGAAGGGAGAATACATGAATGACCCAGCCCTCAGACTTGCGTGTGCGGCAAGGGTCCCAGCGCCTCAGACTGGAGAATGCAGGAATGACCCAGCCCTCAGACTTGCGTGTGCTGCAAGGGTCCCAGCGCCTCAGACTGGAGAATACATGAATGACCCAGCCCTCAGACTTGCGTGTGCGGCAAGGGTCACAGCCCCTCAGACTGGAGAATACATGAATGACCCAAGCCCTCAGACTTACGTGTGCGGCAAGGGTCACAGCGCCTCGGACTGGAGAATACATGAATGACCCAAGCCCTCAGACTTGCATGTGCGGCAATGGTCACAGCGCCTCAGACTGGAGAATACAAGAAAGACCCAAGCCCTCAGACTTGCGTGTGCGGCAAGGTCACAGCGCCTCAGACTGGAGAACAAATTAATGACCCAAGCCCTCAGACTTGCGTGTTCAGCAAGAGTCACAGCACCTCAGACTGGAGAACACATGAATGACCCAAGCCCTCAGACTTGCGTGTGCGGCAAGGGCCCCAGTGCCTCAGACTGGGGAACCCTTGAATGACACAAGCACTCAGACTTGGGTGTGCGGCAAGGGCCCCAGCGTCTCAGACTTTAGAACACATGAATGACCCAGCCCTCAGACTTGCGTATGCGGAAAGGGCCCCAGCGCCTCAGACTGGAGAACACATGAATGACCCAGCCCTCAGACTTGCGTGTGCGGCAAGGGTCCCAGTGCCTCAGACTGGAGAATACATGAATGACCCAGCCCTCAGACTTGCGTGTGCGGCAAGGGTCCCAGCGCCTCAGACTGGAGAATACATGAATGACACAGCCCTCAGACTTGCGTGTGCGGCAAGGGTCCCAGCGCCTCAGACTGGAGAATACATGAATGACCCAGCCCTCAGACTTGCGTGTGCGGCAAGGGTCACAGCGCCTCAGACTGGATAATACATGAATGAGTCAAGCCCTCAGACTTGCATGTGCGGCAAGGGTCACAGTGCCTCAGAAGGGAGAATACATGAATGACCCAGCCCTCAGACTTGCGTGTGCGGCAAGGTTCACAGCGCCTCAGAAGGGAGAATACATGTAAGACCCAGCCCTCAGACTTGCGTGTGCGGCAAGGGTCACAGTGCCTCAGACTGGAGAATACATGAATGACCCAGCCCTCAGACTTGCGTGTGCAGCAAGGGCCACAGCGCCTCAGACGGGAGAATACATGAATGACCCAGCCCTCAGACTTGCGTGTGCGGCAAGGGTCACAGCCCCTCAGACCGGAGAATGCATGAATGACCCAAGCTCTCAGACTTGCGTGTGCGGCAAGGGTTACAGCGCCTCAGACTGGAGAATACATGAATGACCCAAGCCCTCAGACTTGCGTGTGCGGCAAGGGTCACAGCGCCTCGGACTGGAGAATACATGAATGACTCAAGCCCTCAGACTTGCGTGTGCGGCAATGGTCACAGCGCCTCAGACTGGAGAATACAAGAAAGACCCAAGCCCTCAGACTTGCGTGTGCGGCAAGGTCACAGCGCCTCAGACTGGAGAACAAATGAATGACCCAAGCCCTCAGACTTGCGTGTTCAGTAAGAGTCACAGCGCCTCAGACTGGAGAACACATGAATGACCCAAGCCCTCAGACTTGCGTGTGCGGCAAGGGCCCCAGCGCCTCAGACTGGAGAACCCTTGAATGACACAAGCACTCAGACTTGGGTGTGCGGCAAGGGCCCCAGCGCCTCAGACTGGAGAACACATGAATGACCCAGCCCTCAGACTTGCGTATGCGGAAAGGGTCCCAGCGCCTCAGACTGGAGAATACATGAATGACCCAGCCCTCAGACTTGCGTGTACGGCAAGGGTCCCAGCGCCTCAGACTGGAGAATACATGAACGACCCAGCCCTCAGACTTGCGTGTGCGGCAAGGGTCCCAGCGCCTCAGACTGGAGAATACATGAATGACCCAGCCCTCAGACTTGCGTGTGCGGCAAGGGTCCCAGCGCCTCAGACTGGAGAATACATGAATGACCCAGCCCTCAGACTTGCGTGTGCGGCAAGGGTCCCAGCGCCTCAGACTGGAGAATACATGAATGACACAGCCCTCAGACTTGCGTGTGCGGCAAGGGTCACAGCGCCTCAGACTGGAGAAGACATGAATGACCCAGCCCTCAGACTTGCATGTGCGGCAAGGGTCACAGTACCTCAGACGGGAGAATACATGAATGACCCAGCTCTCAGACTTGCGCGTGCGGCAAGGGTCACAGCGCCTCAGAAGGGAGAATACATGAATGACCCAGCCCTCAGACTTGCGTGTGCGGCAAGGATCACAGCGCCTCAGACGGGAGAATACATGAATGACCCAGCCCTCAGACTTGCGTGTGCGGCAAGGGTCACAGCGCCTCAGACTGGAGAATACATGAATGACCCGGACCCCAGACTTGCGTGTGCGGCAAGTGTCGCAGCGCCTCATACGGGAGAATACATGAATGACCCAGCCCTCAGACTTGCGTGTGCGGCAAGGGTCACAGCGCCTCAGACTGGAGAATACATGAATGACCCAGCCCTCAGACTTGCGTGTGCGGCAAGGGTCACAGCGCCTCAGACTGGAGAATACATGAATGACCCAAGCCCTCAGACTTGCGTGTGCAGCAAGGGCCCCAGTGCCTCAGATTGGAGAATACATGAATGACCCAGCCCTCAGACTTGGTGTGTGGCAAGGGTCCCAGCGCCTCAGACTGGAGAATAAATGAATGACCCAGACCTCAGACTTGCGTGTGCTGCAAGGGTCCCAGCGCCTGAGACTGGAGAATACATGAATGACCCAGCCCTCAGACTTGCGTGTGCGGCAAGGGTCCCAGCGCCTCAGACTGGAGAATACATGAATGACCTAGCCCTCAGACCTGCGTGTGCGGCAAGGGTCCCAGCGCCTCAGACTGGAGAATACATGAATGACCCAGCCCTCAGACTTGCGTGTGCGGCAAGGGTCCAGCGCCTCAGACTGGAGAAACATGAATGACCCAGCCCTCAGACTTGCGTGTGCGGCAAGGGTCCCAGCGCCTCAGACTGGAGAATACATGAATGACCCAGCCCTCAGACTTGCGTGTGCGGCAAGTGTCACAGCGCGTCAGACGGGAGAATACATGAATGACCCAGCCCTCAGACTTGCGTGTGCGGCAAGGTTCACAGCGCCTCAGACGGGAGAATACATGAATGACCCAGCCCTCAGACTTGCATGTGCGGCAAGGGTCACAGCGCCTCAGACTGGATAATACTTGAATGACCCAAGCCCTCAGACTTGCGTGCGCGGCAAGGGTCACAGTGCCTCAGACTGGATAATACATGAATGACCCAAGCCCTCAGACTTGCGTTTGCGGCAAGGGTCACAGCGCCTCAGATTGGATAATACAAGAATGACCCAGGCCCCAGACTTGCGTGTGCGGCAAGGTTCACAGCGCCTCAGACGGGAGAATACATGAATGACCCAGCCCTCAGACTTGCATGTGCGGCAAGGGTCACAGCGCCTCAGACTGGATAATACTTGAATGACCCAAGCCCTCAGACTTGCGTGCGCGGCAAGGGTCACAGTGCCTCAGACTGGATAATACATGAATGACCCAAGCCCTCAGACTTGCGTTTGCGGCAAGGGTCACAGCGCCTCAGATTGGATAATACAAGAATGACCCAGGCCCCAGACTTGCGTGTGCGGCAAGGGTCCCAGCGCCTCAGACTGGAGAATACATGAATGACCCAGCCCTCAGACTTGCGTGTGCGGCAAGTGTCACAGCGCGTCAGACGGGAGAATACATGAATGACCCAGCCCTCAGACTTGCGTGTGCGGCAAGGGTCACAGAGCCTCAGACTGGAGAATACATGAATGAGCCAGCCCTCAGACTTGCGTGTGCGGCAAGGGTCACAGCGCCTCAGACTGGAGAATACATGAATGATCCAAGCCCTCAGACTTGCGTGTGCAGCAAGGGCCCCAGTGCCTCAGACTGGAGAAACATGAATGACCCAGCCCTCAGACTTGCGTGTGCGGCAAGGGTCCCAGCGCCTCAGACTGGAGAATACATGAATGACCCAGCCCTCAGACTTGCGTGTGCAGCAAGGGTCACAGCGCCTCAGACGGGAGAATACATAAATGACCCAGCCCTCAGACTTGCGTGTGCGGCAAGGGTCACAGCGCCTCAGACTGGAGAATACATGAATGACCCAGCCCTCAGACTTGCGTGTGCGGCAAGGGTCACAGCGCCTCAGACGTGAGAATAAATGAATGACGCAGCCCTCAGACTTGCGTTTGCGGCAAGGGTCACAGCACCTCAGACTGGAGAATACATGAATGACCCAGTCCTCAGACTTGCGTGTGCGGCAAGTGTCACAGCGCCTCAGACGGGAGAATACATGAATGACCCAGCCCTCAGACTTGCGTGTGCGGCAAGGTTCACAGCGCCTCAGACGGGAGAATACATGAATGACCCAGCCCTCAGACTTGCGTGTGCGGCAAGGGTCACAGCGCCTCAGACTGGATAATACTTGAATGACCCAAGCCCTCAGACTTGCGTGCGCGGCAAGGGTCACAGTGCCTCAGACTGGATAATACATGAATGACCCAAGCCCTCAGACTTGAGTTTGCGGCAAGGGTCACAGCGCCTCAGACTGGATAATACAAGAATGACCCAGCCCTCAGACTTGTGTGTGCGGCAAGGGTCACAGCGCCTCAGATTGGATAATACATGAATGACCCAGCCCTCAGACTTGCGTGTGCGGCAAGGGTCACAGTGCCTCAGACTGGAGAATATATGAATGACCCAGCCCTCAGACTTGCGTGTGCGGCTAGGGTCACAGCGCCTCAGACTGGATAATACATGAATGACCCAAGCCCTCAGACTTGCATGTGCGGCAAGGGTCACAGTGCCTCAGACGGGAGAATACATGAATGACCCAGCCCTCAGACTTGCGTGTGCGGCAAGGGTCATAGCGCCTCAGAAGGGAGAATACATGAATGACCCAGCCCTCAGACTTGCGTGTGCAGCAAGGTGCATAGGAGATGGACCTAACATTTTCCTCCAAGTTAAAGGAGAGGAGTTGGCCTAACGGCTAGGGTGGTCGACCTCGAACCTAGGGAAATGGGTTTGAGTCTCGGCAATGACGCTGAACGTCTTGTAATTCTGGGTAAATCACTTAATCTCCCCGTGCCTAACAAAAATGAATGTGTCCTAATGTAACGCAACTGGTGCTATGTAATTCGCTCTGATACCCTATTCGGGTCAACTTCGCACTATATAAAACTCTATTTAAAAAAAAACACTGGCTCAGATATTGGTACCATCTGTGCTTGTCTTCAGGGGCTTTATTATAATTATTATTTTGAATTTGTATATCAGCCCACAGCTATCCAAGAGGGTTTCCCCGCGCTGTACAAGAACAGCAGAGAAGTAGAGCAGTCTATTGGCTGAAAAGTCATGTTTTCAAGGACCTGCGAAATGAAAGAAGATTAGGTTGCAGACGGAGGGGCAATGGCAGGGTGTTCCATAGGGTGGGCCCAAGTAGGCAAAAGAGCGCCCACCCATGCGAGAAAGTTTTATTTTTGGGATTCGACATTTTTCTTGGGTGGAGGATCAAAGACTATGGGAGGGAACATAAGGGCAAACTAAAAGTTGCAAATAGCTGAGCGACTGTGAGTGCTTAATGCGTAACATGTAGGTTAGGGCTTTGAATTTGACCCTCTTTTCCACAGGCAGCCAGTGGAGGTCAACCAGCAGTCCGGCTGTGGGAGTATATTTGGGAGAGCGGCAGAGTAGTCTAGCTGCGGAGTTTTGAACTCGCTGTAGTTTTCGTATTACCTATTTGTTAATTCCCAGGTAGAGTATGTTCCCATAGTCCAGCCTAGAGGTGACAAGGGCCTGGACTACGGTACGCAGGGCGTGAGATGGGAGCATCCACACAATCCTATTCAACCATTTCAAGATGGTTAAACATGTGGCAGCAACTTTGGTGGCTTGCTGTCGCATGGAGAGAGAGTCATCCACAATGAAGCCCAGGTTACGTACATGGGTGGACGGCTGAGGGAGTGGACCCATCTCAGGTGGCCAATGTTGGGGGCCCCAGAGGTCTCCATCTTTACCCAGGAGCAGGCCCTTGAGCTTTAAAAAATTGGCATTCATCCAGGTCACAACTTTACAGAGGCCAGATCTAAGAGCAGAGGGCTGGGTGGTGTTACCTGCTGAAAGAGAGAAGAGAACCTGGGTATCGTCGACGTAGGAAAAAAGCGACAGACCGGACTCCTCTACCATAGCCACCAGTGGTTTAACATAAATGTTAAAAAGTAGAGGGCTGAGAATCGAACCCTGGGGGACTCTGTGAGGAGAGGGACGAGGCTTTGATTTTGATATGGTGGAAAAGACCTGGAATCTGCGGCCAGTGAGAAAAGAGCTAAGCCAGTTTAAGGCTGCCCCGGTGATACCCGACGATTGAAGGGCCTTAATGAGTACGGTATGAGAAACCGTATCAAAGGCCGCACTAAGGTCAAGTAGTATCAAGGCCCTGGTTTCTCCTACGTCAATATTATGACGCAGCATTTCTGTCACTCCAAGGAGAGTGGACTCTATAGAATAGCCAGACCGGAAACCGACTGGGAAGGGTGTAGGAGCCCATTTGTTTCAATGAACTTAGATAAATGTCCTTTGATATGTCTCTCCAGGATCTTAGAGAGAGAAGGCAGAAGTGAAATAGGACGGAAATTGGAAGGAAGAGAGGGGTCTGCATTAGCCTTTTTTAATAATGGGACGGCCATAGCATGTTTCCAGTCGGGGGAAACAGTTGAGTTCGTAAGAGATGAGTTGAGCAACTGAGAAATATGGTCAAGAGAAGGTGATTCAATTTATCGCAAAACTGTAATAGGCAATAGGTCACAAGGAGAGCCAGATTTGATTTTGCTGAGATGTTAAATGAAAGATTTCATGTCCAGAAGTGGCCAGGAGTCAAGATTAATCGTTGTCTGTGTTGAAACAGAGCGATTAACAGGCGCAAAGGAAGAGCAGATAGCGGACTCCGCAAAGAAAGGGACAGGGGGGGTGGCAGTGCTAGCCAGGCCCGAATATATAGTGTCTACTTTTTAAGAAAGAATTGAGCAAGCTCTTCGCATTGTGTGGTATTGAGAATAGGAGGTGGTGGCATGGTGGTAGCGCCCGATAGATCCTTGACAAGGTTGAATATGGTTTTAGCACAATTATTCACCTGCGTAATAGACAAGGAGACATAGTTAGCGCGTGCAGCCCTGCAGTGGGAATGGTAAGAACGCTTAATGGTAAGATAAGCAAATGTAGCTTCAGATGAATACGTTTTTCGCCATCAACGTTCAGAATTTTTACATTTAGTTTTCTCCCTTTTTAGTTCATCATTGAACCAGGGGGCGGGGGGACTGTCATTATTTAGCTTCTTGGTCGAAGGTGGGAGGCAGATATCAAGGGTAGTCTATATCCAGTTGCGGAACGCTAACAAATCCAAAGTAAGATTATACAGGGCTTAAAGTCTATAAAGCTTACAGCAATAAATTAAAGTTAGTCATGTCCAGGTTTTTCCAATTCCTAAAGGGTATAGCCATGGGGCTGCTATTTGTGGGTGCAAGGTGGGGGGCAACTACATTAAAGCCCACTAAAAAGTGATCAGTCCAACTAAGTGGAATGGCCGCTGGGTAATGTAAAGAAGGCAAATTGGAGAGAACAGGGTCAAGGAGATGGCCAGTTTTGTGTGTAGGCCCCCAGTGTTGAAGTAAAATGTTCAAAGCTACTAGATCGGAAACCAAGGTATTACCAGTAGTGCAATTGGGATCCTCTAGATGGAGGTGGCGATCACCAATGATTGTGAAATTAGCTGAGTGTAACAGAAGCGGGGCGAAAAAGTCAGGGAAATTAGAAGCCCATGAACCAGCAGGGCTTGGAGGGTGATACACTAGGAGCCCCGCAGGGTGAACTGGGGTGTCAGAGTCAATTTAAAAGTTGCAGCTTCACAATCAGGAATTGATAGTTCATCAAATTTGCAGCACAGATTTAAAAAAAAAATAATAGCAATTCCTCCGCCCACCCTGTCTCCTCTATCTTTTCTTACAATCACATAGTTCAGGGGCAGGGCTCTGGCCACATCAGGTCCCGAATAACTGTTAAGCCATGTCTCCGTTAAGAAGATGGCATCGGGTTGGAGATCCACCAAGAGATCAAAGATGTCTGCCTGAGGTTTAGGGAGGGATCGACAATTAATGCTAAAAAAAAGAAAAATATTTGGTGGAGCTGGCTTAAATTTCTTGGCTAATTGGGTAGGCATGTAGGCAGAAGGGCTGGGTGTAGCGGTGTAACTGAAGTCAGTGGGGGGGAGTTTAAGAAGAAAGTTACAGCCTGGACAGACTGAGGTGTAGGTGTTAGCATCCCAACAGACGCACATTGGGGGTAAGTGCGAAGGTTGCATAGCTGAGTGGAGGAAAACTTGATTTTGGTGTTGTTTTGAGGGTTACCAGGGGAAGGGATTTGGGCCCCAGGTCCCGGCCATGTGCAGACGGGGGCAGACGGGCTTGCCTTTGGCGTGCCACCGGCGCGCCCGCTGCATGCGTCCGCTACACGCTAGTTCCATGGGCTGTTTTTAAAGAGCCCGCCAGGGCAGGGGACGCAAGCACTAGAGCCTCCCTTGCCTAAGATGACGGCAGCAAATGGCACAACCCGGAAGTGGATAAAAAATGAGCGCACAAAGTTCCCCTTGGCCTCCCTCCACTCAAATAGTCCGCTCTTGACTGCGGTGGACCGGGGGGGAGGGAGGGCGCCAGAGGAAAAAGTGCACGATGCCACACCAGTACGAGGAAGCAAAAATGAAAGTCCCACAAGTACACACAGGTAAGATATAAAAATGTCAAAGGCAATATTTCCCACAGTATTTTAAAAGGTAACAAATCATGGAGGCATTAAAAATTAAAAGAGGGGAGGAGCCGCGCCTGCGACCAAGATGGCCGCTTGAGCATCGGCTCCGCCGACCGCCACATCCTGACTGCCACTTTGGCATATTATCCTGTACCCCGTCCCCGCTATCTGGTGGGGGACTGTCACCTGAGTCACTAGGTGAAATTTGAGATCGATCGACTGCTTCGGCGACCGATTATCGTCGTCGGAAGTATTGGGGCCCTCGAAGCCGGAGGCCGGGACCCCGAGTTTGCCACAGCCCGGGGCACAGTGCGACAACATCGGGCACCGAGACCGGAAGTGGCCGGTCGGACCATCATCTGTTGTACCCGGGTGGAGATTGAGGTGCCCTCACTCTCTCCGAGACTCGCTGCAGCCTACTCTTGCAAAATACCTTTCCGCTCGATTGAGGAGTGGTGGGTTTCACCTTCTTTTGCGATCGAGATGACGACCCGCGACCCTGACAAGCCAAAGACCCAGAGATCGGCCCGTCCGGTCCAATCGAACCGGATCGATAAATATGCTGTCTCTAAGGACACCTCACTGGAGGCGAAGAGCTCTCCGATCCGGGGCCCAGAGAAGGGTGCGACTGGTGAAGGAGATGATGGCGGTCATCAAGGGAATTCAGTCCTCTTTGGGATCAATTGATCAAAAATTGGACACCGTCACCATTGAGGTGGGACTTGTCAGGGCCGATTTAACCAAGACTTCTGAGAAAGTGAAAGACTTGGAGATCAAAACGGGGAGTCTTATTGAAGATGTGTCGGAACTGCAGAGAGCGGTGTCGGACCTCAAATCGGCCCGCACCCAATTCGACCGTAAGCTTGATGAGTACGAGGGACGGGCAAGAAGAAACAATGTTCGCATTCTTGGGGTCCCGGAGCGTGCGGAGGGGGCCTCCCCAGACCTTTTTGTTGAAGATCTCATCCTGCACCACCTGAAACCGAAGGGACTGAGTAATTTTTTCACAGTGGAGAGGGCTCATCGAGTGCCCGGTGGTCGCCCCAAAACTGGGGCACTTCCTCGCCCCATCATTGCCCGTGTCCTGAATTTTAGGGACAGGGACGCCATCTTGCAGTCGGCGAGATCATCGGGCCCGCTGGCCTACGAAAATGCGTCACTGTTGTTCTTTCCTGACTTTACCCGGTTGGTGCAGAGACAACGGCAAGGATTCGTGCCCGTAAAGAGGAGACTTCGGGATCGGGAAATGAAATACTCTATGTTGTACCCGGCCCGCCTACGGATTGAACACGCTGGCAAACCTTGGTTTTTTGATTCACCAGAATTGGCGGAGAACTGGCTTGATCATCTTGTGGACCCTGGTCCCGAGGGCGACTCTAATGTCGGTGACGAGGACTGACGCCCTGTCAGATAATGTTTGATATTGACTATATGCTTTAACCTCCTTCACATTGCGGGGTTCTTTGGGGTATACTTTCCCCCCTTTGTACCTGTTTCTTGCCTTGTTATTCTTATTTATGTAATATTGGGGGGACTCGGGCGGTCTGGGGTGGTGGGGGTTGGCGACCTGTTGTAAGGTCCTCCTCCTTTTCTACGTTTAGAACTTAGTTTGTGGGGGCGACAGGCACACTGCGAGTTGGGGATGTGTACATGTTACATGCAGGGGTGCAGGGTGGGGGGAGTTTCTGTTTTGGGTTGAGGGGGATGGGTTGTAGTTGTTTCTGTAGTTAGTGACCGGAGTATGCACAGGAATCCTTTGAAGTGTACTCGATTATCCTATACCAATGACCACTTTTAGACAGGGCCTGGGATTCTCGGTCCTTAGTTGGAATGTCAATGGCCTAGGTGATAGAATTAAGCGCACTGCTGTTAACCAATTTATCAGACGGAGGTCTCCAGATGTTGTACTGCTACAAGAGACCCATTGGTTGGGGAAACGTTGTATGGCTTTGCACAGGGGTGGTTACAAGCTGGTGGCACATGCTGGTTTTACTTCGGGATCCAGGGGAGTGGGTATTCTGCTCAAGAACTCGTTCCCGTTTACCATTCATTCCACCTGGTCTGATAATCATGGACGATATGTGGCCATCTCTGGTGCTTGGGAGGGTAGAACTGTGTCGCTTGTGTCCGTGTATGTTCCCCCCTCGCTGCAGACTGATACCTTCTGTGACCTGGGTCGGGTGTTCCTGACTCTGCCCATGGGACTTATGGTGATTGGGGGTGATTTTAACACAGTTGTAGATGGGGCATTGGATACGCTCCCTGCCCGTGCCTTGCTGCCCTCTCACAAGTGGTTGCCTGATTTCCTTTTGTCTACTGGCTTGATCGATAGCTGGCGCGCAAGGCACCCGGGAGGGACGGAGTATACGCATGCATCCGCGGCACACCATTCCCTCTCTAGAATTGACTACGTCCTTCTGCCGGCGGCCCATGCGGCAGCGATTAGCGAAGTGGCACACTTAGTGCGGGGGATCTCCGATCACTCGCCATTGTGGCTACGTGTGTGTGTGGGTCGTGGTGATGTAGGTAGGATTGCCCCAATCCCCGCTTGGAGATTGCGCGATCCTGTGGTGAAACGAGAATTGGGACGGGTGACTGAGAACTATTTCAGTGAAAATCAGGGTTCGGTCGCCTCTAGATGTTCTCTTTGGGAGGCCTACAAAACAGTCGTCGGGGGGAGGTCCTATCACTTGTTGCCGAGCAAAAACGGAAGAGAAGGGTTGAGATAGACAGGGTGGAGGCGGAGCTATTGACCCTCGAGACCGCTGCTTCCTCCGGGGGCGACCCGTGGGCGAATCATCGCCTCGGGCTGCTCCGGGACGAGTACAAGTCTCTGACTCGCGATACCGCTAGGGGACAGTTAGATACCACGCAGGACAGAATTTATGAACATGGTGACAAGGCTGGCAAGCTAATTGCATGGTTGGAGAAGGGTGACTGGGGCTCTAGGCTGGTCCCGGAGCTGCAATCCGCGGGCTCTGGGGTCACGTCAGACCCCCAGTTGATAGCGGAAGAGTTTGCTCGTCACTATTCTGAGGTTTATGCCTCCGCCGGAGTGTTCACCGAGGCATACAACTCGGATATGTTACGAGATCTTGTACTGCCGGTCTTGTCGGATGACGATAAGAGCTACCTGGACTCTGCCCTCACCAACGACGAAGTGGCAATGGCAATTAGGGGAGTGCATTCTGGAAAGGCCTCTGGCCCAAATGGCCTTCCGATCGAATTGTTTAAGCCTAACGCTGATCGCTTGGCCCCTTATATGAGGGGCATGTTTGCTGAAAGTTTGGAGTGTGGTCAATTGCCTTACGACCAGCGAGTGGCTAATATCGTTGGTATTTATAAGGAGGGCAAGCCGCGGCTTGAGTGCTCCTCTTATCGCCCGATCTCGCTATTGAACGCGGAGCCCAAGATTCTGGCTAAATTACTCGCTACACGGCTTGTAAAGGTTATTTCTACCCTGGTACACCCGGATCAGTCTGGTTTTATGCCCCGGGGGAACACTGCTCTGAATCTTAGGCGCCTTCATGGTGTCCTGGCGAATGCTTCCTATATCTATGAGCCCGCCATTTTACTGTCGCTGGATGCCACCATGGCGTTCGACCGGGTGGAATGGCCCTATCTCTTTGCCGTACTAACTAAACTGGGCTTCGGCCCCGGCTTCATTGGCTGGGTCCGACTCTTATACTCTGCTACGTTGTCTCGGGTCGTTGTAAACAATCACAAGTCGAGCGACTTTTCTCTTGGGCGTGGCACTCGCCAGGACTGCCCCCTTTCACCATTACTGTTTGCTCTTGCCCTGGAACCCCTGGCGGCCTGGGTGCGCTGGGACCGTTCCATCAAGGGGTTGCACTGGACTCTGGAGTGGGAAGACAAGATTTCGCTGTATGCGGATAATATTCTCTTGTATCTTTCCTGCCCCCGGTCCTCTTTGATCGTGGTTATGGACATACTAGCCGTTTTCAGCAGGCATTCGGGTTTCTTGATAAACTGGTCTAAATCGGTGTTGTTTGTATTGAGCGGAGAACCCCCCAGGGTTCCCAATAATTGTCCTGTGAGGGTGGAGTCGATAAGTTTCCGTTATCTCGGGATTCATATATCTCTGGATCCCACGGTGCGCCACAGGTTGAATCTACTGCCTCCTTTGGCCAGACTGCGTGCGGACACGGTGCGGTGGAAGGCATTGCCTCTCACAATGCTGGGTCGCGCCACCCTCTTTAAGATGATGGCCCTTCCACGCTTCTTATATGCTCTCCATAACTCCTTTGACTCGATTCCCCCGTCGTATTTCCGTGAGATAGAGTCTCTTCAGCGCGGTTTGCTGTGGGAGGGACGCCCACGTATCGCCCTCTCCAAACTGATGTTGCCCTGGTATGATGGTGGGATCGGGCTGCCGAACATCCGTAAATACTTTTGGGCTTCACAGTTGGCCCCTATCAATCAGGCGATATACGGCTCTCCTAATGACCCTGGATATGAGATGGCCCGTAGCCAGCTGCCAGGGGGCGATTTCACCCGTGTCCTATATGCTCCCCGTGGGCGGTTTCCTCTGACGGGGCCCACTCTGCGCTCCGCGACGGTGTGGCATGAGGCCAACACCGCCCTTCATTGGGCCAGATGCTTGACTTTGTCTACGCCGCTTTGGAGCTCTGAGAGATTGGGGATGCTTTGGAAGTCAAAGGGTTTTGACCGTTGGGATCTCATCGGCATTTCGCGGATTCGCGACATTTGGGGCAAAGGTAGGATCTTGACCTTCGAGGGGCTGCAGGCCAAATACCAATTGCATGACTCTGAGCGGTTCCGTTATCTACAGATTAGACATGCCTTGCAAGCGGTGGTACCTCGTGGTGAGGAGTTACCAGAATACTCCCCCCTGGAGGATCGTTTATTGGATGGCCTTTTACCTACTAAATCGATTTCCCTCACGTATCGTAAGCTGGTCAACCACTCGGAGGACCCACTGGTGCACTTACGCAGTCGGTGGGTCGCCGATGGTCTAGTGCTGGATGATGAGGACTGGAGGGAAGCGGTGGCGTCCCCTAGAGAGATAGCGGTACCAATGAGGTTGAGATTGATTCAGCTTCGGACCCTTCACCGTTCCTATGTGATGGGCCTGATCTTGCAGAGAATGGGGCTGGCGGATTCACCTGACTGCCGACGAGGCTGTGGGTTGCCGGGGTCATTCATGCATATTATTTGGGATTGTCGTGAGGTCCGCCAGTTTTGGGATGGTATCCATGAAAAGATGAGTGAAGTGTGGGAGTTGCGGGTTGCTCCTGAGGCAAGGCGATGTTTGTTAAATGTGTGGGAACCCACGGACCTGCCGATACATGGGAGGGTGTGGGTGACCCTGGCGTGTGCAATTGCTAAACGTAACATCGCGCAGCTTTGGGGGGCGGCCCCGGCTCCCAGAGTCAGCAAGTGGATGGAAGACCTTGACTGGTGCATGTTTCGTGAGAAGTCTGTCTATGTGTCCAGGGGACGACCCCGTAAATGGGTCAAGATATGGAGTGCCTGGAATTCTTATCGTGGGGACATCTGTGAACCACCTACCCTAGAGCTGACACCTGAGGATTCTGAGACATCTTAGGTTTGTTTTCATAAATTATTCGCAATGTATCGTGCTTATTTGTGAGTCATCGATGTACTTGATAATGTGATTTCTGCATTTCGGTCACTGTTTAACTTTGTTTTGTTTCAATAAAAAGAATTTAAAAAAAAAAAAAAAAAAGAATGCAGAGTGCAAAATGGTAGTCAGCAACAGAAGCAACTCGCAATTCTAACTGTTCAAGTTATACCATGCTGTATGCATACGCCAATGGGCCTGAGGGGTTTGCAACCGTCAAAGTTTATGGTCGAGTTCTAGAAGATCATGATCACAGGTTCTGTTTGGGAGGATCAAGGCGTAAACGTTTACAATGGACGCAGGAGGTGAAAGTATAGTCCACGTCCCTCAGGTGCGTCAACCACCATGGATCCATCAAGGCATGATCATCAATAATGTCAGAGAGGATGAACCGGTCTCGAGGCTGACTGGTCGTATGGTTTCTGGACTTGTCAAGGTGCCATATTCCAGCACCCCCCCGCCCCCTCATGAATACCCCGGCTGTCCCGAAGGAGAGCAGGAGTTTGATCAGCCGCCGGGGCATAGATAAAGCTCACACACAAAGACTCATTGAGTATCTGAACCTTGGCAAAAATATATCTGCCCAGGGGGTCCCGCCATGTCTGCAGTGTGCAAACCTCCAGGGATTTGTGAAACAAGATGTCCAACCCACTCTCCCCATGTTCCAAAGGAGTAGATGGGTGTGTAAGGGTAGTCTGGATCCTGCTGGCATGTAGTACCGCACTCATCCAATCCCTTCTGAGTTCATCATGTTCAGTAGGTGACGGGTGTGTTTCCTGGAGCAATGCTTCATCAAGGAGGTGTATCTTCTGAAATGAGAGCATTTTCTGCCTCTTGATAAAATGGGTCAGGCTTGTTGACATTAAGGGGCATTTTTACAAGCAAGTGGTGGAGCACTGTGTTGGCCTCCTTGGCTTAACGCCGCGCTCTCCACTTCCGAAATACAGGGCTGTACTGTATTTACAAGAATACGGTGCAGCGATGGATTTCTCCCTGTGCTGATGCTACATTTAGCTGCCTAGTGTCAACACAGGCAGCCTTGTACTATAGTGCAAGGATTCTTGCGTTGAGGGGAACAGGCCTGACAAGAACCACGCATCAGTTGTTAGACTAACGCATTTCAATGTGGTGGTCTGCATCACTGTAATCAAATGCAGTTACACATTTTTAAAGCTTTCTGAGCTGTAAAATTCTGGAGCGCTGCTATAATAATTAGAAGTCAAACTGAGCAAAGCTGATCTCGTACATTTAAGGGTGCTGGTTTAGCTACGTTCAGGCACAGTACTCCGATCCATCACATGAGACATCCTGTGATTCTGGGCAAATCATTCAATATCGCCGTGCCTAACAAAAATGAATGTGTCGATCTGTAATGCAACTGGTGCTCATATAAAGCACTATGATCCCCGATACCTCTGGGTCGAGTACGAGCTTAATGAAACTCCGAAATAAATGCATGGGACATTCCTATGCCAACTCTAATGCTAACCCTATGAAGCACCCTACAACTTTAGGGCTATTCACTCCATGAACAACCTGCTAGACAAAATGGCCCCATTGCAACTGAAAAGAACATCCGCAAAAGACTCAAACCATGGTATGAAGGGAGACTGAATGTTGACAGACGCTCACTTAGAGTAATTTAACGACGCTGGAGAGCTACACCCTCAGCCGACCTTCTCAAACTTCTAAGAACTTCCAGAAACGCTTATTTTAGAAATATCAGAAAATCCAAAACCGATTTCTTCAGGTCTCAACTAGACCTAGCCAAGAACCGCCCCAAAAAGCTATTTGATCTTATCAAATCCCAAACTAAGAGCCTACCTAATGTCCTCAACGCCAGACCACTCTCTCGACCCAACTGTGATGAATTTGCTTCCTTCTTTGCTTCTTCGCTTCAGTGGAGAAGCGTGGCTCAGTAGTTAGAGGCGGCAGACCCGGAAGCTGAGATCGACCGTGGACCAGGGTTCGATTCCTCGCCTCGGCGGGTCTCCGGCTCAAAATTCCACGGACTCGACAATTCTCGCTCTGGTGCCTACTCAACTCACGGGGTCACACTCTGCGACTCTGGACAATAGCTTGCTTAATCTCCACTACGGCCCCTCGCGGCGGGATGCCTGGCTTTCACCTTGTGGACACCCTGCCGGGGTTTCTCACAGGGGAATACCAGGACGGGTTCCCTAAGCAAGCGCCGGGACGCTTACGGCAGCTGTGCGCTTTACAAGTCCAGCACATTTACATTTACATTTAAGACAGAATCCATTAAATCAGATCTACTCAAGGACCTAATATCCACCTCAGACTTGAAAAAGAACCCATCACTGCCCCTGGCTGGTTCTCTTGCGAATAACCTCCCATTATTTAAACAAAAAAACAATGCAAATTGGTCCCACTTTGACACTTACTGTGAAGACACCATATTAAAGACGCTAAACGCGCTGAAACCCTCCCTCCAATCACTTCACTGACCCGCTCCCAGAGAACTACCTAAAAAACTTAATTCCTCTCTTACTACCCCTCTGGACCAAGATCATTAACACATCCCTCCTTCAAGGATCCATTCCAGACATCCTGAAAACTGGGCAGGCCTCGCCTTTCCTTAAGAAAACTACAGCGGACCCCCGGACCCTAATAAATATTGTCCGATCTCTAATATCCCTATGTTAGCCAAACTCCTGGAAAAATGCATTAATATACATCTGAACAATCACATTGATCGATCCAACTTGTTGAACCAATTTAAATCAGGCTTCAGAGCAGATCAAAGCACCGAATCGGCCATGACACATATGTTAGACGACACTCTAAAAATCCTCGACCAAAATGAAGCCTGTCTACTAATCCTACTCACTTGGAAAAACGCTTGAACTGGGCATAGTGCTAGATCTTAGGTTGTGCAGCAGTCATATCATAGATTTCTGTACAATAACATACTTCTAATTTACAAAATTATATCTTTTTTATTTCTTTATCTTTTTTGGTTTCTTGTGAATGAAATCAAATATAATAGAAAAACATAAATACATACAATACAATATTCATATATTAAAAACATCTAATCACAAATCTTTTTCTATACAAATATGCAAAGACAGAAGAGCGGATTTAAAATTGGCCGTTGTTGGACTTGGCCCTTTTCCCCCAAACTTTTTCGCTTTTTGCCCCCCTAATATGAAATGTCTCCTCCATGGTAATAAACCTGTATAGGCCATGTGTGGTGTGAGACACCTTGTTAATATGTAATGCCATGCAATGGTGTGAACACTTGTCAATTTCCCCCATTGTAAAATGTACCCTGGTGAAATGCTGTGTTTTTAAAATGGATGCCCAAGCTATGCGTGTGCCACCTGACTGCAGGAGGTTAGCAGTCTAATCGGCAGGTACCCAGTCACCCCTAGCTTTTGGAGGGAAAGCCTGGCACCCAGGGTGCTCTACTCCTCCCGCTGAGCCAGTTTAAGCCAGTTTTGCCAACATTCTAGAACGTTCAGGCACTGCCTGGGAGGAGGGTATAAGTAAGGGGGATGTGCCATCATGAAGTGAGAAAGATCTGGGACAGGAACGTGAGGAGACCTGCTGCAGGGTGTTACCGCCACTTGGGCCTGTGTGCTGGGCCCTGCACCCATCCAACCCCCCCTCTACTATCACCAGGGCCTCTGACGATGGAGGGCCCCCCCTTGGTCCGTGATGCTGTGGGGACCGTGAACCACACCAGCGCTGCGCGACAGAGCGCTCCGAAGAGGAGGAGTGCTGTGGACTGAGCCTCCCCAGGAGGTGAGAACTGTGCCCCTGGTGAAGCTGTGGCCCTTTGGAAGCCCTGCGCTGTGAGGAACTGCCAGTCAAGCGCTACAACTCCCAAGCGCTGTGTATGCTGAAGGAACTGTGCCCCTTTGAGCCCCAGGGCCCTGGAAGTTGTGTGGCCCGAGAGAGGAGCTGAGTGGAGGGAATAGCGCTGTGGGAGCATACCCCTTGTTTCTGCAGACATCACTGTCGGGGCCCGGCGCTGTCGAGGAGACCCCCGCTGTTGTGGGCATCGGTGCGGTGGCCCCCGCTGCCAGGAGAGGGCCGCTGGAGTGAGGGAAGGCCGCGCTAGGCCTTGGAAGCGCGAAGCCGCCTCCCGCGTCATGTGATGAGGGAGACGCGATGTCACAAGCAGCGCCCCCCAGTTGCCTGAGACCTGAGCGGGAGCCTGTCCCGCCGGACTGCGCCCCGAGGACAGGGGCTGGCGGAAGAGGTGGGGCCGGGGCACACTGTCAGTGCCAGCCCCGCCACCACAGGAGAAGCGCCGCCGCCGGACCTGAGGAGCCCCGTGTTGAGGAAGGAGGCGCACGGAGGGCGGGAGCCTACCCCGCCTCCGCCCACGAAGGAGTGGGAAGCTGCCCCAAAGCCCCAGGCCCCAGGTGGGGGTCCGGGTGAAGTCTGAGGAGGGCCGGTGTCAGCGGGAATCCCGGGAGGTCGAGGGAGCCCCGTGGGAGTGGAGGAAAGCCAGCGGGTTTCCCCCGCGCGGGCCATGTCACCGCGGTCGTCCCCTGTGGCCTCCCAGAGGCCGTTTTGAAACCACGGGCCCCTGTGAGGACGAAGGTCCTGGGTGAAGCTGGCAGAAGTTGTTGCGGGGCTTCCAGAAGTCGAGAGAGCCCCCTTCAAGAACATTCGGAGCTGCAGCGGAGGAGCCCCTGCACTCGCAGGAATCCCGGTGAGTGGGGCCTTTCTTGAGCTGGTGGAGGGGGGGCAACGGGGTACATTGCCGGTGCCCGCCCCCGGGGACTGTGTTACCTTATCAGGTGCCCCGTCTGGCAGATGGCACCTGCAACTTGGGCTCCATGGGTATTGAACTGCCCTGACTTTCCGGCACTTAACTGCCCCACCAGACAACTCGAGAGCAAGCAGTTTGCCCTTATTGAATATTTTGGGGTGGAGAGCAT
Source organism: Lissotriton helveticus (assembly GCF_964261635.1). NCBI lineage: Eukaryota > Metazoa > Chordata > Amphibia > Caudata > Salamandridae > Lissotriton > Lissotriton helveticus. The sequence continues at coordinate 87,704,225 of NC_136057.1, forward strand.
CACCCCCTATTGCAGATATAGGTTCCAGAGCTTGGTCATCGGGCCCACCTGAGCAAGTGGGCCTAAGGGCACGCCCCCATAGAGGTTGGCTTAAGTGGGCCGTTAGGGAACAGATGCCTAGGGATCGTTCATTAAATAATGCACCAGTGTGGAGGATGAGGCTCATGCTCATGGTTTAATGCCTAACGTTACACCATAATGTGTATGCCTAATGTTTATCTTCATGCGGAGGGTTGGCTGTTGTGTACACCCTGATGTATTATGCTTATAGTGATGCCAACGTACTGCCTGCTGCTTAGGGAAGGTTCCATGCCATTGGTTATGCTCCCTGCCAAAGAGGAAGCCTTGGTGTGCCTTTCCTTACAGGTGTGCCCTTTGTGCCTCTGTGCTGGCCTGACCTGCTATTCCGGGCCCCGTGTTATGCACCATATATTGTTGTTTCTCCTAAGGTGCCTAGGTGAAATGAGTTCCTGCCTGACGCGTAGTTCCCACAGGTTGATGGTGGAGGAAACCTTGTTGTGTTTTATTACAGGTGCTCCTGCCCCGGATTGAGGCCTATGCCTACTATTGATGCTGGCTGTTGAATGTTCCTTCTTGCAGGAGGCGCCAATGCCAGCCGTTTTGGGTTCTTTCCCCTAATGTTTGATTTATGCATAATGGGCTCCCACGCCTAATGTTTTCTTCCCTCATATTGATGTCGCTGATGTTACATGCCAAGTGCTAACATTCTTACATTTCAGCTGGACACTATGGACTTATTTATCATTTCAGCCTTGTTCCCAATCTCCTTGTAAATAACCCCCCTTGATATACTTAGCTCTGGCGCCAGTTGGCGCCCTGTGGTGATTACCCCTGTTAACGTGCTGTTAGACCTGGCCTCGTGGCGTGGTCCTTCCTGACCCGTGCAGCTCCCCATGACCCTGATTCACCCGACCATTCCCTCCATGACCCACATCCCTGACACTGGGCTTCCCCGATCTCGCCCTCCATTTTCCTGGTACCCAAGGTCGAGGCCCATGTTCCTGCACCTAAGATGGCCGCCCCGGCCCCAGCCCGACTTCAGCCTTCGGCGCCATACCCGGCCAGGGGGTAGAGCGCTCCCCGTGAGCGAGAAGAGGGGGGAGTAGCTCAATCACACCTCCCACCTCCCCTCGAGAGATGAGTTTCGATCACCCATCCGGCTTCCCTGAGGGCTGGCTCCAAGCCTGCTGAGCGTCTGGGATCCCTCCAGACCCAACTTGAAAGGATGAAAGGAGCCGCCGAGGCGGAACCCCCAACAACCAGCCCCCAGGTGCGAAGAACTCCGCCTGCGAGGACTCCGGACATCAAAGGAGAGGAGTCCTATATCAAGGGTGGCACTGGTATGACTAAACCAGTTGTATCCTGGACTACGTGAGCCCTGCTGACCTCGTCGCGGCACTCCTGCAACCCAAAGATTACTTGAGCCCTGCTGACGCTGTCGCGGCTCCTACCGAGCAGAGAAGGACTTCTGCCCGAGACCACCTGAGCCCTGCTGACGCTGTCGCGGCTCCCTTGTAACCTAAAGAACCACCTGAGCCCTGCTGACGCTGTCGTGGCTCCTACCGAACAGAGAACGACTTTGCCCGAGACCACCGAGCCCTGCTGATGCTGTCGCGGCTCCCCTGCCACCTTGAGAACTCCTGAGCCCTGCTGATCTGATCGCGGCTCCCCAAGACCGTAAGAACTGCGACTTCCTTGCTTGAGCCCTGCTGATTCGATTGCGGCTCGGAGACTATCCTGGTCCGGCTGGACCCAAGATCACCCCGTATCCCCCGGCTCGAGGATTGAGAGCTGTGCACCGGATACGCACCCGCAAGTGACTTTGAACCTTGAGACTGTCCCGCTACCCTACCCCTACCGAGACTCTTTGAGCCCTTGCTCGCCTGTACATAAGAATCTGCAGATCATAAAGATCCATTAAGAATACGTTTTCTTAATCCTACGGAGTGGTGTCCCTTTGTCGAGTGCTGCTAGTGCAGCGCGTACGATCTTAGATTGGAGGTCCTCTCCCGAAGGGGTCTCCCGCCAGTGCTCGGCTATGTTTCTAGGAGAGGTGGGTCACAGGGTGGTCAGGTGCCGAGTCTATCCTCCCCTGGAGTCGCCCCTCCAACACGTGCTTTACCTTTGCAGGTTGGAGACAATAGAGAACTTATTATTTTTCCAACTCAAGCTGGTGTCGTGCCTCTTTTGTGGTGTGCCTGGTGAGTCGTATGTGGGTACTGCGTGAATGCTATACACATGTCCTCCGAAGTTTGGCCTGCCCGCTCAGCTCCATGCTACCCCCTGTAGAATTGGTAACTGTTGGACCCGGCCTCGTGGCGTGGTTCGCCTCTGTCCCTCCGTACCCTGTGAGCGTAGGCCTGCACCCTGAGTCCCCTGCGCAACATCCCCGTTAGTGTAGCCTGCACCCCGAAGCCTGGTCGTCCTACTCCCGATAAACCCAGACCCCCGTAACCAACGACCAGGCCGGCCTATCCCGTTCCACTCCCGGCTCCGAGCGCCTAACCTTGCATGCCCCACAAGGCCCGGCAGCCATTTTCCCTTCCCGAGATCCCTGTCTCCCTGGGCCTAGCGTGACCCCCGCCCCAGCGAAACCCAGACTCCAAAGGCGCGCCAGTCCCGGCTGGGGGGTAAAGGGCTCCCCGAGTGAGATAAGCCAGGGAGTTTCGATGGCACCTCCGGCCTCCCCTAAGAGACCGGTATCTGTCACACCTTTGGCCTCCCCCTGGGGGCCAGTTTCGATCACACCTCTGGCCTCCCCGAGTGCTGGCTCCAGACCCGCTGGGTGTCTGGGAATTCCCGGACCCATCTGTTCAAAGGATCAAAGAGCCAACCGCCGGACCTCGCCAACGACCAGCCCCCAGGGCTTGAGACCTCCGCCTGCGAGGGTCCGGACATCAAAGGGCCACTGGACTATATCTGGGCCCGCCCGACAACTAGCGGGGAGTTGTATCTTGGACCTGAAGCCCTGCTGATCTGATCGCGGCTGACCCTGAGAAGACTTAACCTTCGAATCGCTGAGCCCTGCTGACGCTGTCGCGGCTCCCTCTTCGCAATAAGGAACTGAACCACCTGAGCCCTGCTGACGCTGTCGCGGCTCGAGCTTGAACTCGTAACCATCGGAGCCCTGCTGACGCTGTCACGGCTCGTCCTCTCTAAGACCTAGGAGCCCTGCTGACGCTGTCGCGGCTCGAGCTTGAACTCGCAACCACCGGAGCCCTGCTAATGCTGTCGCGGCTCGTCCTCTCTAAGACCTCGGAGCCCTGCTGACGCTGTCGCGGCTCGAGCTTGAACTCGCAACCACCTGAGCCCTGCTGACGCTGTCGCGGCTCCTCAAGATCTTCTCCGGATCGAGCCCTGCTGACCTCGTCGCGGCTCGAGGAGTACTCTGGTCCGGCTGGACCATCGAGATCGCCATCACGACCGAGCCGACTCGACAAAAGTGAAGCAGCCAGTACGACCATCACCTTCCGTATCCCCCGGCTCGAGGATTGAGAGCTGTGCGCAGGGTACGCCTCGTACTGGCCCAAAGGCTAAAGACTGTCCCGCTTCCCTCTTCCCGAATCCTCAAAGACTTTTGTGATCCCTCGATCATTTGTACATAAGAGTGCTACTTTCTTTTTACTACTTATAAAGAATTTGTTACTGAAATCCATCAGTGTGGTGTCCGCTCGTAAGTGTGGTGTGAGCTCAGTGTGTACGATCCTAGACCCGAAGTCCTCCCCCACTGAGACCTCACGATAAGACTCGGCAAGATCTGTGGGAGATGTGGGTCCTGGGGTGGTCGGGCGAGCACAACCTGGCCCTCTGAGATCGCCCCTTCTAACATTGGTGGCAGCGTCGCGATAAGAACCTACGTCTAGGGATCGTACAGTACTGACACACTACCCGAACAAAGAACAACCATGAGCCTCACGAACGACAAGACCACCTTCCAGATGGAGCGTCTGGGAGACTATTCGCACGAGAGCTCAAACAATTCTGCAAAGATCTCCACATCCCGACAACGGGATTAAACACCAAAGAAGACCTGCAACAAGCCCTAACAGCCTGGGTGGAGGCCGGAGCACAACCTCCAGCACCGACAGAAGTCGATGGAGAGGGAGCACCCCTGACTGAAACCCACGCACCAGAGCAGGAGAGAGCAGAGTCCCCGACGCGGAATCCCAGCACAGAGAGAGGTTTGTCTCTAGAAGAGATGACCGACCGAGAACGCAACCGAAACCACGAGCTAGAACTTGAACGTCTGAAGATGGAAGGAGAACTCAAGCTGGCTGAGAAGAAGCTAGCCATCGAGCAGCTGCGGCTGCAAGGAGAACTGGAGGAGAAGAAACTCCAGAGAGAACACGAAGGGAAAAAACTCCAGCTGGAGCACGAGCGCGGCCTGAAGGAGATCGAACTGAAGCCCCGGAACGAAGACAACAGAACCAAGGGGACCAGAGAGTCCGTTCACCCGGTGGAACCCAAGGTCCACATCCCCAAAGATGTGGTCAAAGAATATTATAAAAACGATGATATCCAGCAATGGTTCAAGGCCTACGAAGTCGCCATGGCCTCCCACCGAGTCCCGCGATCGGATTGGGGGGCCGGGCTGTGGGGGCGAATCTTGAGTGAAGGGAGAGACACCCTGCTCGACCTACCCTCTGCCGAACAGACCTCCTACAGCCACATGAAGGAGGCCCTTCTCACAAGGTACGGGCTCACCACGGAAATGTACCACCAACGCTTTAGAGAATGCAAGAAAATCCCCGGCACCACCTGGGTGGAATATGTGAACTTCTACAGCCGGGCCCTGGAAGGGTGGATCAAGGGCAGCAAAGTATCCACCTTTGAGGGGCTCATCGACCTCATTGCCTATGAACATTTGTCCCTGAACTGCTTTGTGGAACTCCGACAGCACCTTCTGGACAGCAAGTTGGCTGACCCCCAGAAGCTGGCCGTTGAGGCCGATCGATGGGTGAGCACCAGAGTCCCCCGGGGGCCCGAGGGAGACTCTGGCCGAAATGAACAGGGATCTTCCCGCCAGAGGGGAGGAGGGTGTCAGAATAGACAGAGGGGATCCCAGGTAGGGTCCCCGCGCAGTCCCCCCCCGGAACCAGCCCGGCACCTCACCTCCCACAGCGCGCGCAGGGTTTCCCCCAGCCAAGCCGGGGCCCCGAGTCAGCCAAGCCTGCTACCATTGCCAGCAACCAGGGCACTATGCCACTGACCCCCGATGCCCGTTGTTCAAGAAGCCCGCCGCTGCGGGGCCCCCAGTGCGCCACATCACCTCAGTAGCCCTAGAAGAGGAGGGGGAAGAGGAATTTGAGGGGGCTGACCCCGCAGCAATGATGTTAGTCTCCCTGGGTGATAGGGAAATGGTCCCCGGAGCCCCCCTGCCCGACAACACGGAGAAGTACAGACAGCAGGTGACAGTCAATGGCCACGGCATAGGGGCGCTCCGAGACACCGGGGCCAGTATCACCGCGGTCAAACGTCACCTAGTCTCCGAAGCCCAGATTGTTTCCCACATCTCCTGCAGGGTGATCGCAGCTGACAACTCCGTCCGCACCTGCCGGATAGCTCAAGTCCCGTTCGAATGGGGGGGCGTCTCCGGAGAGTTACGAGTGGCAGTCTGGTCCGACATGCCTGTGGACTGCCTGCTCGGCAACGATCTAGAGAGCTCCCCATGGAAGCGGGTTGAGAAAAGGACCCACCTGGAGATGGTGGGCCTGCCCGAATCGGCCTGTGTGAGCACCCGGTCGATGACCGCCGGGGTGTCTACCCCTGAGGGGGTGAATCTTGAGACTGCACCGCCAACCCCCAAGGACCCCGAGGTCCCCGAGTCCTCTGAAACCCCCGAGCTGTTGCCCGGAGAGAGCTCCCCCTCCGACACAGGTCCCCTCGGCCCTGACGTCGAACCGACCCCGAGCTTGGACGACCTTCCTTAGCTGGCCCACTGGCGCCAGGAAGGAGGACCGTCCCGAGAAGAATTCTGCCTAGAACAGACCTCCTGTCCGTCCTTGGTTGGGCCGCGGCAGCAGGCCGCCGCCCAGGCCGCCGGTGACCAGTCCAGCTCCCACTTTGTCTATTGGGAAAACGGCCTCTTGTACAGCGAACAAAAGTCTGCCGAGCTAGGGTCAGCCCGAGTGCTGGTGGTACCCCTGCGCTTCCTCGGCTTTCTCCTGAACCTGGCCCATGATGTTCCCCTGGCGGGACACTTGGGACAAGACAAAACGTATCACCGCCTGGTCACGCACTTCTACTGGCCAGGCATGCGCTCCGATGTGGAGGCCCACTGCAAGTCCTGCCCCACGCGTCAGTCCAGCGGAAAGAGCGGCGGGAGGTGCAAGGCCCCCCTCCAACCCTTCCCCGTGGTCAGTACCCCCTTTGAGAGGGTGGGAATCGACATCGTGGGCCCTCTCGACGCCAGGACCTCCTTAGGTCACCGCTATATCCTTGTATTGGAGGACCATGCCACCCGCTACCCCGAAGCCATTCCCCTCCGAACGGTGACGGCCCCCATAGTGGGGTGGGCCCTCATGGGGATTTTCTCTCGGGTGGGATTCCCCCGAGAAGTCGTCAGCGACCGAGGGACCAACTTCATCTCGAAATACATGAAGTCCCTCTGGCAACAATGTGGGGTGACCTACAAGTTCACCACCCCATACCAACCCCAGGGTAACGGTCTGGTGGAGCGATTCAACCGGACCCTCAAGGGAATGATCATGGGTCTCGAAGAGCCCCTGAGGCGTAAGTCGGACGTCCTCCTTCCCTGTCTCCTCTTCGCGTACCGCGAGGTCCCCCAGAAATCCCTGGGGTTCAGCCCCTTCGAGCTCCTCTACGGGCACCCCGTTCGAGGACCCGTCAGCCTGGTCAAGGAAGGTTGGGAGACGGCGGCCCCAGAGCCCCCTCCGGATGTGTTTCGATACATCCTGGCCCTCCGGAACCAGACTAGGAAGTTCCGAGAACTGGCCGAGGCCAACCTCGAGGCCAGTCAAGAAGAGATGAAACGGTGGTATGACCAGAATGCCACTCTGGTCGAGTTTCAACCCGGACAGCAGGTCTGGGTGATGGCCCCCGTGGAGCCCTGTGCCCTGCAAGACAAGTGGACAGGGCCCTTCAAGGTGGTGGAGCGCAAGAGCCAGGTGACCTATCTCATCGATGTGCAGTCCCCCAGGAACCCCTTGAGGGTCCTCCACGTGAACCGCCTCAAGCCCCACTTTGCCCGGTCAGAGTTGAGTTTGCTCCTCGCCACGGAAGACGGAGAAGAGGAAACGGAGCCACTCCCCAATCTCCTGTGCGCCAAAGAAAAAGATGGCTCCGTAGAGGGAGTGAGTCTCTCCTCCTCCCGCTCTCCCGACCAGCGCGAGGACTGTCGCCAGTTACTGGGACAGTTCTCGGACCTCTTCTCCCTCACCCCCGGCGTCACCAGCTGGTGCGTCCATGACGTGGACACCGGGAACAGCCCACCGGTACGGCACAGAGCCTACTGTGTCCCTGACCGAGTCTGGGCCTGCATAAAGGCCGAGGTATCAAAGATGCTAGCTCTCGGGGTGGTCGAAGCCTCTGACAGCCCATGGGCTAGCCCCGTGGTCCTGGTTCCGAAGGCAGCCGCCCCCGGTGCTGTTCCCGAGCTGAGGTTCTGCGTTGACTACCGCGGGCTCAACGCAGTCACCAGAACTGATGCACATCCCATCCCCCGAGCAGATGAGCTTATTGATCGCCTAGGGACTGCTCGCTTCCTCAGTACTTTCGACCTGACCAGCGGATACTGGCAGATCGCCCTCACCGAAGGGGCCAGAGAGAGATCCGCCTTTTCCACCCCGGATGGTCACTACCATTTCCGGGTGATGCCCTTCGGAATGAAGAACGCCCCCGCCGCCTTCCAGAGGCTGGTTAACCAGGTACTGGCTGGGTTGGAAGAGTTCAGCGCTGCGTATCTGGACGATATCGCAGTTTACAGTTCCCACTGGCCAGAGCACCTCCAGCACCTCTTGCCAGCAAGTGTCAGATCGGACAAGGGTCCGTAGTCTACCTCAGGCACCAGGTCGGAAGCGGCCTCGTAGCCCCCCTCCAGCCCAAGATCGATGCAATCGTGGCCTGGGAGGTCCCCACGACCCAGACGGACGTGCGGGCGTTCCTAGGGCTCACGGGGTACTACAGGAGATTTATCAAAGGGTACGGCAGCATCGTAGCCCCTCTCACGGAGTTAACCTCCAAAAACCAGCCGAAGAAGGTCAGCTGGACCCCCGCCTGCCAAGAGGCGTTCGAAACCTTAAAAGATGCCATGTGCACTGCTCCTGTACTCCAGGCCCCCGACTACTCCTGAGAGTTTGTAGTCCAGACGGACGCATCCGAGCATGGCATCGGAGCAGTTCTGTGCTGAGTGAGCGAGAGCGGCCTGGACCAACCAGTGGCATTCATTAGCCGGAGGCTACTCCCTCGAGAACAAAGGTGGAGCACCATCGAGCGGGAGGCCTTCGCGGTGGTTTGGGCCCTGAAGAAGCTGAGGCCCTACCTGTTGGGTACTTCCGGGTCCAGACCGACCACCGACCCCTCCGGTGGCTAATGCAGATGCGGGGGGAGAACCCCAAACTGTTGCGCTGATCCATCTCCCTCCAGGGGATGGATTTCACTGTTGAGCACCGGCCTGGTGTTGACCACGCCAACGCAGACGGCCTGTCCCGATTCTTCCGCCTCAGTGAAGAGAACCCCCAAGAGGATGGGTAGTTCTCCCCGCCTTCAGCTGGGGGGGACGCGTGTTGGACCCGGCCTCGTGGCTTGGTTCGCCTCTGTCCCTCCGCACCCTGTGAGCTAGGCCTGCACCCTGAGTCCCCTGCGCAGCATCCCCGTTAGTGTAGCCTGCACCCCGAAGCCTGGTCGTCCTACTCCCGATAAACCCAGACCCCCGTAACCAACGACCAGGCCGGCCTATCCCGTTCCACTCCCGTCTCCGAGCGCCTAACCTTGCATGCCCCACAAGGCCCGGCAGCCATTTTCCCTTCTCGAGATCCCTGTCTCCCTGGGCCTTGCGTGACCCGGCCCCAGCGAAACCCAGACTCCAAAGGCGCGCCAGTCCCGGCTTGGGGGGTAAAGGGCTCCCCGAGTGAGATAAGCCAGGGAGTTTCGATGGCACCTCCGGCCTCCCCTGAGAGACCGGTATCTGTCACACCTTTGGCCTCCCCCTGGGGGCCAGTTTCGATCACACCTCTGGCCTCCCCGAGTGCTGGCTCCAGACCCGCTGGGCGTCTGGGAATTCCCGGACCCATCTGTTCAAAGGATCAAAGAGCCAACCGCTGGACCTCGCCAACGACCAGCCCCCAGGGCTTGAGACCTCCGCCTGCGAGGGTCCGGACATCAAAGGGCCACTGGACTATATCTGGGCCCGCCCGACAACTAGCGGGGAGTTGTACCTTGGACCTGAAGCCCTGCTGATCTGATCGTGGCTGACCCTGAGAAGACTCAACCTTCGAATCGCTAAGCCCTGCTGACACTGTCGCGGCTCCCTCTTTGCAACAAGGAACTGAACCACCTGAGCCCTGTTGACGCTGTCGCGGCTCGAGCTTGAACTCGTAACCATCGGAGCCCTGCTGACGCTGTCGCGGCTCGTCCTCTCTAAGACCTAGGAGCCCTGCTGACGCTGTCGCGGCTCGAGCTTGAACTCGCAGCCACCGGAGCCCTGCTGACGCTGTCGCAGCTCGTCCTCTCTAAGACCTCGGAGCCCTGCTGACGCTGTTGCGGCTCGAGCTTGAACTCGCAACCACTTGAGCCCTGCTGACCTCGTCGCGGCTCGAGGAGTACTCTGGTCCGGCTGGACCATCGAGATCGCCATCACGACCGAGCCGACTCGACAAAAGTGAAGCAGCCAGTACGACCATCACCTTCCGTATCCCCCGGCTCGAGGATTGAGAGCTCTGCGCAGGGTACGCTTCGTACTGGCCCATAGGCTAAAGACTGTCCCGCTTCCCTCTTCCCGAATACTCAAAGACTTTTGTGATCCCTCGATCATTTGTACATAAGAGTGCCACTTTCTTTTTACTACTTATAAAGAACTTGTTACTGAAATCCATCAGTGTGGTGTCCGTTCGTAAGTGTGGTGTGAGCTCAGTGTGTACGATCCTAGACCCAAAGTCCTCCCCGGTGAGGACCTCAGGATAAGACTCGGCAAGATCTGTGCGATAGGTGGGTCCTGGGGTGGTCGGGTGAGCACAACCTGGTCCTCTGAGATCGCCCCTTCTAACAGTAACCCTATTTCTGACAGCCGTCGAGACTAAAAATAGTTTGGACAGAACTATAGCCATTGTAAGGGATTTGAGACATAGCAATAAGCTATTTGACGTGGGATCCCCATCAATACACTCCCATGTCTAATGATTGAAGTACAAAAATAAAATAAATATCGACATTCCACGCTTCCACATTATTTGGTTTTATAGACAGAACTATACACTCACTTGCACATTTAATGCCTTACCTGAACTGCACGACTTTGTCAGAAGACAGAAGAATTACAAGAGTAAAGAGACAATAATCGATCACAACCGATACTTCTTGGTATACCACTGGTGAGAACACCTCGAGGAAGGCTTAAAACCAAAATGCGTTGGTGGTGTATTTGTAACCAGTTTTTGTTTTATGTCATGTTTAAGCTACAAGTGTGAGAATCACTAACTATAGTTTGTTTGCCTATAAAATAGCATCTGCAAATGAAATATTGTTTACAGTAAAATTGTTGTGATCATTTCTCCTCTGCTTTACGAAGAAGACTATGCATCATTGTTATTGTGACTCCTTGGTTATATTTGTATAGAAAAAGATTTGTGATGAGACTTTTTTAATATATGAATATTGTATTGTATGTATTTATGTTTTTCTACTATATTTGATATCATTTACGAGAAACAAAAAAAGATAAAGAAATAAAAAATATATATTTTTGTAAATTAGGAGTATGAAGTATGTCATTGTACAGAAATCTATAATATGACAGCTGCACAACCTAATATCTAGCACTTTTTCCAAGTAAGTTGTTGTCCTTGTTAGGGTAATATCCTATTTACAGGGGGACCCTTGTGTTTTTCCAGATAAAATACTAATCCTACTCGACCTGTCATCAGCTTTTGACACCCTCAAATACGACAACCTGCTTGATCTCCTAAAACACAGAATGGGAATGTCTTGAAATGTATTTAACTGGTTCGCCTCCTTCCTCCAAAATAGATCCCAAAGATTCAAGGTCAACCAATCCCTGTCCATCCCCATGCTCGTCACACTGGGAGTTCCACAAGGCTTCTCCCTCTCTCCCACCCTGTTCAACCTGTTCAACCTCACCAAGATACACTTTCACATGTAGGCAGACGACACCCAAATATACATCAAGATACACTCACTGGAGGACATCAAACCGCTCAACACCACCCTACAAAAAACCCAAACTTGGCTGGCCAAAAACCATCTGCAACTTAACTCCCTCAAAACGGAATTCCTTTTAATCACTCCCCCTAACAAAACTCAAACTATCATGGATTGGATGAAGCACCTAACAGCTCTAAATGGACAACCGCTCATAGTTGACTCAGCGAAATATCTAGGGGTTACGCTGGACAATAACTTAAAGATGCAGAAACACATTAGCGCCTCAACAAAAGGCAACTTCCATCTAAAGACCCTTCGAAAACTGAAACCCTTTCTGCCCGCATATGACTTCAAACAAACAGTTCAAGCCCTAGTAATCCCCCTCATGGAATATGGAGCAGTAACCTTATGCGGCCTCCCAAGGTCATCAACAGCCCCACTAAGAGCCACGATCAACTCAGCTGCGCGACTCATCACTGGTTCTAAGAGAAACGCTCACATTTCCCCAGACCTGAGAGCCCTCAACTGGCAACGGTTTGAAGCCAGAATTCATCTAAAAATCACTTACATGACGCACAAGGCCCTCTACCACAACGCCCCACCCTACCTAGCTCAGAAACTGGTGCTCTCTGCGGGCAGCAGAGCCTCCAGGAGTGCCAAGACTCTTCTTCTAAAACCTCAACGATTTGCAAAGAAAGAAACTTATAACCGGTCCTTTTCTGGTACGGCTCAGAGGATATGGAACGCTTTGCCCAGTGAAGCAAGAATGAACCCTTCCACTGCCTCCTTCAAAAGAGAAGTGAAAGCTATCCTCATGGCTAAATTCATGTGAACTCTATGACGATTTGCTGTATTTTTGCCTGTATTTATGACTGTATCTTTTATTGGTTGTGTCTTTGTATACTATATCTTGCCTCCTATTGATGACCTGTAAAACGCTCTGATACTCGCAAGAGTCTGGTTCGCGCTATATAAAACCTTCAAAATAAAAACAAAATAAATAAATACTTACACAAAGCAGGACTGTAATCCAAGTCAGAGTTTCAAACCCACTACTTCCTGAAGTAAGCCTAAAGGAGGTTCTGGTGGTGCCATACCAAAAGAACCAGTGGATGCCAAGTTGCATGAAGTTTGGGTGGTTTCCTAAGGTCAGCTCTAACTGCAGCGGTTTAGGGGAAATGACTCTTCCCCCTTCAAGAGTTTGACACCAGCCGCTGTACTAGTGGCATATGTACTGTCAGTAAATTATTTTGAGAGGGCCATCGGTCATAAGCATTCAACGCCCACGTTCTTCCAGAAGAAGGTCTGTCTGTCCCTTGTGAACACTCAGCATTTCTGGACAGGAACCAGTGAAGTTTCTGCACCCACACGGGATCAAATTAGTCCTCATGGATCTCTAGGACCAGCAGCTCTGAGCCTGCGATCAGGGTCGATCAGCAGCCCTAGTTTTGTTGCATTTTCCTGAAGTGTTCACCCCATGTCTGCTACAGGTGTTGCTGAAGAGGGTTGTAATAAGTTGGAACTGACAGAGGGACTGTCTGTTGTTCACTTACCAGTCTCCTACAGGGCCTGCTGGAGAGAGTCTAGTATAGGGTGGGTTTGACAGGGAGAGAGTCACGGTATGGCTTTTCCATGGAGCGGCGCTGTTAGCAGATAAATGTAGACACTCTTGCCAGCAGTACTAACAGTGTTGATTAGGGCTTGGCATTACCATCATCGTTCCTTCGTAAATCGTACATGTTTCTATTAATGTCATGTTTTACATCTCAAACATTGATTTCCAAACCTGTGCTGAATATACTCAGCCAACAGCCCATCTGGACATGGTTGGAGAGGGCCTGATCCAGTCACTTATTGCGATCAGTGAGGATGATTAAGTGGTGATAAACAGGTTTGACATTGAAATCCATCAGCTTTGAGTCTCTGTGCCCTCTCATTTAAGATTTCACTAACCAACAGTGTTACATCAGGCCCCTCACACCTCTCCGATGAGGAACACCCTAGATCAGTGGTCTTAAAATGTTTTAATGCCATACCCCCAACCCCACAGCGATCGTCCGGCTCCCCTCAGAGTTTTTGACAATTATTCTATTCATTTGGCAATGTTTAAATATGTCTAGACTTATTTGAACATTGCAGTTAAGTACTGTTTTAAAAATGCAATCAAATACATGATTGGCAAACATGCTATTCTGGTCAGGCAGGCTTTAATATAGCCTTATGGCCTGCTGACGAAGGCCTGCGTCTCGGGACTATAACGGGGTCAGGGCATTTAACAACCGGTACATCCCAAGACAGAAGGCTATTAGAACATTCCACCCACTAAGGGTAGAATATTCTAAATTAAAAAGAGAAAACATGAAGACAAACATCGTATGTTGGAGCTCCGGACTTATACCAGCCATTACAAGCCCGGAGCTGCTTCAATGGTGCTCCCGACATTCCAATGTTCTAATAACGGGTACAAGTACCGACAGTGAGTTTATTTGAAGTGGAGTCCCGTCCCTTTTGACATATACTCGTAGCTAGGATATAAACGACAAAACATGTTCATGATGGCCCATTGGAGAGAAGCTTACTGCCGCTCATTATTTTCAGCTTAAAACAAAGCACTCTTATCAGCATAATGCTTCCTTTGATCAGAGTCTAGCGCTCCACCTGGGATCATATCCGGCCCCCCTAGGAGGGCCCGCTCCCAGTTTTAGGCCCCCTGCCCCATACATTTCAAGCATTCTCTGATCCTAAAAAAAAATCACATAAGAGCTGACAGAATTTGAGTGAATGAATCGATCAAGATTTATTTAGGAATTAAATAATATTTCACAAAATTGCTACAGCAATAGTACAGAAGAACAAGTAAACAACTGAAATGCATTTTAAAATCAACTGATCAATTCATAAACACTGGTAGGAAACAAGGAACTAAAGTATAGTCAAAAGTATAAGATACATCCTACATCTAAAACTGATTACAAGTTTGATTAAACATTCAAAGATACACAAACTGACTAAAAAGATTCCAAGGTTAATCACGCCGCTAGTTAAATCAATCCTGCGGAAATACATTACCAGCAGCATCCTCCAACTTATGGGTGATAGGAATTTTTAGGCTAATGAAGTCACTTTTTGACCTAAACCTCTATAGTTTGTTTGTGTCATACTGTTGGCCAATTACTACAGAACGTCCAGATCATCTGAGGTTAGGAGGAAAGTTAGAGTCTCACACTACGTTTCTTAAAAAAATAATTTTCATTTTAAGGGCTTTAATACAGTGAAAATGTATCTTAATATATAACTGTTGGCACATTGTTGCTTTGTTATCATTTTATCCGTACCCTCAGAGTCTGCAACTAGGTGTTTCAGATATGTATGACTTTTTATTCTGTACACTGCAGTGAAAGCTAGGGACAGCTGTCTTGTTCATCAACCAAACTACCTTTTAAATTAGTTTGAGCATCCCCAGTGCTCTCCACCTAGCTTGAGAAGTCAGTTCTCGGTGAACACCCACCATGTCATACAGGACAGGACAGTCGAGAGGGAGTCATCTTTCTTTACTTGAATGTCATTGGTTCACAAAGCCTTCATACCAAAAGTGCCATGGTGGATGGAACTCTGGTGCTGTAGATGTGCTATGCTCTTTCTAGCATTTAACGGTAACTAAAGGTTTCATTTCCAAGTTCTGAAAGTGAACTCGTCCTGGTCTACCGGACATTGACATAGTTTGCTAGCCTGTATCTCAAACCAGCTTTATAGGCATATCGTCTAGCATCTGTTTTAAAGAGAAACAGGGGTAGAAAAAGGTTTACGCAATCAATAGAACCAAATACAATCAATTTCATATCACAATTATTTGTGTCAAATGTTTTGGTTCTCTAAAATGTACAAATGACTCGGCCTCACTCTAGTAATAATATTCAAATGTATGAATTTTTAGATATGGTGTCCTGGCTTTAGAAGTACTGGAGTGAATATATGCACAAAATGAGGACATTTGAACACAATTCAATACACAGATTTGAGCTGGATAAACTGTGTGATGACAGCGATCCTTGTGCCAATCATCCACACTCGAGCTCATTAGGTAAAAAAGACAATCATCAGTACAGACTACTCACTTATCCCTATTTTGGCACAGTCCAGGAGGGCTTTCAGTTCCATTATAATCAATTATACATTTAAAGTTAAGCTTCCATAGGACAATGGAATTATTATTCCCTAGAGGAACCCACAGAATTCTCTTTTACAAATTACATACGACAACAGCTCAAGCAGGTGCTGCTCAGTAACACCAGCGGAGGGCTCCGTAGATTGCTTTTGCTCGAACTTTAGCACTGTATGTTCTTACAGGGGCTTTAAGGAACAGCCTTCCTTCCATACTGAAAAAAACGTAAAACACTCGGTTAGTCCTGGACACAGGAAGACCGACATTCTGGATATGATTGTGGCATAAAGATTTTTTTTAAAAGCCAACACTTAAATAATCTTAGCTTTATAACTGTTTACACTTCGAAGGTACTCACAGCTTTCTGAGAAACTCTTTGTACTCGACTCCTTTATTCCACATCCATCACAGATACAGTGGTCTAGATCTAACACCCAGTATATAAAGTTGGACTAAATAAGACTATGATATATGACAAATCTATGTCTACATATCTCTTGTAGCAGAATACTTACAAGTAGTGAACATTTTATGGCATTTTTATGAATTGTTAACAAGGGGAGTGCCAAGCCACAGACATATTTTTAACTTTCCTAAGAAATGATACATTGGTTGGACAAAAATGACTGAAGTGAAGCCCAGGTCTTTGTATCACAAGTAGCACTTCTCTTTCCATCAACACAAGAGAGCTAGTCCCATCTCAAAGAAACCTTGTCAGTCATGTGAACGCCAAAAGCAGAGCCATTCTGAGAGAAGTCTCACTGTTGAGACAGGACCCCCTTCGAACGCCACCTCTGCCATACTACCTGCTGACAGCAGTCACACTGACAAGACAGGACCCCTTCTAATGCCACCTCTGCCAGACTCCCTGCTTACAGCTGTCACACTGTCGAGGTAGGACCCCCTTCTAATGCCACCTCTGCCAGACTCCCTGCTGACAGCAGTCACACTGTCGAGACAGGACCCCCCCTCTAATGCCACCTCTGACAGACTCCCTGCTGACAGCAGTCAGTGTCGAGACAGGCCAGCCCTTCTAATACCACCTGTGTCAGACTCCCTGCTGACAGCAGTCACACTGTCGAGACAGGAACCCCCCTCTAACGCCACCTCTGCCAGACTCCATGCTGACAGCAGTCACACTGACGAGACAAGACCCCCTTCTAATGCCACCTCTGCCAGACCACCTGCTGACAGCAGTCACACTGTCGAGGCAGGACCCCCTTCTAATGCCACCTCTGCCAGACTCTCTGCTGACAGAGCAGTCACACTGTTGAGAGGGTCCCCTTCTAATGCCACCTCTGCCAGACTACTTGCTGACAGCAGTCACGCTGTTGAGTGAGGACCCCCTTCTAATGCCACCTCTGCCAGACTACCTGCTGACAGCAGTTACACTGTCGAGACAGGACCCCCTTCTAATGCCACCTCTGCCAGACTACCTGCTCACAGCAGTCACACTGTCGAGACAGGACCCCCTTCAAATGTAACCTCTGCCAAACTACCTGCTGACAGCAGTCACACTGTCGAGGCAGGACCCCCTTCTAATGCCACCTCGGCCAGACTCCCTGCTGACAGCAGTCACACTGTCGAGACAGGACCCCTTTTTGAGGCCACCTGTGCCAGACTCCCTGCTGACAGGAGTCACACTGTCGAGACAGTACCCCCTTCTAATGCTACCTCTGCCAGACTCCAAGCTGACAGCAGTCACACTGTCGAGATAGGACCTCCTTCTAATGCCACCTCTGCCAGACTCCCTGCTTACAGCGGTCACATTGTCGAGATAGGACCCCCCTCTAATGCCATCTCTGACAGACTCCCTGCTGACAGCTGTCACAGTGTCGAGACAGGCCAGCCCTTCTAATGCCACCTGTGTCAGACTCCCTGCTGACAGCAGTCACACTGTCGAGACAGGAACCCCCCTCTAATGCCACCTCTGCCAGACTCTCTGCTGACAGAGCAGTCACACTGTTGAGAGAGGACCCCCTTCTAATGCCACCTCTGCCAGACTACTTGCTGACAGCAGGCACGCTGTTGAGTGAGGACCCCCTTGTAATGCCACCTCTGCCAGACTACCTGCTGACAGCAGTCACACTGTTGAGACAGGACCCCCTTCTAATGCCACTGTTGTATAGCTCCTATATATCCTTATATCGTGTTAAGTTAGCATAGGTACATTTGAGATTTAAACGCCATTTTTCCTTTCTTGCAACTTCTGCACACGACCCTTAATTGTTGACTTAGCTTTCAACCTAGTGGTTTGCCGTGGTGTATGTGAGAATAATATGTTATTGCTCTGATATCAGTTTTGTTTAATAAACCATGTCTGCACGGAGAGTGCTGAAGTTTCAGGAGCAACACGATATGGAATTGTTATGAGGTCTGATCTCCACGCCTTCATAGTCATAACACAAGTGCAGCCTTTGCCAACTTGGGCTTGAGGCGGGATTGATATTGCTTTGCACGAGAATTGTTAACACACTTGATGCGGTGTACATGCAGAGAGAGCTGGTGTATGCTGATGTGATTCCTTCATGCTAGGACACTAAGGTATGGGCCCGCCCTAAAACAACCCAAAGAGACCTTCTTAGCTAATAATATAATATATGTGTTAGGGAGGGTGAGATATAAGTGTTGTTAACTCTTATTCATTACAGCATGTTAACATGCTGTCACCATTCGCTTTTTATGTCTTAGTAACTATGCTGATAATTTTGATACTGATAATAAGTATACTTGTATTATCTAAGATACTGCGCCTGAGAAGACGGCATTAGTAAATAAACATTTCAAATGCACATGTGTCTTCTTTACTCCATGTTCTGGTTTGTAATGATAATATAACGAAAGAGTGTTCATGAGTCCCACGTACCCTGAGGTACTGTAAGTTCATGTTCTGGTTTGTCTAAACATTGGGTGTTTGATATGTCCAATGAGACACTGTAGCTAGCTCGGTAAGGGGTGAGTTGGTTGCTAAGGTAAGTTTTGGGACATCCTAATTTGCCGAGGTTCCACTCCTCTGTGCACAGTTCTGTGTGAGTACAGAAACCCTGCAACATGGCGCCCCAACGGTTTCGGTGGTCTTATATCATGACACTCGAGTAGTTTATCGTTCATGCCTTAACCCCTTCACGTCCGTTTCCGGAAAACGGGGTGTTGGTGAAACCTACCTATTTTTTGAAATAGGTCTTTATTCAAGCTTGATTCTTACTTAAACGGTTTCTTTGAATTACTACCCAGTTGTGCTACAAAGTATTCTTTGTGTTTTCTTGTTTCCGATTCTGTGATGGCGGCTGCGGTGTCTATTGCACAGCATAGTCGCGTAGCGGTACGCAACCATCTTCAGACGTACCAGGTCCCAGTAGATGGGATGGCTGTGATTTTCGTGGTAAGTGCAGATCCGGCGTTTCCTTACGAGTTGTTTTACTCTTGGGTTACGTTTCCGGCTGTGGACGCTAATTCTGGTTTGTTCCACTCCTACACCGCCTCGGATGTCCCGGCTGAATATACGCCATACAGGGCATTGGAAATACCTATTGATCATTGGCAGCATCGAGTTTGGTTTGATGGCGCCCTCCCCCACTCTTTGTCCCGTGCGAGGTTAGGTCCACTCTCAATTCCAGGTACTAATTGGCCTGCGTTGGGTGGCTTTACCCCGCACCCGAATCACGGGGCTTGTACCCTGGCAGAAATTCGCAGGCTACATGTAGTTTCCATTTCCGTGATTCGTGCTTTAGTGCAATACATTGGTCGACATCTTCCTGGTGGTCCCCAGGGGGGTGCGGCCGCTCCCATGGAACGAGGCGGAATGCGTCTCAATCCAGTGATGGTAAATTCGGTTTTTGGTGCGCGTCCTGTTGACAACGATGACTTCCCTTTCTGGCTAGCAGAGAAGTTTGATCAACTGGAGGCGGTTTTTCCGAATTCTACTCCTGCTGATAAACATAGAATGTTGACGATTACTCTACCGAAGGATATTACTCCTGAACTTGCTGACTGTGAAAGCTGGGGAAAAACTTTTGCGGCAGTTTATACGAGGTGCTTCGGCACCCCGTCTATGAATGCCCTGCCTGAAATCATTAGACGTGTTCAGAATGATCACGGTCCAGAGGCAGCTGTGGAATTGGGTATGCGCCTGTGTGGTTCTTTTGAGATTGTAAGTGATCTCATTCTCTCCAATGTTAAAGGAGATGCAGTTAACTTTCAGGTGTCGAATGCTTTGGCTGCTCTGCCCGATGCCGACAAACCCCGCCAGTTAGCAAAGATTGTAGTGGCCGCTTATAAAACTATTGGCCGCACAAGTAGAGGTCTGAAATATTTTCCAGTGAAGGATAAAAAACAACCTCAGGGACAATCTGCAGTGACAGATGCCCAGCCCAAGTCCAAGAAATCGAATTGGCCTAAAAAACAGACACAGGGGGAGCAGACAATGCAGACTCAGGGTACTTTTCCTGCAATACAAGCTCCTGCGCCATCCGAAAAAGTTTATGATTTGCGCGACCGCGCGATGATTAAATCACCTGATCGTTTTCAGGGTTCTGATCAACGCTCTCCTCGTTCCTTTCAGGACACATCGGCCCCGAAGACCGGTGGAGGAGGAGGGGGTGGACGTGGACGTGGTGGCCAACAAGGACGTGGTCAGTCCCGCCAGACGGACGGCGCAGTGAAGCAGGAGGATTCTACGCCTAGGCGTCCGCAGTTTGCGAAAAAGAAAGTCGCAGCCTTAACAGCGCATCGATATGCCACAGATAGTGAGAACGCGGCTTCGGAATCTGACGTGGGCTCTGACCTTGCTGGACAGCGCGGCGGAGATAACCATAGTCAGAGAGGCGCTGCGTCCACTACTGAGGGTGACAGCGACTGATGTCTACGTTGTGATAGAAACAGCGGATACGAGACTTGCTCCCCCTGAAAGACTATATGAAATTGTCCTGTTAATTGAAGGTGACATACAGCGTACCGTTAAAGGTGTATTTTGGGAGAATCTGTCTTCTACATATGATATTTTACTTTCGGAGGCTGACTGGCCCCCACCTTTTGTGCTCGCGGCGCCGCGAGGGGAGGAGGTGATCCTACCCAGTTTCGCGAACACTGTCTCGAAAGAGCATGCGCAGCATTTTGCAGAAGAGTGGGCTCGGGCTCTCGCGCCGGCTCTGTACCGTAACCAATGTGGTTGGGATAAATTGTCGCCTTGCCACGAAATTCCGTTGCGGTCTCAGCCGCAGCCTCAACCTCAATATCCCATTCGGCGTGAAGCGAAATCTTCCGTCGCGGAAATCCTTGAACAATTGGAATATCAGGGAGTTATTGAAACGTGTGTGTCACCGATGAATAATCCCCTTTTTACTGTGAACAAACCTGACGGATCATATCGTTTGGTTTTGGATTACCGGCATTTAAACTCGCATTGCCGTAACTGTGCTGTACAGAATACCCACGGCTCTGCCCTAGTGGATAGTCTCGTGCGTAAGCGTTTCAAGACAACGCTTGACATATCCAATGGTTTTTATGCCCACAGATTGGACAGCTTTAGCTCCCAATGGACCAGTTTTACAAGCGCTGGAGTCCAAAAGCAATTCCGGCGTCTTCCAATGGGCTACAAGAATAGTCCTGGTATATTTACCGCTCGAATTGTCTCTATTCTGGAGGCACTCGACCCTGATGCTTTTTCGTATGTGGATGACATATATCTCACAGACGACGATATTTGGGAGCATCTGTGTCGTGTAAATTCTCTTGTTTGCAACTTCGCAGACATGGGTTACAAATTCAACTTTGCAAAATCGCACATTGCTGAACACACAGTGTTGTTTTTGGGCTATGAGCTCAACAATGAAGGTAGAGGTTTGGCTCCTCACTTCTTGGAGAAGTGCGCACAATTGCGCGCACCAACAACACTGAAAAAATTACAATCCTTACTGGGCTTTTTGAATTTCGGCAGAACTTACATTCCGGAATATGCCCAGCGTATCAAGCCTTTGTATGCTTTGATACAACCAACTTTCTCTAAATCATGCTGCCTGCCTGAGCATTCAGCCATTTTGCAATCCTTGCAGGCTGATCTGCTCGCTTCTAAATATTTACTGACTCGTGATAACCACACCAACCTGGTCATAAGGATAATTCCTGGGACGGTGGGTTTCACGTACCTCACTTTTAATGAAGGTGACACGGTACCTATTGCTTACAAGTCACACTTGTACACTTCGGCTGAGATGCGGTTTCCCACAGTGGAAAAGGTTTTAACTGCTGTACAGATGGCAATTCTAAAAGAACGTGCTCTGTCACAGGGGAAGCGCATGCTAGTGGTAACACCCTGTCCTCATTTAGAGGCAGTCACGAAAGCCAGTGTACCAAATTCAAAGGCTTTGCACCCTCGGTGGATTCAGTGGGCTGCGTCATTGTCATCCGCGGATGTCATGTTTATTTTTGACGCTTCCTTACGGTCGCAGGAGTACTTGCAGTATGAATTCGTTCATCCTGCTCCTCTGGCGATGCGACCTTTGGAGGACTTCCATTGCATCATTTACACTGATGGGTCGGCGCAGGTTGCGCATGGCTCTAAACATGCCTACGTTTCCGCATGCGCCATTGTGGTCGGTGCTATGTTGAATGATGAGTTCATTTCCAGGGAGGTTCACACGTTGCCCCTGGGCGATTGCACCGCACAATTGGCAGAGCTTCGTGCTCTCTTACTAGCTTTGGAGTACGCAGATCCAAGTGTTACTACTCTAATTGTAAGTGATTCTTACTACTGTGTCCAGTCTTACAATGAAAACTTGTTCTTTTGGATTCAAAATGATTTTCATGATTCCAAGGGTAGCACAATAAAACATAAAATGATCTGGGTTCGAGTGGCAGAGCTTAAGGCTATGTTGCCACTCGTTTATGTGATTCATACTCTCGGTCATCAGCGCGTGGGAGTACACGCTGTTGGCAACTCGCTTGCTGATGAAGCGGCGAAATCAGCAGTATCTACATACTTAGTTGCAGCAGTTACTAGGTCTAAAACCAAGATTGATAGCGACATCTTGGCAGCGATTGCTGCCTCTGAGAAGGGAAGTAAACATCCTGCGGGATTCCCTTCGAAGTATAAATACCACTTAAGTCCCGAAAAGGTTCCTTTTGTGACAATTCCTAATGTTGGGGAACGGCTGATTCCCAACTCGGATCGCAGAGCAGACTTGATTACAGCGGCTCATGAAGGTGTGGCGTCTGCGCATGCGGGCGTCTCGGCCACTGTAACTCAATTACAATTACGTTTCTGGTGGCGGGGACTGTACAAACAGACGCGTGATTATGTCCTTCTTTGTGACATATGCCAGCAGATTAAACCTTCGACTGCTACGCGTCCGCCTCAGACTCAGTTGTACATTTCTAATAAACCGCTAGGCTGTGTTTATTTAGATCACTGCGGTCCATTTTCATCTGATACTGCGTATAAATACATCTTAGTAGCAGTTGACTCATGCACACGCTTTGTGTGGGTATGGCCACATCGCAGCGCTGATTCACGGACTGTCATTAGAGATTTGCGTATCTTTATAGGGATTTTTGCCTGTGGTACCTTCCATTCGGATCAGGGTCCGGCTTTCGCCTCTAAGGCGTATAAGGATGCCATGACTTCGATGGGGGTCCAAGTCAAGTTTTCGTCACCCTACAGACCTGAGGGTAATAGTGTAGTTGAACGAATGAACCGTGATTTAAAGCAATCTTTGACAGCCCGAGTTATAGGCACTGGCAGAAACTGGCTGGCTCACCTCTATGGCGTGCAGCGTGCTCTTAATAATCTCCCTAGAAGGTCTCTGGGTGGGCGGACCCCATACGAAATGCTCTTTGGCATCAAGATGTACGTCCCT
The DNA here is from genome assembly GCF_964261635.1 of Lissotriton helveticus. Classification (NCBI taxonomy): domain Eukaryota; kingdom Metazoa; phylum Chordata; class Amphibia; order Caudata; family Salamandridae; genus Lissotriton; species Lissotriton helveticus. The sequence continues at coordinate 87,727,598 of NC_136057.1, forward strand.
GACCTTGACGGTCTAGACTCTGTGGTTCGCGCCACTTCCTTTGACGCAGATGAACATTGCACTGTTTTACAGAATCTACAAAAGACCAGAGACACTCTTGCAAAGGAACATTTGCCCTCCACATCGGATGATGCGTTGCAGATCCCGGTAGTTGGCTGGCTACCCCAAGTTGGCGAACTGGTTCGAGAGAAGATCGACAACAAGAAAGAGTTTGGTCCCTCCTATCGAGCTCCAGTCCCAGTGCTTGGAGTGAAGGGCACAAGAACAGTCATTTTACCACCACTCCCAGGTCGTAAGGAAAACAGGTTTATTTCTATTGACAATGTCAAGATACACAGAGTGGCCGATTCTTCTTAGCATGACACCGGCTGTTTCCTGTCCTTCCATTGTGAGAAATTCAATTATGCCCACTGCTTCTAATAATGAACCTGAGGTGGCCATCGAATTACCTGCTGTTTCCGGTCCATTATTGAATAATTTACCAGGAACTAACCTTGATGAGACAGACTATACATACCCCACTGATTTGTCCATGCCTGACCTGCAAGCTCGTTTAGCCACGGAATCCAGATTTTCATTTGACTCTGCTTCCCTTGCCTCGAAAAAACCCTCTGAAATTGCAGTATATGCTAGCCTGTTTAAAAAACATTTTTTGATACCTCCTTGGATATACATTTGGCTGGTCCTTTTTTCAGTTTACCTTTTTATGTCAATTGGTTTTGTGTTTTATTTTTTTCGGATTATGAATGGACACTATGTCGAGGAGAGAACTTGCATTACTCATTTAAATGGAACATTGGCCCCACTTTCCTCTTCACATTCTACACACAGATTAAAAAGAGACTTGACTTTGGTTAACATCACAGCATGGCCTGTTCTGGATGGAATCGCGTGGGATGCAGTTCGTTTTCAGATTCATGGTCCAACGGAAGTCGTTAATGTTCCTAATGTACTGAGAGTTAATATGGGGGATGTGGTGAAACAAAACATTCGTTCTGATGATTGGGATGTTAATGCTGTGGAAAGTTTGTTTTCTGATTTGAAATACTATGCTGCCTTTGATGCTGAGGATTTATATTTAGAATCTGCTAATTATGGTGAATTGTTCTGTTACCAACATTATGGCAATCACTTCTTACACAAGACATCTTCCCGAAGGGATGCGGTTAATTTTACTCAGTGGGAACATTGCCCAGCACCTACACAAGGGAGTTCAGAAACGTTTCTTAAGAAGTATACTTATTTCACTGACTTTAATCAGTCCAATCCCGAGTCCTTTTATTTTAAATTTCAAAAACAGCCACTGTCCAAGGTTCGACTTACAAATACAAAATTGTTGTATTCGAAGGCCTTCCTAGATCAATTAGTTACTGGGGGGTATGAGTTATGGAAGGGTACCATAGAACTTAAATCAGTTTGGGGCTCAAGGGCCTGGCAGGTACGAGGCACTGAGGCTTTGCACCGTGCTTGTCTCATCCCAAATCATATGTGGTTTTTAAATGAAACCATTTCCCAGACCACATGCTTTGGATTGGCTACATCTAAAAGGTTAAACACCCCGTCTTTCCCAGAGTTGGAGGAATATGAGGATTGGAGTAATTTTACTAAATTGTCCATTAGAGATATACAGGCTCTGCTTCTGAATTCCTCCTTTAACATTTCCAGTATGAATCCCAAGGGTTGGCTGCTTTGGCACCGTAGTGCTGATTCTTGCCAAAAAAGATTTTTAAATATAACTGACGGTTTTAAGACTGTTAGATCGGATCCCCGTTTTGATTTGAGTCATACAGTCACCTCTTACTCTGTGGGAAAGTTGTGTCAAGCTTGGCTGAAACATTCAACTTTACCTGCGGTTAAGTATCACCTTTCCAAACTGAATGCAGACGTGGATTTGAATGATTTCATTAAAGGCCCAGCTAGTGGCAGGTCGAAAAGGTGGTTATATGGGGTTTACAATGAAATTTGGAAACTCTCACAGATTGAGGCCGCTTCACGCCTTAGGGCTATTGATCAAGCGAATCTTGAAAAAGTGCTTGCAGTTGTTGACAATAGCATTAACGTGCTTTCCTCTAGAATTTACACATTAGATAATATTGTGTCGTCTGTTGTTGATATTGTGCATGATGAAGTGTCAGTATTATACCATGGTCAAAATCAATTACGGTCAATCATGCAGTTTGCATGGACACTACAGACTCTGAAAATGGGTAAAGTTCCCTGGGGATACATGAACGTTTCCTCTTTATTTGCACCGTTTAATTTGACAGACAAACAACGCTTGCTTTCAATGCGTGATGCTTCCTTTTCTATGCTACATATTGAAAGGTTGGAATCTTTACCTTTTTCTGTGGCAGAAGCCACTGCTGCTACGTGGCTTATCCACGGTTTAATAACGCTGCCTTTTGCTTTATATAAGTTTTCAAATTGTATGAAATATGTGCCAATAGGTCGTTTTGAACCCTTAGGTAGCGGTTTTCTTCATGAGGTCTGGTCACTCCCATACACATACAGATGTTTCAAGGATGAACAAGAAGTTTATCTAACAGGGGATGAGTGTACTGAGACGCCAGATCATTCTTTAATGTGCAGACACATACAGTTACACGGTTCATGTAACAAGGACCGACCGAATATGGCTTGCGTTTTACAGGGCACGCCAGTTCCTGCTGTCATCCCCACGTTTAAGTTGTTAGAGAATGGTAGTTATTTAATGCTCAATAATGAAAACTGTTGTGGTTTAATTAAAGGTATAGCTTTCATAGTGACAGTTAGTGAGCAAGTTATTTGCTGCAGAAATGTTCTTTATCCTCCCACACGTGAACATAGGGAGTCTTCCATTTGGCCACAGATACCGACCTTGGGAGCAGAATTCAGCGGCATGGCTAGAATAAGAGCTCTATTGTCCCAGAAAGAGGTGGCCTTGAGCTCGGCCCGTGAAACTTTCGTGCTTCACATTGCTAACACCCGTACGGAGGTTCAGGCTCTTTTAAACACTGATTTGCCTTTGCATTTCGGAGCCATGGTCCGTTCTATCTTTAACGCATCCTCCACAACGGGCCTAGCACATTTTTTTAAAGTTGTTAGCGGTGGTCTCGTGACTTCCTTTGAGAAGATTTTTGGAGTCATCCCTGCCTTCTTCCATTCTATTTTTTCATCCTTGTTTGGAGGGTTCCCGTTTTTACTTGCATTAGCGGCTGGCGCATTGGTGGTTTTCTGCCTTTTTAAATATGGATGCCCTTCCTGTGCAAGACCACGCTCAGCTGCTACTGACGCGGTTTCGCAACCGCATGCTTGATTATTATGGCACACTGCCGTTGGCGACTCTAAGCACGGCGTTTGGATTATCTTTTCGGTTCTCCTATTTCACCTGTGTCCAGCCTGTATTTCACTGCCTGACCTGTGATTTCCTTTGGGCCATTGATTTGTGTCTCTGCGGACCAATATCTTCTGACGTCGATTTTGATCAACTGATGAGTCCTATCATTGCTCACGAGTTGGTTTGTTCTGACGAAAGGATTATGGCCTTGGCGGTGGCACATGGACTAATGGGTCCCTGGGATGTGTTGTCGGCAGCGCAAAATTTCTTGGAACGAAGTTTTCTTGAAAACCCACCGAGCTGTCCTCTGATGGTTATAGAGGATGCGGTGCTGGAAGATCACGTATGTTCCTTTCATCTTTTAAATTGGATGGCTGAACTGTTTTCGGATGAGGACAGTGACTTCCTCCTGGAGGCTGTTGCAGCTTACTTTTCATATACAGTCTTATCATAGACACTGCCTCAAATTGACATGCTGATTGATAGCATTTCCTTGATTTTATTGTCTTTTGGTCAAGACATTTTATTTTTTGCTTGCCTATTGGCTTGAGCCACATTATACTTGTGGGCTATTTTTTTAGCATTAGTTTTTATAATTGAATTTTTATTCATGCTCGTTTATAAATGGATTCTGCTCTCATGTGATGGCACTTATGTTATCTTATTTAGTCCGTTCTCGGATCATGGGGGGGTGTTGTATAGCTCCTATATATCCTTATATCGTGTTAAGTTAGCATAGGTACATTTGAGATTTAAACGCCATTTTTCCTTTCTTGCAACTTCTGCACACGACCCTTAATTGTTGACTTAGCTTTCAACCTAGTGGTTTGCCGTGGTGTATGTGAGAATAATATGTTATTGCTCTGATATCAGTTTTGTTTAATAAACCATGTCTGCACGGAGAGTGCTGAAGTTTCAGGAGCAACACAATATGGAATTGTTATGAGGTCTGATCTCCACGCCTTCATAGTCATAACACAAGTGCAGCCTTTGCCAACTTGGGCTTGAGGCGGGATTGATATTGCTTTGCACGAGAATTGTTAACACACTTGATGCGGTGCACATGCAGAGAGAGCTGGTGTATGCTGATGTGATTCCTTCATGCTAGGACACTAAGGTATGGGCCCGCCCTAAAACAACCCAAAGAGACCTTCTTAGCTAATAATATAATATATGTGTTAGGGAGGGTGAGATATAAGTGTTGTTAACTCTTATTCATTACAGCATGTTAACATGCTGTCACCATTCGCTTTTTATGTCTTAGTAACTATGCTGATAATTTTGATACTGATAATAAGTATACTTGTATTATCTAAGATACTGCGCCTGAGAAGACGGCATTAGTAAATAAACATTTCAAATGCACATGTGTCTTCTTTACTCCATGTTCTGGTTTGTAATGATAATATAACGAAAGAGTGTTCATGAGTCCCACGTACCCTGAGGTACAGTAAGTTCATGTTCTGGTTTGTCTAAACATTGGGTGTTTGATATGTCCAATGAGACACTGTAGCTAGCTCGGTAAGGGGTGAGTTGGTTGCTAAGGTAAGTTTTGGGACATCCTAATTTGCCGAGGTTCCACTCCTCTGTGCACAGTTCTGTGTGAGTACAGAAACCCTGCAACACCACCTCTGCCAGACTACCTGCTCACAGCAGTCACACTGTCGAGACAGGACCCCCTTCAAATGTCACCTCTGCCAGACTACCTGCTGACAGCAGTCACACTGTCTAGACAGGACCTCCCTTCTAATGCCACCTGTGCCAGACTCCCTGCTGACAGCAGTCACACTGTCAAGACAGGTCCCCCTTTTGATGCCACCTGTGCCAGAGTCCCTGCTGACAGGAGTCACACTGTTGAGACAGGACCCCCTTCTAATGCCACCTCTGCCAGACTCCCTGCTGACAGCAGTCACACTGTCGAGACATGACCCCCTTCTAATGCCACCTCTGCCAGACTCCCTGCTGACAGCAGTCACACTGTCTAGACAGGACCCCTTCTAACGCCACCTCTGCCAGACTCCCTGCTGACAGCAGTCACACTGTTGAGACAGGACCCCCTTCTAATGCCACCTGTGCCAGACTACCTGCTGACAGCAGTCACACTGTCTAGACAGGACCCCCTTCTAACGCCACCTCTGCCAGACTCCCTGCTGACAGCAGTCACACTGTTGAGACAGGACGCCCTTCTAATGCCTCCTGTGCCAGACTCCCTTATCTTGAGTTTAGGGGAGCAATCTCATTTCTTTACAATCAGCAGTCAAATGCCAAACATACAAATCATTTTTGTATTCTAATACATATCAAAAAACATGCATTTCTTTTTAACATGTAAAAGCTAGTAATTATTGTGTACATTTTATAGCATCGTGATTGGTTCTAGCTATATATTATTTTTGTGCAATCAATCTTTTTTTTCATTTCTTTTGTGGAACAATCATTTCTTAATTTTGCTCCATTAGCCATCTAGAAATTGTCGTCCAAGAATGTAAAATGGTAATTTTGCCTGGCTATCAAACAGTGTGAGGCTCTGTGACTTTTGTTAATGAGCCCGTACTGTTCTGCAGAAAACTCTTGTGCTCAACCTGCTATCACACAACATGTGTGGTACTGAAAATCCGAACTCGTGTACCCATCCCAGTTTTAGGAATAAAAACTTCGTTGTAATACGACGAATTTAGTGTCAAAAGACCGAGAATGGCGAGTACAGTATGTACAAGCATTTTCGTCGCATTCAGGTGATGATTTCACCTCGAAATCATCATTGTTATCCTGAATCCGTGGCTTCCATTTTGTATATAGCCGCCATTTGGTGTGTTGCCCTTTACATAGGCCTTAATCCAGCTGAATTCGATCCCACAAGGACACGTACACCTTAATCGACTTTCCTATGACCTGTACAAGTTGGAACCATTGCCCCAGGCCGAACTCGTTAGGTCAGTTCCCCTCCCAGTGGCCGAACAAGATATCATCAAGGCTCAACAAACCATAAAACCATTTCAGCGTGCACACCTGCCATATCTCGCTCACATCTATCTCCACTCTTTTTGCTTCACTTACTTTATGATGGGGAGGTGCCCGTTTTATTGAGGGTCCAGCGATATCTGATGAAATGTTAGGCCTTGCCGAGTGATTTATTGTGGCCAGCACGACGTGAAATATGTATATGTCATCATGACTCGGTTTTTTCTTGTAAACCAATAACTGTAAATAACATACTACAAATGCGAAGAATGTTTGCCTGAAGCTAGAAACTTTGTATAAGAAGAGAAGCCTGACTTTGCGAATTCGAGCAGTCTCCTGAGAATATACTCCCCGTGTGGTGTATTTCTAGGACACTTGTTACCTTGGTTGCAGCCAATAAATCGATCTTTGACTTCACCTAGAAGACTCTGAGTTTCTGTGGTCTGGATCAGGAAAGAACCCGAGGTCTCTGGGTGTGCCCTGGCACCGCTGGGTTACCGGTTCTGTGCCGGTTCTTAAAAACCCAGTACCTCAGTTGGCGCCCAACGTTTCCAGTGGTACCAGTCAGCCAGAGGATCGTGAGGAGCTTCGTGTGGAAATTCCGGAGGACGGCCAACCACTTCAGCGACCCCTGCATGTCGACGTGGTCCGAAGGTCTTTGCTGCGAGGTTCCCCGCTTCCCGACGGCTACGAAGGACTGCTGCCTTGGCTATCGCCCTGATTTGGACCCTTGAAGTTTGGTAGAGCGAAACACTAAGACGAGTCTTCTAAGTGACGTCATCGATATTTCAGTTAAGTATAAGTGGAGCGTCTCCCAGTCCTTAGGTGGTTCTTGAGTTTTTGGGTATTTTGAGTTTTGTGTTGGTACTTGCAAGAACCAAAACCGAAGGACTTGTGTTTTCACAAGAAATATCGTAATCGATAATCCTTCGAAGTTTGGAACTAGACTAGTGAGCGAAAATGCCTGGTCTTAGACTTAGAAACTTGTTTTGTCTTGGTACAAATAATAGGGACTCCCGATTGGAGGACTCGTGTCCGGTTCCTCCGGTTGGAACTCCAATATATGAGTTATATGTCAAACACGGAGTAGGTCCCATCGCATATAATGAGGTGTGGATTAAATACACCAGAAACGATGGTGTTCTAAAATGGCCCCAATACGGTAGTTTTGATGCAGAAATTCTAGATAATACTGAGGTCAAACTGTTCAAAAAGAAAGCCCGGCCGGCGATGTTTGACTCGTTCCGCCTATGGCGTAAGGAGGCCAAACAAACGGAAATTAAATTAGAGAAGAAAAATAAGAGAGAAAGGGGTATTTCAGTAATGCAAGCCGCAATGAAATTTAAAGACAATGAAGAAGAACAAATAAGTGAGCAGTTGCACAGGCAACGTAAAATGGCAATAGATAAATGCTATCCTGTTTTACCGTCTCTTCAGCAAGAGACAGCAAAAGAGCATGGAAAAGATCCGTTAATGTCACATTTGCTAAGTTCGCCGCCACCCTATGCACAAAAGGCCACAGCACCTCCGCAACCTTTAGTTGCACCCCCGGTAGCTGTTATGTCTGCTCCTTTACAGCACTCACCAGCTGGCTTCTGTCTCTCTGGTGCAGCCTCCTCAAGGCTCACCGATTACATCTACTTCTCCTAATGCTCCCTCTACAATCTCGCCTAGCACCCCTTCTGTTTCTCATGATGCTCATTCTACAATTGCCTCTGTCTCTGCTTTACCTGACTCTGTTTTGCCGCCAGTTCTCCCTTCACTTTCACCTTCCGTTTGGCATAAAATGGCCAGCATTGTTACTAACATTCCTTCACCTCTTTTTCGGTCGCCTAAAACGACCCCTAATATGGAACGAAGACAGTTGCGAAGCCAAATGCTTGATTATCAGGAGAGAGAGTCATTGAATAGGTTAGCGCGTAAATGGGCCATGGACACTGTAAGATATGATGTGGAGTCTGTCATGGAAGTTTTCCGTCAATGGGATGCACCGACGCAGAGATATGTTTTTGAGCAGATGTGTGTTTTTCTGTGTGAAGATTTGGAAGACAATGGTCAGGAGAGCAACCCGCAAGAGTTGTGTCGTGTACGGTTTAAATTTGGGGACGGCATGATTGTAGGTCCCGATGTCGAAAAAGCAGTTGAGGTATTGTTATCATATCGAAGTAAGGGAAGTAGTTCCGGGTCATCATCTGAATGTGGTACATCTAGTAGGAAAAAGGCACGTCAATACCCCATGAGAGAAGTTCCCCCACAATGGAGGGAGGGTGACTCATCCGCTGTACCACCTGTTCTGCCACACTTTCAGCGTGTTTGGGTCCATGTCCCATGGAAGCGAGCTGAAGTTTTAGCACTCAAACAGACGTTACCTGATCCGCGTAAAAATCCTGCAGGGTATTACAAAGAGTTGTCACAGACTGCTGGGTCATGTATAATGAATTTAGCCGACATCGATATGTTATTTGGGAACGTTGTTCCACAGCCTTTATGGAGTAAAATACGTCATACAGATCATGATCAAGAATTGGGTGACTCATGGGCTAACATTGCTATTGCAGACGACAAGTTGGTGGTGCCAAGCCTGAGCCTTTGATAGCAGAACTCCCTAGTATAATAGTTGATTACATGAAAACGATAATGCCTGCAATACGTGTAAACTGGGACAAGTTATCCGCATGCAAGCAGAAGAAAGACGAAACTGTCTCAGATTTCTTCACCAGGTTTGAAGAAACATTTGTCGATCACAGTGGTCAAGACATGACCACGGAAGGTGGTCAGCGATTATTTGTCGATAAATTCGTGCACAATTTACTTCCAGAATTATGTAAAAAGTTAAAGGATTCAGAAAGTTCTTGGGCTGTCTCGTCTTCGACGCAGATATTGGCTACTGCCCAATATTACGAAAATAGAGACAAAGATGAGAAGGATAAAGCAGACAAGAAAACAAAAGAGTTAAAAACGAAGGTTTTATTACAGCAAGCTTATCCGCCACGTGGCGCTGGTAACGGCCAGAATCACGGTGGTCAGAACAACTATCAGAATAATTTTCAGCATTCTCAGAGAAACTGGCAAAGGGCCGAGTATAATCAGCCACGTGTCACTGTAGGCCCCAATCAGTGTCTGTATTGCAAGGAAGAAGGTCATTTTAAGTATAATTGCCCTATCTTGTTACAACGCGCGAATGGTGTTTCACACGTAAGAGGTAGAGGTGTTCAGCAAACACCTAGAGGTAGAGGACGTGGAAACGTCCCCCAAAATGCGCAGTCTCTTCTACCACAGATTTCTATGAATAAATTCGATCAGCAGAATAACGGATCAAGTAGGACAGCTCAGTACTATACTGATGATTACTATACAGAAAGCGAACAATGGAGCAATAATGATTGCTAGGACAGCCATGGACAAAGAGAGGGAGTTGTTTCAGTTCCAGTAGATCAGAGTGGACCATACGTTGAGGTGATTACATCAGGTGTGTCAGAACCTTTTCTCTTGGATACTGGTGCTACAAAGAGTTCTATTATGCACTCCAAACTCCCTGGCGCACCTTTGTCTGGCAAAATGAATGTTTCTGTGGGTTTTTCTGGCGCCCCGGTTAGAAATCCAATTTCTGACCCTCTGTCTCTTTCTGTTGGTCCTTGTGAATTTGAAGCACCCCTTATTATGACAACAGGTTGTGGTGAAAACTTGTTAGGATTGGATTTACTAAAAAGATTGTATGCAACTTTGTATTGTTCTCCTTCAGGAGTAGAACTTACTTTAGGTAAGAAAGTGGTTTCTCCCATGTACCTGTCAAGAGATAAGCTTCCAGCAGAATTGTCATTTCTACCCGATATCCTTTGGGCCACCGGTCCTAATGATGTAGGTCTTTTAGAAATTCCACCATATGTAGTAACACTAAAAGCCAATGTTAAAATGCCATGAATTCCCCAATACCGAATTTCTAGTGAGGGCGAGAAAGCCTTGCTAGCGATCGTTTACGAGCTAATTGCAAAGGATGTGATTGAGGAAACAAGAGGAAACGTTTGCAACAGTCCAGTTCTGCCTGTTTTAAAACGAACTGACCCTTCCCAGCCACCTGTGTACAGATTCGTGATCGATCTTAGAGAAGTGAATAAAATAGTTGTGCCACAATTTCCAGTTGTTCCCGACATTACCACCTTATTGACTATGATCCCAGCTTCTGCCTCTTGGTTCTCGGTGATTGACCTGAAGAATGCTTTCTTCAGCATCCCGATTGCTGAGGAGAGCAGGGACATTTTTTCCTTCACTTTAGGAGGTCGCAGTTTCCGCTTTAAACGCGCTCCTCAGGGCTACTGTGAAAGTCCGTCAATATACAGTCAAGCGCTAAAAACACAGCTTGATACAATCGTTTTGCCTAAAGGTGCCGCTCTTGTACAGTATGTGGACGATTTGCTCATTGCCGCAGACAATGCGAAAATTTGTAAAAAAGCGACACTGTCACTATTACATCATTTGTGTGAGTTACATCACAAGGTGTCACTTTCCAAGCTCCAATATTGCCGACAAGAAGTGACCTACTTAGGTCACCTCTTATCGAAGGAGGGAAGGAAACTGACACCAGAGAGGATTCAGGCATTAGCGAAATTGAATGTACCTAGAACACAGAGGGAAGTGCGGGCTTTCTTGGGCATTACCTCGTACTGTAGACAGTGGTTCCAAATTTCTCGTTGTTAGCCAAACCTTTGGTGGCATTGACATGCAATAATACGCCCAATCCTGTACCTTGGTCTGAAGAGTGCCAGAAAAGTTTTCTCGAACTACGCGCAGCATTGTGTTCGGCTCCTGTGTTGGGTACCCCCGACTACAGTAAGCCTTTCACATTGTATGTCCATGAGAAAGACGGTTGTGCATTATCTGTGTTGACTCAGTTGTTTGGAGGTAGGCAGCGTCCATGCGCTTACTTTTCGTCGACTTTGGACCTGGTAGCCAAAGCATTGCCAAGTTGTTTAAGAGCCACAGCAGCAGCAGCTGTTTCTATTCGACAGTCTGCTGGTCTGGTAATGAATAATACACTAGTCGTGATGGTTCCACATGCAGTAGAGATGTTACTAAACAGAACTAAGACCCAGCACTTAACTAGTGCTCGGTTGTCTAGTTACGAATTGACCCTACTAGCAAGTCATGTGCGCATAAAACGGTGCAGTACTTTGAACCTAGCTACATTGTTACCAATTGCAGAAGGATCAGATGTTTCAGGACAGCACGATTGTTTCCTTAGAACAGAGGAAGAGACGAAAGGGAGAATAGACTTGTCCGATACTCCTCTTACCGAATGCGATGGTACATTATGGGTGGATGGTTCATGCTTCAAGCTCCCGAATGGTGACACGACTGCAGCATATGCTGTCACGACATTGCACACAATTGTAGAAACTCCAAGCGAGCACAGGCCTTAAATGGCCTGACGCTCTACCTTTAGCACTCCTGTCCACTAGAATGACTGTGCATTCACGAGTGAAACTTAGCCCTTATGAAATCGTTTTTGGCCGGCCAGCCAATATATGGGGAGTGCCTAGACCCACGAAATTTAGTGAACTGGAACACCCTGTTTTGCTCGATAATCTGTATGAATTGACGGCTAAATTGCGTGTTTTGCATCAACAGGTCCACAACACTCTGCCTCCGGTCTCTGACACTCCGGGCCACGACATTGACCCTGGTTCGTGGATCCTTGTGAAAAATTGCCAAAGAACAAAGAACGACCAGCCCAGGTGGACCGGACCTCACCTCGTCCTTCTTTCTACAAGATCTGCGGTTCGGGTGGAAGGAAAAACCAACTGGGTCCACGGGATCCATTGCAGGAAGATACCTTTTCCCCTGCCTTCTGACCAGTGGGTCAAGAAGGGTGGCACTGATCAAGAACGTGATACTATTCCAAATGACGTTCCTTTTAACGATTTGCACATAAGAAGCTCTGACTCTGAACCAGAAAATGAGAACATTTCGCACAAGACTGTGCCACCGCCCGAGCTGTTGAACACTGCAGAGCCTGACTCCTTGTTTCAGGACCAGACAGTACCAGGAAAAAGACGCTACAATCTGAGACCGAGGACAACGAACTAATGAGAGTGATTCCTTTTCATGATTCGAGACCAAGACCTATGGACAAATAAACATATCTTTTTCCTCCCAAGTACTATTTTTGAAAGTGCAGCTCTCCCATTTAGGAAACATGCTTATTTTTGTTTTTCGATCCGCCACCCGGGTTCCGCTGCTAGGGCCGCGATTGGTTAAAGTCTTCGGAAGTGCAGCTAACGACGTTAGGTCGGTGGTTCTGGTCGGTCCAAGGGAGTTGCCCTAGACTGACAGAAGCACTCCTTAGCAGAATCAACCTCCTCATCGCGGGCAGCACTTTAGAGAGGATGGAGTTTCCTAATGTGGAGAGACCTGCCAAACGAATGAACTTTAAGCACCAATTATGCAAAGCAATTTCAAAGAAAAGCTTTATAATATTATGCATTTGTATGTTATTCAGTACGATGATATTTTTAATAAGTTACGTCTTATTCTCTTTTCGCGTAACATTTACACCCACGGCATCGCCCAGACCCCCTACTGTTTCCCCTCATTCTTTCCATCCCCTTCCTGACCACGAATCCAATAGAAGACTAGAATTCATTAATAATTCCTTTATTCAGCTCCTGCACCAGCACCAGCTAGTAATGAACACAACCAACTGTTGGGTTTGTGGACTTATGCCTCACACTACGGATAAGGGTATCCCTTATCTAGTTCTGCCCTTTAGTCACAATGGCTCTGTGTGGGCATGCAGAACACTGTTCATATATGCACGCGAAATCCAACCCCTACGTTCTGTAAAAGACAACCTCAAGACTAGCGCCCTGGTGAAAGGCATAATCGACATGATTAGGGACATAACTTCTTATGTAAATACTCCTAATGATGAGATACTTGCATATGTAGGTTGGAACGTGACCGGATACGGAACTACTTTAAGTGAGAAACAGCAAACGAAGAGGCCTTCCCCGATCTGGATTGTACCCCATCAAGGTAATCTGTGTCTGCAAGGTATTGGCAGAAATCCCAGAGCTCAGTTAGGGAAAAGTGTCTGTACAGAAAGGTATGTTTTTGGGTCTCAGACTCCCCCCGCGTTTTTAGCTGCTAAGGGTACTTATTTCATCTGTCATGATAGAGCCTATACATGGTTGCCCCCTGACTTTTCGGGCTCATGTTTTGTTTCGTTCCTGTTACCTCCCACCTACACAGCAGCGGCGGATTACCACAGGACAAGGGTAGTTAGAGGTGTCTTGAGTAAAGAAGACACTGCAGGTCAAGAATTTGGGGACTTTGCAAAAGGTTTTCTGCCGTTCTGGGGACCCATGGTAAACAGCAGGAACATAAGGCAATTGACAAGGGTAGTCGAGTCCACCGTGATTGAAACTACCGGTGCCCTTAGTAACTTGACTGCTGAGCTCCAGTCGGATCGTCTTATGACCCTTCAGAACAGGGTCGCTCCAGATGTCATCCTTGCAGACCGAGGTGGGGTATGCAGATTGATCCAATCTAGCTGTTGTATTTTTATCCCAGATAACGCTCCGACAATGTACCAGGCCATCTCCAAACTACATAAGATTTCCGAATCTATTCATGTGGATAAAGGAGATTGGTCCCTAATGGGGTGGTTCTGGGATCTGATATCCGGCTGGGGATGGAAAATTCTAATGGTCATTGGGATAATCTTGGCCATCCTTTTCCTGTTCTGTCTGTGCATACAGTGCGCTCCTGCAATATGTGGCCTCTGTGCTACATCATGTATAAGGAAGCCTGTGTCAAGAGATGGACTAAGTACTAGGATGATACTACAGCAACATCTCAATGACTTTAAGAATATAGATCTGGACTCAGACTAACATGAGGATAGATTAATTGCCTATGTAAGGGCAAAAGGAGGGTTTGTGGTACTGAAAATCCGAACTCGTGTACCCATCCCAGTCTTAGGAATAAAAACTACGTTGTAATACGACGAATTTAGTGTCAAAAGACCAAGAATGGCGAGTACAGTATGTACAAGCATTTTCGTCGCATTCAGGTGATGAGTTCACCTCGAAATCATCATTGATATCCTGAATCCTTGGCTTCCATTTTGTATATAGCCGCCATTTGGTGTGTTGCCCTTTACATAGGCCTTAATCCAGCTGAATTCGATCCCACAAGGACACGTACACCTTAATCGACTTTCCTATGACCTGTACATGTTGGAACCATTGCCCCAGGCCGAACTCGTTAGGTCAGTTACCCTCCCAGTGGCCGAACAAGATATCATCAAGGCTCAACAAACCATGAAACCATTTCAGCGCGCACACCTGCCATATCTCGCTCACATCTATCTCCACTCTTTTTGCTTCACTTACTTTATGATGGGGAGGTGCCCGTTTTATTGAGGGTCCAGCGATATCTGATGAAATGTTAGGCCTTGCCGAGTGATTTATTGTGGCCAGCACGACGTGAAATATGTACATATCATCATGACTCAGTTTTTTCTTGTAAACCAATAACTGTAAATAACATACTACAAATGCGAAGAATGTTTGCCTGAAGCTAGAAACTTTGTATAAGAAGAGAAGCCTGACTTTGTGAATTCGAGCAGTCTCCTGAGAATATACTCCCCGTGTGGTGTATTTCTAGGACACTTGTTACCTTGGTTGCAGCCAATAAATCGATCTTTGACTTCACCTAGAAGACTCTGAGTTTCTGTGGTCTGGATCAGGAAAGAACCCGAGGTCTCTGGGTGTGCCCTGGCACCGCTGGGTTACCGGTTCTGTGCCGGTTCTTAAAAACCCAGCACCTCACATGCGGCTCATTGACATTTATAAATGATTCTTCACTCTCCTGAAGAGAAGCCGCGTGCTCACCCTGGCTATCACACAGCATGTGGGTCGGAGAGTTTCATTATTAATTTGTATCTGCTGAACAGACTCCTTGTGCTCGGCCTGGCAATCACACAGCTGCGGCTCCGTGGCCTTCATTATTGATCCTGCACTCTTCTGAAGTGAAGCTGTGTGCTCGGCCTGGCTATCATACAGCATGTGGGTCGGAGAGTTTCATTATTAATTTGTATCTGCTGAACAGACTCCTTGTGCTCAGCCTGGCAATCACAGCTGCAGCTCCGTGGCCTTCATTATTGATCCTGCACTCTTCTGAAGTGAGGTACGCGGCCTGGCAATCACACAGCTGCAGCTCCGTGGCCTTCATTATTGATCCTGCACTCTTCTGAAGTGAGGTACGCGGCCTGGCTATCACACAGCTGCATCTCCGTGGCCTTCATTATTGATCCGGCTCTCTTCTGAAGTGTGCTCGGCCAGGGTCGGAGAGTTTCATTATTAATTTGTATCTGCTGAACAGACTCCTTGTGCTCGGCCTGGCTATCACACAGCTGCAGCTCCGTGACCTTCATTATTGATCCTGCACTCTTCTGAAGTGTGCTCCGCCTGGCTATCACACAGCTCTGCAGCTCTGCGACCTTCATTATTGATCCTGCGCTCTTCTGAAGTGTGCTCGGCCTGGCTGTCACACAGCTGCTGCTCTAGCTTTCAGAAACCTGTTAATAACCAGGGGCCTGATTTAGATCTCGGCGGACGGGTTACTCCATCACAACGGTGATGAATATCCCGTCCGCTTAAATATGAATCCTGCTGGATATAATGGAATTCATATTTCGACGGATGGGATATCTGTCACAATTGTGATGGAGTAACCCGTCCACCGAGATCTAAATCAGGCCTTAAATGTTTCAACTTCTCTGTCTCCTCGGATTTGATTTAATGATGATGGAAATGATCATCATTTGTTCTACATCAGAGCTTCAGAGGTAAATGTCAGCACTGCAAGGGTTAACCCGGAGAGCTGATGCTCACATTCTCCTGCTTCAGAGGTAAATGTCAGCACTGCGAGGGTTAACCCAGAGAGCTGCAGCTCACATTCTCCTGCTTCAGAGGTAAATGTCATGCACTGCGAGGGTTAACCCAGAGAGCTGCAGCTCACATTCTCCTGCTTTCACTTCTGCTTTTCTACACAGTTCTTGGCCACTGTCACAGAACCATTAATGATGCATAAAATGATCAAAACCACAGCAGGCTCTGAAGAATCTTCATTTTGTGCTTGTTAAATTATTTTGAGTTTGTTGGTTTTATATGTTTTATCACTAATCTCCAGAATTAGCTGAAAATGTCCTTGTTAGTCCAAGCATTGTTCATGGTGTTGATTTTACAGGCAGCATGGTTAGGTGTGCTTGGATTTCTTTCGTTATAACTCTCTTACAGAATAAAAACCAACAATGTTTCTTTACTTTTAGTCCACTTTGTGCTAGTCTCCCAATGGGTTTCCTGATATTTCATGTTTTTCCTAGCTGTAGGGAAATAAACAATAGCAGAGAATAGACATTTTTATAATTTTTCAAATATATGTATTTTTCTTCTTTCCTACTAGTTCAGTCTTCTATCCCCTGCTTTTTATCAGCTGGTATTTGAATGTCCCGTATGCTTGTAATTTTATCAGTTTCTATAATTCCTTCATTTCACAATAACTGCACTTTTTTGCTTCAGTGCACACCTACAGATGGGTATTATTGATGATGTAATTAAATTATTACCAAATTCATTCAGCTCTATGTTTATTTCTATGTGAGTTCAGTAATGGTGGTGTGCTTGCTGATGTCTTTGTAGGTTTGAAGATTGACTGAAGCTCTTCACACATTCACTGCAATGGTATGGTTTTTCTCCTGTTTGTGTTCGCTGATGTTTATGTAGGTCTGATAAGCGACAAAATCTCTTCACACAATCACTGCACTGGAATGGGTTTCCCCAGTGTGTGTTTTCTGATGCCGCATTAGGTACGATAATTTACAAAAGCTCTTCAGACATTCACTGTAATGATATGGTTTTTTCCCTGAGCGTGTTTGTTGATGAAACATTCATCCTGCAGAGGAACTAAAACTACTTCCGCATTCACTGCAATGATATTTTTTTTTCCCCTGTGTGTGTTCTCTGATTTTCTTTAGGTGTGATAATTGACTAAAACTCTTTAGACAGTCACTGCAATTATATGGCTTTTCCCCAGTGTGTGTTCTCTGATGGTGTTTAACCCCTTCGACGCGCATGACAAAGCCAGCTCGTCATGGGCGTTACCTACGCTACGCGCATGACGAGCTGGCTTTGTCAGGTAACGCGCGTTTTTTAAAATCTCAGCGCGCAGCGGGAAAACCCGCTAGCGCGCATGCGGTTAAGGTCTGATAATTGAATAAAGCTGGTATGGTTTTTCCCCAGTGTGTGTTCGCTGATGAATCCTAAATGTCGAAGATTCACTAAAGCTACTTCCACATTCACTGCAATGGTATGGTTTTTCCCCGGCGTGTGTTTTCTGATGCTGTTTTAGGTGTGATGATTGACAAAAGCTCTTCACACATTTACTACACTGGTATGGTTTATCCCCTGTGTGATTTCTCTGATGGTATTGTAAGTCTGTTAACCCACTAAAACTCTTCATACATTTACTGCACTTAAATGGTTTCCCCCGTGTGTGTTCTCTGATGCCGTTTTAGGCTTGTAAATATATAAAGCTCTTCCCACAATCGCTGCACTTGAATGGTTTTTCCCCTGTGTGTGTTCGCTGATGATTCCTTAATGTTACTGAATTTCTAAAACTACTTCCACATTCACTGCAATGATAAGGTTTTTCCCCTGTGTGTGTTTGTTGATACATAAATCCTGAAGAGGAACTGAAACTACTTCCACATTCACTGCAATGGTATGGTTTTTCTCCTGTGTGTGTTCGCCAATGTTTATGTAGGTCTGATTAGCGACAAAATCTCTTCACACATTCACTGCAATGGTATGGTTTTCCCCAGTGTGCGTTTTCTGATGCCGCTTTAGGTATGATAATTTACAAAAGCTCTTCAGACATTCACTGCAATGATATGGTTTTTCCCTGAGTGTGTTTGTTGATGATACATTAATCCTGCAGAGGAACTAAAACTACTTCTGCATTCACTGCAATGATATGGTTTTTTCCCCGTGTGTGTTTTCTGATTTTCTTTAGGTGTGATGATTGACTAAAACTCTTCAGACAGTCATTGCAATGATATGGGTTTTCCCTGTGTGTGTTCTCTGATGTTATTTCAGATCTGAAAATTGATTAAAGCTCTTCAGACATTCACTGCAATTATATGGTTTTTCGCCAGGTGTGTTCTCTGATGGTGTTTAAGGTCTGATAATTGAATAAAGCTCTTCACACATTCACTGCAATGGTATGGTTTTCCCCCAGTGTGTGTTCTCTGATGCTGTTTTAAGCTTGGTAAATATATACAGCTCTTCCCACAATCGCTGCACTTGAATGGTATTTCCCTGTGTGTGTGTTCGCTGATGATTCCTTAATGTTACTGAATTCCTAAAACTACTACCACATTCACTGCAATGATATGGTTTTTTCCCCTGTGCTTGTTTGTTGATGATACATTAATCCTGAAGAGGAACTAAAACTACTTCCACATTCACTGCAATGATATGGTTTTCTCCCGTGTGTTCTTTTTAGGACTGATAATTGACTAAAGCTCTTCAGACATTCATTGCAATGATATGTTTTTTCTTCAGTGTGTTCTCTGATGGAGTTTTAGGTGTGATAAATATATAAAGCTCTTCCCACATTCATTGCACTTTAAATGGGTTTCCCCAGTGTGTGTTTTCTGATGCTGTTTTAGGTGTGATAATTGACTAAAGCCCTTCAGACATTCACTGCAATGATATGGTTTTTCGCCAGTGTGTGTTCGATGGTGTTGTTTTAGGTGTGCAGATTGACTAAAGCTCTTCCCACATTTACTGCACTTGAATGGCTTTTCCCCTGTGTGTGTTCGCTGATGATTCCTTAATGTTGTAGAATTCCTAAAACTACTTCCACATTCACTGCACTTGAATGGTTTTTCTCCAGTGTGTGTTCGCTGATGATTCCTTATTGTTGAAGATTCACTAAAGCTACTTCCACATTCACTGCAGTGGTATGGTTTTTCCCCGGTGTGTGTTTTCTGATGCTGTTTTAGGTGATATGATTGACAAAAGCTCTTCACACATTCACTGCACTTGTATGGTTTTTCCCCTGTGTGATTTCTCTGATGGTATTTTAAGCCTGCTAATCGACTAAAGCTCTTCACACATTCACTACACTTAAATGGTTTTTCCCCTGTGTGTGTTCGCTGATGATTCCTTAATGTTGTAGAATTCCTAAAACTACTTCCACATTCACTGCACTTGAATGTTTTTTCCCCTGTGTGTGTTCGCTGATGTTTCCTTAATGCTGAAAATTCACTAAAGCTACTTCCACATTCACTGCAATTATATGGTTTTTCCCCTGTGTGTGTTCTCTGATGAATTTTTAGAACTGATAATTGACTAAAGCTCTTGAGACATTCACTGCAATGATATGGTTTTACTCCAGTGTGTGTTCTCTGATGGAGTTTTAGGAGTGATGATCGAAAAAAGCTCTTCATACATTCACTGCACTTGTATGGTTTTTCCCTTGTGTGAATTTGCTGATGGTATTTTAAGCCTGTTAATCGACTAAAGATCTTCACACATTCACTGCACTTAAATGGTTTTTCCCCTGTGTGTGTTCGCTGATGATTCCTTAATGTTGACGAATTCCTAAAACTACTTCCACATTCACTGCACTTGAATGGTTTTTCTCCAGTGTGTGTTCGCTGATGAATCCTTAATGTTGAAGATTCACTAAAGCTACTTCCACATTCACTGCAATGGTATGGTTTTTCCCCGGTGAGTGTTTTCTGATGCTGTTTTAGGTGTGATGATTGACAAAAGCTCTTCACACATTCACTGCACTTGTATGGTTTTTCCCATGTGTGATTTCTCTGATGGCATTTTAAATCTGTTAATCGACTAAAGCTCTTAACACATTCACTGCACTTAAATGGTTTTTCGCCTGTGTGTGTTCGCTGATGATTCCTTAATGTTGCCGATTTCCCAAAACTACTTCCACTTTCACTGCAATGATATGGTTTTTCACCTGAGTGTGTTTTTTGATGATACATTAATCCTGAAGAGGAAATAAAACTACTTCCACATTCACTGCAAGTATATGTTTTCTCCTTCTTGGTTAGTGTCCCTGAGTCGGGTATGCATTTTTCTATAACTCTTGACTGTGCTGTCTGAAGGGCCAACATGACCAATAAAGCACTTGTGTTATTTTCACACTCCATGTATGTGTGTGGGATTTTGCTCGTTTGCTTTCTGAATAAACTTTAAAGTGCAAAGGTCATCAAATACTCGCCACACTCATTACGTGTGCAAGGCTTCTTTGTGGTTGATTGTGTCTTTAGAAAAGATAATGGTTCTGTAAGCTTGCGAGTAAAGATCCATCGTCCTTCTGGTCGGTGGACACTGGGACAGTACTCTGTGTTTTATATAGCAGAACCCCCATTTCTTTTAACTTTCAGTTAACTGTGCTTTTCGCTGGTTGCTGTGGAATGGCCTGAAAGAGTTTACAGTACACCTCTAGCACTGAATGGTGATCTGATATCACTTTAGGAAGCAGAGTACTGCTGTAACCACCTCATGATCAGAGCTGGTATTGGACATGTTTACACAAGAAGTGGTTGATCAGTGTTGCCTTAATTTTCTAGAGGTCATTTCTTCATCTTGAGGCACGGAAGTGCACCGCTGAGACTCGTAGAACCACTAATTTGCCCTGGACGGTACTTCCGGGATCTGTCAGTTTTATGTTCAGGTTCGGCTGCCTCTGTCAGAACTTATGTTTTGCTGAATACTGGAACTCAATGTTTCGGACTTTGCTTTTGCAGATTTACAGTATTATCTTCATTATTCTAAAGCATTTTGTGCAATCAAGGATTGTTTTCTGTCGGATGTAAAGAGATTTAAATTACTTAAATGGAAAATACTGGAATGTGCATATACAATTTTTTATGGATTGTAAAAGCATTGCATTTATTACTATTGTTGAAACTAATGAAGACATATTTAAGACATATTTAATCATACAGAGATATTTACATAAAAATTCCTTTGAACATGCCACAATCTTATTTATTTCAGCAAAGGTATTCATAGAATAACTTAGCAAAAAAAGTGTGCTCGCATAGCAGTCATATACTAGTTATAGCTTTGGGTAGATACATATGGTCAAGGTTTTGTTAAAACAAGAACAGCTCTTGGAGTAAGCGATGGATCAGGAAGACGCAAGACAGCAAGGTGGACACCAGGATGTTGTGCCATACATCAAATCATATTGTTCATGGAGGTGACTGGTTTCATTCACTACTAACTTTTTTTCAGGAGGATTCGTCTTGCTGTTTTCTCGAGGCCTGATTAAGGGGGCCTTTTGTGCGCTGATTGTGTTTGGGACCCATGTGGCATAAAGGGGCTCTATCTGGCCCTTGTAGGCCCTGCATCATGTATCGACCCTCTCCCCATATAACGTTCCTGCCCAATCTAAAATGGCGCTGCCTCTAGAAATCTAGATATTGACATAGGACTTAGCATGTCTTTTTTATGGACATGAAAAAAGGACTATCATGTTCTATAGCTTATAAATATTTCCAAGGTGGCAGCCATCTTAGAATTATGTTGTTTACTAATTCTGCTGAGATTTCCAGATTGGCTTGGTCTATCGAATTTCCAGGTTCATCCTAGGCCACTGTTCACCTCATCCCCCCTAACCCTCTAATCAGGATTCTATCTTCCTAATTGCAAAATCTAGTTTGACCTAATGTATTTCAACTTCCCTTTTTCATATTCGCAGCTGGGCACTTTCTTCAGGATTTGCTGATTTCCACCTAGAAATCGCATGCATATAACGCTGGGAAGCCCAAAACAGAAAGAGTACCTTCTTCTTTCTGGACGTCTTCTGTCATGATGCTGCTGTTTAATGGGCTGTCTTTGTAGAACGGAGTCCTGGAACTTTCCTCCAGCCACCCCATGATTTGCTCCATCCCTTCCTTCCTTCATCTGACCATACCCCCTTCTCCTCAACTCCCCTCGGCTTCCCCCCACGTGAGCATGTAGTACTCCGGTCCCTCCCCTCTTTCCACTCTGGAAATTTGGTGCCCTTAGCCATGGATTACCTTTCTCGAAGATCACTAGTCTCCAAACTGGTTCCAGACGGCTGTAATTCCTACACTATCATATACCCCCCTAAACTACCTAAAAGCGTTTTCAAGAACTTCAAACACAGGTTTCTCAAATTTCACCCAGAAACCCTTATTTCCAACCTCTATGTCTGCACGAATAAAGGAGCTACCATAAGTGATCTTATCTTTTACACTAAAAGACCAGCTCAATGAAGGAAAGCCCTTTGTTATCTGCTCCGGATCACTGCATCCACTAAAGCCCCCCACGGTCTCAGACTCTCTGTAACTCCCTCTATCTTTTTCCGAGCAGAGGCAACCATCTACCTTTATAATAATTGGATTATCCTCATTCAAGCATCTGAATGCAGCCTAGAATTACTTGATGAAATTTTCCTCTCAAACTCTCTGTGATAAAGTAGGTTTCCTCCCTGACCCAAGCTCATCCTAGACCTTTAGTCATCCCACGGGTACCTCGTTCTCTACCCTCTCCTAACCCCACTACTTGTATTGCTCCACCCCTTTCCCCTCCTCCCTATCCACCTTCATCAGATTACCCAACAGCATTAATTTACCATTACCCTTGCCGCTTGGTTCAACCGGCATTTTTCGTCATAATAACCTGAGCCCTCATCAAACCCCTAGAGCAGCGACCACTGAAATACACTGACTCGATACTAACACCTTTACCTCATCTCCGCCCCTGACCTCTGAACATGTCCCCGCTGTCAGCACTGATGCATCTGTGACACCCTTTCTGGACCAAACCATGACACTTGCTGTGAGAAGTTGGCCTGGCATATGCTGTCCACTATTCTTGTGGGCACCTTGCACCAGTCCAAATGACCTTTATTGATGGTAGGTTTAAAGACAACCTATATAGAAAGCTATCCTAGTGGTATCTGTGGAGAGCAGCCTTCAGGCTAAGTCTTGAAGGAATGTAAGGCAGCTTGTTTTACCAGTCTATAATCTCATGAATGGCCAAATGAAAGGAGAACCACACCAGGTATATATATAAAATATATGTATTTATTCTAAACACATCCCTCTAGTCTCTTTCTGAGGCTAGAGGCAAAAGTAGATTCAGTAAACTTATTTAGCACACAGTAAATTAGCACAATATTCGTTGAGCCCTAGGGGCGTACCAAATCATATATTAAGAAAGTCCTAAGGACTGGGGTCCATACTTATACTAAGTTAGAGGGTTGAACATACTCTGGAGACACACCTCTGGGAGGATGCAGGGAGGGCGGAGGCTACACCCCTTTCCCTTTTCCAGTTTCGCGCCAGAGCAGGGCCTCGGTGCCCCTGCAACCGTTTTGAACTGGGATATGCACAGAGACACCAAGTGTGCCCCCAGCACTGTCTGAAAAGCATTTTATGAATGCACCCACCCATCCCCAATACACTAAAGCCTGTCTGGGAGGTGGTTACACCTCCCTGTGACAGGACACCTATTGTCTAGGCCTCCCCTGCCGGACTTTCATCCAGCAGCAGGAGGTCAGACCCATGTCTGTGGCTGCAGCATCCATTTTGTGATGCTGGGACTCTTTTAAACTATTACCGGTTAGGTTAGTGTATACATGTCTCTCCCTTTAGAAGGGTGGAATTCTACCCCCGCCGCCAGGACTGGATTACAAAGTGTTTGACACCAAACACAACATGTTTCATTCAGCCATTCCAAAGTAAGCATTTACCGCGGGGTTATAATGCACTTAAGAGTATATGGTCTGGCTGCATCACAGAACAGCTTTAGAGAATAGATTCCAAAAGCTGCAGAGGGGTCCTGCTCATGCATGGACACCCTCTCACACTAAACCAAGCACTCTGCCTTCAGGATTGATAAGGCCTTACATAGGGGTGACTTATAGGTTTATATGTGTCAATGTTTAAAGGTAGATATAGGTAACCTATATCTTAGTAAGGGGTGCATGCACCACCTTCCCCAGGCTGCAGTAGCAGACCTGTGGTGCCATTTTGGAAGGTCTCACAGGGGTGGCATAATACATGCTTCAGCCCCTGGTAGGCCTCTGGAGTACCTAAGCCCTTGGTACCTAAGGTGCCATATACTAGGGACTCACAAGGGTAACCCAGTAACCAATCTGGAGTGTACCTAAAGTACATGCAATCATTTTAGAGAGGAAGCAGCTAGGCTGGGGTCCTTGATAGCATGCCCCTCAGCCAGACTAGAGTCGAAAAACAGTGAAACATCAGCAAAAAGTGGGGGTAACTATAGTAAGCAGACCCTACTCTCCTACACAACTCCCCCCCCCAAACGCAGGGACATTAAACTAACCTTAACCAGTTGAGTCTTCATGTTCTAAGTGGAAATACCTGGAGAGTCCATCTGCATTGGCATGGTTACTCCCAGGTCTGTGTTCCACTGTATAGTCATACCCTGAAGGGAAATGGACCACCTCAAAATGTTGGGGTTTTCACCCTTCATCTGCTTTAGCCACAAGAGGGGCTTATGGTCAGTCAGAACAGTGAAGTGATTGGCAAACAAGTATGGCCTCAGCTTCTTCAGAGCCCAGACCACAGCAAAGGCCTCCCTCTCAATAGCTGACCAACGTTTCTCTCTAGGGGTCAGCCTTCTGCTAATGAAAGCTATTGGGTGGTCCTGACCTTCCTCATTCAATTGTGATAGCACAGCCCCTACCCCCAACGTCAGATGCATCTGTTTGGACAATACATTCTTTAGAGTAGTTAGGACTTTGCAGGTCACCAAATGCCTTTTGACAGCTAATTGTCCATTGAACTTTCTTTGGCATTCTTTTAGAAGTTAAGTCATTCAGGGGTGTCACAACGGAACCATACCCCTTGACAAATCTTCTGTAGTACCCAGTCAGGCCCAAGAAAGATCTGACCTGAGTCTGGGTGGTTGGAGCAACCCAGTCCATTATGGTCTGGATTTTGCTCCGCAATGGTTGAACCTGGCCTCCACCTACAAGGTGGCCCAGGTACACAGCCTGACTCTGCCCTATCTGGCACTTAGTAGCCTTGACAGTTAGGCCTGCCTTCTGCTGGGCCTCCAAACCATTTCTCAGCTGGACCAGGTCATCCTCCCAGGTGGAGCTAAAGACAGCAGTATCATCTAGATATGCTGCACAGTAGTCTTTCATGCCAGTTAGGACTTTGTTCACCAACCTTTGAAAAGTGGCAGGTGCATTCTTCAGACCAAAGGGCATTACCACACATTGATAGTGCCCACTAGGGGTTGAAAATGCTGTATTTGGCTTTGCATCATCAGCTAATCTGATCTGCCAGTAGCCAGCTGTAAGATGAAATATTCTCAGAAACTTGTCTGAAGCTCATCTGCCCTTGGAATTGGATGGGCATCAGTCCTAGTGACTGCATTGAGGCCTCTGTAGTCAACACAAAACCTCATATCTCTCTTACCACCCTGGGTGTGAGGCTTTGGTACCAAGACCACTGGACTAGCCCAAGGGCTAGCTGAAGGTTCAATAACTCCCAAATCCAAAAATTTCTGTACTTCAGTCCAGATACAGTCCCTGACATGATCAGGTTGCCTGTAAATCTTATTTTTAACAGGCAGACTGTCCCCAGTGTCCACTTCAGGAGTGCACCAGGTGGTCTGACTTGGAGTCAGAGAGAACATATGTCTGAACTGATTGAGCACTTGTCTGCAATCAGCTTGCTGCTGGTCAGTGAGGCTGCCTGCCAAGGCTACACCATCTACTGAACCATCATCAGGGTTCTGTGAAATCAAGTCATGGAGTGGGTCACTCTCCTCCTCCTGTCCCTCATCAGTAGCCATGAGCAAGCCCATGTCTGCCATGTCAACATATGGTTTCAGTCTGTTGACATGAGGCACCCTATGGCGCTCCTGGGAGTTCCTAGGTCTACCAAATAGGTAACTTCTCCCTTCCGTTCAACAATAGTGTGGGGTCCACTCCACTTGTTTTGGAGAGCTGCTGGGCCACATGCTCCAACACATACACTTTCTGTCCTGGCTGGTAAACAGTCAGGTCAGCCTTTTGGTCATGCCAGGCTTTCTGTAATTCCTGGCTAACCTCAAGGTTTTTAGTTACCTTTTTCATATACTCAGGCATCCTGGAGAGGAGACCAAGTACATAGTCCACTGTGTCCTGTTAAGGGGGTTTGAGAGGTAACTCCCATCCCTCCTTCACCAGACACAATGGGCTTCTTACAGGTTGCCCGAACAGACGTTCAAAAGGGCTGTAGCCAACCCCCTTCTGAGGAACCTCCCTGTATGCAAATTAAAGGCAGGGTAGTAGGATGTCCCATTTTCGCCTGAGATTTTCTGGAAGACCCTTGATCATACCCTTTACTGTTTTGGTGAATCTTTCAACTAAACTATTGCACTGTGGGTGATAGGGTGTGGTGAATTTGTAATTCACTCCACACTCCTTCCACATTGCAGTCAAGTAGTTGGACATAAAGTTTGTATCTCTGTCAGATACTGCCTCCTTAGGGAAACCCACGCTTGAGAACACTCCCAAGAGGGTTCTTGCCACCACAGGTGCTGCAGTGGTCCTAAGAGGAATTGCCTCTGGGTACCTAGTGTCATGGTCCACCACCACTAGGATAAATCTGTGCCTAGATGTTGTCTGAGGATCCATTGGTCCAACAATGTCAATCCCCACTCTCTCAAAGGGAACCGCCACCACAGGTAGTGGTATCAGTGGGGCCTTTGTGGTGCCACCTGCCTTACCACTGGCTTGACAGGTGATACAGGAGCGAAAAAAACTCCTTTGTGTCTTCAGACATGTGGGGCCAATGAAAGTGAGGGACAATGCTGTCCTAAGTCTTGTTTTGGCTCAGGTGTCCTGCTAAGGGAATATCATGGGCTAGTGTGAATAAGAAGCCCCTGAATGTCAAAGGTATAACCAACCTTCTGGCTACACCAGGCTTGGGGTCTCTATCCTCTGAGTACAGGAGTCCCTCATCCCAATAAATCTTATGGGCGCCACTAGCATTCCCAGCAGCCTCAGCAGCAGCTTGCTGCCTGAGGGGTTCAAGAGAAAGGCAGCTCAGCTGCTCTGGCTCCGATCTGCCCTGGAAGGGCCCCCTGTCCCCACGAACTCAACTTGATCAGGCTCAAGCTCCTCTGGGACAGTTCCTTCTTGAGGACACAATCATCTCTCTCAAGAGACTGATAATTACTCTGAGTCAGGGGGGAAGGCTCTGCCTTAACCCATCTGCTCCTTTTCTTGGAAGGCACTTGGTCCATTATTCCAGAATCCAGGGCCTGTTCAGTTTTAGACACTTTGGCCTGTGACCTAGTGACAGCAAACACATGTGCAGAGATTCCTAACATTTCTGCAGGGTCCTTAACTCCACTTCAGACCAGGCTGAAGTCTCTAAGTCATTGCCAAGAAAGCATTCAACAGGGAGGTCTGCACTTACCACAACTTTCTTAAGGCCTGTTACCCCTCCCCAGGAGAAATGAACAACTGCCAGGGCATGGTTGGTCCTGATATTGCTAGCATTGGTCACTTGGTAAATTCCACCAAGTATGATTTGTCCAGGGTCCACACGGTCTTGTGTCACCATAGTGACACTTGCCCCTGTATCCCTTCAGGTCAAAGCCTCTTTTCCATTGATCAAAGGCTGCTGTCTGTATTTTCCCAAGTTACAGGGACCCACACAGGAGGACATATCCATGCCTCCATCACAGATCAGAACAGCCTGAGTTGGTACTCTGACTATCCCCGAGTCCGTCTCAGTACCCAGGGTTAACCCTACTATACCCTACTGCTGAGTACCACCACTTGGAGCTGCTGAGTTGGTACTCTGACGGTACTCTGACTATCCCCGAGTCCGTCTCAGTACCCAGGGTTAACCCTACTATACCCTACTGCTGAGTACCACCACTTGGAGCTGAACTAGGAGGAACAGTTGCCTATGGGGCAATGGGGCTGGAGTTGAGTCTTTATTTCTAGTGCAATCAATAGTCCAATGGCTGCTCTGCTTACAGATTTTGTACTATGGTTTCTTTTGGCCTTTCTTCTTGGAAGATTGGGAATTCCCACCATTAGAAGCTTTTTGGGGGCCTTGTGAAGACTTCTGGTCTTTACCCTTCTCCTCACCCTTATTAGGATCTTGCTTCTTCTGATCACTACCTTGGTTCTGTACCTTCTGCTTCACCCTTGTTCTGACCCATTTGTCTGCCTTCTTTCCCAATTCTTGGGGAGAGGTCAGAGCAGAGTCTACCAGGTGCTGATGCAACAGCTGATTCTGACAGTTATTAAGGATCAGCTCCCTCATCCTCACGTTATACAATCCTGTATAATCACACACTTTACTGCCCAGTAACCAGCCCTCCAGAGCCTTAGCAGCACAATCTACAAACTCAACCCAGTCCTGAGTTTGTGTCTTTTGGGAATCTCTGAACTTTATTCTATACTGATCTGTGGTAAAGCCAAATCCATCTATTAGAGCACTCTTCAGGACTTTGTAATCATCAGCATCCTCTTCTCTTACAGCGAGGAGCTTGTCTCTACCCTTGTCTACAAAGGCGAGCCACAAGATTGCTGCCCACTGCTCCTGTGGGACCTTCTGTACTTTGCAGGCCCTCTCCAGTGCAGTTATCCATTTGTGGATATCATCCCCACTCTGGTAGGCAGGGACAATCTTGCTCAAGTTTCTATGGGCATAGGACCTATCCCTACTGTGAGAAAGTGCCATCTTTCTTGCATTGGTATGCCCCCACTTTTTTCTGAAAGGGTGATGTGCTTTGACTGAGTGTGCCCTGGGCTCCCGCCAACCAGGTACCCAGGGCCTGTGTTCTTTCCCTAAAACTGTGTTGAAACCAAAACCCAATTGGCATCTCTAGCCACCTGTCAGCCCCTAGTAAATGGTACCCTAGGTACCCAGGGCATCGATACCAGAGAAGACCCCTAAGGGCTGCAGCACTTATTGTGCCACCCTTAGGGGCCCTGTGCCCTGACACCCACACACTGCCTTTCCAGGCTGAGTGCCTAGGTACAGAACTAAACAAAGAGTTGACATGGTGTTCACAAGACCCACTGCCCTGACATACTTCAGTCACCCCTCTAGCTGGGTGCCCTATGCCAGTGGTGAGGGCACAGGGGCATGAGCCCTGTGCCCCTACAGTACCCAGGGCCATTCCTGGGCACTGTAAGTGTAGTCTTGCCATTAAGAGTATATGGTGCTGGAAGGTTGTCATTACGAACTCCACAGCACCATAATGGCCACACTGAAGGCTGACAAGTTTGATATCAAACTTCTCAGCACATTAAACCCGCACTGATGCCAGTGCAGGATTTAATGTAAAATGCACCCGAGGGCATCTTAGAGATGCCCCCTGAAAACCTAACCTACAATCCACGTCTGGACTGAGAGGCTGCCGAGGCTGCCACCCAGCAGACATGTTGCTGGACCCCTGGGTGGAGAGCCTCCCGCTCTCCTGGGCCTGCAACAATGCACATTCTGGGTGAGGTGCTAGGTCTCCTCCCCCAGGATGGGCAGGGGGAAGCTTCAAAGGCATTCCGCCCTTGTGAGCTTCTCCAGACCATTTGCTGTACCCAGCAACTGGCCCCCACCAGTTTTGACCCCCACTCTGACAGGAAGACTGGCGGGAAAACCTACGTCAGGAAGGGGGGTGCCAGCCTGTGCCAATCCCACCCCTCAGGTGGGGGAGATGAGGTGAAGCATGACCCCGGGCTCCGGCCATCTAGAAGATGGGAGGCCCTGCCCAATCACAGCTAGGCTCCTGCACACACCCCCCGCCCCCACAGGAGAGGAGCAGGCTAGGGGGTGTACCCACCCCAGGACAGGGACCTATTGGTCCCTGCCTTTGCCCTACATGTAATGCCTCTAAATTCAGTATTTAGGGGCTCCCTGAACCTTTCTTCCTCAGTTCCCGATAAGAAAAGAAGAAAGAAGATCAAGAAGAAGAAGACCCGCCGTGAAGCTGCTAACAACAGGACGACAACAACTGACTTGGCCCCAGCACTACCGGCCTGTCGATCCTGGAACCTGCTCCTGCCTAATCCCGGCGACTCCAAAACCAAACTTCCTGCCGTCGTGCAGGATGCAGCTTACAAAATTTCAAGGGGGCAATGGTTTCTTTCTACCACAGAGTGGATGGCAAGGTTATATTTAGACAGGGCATGCTCAATGTTATCAGAGGCAGAAAATCGAGGTTGAGCAAACATCTCTGGGAAAACTTCTTGAGATATTTTGTGCCACTGTCTCCGCAGCAGGGGCAAAAGTACTGGCTGACTCGGGGGTTTACTCGAGTCAGGCATGACAAATTCTATGACTGAATGGTCGGTCCAATTTACCGGTTTGGGAGGGTGGCATACAATCTTAGGGGAGTTGGATAGAAGTAGGTCTAAAGTGTATCCTGCCCGGTGGGTGGGGCCAGTGTTATATTGTGTTAGCCCCAGTAAGGAAAGATCGGCTAACAGAGATCGGGCCTCCACATTATCCGGCAATTCACTATGTACATTGAAATCCCCTAAGAGTAAAAAGTCACTACCGGGGTTAATGTGCGGGGCCAGTGCTTCCACTAGTGAGATAGAAAAAGTCGTACAAGGACCAGGGGACGCTATACTAAGGCCCCTTTCCAACCAGCCCTTGTGGAAGTATTAATCCTAAAAATCATTAATTCCATATCTGCAATACAGCAGTGATCCAGTATTGAGATGGAAATGTCAAATTATGGACAATGGCAATGCCCCCGCCAAATTTTTTTTCTATCTATTCTCACTATCTTGTATCCTTCCGGGATACCGAGGGTGATTGCAGGAACCGAATGGGGCTTCAGCCACGTCTCCGTCAGGAAGCACAGCTCGGGTTGTGAGGTGGAAAGCAAGTCCCAAACCTCCGTGTGATGTTTGGGCAGAGATCTAGCATTGCAGAGCAAGTTCTTCCATCCTTTTTGTAGGTTAGAAGCAAACACGGTGGGTGCTCCAGATTGATAGTCATCATGGGGCGCCTGAAACTGACAGTATCGACAAGAGAATGGCCCTTCAGGGGATGGCCAGGCCTCCTTGTCACATCCGTGCAGGGGGGCGGACCGTAGCACTAGCAAGTCCTGGGAAGAATAAGAGACAGGCTTAGATGCACAATGGATCTCGTGTAGCGAGACGGAGATCATGGCCCCTGGCCCCGTCCGGACGCAGACGGGCTTCTCCTTGGCTTGTCTTAGGCGTGTCTAAGGCGCTCCACTGCGCGCGAACGCTGCGCGCTCGAGTGACGAGAGGGCTATGTAGCCCTTCCCTTACAACAACTAGAGCGCTAACCGCTCCAGTTGTAGGCCGGAAGTACCTGGCTCTCCCTGTCCCGCCCTCCGCTCAACGATACTAGCTACCGAGTCAGACCGGGGCGGGCAGGATCAGAACACTGAGCCCAGGCTTCCCCACTTGGTGAGTGAAAGGCCCCCCTTTAGTTTGATTCCTCGGTGTAGCACAAAACAAGTTTTAAACAAAATACAATGTAGTAATCACATTAGGTTAAATGTTTAAAATTAGCGATTTAAATTGTGCAATTCGGCAATTGAGAAATAGCTCAGGGTGATCTCACTGTTTGCGCAAGCGGAGTGGGAGAGACTCTGCCACCGTCCTCCCTACCGCCTAACTTAAAATATCCCCATAAAAACAACTGCATTCCGAATTCCGAAGTACTCACCTGTGCTCAGGAGAGAAGCCAGTACTGCATCTTGTAGACCAGTACTGAACCGCAGAAGTAATCCCAGCCGGGGTTACTAGTAACTTGAGTTTTCTCCATAGGACTCCATTGTGTGCTTTTCTGTGAAATTTCTTCTAAGTGTCTACTTTTGAAAACTTGAAATATTCTTTAACAATCATACCAAATACTGAAACGTAATTACTTACCAGTTTGAAGTTGAGACCCCAGTGCTGGACCCAGGATCCCAGTAACGAAGTCGTACTTTAACTGCACTTGATTTTCCTCCCATTGGATAACATTGCCAGATTTTCATTGAAACGTTTTTAAGTGTGAACTTTTGAAATAGCTTTATATTTCTTAAAAATCATTGCAATAGCCACATCGTTTTTGCTTAACTGTTTCCAGCTTAGACCTCAAGACTGAATCTAGGATCCAGTTCCGGGATTACAAAAGTAATCGATAAAGTAATTAGCTGCATTCATGTGGAAAAACCCATTGAGCTCAATGCTAAATTGTATTTAGAATTGTGTTGCCTACTGCAACCCCTGTACCTATTGTGTTTACCAAGTTTATTGCCTCTTTGCAAAGTAATTACATGAGAGTACTCATATCGAGAAAAGTATATTTTTATACCTTTTGGTTCTAAAAATAAAACAACTATATCTTTTGATATAAAAAAAATTGGCCTGGGGTTCAGTCCTTGAGTGTGTGAAACCCTTTGCTGACTGAGGGTGTACAACAAATGCTTTACACTGACCTCTGGTACTGCCTTACTGCTCGACCCAGCTACCACTTTAGAGAGTAAGGTCACACCTGGCTTTAACCTCTGTTATTCCTCTGGGGTTTGTGGACTCCGTACACACTGTACCTTATTCTGGTCCAGTATATATAGAGCCACCTACCACTATGGACATTGCTGCCACCATGGGACTCTAGTCCAATCTTTGCTCCTTCAAGCTCTAGGGACTCCCTTTCCAAGGCTACGCTTTGTTTCCTTATTTCCAGTTGGGCTTCTTCAAACCTCTGCTGGTTCTCTCTCTTCTCCTGGGAGGTGTCCCTCCTACGAAAAGAGACAGAGGTCCCTACTGATATGTCAAAATGGTTAGGTTCCACTGAAGGAGATCATGGCCTTCTAGGCACACCACAACTCTTCCTGGTGGGACAAAGACAAGGCCATCTTGGCCTTCTTCATCTCCAGTTGGAGCTTGTTGGTCCAGGTCTAGGTCCTTGTCACCTTCCTGGTCAGCATCAGGGTCCTAGTGGTTTGTACCACTGGCCTCTTCTCCTTCTGTTGCTTCCACCCCATTGCTTACCCTTTCAGGCTGTATGGCCTTCCTATGGTCCTCCAGCAATAACACTTCTCTGAGGTGTTGGGGGATGGCATTTTTGCCTGTCTTCAGTTTCCTCACAGTACACAGAGCCCTTAATTCTAAAAAAGGGAATGTGTCATACTTGGATGCCTGTAATATACTGACATCTGGCAGGGACCCACTGGTTCCTTGCCCCGAAGACATAACTAGTGAGGTGTGATGTATGCACTACCGTGACATCCCATTCTGGCCATCTGATTCATGTTTCAGTTTCCCAGGTTCCTGCAAACATCGCAAGGAGCGTGTCTTATTCTGCACACTGTTAGTGTTTGAGGTATTTAAATTGCCACTGTCAGTAAAACCTACACCCTGAGCAAGGCCGGACTGGCCGTAACGGGCTTCGGGTGTTTCCCCGGGAGGCTGGAAGAGTGGGGGCCGATTCTTCAGTGCTGGAAAACGTATTTCTTACTGGGGCGGTTTTGCTGTGGTGCTCCTATATCGCCCCCAGCAACAAAAGACGAAGGGAGCTGGTCCGTCAAAATTGCCAGGCCTGGTTTGGGTTCTCAGTCCGGCCCTGACCCAGAGGAACAACATTTCCTCCGTGCATATACTGAACATCATTACTCTGCACACCAACGCCGTGCATATCCAAATTCACACCAGCAACAAACCCAGATCTTCATATAAATCAATTCACAGAATACTGTTCTGGAGGTTCAGTCCCACAGATTATCTCTAACAGAACGCTGGCACCCTAGGAAGCACGTGCTTTTCAAACCAGGTGCCGTCCGATGCGGCGTCTTCGCTATAGGATAAGTCAATATGTCCTGAATTTTAGGAGGGTTACCGTATCTAGCGCACTCTGTTAGACAGCGCTCACCTGTGGTAGTAAGATGGTAATAGGCACCTTATCACCTATGCACGGTGCAGGGCTTTGAGTTACAGAGATCCTCACACTGTGGAGAAGATTAGGTCACATTTACCCATTTTCCCATATTTGATCCTGATGAAATGCTAACAGATTGCTCCATGACTACACAAGGCATGAAAAACGTTGACCTGAAGTATAGACCCCAGCTTACCAGCAGGTCCATAGGTGATTGACACTTTCACACAGTGATAGGGGCCATTAGTTCCTCATTTTCTCTGCCACTGTTTTTAATCTTAACATGGACCAGGAAGATCACATTAACCGCATCGATGCTGATGACGGAACCGCTCGGTCATCAGCCGCGGTGTCGCTGTGCTAATGACGGAGCGGTTCCGTCATGGCCCGCCCGACGCGCCTGCGCGGCGCTGATTTCACGCCTGCGCGGCGCGTTCTATTGAGCGGGCGGGGCCATGACGGAACAACTCCGTCATCAGCACAGCTCACCCAAGGCTGGTGACAGAGCGCTTCCGTCACCAGCGTGTGAGCGCTGCGAGGCTCCCCCGCCCCTTAGCGCTGCGGCGGAATAGCTGCCGAGGCGAAGGGGTTAACTATATTGTGGCAACTGGTCGATAGTTGATCTTATATTCAAACTTCACCAATCTCACATCTTTTGATACAACATCCTCTGTCCTACTATGCTCATCCGGCGTACTTAATAAAAGATGTGCGACAAAGTGCCCTCTAGTGGTGCCCGCCAGGCATTGTAGCGCCGGCCTAGTGAGGAGTATAACCCAATGATGAAGCATGTCACCTTCAGGTGAGTGAACGCATATTGTCTTAAAAGCACCTGCTTCCTAGGGTGTCTTCGTTCAGTATACAGTGATTTGTCTGTTTTATGTTGCTGCTACAAGCTCCTTACCTGTGCAAGTTATCGGGAACGATGCAGGGGCAGACCCAAACCAGCCACACGTGGAGATCAATGACAAATACTGAAGAATTAACAGAGCTTCCAAGCTGGTGACCATTACTTAATTGACCTTCAAAATAAAAGACACGTTTTTAGTATTCTGGTGACTCATGACCATAAAAAACAAAGGTTATAAATTCAATATGGTGTCAAATGCTTAAAAAATCGAACTGGATGTGCTGAATCGGATGTTGTCTCAGGTCATGCGTGACACCTTCCACCACTATTGCTTATGGGACTTGTAGTTTTGTTTTTCTCATTAAAAGGATGGGCTCTAAAGTCCCAGTGTTCTAAGCGATGTTGGTCAAAATCAGAGGCCTGACGGAGGATGAAGCATGACACTGCTCTGCTTAGCAGTGAGATGACTGACCATTCCCCAGCCCTTCCATTCTTTGACATACAGAGCCTCGTTGGCCGTTCATATTTTTTTGCAACGACAAAGAAACTTTTATTGCAGCTTCTGTCAACTGAAGAGATAAAACACCTGTGCATGTTTCATTAACTAATGACAAACATGAACAATCAAAAACATGAGTTTCTGGAAAACTATCAGGGACCCAATCAGAATCAGCCGTCCTTTTCACCCAGGAATTCTTGAGGCTTTGGAGAGGGTGAATTGCACGTGGTATAAGAGGAACACTACATTGACTCAAAGCTCACTTCTCAGGGATGTACTGAACTGCCAGCGTCATGGCACACTTAGCCAGCTCTTCACCTCCTCCTCCTCAAACTGTTGACCAGCTATCAGGGCAAATGAGACTGCAGCAAAGCATCGCTGGCTTGGTCCCACACCGGACCAGGCAAGGTGGTCAACTCCATACTCCTTCAAGTCAGCAAGCACTCAGATCGAGCCAGTCCTAACCCCACATGAATGTTCCACATCACAACTTTTTAATGGTACTAAGTTATGTTTCTGCCAAATGATTGAGTCAAAAATTGAAAGGTTTTACTATGAAGTGCTGAAAGAGAAATCATGAAGTTTTTCAATATTTCGCAGTCTGCCACAGTATACAGGAGCATTATTTCTCGACAGCAACAAATCATGTATGTGCCCTGTAGAAAGCACGTTTGAATGAAACATGGAATGCATTGCAGCCAAAAATCCATGCAACAACATAGAGTGCAAGATAACTTGTGTTATTATTCCAGCAGAACGAAATGCCATTCCTAATGTGTACGTCATTTTAAAGACAAACCCAGGAAAATGTATGGTCAGTGTTGTTCTTCTGCCTTTTAAAAGACAATCTCCATTAATGTGTCAGGAATTAAAACACTATGAGAAATCCTACTCTATGGCAGGGTGCTGCCAGCCACTATATTGCAGGTTACTTCCAACATAATCTGATTTATACATACATACTCCAGGGTACTGCCAGCTATCGGGTCTGCACAGAGCAGACTGGAGCCACTCAGGAAGGAGGTAAGCTGTTCATTTCATCTTAAGTCATTAGGTTACATTCACAGCCTGATGGGTGGGGAGAACTTTATCCACGCTCTAACTGCGCCGAGCAGATAGACGTAGCCCATCATAGGCTGTGTTGTGTGCTGGGTGATGCCTGGCACCTTATTATCGTTGGCGGGAGGATGAAGCTCTGATAGGAGCTACTACAAGAAGAGCAGAGAAACAGGACCACAGATCGCCATAGAGCAATAACTGCCCAGAAGCTGAAGAAAGAACTCTGGAACAGCAAACCTCCTACACCCTGGAGATTCTCCAGGATAAGCAAATGATGGTAATGAAATGCAAACTGCAGCATTAAGGTCACACACTACAACATCTTTCCCTTTAAACCAAAGATAACAGCCTACAATAAAAAACTAAACAAAAAGCAACAAAACTAGAAAATGCATTTCCAAATGCTGCAAAAGAGAAGCTGTTAATATATATGAACAATATTAAACGTTGTTGGTACCTTAGTAATGTGCTTGCTTCTGGCTTCACTCCATCTGCAGCAATAAAGCTCTGAAAGGAGAAATTACTGCTGTGAGTCTCAGAGTCTTCAGTATTAATGGTCTCAGTCACGAATCACTGTGGTGTCGGAAGATAACTTTCTCTTATTTGGCTTCATAGATCCACCAGTCACGCCATCGCTATTAGCAGACAGGCCACTGTCAGCAGCATCATAACTTCAGGCAGACCAGCAAAGCAGATCTCACCACTCACATTGAGTGAATAGACTCGTCTCTGCTACATACATCCACTCTGTTCTCAAATTTGCTTGGGGCTGTCAAAATGCAAAGAGCTGCAATATATTCCTCACACTTTCCTGACTACCTTGTTTTAAAAAGTTGTGACATTCAAGCGTGATTCTAGGTTCATCTCCAAGCTGAATTTTTTAAGAGGTTCGATTGCCACACAATACTATTCCCATATTCCAGTTTGTCCACAGGGTGCTTCAAGCCTGGTAGATTATCAACTGCCTCTTTTGCAGATAATTTCAGATAGTTTCTGTAAGAAACTGAAATAATATTTATGGTAGATGAGGAACAATCACAACCGTTGTCAGAGTGAACTTTCAAAGCCATTCAATCAACCTAGGATCAACCCCCTGGTACCTAAGCACGGAACAGGCAGGCTTAACTTAAGGTAATATGTAAAATATTCATGCAGAAACCAAAAAAGTTAAAGTCAAAATGCAAAACAATAAAAAACCCAAACCGAAATAGAAAAATAAAGTAAAATGTATTGAACAAAATGACACTAAAATGACAAAATCCAATAAGGGGAATGAGATATGAACTGTAACGCTGTAAGAATCACAAGGTGCCAATGGATGAGGGGCCCAAGCATGGATTAGTCTCTCTGGAGCTGACTGTCAAGTCAGAGAAAACCAGAGGCCAGGGCCTGCAAGCACATAGTACAGGAATTCGACGCAGGGGTCCAAGAAGACATCTAGTGCTCCAGGCTCAGATAGGCCTGCTGGCCTTCAGGGGGATTCGCGGCAAGTTTGTGCGCAAAGTGGTTAGAGTATTGAGAACAAGCAACAGACACCCAGCAGGGATATAGCAGACGGTCAAAGGCAGCAAGGCCCGAACGAGACTGAAAGGGATTGACACCTCTGGCCCTCACTATCATGCAACAACATAGTGGAGCTCAGTGGGAGGACAACCCGGTAACAGTCACCCACTGGGCCTGGGACCCCCAAAACAAGGCAGGCTGGTCTGGTGATGTGGTAAAAGATATAGCAGCCATGTAATCAGCAAGAAGCAATAAGGATCAGAATCCAAAAGTGATGCTGACCAAGCTCCCGATGACCAGCAGGGAGGCTCTCCCCTAGACACAAATCAATCAAGATGCGGACACCTCTGAATCCCTAATTACTCACGCCTTTTTAGAGTCGCTATTCGGTGCATTACGAGGCGACTTGCAGATGCTGAAAAGGGAAATAGCAGGGGAGATGAAGGAGATAACTGATGGAGGCCACACGTTCCCCAACAGCACCAACGTCCTCCTTATGATAAGGCAGGACGTCGATGCCATTGGGGAACATGTGGCCTCCATTGAGGATCAGGAGCAATCCCAGGAAGAGGAGGTGGAGCATCTACAGCAAGAGATACTCCGGCTCAAGGCTCAACAGATCGATCTCCAGGCACACACAGAAGACCTGGAGAATCAGTCTCGGCGAAACAACATCTGCGTTAAGGGAGTTCCACCTAAAGAAGAAGGGCCAGACATCACACAATACCTGCAGGGTCTCTTCAGGAGCATACTGGGTGCCCCAACCGGATATTTTGGCTTACATTCCAGACTTTCAACTAAAAGAGTATATACTACGTGCTGCCAGGGACAAGCAGCCACTTATCCGGACCTCTCCATAGCTTTGTACCAGGACCTGACTCTAATACCCCTTCAAAAGTGTAGGGAGTTCCGAGTGGCAACCACGCTTCTTAGAAATCAAGGAATACCGTATTCTTTGGGTCACCCTTTCCGGCTGATTTTCATATGTCAGGGCAAACTCCTCCAGCTCAGATCCATGCAGGACACTTGCCAGGTGCTGGGCATTGAGAATCCAATCCAGGAGGAGACAGAGGGCCCGCAGACGAAAACTGCTTGGGAAAGATGGCATAAGGTCTACGGGAGGCGTAACACAGAGCGAGCGACGAGACCAGACCCCAAGGCCATGGCACAAGAAAGACTGGCAGTGCTGGAGACATTGTCGAAGGAGACATTCCCCCATGATGACACCGTGAACGACTGAGGGACAGATAAGTGACATTTGCAAGGCCTGGTGGCCGGCGAAGAAGTCTGCGGGTAGCGTAGAGACATGGGGAGTGTAGAGACATGGGGAGTGTAGAGACATGGGGAGCATAGAGACACGGGTAAGTGGTCAGGGTCCTGTCCCCCTACAGGAGATGTTCAACTGGTAAAGTCTGTCTTAAGTTTGTCTTAAGACAAACTTAAGACAAAATCCTAACTTCTGTGAATACCAAAAGTAGTAAGTTCATTCTGTGAATGCCAAAAGTAGTAAGTGCATTCTGTGAATACCAAAATAGTAGTAAGTTTAGGATTGAGTCTTAAGTTCATTCTGTGAATCGGGCCCTGAATTTTTAAGTTACTGCTCCCAACAGTCCAGATATACAATTATTTTACAACCATAATTTCACAAAAACTACTGAACAGATTTATACCAAATCATAAAAAACACAATTAGCGGACCATGGTCTAGCTTCCTGCCGAACTTGAGGCAATTCCATTCAGCAGTTTATATAGAAGTCTATGGAAAAAGAATGGGGATTTTGCATTTTGGGACCCCCCCTTTTTTCTCGGCCATTGCCTGATGAATCATCCCCGAACTTTCTATGCAAAAACTAGTCAAAAACGAGGACCTTTTTGGAAAGTTTAGTGGAGATTCACAAAACGGTCCCAAAGTTATTGGCAAGACAAAAAATGCTTTTCCTAAGGAAGAGCAGAAGTAACTAAATGCACCTTGTGGAATTACTGAAAACAAGATTTGACATAGCCAATAGGTCTCGCTTGTTGGACCTTATAAGTATTTAGCCATGCAGCACATTATCCTGGGTGCTACACCATCTACTGTTACTTCATGTGCCTAAAACGTCCTGTTGGACACTAACATAAGTGTCTAGCAAACAAAAAATGTTGAAATTGTAAATATATATATATATTTTTTTTTTGTACAAAGCATACATACAATCTTACAAAAACAAAACAGTGCAGGCATAAATACAGATTCATCTTGTACAGTACAGCATTTCACATCAATTCACAGTGTGGTCGATTGGTGTAGAACAGTTCAGTCGTTTGATAATGCAGTTACACAATGATATGTTTGAAGGTAATCAGATAGAGGTCCCCACAAGTTTCTGGGCCTGGAGCCAGAAGGTAGTTCATCTAGATAAGTCTGTAAGGTGTCCCTACAGTATGCCATGCCTCGAAGCCACTTTTTAACTGTAGGATAACGTTTGCCTCCCCCACCCAATGCAAGGATATCCTCCTTTTAGCTAAAAGCAATGCGATTACACAAACTTTCCGTTTAAGGGATCTCAGACTTTTTACTAATCCAAGGAGACAAACCCGGACCATACATTCTATCCATGTTTCTAGCATCGTACTAAGCAGGTTTATGACATTTTCCCAGTAGACTCCAATATCAGGGCATTGCCACGCTAGGTGGGGAAAATCTGCATTGTTAATAGCACAGTGTTGGCAGCATGCATTTGTGTAACTTTAGCGGGGTATAGTATGTTTGATGCAAATATTTATAATGTATAACTCTTAGGTTACCATTCGGAGTGAGCATATCTGTTAGGGAGCAGCATGTATGCCATTCCTCCTCAGTAAGGTGTACGTCCAGGTGTGTATTCCACCTGTCAAGTGCTTTAGATGCCTTTCCGCCTGTATCCATCTGAAGCAAGGCGTACAGTTTCTTAACAAGGTGCACATTATGCGGATTGTGGATGATCATTTGCAAAGCCCGTAGGGTGGGTGGTTCATCTGGGAACGAGGGTATAATCGTTTGGGAGCTCACTGTAGCCTATGATATGTGAATCTAAAAAGCAGTGTGGGGTTGCTTATACAAGGTCTATGAAGACGCTGGGGGCGCTAGGTGGCGCTTGACCGTCATGGCCGCGTTGTAGACAGGTTCCCGCCGACTCGGGCGGTTTTATACACATAAACCCCATCCTTAACAACATAACTGGAGAGGTGGACCACCAATGGGCAGCAGAACATCTGCAGCTGCTGGAGCACTGACTCTGAAGCCCCTGCGACGCCGCTGCGTGACGAAGAGAGCCACGAACACTGAGAGGCGGGCCGATGAGGAGGAGGAGCTTGTGAGCCCGCCTGCGGCCAGACACTACGTGAGGCTGGGGATTTACGGGTCCGGTCTCGGTGCGACAGAGGAGGGTTTACCGCTGTGATGAAGCCCACAGGTGAGAGGCGGGCTATCACTACTGAACGGGCCCTGTGCCCGAGAGCGCTGACAGGAAGACCTGGGGTTTTGTTGCAGTGGACGCCTGAGTTCCTGGAGAGGTGCTGGCAGGGCTGCGATAGGCCCGGAGACTACGTGCTGAGCTAATTGGCACCTGCGTGGTCGGGGGAGATCCTAATTGAAGCCTTTAGACCCGGGGACAGGCTTAACGGAAGGCAGCAACTGCGAGAGCTGAATATTGCATGCGGTGAAGACCTTAGTGACATCAGCGCTACCAGCGGATCCTCGGGACGCCATTTTGAGGGCAAGACGTTGCACCCGCGTTTGGCGGACATTTGAGAAAAACAGACGCCTCCTCCTCCGGCTGTGGATATAGCTTGCCGCTAAGCCTGGAGGACTGTGCTGGGGGTAGTGGGTCAGACACTAACCTTGTACCCAGAAGGAGGAGAAGTAAATCACAGATCCTGGGAGCTGATACAGCCTGTGACAGGCGAAGCTGTCCTTTGATGCCAGGAAGACAACGGGCTCCAGCTCCAAATACTGAACTGACCCGGATCCCCCAGAAGCACGAGATGAGGACTGGAAAACCCTCCTGATAGGAATGCACCAGAGCCTCACCTCCATTGACTCCAAAATGGATGCCATGAATAGACGGCTGGAAAAAGTGGTGTAGAAATTGGATCAGCATGAGGAGCGAATTAAGGAGACGGAACAAAGGGTGTTGACACTGGAGGATGG
This sequence comes from Lissotriton helveticus, assembly GCF_964261635.1. Classification (NCBI taxonomy): domain Eukaryota; kingdom Metazoa; phylum Chordata; class Amphibia; order Caudata; family Salamandridae; genus Lissotriton; species Lissotriton helveticus. Next base: position 87,769,921 of record NC_136057.1, read on the forward strand.
GGCAGGCACAACTAAGCAGCACATGCTGCAAATGGAAAAACTATTAAGGGTCATCGCGGAAAAGAATGAGGAGTTGGAGGCGCGTTCCCGAAGGAAGAACGTGAGGATACTGGGCCTGGCCCAATCGACCAACACTGGCAGACTGGAGGACTTTATGGAACGGCTGCTGGGGGAGCTCTTTGGCAAATACTCTTTCACCGCCCATATGACTATTGAGAGGGCACACAGATCTTTGGCGGCGTGACCCCCTGCCGGAGCCCCACCTCGGCCGGTGATAGTGAGATTTCTCAATTACTAGGATCGTGACATTGTTCTACGCCTGGCCCGAGAGAAAGGCGAAGTGCGCTATGACAACACCACCATGGCCTTCTACCCAGATTTTACCCAGGCTATGCAGGAAGCCCATCGAAAGTTCACAGCTGTGAAGAAAAAGCTACAGGCTAAAGAGATCACGTACGCTATGTTATATCCTGCAAGATTGAAGATCAGCCACCGGGGACGCCACCTCTTCAACTCTCTCCAGCAAGTTGAAGAGTATTTGAAGCGAGATAGCAACGTGGAGCGGAGGGAAGAAGCTACCCGGAGGAGATCCAGATCCCATTCTCCTTTGTCGCAACCTGGCTGATGGAATATCCCTATGGCAGCGGGCAATAGTTGCCCTGAACTGTCCAGACTCCTAACTGCTGCTCCAAGTTGGTGATGTATCACTATTGTTTGTTGAATGTTGTGATAAATATTGCCACCTGGGCGCTCGCCGTCGCCCCGTCTTAGAGTACCCCGCTTTCAACGGGGGACTGGATGGGTGAAATAGTGCGGTGGAGTGAAGTGCGGGAGCCCCGAGCAGTCCCCTTTGGAGAGCATTCCCCTGATTCGGGCAACGTGGAGGAGATGAATGTTGATGTGTTGGATGAATGGGGGGAGGGAGGAACATTCCTGGCAAGTTGGGGGTGCCGGTATGGGTGGGGGTAGGGGGTAGGGGGTAGGGAGGGAGGTCTCAGGCACACTATGGGAATGGGCACAACAGGACTGCTTACTGCAACAGAATGATTGCGTTGGGCACGACTCATGGCACGACTCATGGCCAATAGCAGCGGCACTTCTAATGATATGAATGTAATGTCCTGGAATGTTAGGGGCCTGAATGACCCACGTAAGCGAAGGCAGGTACTGGGATATTTAGAACGCCATCAAATCCATATTGCCCTGTTACAGGAGACACATCTCCCACGTGGCAGGTCGCCTCCATTCGCCTCACGCTGGGCCTCTCACCGCTCCTTTGCCTCCTACTCCAGTTATTCCAGGGGGGTCGCCATCCTTATTAAGAAGGGCATGCGATTTGTGCAAGGAGGCGTGGATCTCGACCCTGAAGGGAGATACTGTCTGCTGTGGGGGAGGCTGAACTCTCATGAGGTTGCGATTGCGAATTACTACGGTCCTAATATTGAGGACGCTCACCCCCTTCTTGCGCTTAGAGGCAAGCTTAACACGCTAGGAATCACCTATGTCATATGGGGAGGGGATTTTAACACTGGTATAGATCCCAAATTTGACCGCTCCCATGCTGTAGCGGCACATTATACCACTACGCACCGTACACTACAGGACATTGTACAGTCAGACTATTTATTAGATACGTGGCGTCACCTGCACCCCTCCAGGAGAGAAGGAACGCTTCCCTCAGCAGTGCATAACACGTGGGCCAGACTAGATTATGTGTTGACGGCACTGGGAATGGCGCATTAGATAGGCAAAGCAATACATTTGGCCCGCACCTACTCGGACCACTCCCCTGTACTTGTGACGAGTAACCCCCCGGTAGATCTTTCCCCCTATCTGGGTTGGCAGCTGAATCCACAACACTTACAGGATGCAGTGTTCAAAACGGAGATGGAAGTAGACATTCAGGATTTTTTTGCTAGGAATACTGACTCGGTTGATAACCTCACAACGGTCTGGGAGGCATTTAAAGTGACAGTACGGGGGTGGTGCATGGCTAAGGGAGGTGGTATACTTCGAGACCTTAGGGAGGAGCTACATAAGTTAGAGGAGGAACTGAAAACGCTGGAAAAGGACATAATCGAGGGGAGAGATTTCGGGGAAGTGCGCGCTAGAATGAGAGAGAAAAGGGCAGCGACCAGGGAGTGTAAATTCCGGGGGAAACACCACGTGGCCCGAGTATATGGCGAGTGGGATAGACCAGGTAAAGCACTGGCCGGCGCGATATGAGCTTCTAGGTTCTAGAACTACGTCACGGAATTGCAAGATGAACAGGGTTGCGTGTGTCGAAATCTTCCAGACCAAATGGATATATTGATGAGGTATTACAAAACGCTTTATACATCACAAAGGGGCACTCCACTAGACCTTCAAAGCTATCTGGAGGACGTAGCACTGGCATGGCTTGGGGACGTGCAGTGTAAGTTCCTAGCACACGACCTAGAGGTTGACGAGATCACGGAGGCTATCATGTCCATGTCGTCAGGGAAGGCACCGGGATCTGACGGGCTTCCTATAGATTTTTATTAAGCCTTTGTGACTACCCTGGCACCTGTACTTAAGGCAGTGTTTTATGCAGCCCTGGAGGAAGGTCGCTTACCCACCACAATGAGGGAGGTACAAATAATGTCACTGTTAAAGCCTGGTAAGACACCGCAGCTTTGCGACTCATATCAGCCTTTATCGCTACTAAATAGTGATACCAAAATCCTGGCCAAAGTTCTCGCAATGCGGCTTAATTTACTTCTAGAAGAATTAGTGTTACTTGATCAATCGGGTTTTGTGCCCCATCGAGCTACAGCTCATAATCTACGCACCCTCTTAGCAGTCCTACAAGACATTGACCCGAATAGCGCGGCAGTGGCAGTCTTTTTGGACGCCACCAAAGCGTTCGACTCTGTTGAATGGGACTACCTGATAGGGGTCTTTCTCCATATGGGATGCCCTTTTCCTTTGTCAATTGGATTCAGCTATTATACACCGAGCCATGTGCCAGAGTTCTCCTTAACGGCTCTAGATCGGCCAGCTTCCCGGTGGCCAGAGGCACAAGGCAGGGATGCCCACTCTCCCCAGTCTTATTCGCCCTAGCGATAGAGCCCCTTGCTGCGAAGTTACGACAGCACCACAACCACAGGAGCCTCATATACCCATCCAGGCAGCTGCTGGTATCACTTTATGCAGACGACATAACGTTGTATGTTCACAAGCCACAGGACAACTTAAACCCAGTATTAAGGGAAATCACTAAGTACGGTGCAGTGGCTGGAGTGCAAATAAACTGGAATAAATCGGCGGTTTTCCCCATGACTGATCACACTAGGCCACATCTGCTGGATTATCCCCTCTGGTGGGAGATGGATGACTTTAAGTATTTGGGCATCCACGTTTCCAGGGATAAGGATGCCCTGATGAGGCTTAATTACGTGCAGGCCATGGACAAGGTGACAGATAATGTCTCTAACTGGATTAAAATACCCCTTTCAATGGCAGGAAGTATATCGTTGATTAAAATGAACATACTCCCGAAATTCTTATATGTATTCATAAACATTCCGTACTACCCCGGAGCCTTCTTTTTTTATACTCTTAATTCACAACTAGTCCGCCTCATTTGGGGGGGGTAAACAGGCCCAATTGAAGTTGACCACACTTATGCTGCCATACCGCGTGGGCGGCTTTGATGTCCCTAATTTTGAGCAATACTATTATAGTGCCCAGGCACATTTTGTGGTATACTGGTTTCACCCACCCCCATATACGCCTCACCTCGCGGTAGAGGATGGCTACATGGCCCCTACTCCTGCGCCCGAGTATGTATACATGCCCTCTATGGAGCGACAGGAAGACGCCTCCACAGTGGACTGCACAGTCTGGGCGTGGAATTGGTTAGCGAAAGCTGAGGGTATACACCTGATGTACTCCTTGTGCCACTGTCCGTTGTTACCTGTCACAAGTGAAAGGATTTGTCAACGTATGATAGATAGACTGAAGCTGGTAACATGGGGAGACCTATATATTGGAGGGAAATTCCGCACGAAAGAACAGTTTTTTGGAGACCAAGAGCATTCCTTCATGGATGAGTTATTATACACGCGCTTGAGGCAGAGTGTTAGGGCTCAAACCCCAGAGTTCCCGCAGGAACCGGAAACATTTACGTCATTACACTTAATGTTGGAGTCGGAAGCCCCCACACATGTCATTTCCATGCTGTATAGAAGGGTTAGCAGCGCACCATCCATTCACCCTGTTCGGGCCTGCCGGGAGTGGGAATTCGGATCTGGACAGCCCCTTAACGGACGATCAGTGGGGGAAGGCCTGTCTTCAAACGGAAGCCTTATCCAGTAGCTGTCGGTTACGGTTGGCACACTATAAATCTTTGCACCGACTTTATCACACCCCAGCGCGCCTCCATAAGATTCACCTTAGAGAAGATGACAGGTGCCCACGATGTGGACAAGGGAAGCGGATTTTATGCATTTGGCCTGGAGGTGCCCTCGCGTGGCTTCTTTCTGGGAGGAGGTATTCACGGAGTTAACCAGCATGGTAGGCCAAACACTGATGCTGACACCTCTAAGAGCCCTGTTGGGACTGACGGGGGAAATACAAACAACACACAAGCAGTTCCTCGCCATGGGTATTCTCCTAGCGCGAAGACAGGTGGCCTGTAGATGGGGTAGAGGAAGAGCCCCTAAGTTTAAGGACTGGCTCCACGATATGTCCACCTGGCAGGAGTATCTACATGGGTATTCAGAACAGCTGCCGCTGCGGTCGCGGCCCAGGACATATGGGGCCCCTTGACGACTTATTTATTGTGGCAGGGAAGTAGTGAGGAAGATGCCGAGGGCGGAGCACAGGGAGAATGATTGAGATGTGGTGAGAGGCTGGAAGGAGGTTGGAAAAGCGAATGGGTATGGGGAGACAACGGGGGAGGGATGTCGGGTAGGAGGACCGCAGACCCTATTGTACTGTTGGCCGAGGAAACAGAGACAATTTCTCGTAAGGCGAGTGGACTATCGGACCTTGAAACTATATACGGCCGAACTGCTGAACTATGCTCTCTAGTGTGCCGTGGGGGGGGGGGGACGCTGGGGTGGAAAGGGGCAATGTTAGAGTTGGGGGGAAGGGAGGGAGGGTGTTTGTCTTTTTTGATACTTGATTGTAAATTTAAAGGCTGCTGGGGAGCAGATGGCTCTAAGCGAGATTGTATCACATTATCCTTTGCATAATAAAGGTTTTTGAAAAAAAAGAAAAAAAAAAAAAGGTCTATGAAGACGAAATCGTCGAATAGATCTTCCATCTTGTCTATTTCCATGAACAGTTCTCCCCGAGCACTCCTATATTCCTAACATGTATCCAATATTCAAAGTATAAAAAAGTATAAATTGACACAGCCACAAAAGTCCATAATATAAAGTGATGAAACACTCCGATCCTTTTCATCCACGATCGATTTCATTCTTAGTAGTTCTTTTCTTCCGAAATTATTATCCATAAACCGTAGTCATCAAAATACAGCAGCCAACACGTGTTTCGTCGTGTCTGGTAGCACATATTGACTTCATCAGGGCTGCAACCACAATATAAATAAACATATGAATAAATCTCCATTTCCACATTATCAGCCTGATTCATGTACGGGCCGTTTTGCGTGTCCCTAATAGCGATTAATAGCGACTCGCTATAGAGGAAACGCAAAACGGCATTCATGTACTTTTCGGGGAAAAAATAGCGACTCGCACGCGGGCGCTAAAGCCGTTAGCGACCCACAAAAAACGCAGAATAATCGCTATTTCCGGCTACCTGCGATCGGGATTGCGACTCGCAATCCCGATCGCACGGGATTGCGCTCGCAATCCCGATTGCACGGGATTGCGAGTCGCATTCTCGCTGGATCTGGAAAACGGGAAGACGCATTCCGAGCACCGTGATGACATCACAACCAGGAAGCAGCCAAATCCCACCCCCAAACACCACAGTGACGCTATCAGTCGAGTGTTCACGACGGAAAGCTGCCGCTAAACCGCCGTTAGCGACTCCCGACCCCGCCGAAATAGCGACCGCCATGTCCGACGAACCTCAGCCCGGCCCCAGCAACAGCGCTGGCCGCAAGCGCAAACTGAAATTCTCCGAGCAGGAGCTGGAGAACCTTATAGAAGGGGTGGTGGCCAACCACGACCAGCTGTTTGGTGCCAACTCCCGGAGGGTCCCAGAGCAGGAGAAGCGGAGGATCTGGGTGGGGATTGCCTCAAGCGTCAACTCTGTGGGCGTTGCGGACAGGTCTCTGGAGGAGCTGAAAAAGCGGTGGTACGACCTCCGAGGGCGTGCCAAGGAGAGGGTGGCGGAGCGCCTTGGTGAGGCATCAGGCACCGGAGGTGGTGGACCGACTGTCCCACCCAACACCCCCCTGGAGGACCAGGTAGAGGACACCTTGGAGAGGGAGGCGTGTGTTGGCGTGACCCCTCTGGACTCCTCCCGCCCCACCCAAGACACCCAAGGTAAGTGGCATGCGACTGCGACCCTGTCCCCTATGACCGTCCCTGACCAAATAGGCACACTCATTGGCCCTTAGTCATGCCTATGTTGTGCATCAGGAAATGCCCTGAGGCATTGTGGGAGACGTAGTATGTCCACAATGTAGTAGTACCACAATGCGGCCAGAAAGGTTCCAAAGTGCGCAAATCCACAGCCATCCAGGGAATGACACCCAGCATGCATGTAACATCTGCACGTCTGACAGTCACATGCACCTAATGAGTATCCACTTACCCTCACAGGTGCGGATGATAGCAGTGACAGCGAGAGGCTGCTGATCGATGAGGAGGCCCAGGAGGAGGAGGAATCCCTACCCGCTACTCAGCCACCAGCCCCTGCCGCTGCGCCAACACCAGCAGCCAGGCCCCCCACCTTACCTGCTGCATCATCTGCAGGCCCACCGGCTGCCAAGGCCAGGCCACCCACCTTACCTGCTGCATCATCTGCAGGCCCACCGGCTGCCAAGGCCAGGCCACCCACCTTACCTGCTGCATCATCTGCAGGCCCACCGGCTGCCAAGGCCAGGCCACCCACCTTACCTGCTGCATCATCTGCAGGCCCACCGGCTGCCAAGGCCAGGCCACCCACCTTACCTGCTGCATCATCTGCAGGCCCACCGGCTGCCAAGGCCAGGCCACCCACCTTACCTGCTGCATCATCTGCAGGCCCACCGGCTGTCAGAGCCAGGCACCCCACCAATGTGCCTCCAGTGCCTGCCGCACCTGCAACACCAGCTGCTACAACACCTGCAGCACGTCCAACACGATCTGGGCCTGCCACATCCGCTACACAGCGGCCGACCAGCAGGAGGGGCAATGGGCATCTCCATGCCTGCATGAGCGTGGAGCGGCGCATGCTCCGTTTACACCAGCGCCAGTCGCAGCAGCAAGGAGCCATCCAGCTCCAGCTGCAGAAGATCGGCCGCAATGTGGCGGGAGTCGGCGAGCGGGTGGACCGCATGACGGCGGCCATTGACCGCATGACGACGGCAATGGAGGACAATACTGCAGCGCTGGTGAAGCAGCGCAGTGTTGCAAGGAGGCGCCACCACCAGCTGTTGAGCCGGCTGTCGAGCTATAGTCGCTCTAATTATGTGGCAGCAAATGCCACCACCCAGCTGTCGCGGCGCTCGTTGACCCAGCAGCACCAACTGGTCCAGTGCTGCGAGGACATTACCCGGGTGCTGGAGCACTTGACCACCGCCGTGACCGCACTGCATACACCAGTGCTTCCGGCCATCGTAGGGGGAGATGATGCGAGTGAGGCTGCCTCCAGCGTGAGCAGCAACTCTGCCACGCAGGCCCCCCCACCTAGGCGCAGCACCAGGGCTACGCCTGGTACACCTGCCCAGGATGAGGAAGAGCCTCACAGGCGCCAGGAAAATGTGCGCCGGAGGCGCCAATGACATTGTGGCAGGGACACAGGCGCAGGCTGAAGCTAAGCCTGCCATGAACCTTTACATGCAGTATGCAGTAATACTGTATTTTGTAAATAGTTGTTACCATGACCCTTTTTTCTTGTGAATCAAACAAATACATTTATTTTGCTGCACACATTCGCCTTGTGTAATCATTAAATTTTGCATGCAATTGTGATATGTGGGGTGGGGGAAGGGGGTGGGCTAGAAATTGTTAGCTGTGATGTGGTTGCGACGTCTGTGGCCTTCAGCTGGGTTCTCCCCGCGTGCATGGTGCGCATGTGCTGGTGGCCGGTCGTCCCCCTCAGATTCTCTGCCTGAGATGTCAACTGGTATCCGGCGCTTGGTTGCAATGTTATGAAGCATTGCACAGACAGCCACAATGCGGCAGCACGCTGCAGGACTGTAATACATGGCCCCACCTGTCTTGTGCAGTATACGGAACCTGCTCTTGAGCAGGCCAAATGTCCTTTCAATACAGTTCCTTGTCCGGATGTGCGCAACATTGTAGCGCCGTTGCTGAGGTGTGGCAGGGTTGAGGTAAGGGGTCAGGAGGTATTCCCGTAGGGCGTAGCCACTGTCACCTGAATGAGAGGAGCAGATGTTGATTGCCTGTGCAGCGCAGTTACTTCATAGCAATGTGACATTGTCGACAAAGTGTACTTACCAAGTAGGTGTCCTTCCCCAAACTCTCCCCTGATCAGTCGTGTGTGGAGTCCGCTGTGCCTGAAGATAAAGGAGTCATGGGTACTCCCTGGGTACTGGGCCACAATGTCAGTGATGATGGTCTTGGCATTGCAGACCATCTGTATGTTGAGGGAGTGGTACGACTTCCTGTTGCGGTACATATACTCCGTGCCAGCTGGTGGGCAGATGGCGACGTGGGTACAGTCTATGCAGCCGAGGACATGGGGAAAATGGGCAACATTATAAAATTGTAGTTTTGTGAGGTCCAATTCCTGTTGGCTCGTGGGAAATGTGATGTGCCGGTGGTGCTGGCTGAGCATGGCGTCAACAAAAGTGTGGAGGCAGCGTGACATGGTGGGCTGGGATATCCCCCCAGCAGCGGCTACTATGCCCTGGAAACTGCCGGAGGCCAGGAGGTGCAGGCTGCACAATACCTGCACATGTGTGGGCACAGAATTGTTTCGCCTTGTTGGGTGCTGCATGATGGGGTCGAGTTCTTGTATCAGCCAGGTGATCATTTCCCCATTCAGCCTGTATTTGGCATAAATCTGTTCTCTGGTTTGCCCCAGCAAGGTGACCCGCTGCCGGTAAATCCTTGCCTGCCTCATGCGTCTCCTCCGTGCTGCTCGCTGTAGCCTTCGCCGCCTCACCACCATGTACATCCCAGGCATTGTGGAACGCCTAATGCTGCTGCTGAATGTCCTTATGTGTGATTGGTCAGGCCTGGACCTGTTGGTGATTGGCTAACAGTTTTTCAAATTTTGGTTAATCATGGCTTTTATGGTTACCACCTGCTTTGAGTTGTCCTTAAATTGCGCCGCGCAAACGTGCGATTTAGCGCTTTTTCGCTAATGTATTTCTTTCATGAATGCCGATTGAGACAATATTGCGTTTCGCTATTCATTTCGCAGATTCCGTGGTTGCTCGCTATTTCAGTATCGCTAATGCTCGACTTCCCGGAGTCTGCGACTATTACAGCGTAATCGCTATTCCGGTCGCTATTATTTTTTAGCGATTTCGCTATTTCGTACTTGAATGCCGATTCCGTGTTTTGCACCCGCAATTTCGTTTTCGCAGCCATTGCGGGCGCTATTTCGCTTCATGAATCAGGCTGTAAATAACTAAGCCACACAAAATCAGCAAGAAACCCGTGAATAGGAAAAAAACAAAATAACCAGCCTGACACATTACCCGAAATGTGTACATAAAGAGGGTTAACCATCACCAAGGAATAGTTAGGGGGTAAATAATAGGACATGAAGAATTTTTTGTATTAAAAGATTGTCCAGCTTATCCCCCCAAACCTTATCTCAAATCAAATACACGGGTCGATACTCAAAAGAGCCTAAATATGTTCCTCCTAACATTACCTCCATTTAATACCTATCATCATGCGGGTCACCCCACTTGCTCACTGGAATGAAAAAATCTTGTGGGGGCTCCCAGAGGGACGTGGTCGATGTAATGAAGGGCGTGGCTTAAAAACCCAAACTGAAAATCCATGCTCGGCATAGTGTGTTGCCCCACTGGTATTTTGCTGCTTCGTCATTCCATCTATATACAAAAGTAACATTACATCTACTACAAGCCAGGACTATTGGCTTTGTCAATGGTTGTTAGTTGCATAAGATAAATATGCAACATCGATGGCTTCGATGCTTGAGAGGGGGGCTGCTAAGGGTGAAAGGGCGCTGCGAGGGGTGAGACAACTGTAGCTGGTGTGAGAGCAGCGCTGCGAGGGTATGATGGGTGCTGCGGGGTGTGATGGGCACTGCGAGGATGTAAGGGGCGCTGTGGGGTGGTGAGAGGACGCTGTGAGGGGTGCTGCAGGGGATGAGAGTGGCGCTACTAAGGGTGAGAGGGGCTCTGCTAGAGGTGAGAAAGAACTCCAGGTGGTGTGAAAGCTGACCAGCTCGAGCGACAGAGGGCCTGGTGGGGGTAACAGATGTGCTGAAGAGGGAGCGAAAGGGCACTGTAGTAGACAAGCGGTGTAGGAGAGTAGGGTCTGCTTTCTATGGTCACCCCCACTTTTTGCTGTGATTTTCTGGTTTTTCGACTCTAGATTGGCTGTGGCCCTGCTAATCAGGACCACAGCCTAGCTGTTCTCTCTAAATTGTAACCATGTACTTTAGGTACATTCCAGATTGGGTATTGGGTCACCTTTGTGAGTCCCTGTATAGTGTACCATAGGTACCCAGGGCATATATGCATCCAAGGCCTACCAGGGGCTGCAGAATGTTTTATGCCACCCCTGGCTGGCCTTCCAAACTGACACCACAGGCTGATCACTCAGCCTGGGTAAGGTTGTGTAATCACCCCTTACTTAGATATAGTATCCTTATATCTGCCTATACATATAGACACATAGACACCTCTAAGCCACTCCTATGGTAGGCCTCGACAATCCTGGAGTCAGAGTGCTTGGTTTTATGTGAGAGGGTGCTCTGGCATGAGCTGAGCCCCTCTGCAGCTTTCAGAACCATCTCTTTATAGCTGTTCTATGATATAGCCATACCATATACTCTTAAGTGCATTATAATCCTGGTGTTTAAATGCTAACTTTGGTCTGGCTTTATCAAAACATGTCGTGTAAGGTGTCAAACACTTTGGAATACTACGCCAGTCCTGGCGGCGGGGGTAGCATTCCACCCTTCTAGAGGGAGAAAACATGTCAGTACTGCTTTACCCGGTTAAAGTTAAACAGAGCCCCAGCATCATAAAATGGATGCTGCTGCCACAGACACGAGTCTGACCTCCTGCTGCTGGACGAAACTCAGGCAGGGGAGGCCTGGACAATAGGTTTCCTGCCTTGGGAGGTGCTAGCACCTCCCCAGACAGCCTGTAGTGTATTGGGGCAGGGTGGGTTGAATGGAAAGATGCTTTTCCAGACACTGCCTGGGGCACAGAAGGTGCTCCATGCATAGCCCGGTTCAAACCAGTGGGGGGGGCACACCAGCCCCCGCTCTGGCACGAAACTGGACAAAGGGAAGGGGGTGTAACCACCCCCTGCCCTGGTCCCACCCATAGGAGGGACCTAGCAGGTAATCCAGCCCCTTAGTTTAGTATAAAGATAGGAGCTGTGCCCATAGGCATTAGATTATCCTGGAACGAAACTCTGATACAGAACTCTTGGACCTTCGACGTTCTATTCCGACTAGAAGACTGAAGACATCTCCCTTGTGGTCAAGGAGTGACCACCCTGTGCAAACAGACACCACCAGTAACTTGCCAGTTTGCTTTGTCGACCCTCCTGCCGGAACCCGAAGACTCAGTGACACCGACTTCCGACTGGACTTCCAGACTTCTGAATCCGATCCACATCCACAGCAAAGCTGATACCCGTGGCAGACACGAGAGACGTGGGACCGGACTCCCTGGACATCCTGCATTTTGCTAACTGCATCGAGGTAACTCGCAGTTGTGCATTGGGGTACGAGAAGCCCCAGACCCGAGCACCACTTGCACTGAAGCTCAGCCCTCCACACTCCACGAGTGCCGCGTGGGGCCCGCTCTTGCATTTGCGCTTGACGCGTCTTCCCGGCTCCTAGTCCATTGGCTAGTGAGCCCCCTGAAGACATCCTTCTGAAACTACACCACTGGCCTGGTTGCTCCAGGCTTGCTCCAGATTCCTTCCAAAGGAGAAGCGCCCCAGACCTTGCTGGTCTGACTCAAAGCCAATCTTCACTTCCTGCGTGGATTGCGGTTGCCAAGGCTTGTTGGGTCCAATCCGGATACCGACACTGAAGTCAACTAGATCCTTTGTGGGACAGCTCGTATCCAGCTCCTGGTCATCGTCGACACCTCCTGGACCTCGTGGCTGCAGAGACAAGCTTCACCTCTTCACCTGTAAAGCATCCGACATCGCCTGGTTCCTTTCGGTCACTGGCTAGTGACCCAGACTCTGTACCCTCTGCTTTCAGGTTCTTCACATCTTTGATCCACCCTTGGATCCACCTGGACACTCTTCCACTGGCCGCCTGCAGCCTTTCTTCGCAGAACTCCATTCAAAGCATCGACGAAACACGACACCGAAAGGCACTTATGCACCCAGCTTCCCTGGGTGAAGTAACATGAGTACTCCGGTGCTCCCGTGGGTCTTGACTCTCGAAGTGTTCTAGTCTTGAGGGGTTTTGTCGTAGTCCATCCGGAAGTGCCCTAAAACAGTACCTTTGCAAAGTCTTCGATTCCCATTCTAACGCAATGGTAACCCGCGTGTGAGTTTAGACACTGCACACGCCTCCCGTGGGCCTCCTACTTCCTAACCTTGGGTTGTTTAGTGTAGCCCCAGCAATTCTCTAGGCCCTAGGCCAACTCACTGTTTCTGTTGTGGTTCTTATACCACTTACTTAGTATATGGTTTGTGAGGCCCCTAGGGCATTACTGTATATTGTGCATCTTAACGTATGGTAATTAAGTAACTTGTGATGTACTTCGATCTCTGACCTCATAAAGAGTGCAGAGGGGTTGTGTTAGTAATAAATACATATTTATGTGATATACACCTTGTGTGGTGTCCTTTCATTTGGTATCAAGGGATTATAATTGGTAAAACAACCAGCTTCACATGCTCTTTGGAGTCTTAGCCTAAGACTGCTGGTCCATGCTACCACTAGGATGGCTTGTCTATAAGGTTGACTTTACAACCACCATCAATAAGGATTAATTTAGACTGCTGCAAGGTGCCACTAGAACTAGTGACATCATATGCCAGGCTAACTTCTCACAAGCGGTACTTCGGGGGTGAGAAGGCTACCGCAGGGTTCGGGGACGTGGGCTGCAGGGGGCAAGGGATGCCCTGCAAGGGGGAGAGGGGACATTGCTGGTGGGAGAAGGGCACTGATGTGTGCCTAGGAGCTGTGCACGAGAGGGGATCGCTGCAGACTTCATCGAGGGCATTGAAGAGGGTCAGGCTGGGGGCACTACCACAGTGAGGAGTGCCATGGCAGTGGCTAACAACAACAAAAGGATGGCGCTTGGTGATGAGTGTGTAAACGGGCGCTCCTCTGGTGTGAGAATGGATGCCCCACGGAGGGCGGGCAGCGTGTCACTGGTTGAAGGTGTAATTCGGGGAGTGATCAGAGGTGCGCGTCTGGTAGTGAGCCATCACAGTGAGATCTTGAAAGGAGTGAGTTTGTATGGGGGGGAGTCTCTATCTACTGGGACTGTGTGTGCACATGTGTGGCTGAGGTGTGAATAGGGCGCACACTGCAAGAAGTCACTGTGCGGAGAGTGGATGTGTGCACGGGTGATAGTGAGTGTATGGAATCACTGTGTGAAGGTTACATCTGTGCAGGTGGTGAGGAAGCAAGAAGAGGGTGAACCAGTGAGTGTAATGACTGTCTGCTGGTGGGCTGTGTGCAGCGATGAAGGGCTGCTCGTTGAAGGTGTGTGCAGCGTGATTGTGAGGGGACTGTGAGTGCAGGTAGTGTCTGAGAACAACTGTCTGCCAGCAGTGCATGAAAAGTCACCGGTGCCCTGAAAACACGCTGGCGGTACATAAAGTGCGTGCAAGGGGCGTGTCTTCAGAGAAATGTGTGCACCGGGAACCATTGTGCATACGTTATATCAGAGGGAGTGTGTAAGTGATTGTGCATGGAGAGGCTTCTTGCAGAAAGTCACTGCAACAAAGTGTGTAGAGGGGGAGTGTGTGTATGGGGGTCACCAGCTAGGAAGTCACCACAGCCGATTAGGAAGTCACTGCAAGAAAAGTGTGTGCATAGGGGGTTACCAGCTAGGTAGCCACTGCAGGGAGAGTGCGTGCAGGGTGAGTGCGTGCATGGTGAATACCAGCTAGGAATTCACGGCAAGGAAAGTGTGTGCAGGGTAAGTGCGTGCATGGGGAGTCACTGGCTAGGAAGTTATTGCGAGGAAAGTGGGTGCAGGGTGAAGGCATGCATGGGGGTCACCAGCTAGGAAGTCGCTTTAAGGAAAGTGTTTGCAAGGTGAGTGCATGCATGCGGGTCGCCAGCTAGGAAGTCGCTTTAAGGAAAGTGTGTGCAGGATGAGTGCATGCATGGGGGGGTTACTGGCTTGAAAGTTATGTGGCCTACACTGTCATCTACTCAAAAGGGTGTTCTGTGCGCACGAGCAGTGGGTGTTGCTGGCCACCTTGTGGCTTTACAGTAGATCAGCAGATGTTAGCTGTGTAGGTGGTGTGTGGGCATGAAGGGTCTCTTATCCTGCTCCACGACGTCGACATGAAACCATGTATTATTACATGTGTGGTATACGAGGGTCCGAGTAGGATTGCATGCCATGAGTCAGCAGGGGGCAGTGATTCCGCAGTTGTTTACTCCTGCCGCTCGTGAGTATTCTAAGGTATGGGTAATCCACACACACAGGGGTGTAAACACTCAGAAAAACACAGCAGGCCGCACACGATGAATACCACTTTAATTTGACAAGTCCCAAAGACTACTCTGTGATCAAGAACAGAGAATGGTGCGTGTGTGCGTGCGTACGTGCGTGTGTGGGGACTGCCCTAGAGTAAAATGTCAATGTGAGAAGAAATATTCCCTCGCAGATTTTCTGTAATTTTCGCCAATACTGCGCTTAAGGACCCTAGTCTGCGAAGATATCTGCTTGTGGGTTATTATGTTAACATTTTAAATGCTGCACCTTTTAATTTGTTCCGATATGAAAAGATCATTAACATGCACCGGCTTTGAAAATGGGAAGGAAAGCATTTTTAAAGGGAACTTGCGAGAAAGTAACTCTTTTTCGAGGAAATATTGTTTGTTTGTGGCAGATTGCTGTGTTCAAGTTGTACATTTGGGAAAAACCTGATCTATGAAAAGGCCAATATTCGTGATGTCCATAAAACTTAAATCTGGTAGTAAACATCTGGCACACTGCGCGAGATGCAAGTAGCACTGAACGGCCTGTCCCACACAAAATACTGGCTGCGCACGGAGTTTGGACTGCATGGGACGGGACCGTCCACTTGTAAAATCGATATAAAGCAAGGATTTTGACTTCAGCGTGTAATTATAGCCCCCGGGAATTCTGTGCTACAAGTACATGCGAGCAGTGGGTGGTGACAGGGCTTGTGAAACGATATTACACCCATTGATTAATTTGTTAAAAACTTAAGTGCCAGGGATCTCGTTAGGAGGCATGTTAAGTACAGTGCATAGCAACATTATAATTAAAACAAGAAGCGCGAGCAACAAGCCCGGGAGTTGTGCGCGTGCAAAAAATAAAACACGCGAGTGGTGCGCACGAAAGAAGGAGAGGCCAGGTCGCTGAAAGCTGGCGGCTGCACGCATGAACGCAAGCGCTAGGCCGTGTGGCAGCACTTTTAAAAGCCCTAACAAAATGTCTCGCAGAGCAGCGCTGGCTCAGGTGAGACCTAAAAAGGGAAAGTTAACTAATGGCAAGCAGGGAGAAATGATCCGGCAATAGGCAGAGTTTCTCCAAGCATATAGATTACTAGATATCTCGGAGAGAGAGCGCATGCGCGCTGCCCAGGAGAAACCTAAAAATCACCAACTGAAACAAATGAAAATGATGAGACACCAACAATCAGCCTAATTATTCTAGTGAATTCTATTTTAGGTCGAGCCTAGAACAGCGCATGCGCTGTTTGCTCGACTTATAGTAAAGGGCATCTCGAAAGTGCTACCCAGGATTTCGTGGCTGGCTACAAGCTTGAGTGCACGTGCGCGTCCACACGCGGGACACCCATCTGTCTCCTCCGTCATGGGTCATTAAATTGCTTTCCTCTCTGCCTCTGTCCGTCCGATCACCTTAACTTTTGCTTTCGTAGCTTGGCTTGTTTATACTGCTGGGGTGATACAAAGCTCCTTATTTTTGCCCTTTGAAAAGCTTGCAATGTCCTTGTTTCCTTGCCTTTGCAAAGTTTGTGTTTGCATTTTGAAATAACTGTCATTTTAATGCGAAATAATGTCCCCCTCAGCCAAACTTCCAACCCCTTTTCCCCTCTTTTTTTAAAGGAAAAATAGCCGCCAGGTCCAGCCTCTGTCCCTTGTTGCTAATGTCAAAGTGAGGCGGCCAATCGTGCCAGATCCACCAATCGTGCCGCGTCCACCACCACCATGTCCACCACATCCACCACCACAACGTTCACCACCACCCCCAAGTCCACCACTAGCCCGTCCACCTCCACCACATCCACCACCACATCCACCACCACGTCCACCACCCCATCCACCACCATGTCCACCACCAACACCACGTCCACCACCACCATCACCACGTCCACCACACCCCCACAACGTCCACCACTAGCATGCCCACCACCACACGTCCACCACCACCACATCCACCACCTCATCCACCACCACCACATCCACCACCACCATGTCCACCACACGTCCACCACCACCACGTCCACCACCACCACCACATCCACCACCACGTCCACCACCACGTCCACCACCAACACCACGTCCACCACCACCCCCATCACCACCACGTCCACCACTAGCATGTCCGCCACCACCATGTCCACCACCACCATGTCCACCACCACAACATCCACCCCCACATCCACCACCACCACATCCACCACCACTACCACTACCACCACCACTACTACCACCACCACCACATCCACCACGTCCACCACCACCATGTCCACCACCACATCCACCACCACCACGTCCACCATCACCCCCACCACCACCACGTCCACCACTAACACTTCTACCACCACCATGTCCACCACCACATCCACCACCTCCATGTCCACCACCACCATGACCACCAACACCATGTACACCACCACCACCACATCCACCACCACCACCACATCCACCACGTCCACCACCACCACGTTCACCACCACTACCACCACCACCACATCCGCCACCACCACATCCACCACCACCACGGCCACCACCACCACGTCCACCACCACCACGTCCACTACTACCACGTCCACCACCACCACATCCACCATCACCACGTCCACCACCACAATGTCCACCACCACCACCACCACATCTACCACCACCACATCTACCACCACCACGTCCATCACCACCATGTCCACCACCACCACGTTCACCATCACCATGTCCACCACTACCACCACCACATCCACCACAACCACATCCGCTAACAAGACCACGTCCACCACCACGTCCATCACCACATCCACCACTACATCCACACCACCACCTCCACCACCACCACATCCACCACGTCCACAACCACCACCTCCACCACCACGCCCACCACATCCACCACCACTACGTCCACCACCACCACCATGTCCACCACATCCACCACCACGTCCATCACCACCATGTCCACCACCACCACCACGGCCATCACCATGCCCACCACGAGGCCACCACCATGTCTACCACCACCACGTCCACCACCACCACATCCACCACCACCACCACGTCCACCACCACGTCCACCCCCACATCCACCACCACGTCCACCACCACCACATCCACCACCATCACGTCCACCACCACCACCGCGTCCACCACCACCGTGTCCAAAACCACCACGTCCACCACCACCACATCTACCACCACCATGTCCACCACAATGTCTACCACCACCCCCACCACGTCCACCACCACCATGTCCACCACCACCAGCATGTCCACCACCACCGCATCCACTACTACCACGTCCACCACCACCACCACCACGTCCACCACCATAATTTCCTACGCAATGAATAAAAATAACAGATTTTTCAGTGGCGCATCTGCAGAAAAGTCCTCTTCATGTTGGAAATTAAGAGAAACGTAACCCCTCCCCCAAACAATACATTTACGGAAAAAAATGGACTGAATGAGAGCCGTGGCCTGCGGCCTTGGTGCTCCAGTAATATTACACCTGGCGGCCAAGAAACCAAGCGCGTAGAGGCCCTGAGCGCAGGGCCACCGCGCCGCAGACGCACACACTCGGCGTCCATCTGTGGGTTCTGCCCCGGTAGCTTGCGTGGTTTAATGTAACAGGCGATTGGCTTTGAATAGATCCCAATGGCTTCCCAGGGGTGGGATACACTTACAGGGGCAGATTTAATCTTCCATGAAAAATCCGTGGGATGCCAGTAGAGCTTGGGACAAAGAGGCGCTAGCAGTTTATAGCCGCTGCCAAAGGGACCACTGGACATAACTTCTCCAAACAGTATCTGTCCATCTTCACCTTTGACCCAGTAATGCACACCAGAACCGGAGTCCTCAAGGATAACTGTGGCAATCAAACCACACACACAGTTATCTAGGTAATCCATAGGATTGGTTCTGTTGTGGGGTGGGAAGGGGGAATTACATAAATCTTATGCCATTTGAATATAATTAAATTGGGGACTCTACTGTAAGGACAATAGTACTTCAAGGAAGTAAGCGGGCACCGAGGCATTTATGCCACACACGTTTATTTGTTGACAGGAAAATACACTATGCAAAATGTTTCAGTAACTGACAGCTTTTGGTTAAGCCTGGGCAGAATCATTCTGCCCAGGGCCCACACAAAAGTCCACACAAAAGCTTCAAATGTAAGCTTTCTAATGTTACTAAAAAGACCATGAGATGGAAGATAACAAGCATTTGCATTTACACGAGTTTAAGCTATTGGGATTGTAAATGACAAAGCATTTTATTTATGTTTTGAAAACCAAAACATAAATAAAAGGCATTGTCATTTACAATGCCAATAGCTCAAACTTGAGTAAATGCGGGACCGATTGCATTGCAAATGCTTGTTCCAGTTTGTTGTGTGTCCAAACATCCATTTGGTAGCAAGTAGCAGGTATACCCCACCTGCCTGGTATATAGTAAATATCAGGAATCGCTAGTGGGCTGCCAACTATCAGGGTCGCACTGAGATAGAGAATATTTACGGGCACAAAAATAAAAATGCTCCCCATTAGTGAATTAAATATCTGAAGAAGTGGCATCTATAAGCTAATTGTAATGCACGCTATCATGCAAAAGGAAAAGAATAACAGACTACTGCATAGAATATATGTGCAATGCATAGATATGCAAGTCAGATTCAGAGAGGACTATATTCATTCTATATCATGCATTACAATATTTTAGCTTTCTCCCACTGGAAACTTGATCTGCCCAATAAATGTTAATGTTAACATATTCCCCCAAGTTTCATTAAAACTCTCCCACATTGTTGTACCAAAATACATTTAAGCCTTCGTTATTTATGTACATGAGGACATACGCTGCTCATGTGCGTGCTTATATTACGTGAATCACGATACATTACCATTAAAGTGAGGCATAATAGACTTGCAATGTCCCTCTCTGTGACATTACTGCACACTGCATATGCTAATTTGCAAACCCTGCCCCTCTAAAACCTTTTTTTTGTTTTGTTTAGGGCTCGTGCCCCCTGTACTATGCATTTTCGTACTTGCAGTTTGCTGTTTTCTGTATCTGTATGGATTTAAGTATACAAAAGTGATGTTATCACATGCCTTAAAATAGCAAATGTCTCACAAATTGTGGCTTAAGTGAGGACGGAGGGGCAGGAGACTGATTAGTTAAGTGGTGAATTAATAAACCAGCCTCGTCACACTCACACTTCCTTGAAGACTTGTTCAGGGTCCAGCACAGTCTGTCTCACACACTCCGTTACTGATGGGAAAACAACTGTGGCAAGCCTGGGAGGGAGCCTCTTGATCCAGTAATTTTTGCAAAGCTTGGGTAACCGTTGACTCATGATGCATGCGGCATGTCTACAGTGAGGGTGAGGAAGGAAGCCGCCTGTTTGAGATGAGACAGTATTGCTACTTTCAGTCCTGTGGAGCAGAGGCTGACTGAAGCACTCACCTTCGGTGCTGCCAACGCCTGTGGGCTCAACTCCCTTTCCCTGTCCCTCCATATTGGCCTGCCAAACAACGCCACCAACGCTGTGGATTGGACTCGGTCCCCTAGTGCAAAGCGCCTCCTGGAAAGGGGTACAAAAGGGGGTGGTGATGGACGGAGTATCAGAATCAATCAAACACTCACACCCAGTCAAAAGATCTGGGTTTAATCCATCACCGTTCTTTAGCCCACTTTGCCACCCCAGTTCAGACATGGCTATATGCAAATCAGTCTGACCCTGTGCCTCATGGGAACAGTCCAGCCCGAACTGCCAAGCCATGTCTTACCTGGACCGGAAACAAGCTTCCGAGGACCGGTTTCTGGCATTCCAGCCGTCTTCAGCCCGGCTTGCTTGAATCCAGTGGCAAAGTGAGCAAGGGACTCACGTCTGAACATACCCTGCCACACTTATGGCGGCCAAAAGCAGTACAAAAGGGGGTGGTGATGGACGGAGTATCAGAATCAATCAAACACTCACACCCAGTCAAAAGATCTGTGTTTAATCCATCACCGTTCTTTAGCCACACAGACATGACGCCGAAAAGGCGCGCCTGCACTCCTGCAGCGCGGGACACTTTCCTGTGGAGCAGAGGCAGACTGCAGCACTCACCTTTGGTGCTGCCAACGTCCGTGGGCTGAACTCCCTTTCCCTGTCTCTCCATTTTGGTTCGCCAAACAACTCCCCCCTCGCTGGGGTGGGACTCAGTCCCCTAGCCCGACGCGCCTCCTGGAAAGGGCCGGGCCACACACACCTGTTGCCGTAATGGCGCGCCTGCACTCCTGCAGCGCAGGACGCACGCAGGCATGCCCGGGCCGCGCCTGGGCAAAGACCGGGACATGGGCCGGCCCACCTGTGCCCGTCCGAGACTGGACGAGGCTGGGCTGGGCAACCCCCCTTAAAATAGTATTAGAAAACAGTCAAGAAACACAGATGAGTGCTTTATTAACCTTGACAAAGGCTGCTTTGACCCCGCGCTGTTACTGTTGTTGCCGTTAAGCTGTACTGTTATTATGGGAAAACATACTACACCACAACCAGCACGTCCGATAACTGCTAGTATTGACAGCATGCTTCAAAGGGCCGTTAGTATTGTTTCAAGTGAAATTGAGCTTAGGGAGCGGCGTCTGTCTATGGGTATTGAGGGACGGACTGACCTTACAATTTTCAGAGGAACATTATCAGAGCATACGGGAGACTTTCCCCAACCGCAGCTGGAGGGAATCCGGATTAATCAATCCCCAACTGTTTGGGGGTGCACAAGTGGGCAAGATATAATTGAGGAAGCAGACCCACAACCTGATACCAGTGTTGTTATATTGATGGGAATTCCTGCTGGTAAACGGAAAAGACCTGGGAAATAAATCTGTAGTAAAAGGAAGCAGTCTACTGGTAGCGTCCCTGCCCGTAGCCAAACACGCCTCTCTCCCTGGATACAGCCATCATCAGGTATTGGCACAGCTGAAGCCCTTGACTCTTCCGTGGCTATACAGACTGTGAAACTGAGTTGCTCTATTAGTACACAGACTTAAGCAGCACCTAGCCTTGAGAGCTTTGGGGACATTCTCGCTAATATTGCTGCGGCGTTGGTGTCTTATTACAGAGCAGCCTAGATAATCTGGCTACACTCATAGGAGGGGCTGGTCAATTGAAGGGAAATGTACAAATGATGGTTGCTAACGAGGTTGATGGGAGCAGGGCCATCAATAGTGTGGGTGTTGGTATGAGTATTTTAGATCCCAAAATTGTGTCGCAAACCGCCAGAGTTACTGCTCCCGCAATGAATCTTCACCGGATATTCGATCAATCCAGGGGCTGTTTGCCAATTCAAACACAGCTGTAACAATGGACAGAAACGTTTTAAAGACAGCATTGTACGCACTTTATAGCGTGGAAAGACTAGAAAGGGAATTGAATAAACAAACGGTCGCAAAATTTATATCCATTGAGTACCCGGAGCATTGTCTACCAAGTTATATTGCACTACCGATGTCCCAATGGGAGAGAGGCCTCCTATTCCGTCTAAGAGCTGGGAAAGTAAGATATTTGCTTTGATTTCCCTATGGGTATACCGCAAAACTTGACTCCCTGCCATGTCCATGTGATATTCACAACCGTCAAACACTTTTACACTTTTTATTCTTTAGTAAATAATATATGAAGTATGCACGATGGTTGTTAATTCCGTATTTTAAAAAATTGTCACCTATTAATTTAACAGACGCTCTTGACTGCATATTTAAATTGGACAATGTTGAATTGATCTTGCGCATTGACACCTTTTTGAGAGTAGCTACGGGTGCACAGAAATCTATGTGCGATCTATGAAGTCGTTCGTATTGTACTGTTCAGGATGTATGACATTACAACGCATGCTTTTACTTCGCATGCTTTTACAACGCATAACATTACAACGCATAGTGCTTTGGGGCGCTGTATAGTGAATAGTTTAATTTACTATTCCAACTCCAGTCTCCGTGAATAGTAGGCAAGGTGTTGGACAGTAAATTAAACCTATTCCCTATCCTAGAGCGCCCCCCAGCGCAATGCGTTGTAATGGTTTGCGTTGTAAAAGTTGCATCATAAAGGCACTGCGTGGTAAAAGTTGCATTGTATAGGATGTTTCCCATTCACAATATGCGCTTTACCTAGGTTTACTGTATTTTGCTACATTATGGATTGGACATTGCTATCTATTTATATTTCTAATGTTTTTTTATCCTGTACATGTGTTACTTTTATGGATACGTTGCTATCCGAATAAAGTCTTTTGGATTGGGATTGGATTAGCTACTTTCAGTCCTCTCACTCTTGAATGGGATTAGAAGTGTTTCTTTAAGTTAGCTGCTGCGTATGGCTTTCCCTGACAGTGCTCTGTGGATAACTCATGTTCCTGCAGCTAGCAGATACTTAATTTCCAAGTTCAGGAGCACTCTGAGAGGCACAGCGACAAGAGCTGGCTCACAACCTTGTGTGTATTAAGTTCATGTGCAGGTCAGTAGTGTAACAAAACTTGAGCCCACTCCCCCCCTAGCAAAAAACATGGACGCCCTCCTTCCCCTAGACTGTCAGGACCTCTCGGGCCAGAATTAATTAAATGAACGATGTCAAGTATTCATATTGTAACCTCGAACTTCATATTGTTTTGTATTATCATGCTTCACATTCTGATCATGGCAAAGTGTAATATTGTTTTGAACCTTCTTTGTCTAAACAATATAGCAATGTAACTTGCTTTTTATGCGCAGACTTTCATTCACTGCTCTGGGTAAAAGCAGCTTGTTCTGCTAATCCTTCCCTAACTTTCCAGAAGTGTCGGAGGTAGACAGGCTCACTGAGTCATTCTTGGTTACTGAGTGAGTCGGTTAAATTTTTGCAACATTTCTTCCGTGAGTCTGTTTATTCTTGAAATGCATTGTGACAAGAGGCTCAGATAAGATGTTTATGTATTTGTAAGGTGCATAGCTTCCCTTAGGCTTCCCAACGCTAAGAGAAACATAACTATGGTGATTAAGTCAAGTTGCCTGAGATCTGGAGTTTTTAGGGAAAGAGCAATGTTTTGACTCTTTTCCTGAATGCTAATTCGTTGGTTATCATGCGCATGTCCCTGGGTAATGTGTTGCACATTTTAGGAACCAAGTGCTTGAAGGACCTTCCTCCCCATCTTGCTCTTTTTATTCTGCCCTGTTGCGTAAGAAGAACCTCTAATGACCTTAGGGTCATACCCGGTGTATAGTGCGTAACCAATTTTTTGATTACGACCGGTCCTCTGTCATTCATGGCTCTGTGGGCGATACACAGTGCCTTGAACTAGATACTCGTCTGGACTGGAAGCCAGTGAAGTGTCTTCAGGGCTGCCCTGGCTGACTGCTATTTCGGGATTTGTAGCAGGGTTCTTGCTGCGGCATTCTGCACTACCTGCAACTGGTTAATGACGTATTTTGGTGCGCCCAGATACAGCGAGTTCCCGTAGTCCAACTGTGACACGATTAATGCTTGGATCACAATTCTACAAGATTGTTCAGGCAGGATGGGGAGAATTTTACAAAGCATATGGAGTAAGCCGAAACATTTGCCTGAAAGTTTCTTTGCTTGGGTCTCCATGCTTAAATGTTTGTCTAGCCAGATTCCCAGGTTGTTGATGGCAGTCTTGGGGGTTGGTGGTTCTCCCAACTGAGTAGGCCAGCTTATAGGATTCCTGGGGACTGTTTTGTTTCCCAGGAACATAAGTTCAGTTTTATCCCCATTCAATTAAAGGAACCATTTACACATCCATCCAGCTATTCGTGTCATGCAAGGCCCTAGGTTGTTGTGTAGGGAGTGGGGGTCGTTCGTCACTGATAATACAAGTTGTGTATCGTCCATGTACGACACTATGGATAGACCAAATTCTTGTACTATCCCTGTAAGAGGTTGCATGTAAATGTTAAAAAGTGTGGGGCTCAGTGCAGAGCCCTGTGGGACTTTGCACGGTAGTTGGAGGGTATCGGATATATAGTTCCCTTCCAGCAACTGGAATGATCTGTCTTTCAGAAATGAAGTGAGCCACTTTATTGCTGTGCCTGTGATACCTTCTTCCTTTAGCCTATTGATCAATGCGCAAGGGTCCACCGTATCAAATGCGGCGCTCAGATCCAGGAGCAGGATGGCCGCAGTGCACCCCTGGTCTAACACTTTTTTAGTTCCTCAGTTACCACCAACAGAGCTGACTCTGTGCTATGTTGGGGACGGATACCCATCTGTGCTTGGATCATCTCCCTATGATATTGTCTAATACCTGCCTTATATTGACTTTTGATGGAGGGATCATAGTTTTTTCTCCACAACCTTTCCATTCTTTTACATGATTGTTTTGTCAGAATTAATTGCTCATTGAACCATGGGGCTTTAATCCTAACATCAAGTTTATTTTGTCTGGTTTTCTGTGGGTGTTGGGCTGCAACTTTGTTGAGCCAGTCAGCCCAATTCTTGTTGTCCTCTTCTACGTCATCTGTCAGGCTTGGTCCTCTAATTCAATCCTTACGTTGTCAGGTAGGGATTTGGGCCATTTATTCTTAATCCCGGTTACTTTGTGACTGGTGTGTCGAGCCTGTGGATTTTCCAGTATAAACGGGATGAAATAATGATCCGACCAGGGCATTGGTATAGGGATCCCTACTTTTAGCTTAGGGTCATTTGAAACAAGCATTGGCATAAGCAATAGGTCTCGCCTTTGGGACCTTATAAGTGTTTAGCCATGCACAAGTTGATGCTGTTGCACCAAGGATATTGTGCTGCATTTCTAAATACTTACAAGGTTCCAAAAGCGAGACCTATTGGCTATGTCAATGCTTGTTTAGTGTTGCACTGGTGTTTCCTTTAGTGCAGTGCTATACACCGTATTTTAAAATGGGGTTAATACATATAATCAAATAAACGTTGCCTGTGAAAGATCGTTTCCTACTGTTTTTGTAGTGTTGCTCTGGTGTTTCCTTTCTAATTATAAAAAAATGTTTTTGTGTCAAGGATCAGAGCGGCAGTGGAAATATACAGTGAATCATGCCCTCTAATAGTGGGTGTAAAAATGGCATCAATGTTGTGCATTGACATGCTGAAGGCACCATCTATGCATGTTTGTAATTCTGAGGAGATATGATATTATTCTATTCTGACTCGTGTTACAGGCGAACCCTAGTACGAGTCTACACTAACTGTTCATTGCTCATTTTAAACTAATAAAGATTTTGAATTGGAGGATTCTGAGACTAAGACTTAGACTGCCACGGACGAGACCTCTCTGGTTGTTTACTGGGAAGCAGGAGCAAATCTTGCAACAATACCTGAACTCCAGACAGTCATCTTCAAAAGTCTGAGTATAAAACAAGCTTGCAAAAACTATTTTCTTTACCGGTGCTTGTTGTTTTCCTAGATATTCATGTATGCATGCGTATCTGTGGTGGCTGTCCTTAAGTGGCATTTTGTTAACTATTCAAAAGTGCACTCAAAGAGAGCTCTGGCTTTATGCTTGCGCATCCACGGAGCCATTGTTGAATGAACAGGTTTTGATTAAGTAAAGCACATTCAAATATTGTCCCTGTAGATGTGCGTGCATCAGTGGTAGGAGCGATCTTTGATGAGATGTGTTAACCCTATCCATGCTGATGACGGAACCGCTCCGTCATCAGCCGCGGTGGCGCTGTGCTGATGACAGAGCGGTTCCGTCATGGCCCGGCCGCAGCGCCTGCGTGGCGCTTTCTATTAAGCGGGCGGGGCCATGACGGAACCGCTCCGTCATGAGCACAGCTCAACCGGGGCTGGTGACGGAGCGGTTCCGTCACCAGCATGCGCCCGCCCTACGGCCCCCCGCCCCCTTAGCACTGCAGCGGAACAGCCGCCGTAGCGATGTGGTTAAAGCAAGTGCCATTTGAAGATGCAAGTAGTGCATGCATGCACTTGCGGCACGTTAGAATGTCAGCGTGCGTGTGCACGCAGTCAGCTCTTTTTGGAAGCACATACTCGGGCTTGTGCCGCACCCCTGCTTGCTCCCGCAATGCGGATGCTGCCACAAGCACAAGTATGTGCTTCCAAAAAGAGCAAAGCAATGGCTAAAGGTCCTTCTATGCAGCGCATGCGCACTGCGTATGCGAGACCTAAAAATGGCATCTAGTATGTTACACGTTACATGGGTGCTTGTGTTTATCAGTTGTTTTAGTTGCATGGCCTCCATGTCATGAATTATTCTAACTGCTGTGGTAATATAAGGTTCATCCAGATGGAAGTTAAAGTCCCCCAATAATGTAATGGAGCTCTTGCTGGCCACCATATCTGCTATTAAGCTGGAAAATTCCTCTAGGACTGGAGTGGGGGATCCTGGGGGGTCTATAGAGCAGTGTCCCTGAAAACGAGTTATTAGCCGATGTTTTAGGCTGAATTGTACAGTTTCACTGTTGGTGGTGGCAACGGACGATATCATGCATTCATAGTTGTTTTTGCAAATGATTGCTACCCCGCCTCCCGTTTTTCCCATCCTATATTGTCTTTGGATAAGGAAATCCGGAGTTAGTCCTTGGATTATGTCAGGGGCGGACCAGTCTTTCAACCACGCTTCAGTAACGAAGAGAATGTCAAGTTTTTCATTCTCTATTAGCATTATGATTTCTGTGGTGTGTGCTGGCAAGGTTCTACTGTTAATAAGTCCCATTTCCCATTGCTCATTCCTTGTGGGCCTATCTAGTTGTAGTGGCCCTTCAATCTTGCCTGAGTTAAACTTAGTCTGGCAGACAGGGCATGACATCTTCTTCCCTATCAAGCTTGTTGGTGCTAAAGTCATCTCACAATGGGCTCTACCCGAGTATCTCAATGAGAGTAATACTGCTCTATCATATGTGATGAGCTTACCGTTTTCTGGGACGAATCCGGGATGGTTCCTACCCCTTGACCGTGTCCGGACGCAGGCGGGCTAGCCTTAGGCGCGCCAGCAGTGTGCCGCTGCGCGTCCGTGCTGTGGGCACCATAAGTAGGCTTTTGCTTAACTACTAGAGCGCTGACTTGTCCCTCACTCCCCACGAGGGCGAGTCCTCTCAGCTGTGCTCACTGGTCCTGCCCCGCCCAGCTCCCATTCTACTATTCAGCGTAAGTCGGGCTTCCCCACAGTGAGTAAGCATTCAATTCAATTTCAGTTTAAAAAAAACATTTGTTTCAAAAAGCTTTAAATTTAAAATGCGATTGCCATAGAAGCGTTCAAAGTAATTTTAAAAGCGATACATTCAATCATTCAATATACTCTGGTTTAAAAGACTGTGCAAAGAAGCAAGTTCTCAGTTAGTACTCTCTGGTACCGTGTGTCATACCTGTGTCAGTTCTCTGATTCTTCCTGTTTCTCTTGTTAAGCCATGGCAGCTTCTTGAGCTGTGCAGGGTGTGAGCATCTTGAAGGGCAGCCCCAGCTCTACCCCTCCCACTTCCCCCAAAGGACGCGCGATGGCTTAGCAAGAGAAACAGGAAGAATCTGATCTGGGCCTCTTGTCACCATACATTAGGAATAAACAGACTCGCTGAAGAAATGTTGCAAAAATGTAACAGACTCGTTCAGTAACCAAGAATGACTTAGCGAGCCTGTCTGCTCTGAGACTTCTGGAAAGTTAAGGAAGGATTAGCAGAATGAGTAGGTTTTACTCCCATGGGACAACCGAGAGCAAAGGAGATACAGCGGCCACTGCTCTACCCCGCCCCCTTATTGAAGAACATGGAAATACATATGTAGCTGGGACCATTGCCAGGGAGGATCTAGATCAGTGATACTCAAAGTACGGCCCGGGGGCCAGATAAGGCCCTCCAGGTCATTACGTGCGGACCCCCGGTCAGCAACAGCACTGGACTGCCGTTTACTTGACATGAAAAAGAAACGTACATATACAGCAAACACTTATTTAAAGGTCAATTGCAGTTAGGAAAAGGAGGTTACTAGGCCTTTAACTTTAGGAACACCTTAATTCTTAAGGGCATCCACGAGATATACATGCTTTGTTTCCCTATGGCGACTTTACACCCCGCTGGCATCAGTGCGGCCGTCGGTCACACCATAGACCAAACTTTGCGGCCCCCGGGAAAATGTTTATGAGTACCTGTGACCTAGATCAACAAAAGGCGGAAGTAGTTAGACTCGAGAACATAACAGAAGCATGCATCTCTAAAAGGCACCAATAAAAACAAGCATTGGCATAGCCAATAGGTCTCGCCTTTGGGACCTTATAAGTGTTTAGTCTTGCAACAGTTGATGTTGTTGCACCAAGGATATTGTGCTGGATAACTAAACACTTATAAGGTCCCAGAGGTGAGACCTACTGGCTATGCCAATGCTTGTTTACCTGATGGGCATTGGCTGACCGCTACCTGGTGACTGAGGCCCTAGTGAGGTTGAGACATATTTGGGGTTGTTTTAGCCTCATCAGATGATGCTGTGCAGGCCCAGGTGCAATGAGGCGCATCGGTGCTGCCTGGTGACTGAGGCCCTAGTGAGGTTGAGACATATTTGGGGTTGTTTTAGCCTCATCAGATGATGCTGTGCAGGCCCAGGTGCAATGAGGCGCAGTCGGTGCTGCCTGGGAGTGTGTTCTTTCACTTTCGATTGGCGGGGCGGCCCCCCTGTACTCTGGTGAAAGCCACAAACGGGATTCTGGGTTCGAGTCTCGGTAACGACGCCAATAACCCCCTGTGATTCTGGGCAAATCACTTAATCTCCCCGTGCCTAAAAAAAAAAAAATGAAAGTGTGTCTGATGAAGCAAAGCTTCGCATATTTTGCGGCTTGCCGAAATCAAGAACCTCGTTTATGTGTAATAAGGTAACAAAAGTGTATGTTTTACTAACATTTATTTTGTTTAGGCAAAGTTCCCGAAGCTTGCCTATGTGTATTTCTAATGAATTAATCCGTGTCCCTAAAAATGGCCGCCGCTTGTATTTTAGTTACTGCGCATGCGTCAGCCACACTCACGTGTCCTGACGCGTCTGCAGAAGTGGAGGGAAAGTTATGCGCATGCGTAATTCATAGCTGTGCTTATCATGTGGTACTGCTCGTGCCACTGCTCTTGTGTCCGTATCAATGTAGCTAACATTTAGATGCAATAAGTTTATTTCTTGATGATGAGTTAAAAGTACAAACCCTGTGATGTGTTTTCATAATGACATTATTATGTATTAATTTGTTTTCGCTTACTTTTCATGTACCGCGGGAAATGGGGGTCTGAGTGAGAGGAGAGCCATATTGGAGGTCCCTTCTGCGCCTGTGCGACATTCGGCAGCACGAGGGACCTTGGCTGATGGAACATAGCCAGTTGGCAGTGATGGGCGAGATGCTCCTGAGAAAGTCACCTCTGCCCTGCGAGAACAGCGAATGTGGCTCCTCATATGATACATTGTTAAATTGTCATTGTGTTTCTGCACAGTTTCTCCTGGGAACCCCAAACCTGCTAGGCGGTACCCAAATATGTTAATGAAGGCTTCAAATCGTGTATTGTGATTGGTGTGTTACCCAAACCCTACCTTAGGACCAATCGAAATTGAGGGATTCTGACACTTTGCAACATTGGGGGGTGGTACACTGTCCCCAAACTGTATATCTACCCTGGGTTCACCTAGTGAACCGTCCGACTTGTCTGGTTTAGCTGACCTGTCACTGACCCAACGCACTCAATAGGTGACTGAAGATACAGAGCGCTGCGGAGCACTCTGTCCGAATTTGACTATAGACTAAGGTTCTACTGAACCTTAAAGTGCTGGCAAGGCACTTAGCTGGGAGTTCGCTGACCCAATCGGGGTCTTGATCGATAGCTGCAGAGCGGGTGGAGCGCAGGCGTTGCTTCCGAACTGTGGGTTCCGGTCCTGTCCTGAAGAGGGTCCTGTCCTGAGGGTTTGCTGTCCTGTCCTGAGGGTCCTGTCCTGATTCCTATTCCGAGGGTATCCTGTCCTATCCTGGGTGTCCATTCTGCACCTGCTGTCCTTTGAGGGGTATCCTTCCTTGAGGGTTTCCTGTCCTTAACTGACCCGTGGCCAGGGTTTGGTTTCCACACCTTCCTAGGTAAATATTGCTCTGAACCTCTTGAAATTCTTGCACCTTCTGAATTTCTAACTTTTGCTTTAATAAAGTTCAACATTGCATATGTGATATTTTCCATGCCTTTCTGCAACTATTGAAAGTCATTTATAATTTTTGCAAAGTTATTCCTATGCCTTCTCATTTGTTAGAAATTATATTTTGCATAGCAGTGTGTCATTTCCTGATATGGTCTAGAACTTCGTTGCCTAGATTGTTCAAAGGCCCCTTCACCTTAAGTGAAGCGTGTTATTCATTATAAGCTCTCCTATAGTCACCCACACTTAGTCTATCCCTGTCTAGATAATACTGACTTGCATAGTATTTTCTCGCTACATTTTATTTAGTACCTTGATGATTACTCTGTCATTATTTCTTCATGCTTATGTGATTTACGTTATCTTGGTTATTGATTGCCTTATTTTACTGTACCTCATGCAAGAAATTATTGAACTTTAGATAAACATTTTAAAACTTCCAGTTGTCCGTGGTCATTTAAACAGTATTTGAATGTTATTGTTTGGGTTTGTATTTTGCTGCCTTTCTTTTACAGCTAGCTCCCTGATTCATTGTGGTCATTAGGCACCCACATCGGTGGATGGTAAGTCGGGTGCACCAAAATTTGGTAGCAGGGAACACACACACACTCAACCTGGTAGAGCTCGTGAAGTCACCCGATCGATGTATATGGTGATTTGGAAAGTATATGGGCCCTGAAGCCGGAAACGGCGAAAACTATTGGCCGGGTGGCCTCGCGCGCTCTATCAGTTTTCTGGTAGCTAGAGGATGGTTAGGGACTAGTTGAGAGTAAGGCAGGGATTAGTTGGACTAGTTAAGTCGGAAGCTGCTATTATATTAATGCTGCTATAAGAGCGGCTGTTGTGAGGGAACTGATCACTCTCTTGTGAATACGCTGCTGAAACTCATGAATTTTTGTATTTGTTATTATTCTTGTTCTTATATTGTTATATGTACTAATCCATGCATTTGTAAATCGAATTGTTAAGTGTTGTCCGAACTCCCCGGGGAATTGAAAGGGCAAGTGGTGAATAGAATCCATTGTCCTGAGGTCACAGGTTCGAGGAAAGTTAGGTGCAGGTTAGGATAACCGGGAAGCACTAACTAGGGTTTTCTGAATACATGTGTGAATAAATGACAGTAACGGGGTTCATTGGCAAAATTCCCATAGTGGCGTAACCTAGTAAGGGTCACATCGGAAGAGTAGCAGGTTCCTCGGAGCTAGCGTGAAAGCAGAGGGGTCCGCTGAGAAACCTTAAACTCGGAATATATCCCGGAAAGAAGTGGATGAGTTTAGGGGAATAACAGGTTCACCGATGCTAGAGTGAAGGGTAGGCGGAAGAGATCTGCCCGCAGCGAGTGAAAAGTAAATGGAAGTAGTTTACTTGCAGTAAAACAATTCTTTCTCTGTCTAGACACTTGAGCACTGTGGCGAATGTGTATTTGTTGTAAAATAACCAAGCACTGAGCACTTTAAAAGAAAGAAAGTTTCCGTTACCTTGTGAAGGGAGGGAGTCAGTCGCGAAGCGCCTCTGACGTCACTCTGTGCCGCGCTGGGATTGGTAGAAGCAGCGGGCGGGTAGCGGAGCTGAAATTGTAAAGGAGGGGTGAGCGCCGGAGCGTGGGAACTGTCTCACGATGGGGTCGCGCACCTATTGGCGGAGCTTATTTTGTGTCGCGCACCCATTGGTTGCACGAATTTCTGAAGCGCGTTCTGATTGGAGGTAGTTTGTAAACAAAGTTAGCGCAGAAGTCGTATGTGGCACTCGCAGACTACAGAGACTCGACCTGATCCAAGGCATCTAGGGTTTGAAAGGGATCAGTGGAAGGCTAACAGATACGATATTATGTACGGAACCAAGAGAAAAATGTCCCTTGTAAGTAAGGTGAAAAATTATTTTAAAACGGACAAACCGATTAAATCTAGAGAAGGTGTTCTTGTCCCAGCACCCAATACTCCCGCCTCATTCATGATGTTTGACCGAGGGTACAATACCTGTGTGTGGCTGGAGAATTGGGTGAAGTACACAAAAGATGACGGAGTATTGGCTTTTCCGTTAGATGGTACTTTCAATGGTAGGATCTTATTTAATTTAAGAACCCGAATGAATGAACTGCATCCCAGACCAAGACTAACGCAGTATGAGGCATTAGAGGAATGGGAGATTGAGGCTTTTGAAAGAGAAAGACCCCGAATGGACAAGGGTTTGACCAAGTGGTACCCCAGGCAGAAACAGGAATCCAGGGATAAAAGGATGAAACAGTGGAGACAGAGCATGATTGTTGAGGGTCTGTTTCCCATGATGCCGGCATGTCATAACATTGGAGCGGGTGAAAAAAGTACTGAAAAAAGTAAGCATTGGGGGGCCCTGGGGGATTCAGATGATGACCTAATAGATGACATCTGTACCAGAAGTCCGCCACCTTACAATGAGGGAACCCGACCTTCCAGTGTAGGAGATGTTCCCCGACGCCACTTCCTAAAGGAAGAAGACAGGTCCCTGGGACTGGGAGGGGGTGGTCAAGTATTGCCCTATCCTGAAAAACCCGAACTGACGGAAACAAGGGATATATATCCCAAAGTGCCCGCAAGTCAGGAAGAAAAATATTCACGTACGAAAACCTTTTTTCCCAGAACCTTGTATGAAAGCGAAGAGAAACCCTCGAATTCAGGACTGCCTTTTGTTCAACCTCCATATGGGGAAGAGCGCAGGTCCTTTAATACTGGAACTTTATTCCCGAAACCAAATTATGGGGGAGGACCAAGTGAAACGCATCCTACAGCCCCGAGTTTTACTCCTCCATTGACCCCCCAGATATTACATGACACAACTCTAAGAAGGGTACTAGTGGAAAAGGAGCAAGAGGCTCTAGCTAGACAAAGAACAGAAATAATTCAGAAAATTTCTCAGTTAAATACCAGTCCTGAGGCATTGACTATTCCAGTAACTATTGGACCGGTGGTCCCGTTATACGGAAATGGTCAGGGAAATCCGAATACTCCAGTTATGACCCCAGTCATGGCAACCCCGAGACAGGAACCGATCATCATAGATGATCAGTCCAGTGAGTGCGAGTCTGAAGTTGCGTTCTTGGAATTACCAAACAAACAGACTGGAAAGGGAATACAGCAGAGGCATAACCCTTTTAATACAAAAGAAATTAAATTAGAGACAGCAACAGGTACTAGGAATGTCTCTCTGGTAACTCCGGATGAAATTGAGAGTTGGAGTCGTGAATTAGAGAAACAGACTCCGCAAACAAAACCTTTAGACCTCTACAAGCTGAGGGTCGAAATAGAAGAATTAATGGCAGGAAATGTGGGGTTGGATCGATTGAATACCTACTCTGAAGAAGAATTGTCGTTCATATGTAAAAGCTTTACAAGGAACACCAGAGTGCTCCACGAAAAACTGACCGAAACAGCAGTTAGTATGGGGGTAGATATCTCAAAATCCAAGCCCTTACAGAAACCGTACAGAGCAGACTTCTCAGACAAAGATATAGAACACCTGAATGTGGCAGGGAAGAAGTTGCAGATTAAAGAATTAATGGGGGTACTGCAGAAATGGGGAGATGTGGAAAGATGGAGAAGCAGGTGGGCGAAAAAGAGGGAAGAGGTTCGCTCCCGACAAGTGACTCCCGAGTTTGCTTTAAGAGAGGTAGAAAAACCTGAGCAGCTATGCCCCATGCGCGAAGTTCCAGGAGGGAAATATGTGCATGTTCCCTGGTCTAGGCAGGATATTGTGTCCTTCACGAACGATTTTCCAAAATTACGAGAGAAACCAGTTGACTGGTACAGGCAGGTGGAAAGATTCGTGAAGGTACAGAAATGTCTGTGGAAAGACCTGGATGGGTTTTTCGACATTGTGGTTCCAGTAGATTTATGGACCCAGTGTAAAATAGCCATAGATTGGCCCAGTGAAGAGTATCCCAGAAACAAGGAAACAGGGGAGCCATCAAAGGATGTCATGCGAAAATATGAGCAGGTAATTCAGCACTTGAAAGAAAAGGTGCCCGCAAAGGAAACTGATTGGACAAAAATAGATAGAACAACACAGGAAAGGGACGAGACAGTGCACTCCTTCTATGAGAGGTTATTGCAGGTATTTAAAACATACAGTGGTATTGACAACATCGACCTGAAGGATATGACGCACTTTATTTACAGGTTTGTAAATGG
The DNA here is from genome assembly GCF_964261635.1 of Lissotriton helveticus. Classification (NCBI taxonomy): domain Eukaryota; kingdom Metazoa; phylum Chordata; class Amphibia; order Caudata; family Salamandridae; genus Lissotriton; species Lissotriton helveticus. The sequence continues at coordinate 87,805,138 of NC_136057.1, forward strand.
TTTAAGACCTGAAATTTGTCAGTGGATAAAAGACAATAAAATCTGTTGGCATACTAAGAAAATGGATGAGGTCCTGCGGTACGCTAAGTACTGCGAGGACGAGATGGCAGAAAAGAAAAAGGCCCTTAAGGAGAAGGTTATGTGGGCTCAGGTGAAGCTCGCAGAACAACAGGAAAAACAATTGAGTAACATGGTTAAAAATGCTGAGAACAAAAGTCCTGGGGGAGGGGGTGGAGGAAAGCCCCGGCCCAAATTTAGCAGGGAAGAGGCTATGAAAAAATTTCCCTGCCATCAGTGCGGCGAAATTGGACACTGGCGAAACGAGTGTCCCCAATTAGTCGATGTTAATGAGAAAACTCCTGATTTAACTCCACAGACGCAGAAAGAAAGACCAAGAAAGACTCAACCCCAGGTAAAAACAGTTCAGGTGCCTCGAGCACCCAAGCAGGTATACAGGGGAAGACAGGCAGAAAATGAAGAGATAGAGGTTTGGGAATGCGGGGAGAACAGAAATACAGCAACTTCGCAGTATCTGCTGAATGATACCTTCCTTTGTAATGATCAGGACTGACGGGGCCTGAGAGGGGAGGACGAGGAGTGCGTACTTGGCGCTTCCTTGCCGGTAGACCAGTCTGGACCATATATTGAAGGAAAGGTTGACGGAAATGATGTCACCTTTCTGTTGGACACTGGCGCTACCCGTTCTACTGTAAGAACAGTGGACGTTCCAAACCTACCCCTCTCGGGAGAAAATATCCAAGTAGTAGGTGTATCTAATCAATTGATTAGTACTCCTGTTACCGAACCAATGGAGATTTCAATTGGAAATTTTAAACAGATGCATAGATTTGTCGTCTGTGACACCAGTCCAGTAAATCTACTGGGACGTGATTTGCTGTGCAAAATGAACTGTACCATCTTTTGCACACCAAAAGGTGTTGAAATACAGACCCCAGATGAAGACGGCATTTATAAATTATTGTTGCTTAGACCTGACTCAGAAATTAAAAGATTGACCCTGCAGGACTTGCCCCAAGAACTACAGGATGCACGGTAGTTGGAGGGTATCGGATATATAGTTCCCTTCCAGCAACTGGAATGATCTGTCTTTCAGAAATGAAGTGAGCCACTTTATTGCTGTGCCTGTGATACCTTCTTCCTTTAGCCTATTGATCAATGCGCAATGGTCCACCGTATCAAATGCGGCGCTCAGATCCAGGAGCAGGATGGCCGCAGTGCACCCCTGGTCTAACACTTTTTTAGTTCCTCAGTTACCACCAACAGAGCTGACTCTGTGCTATGTTGGGGACGGATACCCATCTGTGCTTGGATCATCTCCCTATGATATTGTCTAATACCTGCCTTATATTGACTTTTGATGGAGGGATCATAGTTTTTTCTCCACAACCTTTCCATTCTTTTACATGATTGTTTTGTCAGAATTAATTGCTCATTGAACCATGGGGCTTTAATCCTAACATCAAGTTTATTTTGTCTGGTTTTCTGTGGGTGTTGGGCTGCAACTTTGTTGAGCCAGTCAGCCCAATTCTTGTTGTCCTCTTCTACGTCATCTGTCAGGCTTGGTCCTCTAATTCAATCCTTACGTTGTCAGGTAGGGATTTGGGCCATTTATTCTTAATCCCGGTTACTTTGTGACTGGTGTGTCGAGCCTGTGGATTTTCCAGTATAAACGGGATGAAATAATGATCCGACCAGGGCATTGGTATAGGGATCCCTACTTTTAGCTTAGGGTCATTTGAAACAAGCATTGGCATAAGCAATAGGTCTCGCCTTTGGGACCTTATAAGTGTTTAGCCATGCACAAGTTGATGCTGTTGCACCAAGGATATTGTGCTGCATTTCTAAATACTTACAAGGTTCCAAAAGCGAGACCTATTGGCTATGTCAATGCTTGTTTAGTGTTGCACTGGTGTTTCCTTTAGTGCAGTGCTATACACCGTATTTTAAAATGGGGTTAATACATATAATCAAATAAACGTTGCCTGTGAAAGATCGTTTCCTACTGTTTTTGTAGTGTTGCTCTGGTGTTTCCTTTCTAATTATAAAAAAATGTTTTTGTGTCAAGGATCAGAGCGGCAGTGGAAATATACAGTGAATCATGCCCTCTAATAGTGGGTGTAAAAATGGCATCAATGTTGTGCATTGACATGCTGAAGGCACCATCTATGCATGTTTGTAATTCTGAGGAGATATGATATTATTCTATTCTGACTCGTGTTACAGGCGAACCCTAGTACGAGTCTACACTAACTGTTCATTGCTCATTTTAAACTAATAAAGATTTTGAATTGGAGGATTCTGAGACTAAGACTTAGACTGCCACGGACGAGACCTCTCTGGTTGTTTACTGGGAAGCAGGAGCAAATCTTGCAACAATACCTGAACTCCAGACAGTCATCTTCAAAAGTCTGAGTATAAAACAAGCTTGCAAAAACTATTTTCTTTACCGGTGCTTGTTGTTTTCCTAGATATTCATGTATGCATGCGTATCTGTGGTGGCTGTCCTTAAGTGGCATTTTGTTAACTATTCAAAAGTGCACTCAAAGAGAGCTCTGGCTTTATGCTTGCGCATCCACGGAGCCATTGTTGAATGAACAGGTTTTGATTAAGTAAAGCACATTCAAATATTGTCCCTGTAGATGTGCGTGCATCAGTGGTAGGAGCGATCTTTGATGAGATGTGTTAACCCTATCCATGCTGATGACGGAACCGCTCCGTCATCAGCCGCGGTGGCGCTGTGCTGATGACAGAGCGGTTCCGTCATGGCCCGGCCGCAGCGCCTGCGTGGCGCTTTCTATTAAGCGGGCGGGGCCATGACGGAACCGCTCCGTCATGAGCACAGCTCAACCGGGGCTGGTGACGGAGCGGTTCCGTCACCAGCATGCGCCCGCCCTACGGCCCCCCGCCCCCTTAGCACTGCAGCGGAACAGCCGCCGTAGCGATGTGGTTAAAGCAAGTGCCATTTGAAGATGCAAGTAGTGCATGCATGCACTTGCGGCACGTTAGAATGTCAGCGTGCGTGTGCACGCAGTCAGCTCTTTTTGGAAGCACATACTCGGGCTTGTGCCGCACCCCTGCTTGCTCCCGCAATGCGGATGCTGCCACAAGCACAAGTATGTGCTTCCAAAAAGAGCAAAGCAATGGCTAAAGGTCCTTCTATGCAGCGCATGCGCACTGCGTATGCGAGACCTAAAAATGGCATCTAGTATGTTACACGTTACATGGGTGCTTGTGTTTATCAGTTGTTTTAGTTGCATGGCCTCCATGTCATGAATTATTCTAACTGCTGTGGTAATATAAGGTTCATCCAGATGGAAGTTAAAGTCCCCCAATAATGTAATGGAGCTCTTGCTGGCCACCATATCTGCTATTAAGCTGGAAAATTCCTCTAGGACTGGAGTGGGGGATCCTGGGGGGTCTATAGAGCAGTGTCCCTGAAAACGAGTTATTAGCCGATGTTTTAGGCTGAATTGTACAGTTTCACTGTTGGTGGTGGCAACGGACGATATCATGCATTCATAGTTGTTTTTGCAAATGATTGCTACCCCGCCTCCCGTTTTTCCCATCCTATATTGTCTTTGGATAAGGAAATCCGGAGTTAGTCCTTGGATTATGTCAGGGGCGGACCAGTCTTTCAACCACGCTTCAGTAACGAAGAGAATGTCAAGTTTTTCATTCTCTATTAGCATTATGATTTCTGTGGTGTGTGCTGGCAAGGTTCTACTGTTAATAAGTCCCATTTCCCATTGCTCATTCCTTGTGGGCCTATCTAGTTGTAGTGGCCCTTCAATCTTGCCTGAGTTAAACTTAGTCTGGCAGACAGGGCATGACATCTTCTTCCCTATCAAGCTTGTTGGTGCTAAAGTCATCTCACAATGGGCTCTACCCGAGTATCTCAATGAGAGTAATACTGCTCTATCATATGTGATGAGCTTACCGTTTTCTGGGACGAATCCGGGATGGTTCCTACCCCTTGACCGTGTCCGGACGCAGGCGGGCTAGCCTTAGGCGCGCCAGCAGTGTGCCGCTGCGCGTCCGTGCTGTGGGCACCATAAGTAGGCTTTTGCTTAACTACTAGAGCGCTGACTTGTCCCTCACTCCCCACGAGGGCGAGTCCTCTCAGCTGTGCTCACTGGTCCTGCCCCGCCCAGCTCCCGTTCTACTATTCAGCGTAAGTCGGGCTTCCCCACAGTGAGTAAGCATTCAATTCAATTTCAGTTTAAAAAAAACATTTGTTTCAAAAAGCTTTAAATTTAAAATGCGATTGCCATAGAAGCGTTCAAAGTAATTTTAAAAGCGATACATTCAATCATTCAATATACTCTGGTTTAAAAGACTGTGCAAAGAAGCAAGTTCTCAGTTAGTACTCTCTGGTACCGTGTGTCATACCTGTGTCAGTTCTCTGATTCTTCCTGTTTCTCTTGTTAAGCCATGGCAGCTTCTTGAGCTGTGCAGGGTGTGAGCATCTTGAAGGGCAGCCCCAGCTCTACCCCTCCCACTTCCCCCAAAGGACGCGCGATGGCTTAGCAAGAGAAACAGGAAGAATCTGATCTGGGCCTCTTGTCACCATACATTAGGAATAAACAGACTCGCTGAAGAAATGTTGCAAAAATGTAACAGACTCGTTCAGTAACCAAGAATGACTTAGCGAGCCTGTCTGCTCTGAGACTTCTGGAAAGTTAAGGAAGGATTAGCAGAATGAGTAGGTTTTACTCCCATGGGACAACCGAGAGCAAAGGAGATACAGCGGCCACTGCTCTACCCCGCCCCCTTATTGAAGAACATGGAAATACATATGTAGCTGGGACCATTGCCAGGGAGGATCTAGATCAGTGATACTCAAAGTACGGCCCGGGGGCCAGATAAGGCCCTCCAGGTCATTACGTGCGGACCCCCGGTCAGCAACAGCACTGGACTGCCGTTTACTTGACATGAAAAAGAAACGTACATATACAGCAAACACTTATTTAAAGGTCAATTGCAGTTAGGAAAAGGAGGTTACTAGGCCTTTAACTTTAGGAACACCTTAATTCTTAAAGGCATCCACGAGATATACATGCTTTGTTTCCCTATGGCGACTTTACACCCCGCTGGCATCAGTGCGGCCGTCGGTCACACCATAGACCAAACTTTGCGGCCCCCGGGAAAATGTTTATGAGTACCTGTGACCTAGATCAACAAAAGGCGGAAGTAGTTATACTCGAGAACATAACAGAAGCATGCATCTCTAAAAGGCACCAATAAAAACAAGCATTGGCATAGCCAATAGGTCTCGCCTTTGGGACCTTATAAGTGTTTAGTCTTGCAACAGTTGATGTTGTTGCACCAAGGATATTGTGCTGGATAACTAAACACTTATAAGGTCCCAGAGGTGAGACCTACTGGCTATGCCAATGCTTGTTTACCTGATGGGCATTGGCTGACCGCTACCTGGTGACTGAGGCCCTAGTGAGGTTGAGACATATTTGGGGTTGTTTTAGCCTCATCAGATGATGCTGTGCAGGCCCAGGTGCAATGAGGCGCATCGGTGCTGCCTGGTGACTGAGGCCCTAGTGAGGTTGAGACATATTTGGGGTTGTTTTAGCCTCATCAGATGATGCTGTGCAGGCCCAGGTGCAATGAGGCGCAGTCGGTGCTGCCTGGGAGTGTGTTCTTTCACTTTCGATTGGCGGGGCGGCCCCCCTGTACTCTGGTGAAAGCCACAAACGGGATTCTGGGTTCGAGTCTCGGTAACGACGCCAATAACCCCCTGTGATTCTGGGCAAATCACTTAATCTCCCCGTGCCTAAAAAAAAAAAAATGAAAGTGTGTCTGATGAAGCAAAGCTTCGCATATTTTGCGGCTTGCCGAAATCAAGAACCTCGTTTATGTGTAATAAGGTAACAAAAGTGTATGTTTTACTAACATTTATTTTGTTTAGGCAAAGTTCCCGAAGCTTGCCTATGTGTATTTCTAATGAATTAATCCGTGTCCCTAAAAATGGCCGCCGCTTGTATTTTAGTTACTGCGCATGCGTCAGCCACACTCACGTGTCCTGACGCGTCTGCAGAAGTGGAGGGAAAGTTATGCGCATGCGTAATTCATAGCTGTGCTTATCATGTGGTACTGCTCGTGCCACTGCTCTTGTGTCCGTATCAATGTAGCTAACATTTAGATGCAATAAGTTTATTTCTTGATGATGAGTTAAAAGTACAAACCCTGTGATGTGTTTTCATAATGACATTATTATGTATTAATTTGTTTTCGCTTACTTTTCATGTACCGCGGGAAATGGGGGTCTGAGTGAGAGGAGAGCCATATTGGAGGTCCCTTCTGCGCCTGTGCGACATTCGGCAGCACGAGGGACCTTGGCTGATGGAACATAGCCAGTTGGCAGTGATGGGCGAGATGCTCCTGAGAAAGTCACCTCTGCCCTGCGAGAACAGCGAATGTGGCTCCTCATATGATACATTGTTAAATTGTCATTGTGTTTCTGCACAGTTTCTCCTGGGAACCCCAAACCTGCTAGGCGGTACCCAAATATGTTAATGAAGGCTTCAAATCGTGTATTGTGATTGGTGTGTTACCCAAACCCTACCTTAGGACCAATCGAAATTGAGGGATTCTGACACTTTGCAACATTGGGGGGTGGTACACTGTCCCCAAACTGTATATCTACCCTGGGTTCACCTAGTGAACCGTCCGACTTGTCTGGTTTAGCTGACCTGTCACTGACCCAACGCACTCAATAGGTGACTGAAGATACAGAGCGCTGCGGAGCACTCTGTCCGAATTTGACTATAGACTAAGGTTCTACTGAACCTTAAAGTGCTGGCAAGGCACTTAGCTGGGAGTTCGCTGACCCAATCGGGGTCTTGATCGATAGCTGCAGAGCGGGTGGAGCGCAGGCGTTGCTTCCGAACTGTGGGTTCCGGTCCTGTCCTGAAGAGGGTCCTGTCCTGAGGGTTTGCTGTCCTGTCCTGAGGGTCCTGTCCTGATTCCTATTCCGAGGGTATCCTGTCCTATCCTGGGTGTCCATTCTGCACCTGCTGTCCTTTGAGGGGTATCCTTCCTTGAGGGTTTCCTGTCCTTAACTGACCCGTGGCCAGGGTTTGGTTTCCACACCTTCCTAGGTAAATATTGCTCTGAACCTCTTGAAATTCTTGCACCTTCTGAATTTCTAACTTTTGCTTTAATAAAGTTCAACATTGCATATGTGATATTTTCCATGCCTTTCTGCAACTATTGAAAGTCATTTATAATTTTTGCAAAGTTATTCCTATGCCTTCTCATTTGTTAGAAATTATATTTTGCATAGCAGTGTGTCATTTCCTGATATGGTCTAGAACTTCGTTGCCTAGATTGTTCAAAGGCCCCTTCACCTTAAGTGAAGCGTGTTATTCATTATAAGCTCTCCTATAGTCACCCACACTTAGTCTATCCCTGTCTAGATAATACTGACTTGCATAGTATTTTCTCGCTACATTTTATTTAGTACCTTGATGATTACTCTGTCATTATTTCTTCATGCTTATGTGATTTACGTTATCTTGGTTATTGATTGCCTTATTTTACTGTACCTCATGCAAGAAATTATTGAACTTTAGATAAACATTTTAAAACTTCCAGTTGTCCGTGGTCATTTAAACAGTATTTGAATGTTATTGTTTGGGTTTGTATTTTGCTGCCTTTCTTTTACAGCTAGCTCCCTGATTCATTGTGGTCATTAGGCACCCACATCGGTGGATGGTAAGTCGGGTGCACCGAAATTTGGTAGCAGGGAACACACACACACTCAACCTGGTAGAGCTCGTGAAGTCACCCGATCGATGTATATGGTGATTTGGAAAGTATATGGGCCCTGAAGCCGGAAACGGCGAAAACTATTGGCCGGGTGGCCTCGCGCGCTCTATCAGTTTTCTGGTAGCTAGAGGATGGTTAGGGACTAGTTGAGAGTAAGGCAGGGATTAGTTGGACTAGTTAAGTCGGAAGCTGCTATTATATTAATGCTGCTATAAGAGCGGCTGTTCTGAGGGAACTGATCACTCTCTTGTGAATACGCTGCTGAAACTCATGAATTTTTGTATTTGTTATTATTCTTGTTCTTATATTGTTATATGTACTAATCCATGCATTTGTAAATCGAATTGTTAAGTGTTGTCCGAACTCCCCGGGGAATTGAAAGGGCAAGTGGTGAATAGAATCCATTGTCCTGAGGTCACAGGTTCGAGGAAAGTTAGGTGCAGGTTAGGATAACCGGGAAGCACTAACTAGGGTTTTCTGAATACATGTGTGAATAAATGACAGTAACGGGGTTCATTGGCAAAATTCCCATAGTGGCGTAACCTAGTAAGGGTCACATCGGAAGAGTAGCAGGTTCCTCGGAGCTAGCGTGAAAGCAGAGGGGTCCGCTGAGAAACCTTAAACTCGGAATATATCCCGGAAAGAAGTGGATGAGTTTAGGGGAATAACAGGTTCACCGATGCTAGAGTGAAGGGTAGGCGGAAGAGATCTGCCCGCAGCGAGTGAAAAGTAAATGGAAGTAGTTTACTTGCAGTAAAACAATTCTTTCTCTGTCTAGACACTTGAGCACTGTGGCGAATGTGTATTTGTTGTAAAATAACCAAGCACTGAGCACTTTAAAAGAAAGAAAGTTTCCGTTACCTTGTGAAGGGAGGGAGTCAGTCGCGAAGCGCCTCTGACGTCACTCTGTGCCGCGCTGGGATTGGTAGAAGCAGCGGGCGGGTAGCGGAGCTGAAATTGTAAAGGAGGGGTGAGCGCCGGAGCGTGGGAACTGTCTCACGATGGGGTCGCGCACCTATTGGCGGAGCTTATTTTGTGTCGCGCACCCATTGGTTGCACGAATTTCTGAAGCGCGTTCTGATTGGAGGTAGTTTGTAAACAAAGTTAGCGCAGAAGTCGTATGTGGCACTCGCAGACTACAGAGACTCGACCTGATCCAAGGCATCTAGGGTTTGAAAGGGATCAGTGGAAGGCTAACAGATACGATATTATGTACGGAACCAAGAGAAAAATGTCCCTTGTAAGTAAGGTGAAAAATTATTTTAAAACGGACAAACCGATTAAATCTAGAGAAGGTGTTCTTGTCCCAGCACCCAATACTCCCGCCTCATTCATGATGTTTGACCGAGGGTACAATACCTGTGTGTGGCTGGAGAATTGGGTGAAGTACACAAAAGATGACGGAGTATTGGCTTTTCCGTTAGATGGTACTTTCAATGGTAGGATCTTATTTAATTTAAGAACCCGAATGAATGAACTGCATCCCAGACCAAGACTAACGCAGTATGAGGCATTAGAGGAATGGGAGATTGAGGCTTTTGAAAGAGAAAGACCCCGAATGGACAAGGGTTTGACCAAGTGGTACCCCAGGCAGAAACAGGAATCCAGGGATAAAAGGATGAAACAGTGGAGACAGAGCATGATTGTTGAGGGTCTGTTTCCCATGATGCCGGCATGTCATAACATTGGAGCGGGTGAAAAAAGTACTGAAAAAAGTAAGCATTGGGGGGCCCTGGGGGATTCAGATGATGACCTAATAGATGACATCTGTACCAGAAGTCCGCCACCTTACAATGAGGGAACCCGACCTTCCAGTGTAGGAGATGTTCCCCGACGCCACTTCCTAAAGGAAGAAGACAGGTCCCTGGGACTGGGAGGGGGTGGTCAAGTATTGCCCTATCCTGAAAAACCCGAACTGACGGAAACAAGGGATATATATCCCAAAGTGCCCGCAAGTCAGGAAGAAAAATATTCACGTACGAAAACCTTTTTTCCCAGAACCTTGTATGAAAGCGAAGAGAAACCCTCGAATTCAGGACTGCCTTTTGTTCAACCTCCATATGGGGAAGAGCGCAGGTCCTTTAATACTGGAACTTTATTCCCGAAACCAAATTATGGGGGAGGACCAAGTGAAACGCATCCTACAGCCCCGAGTTTTACTCCTCCATTGACCCCCCAGATATTACATGACACAACTCTAAGAAGGGTACTAGTGGAAAAGGAGCAAGAGGCTCTAGCTAGACAAAGAACAGAAATAATTCAGAAAATTTCTCAGTTAAATACCAGTCCTGAGGCATTGACTATTCCAGTAACTATTGGACCGGTGGTCCCGTTATACGGAAATGGTCAGGGAAATCCGATTACTCCAGTTATGACCCCAGTCATGGCAACCCCGAGACAGGAACCGATCATCATAGATGATCAGTCCAGTGAGTGCGAGTCTGAAGTTGCGTTCTTGGAATTACCAAACAAACAGACTGGAAAGGGAATACAGCAGAGGCATAACCCTTTTAATACAAAAGAAATTAAATTAGAGACAGCAACAGGTACTAGGAATGTCTCTCTGGTAACTCCGGATGAAATTGAGAGTTGGAGTCGTGAATTAGAGAAACAGACTCCGCAAACAAAACCTTTAGACCTCTACAAGCTGAGGGTCGAAATAGAAGAATTAATGGCAGGAAATGTGGGGTTGGATCGATTGAATACCTACTCTGAAGAAGAATTGTCGTTCATATGTAAAAGCTTTACAAGGAACACCAGAGTGCTCCACGAAAAACTGACCGAAACAGCAGTTAGTATGGGGGTAGATATCTCAAAATCCAAGCCCTTACAGAAACCGTACAGAGCAGACTTCTCAGACAAAGATATAGAACACCTGAATGTGGCAGGGAAGAAGTTGCAGATTAAAGAATTAATGGGGGTACTGCAGAAATGGGGAGATGTGGAAAGATGGAGAAGCAGGTGGGCGAAAAAGAGGGAAGAGGTTCGCTCCCGACAAGTGACTCCCGAGTTTGCTTTAAGAGAGGTAGAAAAACCTGAGCAGCTATGCCCCATGCGCGAAGTTCCAGGAGGGAAATATGTGCATGTTCCCTGGTCTAGGCAGGATATTGTGTCCTTCACGAACGATTTTCCAAAATTACGAGAGAAACCAGTTGACTGGTACAGGCAGGTGGAAAGATTCGTGAAGGTACAGAAATGTCTGTGGAAAGACCTGGATGGGTTTTTCGACATTGTGGTTCCAGTAGATTTATGGACCCAGTGTAAAATAGCCATAGATTGGCCCAGTGAAGAGTATCCCAGAAACAAGGAAACAGGGGAGCCATCAAAGGATGTCATGCGAAAATATGAGCAGGTAATTCAGCACTTGAAAGAAAAGGTGCCCGCAAAGGAAACTGATTGGACAAAAATAGATAGAACAACACAGGAAAGGGACGAGACAGTGCACTCCTTCTATGAGAGGTTATTGCAGGTATTTAAAACATACAGTGGTATTGACAACATCGACCTGAAGGATATGACGCACTTTATTTACAGGTTTGTAAATGGTTTAAGACCTGAAATTTGTCAGTGGATAAAAGACAATAAAATCTGTTGGCATACTAAGAAAATGGATGAGGTCCTGCGGTACGCTAAGTACTGCGAGGACGAGATGGCAGAAAAGAAAAAGGCCCTTAAGGAGAAGGTTATGTGGGCTCAGGTGAAGCTCGCAGAACAACAGGAAAAACAATTGAGTAACATGGTTAAAAATGCTGAGAACAAAAGTCCTGGGGGAGGGGGTGGAGGAAAGCCCCGGCCCAAATTTAGCAGGGAAGAGGCTATGAAAAAATTTCCCTGCCATCAGTGCGGCGAAATTGGACACTGGCGAAACGAGTGTCCCCAATTAGTCGATGTTAATGAGAAAACTCCTGATTTAACTCCACAGACGCAGAAAGAAAGACCAAGAAAGACTCAACCCCAGGTAAAAACAGTTCAGGTGCCTCGAGCACCCAAGCAGGTATACAGGGGAAGACAGGCAGAAAATGAAGAGATAGAGGTTTGGGAAAGCGGGGAGAACAGAAATACAGCAACTTCGCAGTATCTGCTGAATGATACCTTCCTTTGTAATGATCAGGACTGACGGGGCCTGAGAGGGGAGGACGAGGAGTGCGTACTTGGCGCTTCCTTGCCGGTAGACCAGTCTGGACCATATATTGAAGGAAAGGTTGACGGAAATGATGTCACCTTTCTGTTGGACACTGGCGCTACCCGTTCTACTGTAAGAACAGTGGACGTTCCAAACCTACCCCTCTCGGGAGAAAATATCCAAGTAGTAGGTGTATCTAATCAATTGATTAGTACTCCTGTTACCGAACCAATGGAGATTTCAATTGGAAATTTTAAACAGATGCATAGATTTGTCGTCTGTGACACCAGTCCAGTAAATCTACTGGGACGTGATTTGCTGTGCAAAATGAACTGTACCATCTTTTGCACACCAAAAGGTGTTGAAATACAGACCCCAGATGAAGACGGCATTTATAAATTATTGTTGCTTAGACCTGACTCAGAAATTAAAAGATTGACCCTGCAGGACTTGCCCCAAGAACTACAGGAAGCCGTAAAGCCAGAGGTGTGGGATTTCACTGGAAAGGATGTGGGGTTGATGAAAGATGTGGACCCCATACAAATAGCCATCAAGGACAATGCAGTATATCCTAACACTAGGCCCTACCGAATGAATGCTGAGGTGAAAGCAGGTGTCACTCTGGAAATACAAAAATTATTGGAAGGAAACATCATACAGGAAGTGATGAGCAGCCCATGCAACTCACCGATTATGGGCATCAAAAAGCCTAGTGGCAAGTATAGGGTAGTGCAGGACCTGAGAAAGGTTAACAAAATTGTAGTTCCTTGCTGCCCTATTGTCCCAAACCCTGCAGTGATATTATACCAGATTCCTTGGGATGCTGAATGGTTCACTGTGATTGATTTGTGTCATGCCTTCTTTTCGATACCCCTGCACCCCGACAGCAAATTTCTTTTCTCATTTGCTTTTGAGGGTCACGTATATTGTTGGAACAGGGTCCCTCAGGGGTATACAGAGAGCCCCTCTATCTTTAATCAGATCTTGAAAAAATGTCTAGAGACTTTGATCTTACCTGGGAACTCTGTGTTAGTGCAGTACATAGACGACCTTCTACTGGCGTCTAAAAGTCACCGGGACTGTGTGGTTGACACCATTGCCCTCCTAAATCATCTGTGTGAGAAAGGGCATAAAGTAGCCCCTGACAAACTACAGTTCTGTGTGAAATCTGTAAAATATCTGGGACACCAAATAGAAAAGGGTGTCAGAAAAGTCACATCAGAAAGAGTGAGAATAATTCAAAAAATGCAGTTGCCCCGTACTCAAAAAGATGTCAGAATGTTCCTGGGTGTATTAGGGTACTGCAGGCAGTGGATTCTGGGATTTGCAGCCTTAGCCAGGCCCTTGATAAAAATGACCACGAGAGGAATGCCAGATGTTGTACAGTGGGACGATGAAAGTCTAATGGCTTTCACAAGATTGAAGAACTGTCTGTGTACCGCCCCTGCGTTGGGAATGCCAGATTATTCCAAAGAGGTTGCCCTTTTCTGTGACACTCGCGATAATTGCGCATTGTCTGTCCTGACTCAAGAACATGGCACGACCAGAAGGCCTGTGGCTTATTTCTCTGCCACACTGGACCCAGTAGCTGCTGGGTTACCAGGCTGTCTGAAAGCAGTAGCTGCTACCTGTGCAAGTTTGGAACAGAGTGAGTCCATTGTCATGGGACATCCTGTGACCGTGTATGTTTCACATGGAGTGGTAATTCTATTGACCAGAACTAAAACACAGTATCTCACCCCTAGTCGGCTGACTAAATACGAGAGGATTCTTGTGGGTGCAGCAAATGTAAGCATTGTTAGGTGCGGTATTCTGAACCCTGCCACCTTACTCCCCGACCCCTTGGAAATGGAAGGTGGGGATGATGATGAACATGATTGTATTGACCTAACAGAGTTCAGTACCAAGCCACGCCCAGACATAAAAGAAGTACCATTGCCTGAGCATGATAAAGAACTATTTGTGGATGGTTCCTGTCTAAGACATGAATTAGGAGGCTTGAGTGCTGCTTATGCAGTAGTGTCTTTCACAAAAATTGAACAAGCAGGTTACCTATATAACATCAAGTCTGCACAAGTAGCCGAATTGATAGCCATGATAAAGGCTTGCAAAATTGGGAAGGACTTACGCATAACAGTGTATACTGACAGTCAGTACTGTTATGGCGTTGTGCATGACTTTGGCCAATTATGGCTACAGAGGGAATTCATGACTTCCTCAGGTACTCCCATTCGGAATGCAAAGGTTGTTCATGACCTTTTAGAGGCCATCCAGTTGCCCAAAGAACTGGCAGTGGTAAAATGTACTGCTCATCAAAGGAGCATGGACAGAGTATCACTGGGAAACGATTATGCTGGCTCAATGGTGTGCCAAAGATCGGTATATTGTAAATCCAAAACGAGGGGGGCCAGGAACCAGCTGCCAGCTTCAGGTGTTTGAGGAAGTGCCTACATGGGATGAGGTGAGAGAGTGGCAGGAGTCGGCTCCTTGGCAAGAAAGAGAGAAATGGAAGGAGGATGGGTGTAGACCGAGACGTGTGGATGGTGTGATTTTGGGCCCAACTGGTATGCCTGTGTTACCCCGACACTTGCTTGGCACAATGGCAAGATTAATACATGAAGGATCACACATTGGTAGGGATGCCATGATTCTGGTATTTCAACAGACTTGGTACAGTAAAAAGTTCAGGAAGGTAGCAGAGTCCCTCTGCCAGAGGTGCCTGTCATGTCAACAGATGAACCCAGGCAAGAGGACAATGGTTGAACTGAGCAAGATTGGGAGATCAGGGGGTCCCTTTATAAGGATACAGGTTGATTTCATCACCATGCCCCGTTGTGAAGGGAAACGATATGTCCTTGTCATTGTTTGCGTATTTTCAAAATGGGTAGAAGCTTACCCTACTCCTCAAAGTGACGCACTGACAGTAGCGAAGTGTTTACTAAAAGAACTGATACCTAGGTTCGGAATACCATGCATTATTGAATCAGATAAGGGTGGACATTTCCAGAATGACATACTGGCTGAACTCTGTAAGGCCTTCGGAATAAGGCAGAAACTCCATTGTGCATACCACCCAGAGGCTTCTGGAATAGTGGAACAAGTAAATGGAACTATCAAAAACAGACTAGCAAAGCTGACAGATGCTACTGGCATGACCTGGGTGAAGGCCCTGCCCCTGGTCCTGATGGGACTGAGAAGTGTTCCAGACCGCAAGACAGGCCTAAGTCCCCATGAAATCATTATGGGAAGAGTGATGAGACAAGCATGGGTGCCAGGAAGCAAACTGTTGAGTATTACTGATGATTTGGTGCTTGAATACTGCAGAAGATTGGGTGACCAAGTGCGTTCTATCTCTCGCCAGATTGGAGACGACGGCATCCTCAATCCAACGACTCCTCTCCACAGCTTGGTTCCAGGAGATTGGGTCAAAATAAAGAAGCACACTCGATCAAGCTGTCTGGCACCAAGGTGGGGAAAGAAACGCCAAGTAATCCTGGTGACAACCACTGCAGTGAAGGTCGCAGGTGTTCCTCAGTGGATCCACGCTGGACACACCCAGAAGGTATTGCCAGACAAAGGATTTGAAGAAGAAGGGCAACCAGCAGAGGACCCTGAAGGAGCCAGACCAGAAGCAACTGACAACGAGCAGCCCAGCACCAGTCAGGTTGCAGGAACAGCAGACGTTGGCCCAGGAGTAGTTGACTACGAACTGCCAAGAATCCAGCCTGCTGAAGAGGTCCAGGAAACTGAGCCAGGAGTAGCTGAAGACGAGCTGCCAAGCATATGGCCAGAAGAATGGATACCGATGATTGATCTGACCGAAGATCCTATCAGAACAAGAGAACGACTTAGTGAAGGTAGAGAGTGGACTAGTCAGGAAAAGCAAGGCACAGGCGAAGAACCTCAGCCGCTTGAGATTCAAATCAAAACTGAGGAAGGAGAAGGTCAGACAGGGACAGAGCAGGTATTCGATACACCACCGCGAACACCTGATGCAGATAAGGGAGAGACTAGAAACAGAGTGATAGTTCGAGCAGAAGAAGATCAAGAGATCGAAGTGCTTGAACAGGATCAGAAAGGGTTAGAAGAACGGGTTCAGGAAACAGAAACAGAAATAAAGACAATCGAAAGCCAAAAACAAAATATTCCTGAACAAGGCCAGATTAGCAACCAGGCAGAAGAATTTGATGCTAGCCCTGGAACTAGCCAGATAAGGGAAGTAGGAGAAGAACGTGGAGAAGAATTACCACAAGATAGAGAGAACAAGAGAATAAGAAAAGAAAGTGAAGTCCAAGTACCGACTAAGAGACTAAAGAAAAGAAACAACCTTGAGCCTAGGTTTGTAAAAAGATTGAGACTAAGGATAAAGACTGTGGAAGAAAAACGTGCAGAAGCAAGAAGAAGTGCTCGAATAGCAGAGCAAGAAGAAGACTCTTCCAAAAGAAGGAGTGAGCGAATAAAAAGACAAAACAAAAAGTACAAGTCTCCTGAATGGACACTGGTTTTGGAAGAACTTGAAGATCTTGATATAACTGACGTGAGCGACGGAGAGCCTGTCCCAGAGTACTCAGCTGAAGAGGAAGACGAACCACCGTGAATTTGCACAAAGTAAGCTAGTTGTGTAAAAAAGCTAAAAAGAGGGGTGAGAACACTCCTTCTGAGCTAAAATGTCTGATTCAACAGTGAATGGTAGACCTAGTTGCAGCCGTTTTAAGACGTGTTGCAAGGTGTGTATATGTAGTGTAGTAGTACTGATAGTTATTTGGATAGGATTAACAATTTTCATTCCCTTTGCTGTAAGTAAAGATACTAACATTGTCCCTACTGAAGTTGTAAATACTGACAATGAGGAGCTAACAACACAGAGTGTAGAAAGACATGAGAGAGCATTGAGACAAACTAAACGAGACTTAGAAGCATCAGATGAGGGAGGACTACATTATCATGGAATGAAGAACAGGACACATTTAAATGTTTTCGCAAACTTGTTAATACACTATGTAGAGACTATGGAAATTGAAGATTGCTATGTCTGCATGAAGCTACCTACTTCGGTGGCTGAAGGCGTGACATACCATCATCTGCCATTGACATATGGAATTTCCTGTAGCATTTTAGCTAGTTTATTTTACAAAAGGGGACCGTTACAGTATTATTACTCTAACAATGACGTGATCTTTTCTGAACTTCCTATACGTGGGAACTTGAATCCTGTACATACCAAAACTGACACCATAAGATATATGGGAGACTACTTTCTGACTATAGGTAACATTGACATAGCAGACGCACACAGAGATAACTTGACTTGTTCTTTGCGTGAGCAGGAAAAGATGTTCCTGAACATGGCAGAGAAAAGGAGAATTAAAATTCAGAAGAAGGCTAATGACGAAAGTCAGAAAAAGCCAAAGTGGGCAGAGAACATGGAAGGCACCTCATCTGGTGGAGCGGGTCCTGCTCTGTTGCTGGATTTTGAAAAGAAAGGCAAGCTATGTCTTCACCGCGAGAAGACTAGCTATTATAATAATGTTTTCATTGGTTCCAGTGAATGCGAACATAATTACAAGGTAATTGGAGGTTGGGGTTTCAAAAATGGGTCAGAGCCTGTGTTTCCTGGAATTTATTATATTTGTGGGGACAAGGCTTATTTCAAATTGCCGGATCACTGGTATGGAAGCTGCTACTTTGGCATTGTTTTCCCGAAAATATACCATGTGAATGGAAAAGCTGGAAGCAATGAAGATACTAATGGCTTAGTGCGTAGTAAAAGAGAGAGTATAGGTGAAATTATGGGTAGTATTTTCAGTGCACTGATACCTGGAGTGGGAGTGGTTCTGAACACTCACAGAATTTGCAAATTGTCTACTATAGTAGATGTGCTGTCTACTGAAACAGCTCATGGATTTCTGCTGGTCAATACCGAAATGGTTGCGATCAGATCAATGGTTTTACAAAATCGACTTGCTCTTGACACCTTATTAGCGAAAGAGGGCGGAGTCTGCCGGATGTTGAAGGCGCAACATTGTTGCACTTATATTCCGGATAAAAGTGTACAGATCAAAAGATATGTGAAAAACATTACTAATTTGGCAAAGGAACTCAAACCACTCGAGGTTGATAGTGCCTGGAAGAGACTGGTAGATGGTCTCTCAAATGTAGGTCATTGGCTTGCTAGCATAGGTAAAAGCTTATTATTCAAAATTCTGATGCCAATTGGTATTATAGGTCTTATTATACTTTCCATTTTCTTATGCTGTAAATACCGCAAGCGCACCAAAAAGCACGAGGTAAATGCAAGAGGAGTGAAACGAAGTGTGGATGAGATTGAATTAGAGGAAGTGAATGATCAAATATACAAAAAGGTGAAGACTTCTCACCCGGCTAAAACTGAAAGAGAAAAGTTAGAACGGTTGCTGGAAGAAATAGAACTTTATAAAGTGTGAAAGAAAGTTGGCATCTGGTTCCATTATAATTTGTGATGATAGTAGATATCATCAAAGAGGGGATTGATGAAGCAAAGCTTCGCATATTTTGCGGCTTGCCGAAATCAAGAACCTCGTTTATGTGTAATAAGGTAACAAAAGTGTATGTTTTACTAACATTTATTTTGTTTAGGCAAAGTTCCCGAAGCTTGCCTATGTGTATTTCTAATGAATTAATCCGTGTCCCTAAAAATGGCCGCCGCTTGTATTTTAGTTACTGCGCATGCGTCAGCCACACTCACGTGTCCTGACGCGTCTGCAGAAGTGGAGGGAAAGTTATGCGCATGCGTAATTCATAGCTGTGCTTATCATGTGGTACTGCTCGTGCCACTGCTCTTGTGTCCGTATCAATGTAGCTAACATTTAGATGCAATAAGTTTATTTCTTGATGATGAGTTAAAAGTACAAACCCTGTGATGTGTTTTCATAATGACATTATTATGTATTAATTTGTTTTCGCTTACTTTTCATGTACCGCGGGAAATGGGGGTCTGAGTGAGAGGAGAGCCATATTGGAGGTCCCTTCTGCGCCTGTGCGACATTCGGCAGCACGAGGGACCTTGGCTGATGGAACATAGCCAGTTGGCAGTGATGGGCGAGATGCTCCTGAGAAAGTCACCTCTGCCCTGCGAGAACAGCGAATGTGGCTCCTCATATGATACATTGTTAAATTGTCATTGTGTTTCTGCACAGTTTCTCCTGGGAACCCCAAACCTGCTAGGCGGTACCCAAATATGTTAATGAAGGCTTCAAATCGTGTATTGTGATTGGTGTGTTACCCAAACCCTACCTTAGGACCAATCGAAATTGAGGGATTCTGACACTTTGCAACATTGGGGGGTGGTACACTGTCCCCAAACTGTATATCTACCCTGGGTTCACCTAGTGAACCGTCCGACTTGTCTGGTTTAGCTGACCTGTCACTGACCCAACGCACTCAATAGGTGACTGAAGATACAGAGCGCTGCGGAGCACTCTGTCCGAATTTGACTATAGACTAAGGTTCTACTGAACCTTAAAGTGCTGGCAAGGCACTTAGCTGGGAGTTCGCTGACCCAATCGGGGTCTTGATCGATAGCTGCAGAGCGGGTGGAGCGCAGGCGTTGCTTCCGAACTGTGGGTTCCGGTCCTGTCCTGAAGAGGGTCCTGTCCTGAGGGTTTGCTGTCCTGTCCTGAGGGTCCTGTCCTGATTCCTATTCCGAGGGTATCCTGTCCTATCCTGGGTGTCCATTCTGCACCTGCTGTCCTTTGAGGGGTATCCTTCCTTGAGGGTTTCCTGTCCTTAACTGACCCGTGGCCAGGGTTTGGTTTCCACACCTTCCTAGGTAAATATTGCTCTGAACCTCTTGAAATTCTTGCACCTTCTGAATTTCTAACTTTTGCTTTAATAAAGTTCAACATTGCATATGTGATATTTTCCATGCCTTTCTGCAACTATTGAAAGTCATTTATAATTTTTGCAAAGTTATTCCTATGCCTTCTCATTTGTTAGAAATTATATTTTGCATAGCAGTGTGTCATTTCCTGATATGGTCTAGAACTTCGTTGCCTAGATTGTTCAAAGGCCCCTTCACCTTAAGTGAAGCGTGTTATTCATTATAAGCTCTCCTATAGTCACCCACACTTAGTCTATCCCTGTCTAGATAATACTGACTTGCATAGTATTTTCTCGCTACATTTTATTTAGTACCTTGATGATTACTCTGTCATTATTTCTTCATGCTTATGTGATTTACGTTATCTTGGTTATTGATTGCCTTATTTTACTGTACCTCATGCAAGAAATTATTGAACTTTAGATAAACATTTTAAAACTTCCAGTTGTCCGTGGTCATTTAAACAGTATTTGAATGTTATTGTTTGGGTTTGTATTTTGCTGCCTTTCTTTTACAGCTAGCTCCCTGATTCATTGTGGTCATTAGGCACCCACATCGGTGGATGGTAAGTCGGGTGCACCGAAATTTGGTAGCAGGGAACACACACACACTCAACCTGGTAGAGCTCGTGAAGTCACCCGATCGATGTATATGGTGATTTGGAAAGTATATGGGCCCTGAAGCCGGAAACGGCGAAAACTATTGGCCGGGTGGCCTCGCGCGCTCTATCATGTCCTCATGTAACGTAACTGGTGCTATGTAAAGCGCTCTGATAACTGATTCAGTTCGGTTCTAGTTCGCGCTATATAAAACTCCCCCCAAAAAAAAAAGTCGATCTTCTCATCACACAGACTTGTCACTGTAAAGATGACCCAACAGGCAGGTAAGTTGTAAAGTCTTTATTGTAGTAAAGTCCTAACACCATGGTACGTCTCACTGCAGTCACCACTCTGAAGTAACTGTCATCTCTAAACTGTCAACCTGCCGGTGGTCAGGTGGAACACCCTGACGTCACAATGCACCGGCAGGTCGCGCGTGCAAAGAACGTCGCGTGCATGCAATACATTAGATGAAGCCACACGTTTAATAAACATAACAGTC
Source organism: Lissotriton helveticus (assembly GCF_964261635.1). Classification (NCBI taxonomy): domain Eukaryota; kingdom Metazoa; phylum Chordata; class Amphibia; order Caudata; family Salamandridae; genus Lissotriton; species Lissotriton helveticus. The sequence continues at coordinate 87,826,023 of NC_136057.1, forward strand.
ACCGTTTGCTGAGGCTTCCAAAAGAGCGACCCAACTCCAGCAGTGAGGGCCAATGAGCATTGTTGATACAAAATAATGATCGATCGATGCAACAACAACAACAACAGATGAATCCCGTACAGCAGGCTCAAGACCCTCCAGCACCCGACAGTCTTTGTATCGCTTGACCTCACCTGGTCCTGTGGTCCCTGCTGGGGTCGGGCCTCCTCCTGTTGAGCCTGAGGCCAGGACTGAACCATGAGCGCGGGGTAACTCCACCAAGGAGCACGAGGCGCCTCGCGCAACAGCACACGCTGAGATTTAAGTGCAAAGCCCCTCGGTTCGGCTCCTCTGGGGGGGGGTGTCTCTCCTCTGCGCAGGCGCAGTGACACTGTCACAGGGCACAGGTCTGCACTCCAAACAAGGTCCTAACTCAGCGATAGAAAGTAGTGTCTTCGCTCCGCACATGCGCAGCAGTGACGAGCGGCCCTGCGCGTGCGCAGCCGTGAGACGCAATGTTTTGTTCGCGCTTGTGGCTCGGCGTGAGCGTGCGCGTCCTCCGGGGCCAATAACACACCGGGAAACACTCCTCACAGGCAGCCGGGCCCCCGGACTCAGCGGGGCTGCCCCCATCCCTCCCCCAGACCCTGCTGCCCCCACTAAGCGGTGCACAAGGAGAGGTGAGGCACTTTAATCCCCGTTCCAAGCTCCATTGGTACTGTACTCTTTGCGCGTGCTGGAGACAGTGTCTGTTTTCCGCGCATGCGCAGTTGCACGGCGCGTGAGACTGACCATTCTAAGCCTGGCTGCAGTCATCCCTGATTCTAAGGTGCATTGGTGTACTACCCTTGAGCGCAGGCGCAGTTGCACGGTGCGTGAGACTGTTCATTCTAAGCCTGGCTGCAGTCATCCCCGTTTCTAAGGTGCATTTGTCGCTTTGTATCTGGGACATTTAAACAGCCACTGGGGCTGGGAGAAGTTTGGAGCTGCTGCTCCCAGGCTCCCAGTGTGGCCATGGGACGGGCGGGGGGAGCATTGAAGTGTTGAAGAAGCTGAGTCAGTCATCGGTCACTACTTGTACAGACCCTCCGAGGGATCATAAGAGGGTCAGTAATTTGATGGTTTTGCAGATTAAGTTTTCTGAGGAAACCAAAGCCCCCTGCAAGATGCCGCATTTGTCATACACCAGCAGAGCTTCCAGGGTTATTGATTGCTATGTGTGAAATGTTCTTTATTTCAGTGTAATTGTTAGTGACATTTAAACCACTATGAGTGTCACTTTCTCACAAGCAAAATCAAGCAATGAAGACGAGGGAAACATACAATTATAAGAAATGACAACCTAGTGCCCTTGTAATCTGTTCGGTCAGCGGTCAAAGACTCTCCGCATCAGGCAAGCCTCAGGAGAGTGAGACTGAGGCACACATAAGTTACAGTCAGCCAGGCTCACTGCTGCTCTCAAGCCTGTTAATACTGGACGAACGCTCAATCAACAGTGGAGTCACTAAGACAGGTGGTAATTCAATTCAGTTGTATGACTTTGGCCATTGCAGAAGAGCACTCGCCTTGTTGTCAGCTGTACGTATATTATTATATCCAGGGCCGGCTTGTTTGTTTGCTGGACCCCCAATGACCACCTTTTCTGCGGATTCCCTTACTACCACCCCTTTAACAGTCCCCTCAATTCTCCACAACCACTGCAGCTCGGATGCATTTAACTAGGGTTATAGCGCCACTCATACCAGTGTAGGGTGTTAGAGCACTTTACATCACACACATACACTCATTCAAAATGTGTAAATCAGTGTATAGAAATGTTACTTAAGACAGAGAACTACAAGCATCCATACTGATAGACAGTATAGTTTAGGAGGACTTGGTCTGGAGAAGCAACAAACTCATAATTCAACATCTTACTCTGTGGTTGGGGGGTTTTCTTTAATAATAACTCCAGTCCTGTCAAGTATCACGAAACGGGTGTGACACTCATGCATTTCAGTGCGGTGTTCCGCATCACCGCACTGAAATGCATTGTCACGCATTTTGCCGAATCTCGCCAGCTCTCGCCACTGGCGGCACCTGTGTACGTCTCCTGCTTCTCTCCGAGTCCGAGAGCGTGCTGCAGCCTGTGCCAGCACTGAGCAGGTACTCTAGTTCATTATTAGCCTCAAGTCACAATCACTTGCGAGAATACGGATGTGAAGGTAACCTGCCGTCAGGCCCGAGGAAGTACTGTAGCACACTACTGTGAGGCAGAAAGGCGGGCCACTCAAATCTAGTGGGAGTCCTCGCGTTGGTAGGGGCTGGCGTGCTGCACTGTCTCATGCGCAGCTGTGCACCGGCCACAAATAAAACCGCGCTGGCCGTCGGCATTGCCGAGAGGAGCCCTGGCGGGGACTGTCAGTGACCCCCCATGACTCGCTCACTCGCCGCCGGCGCCCGCCGTACCGCTAGAAGATGCATTAATGATTGCGGGTGTTGCAGGCGGCGCAAACTAAACTGCGGCCAAGTCGGGACGACTCACAGCAGCCACTGGGTCGGCAAGACTGATGCTGTCCCTTCCGGCAGAGTGCATGGTGCTCCAGAGCAGTCAGTGCTGCAGCTGAGCTGTGCGGCCACAGCAGGGGGTCCCTGTGTGCCCGTGGCCTCCAGACGGACCGGGAAACCTTTCTAAAGTTGACCACTTCAAGTAAGTTATAATATTATTATACTAACTACATCACGGCCGCCATGCTCCGGTGAGCTACCGGTGGTAAAAACAGTCAGCTTTTGGGCATATGCCATATGGGGTGGCCCAGGAAGGGCTGCACTCAGAGGAGGCTCGGGGGAACCTGGAGAATAACGGCGGGAGTGGGGTGAGCCAGTAGAAGCGGCACCCGCCATTAAAGCTGAGGAAGAAGCAGGCGCACGAGCAAGAATTCACGTCAGGGACGCACCCCTGTCCTGGGGTGCGTAACCCTAACACTAACTCCACCATAGCCTGATTGCCCGCTTCCTGCCTGCAGTGCTGCCCGGGCCAGCAACCTCAGAGACACAATGGGGCACTATATAGGTCTGTGGGGCCGAGGGGATATCAGGAAGTGCTGGTTCGAAATTCACCAAGAAATAGGCATAACCACTTAATGAGCAATCTAGAGCTGCGTATGGCCTGGGAGCACGGACTTAAGCTGAAGTGGGAGCATGCCCATGCAAGACATGTTTATTCCCTGCAGTTTCCTGACTGAACCGTAAACCGTTTGTGTGTGTTACTTATTGTCTGTCTGTTATTATTGTTAGTTTTAAATCCTCCACTTCTTCTAGGTGCTGTGGGCGTATTCTGTCTTCTCTTGAAGGGGCTGTCTGTATCTAGGAAAGGGGTTGGGCGTAAGGAGCAAAAACGCAAACCACAGCGCTACCAGTTGCTTTTTGCCTGAACTTCATTTATTGCCCTGCCTCATATTAATGTTTTATTTGGAATTAATATTTCCCAACAAGATTATGATACCCTTTTGTTGACTGTATTTATTTTATTTGAGAACTTTTTATAGCGCTGTGTTGCAAGCTAAAATGCATCTGGGAACTTTTTAGTCTAATTTGGAAAACCTGGAAATTTGACAAACCATTGGTCTGCAGAGCTGTACAGCTCTCCACTACCATATATTCTATCTTTTTGAGACTATTAAAGCAGTGGGTGGGGCAGGTAGGTGCGCTGCTTGGTGCAATCGCAGTCTCACACAGAGCCAGTTACTGATGGGATTTCTCAGCGGCACTAGTGCAGCGGTATAAGATCTTTATAGTTTCTGGTTGCACAAATGGGTGTCATTTCTGATGTTTATGTTGCCCTCATGTTCACTGCTTGAGTTTTTGCTTGTGAGAAAGTGTCACTCATAGTCATTGAATGTCACCTATAATTACACTGAATTTCTGAAAATGTCCCACGTAGCAATCTGAAACCTTGGCAGCTATGGAACTGTTTATTTTTTTTATCGAAATGACCCCTTTCTGCAACATTATAATAATGAAAGACTGAGGGAGGATCATAGCGCCCTTATCTGTACCTTCCAGTTTATTTCCAGCTCTTTTATGACAGTTATTAGTTCCCTGTTCTAAACTGGGATTTTAACTTTTACACTTCAAGTAAAAAATGACCTCTCTAACTAAAGCACTGACCTATTTTCCATATATGCCTCCCTGATCCGCATGGATCGCGTATTTTGCAGTAGGTATATTAATCTGCTGTGCTACTTTGTAATGAGTCAAAACTTCCACTGGAGAAAATGATCGTACTCCAAGAAGAACATTAATCAGAGTTATTGTGCCATTTTTATTGTTGTATGAACATTTCAGGAGGAAATGAAAGCGACAGCAGGTGCTTCTTAAACTTAAATACTTACAAACATGGTGATCACTACTTGTAGTTATCATTAAGATATTTGCTCAGAATAGACCGTAATCGTGCTCCATTGACCAAGTGCTGCCATCCACAGTTACCGTCTAAGAGCTCGAGCCTTGTAAACACTAGAGTAAAAGTCTCATACATTAATGGATATTTAGATATGGCTCTGAAGGCGCCCGAGGGTATCTTCCAGAGGCCAAGAGACCAGAAAAGAGGAACTCTGAGGAAAAAGCAGAGACTAGACAATTCAAAATTTTCAAACATACGTGACAAGAATTTTCAATTCTATTAAGGACAAGGAGGTGAGGATTATGCTTTCTCATTTCTTTAATGAAATGCTCAGCAGCCAATAAAAATAACCAAAAACTACATTTCCCATGAACATTAGGGAATGACCATAGAGACTACAGTATAAAAGGTCCCAACATTAGTCCTTCTTCCTCTTTCTTTGTTGGGTAAACAGTTCAAGGTCAAAATACAATCCAATGTAGAATAACAAGAACAACTCCAAACACGCCGCAGAAATCCAAAGGATCTGGAAGCAGGCAGTAGAAGAACTCTGGGTCCATGAACCAGGAGAAAGACGAAACTCAGGAGGAAGTCGGCAAACTCTACTTCGGGTCTGAACCTGAAAGAGATACAGAGCCGTAACATCCAAAAAAATGCCAGAGAGTCAAAAGCAATCCAGTGGGGGGGGGGGGGGGGGGGGGGGGAAGAACAAGGAATAAGAGATTTGCAATAACATCAAAACAGATTACAGAATATAACAATGCAAATCAAATACAATGGGTGGGATAATCCTCGCCTCCTTGTCCTTAATAGAATTGAAAATTCTTGTCACGTATGTTTGCAAATTTTGAATTCTATGTCAGGACAGGAGGCTCCGATTATGCTTGTTCAAAGCTGTTCCACCACCACAGAAGGAATACTATCAATTGGTTTGTAATAAAACGTTTTGAAAACTGAATCAGAAGACCAATCTGCGGCCTTCATAATGTCAAAAAGAGTAACACCCATGGAAAAAGCTTTAGAAGCCATAGCTCCACGCGCAGAATGTGCACCAAACACAGATACATCAATGCCCGCTTCGGACATAAGCCAACGCACCCAGCGCGCCAGAGTAGCTGGAGTGACAGGGCAAAATGGTTTCTGTAAGGCAATTAACAATTGACCCTGCATGTCTAAACGTAAAGAAGCAGTACTTACCTCATAATCCTTAAGGCATTGCACAACACAAAGGTTGGGATGTGCGGGAAAAGATGGATAAGTAATGAAAGTAGTATTAGACTTAGTCCGTCTGGAAAGGCGAAAAGAAACACCCTCAGGCGGGAAACTGCGACCCGCAAGATCTAAAGCGCGGACATCCGACACACGTTTACAAGATAGAAGGCACAGCAACATGGTCAACTTAGCGGACAATTGTTTACGGGACAAAAACGGATTGGAAGGCCAGGCCTCCAAGAACCGTAGGACAATGGAAACATCCCATAGAGAGACATACTTAGGAGTGGGAGGCTTCGAGAGATGAATACCTTTAAGCAATTTGGAAATGAAGGGGTGCTCACCAGCAGGCTTGCCATCGATCTGGATGTGGCCAGCTGAAATAGCGGAACGAAAAGTATTGACTGTCCTATAAGCCAGACCTGAAGAGGCCAGGGACGCCAAAAAGTTAATGATCAAACAGATATCCGCTGAAACGGGATCAACTTCCCGTTGAGCACACCAATCACACCACCGCTTCCAAGCACCTTTGTATCGTTTGTGAGTATTGGGAGACCATGCCTCACTAATGAATTTGGAAGCGTCGCTAGAAATGCCCGGGTTCGTCCAGCGATCCCCGAGATCCGCCACGCCAGCAGCTGGAGAGAGCCTGACAGAATTAGGGGATGCAGATCTTCGAGAGGATCCAGCAAAAGATTCCACTTCTGGGGAAGAAGGAGAGGAGGCTCGCAACACATTTCCAGGAGAACCGGGAACCACGCTTGAGCCCTCCAGAGCGGAGCAATCAGAATCAGATCCGCTCGAAACCGTTTGGTGTAAGAACTCTGGGGAGCATCATGAATGGGGGAAACGCATAGCACAGAGTCGACGGCCAAACCTGGAGAAAGGCATCCATGGCTAGAGCCAACGGATCCGGTCTCCAACTGTAAAATTGCGGAAGTTGCGTGTTGAGGCGAGAGGCAAACAGTTCTATGCGACACTGACCCCAACGCCGAAGAATGGAACGGAACACTTGAGGGTGAAGCCTCCAGTCGCTGAAATCCCGAAGATGTCTGGAGTGCCAATCCGCAATCTGATTGTTGCGACCCGGAAGATACTCCGCAATAACAGTGATCCTCTGCTGCAGGCAAAAATGCCAAAAATCCTTGGCTATCTCCGCCAACACCTTGGACCGAGTCCCGCCCAGCTTGTTGCCATAGCGGACTGCGGACACGTTGTCCATCCGGAGAAGAATGCAGCAACTGCTTTGAAGGGGAGAGAAACACTTGATCGCAAAGGAACCCGCTAGGAGTTCCAGACAGTTTATGTGGAGAGACAACTCCTGAGGGGACCAACGACCCCCCCGTCGAGACAGGTCTGCAACGGGCTCCCCAACCCCATCGACTGGCATCGGATTCTAGCACCGAATAGGGCTCGACCATTCCAGGCCTCCATGTGGTCTAGCCACCATTGCATCTCCCACCTCACTTCCTCCGACAGAGCAATCTGGTCCGAGTACCCGAGACCTTTCCGGAGATGTTGGATCTTTAGACGCTGCATTGCCTGTAATGTAGAGGACCCGGAAAGATCGCCTGAATGGAAGACGCTAACAGACCGACCACACGTGCCAACGACCTGAATGACACAGTCTGTCTGGAAATAATAGATGTCAATTCCCTCTTGATGTAACGAATCATTTGGCCGGGCAAGAGGAGTTGGCAAGCAACGGAGTCTATCTTGAATCCCAGAAAATCTATAGATTGAGTGGGAGTCAAAACCGATTTCGGAATGTTGATCAGAAACCCGAGAGACTGCAAAAGACCGATGGACCACTCCAGATGTTGCAGAAGCCGGAGCGGACAATCTGCCATAAGGAGAATATCGTCCAAATAAATAATCAGTCTGACACCCCGAGCTCGCAGATGCTCCACAACTGGTCTCAGTAGTTTCGTGAAGCACCATGGTGCCGACGAAAGGCCGAACGGGAGAACCTGATACTCGTACCAAACTCCTTGCCACTGAAACAGATACGCGTCCTTGAGATCCAGGCGGACCATCCAGTCCCCTTCGCGAATGAGATCCCGCAAGAGATGGATGCCCTCCATCTTGAAGTGCCGGTAGACCACTCCGCCGTTGAAGTCTTTCAGGTTGAGAACTAGGCGAGATCCGCCTCCTTTCTTCTCGACCAGAAAGACTGAGCTGGCAAACCCCGTCGGATGACGGTCGGTTGGAAGAATCGCCCCTTTTTGGAGAAGAACATTTATTTCCTCGGAGAGGCAAGCCCGATCTTGATGGGAAAAACTTAAACAAGGGGGAGGACGGGTCTGATGCATAGGGTGATAGAACTCTATCTTGAACTCTTGTACGGTTTCTAGCACCCATGCATCGTTGGAGATCATGCGCCAGTTGTCAAGGAAAAACTGTATTCTGCCCCCCAAAATCACATCACAAGCATGAATCAGGCTCACCTGCAGAGTTGGAGTCCTGGTAATGGCCCTGTTGTCCTCCGGAACGGCCTTTGCCATATTGTCCTTTTCCTTTACGGGAATGGTAGAAGTTCGCTCTGGTGGAGTAGCCGGAGTCGTGTCCACCACCACGCTGAGAGGAAGCACCTCGCTGGGACTGTTGTTGCGACCCATGGCCGAATGAGCGTCCACGATTTCGTCCGGCCCTGGCAAAAACCGGACGCATAGCCCGGCGTAAGGAAGCCTGCGCCTTGTCAATGCCACTGAATGGGAGACAAACTTTGTAAGTTCCTTCAAGAAAGGTTGTCCGAATAAAAGACCTTGTGCATCAGGACCAGACTCAGAGCTGGCAAGCTCCGCAAGTTTCGGGTCCAACTTTAACAGAATGGAGCGACGCCGTTCAGCTGAAACTGCACAATTTGCGTTACCTAATTGGCAGATAGCCCTCTGCGCCCATTCTATCAGCTCGTCAGGATCAACAAGAGCCGAAGCCTCCTTTGCTTGAAAGCCCAGATCCAAAACTTTAGTCAGAGGACCAAGCATATCCAGTAACTTGTCTTGGCAAGACCTCCAAGACCGGTCAAGCCCCTTTTTCGGATCTTTCGCATATTTCTTTAAGTAGGTGACCATCATGGGGTCAACTTCCGGGGTTTCCGCTAAATGATCCGCGAGATCAGGCCTCGGGCACTCAGAGCGGAGTCTGGCTCTAACCGCGGCATCAAATGGTTGACGGATATGAGCCTGAACATAAGCTGCAACAGCAGGCGAGGGCAACCATGAAGAAGAATTAGGGTGGACTATATCTGCCGGCTCAAAATTCAAAACCGACGGACGTTCAGGGGCGTCAACAAAATGCTCCTTGCGAGCAAGCTTTCTGGGCGGGGGAGAGTCCCGTTCCGAAACAGAAGTATGACCATCATCCGAAATGTCGGTGTCCTGAGGCGCAGAAGACTTCGAAGCCTCAGCCGCCAAAGTTTTCGCCAATTTCTGGAAGTCAGATTTGTGGGGATTAGAAGGTGATTTAGAGGTTTTCTTGGTCGAAGGCAACCAACCCTGTTGCCGCGCATATTGATTTAAATGACGCTTAAGTGGGTTAATGGCACAAACTAATGCCCTATTAACAGAATGTTGGACACCCTTGTCCAATTCCTCCACCAAATTATGCTCCAAGGAATCTTCCTCCTCATCCCCATAATAATAGTCATCATCTGCGTCGTAGTATTCAGCCATGATACACAAGTGTATACAAATAGTGCCCACAAGATGACTATAGAAATAAAATATGGAGTGTCAAGGACACAATGCAAGGGGGAGTGTGAGAACCCCACAGCAGGCCAAAAGCAGGTTGAAACAAGCATTTGCAATGCAATAGGTCTCGCATTAGGAAATTTTGAGCTAATGGTATTGTAAATGACACATTTTTTATTTCTGTGTTGGTTTTGAAAATAGCTAAATTAATAGCTTTGTCATTTACAATGCCAATAATTATAACTTTCGCAAATGTGACACCTATAGCATTTGTAATGCAATATGTGTTGTATTTACGTGTCTTAGATGTATTGCTATTACAAATAACAATGGCTTTTAACTTTTTTTAAATAATGTATACTTAAATAAAAGTTATTGTAATTTATAATAGCAATAGCTTAAACTTTTGTATATAACTTTTGTGAAGATTGTGTTAAGTGTATTTTATTGTGACGAAAATCCAAGAACAGAAGTGAAATATTAACATCTTTTTTTGACATTTGTAATGAAGTTTGAGACATTGAGAGAACATATTTGAACCAGTTGATAGATAGAGTGAGGGCGATAGATAGATAGTGAGGGCTATAGATAGATAGATAGATAGATAGAGTGAGGGCGATAGATAGAGGGCGATAGAGGGAGTGCGATAGATAGAGGGAGTGCGATAGATAGAGGGAGTGCGATAGATAGAGGGAGTGCGATAGACAGAGGAAGTGCGATAGATAGAGTGAGGGCGATAGAGTGAGGGCGATAGATAGAGTGAGGGCGATAGATAGATAGATAGAGGGTGATAGATAGACAGATATAGTGAGGGCGATAGATAGAGTGAGTGCGATAGATAGACAGATAGAGAGAGGATGATAGAGTGAGGGCGATAGATAGATAGAGTGAGGGCGATAGATAGAGTGAGGGCGATAGAGGCGATAGATAGAGGGAGTGCGATAGATAGAGGGAGTGCGATAGAGGGAGTGCGATAGATAGAGGAAGTGCGATAGATAGAGGAAGTGCGATAGATAGTGAGGGCGATAGAGTGAGGGCGATAGATAGATAGAGGGTGATAGATAGACAGATATAGTGAGGGTGATAGATAGATAGAGCGAGTGCGATAGATAGACAGATAGATAGAGAGAGGGTGATAGAGTGAGGGCGATAGATAGATAGAGTGAGGGCGATAGATATATAGAGAGATAGAGTGAGTGCAATAGATATACAGAGAAATAGAGTGAGTGCAATAGATAGATAGATTGTTGTGTGTGGGGTTGAGTGTGGCTGAGTGTGGTTGTGTGCTTGTGGTTGTGTGTAGTTGTGTGGGTGTTGTGTGTGTGTGGGTGGGGGGTTGTGTGTGTGGGGTGGTATGTGTGTGGGGTTGTATGTGGGGGGGGTTGTGTGTGTGTGGGGTTGTGTGTGTGAGGTTGTGTGTGTGTGAGGTTGTGTGTGTGTGAGGGTGCATGTGGGGTTGCGTGTGTGGGGTTGTGTGCGTGTGTGGGGTGTTGTGTGTGGGGGGTGTTGTGTGTGGGGTGTTGTGTGTGTGTGAGGGGTTGTGTGTGTGTGGGGAGGGGTGTGGGGGGGTTGTGTGTGTGTGGGGGGAGGGGTGTGGGGGGTTGTGTGTAGGGTGGGTGTGGGGTTGTGTGTGGGGGGGTGGGGTGGTGTGGTGTGGGTTTGTGTGGGGTGTTGTGTGTGGGGGGGGTGGTGTAGGTGTGTGTGGGGTGTTGTGTGTGGGGGGGTGGGGGTTTGGGTGAGGGGGTGGGTGTGTGTGTGTGTGGCGTTGTGTGTGGGGTGTTGTGTGTTACTGGGCATTCCACTTTATGTGTGTGTGCCTCGGAGACTCCCTCTGCCAAAAGTGACCGGATTGGGGAACAGGGTAAACAACGGTATTAAAGCGCTGTCTGAAACAGAACGGTATTGAAGCGCTGTATGAAATTGAATGTTGTTTATCTGGAGAGCAACCACAAACCGGTAAAACGATGCACTTGTTACGAGTAGACAAGTGGTGGAAGGGAAGAACTGATATAAGTGCACTAAAATCTTAAGTTACCAACTGTGACATGAAAGTGAAGCCGATTAGAATATATAAAGAGGGCTTTATGAAAGAAATCTGTTAACATTAAGTTTCACAGTACTCAGTTTTTTCTTATTATTATAAATAATTATAGACGAAAACAATGTGTTTTCCATTTTGTGTTTTTTTTACAGGACAGGTACATAAGATTATTAGTCCTTTGAGTGACTCCCCAGGATGTCTGTCTTAGGTACTGATGATAATCTACGGTGCCATGATCCGCCGTTTACAAGCATCCAAATTAATTTGTCACTATACCCACAATTCGTAAGACTACCTTTTAAATCTCAATATCTGGACCCTGGGCAGCCCTGTGCATACATTTGGCGTACAGCTGAGGAATGCTACTGGATCGCTGTCCCTAGGGATGGTTGTTGAAAAGACATCCGGCCATTTGGGTGCCTTTGCATGCCGTGCATTTGCAAGCAAAGGAGTCACTGGCAAAACAGCATGTTCAAAAATACATCGACTGGGCACATTTCACGAGTTTGGATGTCTCTGAATCCATGTATGTTGTGGTGGCAGTCACAACCGTGCATGTCGCACACAACTCATGAATTCAGCAGAAGCTGTATACATTCCTAAGGGCAGTTAAATGGATATAATCCACCGATCTATTGAAACGCGCTTGTGGTACTCGAGTAAGCACAAAGAGGAGTCTAAATAATGCAAAACACGAGGAAATTAATTTTAATCTTAAAACACATATATCCTGCAACAAAAGCCTTTAAATTAGAAAGCTCTGAATAATTATCTTGTGCGCTGTAGTAATATCCGGTCTAGACTTATTGCATGCAGGTAAACAGGTCGATGTTATTTTTTGTGCATGTGCGTAGGCATGACAGACATGTCTGTGGGCAGGCGCTACATTCAGAACGGAGAAAAGCAGCCGAAGCTCTAAGCAGGAGGCAGCACATGATTAATTGTTGGGACAGATGGCGAGTTACTATACCTGCAGAGAGCTTGCGCACACAGCCAAACCAGACAAACACATCACATCCCGGGCATGCCGGCAAGTATCTACTTTTCACAATGCAATGGAGGGAAGGATCACCCCTCAAAGAGGTTACAGGCCAAGGCAACATTCCTGAATGCCTCACTTCCTAGGGCGTGGGAGAGTGGGGTGAGAAAATACAAAGCACATCACCGTGCCGCAGCTCCTCACAAACTGCTGGGCTGGGAGACTGGAGTCCGCGGAAGCTCCTAACACTCCGGGCACCACACTCCCAGCAGAGCCGATCGCTCCGCAATCAGCCGCAGCCAACACATCAGTAATAGGTATATTGGGTATTATAATAAATATTATGGAATGTAAACCACAATGCTCGAACAGTGGGCATGGAGGAGGGGAATGTGAAAATACACGGAATGCTCACAAAGGCCACCCGAGCTCAACTCGTTAACCGGCAGCTGGAATGGGTGGAGAATTAAAGGCAGCCTATTTTTTGTGGTGGGAGGGAGGACCTCCTACGGGGGGATCGAGTTTTGAAGATAAAAGCACAGCGCTCATAAAATAGGTACGCGCTGAATAGGGAGATCGAGTTTTGAAGATGAAAGCACAGCACTCATGAAATGGGCACTGCGCTAAATAGTGTAAATGAAATTGGCACCGCAATTAAAAAAATACATAAATAAATAAATCCCGCCTTCGGGTAAAGTCCGCGCTATATAAAAATGCATAAATAACGAAATAAATAAATACCGCAAATCACCGCCGTCACTCTGCCGGCCTGCGACCAGGAAGTCAGGCAGGCCGGCGCGACAACCGGAAACAGGAAGTAGGAGGGCGGGAGCCTACCCCGCCTCCCACGGAAGAGCCGCGATTGGAGCCGTGTCGGAAACAGGAAGTAGGAGGGCGGGAGCCTACCCCGCCTCCCACGGAAGAGCCGCGATTGGAGCCGTGTTTGGAGCACCGGAGCAGGCAGGAGCCTACCCTGCGCCCCGGTGCCGAAGGAGAGAAGAAGAGTCCTGCTGCCGGGCCCTGCAGCTGAGGAGAGCCGCCGCACGAAGGAAGCCGGTGAGCGGGTTGCGGGGGGGGGGAAGCATGTGTGCGCGCGCGCGCGCGAATGCGGGGGGGGGCGGGCTGTGTATGTGTGCGTGCGTGCGTGTGTGTATGTGTCTTGGAGTGCGTGTGTGTGACTGTGGGGGAGGGGGGTGTGTGTGTGTGAGCGAGTGTCTGTGTGCCATGTGCCTGTATGTGTGCCGTGTGCCTGTATGTGTGCTGTGTGCCTGTATGTGTGTGCCTGCGTGTGCATGCGCTCGCCTGTGTGTGCGTGCGTGCATGCCGAGGGGTGGGAGCTGCCTGCGTCTGTGTGAGCAAGGGCTGAGTTACTCTGCGCATGCGCGGGTCAGACGCGCGCTCCCGCGGTGAAAACTGCAAAGGGAACGCTCGTGACAGATTGGTGTCCACATTCCCATTAACAGGCAACATTAGGTCTGAGAGCAGACACTCTCAATGCTCACGCATTGAGAGTACGTCTGCTCGACCTAAAAACCAGTCTCTACAGATATTAAAGTGTGGAGGGAGATAAGCCTGCCAAGCCAAAACACACTCTAGGCAGAGCCTATGCAAGAAATCACTACCGAAGCCCTTTCCCAGACTCCAGCGTCACACGGGGTTAAATTTCAGCAGGCTGTGGGCATGGCGTGAAGAACACGACCTTTTCAACTCAACCGGCGCTGAAGAAACGAAAAGCCGGAAATGAAGCAGCGCGCATGCGCTACACTGCCGCCTGAGAAATTCCGCCGGCTCGAGAGCGCTCGCGCTCTCCGCGTGAGCCAGTAACCCCTACTCCCACTCCACAATCGTTCCTGGGCAACACACCGGCGCCCGGACACCAACGGAGGGGCACACACGCTCCTGGAAAGGAAAGGCAACCGAACAGGCAATATCAAAAACCGAAGCGCAATACAGAACGGCCGGAGCCGTAGCGTTACACAGAGGCGGCAAACACAGCGCGCAGCACAATGCAAAGACTTGAACACAAGTAAGTGCAATAAATGTAACTAAGATAGCAAGTACACAGAATATACAAGGCAAACAGATAAAGTCACTTAACTGGCTGCGGAGCAGCAAATAAAGAGGAAGAAGGACTAATGTTGGGACCTTTTATACTGTAGTCTCTATGGTCATTCCCTAATGTTCATGGGAAATGTAGTTTTTGGTTATTTTTATTGGCTGCTGAGCATTTCATTAAAGAAAGGAGAAAGCATAATCGGAGCCTCCTGTCCTGACATAGAATTCAAAGCTTTATCGGACACACGAGCTGTTCGCTTGAAGCTGGTACTGTTAGATATGTGCGTTTCTAAACAAAAGTGTTTGCTCCGATGATACCAGGCATGTTTAGTAAAGTAGCAATGATTACCCCAACACTATCCAGGACATTTGGTAAAAAATTCTTATCACTAAATAAGACACCCCTTGCAGGCAGAGGCTCTAAATTATGGGAGCCTCAACATTTGTTATGCGTCCAGGAATTGCCTTCCGCATATACTTACTTAATTATGCAGTGATGGCCGAGAGAGTACAGCTGCATTTTCCATGTCGGCCTCGCTTGTCTGATGCCTGACTGCCCGAGCTTGCTTGGACCAGCTCAGTGTCAGCTGAGAGCTACAGACAGGGGTGCCGATCCGGTGCCCCCCGTGGTGTCGTCCATGGGGGTCGGACTCATGCTTAATTGCAGAACCACAGCAGTCCTCATTTCACAGTGAGCGGGCTCAGTGGAGAATTAACTGCTGCCCGCCCGGTGTCTACCAATGATTTGCGGAAGTAGCTGTGACGTCAGGAAAGTGCAGAATGTGCACGGCTGCGCGGTGATTATTTCAACAATCGAATGCATGATGTGGGCTTACCCAGGCCGCCCTCTAAGTGTGTGGAGCTGCACATGCTGCGCGGCCGGCTGCTATACCTTATTAGTAATTAAACAGGCCAGGGCTCGACCGCAGCCCTTGACAGCTGAGGACCACAAGCCCTAATATGCGTAACCTCGTATTTCAGTGCGGTGATGCGGATCACCACACTGAAATGCGTTAGAATCCCGCCTGATGCGTGATACTTGGCAGAACTGCACCGGATACTCCTGCAGTGCAATTAGGATGATGATACTAAGATATGGGCTGGATATGTGCCTATACCTGCGTAAAATTAGTGTAATTTAAGCAATACATATTCGAAGGGCACAAATGTGTGTTTGTCGACATGGCCAAACATACTATTAAGTGGACTAATAATTACTGTATTGAGTTAGTCTTTCTCTTAACTATAATACACTTGCACCGATTATATGGGGCCCCGGACTGAAAGCTGGATATTTCCGGTTATCATACCAGATTTGGGCACACATACTCATCCAAAATGTCGGAGTTTACTAAACCGGCGAATCGGGTGAAACGGTCTAGCTATTGCACGGTTGGCACTCTTTTACAGTGCTTCTGGCATCCGGCTCTGAACTCTCGACCATACTGAGTTGCCGGGTGACGAGTGAGGATCACGGAGGATGCCGCATACAGGTTAGAAGTGACGCCGGTTAGAGTTAACTCGCACCACGCGCCCTTTTTCTTCCTATATATAGCTGTTTGCTCGGATACTAATGGTAGTCCCCGTTTGTCCTTTGTATTTGCCTTGTAGCATCCAAGCACGGACTATAATACAGTTTGCGAAGCAGCACGCTTACCAAACCATGCTTTTTGAAAATAGAAGGATCTTTACAGCACGCACACATATCGCGCGCTGATTTTGGGGTAAGCCTCATTTCTGCTTCTAATCAATACACACAGTGTAAATAGGGAAGGTGAAACCCTCTGTAGACTAATGATTTTCCGAGCACGTAATTAAAGCCACAAACCCCAACACTAGAAGTTGATGTATGTCACCGGATATGAGCACTTACCATATACTCACATAATAGTTGCTATACAAGTAGGATGCAAGGGCTAAATTTACACTTGTATAATAATGATAGTACCCATCATCTTTGTACAGAGAATTTAACAAGATTGACGTTCAAGATTACGTTTATTACCCAGCCGATCTTAGGCTGGGTTGGAACTATAACCAGCCAGAAGGTATGTTTCTTACCTCCTGGTACTAAATAAATTCACAATCTTGGGATAATGAGCAGTTACTAAATATGGTCACATCTGGCTACCCTCTTTGGGCATACAAAGAGAAGTTGTACTTTACAAGGTAGGCCTGAGCTTTTCTGCTCAGTGTGTGTTTGGGATAGGACACAGATGAGTGTATTCTCACTGACGTATATTATTAAGTATAGTAATGCGCTTGACCCTTCCTACACTTTCCACCACGAGCACCATGGTTTTTCTTTGTGATGTTCTTGATCTGTTGCTTATAGTTCAACCTTTAACCCTTTAACCCAGGATATTTGGGGCTTTTGTCTCTTCCTGTCCCTCACCCTTTTTTCCCCCATCTACTACCTCCAAGTGCTGGTTGGATTTGTGATGTTGTATCACAACTTTGGAAATGTCATAGCATGGATTCTGCTAAAGTGATTTTAATGTAACAATGCCCGAGGAATTGCGGGATTACGTGATGTTTTCTGTTTTTCTTTCCCAGCCCTGAGGAAGTCGTGGGCCCTACCCCATACGACGAAACACTTGTTGGCTGGATTCTGAGCAAGATACTAACATTAAAAGCATCTTGTCTAACTATTGTGCTCATTCTGTAACTTGAAAGTAATTTAACTTGAAAAAAATCTGTACTTTGGTGTGATAGGCCTTTACGTGTGCTTTTGAGATCTGCGGATCTATTTTAGGGGATTTTGGATGATTGCCCCTCCCTAAGCACCCAATAAAACGAATAATCTCCAGTAACCCAATATTGCCGAAAGATCTGAGAGTGCCATAATCCATCCTGGATAAAATCATCCCAGCTTTTCTCATAGAAAGTAGTAGTCTACCTTTGTGTGTGGAAATGGTAGGTCATTCACCAAAGATTCAAGCCACAGGCTTTGATTCCAGCAGTGCTCTTTCAATGACGAGGCTTCTAATTTGTTACTGTGTCAAATCCATTGGGTCTGGGAACGAAACTAGAATATCTGCAAGAAATGTGAAATACATTGATTGCAACTGCTGTATGTATTCAGAAATTGCTGCTGCCCATCGGAATTAAGACACACATGTACATCAAATAATGCGGCTGGTGATACTAATGTTTCTGCGGAGAGATTGGACTTTTGTTGTCTATTGGCAGTTTTAACTGACCAACATGGCTAGTAGCTCTGATTGTAAATTATTCAGCTCCAAAGAATGCGTACCAGGCTTTTATCACAGAAATGACTATTTTATGAGGATTATAGCAATGAGTTACTGGTTTTGTCATAGAGATCCTTTTGCTATTCGTGCAATGTCTGGTGCACTACAGCACCTAGCACTGAGCTGGGAGAGTGGAGGGTCAGGTGCTGTATATTCAGAAATAACATGGGTTTAAAACCACCTGCTGACGAATTCCTTGTGTGTCCAAGAGTTCTCAGGCAACAATAAAAATGTAAAGATGCCTCCTGTGAATAATGTTCCTGCTGGAGAGAGAGAGGCATTTTGTCTAGTGCCTGTTTTTCCTCATCATGAAGTAGCGGAAAGGGTTAATGTGACTATTGCAAAGAACGTGTACTATGCAGACCACTTAACGGCATTTTATATGGCTAGCTCAATGAGTTACAGCTTGTCACAGAGGTCCTTTTGTTACTTGCATTTCATTAGTTACAATCCTAAAATGGCACAGTTAGGTATGCACTGTCTTCAAGAACCTGCATTCAAACTGTGTGTTATAGGTTAGAACATTCTTTTCTCCCCCAGTCTTTCATTATCCTAATGTTGCTAAAAAGGGTTAGTTTGCGTAGATGAGCATTCTTTTTACTTATGCCAATTACTGTTTTAAATCCTGAGTTTATGCTTCTCCAGACCATACATTCTTAAAATATACTGCATACTAGTATCTATGACGTGATTCCTACAACTTGCAATCCTCACCGTCACATGTAACATTTCCTATAGACTACATTTACACAGATATGATTCATTGTCTCTGTATAATGTGTGGGTGATGTATCGATCTCTGACACTCTACACTGTTATGATCAGCTCTATAAAACAAATAAAACGTATATGAGAAGGTAAGTACCCTTTCATTTTCATAACTTAATTTTGATAGCGAGAAAGTGTCACTCTAAGTGTCACACATTTGGTCGTTGGAAGTCATTCATAAGTACACTGAAACTATGAAAATGTCACACATAAGCAATCTGAAACCTTGGCAGCTATGGAGATTTAGTGTGCCTCAGTCACATAAATGCACGTTTTGCATCAGAGAGTGATTGACACTGCCAGGATTCTGTTCCAGTGTTAGCCAGCTAGGTGTTCGCTTGGGAACATTTAGGGGATGCTACTACTATTATGATAGTAGTATACCAGGGGTGTTAGCGTCTTCCTTGTGGCTTTATGTAGCTCATACAGTCCTAATCTCCCTGATGTACGTACTGTACTATGCAAAGGGAGACCAACTTGGCCCATCAAAAGAGGTTGGAGTAGCAAAGATCATTCATGGTAATGAATTAATAGTTTAAAATGTAATTTTAGAGTAGGAATCTAGGAATAGGTTATTTGATTTAAAATAATCAATACTGTGTCTGTCAAACTGTTTTTTGTAAAGAGAGTACCACCAATCATTGTTCTTTTTATCTTTATTCCTTTCATAAGTACCCAAGGGCAAGAGGGAACCTTAATAAGCAGCTGCCACCACCACCAGCGCCGCGGAACGTTTGAAGACAACCACAACCAGGTCGACTCCCACCACCAGCTCTGCAGCCTTGGCAGATGGTTCTGCCGACCCCAGTAAATCGTGTTTATTATTATTTCTAACATGTAACTATTCCCACTAGTAAAAGTATGGCCTTGTACATTTATACTATTTACTTTTCTTCAACTTTACTATCTAAGGTTTTTTATCCCTTCATTTTCCAGTGTTTTTCTATCTTGTGCGGCTGACTTTCTCCTGTCTGTAACTTATTTTCTGGTCCCCTGTTAGGTTTTGCATGGACATCGATTCACCAAAATGCCAGGGGTATCAGAAGTGACATCACACAGCCTTTGACCTTAATGAATCATAATTTCAAAAAGGGGGTGGTGATGGACAGAGTATCTGAGTTAATCAGAACACTCCTACCCAGTCAACAGATCAGGGCTTGATCCATCACCGTTTTTTTAGCTCACTGCACCATCCCAGTTCAGAACCTGGCTATATGCAAATTAGTCTGTCCCTGGCCCAGTGCATCATGGGAACAGGGCAGACCAAACTACCAAGCCAATTCTTCACTGGAAAGGAAACAAGCTTCCAGGGACCGGTTTCTGGCATTACAGCCGTCTTCGGCCCAGCTTGCTTGAATCCTGATGGTGCAGTGAGCAAGGTACTCACATCTGAGCATACCCTTCCACACTTATGGTGGCCAAAATAATTTCAAAAAGGGGGTGGTGATGGACAGAGTATCTGAGTTAATCAGAACACTCCTACCCAGTCAACAGATCAGGGCTTGATCCATCACCGTTTTTTAGCGCACTGCACCATCCCAGTTCAGAATCTGGCTATATGCAAATTAGTCTGTCCCTGGCCCAGTGCATCATGGGAACAGGGCAGACCAAACTACCAAGCCAATTCTTCACTGGAAAGGAAACAAGCTTCCGGGGACCGGTTTCTGGCATTACAGCCGTCTTCGGCCCGGCTTGCTTGAATCCTGATGGTGCAGTGAGCAAGGGACTCACATCTGAGCATACCCTTCCACACTTATGGTGGCCAAAATAATTTCAAAAAGGGGGTGGTGATGGACAGATTATCTGAGTTAATCAGAACACTCCTACCCAGTCAACAGATCAGGGCTTGATCCATCACCGTTTTTTAGTTCACTGCACCATCCCAGTTCAGAACCTGGCTATATGCAAATTAGTCTGTCCCTGGCCCAGTGCATCATGGGAACAGGGCAGACGAAACTACCAAGGCAATTCTTCACTGGAAAGGAAACAAGCTTCCGGGGACCGGTTTCTGGCATTACAGCCGTCTTCGGCCGGCTTGCTTGAATCCTGATGGTGCAGTGAGCAAGCGACTCACATCTGAGCAATCGTTTTTGGCCACTATAGGTGTGGCAGGGTATACTCAGACATGAGTCCCTTGCTCACTGCTCCATCAGGATTCAAGCAAGCCGGGCCGACGACGGCTGTAATGCCAGAAACCGGTCCCCGGAAGCTTGTCTCCTTTCTGGTGAAGAATTGGCTTGGTAGTTTGGTCTGCCCTGTTCCCATGATGCACTGGGCCAGGGACAGACTAATTTGCATATAGCCAGGTTCTGAGCTGGGATGGGGCAGTGAGCTAAATAATGGTGATGGATCAAGCCCTGATCTTTGGACTGGGTAAGAGTGGTCTGCTTAATTCAGACACTCTGTTCATCACCACCCCCTTTTCTGAATCGTTTTTGGCCACTATAGGTGTGGCAGGGTATACTCAGACATGAGTCCCTTGCTCACTGCTCCATCAGGATTCAAGCAAGCCGGGCCGACGACGGCTGTAATGCCAGAAACCGGTCCCCGGAAGCTTGTCTCCTTTCTGGTGAAGAATTGGCTTGGTAGTTTGGTCTGCCCTGTTCCCATGATGCACTGGGCCAGGGACAGACTAATTTGCATATAGCCAGGTTCTGAGCTGGGATGGGGCAGTGAGCTAAATAACGGTAATGGATCAAGCCCTGATCTTTGGACTGGGTAAGAGTGGTCTGCTTAATTCAGACACTCTGTTCATCACCACCCCCTTTTCTTAATGAATCATAGCATTTGTAAAGCGCACTACTTACTCGGGTTTATAGACGAGGGTTCCTCTGAGAGTGGTATTGGGGTCGGTGTGGATCTGGAAGTGGAGATGTTCGGTGGTGCTGAGGGCTTCGTCGGTGTTGGGTGATTCCTCCTCCTACTCCGTTGGTGCAGTCCCTGCTGGTGATCTTGTAGCCTTCTGGGATGGCTATGGCGATGTCGGGTGTCGAGGAGGGGTTCAGCTAGGTCTCCGTCAGGAAGGTGACGTCTGGGGTGGTTGAGTCGAGTAGGTCTCAGAGTTCAACGGCATGTTTGCGGACAGAGCGGGTGTTGAGAATCAGAGGAAGTTATATCATATGACCTTTAATCCTGAGTCTTTCCAGGAGGTGAAGTCATATAACCTTAATCCTTAGGACATCACAAGCATTGACATCACTAACTTTCTATAATAACTGCATCATTATTATGAAGATACAAGTTAAACAAATGTCTGTTTTAATTTCCACCTGTATTATGGTGCTGATATGATCTTCGAAAGTAGTGGGCATTTGATCATGGCTGCCCCGCTCCCATATCCCACTGTTGTGCTCCCATATGCAAAGACTTACCTCCAATGTGCAGTAATCATATCTACAAAAGCATCAGCGAACACATACAGAGGAAAAACCCTTTAAGTGCAGCTAGTCAATCATCAGTCTTAAAAAGGCATCAGCAAACACACACGGGGGAAAAACCATACCATTGTAATGAATGTGGAAGTAGTTTTCATGACTCTTCCGCATTAAGGATTCATCAGCAAAATCACACAGGGGAAAAGCCTTTCCAGTGCAGTGATTGTGTGAAAAGCTTTAGTCAGCTATCAATCCTGCAGAGTCATCAGAGAACACACAGGGGCAAAACCATTCCATTGCAGTGAATGCGGAAGTAGTTTTAGTAACTGCTAAAACCTAAGGATGCATCAGAGGACACACACGGGGGAAAGCCATACAAGTGCACTGAACGCAGGAAAGGCTTTAGTCGCTCATCAGTTCTACACCACCATAAGCAAAAACGCACCTTCATTGAACACACATGGAAATAATCCAAGAGATGCAGAGAATCTGGCAAGACCCTAAACACATCAACAATAATACTGACCCATTTGTGGACACACACAGGAACATAAAAGTGCAGTTAGTGTGATGGAAGACTTGACTAGAAGGAAAGAAATAAAACGGAGATATTTGTGGTATTATGAAAGTGTCTATTCTCAGCAAATGTTCATTTCTCTACATGGAGGAACAACCAAGAAGTACCAGGAAGCTTATTGGGAGACTAGCATAATGTGGAATAAAAGAAAAGAAACATTGTATCTTTTCGAGTGAAACAGCCAGAAAGAAAAGCATCCAAGCGCAACTGATCACGCCACTGGTTAAAGCAACACTATGAACAATACTTGGACTCATGGGTATTTTCAGCGAAATTTATGGATTAGTGATAAAACCCGATAAGCCATGAACCCAAAACAAATGTACTCCCATGGAATGCTCATCCAAAAGTCAAAGATAGTTCCTAATAGTGAACAGTGTAGTATACACGTCATCCAATCTGAAGGATGGGAAAGAGGCTTTACTCCAGGGGAGTGACAAGCACAAGAAGAGCCAACACAGGCTGACGCACAACATGCAAAATAGGCAAGCTACTGACAACATTTATCAAACAATATCCTAGGATAAAAGCTAGATATGAGCATAGTTTTTGTTCTCTGCACTAAATAATACAAACAACCACTTACTTAGTACATGCCGTTCACTCGTGTCTCTCTTTAATGAAGAGTGCTGTTACCATCAAATTTCCTGATACTCATTGTACGAAACATAGATGGAAGAAAGGCTGAGTCAGTCATACCGAGCTGACTGGTGTTCTGCCAGTTTATATTTCTATAAACCCTACCTTGGGAAGGCAAGAATAACACTATTACGCTATAAACTCTAAAGTAGAAAATCACTTGTGGGAGGGAGGCAGCAACTTGAGTCAGTCACACGTAATAAGAGAGGCACATATTTCCCCTATTGGAATTTATATCATAAGACAAACATATATGTTCAAAATCTGACTCAATGCCGATGAATATAAAAGATATTTGAAAACTGTAGACTGTATGAAGTGCTTTTTTAGTGTCATCACTGCCAGACGTGCATGGGCATGTGGCATTATTAAGAAATCGTTTTGGTGTAATAGTGGAGGAAGAAGGTGTTAGACAGATGCTGATAACAAAACATATAACAAATCGAAATTGATCAGCATGTGGGGGCCATCGGTATATGTATTACACTGAAAGCTGGACTACCTGATCAGGATTTTAGTTTTTTGTCCTCATCTTGCCAACTCTCTTGCTATGGTTGATCTTACCCCACAAATGTCCGGGAGGGGACGGAGTACATCTCTGCAGAAGAATACTGCTGGTTCCACTTCCAACTCCTTTACGAAAAGGGGACCACAACACAGGAGAGGCCAGGACCCACATCATGTTTGGCTTAATCATTGTACCCACTGATGTTTTCTCTCCAATTTACCAACATTGTCCAGATCTTATCCTGACTCCTTGGGTCACAGGCCATATCAGACTGGCTCGTATAGATGAGAATTTTGAGGCACTCAGAAAAAGATGGGGGACTTTCAGACTTCCAAAACCTACATATCTCCCGCCTCGCCACCAAAACCACATAGAAAATAAACTTGGGAACAGCAGAATGTATTTGTACATCTTCCTCTTGCTTGAGTCCAAAGAAAACAAGACGAGGGCTTACCTTAATCTGTTTACCTATTACTTCCCCAAGAAAATCACACACCGAGGTCCAGTAAGAAGCGATCTTCAGACACAACATAAAGATGCAGATCATCTGCTGATGGAAGCATACACCTTGGGAAGTTGTAGATATTACCTGTGACCTTTGATAGCTTCGCTGGGGACCAATAAACTCTATGGGTGGAAAACCGATGATTACGTTTAAGCTAGGTGGGTTTTACCAGAGTCCAGCGACATTTGCTTCAAATGTCCATCCCCAAGCTCCTTTGCACATAAATTTGAGATTTCAATCTCGATCTTTTCATCCGCCTCCATCAAGGTCCAATACCAGAAGGAGACTTCCTTTTCCCATCGGTCGACTCTCATGACCTGATCGAACTTAGAGTGGTAGAGTGAGGGCGGTAGAGTGAGGGCGGTATAGTGGTAGAGTGAGGGTGGTAAAGGGGTAGAGTGAGGGCGGTAGAGTGAGGGCGGTAGAGTGGTAGAGTGAGGGCAGTAGAGTGGTAAAGTGAGGGCGGTAGAGTGAGGGTGGTAGAGTGGTAGAGAGGGCGGTAGAGTGAGGGTGGTAGAGTGGTAGAGGGAGGGCGATAGAGTGAGGACGGTAGAGTGGTAGAGTGAGGGCAGTAGAGTGGTAGAGTGAGGGCGGTAGCGTGAGGGCGGTAGAGTGGTAGAGGGAGGGCGGTAGAGTGAGGGCGGTAGAGTGGTTGAGTGAGGGCGGTAGAGTGAGTGTGGTAGAGTGGTAGAGTGAGGGCGGTAGAGTGGTAGATTGAGGGCGGTAGAGTAGTAGAGTGAGGGCGGTACAGTGGTAGAGAGGGCGGTAGAGTGAGGGCAGTAGAGTGAGGGTAGTATAGTGGCAGAGTGAGGGCTGTAGAGTGAGGGCGGTAGAGTGGTAGGGGGAGGGCGGTAGAGTAAAGGCAGTAGAGTGGTAGAGTGAGGGCGGTAGAGTGAGTGTGGTAGAGTGGTAGAGTGAGGGCAGTAGAGTGGTAGAGTGAGGGCGGTAGAGTGGTAGAGTGAGGGCGGTAGAGTGAGGGTGTGAGGGCGGTAGAGTGAGGGCGGTAGAGTGGTAGAGTGAGGATGGTAGAGTGAGGGCAGTAGCTTGAGGGCGGTAGAGTTGTAGAGTGAGGGCGGAAGAGTGAGGGCGAGATGGTGGTAGAGTGAGGGCAGTAGAGTGGTAGAGTGAGGGCGGTAGAGTGGTAGAGTGAGGGCGGTAGAGTGAGGGTGTGAGGGCGGTAGAGTGAGGGCGGTAGAGTGGTAGAGTGAGGATGGTAGAGTGAGGGCAGTAGCTTGAGGGCGGTAGAGTTGTAGAGTGAGGGCGGAAGAGTGAGGGCGAGATGGTGGTAGAGTGAGGGCAGTAGAGTGAGGGCGTTAGCGTGGTGAGGGTGTGTGAGGGTGAGGGAGTGTGTGAGGGTGAGGGTGTGTGTGAGGGTGAGGGTGTGTGTGAGGGTGATGGGGTGTGTGAGGGTGTGTGTGAGGGTGAGTGGGTGTGGTGGTGTGAGGGGGTGGGGGTGTGAGGGTAAACGGGTGTGAGGGTGTGGGTGAACGGGCACTATCAGGGGAGCAGAAGGCAAGAGAATGAGTACAATCAGGGGAGCAGAAGGCAAGAGAACGGGCACAATCAGGGGAGCAGAAGGCAAGCAAACGAGTGCAATCAGGGGAGCAGAAGGCATGAGAACGGGCACAATCAGGGGAGCAGAAGGCAAGAAAAACTAGTGCAATCAGGGGAGCAGAAGGTAAGAAGAAGGAGTGCAATCAGGGGAGAAGAGGCAAGAAGAACGAGTGCAATCAGGGGAGCAGAAGGCAAGAGAACGGGCACAATCAGGGGAGCAGAAGACAAGAAAAACGAGTGCAATCAGGGGAGCTGAAGGCAAGAGAACGAGTACAATCTGGGGAGCAGAAGGCATGAGAACGGGCACAATCAGGGGAGCAGAAAGCAAGAAAAAGGAGTGCAATCAGGGGAGCAGAAGGCAAGAAGAACGAGTGCAATCAGGGGAGCAGAGGCAAAAAGAACGAATGCAATCAGGGGAGCAGAAGGCAAGAGAACGGGCACTATCGGGAGCAGAAGGCAAGAAAAACGAGTGCAATCAGGGGAGCAGGAGGCAAGAGAACGAGTACAATTAGGGGAGCAGAAGGCAAGAGAACAGGCACAATCAGGAGAGCAGAAGGCAAGAAAAATGAGTGCAATCAGGGGAGCAGAAGGCAAGAGAACGGGCACAATCAGGGGGGCAGAGGCAAGAAAAACGAGTACAATCAGGTGAGCAGAAGGCAAGAAAAAGAAACTGTCTCTCACCACTGCGGTTTTGTGTTTTAAACACAACTAGTACATAGATTGCACGACCAGAGTATTCCTAATGCAGACTGCATAAATGAAACCAGCGGCACCGGTCGCTTTTGTAACACAAGCTCTTGGCATTGCTGTGGGGGGGGCGGGGAGGGAGCGCATTGCTTTGAAGTCTGATGGCGGGGGAGCAGCTTGGGAGGCAGCATTCCATTGCGGTGCGAGGCTGATGGGTTTGACGTGCACGCGCGTCTCACGCGATTGGTTCACATGAACTGGACGTAATCTGCGCTTGGTCAAGAGTTTGTTTCGCCTACTATATACTGTCGCTGTTAATCCCTGCGGGATATAATAGCGAGACCTAACAATGTACATATGCAAGCATATAAAAACTGTATATAGCGTTTTCCTACTATGTTTCCCGTATGTGTGTGTCTGTTGGTCTCTGTGTTTCTGTCTCCCATTCCCTGTAGGGAAAGTATGTAGCTCCCCGTTGTAGAAGAGTCGGTCAAGAAGGAGCACACTGCATTGAATAATTTCTTGGTATGCACTTTTTATTAGTATTACAGGAAGTCACAATGATTGATTGTCTCTGTTATATTCTTCAGTCCCTTAGGTGTGCCTTGGCCGCCGCCGTCCCTCGGACAGAAGGAAAAGACTCAGGTAAGTGTTTTTGCTTTATGGTTTAGTCAAGGGAGGATGTGAGGGATAAATAATAACTATGCATAAATGTGAAGGGAGGGTGTAGAGCACAGCTTTCCAAATTTTTCTTGTTGGTGACACACCCTTTTGTGAAAATATTTTCAGGAACACGATAACACGAGAAAGCGCAGCGAGCGAGCCCGAACCACCTATGGTGGGTTCGGGCCCCACACATACACACCCCACCCCACACACCCCACACACACCACCCCACAGACACACCACCCCACACACACCCCCCACACACACACATACCCACACACACAACCCCACACACCCAACACCAACCCCACACACACAACCCCCACACACACCCCCCCACACACACACCCCCCACACACCCCCTCCACACCCCTCCCCACACACACACCCCCACACACACACCCCACCCAGAGAGACTTGAGGGGCACTGTTAAAGGGTACTAGTGAGCGAATCAGTGGCAGAGGTGGCCTTTCCCTCCATCTGTCTCCCTCCATCGGTCTCCTTCCCTCCCTCTCTGTCTCAATCCCTCTCTGTCTCAATCCCTCTCTGTCTCACTCCTTCTCTGTCTCCCTCCCTCTCTGTCTTCCTCCCTCTGTCTCACTCCCTCTCCCTCAGACTGTCTCCCTCCTCTGTCTCCCTCCCTCCCTCCCTGTCTTACTCCCTCCCTGTCTCACTCCATCTCTGTCTCATTCCCTCTCTGTCTCATTCCCTCTCTGTCTCACTCCCTCTCTGTCTCACTCCCTCTCTGTCTCACTCCCTCTCTCTCACTCCCTCTCTGTCTCAATCCCTCTCTGTCTCACTCCCTCTCTGTCTCACTCCCTCTCCCTCCGACTGTCTCCCTCCCTCTCTGTCTCACTCCCTCTCTGTCTCACTCCCTCTCTCTCACTCCCTCTCTGTCTCAATCCCTCTCTGTCTCACTCCCTCTCTGTCTCACTCCCACTCCCTCCGACTGTCTCCCTCCCTCTCTGTCTCACTCCCTCTCTGTCTCACTCCCTCTCCCGCCGACCGTCTCCCTCCCTCTGTATCTCCCTCCCTCTCTATCTCCCTCCCTCTCTGTCCCCCTCCCTCCCTCTCTGTCTCCCTCCCTGTGTCCCTCCCTCTCTGTCTCCCTTCCTCTCTGTCTCCCTTCCTCTCTGTCTCCCTCCCTCTCTCTCTATCTCTCCCTCCCTCTCCCTCTGTCTCTGCCTCTGTCTCACTCTGTCTCTCCCTCCGTCTCCATCTGTCTCTCCCTCCGTCTCCCTCTGTCTCACTCTCTCTGTTTCACTCTCTGTCTCCCTCCCTGCCTATCTCACTCCCTTCCTCTCTGTCTCACTCTCTCTCTCTCTGTCTCTCTCTATCCCTCTCCCCCGACCAACATATTCTGTGGGTTCCATAAGGGTCTGTGACAAAGAGGAAAAAATGTTGCTTTCATTCTTAAATCTTTTTTATATTTTCCTGTATTGGTGGTGCCCAGGTGCGCAGCGCCCCTACCCACTCCCTCCCCCGCACTCCTCCATGCCCAAGGCTCACACGGGCATTCTCCATTGAACTGAATTGTTTATGTTTTTGTTTTCGTAAGGTTACAAACCGCAGCGTGCAGTATCATGTAAATGTGTAGCTTCTATAGGGCTTCTTGGCAGCTTTTCTTCCCAATGCACCGCGATCCAGGGGCTGCCCCAAACCCCAGTCCAACCCCCTGGACCCAATAACCCACCGTATTCACTCATTGAAGAGCCCTTTGCCAAATGGACTATCCACAAATGAAGACCATTTAACGTGCTAATAAGGCTTTGTTGTTATCCATATAAGAGCCCCTGCAGCGCCACTCTGCCTGTTGCTGGAAGGCCCGCGGGGGTGATCTAAACAGCATACTAAAACCGGGACATTTGGATGTTTTACCCGGACGCTGTTGTAAAACCCGGACATTTCTCTTCTTTGCAGAAAAGTGTCGGGACACTGGGACACTCCGCCAAAAAACGGTGGTCACCCTATTTCAGCACCCCCTCCCCCCGCCCCGTCGTGTGTGGCAGCCCGGGACCGCTCACAGCCGCACCCGAGCACTTCACAGGTCTTTAAGACCTTGTGCATGTTAATAGGGCTTTGTTGTTGCTTCGCCCCTTCTAAGAGCCCCTGCAGCTCGACTCTGCCGATGCGACACACCTGCATATGGGTCGCGCCACATAGTTTGGAAAGCTGTAGTGTAGAGGTTGGAGCAATCAAAAGAAAAAGAGTAGCCAATGATTTCTGCTCTTGTCTCTGTTTCCGTCTCACTTATTTCCTTTTCCCTTGGTCCTTCTCACCCCTCAGCCTTCCCTCCCGTCCCTCTCTTACTCAGCCCCTTTCCAAAAGCCCTGTAGACGCCCACGCACCTGGAAGAGCCACGTCACTCCGGGGCCCTGGCATGGTGACTCTGCGTCCTTCAGTGAGGTCTGGTCTTCTGCTTCGGCTTTCCCTCCTCCGCCAGGTTCGGGTGTTCTGCCCGCCGACAAGCTGTTACATATACAAGGGGGTCCCAGTACAGATAACAGACAAACAATTGAATACTAAATGAAAATACAACTAAACTGAAGTCTTATCACACTTGTTTTTACTCACAGTGTGATAACATAGCAAAGGATTACACAAATTACAAAACCAATAAAGGCATTTCATAATCATCATAGAAAAATGTGTGCCCCAAGGGAAGAGGGGAGAAGGGGAGGCAGTGCAGGGTGAAGGTAAAATATAGCATATATATTAACTCCTATCTAAAGAATAAACATTTCTTCATAGTTTATAAAACAGTCCGTAATAGCCCTGGCTTCAAATGTGAGCCAGTTATGAAGAAAGACATCAACTGTTCATGACCATTTAGTTAGACAACATGCTCAAAAAGCTCCTGCATGTATCAGGTTAACTGTTAGCGTAAGCCGTTGTTGAGGTGAAAACAAAAGTCGACGTTTCGACCCCAATATGAAGGTAGGCGGCAGTTACAGCCTTAAAGCGCAGACAAGCTGTGACCTCCCCTGAGTTCCGGTTCGCTCTCTCGTAAAGCTGTTAGTCCTTCTCTGTCTTTCCGGTCTTCCCCCGCTGGTTTCTCCGCCTTGCGTTCCCATGCCGCGTGTAGCTGGACCAACTACTGACCAACCTGACACGCTCTCCGCCCCCGCCTTCTTCAAGTGTGTATCCTCTGATGTCCGTCCTCAGCTCCGGCTTAAAAGGGCCGCCTGCCGATTTCCCTCTCTCCACTTCTTGATGACAGCAAAGCGGACAACTGGTAAAAGGGGACTGTGAATATAGGAGGGGAGGAATATATGAAGGGATGGCATGGCACTCCTTATCCTCTATCCAATCATCTACCACAGGGGCTACCTGACACATCCCACCCCCAGACGTTTCCCGTTCGGGGAAATGAGGGATGCGTGAAAAAAATCAGCAACTTGGTATGCAGAGTATAAAAGATGACAATGCTAAAACTAGTGCCCATCCTGGAATAAAAGAAGTCACACCTAAAAATAGCTTATCCTAAAAACCCACTTTCTAAAAACAAGATACCAAAAAAAAGGAGAATCTTAGGAGCTTCAGGTGATGTCCCTAGTGTCTGATTACCGGTGTTTGTTTAGGTTTACAGGAGTCCAGAGGTTACATAGCAAACCTTGTCAATGCATGCTGTGTATTTTTCATTCATTATTGTAGTATTTATGTAATCCACTCATCCGTGCCAGAAGGGAGACGTATTTGGCTACAGTTGTTTATATAGCTCTAGACTAGATCAGGTCTGTGTCTCCTGCTCCACAGCTTGTACCCGTAAAAGTGCATCAATGTCTCCTTCCCTTGGGAGCAAATCCACTTGTATTCCAGTTTAAGCATATTTATTGAAGGTTTCACTGAAATATGGGATATTTGCTACCAAACATCTCAGCATAATAAACCTGTGCTGATTGCATTGTCCGATTTATTAAAAATTGCACACAGAGTGCCCCTTAGAGGGGTCCCCTAAGATCTACCAATCCTTAGTGTGGTCATCGACTGGCCTGAGCCAGTCTGCTACCACAAGACAGTGTTCTGTCCTCATGTATAGAGTGCCTGTGCACTTTGAGGTCGAGAACAATCCCTTTCCTGGGTGGAGGTATTCACACCTCCCCCCGGTCAGGAAGAGCCATCTGTGGCAGGGATTTTCAAAGGACTTGCCGCCTTTGTAATGCGACCCCAGCCTCTCCTGTTAGAGGGAGCAAGCGATCTTCCTGTCCTCACCCCCTTTTTGGCGGAAGGACAGGTGGGAAACCTTAGATAGAATAGGAGGTGTGCCCCCCGTCCCCTCTGCCAACTCCACCCCTCAGGTGCTGAAGGCGAGGTGAAGTACACTTTGTAGTGCCCACCATCTTGAAGATGGTGGGACTTATCCAATCAGGGCTAGGACTATGTCCCCTTCCCACAGGAGGTGGGCATGATGAGAGGGTGGAGATACCCCTGGA
Source organism: Lissotriton helveticus (assembly GCF_964261635.1). Taxonomy (NCBI): domain Eukaryota; kingdom Metazoa; phylum Chordata; class Amphibia; order Caudata; family Salamandridae; genus Lissotriton; species Lissotriton helveticus. The sequence continues at coordinate 87,857,331 of NC_136057.1, forward strand.
AAGTGGCCCTTGTAACACCCTTTAAATCAAGATTTTAGGTGGCATCCTCAGACCCTGAATTTCAGTTCCTGGCGACCTAAGAAGAGCCGGGCACTGCAGCCTTCCAAATTTTGAAATATGTCAGGGCCCTGGTTCGTTCCCCTTGAGTACAGCTGTTTCAAAAGTCAAACTCTTGCTGTAGATAGGAAACCAGTATTAGGGTTTTTCCTCTCCAAAAAGGATCCCAACTTTGTAAAGACAATGAGTGCTAGAAGTAGTCACTCAGAAGAGCTGATACAGGTGAAGGAAATCGACCTCACACCATATGTCTTTAAATATAAAATAGCTCAGAGGCATGGGTAAAACCTACAGGTTCAGGACTGGGTCAAACCCTACCAAAGCAAAGCTCTAGGATCTTTTGGCAGAATATGACCAGAGGATGACTTTGATCTTACAGATCAAAATACTGACAGTGGGAGTGACCGTGTGACACCCCAAGACAAAGAAGTCTCTCCAGACGAAGAGCTTGCTCTGCAAAGACTAGCCAGGAGGGCAGCTTTAGAAGCCCAACTCCTAGCTACAGAAGAGAGAGAAAGGAGTTTGGCCTAGGACCCATCTTTGGTAGCATCACAATCATAAATAAGGAGAAAGTAGATTCCTTAGACCCTTGGCTCAGTGGACAGACCGAGGCAACGACGGAAAGTGCGTGGTCTCCTTTTTCCTGAGCGAGCGCCAGGTGAGGTGAGGTTGTTCCTCCCTGCAATGTCGGGAGAGCGTTGGGAACAATAGACCTGACTACTGGTAGGTCTCCACATCATATTCTTTATCACAAAATGTGGTAAGTGTTGTAGTAGTGCGTATCCTAGGTCCTGATGAAAGCCCGGTTGGGCTGAAACATGTCGACCATTTAATAACTGTGATACATAGTAATACTGTCATACTATAGTCACTCTGCTTTTAACCATGCCGTTTTGATGGTCGCGTCTAATAAAGAATTTTCTTAGACATTAAAACAGGCATTTTTATTTCACAAAAATTTTTTTTGTTTACACGTTTTTGAGCACTGCAACTTACCCTTTCAGCCTTTCACAACACTCATTGTCTGGTTGACAGTTTTTCAATTCACAATCCGTTCCTAGTAGACCTTAATGAATACTCTAAGGTTCAAACTAGCGGACACTGTGATTTTCTGCAAAACCCAGATGATGAGGTTCTGCCAACTGGTGGGCTGATGGGTTTCTTTCTCTCCTCTGCAGATCACCATCTGTAGATCTCTCTCTCTTCTTCTCTCCTCTGTGTTTTTGTTGACCAATTGGCATTCTAGAGCTCGAGTACCACAATTGGGTACCGAGCCCTGGAAACAAATAAAGACCCTTGATACCTTTCGTGTTTTTGTATTTTGTAGATTCCTTAGACCCTAAAAACCCCAAAGGGATTGACCCAACATTATTTGAGGGTGATATCACCAAGTGGTTCATTGCTTTGAGCGGGCCTGTCTTAGCAGGCAGGTCCACAGGAAACCGTGGAGTGCTATCCTGTGGGAAATGTTCTCAGAAAAGTGCAGGGATAGACTCCTGACACTCAGTGAGAAAGAGGCTGAATCCTATGACCTCATGAAGGGTACCCTAAGTGAGGGCTTTGGATTCAGTACGGAGTATAGCACCAGTTTCAGGGAGGCTCGAAAAACCCAAAGCCAGGCCAGGGTAGATTTTGTAGACTATTCACTGAAATCAGTCGGAGGCTGGTTAGTAAGTAAGAATGTGCATGCTTTTGAAGGGCTTTATCATTTGATAATGAAGGAGCATCTTTTAAGTAATTGTTACCAAGGGAAGCTACATCAATTCCTGGTAGACCTTGGTCTACTTTCTCCTCAAGAGTTGGGGAAGAAGGCAGACCACTGGGTCAAAACAAGGGTGACCAAGACTCCTGCTGGTGGGGGAGACCAAAAGAAAGAGGCCAGAAATCGACCCTAGGGAAATGGGGTAACCCGAAAAAGAAAGATTCTTCTTCAGGCCCCTAAAAACCTGTTCAAGAGAGTGGGCCCAGAGACTCTTGACAGCCAAAGGGTGCGTACCAGGGTAAGAACTGGGATCCTAAGATGGGCTTGGTGCCATGGCTTTAGGTCTCTTGGGCACTGAGCTTGAGACTCTGGCTGTAAAAACAAGAAATATACCTCTGGTCCACCTGCAGTACCTGCAGCTGCCAATCTCCAGATGGGATCTCAGGACAGCAATGGCCAGGCCAAGGAGCTCTCTTAGGCGACTGAAGTAGGGATGAGGCCTTAGCCACCTTAGCTGCCTGGCCCACTAACATGCACATGGGGTTAGAGTGGAGGCCTTGAGAGACACTGGCGCCAGCATCACCATGGTGACTGAGCAGATAGTTTCCTTAAGACAGCATCTGCCTGGAAGGACCTTTCCAGTCATCAATGCTGAAAATGTGACAAAAACCCATCCCGCAGGCGAGGGTGTCTTTTGATTGTATGCATGTATGTATGTATAAATGATTTTGTTACGCGCACTGTTACTGGGGAGTATCCTGGTGCGGTGGGAAAGGAGAAGAAAGAAAAAGCAAGGATCAACTTATGAGCTGCTACTGAATAAGTGGGTTTTTAGATTTTTTTTAAATGACCATCAGACGTTTGGTCAGATAGGCTGGAATGCCGCTGAACAGGGAGTTCGCATAGTCCAGCCTTGCTAGAATGAGTGCACGGGCAACAGTCTCCCTCGCCTCTCTAGGGAGTAGTGGGAAAAATTTCCTGAGCATTCTCAAGGTAGCAAAACATGTTCCGGTCAATTTTTTTATATGGTCCTCAAATTTTAGGTCCTCTCCAAACCAGATCCCAAGGTTTTTCGCAGGGCCACCCATCACCTTAGGACATAGAACATTCGGGGGCCACAATGAACGTTTAAAACTAGGAGGGAAAGACCCGTAAAAGAGGACCTCCGATTTGTCCTCATTACATTTTAGTTGGGCCAGAGTTAACCAGCGGAAAACTGAGGATAGGCAGAGATGGACCTTTGCTATGTCCAGATGATCGTCAGGCCAGGTGAAAAGTAGCTGCGTATCATCCGCATATCCTATAATCTTAGCCCCGTACTGTTCCGCAAGACACACCAAAGGGGTGATATAAATGTTGAACAGTAGGGGGCTAAGAGTGGATCCCTGTGGGACCCCCGTAAGGAGTGGTTTTAAATCAGAGGCATGAGGCGGCATCCAGACCTGTTGTGTCCTCCCCGAAAGAAATTAGGACACCCAGGCCAGGACATTACCGCCAATGCCGATGGTCGATAATCTGGCGGTGAGGAGCGCATGGGGGATGGTATCGAAGGCGGCAGAGAGATCCAGTAAGATCAGGACTGCTCTGCCGCCCCCGTCCAGGCACTCCCGAATCGACTCCGTCATCTCTACCAGTGCCGTTTCAGTGCTGTATGCAGCTCTGAAGCCTGATTGGGCTGGGTGCAGGGCATTGGAGGACTCTACGAATCTTTCTAATTGTTGAAAGACTATTTTCTCACAGATTTTTGTCAGGGCAGGGAGAAGAGAAATAGGCCGGTAGTTACCGGGAACCGTGGCATCGAGGCCTTGTTTCTTTCTAAGCCGCAAAAGCTTAGCCTGTTTCCATTCAGCAGGGACCACTGCCGAAGAAAGAGAAAGGTTCACGATCTGGGTAACACCACCACAGACATTGCTGGCCACTTCTGACAGAACCCGAGCCGGGCACGGATCGGCGGGAGAGCCTGATTTAAGGCATTCAAGAAGAGGCAAAACATCACACTCTGCTACCAGCGCAAAATTAGTAAACTGTTGGGTATCAGAGGGATGAGACCTAATAGAGATGTTCGTCCCTGAGTCCCCAATCGGTGACGCAGAGGTAAGGTCCTGCTGAATCTTAGCTATCTTGTCTATAAAAAAATTAGACAGAACTTCACACCATTCCCCAGAGGATGGAAGAGTGGTGGTTTCTGCAACAGGGGACACGAAACTTTTAACAATAGAGAAGATTTCTCTACTGTTATTTTCCGCTTTGGCTATTCTCCCCGCATAGTAGAGTCCTTTGGCAGTTTTAATGGCGGCATAATATTTCTTTTGGGCAGTGCGCAGGGCAGCCTTTGCGTCAGAACTATACTCGCACCTCCAGATTCGCTCCAATTTTTTACACCCCAGTTTTTGCTCCCTCAGCTCAGGGGAAAACCATGGCTGAGAGGGGCTGTGTCGAAATCTGGGTGCGGTCGCATGTTTGATGGATGCATTCGCTGCCTGTCGCACCCACCCTTTGAAATCATCAACCGCCTTATCCAACTCGGATGTGAATGGCAGGTGAGTTTTTGACAGTTCCTGGCTGAACACAGCCAGGTTGATTTTCTGAGGGTGTTTGACGGGGAGTGGCAGAACTGATCTACCCCCGTTATCCACCTCCCATGAGAACCTGACGAGGTCGTGATCCGACCAAGTGACCTTTTCAGGGCCTGCCATTTTAATAGGGAAGTTAGAGCACACCAAGTCTAAAAGATGACCACCTGCATGAGTTGGAGACAACACCCATTGCTTGAGCTGTGACAAATCCAGAACCTCTTCCAGTCTGCGCGATTCCAGAGCGCCAATGTTGTCAGCGGGAATATTAAAATCGCCGACCAGAAGAAATCTGGGATAGTTCAGAGCCCGGGGCACTGTACACTCCTCCAGCGTCTCAATAAAGTGAATGGCAGGGCCTGGGGGCCTGTATACCAGGGACCCCCCCAGCGTGAAGTGGGGACAAATAATAAGGGAAAAATGAAGAACTTCACCCTCCACCCCCACCGCTAATTGCTCGGAGGTAAAATGCACTCTTCTTTAAATATAACTGCTCCCCTACCCAGGGGTCTATCCACTCTGGCAATCTTGAAACCTCTAGGGACTGCCATCTCAATGGTCGGAGCACACGAGGCATTAAGCCATGTCTCTGTGATGAATAGTAAATCGAGCTGACCCTCCGTCAGAACCTCGAATATGTCAGCTGCGTGTTTCACCACCGATCTAGCGTTGATTAGGCCAGCTCTAACAGTAGTAGTGCGGTCCGTACCGACGCCTGGGCGTGAAGGTAATGTGAGCTGGGTAAAAAAGCCACAGCTCGGACAAGCCGTCCCAATGTGCTCTGGTCCCCTCCGCGGACGGCAACTATGCTCGGCAGGAGGAGCCAGTTTCAAAAGATCGGTGCGGGAATAGGTAAGCCTATGTGACCCAGCTCGGTCAGCTAGGAAAGAGGCAGTAAGGCTAGCCCTGGGCCCGTCCGAGGCACGGACGGGCACAGACGGGCCCTCCTTTGGCGCTCCTTCGGCGCGCAGACGGCGCGCCCGCTGCGCGAGACCGCAGCCGCTCTGGGACACATCGTTATTTGAAGCCCAGGCCCCTCCCCGAGCTGGACCACTAACTCGAGTCCAGCCGGGGTCCGGGACTGCCCAAGATGGCGCCCGACCTAGCCCTCCACGTCAATCGGCACAGGAAAGCCGCGGTGGAACGGGGCCCAGGGGGACCGGTAAGCAGCGCACACAGCGGTACATAAATGTGGTTTTTAAAAATACATACTACACAATTCTTAAATCAATTGGAAGTTAAAAGTAGGATTTTTAAAAATGGGTCGAATAAATGTAGCAGCGTGAGGCGAGTAGCAGAAGCGATCACTCGCAGTCTGCTTCAGCAATCCCAAGCGCGATCGATTGGGGAGGAGTTGCTGGCAACGAAGAGGTAGCAGTCTCTTCATCCATACTAGTTGATTGTTTTCTTGGCAATGATTTGGAGTCCTTAGCATGGGCTGAGCCAGAACTGAGGATCCGTGCAGAAATGCTTGGAATCTCACACTGGGTGTGTGTGTGAAAACCATAGCACAGAGCAGAGCCCGGGTGTAAAAGAGGTGCTGAAGTCTGGAATAATGCCCCAGTCCTCCAAGAGAAAAGGCAGGAAAACTGGAGAACCAGCTTCTAGGCAGACACCAGACCGTTCGCCTCAGGAGGAAGAAGGGTCAGCCCCAGAGACAACTGAGCCTCAGGAGCTGAAGTTTTACCAGGATGAGCTTTTGGCCCTGGGGCGACCCTCTAGGGAAGATCTGTGCCAGGGACAGAAAACCTGTCCCACTCTTGAAAACCTGTGACTACAAGCTGCAGCACAGGAAGGAGTTGATGGCAGTGGTGCCCACAGGACGTATTGGGAGGAATCCTTTACACTGAGGACAAAGACCCCAAACCTAGTGCCACTAGGAGAGTGGTAGAGCCTCGGGCGTTCGGGGAGTTCCTGCGCCTCCATTTGTGCATTATAAGCAGCCACATATATGACTTATTCTGTCCAGACTCTTTGAGATTATCAAAGAACTGACTGTGCTTCTCGGCTTTCCATGATAAAACTTCGGGTCAGAGTTGTATATGACGTATTGTTTGGCGTCTGTGCAGCCACACCTACTTTAAGATCAGTGAAAGCAGCCACAAAGCATATCTGGATGAGAGTCTTTAAGGTAAGTACCTCTCAGAAGCTCTTGTTAAGCCATCTTCCCTTCAGTGGGGCAAACTTGTTTGTATCTTTCCTAGAGGACCCGGTTAGGGCATCCCACTAGCTGGACACCTTGATCGGACCAGAACTAAAAGCCAGGGATGCACCAGAAGATGAAGGAGACTTGTAACTCCTGTCCCATCTGTCAAGTCAGTAGCACGACAGGTGGGCACCCAAAGGCCCTCTTAATCCCGCTTCCAGTTGTTGGCGTTCCCTTTGAAAGGGCAATGATTGACATTGTTGGTCCCATTGACCCCCCCCCTACAGCACACACAACCTATTGGGAGGAGGGAATCCTTTACACTGAGGACAAGACCCCAAACCTAGTGCCTCTGGGGTTTGGGGTCAATGTAATGACTTTATTTAGTTTTTTCAGAACTTTATTTTTATTTTGTCAACATACAACTGGCAGTCAGAGTATACATAGACATATCATACCAATATGTTATACATGAGTAGGTGAATCAAGAGGCAGTCAATAATTACACATGCACTAATCTGCTTTCCCATTCTCCAGGTGATCAATAAGTGTCCCATTCCCCTAATTGGGAATGTACCTTATAATTATCATGTGGAGACACCTTTCTGTTCATCCCCAGTTTCGTAGTGTTCTGCCTCATCAGTTTCAGAGCCAGAGTCTGTCTGTTGTCTCTCGGGAAGCAGGAGCTAGGAGTTATCTCTATGAGCACGGCAAGTGTTTAGTGTATCCTCAAATTTGTCATCCTTTCTGCTAAGGCGCATATGTGTCTCCTCAGCTAGGCCCAGTCGAGTGCATCTCTATGCCAGAGCGCAATCGTTGGGGCATGCTGGGACAGCCATGTGATTGCAATTCTACGTCATGCCAGTACCATAGGCGACTGACCAAATTTATAGGTTATTTTGCGCCCTTCTGGCATCTAAAGAGGCCTAATAAACAGCATTTGGGTGTCAGCTCAATACTTAGTTGTGTGGCATGCACCATTTCTTCCAACAGCTAGTTGCCAGAAGGAGTGTATTGCATCGCAGGGCCATGGTTAATGTAAGAAATCAGCCCCCACTGTGTTGCATCGCAGGCATATATCTGGGCAAGACACGACCATTCGATAAAGGTCTTGTGGCGTTAAGTAGGTTCTTCGCAGAAAATTATAATGTATCAGTTGAAAATGGGCCTTACTAGAAACCATCCATGTTAGTTCACAGGACCGCTGCCAGTCTTGATCTTCCATTGGAATGCCAAAGTCTAAATCGAAGGCCTCTCGGGTCCGTGTGTAGTGTGTAGTGTTTACTGTACAGTTTAAAATGCAGCCCTTTGGGGGTGCGAGGGGTCGTGGCTCCTCCTTTTCCTTTCAGGGAGGTTACAACCAATACCAGCAGTACCATCCCTATCCAGGCCAACCGTGTTACTCCGCCTCCCTGCAACAGCAGTCGTTTCGACAGCCGCAGGCTGCCTCTTACGAGCAGTACAGAGGGAAATCCTCCTGCTGAGGTAGAGATTCCTCAAAAAAGCAGTTACAACTGCCAACTGTCAACCGCTCTTCCCATCAATCTGACCAAAGTTGGAGGGCGGATCTCCCATTTCTTCTCCAATTGGTCCGCAATAACTACAGATCAATGGGTTTTGGGCATAGTGTTCAGAGGTCACACTCTGGAATTTGTGAAATTCCCTCCAAATTCTCCCCCCAGAGGTCCTCCTCCTGCCCGTCGGAAGGAACTTTTATGCCAAATCAATCTCATGTTAAGGAAAGGAGCGATCAAAGTGTACCGAATCTTCAAAGGGATGCAGGCTTCTATTCAAGATTCTTCCAAATCAAGGGAACATCGGGGGAGTGGCGTCCCATTCTGGACCTTGGTTCCCTCAAAAAGATTCTCAAGAAGCGGGTCTTTCTTTCCCTGTCCCCTTTTCCTCTCAGTGGTCTGATCCTGATCTCCTAACTGAGTCTGGAACGCATCCTAGCGCGGAGACGCACTGTTTTAGTGTATTCAGGCGCTTAATAAATGTTTTTATTATTATTATTATTAAGAAGCAAACTTTCCGGATGTTGTCTCTCCTAGAAGTGCTTCAATTACTATCTCAAGGGGATTACAAGCCAACACCGGACCTTCAAGATGCCTATTTTCATGGCCCTATTCTACCCAGACACAGAAAATTCCTGCGCTTCAGAGTGGCTGGCAGAGATTTCCTTCCATCTGGCCTTCGCTCTGCTCCCGAATGTTCACCAAAGTCTTGGCGCCGGCGGCAGCACATCTTGGTCAAGCTGGTGTCCAAATATTTTGCTACCTCGACGACTGCCTTATAAAGGCACAGTCATTCGCAGTCGCAACTAGATACACTCATTCATGCCTGTCTCTGTGTCTTTCCATCAATCTGGAGAAGTCTCAGTTCATCCCCTCTCAAGTGAGGACCTTCTTGGGGGCCATCATAGACACACAGCAAACAAGGGCTTTTGTCTCAAACAAAAGACAACCTCGGATTTCCAAACTGGCAACTCTCCTGCGCACATAAAAGTATGGTTCTGTTCGACAATTCAAATCGCTTCTGGGGATGCTGTCTTCCTGTAGTCCCCTAACTCCCAACTGTCGCCTCAAAATGGGACCCCGACTGGAGGAACTTGACAACCAATTGCAACAAGTCTCAGGGTCCTGCGATGATGTCATCAACATCACGTCTCAGATACGAAGACCATTGCTATGGTGGCCTCGCATACCAAACATCTCAGCAGTTCATTTGTAGTGGACACTCCAAGTTTCATCCTCACGACAGATGCCTCCCTCGAATGGTGGGTAGCGCATCTTCAAGCCCTCACAGTCAAGGGGAAATGGGACACCCACCTATGAACTTGGCATATAAACCTTTTGGAATTACTGGCGATATTCCCGGCTCTGAAGTCCTTTTGCACCCTTATTCTAGGAGCTTCAGTGTTGCATTATGTGACCAAACAAGGGGGCACGAGATTCACTTTGCTACAGGTTCAGCAAATTTGGGATTTGGTGATTCAACATCAGATCACTTTAACAGCCGTCCATGTTCCGGGGGTGTCCAACGTTCTAGTGGACTCCCTGAGCAGGTCGCTCTCGTCAAACCACTAGTGGGAACTTCATCAGCCGACGCTGGCCTGCATCTTATAGCTTTGTGGACACCCCAATCTGGATTTATTCGCAACCAACCTGAACCACAAATGCCCATTCTATGCAAGTTGGCTTCCTCACTCATAATTGTGCGAGAATGCGTTTTTGATGAACTGGTCAAATATATATGCTTACGCTTTTCCACCGATTCCTCTAGTCCCAAGGGTACTTTGGAAAATGCGGAAATAACCCTGCCGCATTCTTCTCATAGCCTCCAGATGGCCTCGCCAGTTCTGGTTTACGGACCTCCTCCTTCTGTCGGAGTGCAATCCAATTTGGCTGCGCCCAATTTCGAATCTTCTTACTATAAACTATGGCCTGATCTGCCATCCGGATCCAACTGGCGCCTGAGCACTATGAGTTTGCTCATTTGATTATTCCTCTGGACTGCAGGGTGGTCCTCACTAATGCTAGAGCACCGTCCACTATCAAAACTTACAACCTCAAGTGGAAATGGTTCTATCTTTGGTTTTTAGAAAGATTCAAGCTTGAAAAGACCTATTTCAAAAATAGGTAGGTTTTTACCGACACCACCGCTTTCCGGAAACGACAGTGAAGGGGTTAAGGATTGAACGATTTACTACTCGAGTGCCATGATATAAGACCACCAACGGTTGGGCGCCATGTCGCAGGGTTTCTGTTCTCACACAGAACTGTGCACAGAGGATTGGAACCTCGGCGAATTAGGGTGACCCAAACTAACCTCAGTACCCAAAAAAAACCTTACCGAGCTAGCTACAGTGTCTCATTGTTCATAACAAAACTCCCAATGCTTAGACAAACCAGAACATGAACTTACAATACCTCAGGTTACGTGGAACACATGAGCACTCTTTTGTTATACAATCATTTCAAACCAGAACGTGGAGTAATGAGGAAACGTGCACATTTGAAATATTTATTTACTAATGCCGTTGTCTCAAACGCAGTATCTTAGATAATACAAGGAAACATATTATCAGTAGCAAAGTTATCAGCATAGTTACTAGTCCATAGAAAGCAAACGGTGACAGCATGCTATTATGCTGAAATGAATAAGTGCTAACCACACATAATTCTCACCCTCACTAATTGGTATATTATATTAATATATAAGAAGGTCTCTTTGGGTTTTAGCAGGGCGGGCCCATACCTCAAGATCCTAGTATGAAGGGATCACATCTGTCTCCACCAGCTCTCTGCATGCGAACAGCATCAAGTGTGTGTATGTGCTCTGAACATTGCAATATAAAACACGCCTAAAGCCAGAATTTGGCAGGAGCTGCACTTATGTTATGTCTATGGAGGTGCGGAGATCAGTTCTCACAACAAACTGTGTCGTGTTATCCTTGTAGCTTCAGCACTCACTGTACAGACATTATTTATTAAGCAACGCTGATTTGAAAGCAATAACATATTATTCTCAAGTAAACTACTAGGTTGAAAGCTACATCAACAATTATGTAACGTGTGCAGAAGCAGGAAAAGGAAAAAATGGCGTTTAAACATTAAATGAGCCTACGCTAACTTAACACAGTATTTAGAATAGCAGTAGCTATATGACGGCTTCAAATCCAAATTTTTCAGTTTAACTCTTAGAAGACAGAGATTCTACACTGTGCAGTAGGTAGAATCCCTCCTACACTTCTGCTTGAGTTTTGGCAAACATCCCCTGCTACTCCATTGGCTCCCAGTAGCATGGTACGTAATCTGGGAGTCATGGTTGACAACAAATTGACATTAGAAAACTGTCAACAAAACAGCTGGAAGTGAGCATTTTGAAAAATCCTTCCGATGTTCTCTTAACAGAACAGAGCGCTGATAGTCCGGAGCACCATCCTCAGTAAGCCGGACTATTGTAATGCCCTGTTACTAGAATCCCCGCAATATCTGATTGAGAGATTGCATGGTGGCCAAACTGGTACTAGTGCAACCACGCCGCTCCTCCGCCTCCCGGGCACTCTCAGATTTACACTGGCTGCCAGTCTCGCAGAGTATACGATTTAAGGCACTATGTATAGTATTTAAGGCTCCACATGGTCACAGGCCCAAATCTCTGCAGGAGAAACTGACATGGTATGTCCCTCCACGAGCACTGCACTCCTCATCCGCTAATATGGTGAGGGTGCCTAGAGTTAGGAAAGCCAAATCAGGAAGTAGGGCCTTCAGTGCGGCAGCGTCCCGCCTTTGGAATACGCTTCCATTTGATACGAGACAAATAGACAACATCCTGCACTTTAGAAAAAGGTTAAAAATCTGGCACTACCCTCGAGTATGATCCTTGGCATCCTGCTAACTCCTTCCTGGCAGGGGACACAGTCTCTCGGGCCCTAAGCTAGTCGCCTGTATCACAGCGCCTGGTTACCCGTAGGGGGTCAGTTGCGCTTTACAAATAATGATAAAATAAATGTTCACCCTGTTCACTCTACACCAGAGCAGCTTCTGCCTTTTTTCTTACAATTAGCAATATCAGGCCTCTCTCACTCTACCCTGAAGGTTTTTCTGGCTGCAATTTCCAGATTCCGGCAGGATGGCTCCAATTCTCTTTATTCTTCAAGAATTATTCAACATTTTTTCAAAGGCTTATTTCAGATGTTCCCTCCAATTCGACGCCCGCCTCCTCCTTGGCATCTGAACATTGTGTTGGCACAACTCATGAAGTCCCCATTCGTAGGGCTGATCTTAAATTCATCTCCTGGAAGACATCACTGCTTTTAGCTCTTACTTCGAGTCAGCGAGATACAAGCTTTTACTATCAAACCACCTTTTCTTCAATTCACCAAAGACGCTGTGGCGCTCCGCATTAATCCGGCCTTAATTCCTAAAGTTCCATCTGATTTCCACCTGAATGAGCCTGTCATCTTAAAGACTTTTTCCCTAATCCACAGTTGCCAGCAGAAAAGACTTTACATTCTCTAGATGTTAAGAGATGTTTGACATTTTATTTGCAAAGAACAACCAGCATCCGTAAAACTGATCAGCTCTTCATAACCTACGGCAGGATGCGTAAAGAACCTCCAGTTGCTAAACAGACTCTTGCACGTTGGATATCTAGAGCAATTTCCTTTTGCAATCAGCAAGCAGGCAAGACACTTCATGCAACGATTAAAGCGCTCCATACTAGAGCAGTCTCCTCTTCTACTTCTCTCTTTGCGGGTGTGCCTCTTCATCAGATTTGCAGAGCTGCGACCAAGTACTACTGTCTGGAAGCTGCCAACAATGCTGACACAGCTGTGGGGCAAGCGGTACTACGTAATCTTTTTAAGTAAGGTGAGCCTCTGTTTCTTACCTCCTCCTGCACACATTGTATATATGTATATATTTCTGCTTTTGCAGATGTGCCCATGTTTACTGCTGTACTGTAATATACGTATATGTATTCTCTCGTACTCCGTTTACGATTTACTTATGGTTTACCATGCACAATTCTCGAATTACTGCTATCTACTCTGATTCAAGCATGTGAATCTATGAAAGATACCCCAATACTGGAGAAGAACATAAGTTACTTACCGGAAAACTGTGGTGCTCCAGTATTGGTATCTTTCATAGATTCACGTGTGACCCATCCACCTCCCCTCAAAGGCTCCCCTCTTCTCCTTGGCTCTTATGCCACACTTGTGCTAAAAAATCGGAGACCCTGAGCCTCTGATGAGAAGGTTCCAGAGGGTGCTGTTGCCTTATTGGCTGGAGTTTGGACCATATCTAATGACTTGGACAAGTTATTAAAGTGACAAGTTTTTTCCTGTTAACTTCTATGTTACAATACTTCCTATTGCTCTTTTAGCTATGCTTTTGCTAGGCTATTGCTATATTGCTATTCATTCTATGTACCGTGGGACTCCCACTTCGGCGACGGGGATTCAAGCATGTGAATCTATCAAAGATACCAATACTGGAGAACCACAGTTTACAGGTAAGTAACTTATGTTCATTTTCCTGATCTTCCCGAGCTGAAAAAAGCAGGTAGAGACCAACATCCCAATCTGGGATTTCACAGACCGATCGCAGCAATTGTGATGCCAAGTCTTCCAAGTCGGCGTTCCTCAAGGCTCCTCGCTCAGCCCAACCCTCTTCAACGTCTACATGAGCCCCCTCGCAGCCAACACAACCTCAACATCATCTCATACGCCGACGACACCCAGCTGATCTTCTCCCTCACCAACGACCCCGTCACCGCCAGAGCCAACCTACACAAAGGGATGACAGACGTAGCCAAGTGGATGATGAACAGCCGCCTGAAACTGAACTCGGACAAGACGGAAGTCCTCATCCTGGGATCTTCACCCTCCGCCTGGGACGACTCCTGGTGGCCCCCCGCCCTAGGCAGCGCACCCAAACCAACGGACCACACACGCAACCTGGGCTTCATCCTAGACTCCTCCCTCTCCATGACCAAACAGGTCAACGCCGTCTCCTCGTCGTGCTTCAACATCCTGCGCATGCTATGTAAGATCTTCCGGTGGATCCCCACCGAGACGAGGAAGACGGTCACCCAGGCCCTCGTCACCAGCCGTCTGGACTACGGCAACTCCCTCTACGCCAGAACAACCGCCAAACTCCAGAAAAGACTCCAGCGGATTCAGAACGCCTCAGCACGACTCATCCTGGACATCCCCCGCCGCAACCACATCTCCGGACACCTGAGAGATCTGCACTGGCTCCCGGTCAACAAGAGAATCACCTTCCGTCTCCTCACCCACACACACAAAGCCCTACACAACCAAGGCCCAGGATACCTCAACAGCCGCCTCAACTTCTACGTTCCCACACGCCAGCTTTGATCGACCGGCCACGCCCTCGCCGCCGTCCCCCGCATCCGAAGAGCCACCACAGGGGGAAGGGCCTTCTCCTACCTGGCCGCCAAGACTTGGAACTCCCTCGCGACCCACCTTCGCCTGATCCAGGGCCACCTTGCCTTCAGGAAGCAGCTCAAGACCTGGTTGTTCGAGCAGTAGCAGAACCCCACCCCCCCCCAAAGCGCCTTGAGACCCTCCGGGTGAGTAGCGCGCTATATAAATGCTTTGATTGATTGATTGATTGATTGATTTTAGTTGATCTAGGTGGCAGGGGTGGGTTTTCCAGCTCAGTCGGCCAAAAATTAGAGTTCTAGGACCCACCAATTAGGATCATTTCAGTTTTGTCTGGGTTTAAATGCAGGTGGTTGCTTTTCATCCAGCTATCAATATGTCACATGGTAGTTTGAAAGTTACTAATGGAGGCTGCAGACTTGTCGATTTCCAAGAAAAGTTGATGATCGTCTGCCTAGTTGAACGTTCATACCTTTCTTTAGCCTAAGGATTGAATTAGAGGATACAGATACAGATTGAAAAAGTGTGGTGACAGGGAGGAACCCTGCGGCACCCCACAAGTCAATTTGACTTTAGAGGTAAAGAATTGGGCACAGCGTACAGCTTGAGTGCGATCCTCTTGGAAAGACGTAAGCCACTTAAGGCCCTGTAACCCTGCATTACTCACATTGTCCACCAAGAGGACGATGAAGACTCTGTAGAGGAAGGTTAGTCTCATCTCTTTCATTTGTGGGGGAAGGGTGTCATGAATACACGTGCCTCTTTTGGAAATTGTTAGCCCCCACTTGTTGCCTGGAAAATATTGTGGGTTCGACTGGAAGTGCGCAGAGTTCCTGCCAACCAGGTCCCTTGTGCCAGATCTCATTCCCTGAACTGTTCCCGTCATTTCCACAATTGGCACCCCTTTAGCTCACATATAAGTTCCTAGTAAAAGGTACCCCTGGTACTAAGTGCCTTGTGGTTAAAGAGGGTCCCTAAGGGCTGCAGCACAAATTATGCCACCCTAAGGGGCCCCTCACCTAGCACATGCACACTGCCACAGCAGCCTGAGTGTCTTGGTACAGACAAAACTGAAGAGCTAACCTGTGTGCCATACCCATGAACACTGCTAGAGGGGTGTCTTACCCATATCTCAGGCAGTGAGTTAAAGTTCACAGATTTTTATAGTGCGGCTCATCACCCGTGAGGGTATCCGGACGCTGTCTATGGTCACGGGGTGATAATGTGATTTGCCCAGAATCACAGGATGTTGCGCTGAAGCAGACACTCAAACCCAGATCCCCAGTTCCCGAGTCGGCAGCTCTGGATGCTGCACCACATCCTCTCCCCCCTGTGAGGGCATATCTGCATGAAATGCCCCTGATGCCCCTGCAATATCCTAGTCGATTCCTGGATATTGTAAGTGACCAGGGAAGTCATAGTAAGTACATAGGCTGGACACTCGTCATTATGAGTTCCCGGGCTCCATGATGGCTTCACTGAAATATGTGATGTTTGGCACCAAGCATCTCAACATAAACTTGCACTGATTCCAGTGTAGATTTTATTAAAATGTGCACACAGAGGGCCCCTTAAAGGGGTCCCCTGAAACCTACAAATCCTTAGTGTGGTCATTGACTGGCCTGAGCCAGCCTGCTACCACCGGAGTGTGTTCTGACCTCAGGGGAGAGTGCCTGCGCACTCTGAGGCTGAGAACAATGCCTTTCCTGGGTGGAGGTGTTCACGTCTCCATGGACAGGAAGAGCCATCCGCGGTGGGGAGCTTCAGAGGTCTTGCCCCCTTTGTAATGCGACCCCAGCCTCTCCTGTTCGAAGGCGCTGGCCTCCGTCGCGTCCTCACCCCCTTTTTGGCGGCAGGACAGGTGGGAAACCCTTGATAGAAGAGGAGATGTGCCCCCCTCTGCCAACTCCTCCCCACGGGTGCTGGAGGCTAGGTCAAGTACACTTTTCAGTGCCCACCATCTTGAAGATGGTGGGACTTGTTCAGTTAGGGCTAGGACTGTGTCCTCTCACAGAAGGCGGGCATGTTAGAGGACCTAGACAGCCCGGCAAAGGGCCCATTGGACACTACCTGTCACTTCCTTGTAACACCCTTAAATCTAGTTTTTAGGTGGCATCCCCAGTCCATGAACTTTGTTCCTGACCACCTAGTTCCCCCAAGCCGCTGTTACTTACCTGTAAACAGCCTCTGTCCGATTGCCCCAGTCCCTCTTCATTTGTATTGGGTTTCCAAACTTGAACTTGTACTTGCACCTGGGCGCCCACGTGCCGCTGGTGGTGCACTGTTGGTTCTGAACTGAACCTTGTACAATACGAACCTTAACTTCTGAAGAATGGTCTTGTAAGTAGATGTTGCCTATACGTATGTTGAATGTTTTCTTCACCCCATAGGTTAACATTGCAAAGTCTGAAAATTGCACTAATTGTCCACTTTTTATATTAAACAGTATTTCTATTGCAAAACGTATTTATTCAAGATGAAATTCTGTGGTTCCGCAAAATAAATCTAACCAAGTATCATTCTTAAATTGGTCTCAGATTTATTCAATGAGTGTGTGTCATTTATTGCCACTGTGTGTACAACAGTGTGTGTCATTTATTGCACCTGTGTGTACAACAAATGCTTAAAACTACCCTCACATATGTCGCACTGCTCCCCCACACTACCACAAAAGAGCATTAGTATTATCTGCTTTAGCCTCTGTAAAACCTCTGGGGATCCACTGGACTCTCTGCACACTCTACCTCTTTTTGGTATAGTATAGTGAGAGCCGACTCCCCAAGCTCAAGTACTCACACACACTCAGACATAGACAGACAGCCACAGACACACACACTCTCTCTGTCTCTCTCTCTCTCTCTCACACACATTCTCACACATACCCTCCGTACCTCACATAAGAAACATATATTTAACTTCTAAATGACACATTCAACTAGGACCATTAGTAAATAGGTTCTTGCAGAATTCAAAAGCTCCTACTTGTAAGGATATCTGTGCAGTCATCCCATGACAGGAAAGAAGAAATGCAAATGAAAAAAATGCTTTAGGAGTCTAAGCATTCTTAAATTAAGAAATGAATGAAAGATAAGCCATGAATAGAGAGAAACAGACAAAGAAATAAGAAAGAAAAAAAAGAGTAAAATAAAGATAATAAAAACAAGGGAATAGAAAGTACGAAAGAAAGAAATGAGGCTCCCATATATTATATTCAGTGGTACTTGTAATACGGCGGCCAGGATATCCGTCACGTTTGTGTCTGAGTAACCCGGCCAGCGAACTCTAAATCAGGCTCTTGACACTTTGCAATGTTGCTGCTGTTAACTGTGCACCATTACTTCCTCAGAAGTCACGGGCAAGAGGCTCCTGGTCGCCTGTCACATACTTTTTATAATTACAAGGATGTGACAACACCACATAACACCGCATAAACAACAAGTGCAAATTAAACCGCAGGGTTCAAATAAACCCACACACACACCGTAAGATTACGCTGTACTAAACACACAAGCCTCAATAACAGGTAACTGATACAAAGACTGATGGACATAATGAAGCAGACCTAGAGATACATGCATAGCACAGACAAGATAAAGGTCTTGATTTAGAGTTTGGTGAGCAGGGTACTCCTTCACAAGCGTGGTGGAGTATCCCGTCCAACAAACGGATGGTCTGCCTGTAAATAGATCGGACAGCCCTTCCTCTCTAGATCAGGCTGTCTAATGTATTTTTCTCTTATTCTGGACCAACAGAGAATACCTGGCAGTCGTGGTGAGAATTTCTTTTTAAATGAATCCCACTTCCTTGGAGAAAATTAATCAGGGAGAAAGTTCCAAGGGTGTGAGAGGGATGTATGACGGTACCACGCGTACTTTTACAACGCGTACCGTTACAACGCTACTTTTACCACAACAAGTCGTTCCAACGACTTGCGTGGAGGGGCGCTGGATAGTAAATTTTTTAATTTACTATTCCAACTCCAGTCCCCGTGGACTCTAGGGAAAGGAGTTGGATAGTAAATTAAACTATTTACTATCCTGGAGCGCCCCCCAGCGCAAGTCGTTGTAACGACTTGCGTGGTAAAAGTAGCGTGGTAACAGTACCGCGTTGTAAAAAATGCGTGGTAACCGTTGTATACCGTGTGAGAGTGATTAGTTATTGATTTTTAAAAACAAACTCCAGCTTTGGAAGCTTGTTGTTGAAAAACACAAAAGTTGGTGAATGACTGCCTGAAACATCCCTAAGGGATCCAGAGAATTGTAGATCAACTTCCTATAGATGGTTGAGATTGCTTTTTCGGTTGGGGATTAGTTAGCAGCTGGTCCTCCAGTGGGGATGCATCAGGCAACTTCCCCCCTTCCCAGATGTGACCTTGCAGAGTGTGGCCACCTGCAAATGTCAGAACCGTTTTTAGACACCTAATTCATACTTTTGTTGTAGGATCGTGAAGGACACAAACGCCTGTCCCCTCCACACATCGCCCGTCCGCTGTAAGCTAATCAATCCCCATTTTGTGAAGCCCTGCAATCCTCCCACTGCACTTAAGAGATCACCACCATACAGTGGAATAATTTCAGTCAGCTTACCTTCTCAGCCTAAACACTTGGTAGCCTCTCTCCACACCCTTACCACTGTTTCGGTATGAGCAGGTAGAGTGCACTCATACTTTCTTCAATACAGCACCGGGGTGAGGTAACCTCTGTTGCTCATGGCCAATTTAACTACCCGGTAAGCAGGATCCTCACGGTCCGCAAAAACCCAGTTGTTGACAGCCACCATCTGCGTTGCCCAGTAATACGTGAGAATGCTCCGGACCGCCAGTCTACCTTAATAAACTCCCCTCTGCACCTTACTCAGCATGAAGTGCCACCATCCCACAACAGCAGCCGAAGTTCTCAGTCTACCTTTTGAAAGAAAATGTCTGGTGAGATCTTAAAGGACGTTTTATTGCACGATGTACAGGAGGCCCTAGAGGGTCATCACTTTAAAAAGGGCCACCCGGCCCAGTAAGTAAAGCGGGAGTGCCGGCAAGTGTGGGGCATCCCAGCAAAGCTGGTCTAATTTCGGAAGTATGTTCCTGCCTGTGGCTCTCTTGTAATAAACACGCCCAAATATTTAAAGCCATGTAGTTCCACCCGAACTGTGCACCTAGAGTGCAGCCGCAGGGTCCCTGCCACCAGCAGGAATGTTAAGGACTTCTTCCAATTGATCTTATATCCTGAATAATCTCCAAGTATGTGAAAAATGTGTATGATTTGTTCACTCGAGAAGGCTGATTACGTGTTCTACAGCAAAACGTCAGCGTAGAGGGAGAGTCTCTCATCCCACTCCTGATCAACTGGAATACCCCATATGAGAGGTCCTGGCGAACCTACGCATGTATGAAGAGCATAGGAGACAAGGAACATCCCTGTCGGACGGCAAAGACTTGGGTGACTGTATTATTGACGTGCATGCGCGCTAGAGGGGCTACATACAAGAGCTCCATTAAGTTGTCGGAGATTTAAGCGCATTCCCTGGTGTGGCATAAAGCCCGATTGATCAGGATGACCCACTGTTGCAATTACTGTCCGCAGGCAGATCGCTAGGGCGTTCGCAAGGACCTTAGTCTCAAAATTAAACAGGGAGGTAGGTCTATAAGTCCCACATTTTTGGGATGACCGCCACCTCAGACGTTCTTTGGTCCTCTGGGAGACACCCTTATTTTCAGGCAGTCTTAAACCTCCTCTGGAGGCACTCCCTGGTTTTATCGATCATGCTTTTATATAATTCCAAGGGTAGCTCATCAGGCCCCATCGCTTGCCCTGTTTGCAAGGTTCCTACTTTCTTATTTATTTAGTCTACTGTCAGGTCTTGATCTAGTGTGTCTCGGTCCTCATTCGTTAGCATTGGCAGGGTCAGGTCTTTCAGGAAGTCTCTCCCAGTATTTCCGTCCCCTTGTTGTCAGTGTCCTCAAGGATCCAGTTCCTTCCTTTGTCTTGTCTCTCTAACCATGTAAGCAACTCATTGGCTTTATCACCAACATCAGAGAGACATTTCTGGGTAGCCAGCGCATGAGTGCACGCTATTTTCCATTAGTGCACTTAATGTGTGCTGCTTCAGTTGATGGTGTAATGGGAGAGAAACTGATTCAACAAAACACTGAGGGTGGAGGGTGCTAGGGGAAAGTTTACCGACCTAAACTGCTATGACCCCTAATTACTTAACTACACCAACAACAAATAGCAGAAAGTCAAAAAAATTATATATATAACTTAAGTATGTATCTGTGTGTAAACCTTAATACATAGAAAGGTAGTAAGTGAGATCTTGCCTGTGGAACATCATCCAAATGTGCGAGTTCCCATCAGTCAACTCACGAGACCGCCCTTCATCATTTGGGGACCGTCACGTTTAGAAGGTCGAATATCCACAATAGATTGGCAGATGTTATAAGCCTAATCTATATTGAACGTGTCAAGAGGAAAGCGTGTCTGTGGATGACTGAGTAACAGTGCAAAAGAAATAAGTGGGAGTGAATCAGTAAACAGTAAAGCAGGTGGTCTCCCGCTGCTCCTTCAGTCTGTCTCCCCAACAGACAGCCCAGAGGGACGTCCGGGGTACCGACGGAGAGAGCGGTTCTCCAGGTACCTGAGCTGCAGCCAGGTGAGGTGGGGCTATTCCTTCCTGCTAATAAGTCAGGAAGATGGTAACAGATCATGTTTAAGGTGATATTAATTCCTCTTTTTTTAGCAGTAGCATTCAATGGTCCTGAAGAAGCAGCGGGAGACCACCTGGCTCCGGTAGTCTGCAAAAACATGTCGACCTAAGATACTTCCTAGTAGTTATTTTGTTACACTACTACTGCACTGTATTTAGATCTTGGGACTGAAGGGGTACAGAATAAATGGTTTTTCCCCTGTCACTACCCAATCTTAAAATTCTTTTGCTTTACTGTTCAATAGTTGGTGGAAAGACACTAGTCTCTAGCACATGAGCGGTGCTGCTTGTGTCTATTGCGCATGAGCGGGGGTGAGACACTAGTTATTAGTGCAGGGGCGCGGTAGAGTATGTGTTGTGTTGAAGTATGCAATCTGCCACTATCAATAGTGCGGGCATGGAATTTCAAGGAGGTGCATTAGGTCGGGCATAGTGTAATGCATCATCAAAAGTGTAATGGCACTGGTGGTACCATTATTGTGATTATCGCAAATAATTGGGGGTGGTGTCGCTAAAATATATATGCATGAGATACAAAGTGTGATGGGGCGTAAGTAAACACTCTTACGCTTAGATTTTGCAGCCAATGCCTCCAGGAGTGAAGCGGTAAGGGGTTGACCCTGTAGGGAAATAATGTTGGCCACTGGGAGTTAGAGACCTGTAAGGTTCACCAGCACTATCAGTGCAAACCAACTTGCTTTCCTGGACCTAAATATAGCAGTCAAAGATGGCAGACTCACCACAACAACCTACTATAAACCCACGGCCAGAAACTCTTTACTCCACTTCACAAGCTTCCGCCCACGCCCACTAAGGGAGAACCTTCCCTTCGGGCAATTCTTACATATACGCAGGAATTGCAGTGATATAGCAGACTATAAAAAACAGTCCGCTGAACTATCCAAGAAACTGGGGGCCCGGGGCTACCCACCAGCCATCATCTCCAAAACCAGGAAGAGGGCCAGGAACCAGAATAGAGAGGCCCTCCTTGAAACCACAGCTAAAGAGGAGCAGGAACAACCTATCACCTGCGTCACTACGTACAACACAGCCTCCAATGAGGTAGCCAAACTCATTAAGAAGAACTGGAAGATCTTGAATTCTGGCCAGAGGCAGTGGGACATACCCCGTTTTGCTTACAAGAGAAGCAATAACTTGAAGGACCAACTACTTAACACCCGTCCCAAAACGCATAACACACAAGAACCGAACACCATTCTGAATGCATGGGGCCTACCAAAAGTAACTTGACACTACCCCTGCAATGATTGCAGTGTGTGTCACTTAACCACCCACACCAAAACTCTAACCCTAGAACCTAACAAGGTGTGGACACAACGCAGCCACACCAACTGTAATTCACGTAATGTGATTTACCGTCTCACCTGCTCCTATGGTCTCCGCTATATCGGCATGACCACCCGCAAAATACCCACTAGGGTCACTGAGCACAGAAGCACCATTAGGTGTAAGAAAAACATCAGTAAATTAACCAACCACTTCATCACCCATGGCCATACCCCAAATGACCTCACATGGACAGTCATCAAACAAATCCCTGAGCAGGCATTAGACAATGAAAGAAGACTGATGAGCAAAGAACAGCGTTGGATCTATCGCCTTTCCTCACACATCAATGGCCTGAACGATGCGATCCCTTGGAACTCAGTCACATGCTGACGTAAACCTCTATACAGAGGTCTTTACTAGTACCCATTCAACCCAGTTGACCTATGAACTCCCACTCAACTGAGACTACCACCCCTAATCGTGCCCAACTTATATCGGGTTGTGACTAGTTGCCATACCCAGCCATAGCCTCCCGCTCCTACAGCAACCTATGATGATTCATTACACTATGCCCGACCTAATGCACCTCCTTGAAATTCCATGCCCGCACTATTGATAGTGGCAGATTGCATACTTCAACACAACACATACTCTACCGCGCACCTGCACTAATAACTAGTGTCTCACCCCCGCTCATGCGCAATAGACACAAGCAGCACCGCGCATGTGCTAGAGACTAGTGTCTTTCCACCAACTAGTGTCTCACCCCCGCTCATGCGCAATAGACACAAGCAGCACCGCGCATGTGCTAGTGTCTTTCCACCGTCCATGAGCAGACAGCTAGGAACACACCCGGGGTAGTCTGTCTACTCTTACTCCCAGCTACAGGTGCAGATAGTTAATCCAATTAGCAAGCATATAAAAACGAACAAGAAACTCCAGCTCTTTCTACCGGAGCACAAGGACGGTGCAACAGGTACAAGGCAGGCTCTGACCAGAAAAGCTGCGAGTATGACAACCTCCAAGCAACAATCTCTGGGTAAGCGTTTTTCCCTCCTTAGACGTCTCTAACTCCCAGTGGCCAACATTATTTCCCTACAGGGTCAACCCCTTACCGCTTCACTCCGGGAAGCATTGGCTGCAAAATCTAAGCGTAAGAGTGTTTACTTACGCCCCATCACACTTTGTATCTCATGCATATGTGTGATACCCGTGTTTTAGCGACACCACCCCCAATTATTTGCGATAATCACAATAATGGTACCACCAGTGCCATTACACTTTTTCCGACTGTAGTCTATCCACTGAGCACTGTAGATTCGGCATTCTATGTATATGACTATGTGGCGAAGACGCCTATTTGACTCTCCTCTTCTTACATGTTTTGTCTATGTCTTCAATGTTGTCGGTACAGGCATATATGAGAAGGGAATCCCCCCTCTCACACTTAGAGAAACACCTTAGTGAGTGTAACAGATAGCCTAGATTACACTCCTTTTGAACCTGCACTACACTCTATTTTACAAAGGTCCTGAGGAAAGCCAGATTTAGTTTAAGGCACTGGCTGAAACATGTCGACCAACTGATGGATGTAGGAGGTAGTAACTCGCCTCCCTTAAACATCCCCAAGCCTTATTTTAACCGCTGACGGGGGCCCAGTTATTAAAATTTTATTTACCCTCGGGTACTGGGACCCTCGCCAAGCCGTTTTAACTCACACTTCATTTTACACCTCACACTGCACTCTCAGTAAAATACCAGCTCCGCTGTAATCAGGCGTCGCAGCACACCCGGGGCACATTAGGTGTCACTGGGTGGGCCCGATGATGAAGCATGTCACCAACCAGGTTGGTGGGTGAGGGCTTCATGAACTCACCAACGAGGTGCCTATGACAAATCTAATCAGAGTCCTATCAATATTGGTCATATTAAAACTTGGAATTGACCATAAGTAATTTTGCCATTGTATTTCAACATCTCTATCGTAAGACCATAGCATATTCATGTTATAATCACCGGTAATAATAATCTCAGGTTGGGTGCCATTGTCCAGTTGCTGCAATATCATAATGATCAAATTGGTCGCCATTGTTCTTCGTAATTATATATGTTGATTACTACAAGAGATTTAATTACTCCACTTCACAAGCTTCCGCCCACGCCCACTAAGGGAGAACCTTCCCTTCGGGCAATTCTTACGTATACTTTCCATTTTTAGCTCAGTTGATATAAAAATAGCCAAACCCCCACACTGTCTGCCATAGTTACTTGTTGTCTAAGCTAATGAGTAATAACCCTATACCCTTCCAATCTAAAAAGAACTAAAGCCCAAGTGTCTTGTAAACAAATGATTTGAAAATAGCACAGAGTAGCGAGTTGGTTATTCTGAATCTTTGCTTGAACCCCATTTATATTCCACGAACATAATCTGACCCTTTTAGTCATAATTGTTGGCCCCCTTAAAAAAACTTCAGATTGTAGATGTCAATCCTGCCTGACATTATGGAGGGCTGCTGTTAGCAAACCTAATTTGACAATGTCAAATAATAGGTCTACTTTTTTTACCTCTAATAATTTTAAAAGATGCCCGTTGGTCATACCTGTGGGTTTTTTAATATTGAGTATTTCTTATTATTATCGGTTCTCATTGGTTATGATTTTGTAATTTTGTTAAAACAAAAGGGCTAGGATAGGAAAGTTGCAGGGGAGTTGTTATTTTTATTCCCCAGTCTTGAAAGAGATTATGTTCTTGCATAATAAGGCTGGCGGCAGTAGATGATGTCCAAGTTACTAATGTTGATTTGCAATTATTGTTCTTGATGTGTGGAATTCAACTGATTCTATGTCGGTACATTTAATTTTCTTTAATGAGGGTACTGCATTTTAATATGTGCCCACGAGTCATGATATCATTATTACCCCTAGATTTATATTCCAGCGTAGAAATTACCTGCACCACTCCTTCTTTTTGATCTGAGTTATTTAATTTAATTTGTTGCAGGCTATTTTCACCTTGAGCATGCTCAATTAACCTTCCATTATGATTATTAACAGTTTGAGACCATGATTGTCGATGTTTATGTAACTGCTTCGTTTTGGTTCCCAGATCTTGTGGTAATTTAAGTTCCTTCCAGGTTTTTAACAAATCTCTCTTCGTTTCATCCCCTCTGATACTCTCACTCTTTGCTCTATTTGTTTCCAATTGTCATGGCTTATTCTCCACCTATTTATTACATTCCTCCACTTGCAGCATTTCTAAGGACTGAATTTTCCCATACTCTATCATTTTTATACTATCAGCTTGCTTGTTTAGGAATTTATTTTTCATAACTGCTTGTACCTCCGATAGCTCTTTATTAAATAGAGGGTAAAAGGGTTTTGTTGGAGACATTTGTTTACCCTCACCTTCACAATATGATATTTGGTCATGGTTGTTTCCAGTGTTCAATCTCACTATATCTGATGCATTTGTATTTTTTTAATACTTTTAGAAGCTTTATTTCTTGCTTTCCATTGTTTTTTCCTCTGACTTTTTGATAGTTAAACTTCCGGAGCTGCGTCTGTCATTGTTGATTGTGTCGAGCATAGGTTTATCACTTCTTGATCTTTTGTTTTATCATCTATTTTATCTTTAACAACAACAGTATTGTCTTTACATTTTATTGTATCTTTAGAGGGGCAGTCGGTCTTGATGGGTTAAATTCCCACATTAGGAAAATTCCCTTTTACATCGTCAATTATTGTTTTTAAAATATCCGGAATGGTAGCCAGTTTGTTAATTAGTGGGGTACAACTACACACTGCATACGTAGATATTGGCTGAGATTGTGCCCTTTCTATTAGATTATTTTATGTTGTTATCTTCTGCTCAGTTCCGGCAACAGAGAATGCCGTAGCACTCAAGAGATCTATTTGGACCTCCTTTTTGTTGGACCTATATGTTAAAGCTTCCAGAGTTAATTGCGAGGTTTTGAAGAATAAATCCCAAATTGCTCCTGCGTTCCCACTTCCTGGTACCTGAGTACCTGGGTTATGGTGTTGCCAATTTATGAATGATAGGTCCTTATACTCCTCTTTTTGTGGTCCTTGAAAATCATCTCCCTCGTCACAAGAATTAATGAATTGTGGACTACTATTCAAAACGTCTTTTTGATGCGGAGTACTCCAACGCTGCAGAGTTTCTGGGTTGCTGTTGTATTCGTCCTTATTAATTTGAGATCCCTTATTTTTATTACATTTCGGCTGGTCCTGTTTTTAACTGAATTTATCTTAGACAGAGTAAGATCCGAGTTCAGTGGGGTATTGGCTTCCCTTATGATTTTCACCCCACCATTTAGTTCATTTGGAGCTTCTTGCTCTTGTTGATTTATTTGTCCCAAATTAGATGGTTCCCCTATCCCGTTAGCTGTTCTGATTTTTACTTGCACTTCTATTGGCATTGGATGCCTAGTTGGTAGTAATTGCTGAGTATCTCCCATTGTTAGATTTGTGCATTTTGCATCCTCTTGTTGTGAACGACCAGTAAGTGGAATAGTTAACATTTCTAGGTCCGTTATTTGACCCCAATGGTTGACTTGGTCCTTAGTTGAATTTGACATTCGTTCGACTTCAGCTTCAGACTCAGGGTGGCCTGGTTCACTTACTCCTTGCTTAAGGGATATAATATTTTTTCTACTCAGTAGTTTAATCGGAGTTTGAAGATCACATGGGTTAGTTAGCAATGTTAGCATAGCACCAGTTGGATCTTTCATAAAATCAAACTTTGATGGCGACTTTCCTAGTTTCCCAAATGTATGGACCTTAGATGATTTAAAGGACTATACGTCACCCGTCTGTTTTATTTTAAACATATCTAATATTAGTGTTTGTTGTATCTTTATTTTCCTTTTGATAGGAGGGAAAGGTGGCCGCTCTTTTCCTAACCTCATAATACACCCTCTAAGGTGAAGAAGTCTTGCTTCTTTCAGAGAATCAAACGGGCCAGTGACAAGACCAAATGGTGCTTTGATTGGACAAAAACACCTCCTAACACCTCCAAGGGAAAACACCCCCAAATCACACCTCAGTACAGAATCCGCCGGTGCTGCTGGTTACTTATTTAATTAACTAATTCATTAATCAATTGATTAATATCCGGGCACCGGGTAGGGCTGTAGTCTAGGCATGCAGAGTAATTCAGGGGTCGAGGGGTGCTTCAAGAGGATCAAAGTCTATTGTCACTTTCCCCTTTGCATTATTCCCAGATTTTGTATTACAGACTTATTATAGACTGAAATGGCTCAGCGACTTACGGACCGATCAACCTTAACTACTCGCCACATGCCACACACCTCTTGCCACTTGTCACTCACCACTCACTGTTCATTGCTTGTTCGTTGCTATTCATCGCTGTCAAGAGTACAAGGGAGAATGCTGGCAATCCTTCAGGAGCAAGAGCAGGATCCAGAGCCAGTCCCACTACAGATGGCAGATGTAGGCACTCCCCTCCACTCCTCGGCTCAGCTCTGCTCTGCTCAATGCTTAGTAAATAATTAAAATCAGGCGGCAGGCCAAGGCTCCTCTGTGCCCTCTGTGCTCCTCTGTTCTCCTCTGTGCCTCTGTGCCCTGCAGCAGCCGCCGCACCAGCAGCACCGCAGGCCAAGGCTCCTTTGACCCCTGCAGCGGCGGCCGCACGAGTAGCACTAGCAGCGCCTTAGCACCGCGTTGCTGGCAGCAGCTGTTCCTGCCCCCACAGCAGATCTGTAGAACTTAAAGCGCCCGTATAACAGGACGCGGGTGAAGCGGGAGAAACCTTCGGGAGCGGGAACTGGTCACAAAACAAACCAGGGCAGTCGTCCCAGGCTCTGCTCCGCTTGCTCGTCAACTCCTCCTCGGCTCGGCCCCTCAGCTCTACTCGGTATGCTCTGCACTCAATGCTGAATCACAGGCCAACAACAACTGTGAACACCAACAGAGGGAAGAATTGCGTGTTTCCCCCAGTTACTAAAAAAAACAGCATAAGTCTTGGCTGCTTCTGCTGCACCCAGCGTCTTATGCATCTTTGCAGTCTAATTTTTCTGTCTGGAAAAAAATTGTGTCCTGGTCCAGGTGCAGAAAAACCTAACAACTGATAACCAGGTGGAATAAAATGAACACATGAAAGTACGCCTTAATTTCATTGCCCTGCATTCACACTCTGGACCATAGTTGAGGGATAGGTCTAGGCATAGTCCTCGCAGCACACAATAGATTTGCTTGAGGCAGAGGCCAAATCTCAAGTCAGGATACCAGATACAAGTAGGTCGTAACTCAGGGCGGGGGAAAACGCCTGTTGTCCGTGGAGGACTCATTCCCTTCCCAGAAATCTGCATTACAAATTAATTAATAGTATATATTTTTTTAATATCTGTTTGGTGCCAGTCCATATGACTTTAATATCTGCCTTTGGGATTTTATGTTACAACTCCATAGGGTACATGTATCCTTTGTGAGCTTAATAAAATGTTGAAAATTCTAGAAATCCCCACTCTTCCATCCAAGTACTCTCATGCTACCATTCTACACTCTGCTCTGTCTGAAAAACAGCTCAACATTTTCAAAATTCTGCATTGATTTGGCTTGTAAATTATATTTTTGGAAATGTACATGTATTAACTATTTAATTTTAATACTATAGGTGATTGAAATTACGGACGAAGAAAGCAAGATTTAGCACTAAGCAACTGAATGTCAGCACCACAAGAAGGATTATTTTGAAAAACTGAAGGACATCCAGCATTCTACGTTTAAACAATTTCGAAAAATCTAAGTGTGGCGAGGAAAGTACTACACCTGTAAGTGAAGTTTCTAATTTTGCATTTCATTAACCCAGAGCAAAGCCATATCTGTGCACACAGCATCAGAAATAATGTAGAAAGACCACTTCAGCATCCTCATCTGAAATATTATCAGAAAGACAAATCGCCTCAGCATGACAGAATAACGTTCCTCTAAAGCACCATGTAATTCTAGAGAGGAAGCACACACTGCATACATTTTTTTTTACAACTAAAGGTTTCTTCTGGATACCATCAAAGAAAAGACGCTGAAAGAAGACTCCGAAGCTGACACGTTAACAACCAAAAGATTAGAAAATCACCTTTGTTCAACAACCGTTTTTAACCAGTTACGCAAGTTTGAGACTAACTGCCTCGAGATATGACACCTCGACCCACTCTACTCACTCTGGCGAAAACCTTAAAAATTCACCATTTTATTGTTTTCATGACCATCTCAGATTGTTTCCTTTTTATTGTGTACTGTTTGGTAATTCTATGTAAATCGCCTCAACATTATCTGTTGTGTAGGAGTGATATGTAAAACTGTTAAGTATAAAAATGGATTAAAGGAGCACCGTTGCGCTATAGCTAATGTAAATAAAGCCTCGTCTTCAGGACTACAAACCTTAACCTTACACCAAACATAGAAAGGGTAGAAGGAACTGATATTCTGCGACTAATGATCCACAATAGTACTCTGCACGTTCAAACGCCCTCAGTTACTGCCATTACGTCAGTACAAAACGGACCTTATCAGTTTAATCATTAAATATCAAACCAACACCTTATTACTGCATTGCTAAGAACCTATACAAATAGATTTGAGAAAAACTTCAGTCACAAATTAAGTTGCTGCCAGAGAGGCTAAAGACTATTATCTGCTAGAAAAATTTCAACAGGTGTTACAGGACTGCTTCCAGACATAGTTTGCTCAATTCAAGTGTTAAGAAAATTACACACAATTTTTAGAGATAAGTGCTGAACATTATCTAAACAAGCCCGAAGTTGGGGAAAAAAGTTACCTGTGCCCAAAAAGATACAGCCATAAATCTTATCTCACAGAATTTGACAGAATGCACACAGGGGGAAACCACTCTCAGTGCAAAGTATGCCAAAAAAGTTTCAGGCGTAAGTCTTATCTCACTGAGCATATGAGAATCCACACTGGGGAAAACCACTCTCCGTGCAAAGTATGCCACAAACGTTTCAGGCGTAAGTCTTATCTCACTGAGCATATGAGAATCCACACTGGGGAAAAACCTTTTCAGTGCTCTGAATGTCAGAAAAGGTTTAGAATCAAACTGAGTCTATACCGACATGCAATAACCCACTCTGTGGAAAAACCTTACCAGTGCGCTGAATGCCTGAAAAGTTTCAACCGTAAATCTTATTTAACTGAACATATGAGAATCCACTCTGAGGCACACCCTTATCAGTGCTCTGAATGCCAGAAAAGGTTTTGTAACAAGTGGAGTCTATCTCGACATACAATAACCCACTCTGTGGACAAACCTTATCAGTGCCTGGAATGCCAGAAATGTTTCAAAGACAAAAGCAGTCTCACTCAGCATACAAGATACCACTCTAAGGCTAAGGAAAAACGTTATCAGTGCTCTGAATGCCAGAAATGTTTCAGTGATCAAAGCACTCTCACTCTGCATACAAGAACCCACACTGGGGAAAAACCTCATCAATGCACAGAATGCCAGAAATGTTTCATATACAAAAACAGTCTCACTCAGCATAGAAGAACCCACACTGGGGATAAACCTTTTCAGTGCTCTGAATGCCAGAAATGTTTCAGTTTCAAAAGCAGACTCATTGAACATACAAGGACCCACACTGGGGAAAAACCTTATCAGTGCTCTGAATGCCCAAAACATTTCAAACTTAAACCACTTCTGACTGCACATGTGAGATTCCACACAGGGGAAAAACCTTATCAGTGCTCTGAATGCCAGAAATGTTTCAGTTTCAAAAGCAGACTCATTGAACATATAAGAACCCACACTGGGGAAAAACCTTATCAGTGCTCTGAATGCCTAAAACATTTCAAACTTAAATCACTTCTGACTGCACATGTGAGATTCCACACAGGGGAAAAACCTTATCAGTGCTCTGAATGCCAGAGATGTTTCAGTAGAAAAAGTAGTCTCACAAAGCACATAAGAATCCACACTGGGGAAAAACCTTATCAGTGCTCTGAATGCCAGAAATGTTTCAGTCAAAAAGGCTGTCTCACTCTGCATACAAGAACCCACACTGGGGAAAAACCTTACCAGTGCGCCGAATGCCCGAAAAGTTTCAACCTTAAATCTTATTTAACTGAACATATGAGAATCCACTCTGAGGCAAACCCTTATCAGTGCTCCGA
This sequence comes from Lissotriton helveticus, assembly GCF_964261635.1. NCBI lineage: Eukaryota > Metazoa > Chordata > Amphibia > Caudata > Salamandridae > Lissotriton > Lissotriton helveticus. Next base: position 87,888,884 of record NC_136057.1, read on the forward strand.
ATGCCAGAAAAGGTTTTGTAACAAACGGAGTCTATCTCGACATACAATAACCCACTCTGTGGACAAACCTTACCAGTGCGCTGAATGCTCGAAAAGTTTCAACCAAAAATCTTATTTAACTGAACATATGAGAATCCACTCTGGGGAAAACCCTTATCAGTGCTCTGAATGCCAGAAAAGGTTTTGTAACAAATGGAGCCTATCTCGACATACAATAACCCACTCTGTGGACAAACCTTATCAGTGCCTGGAATGCCAGAAATGTTTCAAAGACAAAAGCAGTCTCACTCAGCATACAAGATACCACCCTAAGGCTAAGGAAAAACGTTATCAGTGCTCTGAATGCCAGAAATGTTTCAGTGATCAAAGCACTCTCACTCTGCATACAAGAACCCACACTGGGGAAAAACCTCATCAATGCACAGAATGCCAGAAATGTTTCATATACAAAAACAGTCTCACTCAGCATAGAAGAACCCACACTGGGGATAAACCTTTTCAGTGCTCTGAATGCCAGAAATGTTTCAGTTTCAAAAGCAGACTCACTGAACATACAAGGACCCACACTGGGGAAAAACCTTATCAGTGCTCTGAATGCCCAAAACATTTCAAACTTAAACCACTTCTGACTGCACATGTGAGATTCCACACAGGGGAAAAACCTTATCAGTGCTCTGAATGCCAGAAATGTTTCAGTTTCAAAAGCAGACTCACTGAACATACAAAGACCCACACTGGGGAAAAACCTTATCAGTGCTCTGAATGCCCAAAACATTTCAAACTTAAATCACTTCTGACTGCACATGTGAGATTCCACACAGGGGAAAAACCTTATCAGTGCTCTGAATGCCAGAGATTTTTCAGTAGAAAAAGTAGTCTCACACAGCACATAAGAATCCACACTGGGGAAAAACCTTATCAGTGCTCTGAATGCCAGAAATGTTTCAGTCAAAAAGGCTGTCTTACTCTGCATACAAGAACCCACACTGGGGAAAAACCTTATCAGTGCTCTGAATGCCAGGAATGTTTCAAACTTAAATCACTTCTGACTGCACATGTGAGATTCCACACAGGGGAAAAACCTTATCAGTGCTCTGAATGCCAGAGATTTTTCAGTAGAAAAAGTAGTCTCACACAGCACATAAGAATCCACACTGGGGAAAAACCTTATCAGTGCTCTGAATGCCAGAAATGTTTCAGTCAAAAAGGCTGTCTTACTCTGCATACAAGAACCCACACTGGGGAAAAACCTTATCAGTGCTCTGAATGCCAGGAATGTTTCAGTGCAAAAATCAATTTCACTCACCATATAAGAACCCACACTGGGGAAAAACCTTATCAGTGCTCTGAATGCCAGGAATGTTTCAGTGAAAAAATCCATCTCACACTGCATATTAAAACCCACACTGGGTAAAAACCTTATCCATGCTCTCAATGTCAGAGATATTTAAAAAAAAAAAGCAGTCTCACTCAGCATATAAGAACCCACACTGGTGAAAAACCTTATCAGTGCTCTGAATGCCAGATATGTTTCAGTAATAAAAGCCGTCTCACTATGCATATAAGAACCCACACTGGAGAAAACCCTTATCAGTGCTCCGAATGCCAGATATGTTTCAGTGTAAAAAGCAGTCTCACTCAGCATATAAGAACCCACACTGGGGAAAAACCTTATCAGTGCTCCGAATGCCAAAAATGTTTCAGCCTTAAATCTCATCTCACTGAACATGTGAGAATCCACACTGGAGAAAAAACATTATCAGTGTTCTAAATGTTAGAAAAGATTCAGAGGTAGAGATGGTTACAAGCACCATAAGAAAACACACCATCAAAAATAATTCAGTGCTATGAATGCCAGAAAAGTATCAATTTTAAACACAATCTCACTCTACATGAGCAGACGCACACAGGGAAAGAACATTACCAATGCTGTTAATGCCAGATATTCCTATTTGATAGGCTACAGCCTCACTAAGCGACTCCATACTGATGAAAACCCTTATGAGTGCTCTGAATTCCAGAAAAGCTGCAGAGAAAAACGTGATCTCACCATGAGAAACTCCACACTGGAGAAAATCCTTATGCCATAAAAGCTTGTATCTGAAAGACAGTGTTATGCCTCATGAGAAATCCCACTCTGGGGAAATACCTTATGAGTGCTCGAAATGCAAGCAAAGTTTTGGTTACAAATTACTTCTCACTTGTCATGAGCGAACTCACATGGGGGAAAAATGCCTTATGTGTGTTCTGAATGTCAGATAAGGTTTAGTCTTGAATACAATGTCATTTCACATGAGGGAATTCACACTGGACTAAAGCCATATACAGGAGGGGAAAGCCAGAAACATTTTACTGAGAAAGGAGATCTCACTACACATGAGAAATGCATCCACACCAGGTGAAAAGTAAGGCGTAGCTTGAGTTGCAGAAAAGCTTCTCACAACCTAACTTTACATGAGAGAGCACATATTGTAGTTGCAATAGGATTCATCAAGAAACTCTTGCAGGATAACTTAGGCTGCCCTCATGCAACCTCCCCAAACAATTTCAGGCCTGGAAATATTTTTAATTGCAATTGAATCCACAATTTGAGTATCTGAAAGTTACAAAACTCTCAAGGTCTTTACTTTACACAGAGAAGTGTTAGTGCTTGCAAAAATCAAATAATTGCCAAAAAAATCACAAGAATAATTTGATTTGATTTGATTTTGATCTCCTGGTGTTTGTCCCGCCCTGTAAAAATAATCGCGAATGGCACCATGTTCAGCACAAGAGGGTGCAGCTGCTTCTTCAATGCGAAAGAAGTTTTCTCAACGCGAGTGGTTGTGACCTGCCGCGACCACATGCATTGAGAAATCCGACGATCTGCTTTGAGAAATCGCCCCAGGAGGTTGATTTTGTTCACCAACTAGACTACGGCGAGCGCAAGCAAGGAAAAATCTCATTAGGAGGTGGATTTTCCCTGCTCAGGCACATGACGTTGAAGAGCGCGTAGAAAAAAACCTCGCTACGCTCCTTGGAGCAGAGTTTTTAGGAACTATGCGAGCTCCAAGGAGTACAGATAACTCGGCGAGCAGAGTTCACCACCCAGAATGAGATAATATACGACAGCAGGAAAACATAACAAACCAGTTACTTGCCTTCGATAATGCTCTTTCTGGTGGATACTCCTTTACCTGCAGATTCCTTACCGTGTGAATATTCCCAACACGCCAGACTGGATCCTCAAACCTTAAAGCAGTCCTGCTGCACGCAGTAGGAGATATCATGCAGCTCAGTGTCGACGTCATTCTGCTCCAGAAGTGACAAGCGTAGAACCTTACCTGGTTAGCTGGCTGAATCCACGAGGCTCCTTGGGTGAATACTGTTGTGGGGGACCGGACTGCCTTCCCAGTGCCCGTTTCATCTGCAAAACGGAACGGCAGTGCAACCGGCCAGACGAACGCCGCGAGGGCAGGGACTACAATCCCCAGGTGCCCCGACGGCCAAGGCGCACGCCTGACGTCATCGCAGCGCCGGGAGCGCTTGAAAGCTGAGGAGCGCCGAGCGCTCATTGGGAACCTTACCTGGTTAGCTGGCTGAATTCCACGAGGCTCCTTGGGGGAATACTGTTGTGGGGGGACCGGACTGCCTTCCCAGGGCCCGTTTCATCTGCAAAACAGAACGGCAGTGCAACCGGCCAGACGAACGCCGCGAAGGCAGGGACTACAATCCCCAGGTGCTCCGGCGGCCACTGCGCACGCCGGACGTCATCGCAGCGCCCGGAGCGCTTGAAAGCTGAGGAACGCCTCCCGCCTCGTGGGACGCGCGCGGGACTAGCCGGGCTAAGCCCGGGCAAAGGGCGGGCCCTCTGTGGCCCTCAGAGGCCAAAAGAGGCCTGGCTGGGCCACCCCATTTGACTGTGGACATTGAGAAAAACTGAGTAAGTTAATTATATATGGACACGATAGCTTATTGTGTGGTTCTTGCCTACTGGACTACGCACCGGCTAGGTGGGTTTCCTGTGTGTCCTGTTCTGTTACTTGGCCATATATAGAAACATCACTCGTATTATGACTACTAAAGGGGTCCCTAAAACTATCATCTCCGAGGGGGGATCGCTCAAGGGGACAATAGACCACTATTTAACAAGGCAACATCTGCTATTGAACGTGAAATAGTGAGAGCCGAACAACGCCTATCTGTAGAAAGTAAATCTAATAAACGATCTTCCCTGGTGTTAATCGAATCTTCACAATCTCCATCTGCATTAGGGGATGGAAATGAGATTAGCAATATTTCATGTACCCCACTAGAACGACACTATGGGCCAACCAGGGATCTAAGTTGTGAGTTAACCACGGGAAACACAGGGGCTGAGCCCAATGTACAATGTATATCAGACTTAAGTCTTCCGAGTACTGCTCTCAACTCACCTATTAAAGACAATACGAAATCTCCTACACATGCTCAGGTTCCTTTAGCTAAAAGGAAGCGTAAAGGTGCCAAACATAGGGGGAGATTAGCGAAACAACAAAAATTGTATTCAAGTCCCCCAACGGCAACAAACAGCCCCCTTACATCACCAAAGGTTTGTCCAATACCACGAGTATCTACCCCACCATCAGACCTATTCGCCCAGATTGAACATTTGGTTAAATCTTTAATACTACCATTGGTAGAACGGGTGAAGAGAATAGGGGAAAAGGTGGGGAGTATAGAGGAAATCACAAAGGCAAACGCCATACTCATTAAGAAAATGACAGGAAACAAGCAAACTAAGAAGCCAATTGAAACCACTGTGGCCAAAAGCATTGGGCCAGGGAATATTGCTTAAAATCAACCGGTAGCCCTGGAAACATCTTCCCTAAATACCCAGGATTCAAAATCAATCCAAAAACCTCCAATAACCAAGAATGTTGCACCTATGGTAGGGCAGATTAAAACAAGTATCAACCTAGATGGGACGGGTGGTAATCAGGGCAGGGTAAACACCAGAATAAACTGTATTGATTTACCTCCGGAGACGGCACCTTATGTTAGTATCCTCTCGGGGGTTCCTGAGCTCATAAATGGGAAAACTGAAGGACAGGAATTACAAAATAAAATAGCCTTTTGGTTAAGTAAAAACAGACCTCTCCCAGCTAATATTGATGGGAGAATTTTGAATGCCAGAAGGGTGGGATGGCTAGGACACATGCCAAAAGATATAGCAAGTGACTTGATCACAGTAAATTTTAGGGACAAACATGTTATCCCTTACCTCCGAAGCTGGCAACCCCAAATAGGAGATAGCTCTATAGTAACCTGGGAATTAGGTGATTTCTACCCCAGAGCACCATACCTGCGATCGGTACATCCTCGATTAGAAAACAACCATTACGGTGGCAGCACAGGTCTTGTACCAGGTAGTTATAATATACCAATATATAATCGGTTTGACTTACTTTCAGGCCTTGAACTGGTGGACTGACTTCCTAGGGACAATGCTATTATTTGTATGTACCCTACACCACAGGACAGTGATTTAATTAAGTCAAATAATGAAGAAATTGTACTGTGTGAAGGAAATACAGCTACTAACTGTGTAGTCCCCATGTCCCCAGAGAGTTTTAGTATTAACGAAGGGGAATGTAAAATGAATAATAGAGATGTTAAAGTAACCCTCCAGGGAGATCCTGGAGGGCACGAATGTCAGGCCGAAAGGAGTAAAATGGGTAATCTGTTATGGGCTGAGCCAACAGATGGGGCTATTTCTTCCACAAGACCCAATAGTACCATAAAAAAAAAGGAACATTGTAACTTTATGTTTTGGTTCGTGGCAGGACTAAAATCAAAAATTAAAAACCCTATCTGGGAAAATGTAGTAAATAAATATGATATCTTGGCCTTACATGAAACCTGGTTAACAGAGCCAGTTCATATAAATGGATATAAAACCCTGTTTACACCGGCTTTGGGGGGAAGATATGGGAGGGCAAAGGGTGGCCTGAGCATGCATCTTTCTAACCAGCTTAACTATGAGAGAGTACAGTTACTCTCAAAAAGCAGCTTCTATCATCTGGTAAGGATAGATCTTAAGAAGGCGGTTAGTTTGATTATTATAAATTTTTATAATAACATCCCGAATAGCGATATTGTTATTACTATAAAAACGCTGAGGGATGACCTAAAACATGAAATTGACACCAATAAGAAAGAAGTAATAATTATTTGGGGAGGATTTTAATTATGCTCTTTGAAAAAGGGGTCAACAAGGCATTTGTGGTCTTATGCTTGAACAAGACATTAGTCTTACCCATTTTGAACACTGTGTGTGGGGGGACCTCTTAAATGAAATACTGTTTACCTATGATATGGGATATGCTAATGAAATTGCTCAAATTTCATCCCCCTTTGTCCCGACATTTATTGAAAGGGGAGCATTGTCTGTTATTGACTTCATTATATCCGTAAATAGGTATGGTCGGCAAATTAAAAGATTCAAGACTCTTGATTTGCCAATGAGTGACCACCGGCCACTAACATTAGAGATTGAAAATCCATTTCAGGAGCTAAATGGTGAAGGGTCCTCTAGCCAGATAGTCCCTGATGTGATGCTTGGGAGGCAAAACGGCTACACATTTAAATGGAGTAAGGTGACCCCAGAACAATTTACAAGGAATCTGGTGATTAAATGTCTAGAAAGTTTTATGATCTGTCTGGATGAGCACACAGACAGTAAGCGTATTATTGAACATTTTAACTATAATAATTAGCGTCTGCTATCAGGGATAGCTTATGGGTTGAGTCCAAAAAACGGGTAAAAGGTAATAGGAGATGGTTTGATACTTCATGCACTAAGGCCCTCTCCAACCTTAAAAACGCACTACATGGGAACCCTCGAGACCTGTCATTGGTGAGAGGCTTAAGGAAAAAATATAACGATGCATTGAAAAACAGGAAAAATATTATAAAACGGGAGGCCTGGGATGCCCTCTGTGAAGCGTCGCTAACTAAAGACCCATCTGCGTTTTGGAAGGCGGTAAATGCCCCCTTTCTTTATGATAACACTAATAGAAATAGCGATTTCTGAGGATGTTTGGGTCGACCATTTTTCCAAACTCTATAGTGACCCACATGGTACGCACCAATTACTGCTCCCCATAATTAGGGAAAAAAGGTCACCGGATTCGAAATTGGTTGTAACCATGGAAGAAGTCATGGCGAGTCTGAAAACAACCAAGAGCGGAAAAGCCCCAGGCCCAGATGGGATACCAGCAGACTTGTTTAAAGAAAATAGCGAGATTTGGGGGCCTATGCTGGCACAGCTTTTTAATGCCGCTCTGGAGAGGGGACTAAATGCCTCCTGGTTCACCTCGGTAATTGTGCCAATATTTAAGAAGGGAGATAGGCAAAATTGTGCATCCTACCGACCCATTTCCCTTTTGGACTCGTCCATGAAGATCCTTGGCAGAATTATTTTAGCGAGACTTCAAAACTGGGCAGAAGAAAACGGGATAATAAGTGACCTGCAATACGGTTTTCAGAAGGGAATAGGTACAGTTGAACAAGGATTACATTTATTTATTTTGCACCAAAAATATACCAGGGTTAAGGGGGAACGCTTATATTTTACAATTGTCGATCTTACATCGGCATTTGACTGCGTGTCCCATAGTAAACTTTGGGCATTATTAGAAAGGTTAGGGGTGGAAAAAACTATTATTTGCTTCTTAAGGGAACTATACTCAGGGGCCACAGCATTTGTCCGTTATGGGAAGGGTGGAGAATGTACAAGATCCTTTGGGATGGGCCTTGGGGTACGCCAAGGGTGCGTCCTGGCCCCATTTCTGTTCTTGATTTATATAAATGGTCTTGAGCAGCTTCTGCTGCAGGAGTGCAGGGATATGCCCATGGTTGGTAAGAGATCTGTCCCTGCACTCCTGTATGCAGACACCGCGGTTTTAATGGCTCGGACGCCCCTGGCGTTACAGAACCTCACAACATCATTTAATAAATTTATGTCAAACCTGGATCTAAAAATTTATTGTACAAAAACGTTTTCCATGAACTGTGGTACTAGAGGTAAGCAAAGAAGGAAAATATTTACATAAATAATACTCCCTTGGAATCTACCCCTACCTTTCCTTATTTAGGTATCCTGTTCCATGAGACTGGCACATGGGCAAGTGCGGTAAAAGCGAGAACACTCTTGTTCTCAAAAACAATAATGGCTTTAAAAAATGTTATTAAAAAAATGGGGAAAAAAACAATTAGGGAAATTTTAACTATTTATAATGCTACTTGTATATCAGTTGTTCTTTATGGATCAGGCTTCTGGGGATATGCCAGTATAAAAACAATTCAATTGGCCGAAAATATGTTTTTGAGACACATTTTAACTGTTCCTGAGAGTGTCTTGACTTATATTTGTCATGCAGAGCTCGGCCAGCCACATATCACAGACACAATTAGAACACAGCCTATCCTCCTCTGGCATAGGGTATGGACTACTAATGAGTGTGGCCTAAATCGCGCTATTCTTTGGGATGTCTTAAAATTAGAAAAAGTGTTCAAGTGGCTCGATTATGTTAAATCTTTCCTAGCTGAAATTGATTGCAACCGATACTACGATGATCCTCTCACAATGGTTAACATACCCAGAAAAGCATTGAAAAAACTCTGTATGGAACATCTTCAGGAGAAAAGAATAAAAGAGGAAGTAAAGAAAAAGACTGTTTCTCTACATCAAGTGATATCGTCTAGGGACAAACTACAGCCATATTTAACCTTATATATGATTAATTATGAGGTTTATCCTGACGCGTTTTATATTAAACATTGTTTTTAGACTCTTGACTTTCCCTGTTACAAATTCTTGGTTTTATGATTTAATTCTGTGCCCATGTGATGATTCTTCAGCCCAGTCTGATATCCACGTATTATTTTTCTGTACATTTTATACATTGCCTCGCAGGAAACTTATCATCCCTATGCTTAAGGAAATGAATTTAAATCGATGCCGCCCAGCGTTTTTAGAACTACAGAGATTAGATACAGTTTTAACGGTTGCAACAGTCTCAGAATTTTTAAAACATGTTTTTATATTGCGGAATTCAATTGGCATGGATGAATTTTAACTGTCTCTTTTTGTTGAATATTGTTTTATATGGTAAATTATGCATATTACTTCTTTGTAAATGAAATTTCATGTTGTACGCTTTCATGGTTACTGTCAATTAACCGAATAAAGTATTTGAACTTGAACTTGGCAAGCGTAGATGCATAGAAGAACTTCCCATGCGCACTGTGAACAACTACAGAGGTCTATGAGTTCATTATCTCAGAGGTCTGTATCACATATGCAGGCCCTGGGCAGATATTACTTCACCATTTTTATCATGATTAGAATTCAGAGGAGGCCTTTTCATTTCCAAAAATTCTAATTGTATTCTCAGCAGCAAGTGTATATATAAATCGTTGAGTGATGACTGCGCAGTGCTCAAGATGAAAGTGATATGATGATAAAATAGTCAGATCCACATTTTGTTGACAAAAACAGGGCTGTAAATTGCTTATGTACAATCCAAGTTAAGCAAAGGCGATTCTTAGATGACATAATTTATATGAAATAGTCAGTTTAGTCAATGTTTCAACCATTCCAGTTAATTACCGTGGACTCATAAGGATGGTAGATCACCGTCTCTCCCATATGCTTCTCACACTATATTCAATACAACCCAGTAAGGATTCTTCTGTATCTCGGGGCAGCGTACCTGGGAGCCAGTGAATCCTCGGCTCGCTGTCAAACAAGTTCAAGTCTGACACTTCCTGATGAGACCATCGTCATTGACTGCCTTGTCTGTGAGAAGCTGCACCAGGCCTCCTGTGATGGTGGGCCGGAAGACCTTTACCGCCAAGTGAAATGCTCGCAACTCCAACAGCTTGATGTGGAGTTGGGTCTCTGCTGGGGATGAGGGTTCCCTAATCTGTCTCCCATATGGCCTTCCCATCCCAGAAGTGATACATCCGTTGCCACTGTTAAGTCTGGGTGGAATAGGGAGATGGGTCTGCCATTGGCATAATCTAATTGACTGGAGAATATGTTGGATACTGCCTACAATAGGGTGAGTCATTGTCTGGAAGGACACAAAGAGGTTTTGAGGCTGCACCAGTTGTAGAGGCAGGTCACTCAGTGGCATGATGTCCTGGGCGTTGCCTTTGTGTGCCATGGCCATGAAAGAACTAAGAGACCTGTTGGGTTTGCAGAGCAGGGTCTGGCGCTGGCAGAGTTGCAAAACCCTACTGTAGCCAAAAGGGGAAGAGATTTCTGTTGAAATTGCGTGGCGGAGGCAGACAGACCCAAGGAATCTGTCTGGGGCCTAGTCCGCTTTCTTGCTTAAAAGGTGAGAGCCCTCGAATAGCTTGTCCATTAACGATGCTCGGGTATCTTTAGAGAAGCATATAGACCTAATCCAGGCAATGCACCGAAGTTCCACACTCATGTCAATCGCCTGACCAAAGCAATTGGCTGTGTCCAAGTCACAACATATTACAAACTTCACTGCCACATATCTATCCTGAATAGCTCGTGTTCACCGGCAGAGTTTAGGCCACTGTTTCCCACAGGGCATGATTATATTTGGGAGCATTGTCATTCAGACCCTCCAGGATATAGCGATGTGCAAAAAAAAATCGCCAGTTTTGTAACAAGCCTGCACTTTTCATAAAAATGCTAGTGAATGCAACCTCGTCCTTGCGTTGATCCAGCGCTCGCCAATGAGCCAATAAAAGGAGGAGTCTCAGCAGCAGGCAAGTGATGTGTGCTTTGTTTATTTACTCCTTACCGGCCTGCCTGCTGTTTTGCATTCATCTGAAGAGCTTCGGACTCCACCACCTGCTGCCTGACCGGAAGACCTTCCTGGCTGCAGCCTGGACACTTCTGCAGCCAGAGGAGAGAACAGACTACATCGGAGAACAGGGCACCAAAAGGAAGATCAGGTAGGTTATTCTGGCATGCTGCAGCAGTGTGCATCTGTCTCCTCCACTCCTACAGCTTGCCCGTTCTTCCTTATCCTCGCCCAGGGCTGTGGGTGCCCTAGGCAAGGAAATGGAAGGGGGCATGGGCCACCCAGTGTGGTGGCCCCTGCCCCGTCCACTGCTTGAAAAAAACAACTGGTTGAGCCCTCTGGCCTTTCTTTGGTGGCTCCCACTCACCTTCTCTCATCCAACTTTCCCTCACTTGTGTTTTGGTGCTGGGGGTCCAGTGTTTTCAGGATACAAAGAAAAGTGTTGAGGGTTGTGTTTGGCAATAGGGACAATGGTAGGGTAGGGGTCAGTTTGGGTGGGGGTGGCAGGATTGAGGGCAGTGTTATGGCAGAAGCAGACAGTGTAGCCATGTAGTGTTTTGAGGGTAGGTGACAGTGTGGGTGAGTAGTTTTAGGGCAAGCAGAAAGGGCTAGTGTTTAGTGGGAACTGATGATGGCAATGATAAAGGGAAAGGGGCTATGGTTTTCAAGGTTAGTGTGGTGAGGTTGGTAGCAGTGCTGTGGGGTAGGGTGACATGGAAAAGGGCTAGGCTATTCTAAATTCTTTTTTTTCTTGTGTAGAGTATTGGATGGTATATTCTGTTGGTTCTAGAGCTCTTGGGCTGTTTGGTAACTACAATATACTCTTGCTGCTTCAAGGCTCCGGTCGGTCTGGAGTTCAGTACACCTCTGGGAAACTCAGAACCTTGTGGGCTGGATCCATATTTTTGAACTCCCACTTGAAAAGGGTGGAGGTAACATGTGCGCCCATCTCCCTTTCACAATTTGCATCATGCCTATCCTATCTATCCTAGACAATCGTTGAAAGTGTAAAAACGAGCCCCCTTTCACAGGACTGGCCCACGGAAACTCTTTGTTTTGTAGCACATTTCTGTTTTTTTTTGCATTTTTCAAATTATTTGATTTTGGGGATATTAAGTGTTTGCAACGGGGGTCTTCAACCTTTTCTGTGGCAAGAGGCACTTCTGATCAGTGATAATCTTGAGCTACTTAAGGCTAAACATCTTGCACATTGTTACCAGACAGTTTGTCAAGTAGGGCCTTTTAGATTGAAGACTAACCATCTGTCTGCACCTTCCGCGCCATGGTACTCCTATGATCTCAAGAAATGTAAAAGAAAATGTAGGCACCAACAGCAATGTTAGAGGAAGAGTTACAGCCTGTTGTTCAACACAGTTAAATCACTTTCATCCTTTGATTTTAAAAATGTAGCAACTCCCAGCCGAAAAGCTGTGATGAACTAACCTAATTCTTTTTTTTAAAGTAAATAAAATATTCCTGAATTTTAAGGTAACACCAGATAATCTTTAGGGACAGATACAGTGGAGTAACATACGGTGAATAAACTAACTTACCATTTCCTGGTAACGTGTACATTCACCCCACTTTCTGAAGAGAAAGTCTCTTATCTTATCAACACTATGAAATTTGGAGCCCTGCAGATTCTTGCCCAACATTCAGTTTCAGCTACCATTTCTGCTTATCTTACTTTGTTATTAAAATGGTGCTCAAGTCCGGCTTTTTTCCAGATGCTTGGAAAAAGGCATCGATTTTGCCACTTCTAAAGACTTTCCCTCGATCCCTGTGTGGGATGACAGCACCCACTGAAGAATGCACCAATGTGTAGTCTGGGACAGTCCACCTTCCCTGTAATTCTGAACTGGGCCTTTAAATACGGTACTATTTTGTGTGCCTATTTAATTCAGGTAAACAAAGAATGTGGTACTACTTGTATACTAAGGTAGGGCAAGGAAGATTGAATTTCTAAGGTGGCGGAAATGTTTTTGTCAAAGTGCTTTATGCCCTCAACACCCTCCCATACCCTGAACATAATAAGATTACGTAGATTACACCTCTGCGTGCCTAATGCTGCCATTTGCATTTCAAGACCAGTGATTAATGTGGCTCTATCAAGTTCAAAGCCATTAGGCATTCCCGACCTGTCTGATACTTGCATATGGAAAAGATGGGTCATTTGGAACCTAAAGATAGATAAACATATTCATAGGTCACGATTTAAGTCTGTATCTAAAATAAAACTGTACATTAGGAGAGGTGAGAAGTGAGAAGTTAAAAGACAGCCGCTTATCGAGCTGCATTTGTTAGTAGGCCTCCCTATATTATGAGATCTATTCCTGCTTCAGTCTTTAATTGCAATGAATACTGTAATACCCAGGCATGAAGTCATTGTCGAGCTGTTTAAATATCCACCTGTCTCCCCACCTCTTCCCCACTGCATCCTTAACCAGTGGCCTAGCCAGTGTGCCCTGGGCCCTAAAGCAAGAAAGGAAATGTGACCACTGCCCTCTGTTTGGACTGTGGAAAACAGCAATAATCATTGTTCTGTGGGCCCCTCAGGCCTCTGTTTGAACTGTGACAAACAGCAGTTATCAGGGGTCAGTGGGCCTTTAAGGCATGTGGGACCTGGTGCCACTGCACCTGCTGCACCAATCGGAAGCTAAGCCCCTGCCCTTAACAGCTTCTATTCTAGCCCCACTGGAGAACCGAAACAGCCAAGTACTGATCTGGCCAGATATGCAGGCATGCAGCCGCCTCTTCCACTGAAGGGATTTAAGGCGCATGAAAGCAACATGCAGGAAACAACAATTATCTGAGGCAAAGTCAACCAACACCTCGTCTGTTCAAACCTGAATCCATTTAAAACCAGGGACGAAAAAACGGTTAATCGTCATCCCTTGCTTATCAGAAGGGTAAAATAGATTCATCTAACATTACAGTGTACCACATAAAAAATTGTGATTCTGTTTACAAATTAAAACTAGCATGCATATAGAAAGGGCAGCCTTTGGCCAAAATAGTCAGTTTCCCTACCCATACTTCTAACACATCTTATACAAAAAATGCTAACTACATTGTCATCCTGCAATAGTCATTATCGCCTACTCATAAGCAAATGCCACTTTGAATTGTCATTCACTCAAAGCTTTCAAAAATAAGTTGATCTAAAAGCATATTGAATTTTTTGACATTATGTACTCTTACCCAAATTTTGAGCATCAATTTTATGACACACCATAGAAAAAAGGAGTTGTTTATATATACTAAACCTCCAGAAACTTTTAATTAACCAGTTATAAAGTCACGTCTAGCTTAGTTAGTTTTTAGTCTTCTTTTTTTTAATAGAAATTATTTCACATCTAGATTTAGACCAAGGATCAATTCCACCCATGGCTTTTAAAATCTATTTATCAATGATCTCTATTAGTGTTATCGCAACTAAAACTGTAATAGAACTGTTCTTAGAGATGGACCTTCAAGTATTATGCTCAGTCAATTTATTGAAAAAACCATGGAGTTAATATCTGAATAGATTAGATCCACAAGCATTGCCTGACCACTGTATTTTACATCAATAGATTACTTATCAGCACATTTTCTCTAAGTACAATTCACTCATCTTCTATTTTTTGTGGAGCTCGTGCTGGGTCTGTTTGAACTCTTTTAAAATATGACATTTAAATGTCCAAAAGTTCAGGAATTCTAGTTTCTAGCCTGGTCAAACCTTAATGAATGCTACACCAAAATATGCCCTTCTGTTCCTACATTTTATTGTGCACCATGATTCAGAAATGGCATGTGTTTGCTTTCGGAGGTAAAATTCTAAACATATTTATTGTTGTTGCCAATCGAAACATTATCACTATTTGCGAAGATAACAACAATTTGCCTTGTGATGCTTGCTGTAATAGGAAGTGTTTAATCAAAAAGTGGATTGAATTCAGGTTTAGGAGACAATTTTACAAAAGTGTATGGATTTTGTATATATTTAAAATTGTTGATCTCCAAAATGGCCTGAATCAATCAATTAAATTGAAATTCAGGTTTATCATTTGAATCCTATTGTTGGAAAATATGTGATTTTGAACCCCATGAGGTGGTTCCTTTCCAGAAAGCATTCAGGTTGTAATCATGAGTCAAATAATGCAGAGGAGGTTAAAATATTCAAATTGAATTCTAATTACATATGAAATGTTAATTGTTCAATATATGTCTCTTAGGGCCAGATGTAGGTAGGGTTTTTACCGGTCGGTAACGGCCGAATTCGGACGTTACCGACCGGTAAAAGGAATTTGAGATGTAGGGGGCAGAATCGGTAAATTTACCGTTCGGTAAATTTACCGATCGGTAATTTTACCGAATCTGTAAATATACCGGTCGGTAAATTTACCGACCGGTAATTTTACAGAATCTGTAAAATCGATATGTAGGTGGGACTCTTATGAGTCCCACAAGGCCTAAGAAATCGGTATTTTACCATCAAATTCAATTTGATGGTGAAATACCGATTCAGGTGTGCATGCACATGTGTGCATGCACACCTGTGCCATATGACAGGCAGACCTGCCCTTAGGGCAGGTATGCCTGCCATATGGCCCCCGAACCTTTTTTGGGGGTGCTAGAGGGTGTCAAAGTGACACCCCCTGCACCCTTGCCAAAAATCGGTATTTACCGATCGGTAAATACCGACCGGTAATGCCCCATTCATTCCTATGGGCTTCAAAGCCCATAGGAATGAATGGAGCATTATCGGTCGGTATTTACCGAATCGGTAAATACCGACTTTTAAAGAATCGGTAAATCCACATCTAGATTTACCTACATCTCGGTACTTCATATTTACCGACTCTTAAATACCGAATCGGTAAAATTCGGTATTTAAGAGTCGGTAAATATGATTTACCTACATCTGGCCCTAGGTGTCTTAATGTGAGGACTTTATTGCTTAAGCAAAATAATTAGTATTTATTTTTCTATATGTAGGAAGTATTCCATTAATGAAATCACTGTATCCCACCTTCTTTGTTTCCTTTCCTGTTCTTTATGAACGTTTCTATTGTTAAACTTTAAAGATTGCCCAAAATTAGGAATTGTGCTCTAGATAACTTTGCTGTGTTACAGTATGTTGATTTTTATGTACTACTTTCGTCTATTATGTGTATGGTAACTGATGTTTTGTTTTGCTTTAATAATCAGCTTATGTTTATTAGGTTTTATTGTTCAATAAAATGTTTCAAACACAACAAATGGTAGTTGATATGTATTTACAACTGCAGCATTTTTATTGTATGGTCAGTTTCAAGGGGGCCAAAAATATGGTCTGCGGGATGACGGAGGACCACATTGGCATCATCAGGGGGAGGTTTGGGCAGGTGATTGGGGGTATATGTAAGGTTGGAAGTAGGGGGAACAAAGCATGTACATTGTGTGGACTGTGACTCCTGCAGTTATTGTGAGGGATACCATGCTCCCCTGTAAATGAATCCCCTAGGGATTATTATCAACAAACTTTATTCGGTTTTATAAAAGAAAAACATCTTCCAAGTTACAGATTGACAAATATATTTATGTCCAAGTTAATCAGAACACAAGATAAAAATTCATGAATTACAGTACAGAAGTTAATCGCAGCTTGACCTGAACAGTGACCCGTAAAAAGTTAAGCGTATGCAAAACAGTGTCATTAGAAAGCAGTTTTAAAGCTGGTCTCACCCTCCTAAAACCCGCTTTTTTGAGAATGGGAATAATAAATAACTTTCTAGGGACAGCAGAAAAACTACAAAACATTAAAAAAGTGCATCATGTCCTGAGGAGACTCACTGTTGCAGCCACAGGGCATGAGGCACAGGCCTCTGTGGGAGCCACGAGGGTGTGCCATGAGGTAATGGAAGAGGTTGAGCCGAAACAGGGTCAATAGAAAACGATTATGGATGCGTTTAAGCCCTAGAAGATAAGGTTCGGTGGTTGGTACAGTTTTTAAGACAATGTACTTACTCACACTAGGCTTACACAGCTAATTTCCCTCTCTTTCACAGCAGCTTATTCTTAAAAAACAATCTTTGACCAGAGAAAGGTCCCTCTTACATATGCACTCAGGTTTAGCAAATAGTTTCTACCTACCCTGGAGAGACCAACTCTTATATACTGGAGCCATCGGATGCTTGAGACACGGTCAAGTGAAAGTCATTCCCGTAGGACATCTTTGCAAGTGTATTTTCTTAACCCCTTGGCTGCGGGGCATATTCCCCTCCTGTGCTGGGGGAGGGGAGGGGCACGCACAGTGCCCCGGTGCTCATGACAAGCTCAGCTCGTCATAAGCCACGGTTCTTGTGTACGAGCTGAGCTTGTCACGGCCATGCCCGTTTCAATAGAACGCTCAGCACAGCAGGGGAATAATCCCTGCGTGTGAGCATTCTAACGGCCGTGACGAGCTCAGCTCGTCATGAGCACACAGGAACCGTGGCTCATGATGAGCTGAGCTTGTCATGAGCATGGGAGGGGTTAATAAGCCCAAATATTAAGCCACAAAGACAGGGGAAGGAAAGCCAGTACATCTGAGAGGAAAGAAATTCCCAACTCTTCGTGCACAACATAAAATGGGTTGCTTTGTGGGACAGAATGGGCACGTCGCAGGAAAGAGTTTTCAGCACTTTGCACTGCCCCTACCCCAATGTGACCGCATATCTCACTCCCATAACTAACCTTTGAGATATATTTGGCTTCAAATATCTTCAAAAGAGCCCCTATTGGCTTCCCTTCCACTCTGCTGGCAAAGTTAAGAACAGCTGCAAAAGCTTTCACTATATCCCCTTTCTTGCAAGTCAGCAAAGGGCATCAACTCAAGGAATCGTTACACAACTCCTAAATAGGAGAAAACATTGGTCTTCAGTATTGACGAAAGGTGAACTGCTTAGCTTTACGAGGTCCCACCTGCAAAAATGAACGAATTGGAATGATTAAACGTAAGGTTCAAGTCCTTCAGAAGTTGTAGGCCCATAGTTGTCCTCGCCCAAGGACTGCGTCGTCCGCGTAAAGGAGGACTGGCAGGCTACGCTTGCCTACCTGGGGACAATCAGCATTTGTGCTTTGCAACATCTACATGAAGTCATTACCGGTACTGATCATTCAATTTCACCTCACGAGCTATAACTATGCCGACGACACACAAATACTCCAACTGGAACACCCCAAAGACATTGGAAAATCCCAAATTTCCAGTTGTCTCAGAGCTGTGGATCAGTGGATGACTTGGAGCCATCTCAAATTGAATGCTTCCAAAATGGAAATATGCAAATGTGGCAATTGGAAACTGTTGGACCTGGCCCTTTTGGCAGGTTCACCTCGAAACTTTTTGCTTTTTCCTAGCCCATTTCTGTAACCTGGTGTTGGTGATTTTAGGCCTCTGTGCACTTTTTCACTGTGGTCCAGTGTAAAGTGCGTGCGCTCTCTGTGTATGTGTGGTGAGTGACCTGCCCTCCTATAGGAATGCATGGGGAATATGTGTGACCATGGTAGTTCCTGATGTGTGGGGAGTGCAGGGTCGAGTTTGGTATGTGCGAACTCATGAGATTGAATGCTGCGTAATGATGTATGCGGCATGAATGTGTCTAGTGTGGAAGTGCCACTTCTAGACATGGGTGTGCGTGGGTAGTGAGTGTGCTGACACGTGATTGGATGGAGCCGGGCTCCAGGAGTCTGGATGGGTCTGCCCAGTGGTGAGTGTTGAGATTAGCATGCTGATGTGAGGGGAGGGGTGCACCTGGGTCCTGAATAGGGCTGGGCTTTCCCCACACAATGCTGGCTCCGCCCCCTGTGGTGCGACTGATGATCCTAGCCTGACTAGTGAATGGGAGGGGTGTCTGAGTTCATCAAGGGGGCTCCCAAACCAGCTGCGCCTGGTTTTTCCCCCACCCTGCACCTTTAGACAAAGGAATTCCCTGTATAAAAAGGGGCTGTGTCCCCTTACAAAATGTTCTTGTTCTTAACTTGAATCCTACCAGGGGCGTGCTGCTGCTTGGGCCCAGGGGAAGGCTTGCCTCACTGGGCCCTGCCCTGCCCCTGGATGTCTGGAAGACTTTCCCTGGATAGGAGCTGTAGGTGCTCCCTCTCTTTGTCCCTGGGCTGGTGTGTCTCTATCGCTGGGGAGCACTTTTAATTTCCTATAGCACTTGGAAGCGCTTTATTTGGTCCTCTAGCGCTAGAAGCGCTTTATTTTCCGATAGCGCTTAGGAGCGCTGTGTGCCAGGAATTCACCGCCGGCCCCGGGGATTACCGAGGAGACGCTGTGACCGCGCTGCCATTGGCGGCCCTCCGAGGCAGGAAGCCAGGCAAATTCAGGGAAGATGTGGGCGGGGCCTGAATGAGGCAACTTCAGCTTCCCCCTGCCTGGGGGAAGCCTTCGCTACGTTGCCGGTCTCCCATGCGAAGGAGGGAGACCGGAGATGTGCCCAGAGATGCTGGCTGCCCCCGCCGCAACCAGAGGAAGAGTGTTGCGGCCTGTCGCGGGGCTCCCGTGTGCTGAGGGAGCCCCGCGGTGCCCGGAGGAGCCTGGACCGATGTGCCGAGAACAGCCCTGCTGCTGCGATGAGAAGGACCCTCCCCCCCGCAGGTAGCCCGGTGAGTGAGAGAGGGCTGGGGAGGGTCTCCGGGCGGCCGAGTGGTGATGCCTTGTTAAAGCCCCGTAGGTTGGGGGCATTTAGAGCGGCCCCGGAAGGCTGTGGGCCGCTCCCACGCTAGCACATTGAGAGGGGACATTCTGGGTGGCCCCGGATGGCAGTGGACCGCCCCCACGTTTTATCTGTGACGTCCCGAGCTCGAGGCTCCAACGTTGGGACCCATTTTTGTTCAAGAGCCCCAGTGGGGGTCCCCACGGCCAGTGGTTCTGATGCCTGGTTGATGAGGGGCATGATTGTTTAATGAGCCAGTGTGCTCCCCGCGGCATATGTTGGATGTCTAGAGCCTATGCGTGGCTCCAGTTCGGGGGCACTTTTAGTTGGCTAGAGAGCCTGTGTGGCTCTGATTGGCCTATATGTATTAAAAAAGCCTAGGGGGCCCCCCATATGTATGTGCAGAGCCTAGAAGGCTCCCAGTTGGCGGAGGTTTGGTCCCTGAGGGCTAGTGAGAGCCCTGTCGCAGTTCTGCTTCACAGCTGCCCAGCAAGTAGTGGGCAGCTGCACCGTTTAGGCGCAATGTGAGAGAGAGAGTCCTTGAGAGGGACAGAGATGACACAGTGGTGCCAGGCCTGCTACAGCTGCGCAGCACTTAGTGCCAGCTGCAACGTTTAGGCCCTGTTGTTGTTCCCACCTGCCCAACAATTAGTGGGCAGCTGCAACGTTTAGGTTTGCACCGGTGGCGCACCCCTGACTGGCACTGCATTGGCAGCGCGCCCTGACATTCTGAACACAGGGCTTTTTGAGTCCCCTTGTTGGATGGCCAGTGGGCTGGTATGTGGGTAGGGCGCAAGGCCCTAATGTGATTTCTGCGCATTGTGATTTTGCTATATTTTTGATAGTAATTGCCTAAGGTGATGTTTTGCGCAATTGTGTTTTCTTA
The DNA here is from genome assembly GCF_964261635.1 of Lissotriton helveticus. Classification (NCBI taxonomy): domain Eukaryota; kingdom Metazoa; phylum Chordata; class Amphibia; order Caudata; family Salamandridae; genus Lissotriton; species Lissotriton helveticus. The sequence continues at coordinate 87,909,244 of NC_136057.1, forward strand.
CACCTCTGAATGTGTTGGTTATACATCGTGTGTTTTTCCTGTGTTGCACCTCTGAATGTTTTAGGCATCATGTGTTTTCCTTCCCTTCACCTCTGAATGTTGTGATGCATCATGTGTAATGTGTTCTTGCCTATACCCCTAAATGTATGGTGATACTAAGGTGGTTGTTCTTTCTAGTACAGATATGCTAGTGAAGCCCAGGTTCCCTGCGTAATATTCTCCTCTTAGGGTTGCGTAGGTGGTACTTACCTGTTACCAGTAGTTACTGGTTGTGTGCTAAAGTGATTATTATTCTATGATCTACAAAGTGCTATTTCTAACAGTATTTCTAGTTCTAAAAGGGTTGATTCTGACAGTGGCCCATGTGGCCCTGTCCTGTAAATAATCCATTGTGAATATTGCCCGTGCCAGTTGGCACAATGTACATCTGTGATTACTATCTGATGTGATTTGACAATACAAAAGTTATTTTTATATAACCTTCTGTGGAGTTCCTTTTGTGGTGTGCCTAGGACGTTGTTGCTGTTGTGTGCGTGCGCAAATGCTTTACACATTACCTCCGGGATAAGCCTGTCTGCTCGTGCCAAGCTACCAAGGGGGTGAGCAGGGGTTACCTTGGCGTGTGACTCCCTTGCCCTGACTAGAATGGTGGTTTCTGCCTGGCTTTGGCGTAAGCCTTAGCTAACCAGAAATCCCAGTTCTAACAGAAACATTATGACCCGCTTGCCACCTGGCCTGATGAACTGGGATCACCGCCTAAAGTATCGAAGGAAGTTAGAAACCTCGGAATGACCATGGACTCCAAGTTATCAAAGAATGCCCAAGTGGACAAACTAGCAAGATCAAGCTTTGTCACTATAACAACACTGCAAAAAAATTTCCCTCATTTGGGATTTCCACACAAGGTCCAAGCTACGATCTCCCTTGTTCTGTCCAAACTCGATTACTCCAATAGCCTCTACCACGGATCACATTTAACGACCATGAAAAGACTACAATGGATTCAGAACTCGGCTGCCAGACTACTCTTGCATATCAAACCGGGAGACCACATCTCACCTGCCTTGAAAGCCCTGCATTGGTAACCGGTTGCCAGAAGATCCACATTCAAGCTACTCTGTATCACCCACAAAGCACTATATGGAATGGGACCGCTCTTCATCAGGAAGAAAATCACCAAACACATTCAACAAAGGAACCTCCACTCTAAAGGGGCATCTTGCTTCAAAATCTGAAGATACCAGAAAAAAACATTAGTGGCACATCCTTCTCTGTTCAAGCAGCCAAACTATGGAACTCTTTACCCCCCAACATAAGATTCACTGACAACCACCTTATCTTCAGAAAACTACTCAAGAATTGGCTCTTCCCCACAAAAGCACCATACACAAACAGGCATTTACAGCATATCTCACTGTAAATAAGCATTTATTTCACCATAGATATGTACCTATCTTTGTGTATTGCTTTGGATGAACATGTACAATAATTATGTTGTTAATAAAGAAATGTAAAAATCATCTTTGGTCTACATGTACTTGCTTCCATTGTGCATCTATGTACCTTCCATGTTCTTGGATCTGTGTGATATTTACTTTTCTCCTGAAAAGCATATCCAATGCACTACCCTATTTCTCATCATGTACCTCTATCAATATCTTTAATCTACATATACTTACCTCCTTTATGCATCTATATACTTTCAATGTACTTATGGATCTATACATTTATCACTTTCTTCTAATTAAGTATTTCCAATGCACTACCCTATTTCTCAGCATATACCTCTCTCAAGATATCTTCTAGCCCAACTATCTGTCTCATCTCGACTACTATTTCCAATGCGCTACCCTATCTCTCACCCTATACTGCTATCAATATATCCCCTACATCCACTCTCTCATTTATCCCAAACCCCATACCACTACTATGATCCCCAAAATAACCCTTTCTAGACTCTCTCCTACTCTACCCCTCCCTGCATCATCTGACATCTTTTACTATACCGATTCCCAAAGCAAACCTTTCTAAACTCTTCCCACTGATCTTCCCCTCCAAAAACCCCTCCTACTGCTATGACCTAAAAAAAATCCTTGACTATCCCACCACTATCCTTGTCAATCAAAATAACAGACTAACATGTTCACTTCTCAAATTCCATATTCCACTATACTAATTCACCACTAATCCTTTATGGGTTCCTGAGTAGCGTGCTACTTGCCAATGAAGCGTTTCAACACCCCATCAGGGTTAGAAACGTTATATAAATGCAAACCTTTTTTTCCTTTTCTACTCCTCCCCAACCCTTCTCAATCCAAATAACTGACTAACATAGCCACCACTCAAATTAATTTGCTGTTTCACCATACTAATTCAACACTAATCCTTATGGGTTCCGGAGTAGCATCCTACTCACCAAAAAAGCACTTCAAAACCCCATCAGGGGTAGCAAGCGCTATATAAATACAAACCTCTTTCCCTCTTCTATCCCGCTGCCTACCCTTCTCTATCCGAATAAATGACTGACATATCCACCACTCAAATTAATTTCATGTTTCACCATACTAATTCAATGCTAATCCTTATGGGTTCCAGAGTAGTGTGCTACTCGCCAAAAAAGCGCTTTAAAACCCCATTAGGGGTAGCAAGCGCTATATAAATTAAAACCTCTTTCCCTCTTTTATCCCCCCACCTACCCTCCTCTATCCAAATAACTGAATAATGTATGCACCACTCAAATTACTTCATATTTCACTATACTAATTTTCAACACTAATCCTTTATGGGTTCCAGAATAGCGTGCTAGTCGCCAGAAAAGCGCTTCCACACCCATCAGGGGTAAAAGGCGCTAAATGAATGCAAACCTTTCTTCCCCTTCTATCCCTCCACTATCCTTCTCACTCCTAGAAACCCTAACCGAATAGCATCAGTGTCACATTAGCTCTTCGTCCTACAGCAAAGTAACCAATGATTAGACAACCCAGAACATGCGACTTAGGTTACTCTCAAGAATCAAGAACACTCTTTTTTTTCTTATTCTCATACCAGTCCACAACACGGGTAAGAAAGAGACACAGTAAAGTTTAAAAAGTTTATTTTAACAACGTGCTCTAAGATGCAGTATTTTTGCAAGCATAAACAGGGATATGAATAAAAATAATACAAGCAGCATTGTTACAATTCCATAAAACACAAAAGGGGAACTCATATTATAATGATGGTGGGAACAGGTCCTATAGTGCCTTGTATGCCACACCCCCTAGTGAGGAACTATGTTTTATAAAATAGAGAAGGTCTCTTAGGCTTGTTTGGTGGACCACATACCTCCAAGTGTTTCAAATCATGTATGCAGTGTTCACGTTTTTTAGGTCTCGCATTGAGCGGGAGCGTGACTATAGGGGCTTAAACAGACTTTAACTAACTGGCGATTTGATGCTGTGCCCGTGCGCTTTTAGGTCAATGCGCAAGCGCATTGACCTAAAATGCGCGTGCACAGCATCAAATCGTCAGCCATCTGTTGCCCAGCTTGGTGCCGCTCCACCCCCTGCGGCATCAAAGGCTTTCACGGCCGGCCGGCCGTGCTTTCAGTTTGCTGCTCCACCCCCTGCGGCATCAAAGGCTTTCACGGCCGGCCGGCCGTGCTTTCAGTTTCAGGAGCGCTTCATTGCTTTCACGGCCGGCCTCCGGCCGTGACTCGCATTTCTCCTTCCTTCCAGCGCTGCCTTGTTAACTTTACTGCGATAACTTGTAGTTCCTGAATAATACCATGTTGAGTGATTTTTTCAAATCATTTTAATCAAAGCAAATTGCAAAATATTATTTGACCCGTAGCTGCTATTGTTACGCATGGCAACATTCAAACGCTGTAAGAGACATTACAGCCAGTTACCCATAATTTTCAAAAACATATTCATAATTTTTAATGTAAGTTGGAGCTTTACATTAATTCATTTTACTAGGCGGGTCAGTAAGTTACTCTAGCGAGTTACTTGTCAGAAGCCCGGCAGTGTCCTTCTTCCATTATCATGATTAAAAACGTCCTACGGGTTCGAGTGAACTTGTCCTTTTCGTCCGCCCCTGCCGCTACTTGTTTCAAAGACATCCCTTAATCCGTTGGTAAATTCACAGTAATGGCAGTAGCCTGCTTTTGGTTGTGAAATGTGTCATCCATGGCTGGTCATGTACTACCTAGACCAGTGTATTTAAATAGCTGCCAAGTTGTGAGGCAACTTAACTTTGGCATATCCATTGTTTCTGTCTGGTTAGTGGCTATTAAATGTCTTATGTTTGACACTTAGAGTGATACCGAACAGAGAACAACAGCTAAACCGTAGTGAGACAAACTTAACAAATTACCATTCCATATTGTGTTAAAAAAAATAAGCATTGGCATAGCCAATAGGTCTCGCCTTTGGGACCGTATAAGTGTTTAGCCATGCAACAGTTGATGTTGCAGGAAGGATATTGTGCTGCATAACTAAATACTTATAAGGTTCCAAAGGCGACACCTATTGGCTATGCCAATGCTTGTATTTCACTCACCGACCTTGCCGTGATTGCATGCCCCACTTCCCAGCAGCCTACCACTTCCTTTCGGACTTTTTCAAGCAGACAAGGGACCTGCTGACCCTGAACCCAGTACCCCTGCACTCAGACATACACACTGCTCAAACAACCGCACACTCACACACGAAAGCATAGCATGTACCCCAAACAAACCACTTCACACACAGGAAAGCATAGCATGTACCCCAAACAAACCACTTCACACACAGGAAAGCATAGCATGTATCCCAAACAAACCACTTCTGCACAGACAGAGCGCACACAAGCACACAGTACTTCCTTTTACTATTCTCACACAGAACACAGGTTTAGACACTCAGAGATGACGTACAGCTCTTTCTCTCTTAGACACACAAAGCACACAGGTACTTTCGCTCAACCCCTCAAGTACGCTATATGCGCACACTTACCTTCCCTCTCCCAGCACTCTGCATCGTATCTGCTCACATAAGATAGAGGACAAAAGCCCCCCTGCTCCTACTCCTCGCAAGGCACAGATGTAGGAAACAGTGCTTCTGCTCTTCTTTGGCACACGCAGCAGAGGTAAAATTAAGCCCAGGATCACACGTTTTTATTTTCACTCACCGACCTTGCCATGATTGCATGCCCTATTTCCCAGCAGCATACCACTTCCTTTCAGACTTTTTCAGGCAGACAAGGGACCTGATTTTGATGGTTATCTCGAGGTTTTTTTTTTCTATACTAGCCAGAATGGTAAAATACTTGTCTGGAAGCAACCCTACCTGATGGATTGATGGTATTTATCACACCCGTTCAAATCTGATACCCAGGAGCCAAGCAGCTTTGACCTGCTGAAATCTACACTGGAGGGGGTAGGGGCTAGGGGAGGGGTCGTGTGGTCTTTAAACCAACCAGTAATTACAGGGTTTGTTGAAATCCAACCCACTTGTAAATGCAATCTCTGTGCGGCCTAAACAGAGTTTTAAAATTTCGAAGATTTGGCTTACCAAGCGCCTGGGGAGCAGAGGCGGCTCCGTGGTCTCTGCGTCGGAAAGAGAACAAGACCGCACGCTCAGCGTCTCCTTCCTCTGTGTACGTCGCTGTACTGTACTGTGTCACTGAATGCAAGCATTTGCCCTAATATACCAGTGACGAAACGTCATGTAAGTTGGCTTGGGTACGGCACTGTCCCAAAAAGATGAAAGAGGAGAGGAAAACCCCATCTATATATGGCTGCATGCTATTTCCCCAAGAAAAGAACGATGCTACAGTGGAGAAAGAAGCCTTAGCTATTAAATGCACTTCAATACTACTTGGAAGGACAGGAAATTGCCCTATATACATACCATGCTCCTCTTGAATGGCTGGCTCATAACAAGGGTAGAAACCCTTTCATACTAAGATGGTTCCTGGTCCTTCAGCCTTTTCATTTTAAAACGCAAAACCGTAAGAGAAGGGGGAGAACAAGAGAAAGACACCAGCATGGAGGAGAGACAGGAGGGAGACCAGCAAAACAAAGAGACCTCAGAAAAGAAGCCTCGAGTCAGTGCCACACTGGAGGAGAAGAATCGGCAGGACCGCAGCAAGGCAGAAGAGATCCACTATGTGTGGTTCGCCACTGATTGGTAGACGTTGCCAGAGATACTGCTGCAGCCCACAGCAGCTCAGGAGAGCTCTGAGCAAGATGGGGCGCATCATTGTGGGTAGGAGGAGTACCTGCATGAAGGGGAAAGGAGAAAAACAGGAGGTCCATGCATGTGTCTTAGAAAGTGCCAGTATACAAGTAGGGGGAGGATAATATGAAATTCTCCCTTAAGTTGAGCACAGGAACTGAGAGATCCAAAGCTTCCATTTCTTTTCTCTTTATTTCCTTCTCTACCTTCTCCTTTTGCACTTATCTGTGAACTTCTTAATAACCTTGGGCCCTCCCTCCGGTCCACCATGACGCTCCTACCAGAGAGAAAAGAGACACAGAGTGTTTGGAATCCTTCATCGTGGGTGACCTGGTGACGGGAGAAAATAGTAATAGAATAGAGTAGCTTACACCTCGCATTGTCCCTATTTATTTTGGAGGAGACTGCCAGTGGCACCATTCTTCAAGAAACCTGTGGAGAGAAAAAGGAAAGCATTGCTACACCTGTCAAGACCAAGAAGCTGCAGCCCCCACTCCTTACCCTTTGGAAGTGTGTTTATCTATATTATTGATTCATAAAACTTTAGCAATACCCAAATAAAAGGCAAAATTCACCAAAGAACCAAGTCATCAAAGCCATAATCTCATGAATGACCAAATGAAAGGAGAACCACAACAGGTATATATAAAAAATATATGTATTTATTCTAAACACATCCCTCTAGTCTCTTTATGAGGCTAGAGGCAAAAGTACAATACAGTAACTTACCCCTTTAGTACTGGACAGTTTGAGAGTCAAGACCAACGGGAGCACCAAAGTACTCGTGTTACCTCACCCAGGGAAGCCGGGTGCATAGGTGTCTTTTCGTGTCGGGTTTCGTCATCGTTTCCTATGGAGAGCTGCAAAGAAGTGCTGCAGGCGACCAGATGAAAAGTGTCCGGATGGATCCAAGGGTGGATCGAAGATCGGAAGAACCTGAAAGTAGAGGGGACAGGGTATGGGCCACTTGCCAGTGACCAGGGAGGCAACAAGAAGAAGCCAGCCGATGTTGGGTAATTTCAGGTTCAGGAGGTGAAGCTTAACTCTTTAGCCACAAGGACCAGGAGGCATCAACGACAACCAGGATCTGGATTAGAGCTGTCCCACATCGGATGTCGAGTGTTGCGGTGTCGGTATCCTGATTGGACCCAACAAACCTTGGCAACAGCAACCCACGCAGAATTAAAAGATTGGCTTCAGAGCAGACCAGCAAGGTCTGAGGTACTCACCCTTTGGAGGCTGGGTCATTCACAGCGATGAGTCCAGGATGGACCCCAGATTGCGTGTGTGGTCGGTGGGAGTCGGTGCAGCTCCCAGTGTGGCCGGCCATCAGGAGTCGTCCGAGGAGGATGGGGTGCAGCTGAGGATGAGGACCTCCATCTTGTCCGAGTTCAGTTTCAGGTGGCTGTTCTTCATCCATTCGGCGACGGCCTTTATTCCTTCGTGGAGGTTGGTTTTGGCGGTGGTGGGGGTCTTGGTGAGGGAGAGGATCAGCTGGGTGTCATATGAGAGGATGTTGAGGTTGTGCGATCGGGCCATGTGGGCGAGCAGTGCCATGTAGACATTGAAGAGTGTTGGGCTGAGGGATGATCCTTGGGGTTCGCCGCAGATGATCTTGGTAGCTTTAGATTGGAACGGAGGGAGCGGACACTTTGGGTTCTGCCGGTGAGGAAGGAGGTGGTCCAGTCCAGGGCTTTGTCATAGATCCCTGCGTTGTGGAGGCGTGTGCGTAGGGTGTGATGGCTGACGGTGTTAAAGGCAGCCGAAAGGTCCAGGAGGATGAGGGCCGTGGTTTTTCTGTTGTCCAGTAGGGTCCTGATGTCATTGGTGGCAGTGATGAGGGCAGTTTTGGTGCTGTGGTTGCTGCGGAATCCGGATTAGGATGGGTCCAGGATGTTGTTTTCCTCGAGGAAGAGGGTCAGTTGCCTGTTGACAATCTTCTTGATGACTTTCGTCAGGAAATGGGCCGGAAGTTTTTGAGGTCCTTAGGGTTCGTCTTGGGTTTCATGAGTAGGGTGTTGATCTCGGCGTGCTTCCAGCTGTCTGGGAAGGTGGCGGTCTTGAAGGAGTTGTTGATGATCTTGCGGAGATGGGGTGTGATGGTGGAGCTTGCTTTGTTGAAGATGTGGTGCGGGCAGGGGTCTGCTGGTGAGCCGGAGTGGATGATGTTCATGATTTTGATGGTGTCGTTGTCGTTGACATGGGTCCAAGGAAGCAGGGGATTAGTGTGGCTGGGGGCGGTGAGTCTAAGGTGTCGGTAGCTGTCGGGGTCTGGTTGTTGAAGCTGTCGTGGATGTCTGCGATCTTGCGGTGCAAGAAGGTGGCTAGGGAGTCGCAGAGGTCTTGCGATGGCAGGATGTCGTTGGAGCTGGGGTTGGATAGTTCCTTCACGATGTTGAAGAGATCTTTGCTGTTGTGTGCGTTGTTGTCAATGCCATCCTTGAAGAAAGTCCTTTTGGCAGTTCGGATGAGTTGGTGGTGTCTGCGGATGGCGCTCTTGTGGGCTGCATTGCTGTCCAGGGTCTGTTCGTGGTGCCATTTCATCTCGAGCCTTCGGCAGGTCTGTTTGGATGCCTGGAGGTCGACGGTGAACCTGATGGCTTTTCTGTCGGTGTGTCCGTTTGAAGGTTACTTGATCAAGGCGAGAGTGTTGGCACAGTCGTCAATCCTTTGCCTGAGGTTGCGGGCGCAATTGTCAGTGTCTGCGGCGTCAGTTGGTGGGTTTCGGGCAAGGGTGGCGATTAGCTGGTCTTCGGTGACTTTGCTGCGGCGGGGGTCGGTTGTGTGTGGTGGTACGTGGTGGGTTTCTCGAAGATGAAGTGGATGCATCGGTGGTTGGTCCAGTGGAGTTCGGTGGTGTGGCTGATGGTGACGTGGTTGCTGGCGGAGAAGATGCGGTTGAGCGTGTGTCCGGCAGAGTGGGTGGGAGTCATGACAAGCTGTTTGAGTCCGAGGTTGGCGAGGTTTTCGAGCATGGTGGTAAAGTTGCTGTCGTTGGTGCTCTTGAGGTGGAAGTTCAGAGCTCCGAGGAGGATGTAGTCTGGGGATGCAAGGGGGTGCGTGCTGACAAAGTCAGGGATGGAGTCGCTGCACTCTGGCCAGGGTCCGTGGGGTCTGTAGACAAGGGTTCCTCTGAGGGTGGTGTTGGGGTCGATGTGAATCTGGAAGTGCAGGTGTTCAGCGGCGCTGAGAGTGTTGTCGGTGCTGGTCGAGATTCTGATGGTGTTCCTGTGGACGATGGTGATTCCTCCTCCTGCTCTGTTGGTATGGTCCCTGCAGATGATATTGTAGCCATCCGAGATGGCTATGGCGATGTTGGGTGCCGAGGAGGGGTTCATCCAGGTCTCCATCAGGAAGGCGACTTCCAGGGAGGATGAGTTGAGTGGGTCCCAGAGTTCGATGGCATGCTTGCGGGCAGACCGGTGTTGAATAGTATGCATTTGAGGTGGTTGATTCCTACCCTGGTGGGCGAGGTGGAGGCTTGGAGGCTGGTGAAGCTGCAGCTCCAGCAGGCGAAGGGTCCTTGGGTGTGCTTCGGGGTGGCCAGGAAGTAGGTGTATGAACGGCCATCGTTGAGTGCGTGAAGGGTGTTGGCGTCATAGTGGCGGCGGGCGTTGTAGCGTTCGCGGGGTCCAGGGGGTCTGGTGCTGGGTGCGGTCCAGGTGCGGACGAGCATAGATGGGCTTGCATTCGGCACGCCTTTGGCGCGGCCACAATAAGAAGGGGAGGTGGGAGTGAGGAGCAGCTGGGATGCGGGAGCGGGATGAATGGGCGAGTGGGGAGGCGGGGCTGCAGCGGCGGGAAGGGGAGAGGAAGGCTGGAACGCTGGAGGGCTACAGAGCGAAAAACAGGCGGAAGTACAGAATACAAAGAAAATGAATACAACAGTGGGCACAAAATAATACAGAAGCAGAATACTAAAAAGTAATACGACAGTTTGGTAAGAGATACCGCAAAACGTAATACTACAACAGACAAATAACAGGCAAAAAGGAACAGAGCGAGCACACAGACACTTAGGGCTCACCACTGGGCCACCAGGGATAAGGCGCAGGTGGGAGCCTGCAGGTGGAGGAGGGCTGAGAACTCGCCGCAGCAGGGAGATCAGGGAGCAGGGACACGGGCACAGACAGGTAGAGCTGTGTGGCATGGGGTGCGACCTGCCTGGTTCAGGGTCAAGGGTTACTCCTTTATCTCACTCTTGATTCATGGCTGTTACAATTGGGGGTCTCTGGTTGGCACAGGTAGGCACTTGTGACAAGCAGGGACCCTCTCCTCTACTCAGGGCCAGGGAATTACCCTTTCAGAATAACCCCTGCTCACCCTTTGTGTTGCGTGGCGCGACCAGCCACGGTTAATCTTCAGGGCGCTAAGTCAGTTAAGCATTTATGACCACATACAGTAAATACAATGACCCACCACAAATGGACACCAGTCGTAGAAGTTGTATCAAAAATACATAGCTTTATATAAAAATACTTAGTTGCAGAATTATCACAAGACCATATAACGTTTTAAGAATGAGGCCACAAGATGTTATTAGGCAATAAGGTGAGAAAGAAGTCTTTCGAGTTCGTGATTCGGTACTTAATCAGCAAAGTTCAAGGGGTGGAACGCGATCCCCCACCTTCCTAAAGCGGGTCCTGGCCTGGTCGCACAGTTCGCGGCTGGCCAGGCGCTGCGAAGCGCGCTGGCGTACTCTGGGCGGGGCGAAGGCAGGGCGACCTACTGAGGCTAACTCGCTGTGCAGTACGAAGCGTACGGCGTGGTCTGCTTTAGAGCAGGGTATGAGTTGAAACAGTGCAGCGGGGAAAACAGAACGTTGCAGACCCCGAGTCCATGACTGGCACTGTACCTTGATTTGCGTGATGTAACATAGGCGCTTCAGTCCACAAGGCGGTCCTGGTGGGGAAGAGGCGTACTCTCTTAGTACGTGCGGCGGATGAAGCGTACTTTCCAATCTTTGGGGGCTTGATGCTTTCCACCAGGCAGGCGCGGCACAGGACCTCCAGTACGGATCATACTGGGGGTCTCTCCAGAGTGCGGCGCGGCCTTCTCAGATCTTGGAGTGCAAAAGCGCCAGGATGCCCTTTGGGTGACAGGATAACGCTATATAAGTATGCAAAATAAATAAATAAATAAATAAAAGCGGGGCAGCCGGATACGTTACGACGTACGGCGGCCATCCGAGGCTGGGGATCGCGCTCCGATCCGATTCTGGCGGGAGGGGTGAAGGGGCACACCAAGGGCTCCAGTAGCAGGCAAGCGACAGGGGAGCAAGCAGCCCGGCCCGACGGGTGGAGAGGGACTCGGTCAGAGCAGGGCTCTCAGCGGGCAAGGGCGGACAGGATCCTGAGTGTAACGGCCCTAGGAGGGGGCGAGGGCACCAAGTATAACAGCTCTGGAGGGAAGGAAGCACACGGCTGGCCAAAGACAAGCGAAAGCACAATGAACCCACTGGTCCTGGGGTTCAGTTCAGGGGGCAAGCTCAATCAAGCCCTTGGAGATAGTTTCAAGCACAATAAAGCGAAGTCTTCTCTGGCCTTTTCCTCTTCTTCCTCAGCAAGGCACCACTGCAGGCCAGTCCTTCAGCTTCTTCTTGGTCCTTCTAGTTGGGCAGAGGTTCGGTTTGGTAAAACTGGATCTGATTTCTTAGGAGCAGGACTCCTACTTTTATACTGAGTTTCTTTTGTCCTGGCAGACCAGGGGGGCCTTTGCTTAGCTCATTCCAGCTCTGGAGTACTTTGTTTTGGCAACTCTGGTTTATCCTTTCAGTGAGTGGGGCAGGCACATCAGACGCTCCACAGGAGGTGGAGCCAGCATTGTGATGACAAGTACAGTCAGGAGCACTCTGTTGACAGTCTTCCCTCTTCCTGGCCCAGGTGCAGGGCAGAGTCATCAGTCGCTCCCCAGGGGGTGGAGCCAGCATTGTGGTGGCAGAGCACAGCCCTATCCAGAGTCAAGGGGCACTCCCCCCCACCCATCCTGGTGTAATCCCTGCATTCACCACCTGTCATCCCTAGCCCTGTCACTCACACAAACCAGACAGCAAATACACATAAGAGCAGAGGCTGAAATGGTTAGGCAAGCAAATGCTAAATTTCTAAAAGTAGCTTTTGCAAACACAGGATATTAAAATACCCTTTACTAAAAGAAGTATTTTTATTATTCTGAGTTAAGGCATACTAAACTTGACTTTCTACCATGCTCCCTGAGTCTGTTGGGATTATATAGTGTACTAATTCCAGCAGCCCATTCTGGCCTATGGAGAGCAGGTAGCCTTACAATAGTGAAAAACAAAAACGGCTGTAATTCACTATTAGGACATGCCACACACATCAGGGCTTGTCCTACCTTATGCTGACAATGCACCCTGCCCTCGGGCCTCCCATAGGGGTGACTCACATGAAGTAAAGGGAAGGTTTGGAGGCTGGCAAATGTGTGCACTTGCCCAGCCAGCATGACAGTACCAGACTGCATGCAGGTTCTGCAATGGCAGACCTTAGGAACTGCAGGCCCACTAGCAGTATTTGTAATTTACAAGCCCTGGCACTCCTGGTGCACTTTACTGGGGACTGATAGTAAATCAAATGAGCCAATCATGGAAATCAATCACAGGTACACTTTACATTGGGAGCACTTGCACTGCGGCACGGATTGGCTGTGGTGCAGTGCCCTGAGCAGCTAACACCAGCAAAACATCTGAGGCACATCAGCAAAAAGTGGAAGGGAGACTAACGCCAAGGTGCCAGGTCTAACACGTGTCCCCTCCAGCTGAAATGTGGGGAGAACTACCCTACCCCAGGGAGTTCCTCATCACTAAGGCAGAAAAACCTGGACAGACCGTCAGCATTGGCGTGATCTGTGCCAGGGCGATGTTCCACTGTGAAGTCCATACCCTGTAGGGAAATGGACCACCTCAACAGCTTTGGGTTCTCACCCCTCATTTGCATCAACCATTTGAGGGGCCTGTGGTCTGTCTGAACTCGGAAGTGAGACCCAAACAAGTAGGGTTTTAGCTTCTTCAATGCCCAGACCACAGCAAATGCTTCTCGCTCAATTGCACTCCACCTTTGTTCCCGTAGAAGTAACCTCCTACTGATCAAGGCTTCAGGTTGGTCCCAGCCCTCCTCAGTCATCTGTGAAAGAACAGCCCCTACACCATGCTCTGAAGCGTCTGTCTGCACTAGGAATTCCTTGGAGAAATCAGGAGCCAGGAGCACGGGCACCGTGCACATGGCAGTCTTCAGGGTGTCAAAAGCTTTCTGACAGGTGTCAGTCCAGATCACTTTCTTGGGCTGCTTTTTCGAAGTCAGCTCTGTCAAGGGTGCAACAATGCTGCCATATCCCTTGACAAACCTCCTGTAGTACCCTGTGAGTCCTAGGAAGGCTCTCACCACAGTTTGGGTCTTGGGGGGCTCCCAAGCCAGGATGGTTTCAATCTTGGGTTGTAGGGGCGCCACCTTGCCGCTCCCCACTTGGTGCCCCAAGTACACCACTGAACCCTGCCCGATCTGACACTTGCTTGCCTTGATCGTGAGGCCTGCCTTGCGCAGTGCCATCAACACTTCCCAGAGGTGTTGCAAGTGTTCTTCCCATGTGCTGCTTTACACTGCAATGTCATCCAGGTAGGCGGCGCTGAACTCAGACAGCCCAGCCAACACCTGGTTGACCAATCTCTGGAAGGTGGCAGGGGCATTCTTCATCCCAAAGGGCATGAGCTGGAACTGGAAATGCCCATCTGGTGTGGAGAATGCTGACCTCTCTTTGGCCCCATCAGTTAAGGCGATCTGCCAGTACCCAGACGTCAAATCAAATGTGCTGAGGTACCGGGCAGCGCCTAACCGATCTATGAGCTCATCAGCTCTGGGGATGGGGTGCGCGTCAGTGTTCGTGACTGAATTGAGTCCTCTGTAGTCCACACAGAACCGGAGTTCGGGTGTGGCTCCCGGCGCTGCAGCCTTTAGGACCAAGACCACTGGGCTGGCCCAAGGACTGCTGGAGGACTCAACCACCCCTAGAGTAAGCATTTTGAAGACTTCCTCCTTGATGCAGGCTCTAACCCTGTCAGTTACTCTGTAAGCCTTGTGCTTCACAGGTAAGCTGTCTCCTGTATCCACATCATAGACACACCAATCTGTGACACTAGGAACCAGGGAGAACAGATCAGGAAACTGTCCCAGCAGTTGGCGGCAGTCACTCTGTTGCTCAGGGTCAGGGCGGGTGAGAGGTTAACTCCATCCACTGACCCGTCACGCTCTGAAGCTACAAAGAGGTCAGGAAGAGGCTCGGTCTCCGCATCCGTTCCATCATCGGTTGCCAAGTGCATGCCCACTTCGGACCTCTCCAAGTGGGGCTTAAGGCGGTTAACATGTAGGACCCTCAAGGGGTTCCTGGGAGATTGAAAGTCCACCAAGTAGGTGACAGGACTCTTGCACTCCACAACCTCAAATGGACCTGTCCACTTATTTTGAAGTGCACAAGGCTCCACTGGGGCCAAGACCCACACCTTCTTTCCAGGTTGAAGCTCTACCAGAGTGGCATTCTGGTCATACCACCCCTTCATCTCTTCCTGGCATGCTTCCAGATTTGCCTCAGCAAGTTGCCTGAATCGCCTGGTCTGGTTTCTCAAGGCCAGCATGTAACTGTATACATTCTGGGGAGGTTTCCTGGGAGATTGGTCCCAGCCTTCCTTTACCAAACTCAGAGGTCCTCTCAATGGGTGACCATACAGAAGCTCAAAGGGGCTGAACCCTAGAGACTTCTGTGGCACCTCGCGGTATGCGAAGAGAAGGCATGGCAAGAGGACGTCCCACTTACGCCTCATGGGTACTTTCAGACCCATAATCATGCCCTTCAGAGTTCAGTTGAATCTCTCAACCAACCCATTTTCTTGGGGATGGTAAGGTGTGGTGAACTTGGAGGTTACATCACACTCTTGCCAAAGGGATTTCATATACTTGGATATGAAATTGGTGCCCCTGTCAGACACCACCTCTAGAGGGAATCCCACTCGGGAGAAAATTCCCATCAGTGCCCGTCCCACCACGGGATGGCTTCAGGGTACCGGGTGGCATGGTCCACCAAGACCAGGATGAACCTGTTGCCCGTGGCTGTCTTGGGGTCCAGAGGCCCAACAATGTCAATTCCAACTCGCTGGAATGGTGTACTGACCACAGGGAAGGGCTGGAGCGGAGCCTTCTGCTTCCTCCCACTCTTCCCACTTGCCTGGCAAGTTTGACAGGTCCTGCAAGGAACATCTGATCTCTTGTGCATTTGGGGCCAATAAAAGTGGGTGACAAGCCTTTCAAAGGTCTTGTCCTGCTCCAAATGTCCTGCTAATGGAACGTCGTGAGCCAGCCCCAGTATGAAGGCTCTGAACTTCTGGGGCACCACCAGCGCACGGGCTGACCCAGGTACAGCAACCTTAGGCTCAGTATACAGGAGGTCGTTCTCCCAGTAAATGAAGTGAGTACCGGACTGACTACCATTGGCCTGTTCTGCAGCCTCCTGCCGCACACCCACGAGCGAGGGGCATTCTCTCTGCTCCCTGCAGAATTCCTCCCTGGAGCGGCCTCCGTCTAGCTGCCAATGGGTCAGCTCAGGCAGGTCCCCCAATTCGACTATCTGTTCCCTGGTAGGCTCCAGGGCATCCCCCTCAAGGTCTGCTTCCTCCTGGACCATGGGAACTTCAGGGGCCGGTCTCCTGCGCCACCTGCGCCCTCCCTCTAAGGCCGGTTCCTGGGCCTCTCCCTCAGGCTCCAGGACTTTTTCAACACCCCTACTGGCTGCCATTGACCGGGTGGTCACATATGCCCAGTCGTGTAGACCCACCAACCGCAGATGAGCCGTCTTCTCCACCTTTTCCCATGGGGAGCTCACCAAGTCATTCCCTAGCAAACAGTCTACAGGCATGGCAGTTCTCACAGCAACCTGCAGAGTACCAGAGACCCCCTCTCACTCAAAAGGAACCTGAGCCATTGGACAACGACTCTCTGAGTTGTCGGCGTTGACAACCCTACAGTAGGCATGGGGTACAACCTGCTCTTAAGACACCAGGTGGTGCCGGACTGCAGTCACACTGGCTCCTGTGTCTCTAAGAGCATCTACCTTCTTTCCATTGACGGTCACTACTTGCCCATATTTCTTAGTGTTAGAGGGTAAGTAGTTCTCAGGGACCATCATCTCGCTGTCTCCTAGTGAGACTAGGGTCACCTGACCAGGATCCCCACCCCCTTGGATTGCTACCTCCTCCCCAAAATTAACACTAGCCATTTGCTGGGGTGGAGCACCAGTGGGGGCGGGTTTTCCAAATAGGCGACACTTAGGATCAGTGGCAATGTGACCCTGGTCACCACACCTGTAACAGGTGATGGGCCCTCTCTGAACAGGTTTACCTGTCGGGCCCCATTCTGCTCCGGGGTGGGGGAGGCTGAGAACCCTTCTGCTGGTTCCCTTGGGGATTACTTTGGGGGCCTTTTTGGAACCCTTTCTGTTTACCCCTGTCTGCCGGGGACCCTGCCCACCTTTGGCTGAGTCTCCCACTGGACCCTTGTGGACCCTGGTGCTGAGCCAGTGGTCCGCCTCCTCAGCAAGCTTCCTTGGGTTAGTCAGCTAGCTATCTATCAGGTGCTGGCGGAGCTCAGGAAAACAATTACTAGACAAGTGCTACCATGCTATTAAATCAAGAAGCGCTTGAAAATCACTCACTTTGCTACCCTACACCCAACCATCCAGTGCTCTGCAGAAAAAGGACGCATGCTCCACATACGTACCCCCAGGAGTCTTAGTACACCCCATGAACCTCTGTCGATACATCTCAGGAGTTAACCCAAGACTGGTCACTAAGGCCTCCTTCTTGTGGGTGTAGGAATTGTAGACTTCAGAGGGCAAATCTAGCAGTGTGTCCCTTCCCTCGCTTAGGAACTTCCCCCACAACCCACTCCCCAATCTCTCTCAGGGACACAGTGGGAGGACATGGCTACCTCGTATGCCCGGAACCACTGTCCTATGTCATCCCCCTTGAAGTACTCCTTCACTACATCTTTAGGCATCTACTCCCTTGACTCTACCTGCACCGGCGTTGTGCTGCCACCAGGAGTAGTTGTGTCCAAACTTTTAGCTTTCAGCTCCAACTCCTTCAATCTCATGTCATGATCCATTTGTTGCTTTCTCTCTTCCATTGCCAATCTTTGTTTCTCCATATCCATTTGTCCATTTAATCTTGCCATCTCTATTTCATGGGCCCGGGTTGCTGCCCTGTCTGCCACTTCCTCTGGCGATAGGACTCTGCTGACATCGACAAGGCTTTCTGGTGGTTCCATTACCACCACATTCTGTGGATCCCTTGACTCGTTCCAGGACCTCAGCGCCTTGATGAAGTGGGGTTTCCTGTTGCATCCAGAGTGGGCAACTCTGAACTTCTTGCAGTAGCCTTTAAATTGCTCTACTGTGTACCCCTCCAGTCCTTGGTCTTCCCAATCTACGTAATTGATTCCAGAGATAATGGAGGGTGCTCTGTCAGCAGGGAGTGAGCCAGGCATGACTTCAGTAATTGGAGATCTCTTAGCAAAATTAAAGAAGACAATAAATCTGTTAATTAAAAGCACAGGTGCACCATAAATTAAACAGGTTTATCAATAAGAATTTTACAAATATGAATGTCCAGAAAGTCCGTTTTGTTTAGACGATTTATTTTTCAATACAGTGAGAATAGGACAGCCGACGCGTTTCGTCCCTGCCGGGACTTCTTTAGGGCTGTGTTTACAAAAGACAAAAAGATATACACATACAATTAAAAGCTGGAACATTGCAACACCCAGCCGAGTATACAATAGTCCCATGCATTAATTCTAGTTCATGATTCGGTACTTAATCAGCAAAGTTCAAGGGGTGGAATGCGATCCCCCACCTTCCAAAAGCGGGTTCTGGCCTGGTCGCACAGTTCGCGGATGGCCGGGCGCTGCGAAGCGCACTGGCGTACTCTGGGCAGGACGATGGCAGGGCAGCCTACTGAGGCTCACGCGCTGTGCGGTACGAAGTGTACGGCGTGGTCTGCTTTAGAGCGGGGTACGAGTTGAAACAGTGCAGCGGGGAAAACAGAACGTTGCAGACGCCGAGTCCGTGACTGGCAGTGTACCTTGATTTGCGTGATGCAACTTAGGTGCTTAAGTCCACACGGCGGTCCTGGTAGGGACGAGGCGTACTCTCTTAGTACGTGCCGGCGGGCGAAGAGTACTTTCGGATCTTTGGCGGCTTGATGCTTTCCACCAGGCAGGCGCGGCACAGGACCTCCAGTACGGATCGTACTGGGGGTCTCTCCAGAGTGTGGCGCGGCCTTCTCAGATCTTGGAGTGCAAAAGTGGGGCGGCCGTATACGTTACGACGTACGGGCGGCCGTCCGAGGCTGGGGATCGCGCTCAGATCCGATTCCTGCGGGAGGGGTGAAGGGGCACACCATGGGCTCCAGTAGCAGGCAGGCGACAGGGGAGCAAGCGGCCCGGCCCGATGGTAGAGAGGGACTCGGTCAGAGTGGGGCTCTCAGCGGACAAGGGCGGACAGGCTCCTGGGTGTCACGGCCCTAGGAGGGGGCGAGGGCACCAAGGATCACAGCTCCGGCGGGAAGGAAGCACACGGCTGGCCAAAGACGAGCAAAAGCACAATGAACCCACTGGTCCTGGGGTTCAGTTCAGGGGGCAAGCTCAATCAAGCCCTTGGAGATAGTTTGAAGCACAATAAAGCAAAGTCCTCTCTGGTCTTTTCCTCTCCTTCCTCAGCAAGGCACCACTGCAGGCCAGTCCTTCAGCTTCTTCTTGGTCCTTCTAGTTGGGCAGAGGTTTGTTGTGGTAAAACTGGATCTGATTTCTTAGGAGCAGGGCTCCTACTTTTATATGAGTTTCTTTTGTCCTGGCAGGCCAGGGGGGCCTTTGCATAGTACTTTGTTTTGGCAACTCTGGTCTATCCTTTCAGTGAGTGGGGCAGGCACATCAGAGGCCTCCGCAGGAGGTGGAGCCAGCATTGTGATGACAAGTACAGTCAGGAGCACTCTGTTGACAGTCTTCCCTCTTCCTGGCCCAGGTGCAGGGCAGAGTCATCAGCCACTCCCCAGGGGGCGGAGCCAGCATTGTGGTGGCAGAGCACAGCCCTATTCAGAGTCAAGGGGCACTCCCCCCACCCATCCTTGTGTAATCCATCCATTCAAAAACTGTCATCCCTAGCCCTGTCACTCACACAAACCAGACAGCAGATACACATCCTGGCAGAGGCGGGCTGAAATGGTTAGGCAAGCAAATGCTAAATTTCTAAAAGTAGCATTTGCAAACACAGGATATTAAAATAACCTTTACGGAAAACCGCATCAGATTTAAGGCCTTAAACTATATGTTTAAAATAAAAGCAGGCACTGCACCAAAATATCTTCAGGCACTAGTTCAGCCATACATTCCAAAAAGAAACTTACGGTCACTCTCAGCAGCAACGTATTGTGTGCCTAGATTCAAGCTCTCCAGAATGGGAGGGCGATCCTTCGCCCACCAAGGCCCATCCATATGGAACACATTACCGCTCCACATACGCAAAGAAGAGAGCTACCCCAAGTTCAGGAAAGAATTAAAAACCTGGTTGTTCGATCAATAATCGTTGAATGACCTAACTGATCGTTCCACTGTCTTTGCTGTGTAGTTTCTGGCGTCGGGAAACCCTTTTTGGGTAGCTGTTGCACCGTATAAGTTGATAAAATAAATAAATAAATAAATTACTTAAAGAAGTATTTTATTATTCTGAGTTCAGGCATACTAAACTTGACTTTCTACCATGCTCCCTGAGTCTGTTGGGATTATATAGTATAATAATTCCAGCAGCCCATTCTGGCCTATGGAGAGCAGGTAGCCTTACAATAGTGAAAAACAAAAATGGCTGTAATTCACTAGTAGGACATGCCACACCCATCAGGGCTTGTCCTACCTTATGCTTACAATGCACCCTGCCCTCGGGCCTACCATAGGGGTGACTCACATGAAGTAAAGGGAAGGTTTGGAGGCTGGCAAGTGTGTGCACTTGCCCAGCCAGCATGACAGTACCAGACTGCATGCAGGTTCTGCAATGGCAGACCTTAGGAACTGCAGGCCCACTAGCAGTATTTGTATTTACAAGCCCTGGCACTCCTGGTGCACTTTACTGGGAACTGATAGTAAATCAAATGAGCCAATCATGGAAATCAATCACAGGTACACTTTACATTGGCAGCACTTGCACTGCGGCACGGATTGGCCGTGGCGCAGTGCCCTGAGCAGCTAACACCAGCAAAACATCTGAGGCACATCAGCAAAAAGTGGAAGGGAGATTCTATCCAAGGTGCCTTTAATCCACCACCAGCCACTCTCTGCTCCTTTATCTCACTCTTGATTCCACCTCGTGGCTCTTTAATCCACCACCAGCCACTCCTGGCTCTTTAATCCATCCCCAGCCGATCTCAGCTCCTTTTTCTCACTCTTGATTCCACCTTCTGGCTCTTTAATCGACCACCAGCCACTCCTGGCTCCTTTATCTCACTTCCTGATTCCACCTCATGGCTCTTTAATCCACCCACAGACACTCGCGGCTCCTATATCCCACTCTTGATTCCATCTCGTGGCTCTTTAATCGACCACCAGCCACTCCCGGCTCCTTTATCTCACTCTTGATTCCAACTTGAGGCTCTTTAATCTACCCCCAGACACTCTCAGCTCCGTTATCTCACTCTTGATTCCACCTTGTGGCTCTTTAATCCACCCCAGACACTCTCAGCTCCGTTATCTCACTCTTGATTCCACCTCGTGGCTCTTTAATGTTATGTTATGTTATGTTATTGATTTTTATTATGCGCACAGCTGCTCCAGCGAAGGAGCGTCCTGGCGCACCTAA
The DNA here is from genome assembly GCF_964261635.1 of Lissotriton helveticus. Classification (NCBI taxonomy): domain Eukaryota; kingdom Metazoa; phylum Chordata; class Amphibia; order Caudata; family Salamandridae; genus Lissotriton; species Lissotriton helveticus. The sequence continues at coordinate 87,930,345 of NC_136057.1, forward strand.
TCCACCCCAGACACTCTCGGCTCCTTTATCTAACCCTTGATTCCACCTCGTGGCTCTTTAATCCATCCCAGACACTCTTGGCTCCTTTATCACACTCTTGATTCCACCTCGTGGCTCTTTAATCCACCCCAGATACTGTTGTCTCCTTTATCTCACTTGTGAATCCACCTCTTTGCTCTTTAATCCAGCACCAACACTCCTGACTCCTTTATCTCACTCTTGATTCCACCTCATGGCTCTTTAATCCACCCCCAGACACTCCCGTCTCCTTTATCTCACTCTTGATTCTACCTCAGGGCTCCTAAATCTACCCCAGACAATCTCGGCTCCTTTCTCTCACTCTTGATTCCACCTCATGGCTCTTTAATCCACCCCCAGACATTCTCGGCTCATTTATCTCATCTTGATTCCACCTCATGACTCTTTAATCCACCCCCAGACACTCTCGGCTCCTTTATCTCACACTTGATTCCACCTCATGGCTCTTTAATCCACCCCAGACACTCTCGGCTCCTTTATCTCACACTTGATTCCACCTCATGGCTCTTTAATCGACCACCAGCCACTCCTGGCTCCTTTATCTCACTTCCTGATTCCACCTCATGGCTCTTTAATCCACCCACAGACACTCGCGGCTCCTATATCCCACTCTTGATTCCACCTCGTGGCTCTTTAATCGACCACCAGCCACTCCCGGCTCCTTTATCTCACTCTTGGTTCCACTTTATGGCTCTTTAATCCACCCCAGACACTCTTGGCTCCTTTGTCTCACACTTGATTCCACCTCATGGCTCTTTAATCCACCACCAGCCACTCTCGGCTCCTTTATCTCACACTTGATTCCACCTCCTGGCTCTTTAGTCCACCCCTGACACTCTCTGCATCTTTATCTCACTCCTGTAGGTCCCTGCATTCTCCCTTTGGCACACTTTTTTCATCTTTTTCTTCCTCTTTCTTCCCGCGTATGTGTTTTTCACTCCCTTGTTATGGGTCAAAGTCTGATGAGGAAAAATAAGTGCCGGCCCCCAAAAGGAGAGTGCTGATGGGCCCCACCTGCGACCACCAGCTCAAATTAAGCTTTAATCGACAACTTACCCCTTGGTTGATAAATGAAAGAATTTAGGGCAATCGGGCGGGGTGAGGGAAAGAAGAAAAACAGACAGGAAGGAGAAGAATGAAAGGAAAGAAAACACAAAAAAGAGAATGCTGAGGAAGAGAATACGCTTGAGTCACTGCATGACCGCATCTCCTCTACCCATCACTGTGGACTTCAGATACTGCGAATGTCTGCGTCTTAGCTGTTGCTTCTTGCTCAAACGCTATGGTGGTCTCATGATCCTACGGGTGGGGTAATCTGGTCTGGCTCATGGTGGTCTCATGCTCCTATGGGTGGTCTGGCTCATGGTGGTCTCATGATCCTACGGGTGGTCTGGCTCATGGTGGTCTCATGATCCTATGGGTGGTCTGGATCATGGTGGTCTCATGCTCCTATGGGTGGTCTGGCTCATGGTGGTCTCATGATCCTACGGGTGGTCTGGCTCATCAATCAATCAATCAATGACATTTATAGAGCGCACTACATACCCGTAGGGTCTCAAGGCGCTGGGGGAGGGGGGGTGCCGCTACTGCTCGAACAGCCAGGTCTTCAGCTTCTTCCTGAAGGAGAGGTGGTCTTGGGTCAGGCGCAGGTCGGTTGGGAGGGAGTTCCAGGTCTTGGCGGCCAGGTAGGAGAAGGACCTTCCTCCTGTAGTCGCTCTTCGGATGCGGGGGACGGCGGCGAGGGCGTGGTTGGTTGATCGGAGGTGGCGTTTGGGAGCGTAGAAGTTGATTCGGCTGTTGAGGTAGCTCGGGCCTTGGTCGTGTAGGGCTTTGTGTGCGTGGGTGAGGAGGCGGAAGGTGATTCTTTTGTTGATGGGGAGCCAGTGAAGGTCTCTCAGGTGTCCGGAGATGTGGCTGGTTCGTGGGATGTCGAGGATGAGTCTGGCAGAGGCGTTTTGGATCCGCTGGAGTCTTTTCTGGAGTTTGGCGGTGGTACCGGCGTAGAGGGCGTTGCCGTAGTCCAGTCGGCTAGTGACGAGGGCCTGGGTGACGGTCTTCCTGGTCTCGGTGGGGATCCACCAGAAGATCTTCCGTAGCATGCGTAGGATGTTGAAGCACGCCGAGGAGACGTTGTTGACTTGCCTGGTCATGGAGAGGGAGGAGTCCAGGATGAAGCCCAGGTTGCGTGCATGGTCTGTCGGTTTGGGTGCGGTGCCCAGGGCGGGAGGCCACCAGGAGTCGTCCCAGGCGGAGGGTGAAGAGCCCAGGATGAGGACCTCCGTCTTGTCGGAGTTCAGTTTCAGGCGGCTGGTCGTCATCCACTCGGCTACCTCTTTCATCCCTTCGTGCAGGTCGGCTCTGGCGGCGGCTGAGTCGTTGGTCAGGGAGAGGATCAGCTGGGTGTCGTCGGCGTAGGAGATTATGCTGAGGTTGTGTTGGCGTGCGATGGCCGCGAGTGGGCTCATGTAGACGTTGAAGAGGGTGGGGCTCAGAGAGGATCCTGGAGGGACGCCGCAGATGACTTCGGATGCCTCTGACTTGTACGGTGGGAGGCGGACTCTCTGTGTTCTTCCGTCGAGGAAGGAGATGATCCATTCCAGCGCCTTGTCCTGGATTCCGACGTTGCTGAGGCGCTGTACTAGGGTGCGGTGGCAGACAGTGTCGAATGCCGCGGAGAGGTCTAGGAGGATGAGGGCCGCTGTTTCTCCGTTGTCCATCAGGGTTCGGATGTCATCGGTGGCGGCAATGAGGGCGGTCTCGGTGCTGTGATTGGCTCGGAAGCCGGTCTGTGAGGGGTCGAGGGATCCATTCGTCTCGGTGGTCTCATGATCCTACGGGTGGTCTGGCTCATGGTGGTCTCAGGATCCTACGGGTGGTCTGGTTCATGGTGGTCTCATGATCCTATGGGTGGTCTGGCTCATGGTGGTCTCATGATCCTATGGGTGGTCTGGCTCATGGTGGTCTCATGATTCTACGGGTGGTCTGGCTCATGGTGGTCTCATGATCCTACGGGTGGTCTGGCTCATGGTGGTCTCATGATTCTACGGGTGGTCTGGCTCTTTCTTTCAAACATCTTGTGTCAGTGTAAATGTGGCCAAAGAATGTGATCTCTTCTTTTCCTGGTTCACGCTTGACTGGATTCAGTCGATCCAACGCCGTCCTGCTGCTGGTCTCTCCTCCTCAGTCGGGGAGCCCAGAGACTCTGGGCCTCATTTATGAGGTTTTGGGTAGGGCCGCACCACAAGGAATCTTGCTGCACTGCTCTACGTCAGAACAAAAGGGCAGGAATGCGCCGTGTCTATGTGATACCTCACATTTCTGTCCTTGTCCCCAGCGCAGGCGCACAGTGGGCTGCCGTGCCCCAATACAGGCAGCCTTTCTCCATGGTGCAATGCAAGGGTGCCTGCGTTGCAGGGTTGATTGATTTTGTGCAGGAAGGGAGATCTTCCTGCACAAAGTCAATCACAAGAGGCGATTTCCTTTGTCTATGTGTGCTGTAGAATGCAGCACTAATAGAAAAAGGAAAGCACGGGGAGACATAAAAAAAAATCTCATTGTTGTGCCTCCCTAATGTCACCCCTGGGGTGGCGTTAGATTCTGACGTATTCCCAGGTTCACAATGTATCGTAAATCTGGGAATGCGTCAGGTTCCATGAGTGTTGTGTGGGAACACCCACAGTAACACCCACGGAACGCCCGTTTCATGCAGTGTTCTGCATGGAAGGGGCACATATTTATAAGGCCATGAAAAGCTTTACGTGGCCTTATAAATATGCAGAGGCACACTGCGCCACTGGAACATCAAAAAAGTGAAGTTCTTCTGGCACAAAAGTGCCAGTCTCTGGCTTCTACCTGAACCAGCATGGGACCTGGCGAGATGCCAACCATCTGGTCAGCTCTCAGCCTTTAGTTGGCTTCATATTGCCAACCACGAGGGGCATCTCCTTTTGGATTCTGGTGCAGAACATGTTAGCCCTGTGGGTCCCCCCTCAGGTTGACCGATTTGCAACTTGTGATAACGCCCATTGTCCACAATTGAGTGTCCTCCAGTTTACACTGGGAAATGTTAGGGGACACATTTCGGTTGAGGTGGAGTTTTCCGCTTCACTACACCTTTCTTCCCATATCCTTAATTCCTCCAGTTGTCAGGAAGATTCACCATGACTGGTGCGAAGCAATTCTTACCACCCATGACTGGTCAAAAGGCTGTTGTATGTGGACCATCTGCACCTCTCTTTGTGCCACCCTCTACATCTGCCTCTCAGAGTGGACCTTCTTTCTCAAGGTCCACTCTGAGAGGCAGATTGGAAAGTCTGGAGATCGAGAGGGGCAGGATACACACCTCACTCCAGAGCCTCCACCTTCTTGTCTGGAGACTGAGAGGGGCGGGACCCGCACCTACCCCTGCAGAGCCTCTACCTTCATGTCTGCAGATTGAGAGGGGCATCAGAGCTCCTTCCAGCTGCCAATGGAGGGGGTCAATATAATTTTATCTGCTCGTTGCCCTTCCACCTAGTCAGTCTATTCATAATGTGGACCCTTCGAAGGCTCTTCTTTCAGAAGGTTTCCATTGTGCTCTGTCGTTGGTCCTGCAGAGTTGTGCAGTGGCCGACGGATTCATTGCTGCCCTGTTCAGCATGCCTCATGCAATCTCCAATCATAGTCAGATTTTTGAAGGGACTGGAACATATCTGTGCATCTATTCCCTTTCTTATGCGTCAATGGACTTGTTTTCACATTTCTGAGCTCTTCCACAAATACCAGCTATGGTTACTGATCCTGTAAACCATAATTTATTGCTATTATTTTTATGATATACAACAAGCAAAAATGCTTCACTGTAGACTTATTATGAACTAAGACAGTTTACAAACCTTAGAAAAGTGTCCATAGTGCTTGTAGTGCCTGGAAGTCACTCGAGGAGTCGAGTCATACGTCTTCACTTTGTCTCGATGCACCCCTCACTTCTTTATTCACATGAGCAGCTGTCACATCTTGAGCACTTTATTTCACTATTATAGCTGACTTAATTTTGCTAAATTCTGTGAATAGATTGAATCAAGTGTGATTGTTCTATCGTTGTTTTTCAAATGTATTTTCCAAATTGTCGAAGTCATGTCAGCAAATGTTAAAACTGTACATTTCTGGTTAATAGACCGCTCATGGAGAGCGGCGGCATCCACACAGTCATCGAGTTGGTATTTTTCAGAAATCAGTCTACAGCGAAGCATTGCTACTTGTTATCTGCTGTTGCCCTAGGTTCCTGCTCTAGCAGTTTGGGCATACCTTTGTTCTCCCTATAGCATCACTTCGTTACGGCACATCAGTGAGTTACAGGCACTGAGTGTGCAGCCGCCATTCACATGCTTCTTCCTGGAGGAATTATTCCTCAGAACTGTATCGCCTCTCCTTCCCAAGGTGGTGACCTCTTTCCATCTGAGGTGATCTGTCACCCTTCCCACCTTCTACCTCCAAAGGAGGCGAAATCAGATCAGATCGGAATACGCTTTATTTGATTTAAGAAGATGTTAAACCATAAAAGCACAATACATAATAATAAAAGATGCATGTCATGTATATATACAAAATAAAAATTCAAACGAAATTTTAAGGAGTGGGACCATCCATTGTCAGCCGTTGTCTAACCACCCCTTTCAAGTATGTAACAATGTGATCAGTCACAGATCTGTCATTCAAATATTGCAGCTTTAGAAGCGCGGGCGGCATTGTCTCAAGCCATAACTCATTAAAATTGGTAAAATCAATTTTTTCCTGGGCATAGAGCAAAACTTGCAAAAAAACATAACATGAATTGTCGACTGAGCAGAGATGTTATCACACGGGCATAAACATAGGGTGCAGGACCAGTCATTAGTTTTTGGGAAGGTAACCCTAGTGTGAAGGCTGCCAAGGCGTAGGCAGGTCAATAACAATCTATCATAGGCTCCTGCAGTGTTTAATAAGTATGGTTGTATTCCTGGTTGAGTCAAGAGTAGTTGGTGTGTACTCACTGACGGTTTTAAAATGTTGCTAGATAGATCAATGGACTCCAAATAGTCCAGACATAGTGATTTTAAACTATTTCTAGTAACATTGTTCAAGCTGTCAGGGTTAGAGAAATATTCAGGATGGCCTAGACTCTCTAAAAAATGTTTGACATAGGTCAACCAGGAAATTCGATCAGCCCCATCAAGGGACAGACAATCATTGATCAGGTCCCTGTTCAAGCCAGTAGAAGTGCCAGTCCAAACTTTATGCCACAACAAGATGGGCTGCAGTTTAATTAAGTCTAGGAGATAAGGCAACCACAGCTCAGTGTGGCATACGAATGCAGCTGTATTACTGGGTACAGCTAAAAGATATCTCAGGAACCTATTTTCAACTATTTGCAGGCACTCGGCATTGGCATGACCCCAGATGCCTGCTCCATACATGGCAACAGGAATGCGTTTGGCTTTATAGATTGTTATTAAATCTGCAACTGGGCACCTCCCCAAGTTCCTGGCAACATTAATTATGGTGAGGTAACGGGTTTTTAGGAACCCGCTGGTGTCAGGGGATAACACCCGAAGACCTCTGAGTTCCCTTGTTCCGGACCACAGAAACAATGAGTCTTCTATCGCAGTCAAAGATCAAGTTTTATTGGTAGCTACCAAGTAACACGTGTCCCAGAAGTACACCACACGGAGAGTAGGTTTTGGGAGACTGTTCGTTTTTACAGAACCAGCCGTCTCCTTATATATCAAATATATGGCTTCAAGCAAGAATTCTTGAGTTTATGGTATGGCAACACACATATTTCTACAACAATACAAAGAGCGAAGTCATGTAAGCAAGCCCATATTTTAGATGTCCAGTTTGCTGATAGATTACCCAGTTGGATCGGGAACTCCCATCAGATATCGATGAACCACCAATAAAGGAAGGTACAACCCAGCCATAAAACGGGCCATAAACAAGATACGGGGACAGGTGCGTGTTTGAAGGAAACATGGGCTGTATGTAGTGAATGGTTCGTGGAATGTTATGCGTAGATGCTATCGTATTCAGCCACTGGGCGAGGAGCTGCCTAAACAGGTTTGGCCGAAGACAGTGGAGTCAGTTGGGACAGGTCAGGGGAAAGTCACGAAAGGTGGACGTGTCTATTTGGATCAAGCTCGACCTTTAATTGACTTATCATGAGGGCAAGATGCAAGATGGATGCCGTTCACAAAATGGAGTTTAAGGGATGGGACGGAAACTGTGATTTAGGGGTGTTGGCAACCCTCGATTGTAACGCAAATACATAGGAATGAAGTCCTAATCATTATCGGTTCGTAGACACCAAAATCGTCTCGGTACGTTGAGGTTTCGTGACACGGGTATTGGACCTCGATATCGGGAAAACCACAGGGTCCGGATTTTGGGAACCACAGACCCTCCTTTTGCCCTCATATAAGGCAATAACTCATGCTAATCTGAGTCCAAATCGGTACGAAGAAATTCGTGGAGATGTTGCTGGAGCATCATTCTGTTACTCAGCTCGTCCTGTGACACAGGCTTCCGTACACACGAGGTAGCACAGAGGCCACATAGTGCAGGAGCACACTGTATACACAAGCAAAACATGAACAGAAGTGCCAAGATCATCCCAATGAAAATCAAAGTTTTCCATCCCCAGGCAGTGATCAGTTCCCAGAACCACCCCAGCAGGGACCAATCCCCTTTCTCAATGTGAAGGGAACCAGATATTTTGTGTAGTTTGGAGATGGCCTGGTATACTGTTGGTGCGTTATCAGGGATGAAAATGCAGCAACTGGATTGGATGACTCTACACACACCACCACGATCGGCGAGTATAATGTCTAAGGCAATTCGGTTCTGACGGGTCATAAGTCGATCCGACTGAAGCTCTGTTGTCAAATTGCCAAGTGCTCCGGCCGTTGTGGTCACGGCGGATTCAACTATCCTCGCTAACTGGCGAATATTCCTGCTGTTCACCATAGGCCCCCAAAATGGCAGAAAACCCTTTGCGAAGTCAGCGAATTCCTGACCCGCGGTGTCGTCTTTACTCACGACACCTCTAGCTGTCCTTGTCCGGTGGTAATCTGCTCGGGCCGTGTAGGTAGGAGGCAGCAGAAATGAAATAAAACATATACCTGAGAAATCAGGGGGCAACCACGTGTAGGCTTGGTCGTGGCAAACGAAATACGTGCCTTTAGCTGCCAAGAGTATCGGGGAAGTTCGGGAAGCAAATACATATGTTTCCGTGCAAATGCTCTTTCCTAACTGTGCTGTGGGGTTCCTACCAATACCCTGTAAGCATAAGTGACCTCGGTGGGGAACTATCCAAACTGGGCGAGATTTCTTTGCTGCCTGGCTCTTGACCAGGTAAACCCCATGTTTGGACACGTTCCAACGGGTGTAGGGACTCAGTTCATCTTTGGGGATTGTCAGATATGTGTCGATATCCCTACTCATGTTCCTTATCCCTGCAATTAGTGCCTTGTTACTGGAATCGCTGGCAGCAGAACTGGTCGGGTATGGTTCTAGGGCGAATAGGAACATGGTCTGGAAAGCCCACAGAGAACCATAGTAGCTAAATGGCAAAATGAAGTATGGGATACCCTTATCGGTTGTGTGTGGCATAAGTCCGCATATCCAACAGTTTGACGTGTTCATTATGGACTGGTGTTGGTGTAGAAGCTGGATGAAAGAGTTGTTTACAAATTCGAGTCTTCGGGCAGACTCGTGTTCAGGTAAAGGGTGAAAGTAGTGTGGAGAAATAGTGGGAGGAGGTGGTGTCTGGGTGTCATTCGAAAAGGTAACTTTAAATACGAACAAGGTATAACCAATAAAAAACACAAGTGTGCTACATAACATTAAAACACATAATATCATGAATCTTCTTCTGGACAGTATCGTGCATAACTGTTTTTCGAAGTTCGTGAGTCTGACAGGTCTCTCTACCCTTGGAAACTCCATCCTCTAGTTGCTGCCCGCGGTGGTTGATTGATTCTCCCAGGGAGCGCGCTCTGCTCAGTCCGGGGTAACTCCCGTGGACCAATCAGAACCGCGGACCTAGAACTTCCCAGTTGCACTCCCCAGACTTCAACCGCGACCCTAGCAGCAGAACCGGATGGCGGTTCGAAAAATCAAAAATGAGCTAGTTCCCTTGGGACGAGAGAGCTGAAAATCCAAAAATAGTTCTTAGGGGAGAAAGGAAATTACATTAGATCAAGCTTTTATTAGTTCTTTTGTCTAGACCGCAGGTTGTATCGTCGTTTCCCAGGTACGGTGTGATCTTCAAACAGCGTTTCAGGTTCAGTAGTGTCCAATTGCATAGATGGTGACACAAGTCCTTGCAAAATATGATCACTCTCCTTTTCGGTACTAGTTTCTTTCAAACGGGCATCGCTGAAAGGGATGAAGCGAGGTACGGATTCTGTCTCAGAGTCAGCAAGTCCTTTGTTGACCCACTGGTCGTATGGAAGGGGTAGAGGGACCCGTTTGCAGTGGGTCCCATGTAACCAGTTCTTCTTGCCTTCAACCCGAACAGCAGATCTTGTTGAAAGTAGTACTAGGTGCGGTCCGGTCCACCTCGGTTGTCCGTTGTTGGTGCGCTGAAAATTCCGCAACAAAACCCACGAACCGGGTTCGATGAGGTGACCTGGATCGTCAGAGGCTGGTGGAGAAGAACTGTGAACCTGTTGGTGTAAAACACGCAATTTAGTTGTCAATTCGCACAAATAGTCAAGCAGTACAGGGTGCTCTATCTCGCTCAGTTTCTTGGGTCTTGGCACGCCCCAGACGTTGGCTGGGCGGCCAAACATGATTTCATGGGGGCTAAGTCCTAACCTGGAGTGGACAGTCGTCCTGGTTGACAAAAGTGCTAGAGGCAAGGCATCAGGCCATTTAAGACCTGTACTGGCTTGTATTTTGGCTAGTTTGAGTTTTAGAGTGCCATTGTAGCATTCTACTAATCCAGCCGATTGGGGGTGATTCGCAGAGTGGAATTTTTGGTGTATGCCTAGACACTCACACACTCTCTTCATCACGCATCCTACGAATTCACTTCCGTTATTACTCCAGACAATTCTAGGCATACCGAATCTAGGGAAGAACTCTTTGACAAGGGCTTTGGCAGTTGATAAGGCGGTGTTGTCCTTAAGGGGGTACGCTTCCACCCACCTTGAAAAGGCGCAAACAACAACGAGAACGTATTTCAGGTTGTTGCACCTCTCCATGTGGATGAAATCTAGCTGCAAAACCTCGAACGGGTACGTTGCAGGCGCAAAATGACCAGCTGGAGTTGGCGTTCCCCTACCGGGATTGTACTTCAAACATACCATACACTTTCTGACCACGTTTTCTGCTTACTTTGGGATATTGCTATTCTGCCATACTGGGGCCAATAGTTTACATATTCCTCTCGAATTGATGTGTGCCATTCCGTGAGCCATCGTTACCACTGCAAGTACGTATGCATTAGGTAGTAACCATCGCTGGTGTTCCGATAGTTCGACCCAACAACCATTCGCATCCAATCTACCTGTGCTTTCTCTCCATTCATTCATCTCGTTCTCAGTGGCCTCGGCTTGTATTGATTTTACGCTTTCAATGGTGTCCTCACACATTCCCACATCAGCAATCCATCTAGCGGGACCCATGACATACATCCGACTCATTGTGTTCCTTGCAGTCTCTTTCGCAACCTCATCTGCCAATGCATTCCCACGGCCAACATCGTCCTGAATCTTTTTGTGTGCACTGCATTTTATAATGGTGACTTGTAGGGGCAAGGTGAGTGACTCAAGGAGCTCATTGACTAGCTGGCCATGTTGTATCTTTGCACCATGGGACGTAAGGAACCCACGTTCACGCCATAATCTCCCAAAACTGTGAGCCACACCAAAGGCATATTGGCTGTCAGTGTACACATTCACTCGCTTTCCTTTCGCCAGCACACATGCTCTAGTAAGCGCTATCAACTCTGCAGCTTGTGCAGAACTGTGGGGAATGCGTGCAGTCTCTACAATGGTGTGTAACGTCGTTACGGCATATGCTGTAGTCGTATCACCATTCGGCAACTTGAAACATGAACCATCAACCCATAGAGTATCATTGCATTCGGGAAGGGGAGTGTCCTGTAAGTCTACTCTCCCTTTTGTCTCTTCCTCTGTCCTGAAACAGCAGTCATGTTTGTCAATCTTGTCCGTTTCTGTCGGGATGGGTAATAACGTAGCGGGATTGAGTGTATCACACCTCTTTATATGGATGTGACTTGCTAGCAGGGTAAGTTCGTAACTGGATAGTCGAGCGCTAGTAAGGTGTTGTGTCTTTGTCCTATTTAGTAAAATGTCTACTGCATGCGGAACCATAACGATCAAAGTGTTATTCATGACTAATCCAGCAGACTGTCGAATGCAGACAGCTGCTGCGGCTGTTGCTCTTAGACAACTTGGCAGTGCCTTAGCCACTGGATCCAGAGTTGCCGAAAAATACGCGCATGGGCGCTGTTTGTCCCCAAAGAGTTGCATTAAGACTGATAATGCACAACCTTCTTTTTCGTGGACATACAATGTAAAAGGCTTACTGTAGTTGGGGTTTCCCAACACAGGAGCCGAACACAATGCATCGCGCAACTCGCGGAAACTCGTCTGACAATCTTCAGACCAAGGCATAGGTTTAGGCGTGTCTTTGCGGAGTAGTGACAGTAAGGGTTTGGCTAGTAGTGAGAAATTCGGTATCCATTGTCTACAGTACGATGTAATGCCCAAAAAAGCTTGAACACCTCTCTGTGTCCTTGGGGCACTTAGTTCTGTGATTGCCTGTATTCTTTCTGGTGTCAGTCTCCTTCCCTCCTTCGATAAGATGTGACCTAGGTAGGTTACTTCTTGTCGACAAAATTGCAGTTTTGAAAGGGAGACTTTGTGCTTCATGTCACATAAGTGACGTAATAGCGACAACGTAGCTTCCTTGCAAATCTCTTCAGTGTCTGCAGCGATCAGTAGATCGTCTACGTACTGAATCAATGTTGACCCATCTGGCAGTACAATTGTGTCTAGTTGTGTTTTCAGAGCCTGACTGAATATTGATGGACTTTCGCAGTAGCCTTGAGGAGCGCATTTGAAGCGGAAGCTTCGTCCTCCTAAATTGAAGCCGAAAAGGTCTCTACTCTCTTCGGCGATCGGGATGCTGAAGAAAGCGTTCTTCAGGTCAATCACCGAGAACCAAGCTGCTGAAGCTGGAACCATTGTCAATAAAGCGGTAATGTCGGGGACGACTGGAAACTGCGGTATAACTACCTTGTTTACTTCTCGGAGGTCAATCACAAACCTATACACAGGGGGCTGTGAAGGATCAGTACGTTTCAAGACCGGTAAAACTGGACTGTTACAAATGTTTCCTGTTGTTTCCTCGATAACATCTTTATCGATCAAATCATAAACGATCGTTAACAATGCCTGTTCGCAGTCGTTAGAAATTTTGTATTGGGGAATACGTGGCAATCTGACGTTTGCTTTCAAAGTTATGACATACGGTGCTATCTCTAAACGACCTACATCGTTGGAACCATTAGCCCATAGTATATCTGGAAGTGATGACAATTCGGTTGGGATACCTTCTTTTGACAAGTACATTGGAGAAATGACTTTTCTCCCTAAAGTAAGCTGTACTCCCGAGGGAGAACAGTACAAAGTCGCGTACAACCTCTTTAGCAAATCCAATCCTAACAAATTTTCACCGCAACCTGTTGTAAGAATGAGGGGTGCTTCTAATTCACAGGGGCCAACAGAAAGGGAAACTGGACTAGAGATCGGGTTTCTAACAGGGGCGCCAGAGAAGCCTACTTAGACATTCATTTCGCCAGACAAAGGTGCGCCAGGAAGTTTTGAGTGCATAATAGAACTTTTTGTAGCACCAGTATCCAGCAGAAATGGCTCTGACACTCCTGAGGTAATTACCTCGACATAAGGTCCATCCTGATCTACTGGAACTGAAACAACTCCCTCTCTTTGTCCATGGCTGTCCTAGCGATCGTTACCCTCATTGTCGTGTTCGGTGTAATAGTCGTCAGCATAGTACTGAGCTGACTTGGACGATGAATTACTCTGTTGATCAAAGCTATTCATGGATTTCTGAGGTGGAAAAGAAGATATATTCTGAGTGAAATTTCCACGGCCTCTACCTCTAGAGGCATGCTGAACACCTCTTCCCCTTACACCTTGTGCACCGTTTAAACGTCGTGCAAGAGCCGGACAATTACCCTTAAAATGACCCTCTTCTTTGCAATACGCACATTGATTCGGGCCATACGTAGGACGCTGATGGGAAAGCTCGTTTCCTCGCGCGTCTCTAGAGTACTGCTGATTCTGTTGATAATTAGGCTGGCTAGCCATACGAGGCTGATAGGCCTGTTGAAGAAGAACTTTAGTTTTCAAATCTTTCGTCTTTTTGTCTGCCTTGTCTAACTCGTCTTTACGCCTATTTTCATAGTACTGGGCTGTTGCTAGAATCTGCACTGACGTAGAGACAGCCCAAGCACTTTCTGAGTCTTTTAGTTTAGCACACAATTCAGGAAGCAAATTGTGTACAAACTTGTCTACAAACAGTCTTTGGCCACCCTCGGTAGCCATATCCTGACCACTATGGTCAGTGAAGGTTTCCTCAAATCTCGTGAAGAAGTCAGACACATTCTCGTCTTTCTTCTGCTTGCACGCGGATAGCTTGTCCCAGTTTACACATACTTCAGGCATAATTCGCCAACATTTTGTATGTGGGGATTCCTGCCTATCAGCTTCACAAACTCCAGCTGATTCAGAACCAGGCAGCACGCCTGGTGTACCACCAACCCAAACATCAGCATGTCTCCCCCCTCCTGAGGAGCCTTCATTGGCTCCCAGTGGCTAAACGATGCTCCTTTAAGCTAGGCTGCACCTTATTCAAATCTTTGCATGACCAGGCCCCACTTTTCATTTCCTCCAAACTTAAGCGCTACTTCCCAATTCGCAATTTACGGTCCTCCGCCAATAATCTCCTTTGCATTCCATCTTTCCGTCGCAAAAAACATGGAGGATCATGCTTTTCTTTTTTAGGCCCCTCCTTCTGGAATTCCCTCCCTTCTTCATTTCGCCATCTTACCTCATATGAGCTGTTCCGCAAAACCCTCAAAACACACCTTTTCAAGGCGGCTTCTGAGTAACCCCTCTGCCCTGGTTAGCTATGTTTGTTATGAGCGCCAAGAAACCGTTTCGGTGTACGTGCGCGGTATAAATTTTTTAACATAACATAATTGTCTTCATGTATGCAATAATTCTACCAGGAAGTTCAGCTATTAACGGCTCAGGCTTGAAACCACCGATTTGTCTAGCATCTGTAGTCGCAATGTTCGCCCATGAGTCACCTAATTCTTGGTCATGATCCGTATGACGTATCTTACTCCATAAAGGATGTGGAACAATGTTCCCAAACAACATGTCTATATCCGCTAAATTCATTATACATGAGCTTGCAGTTTGGGACAACTCCTTATAATACCCAGTCGGGTTTTTACGGGGATCGGGTAGTGTCTGCTTGAGTGCTAGAACTTCTGATCTTTTCCAGGGGACATGTACCCATACACGCTGGAAATGAGGCAGAACCGGTGGAACTGCGTTTGCATCACCTTCCCTCCAAACCGGAGGAACCTCTCTCATAGGGTACTGTCTCGCTCTTTTCCTACTATACGTACCACTGTCAGAGGATGACCCAGAATTACCACCTGTACTTCGATGTGATAATAATATCTCTACTGCTCTTTCAACGTCGGGACCAACTATCATACCCTCCCCAAATTTAAATCGTAACCTACACAACTCCTGCAGGTTGCTCTTCTGACCATTATCTTCCAAATCCTCACACAGGAAAACACACATCTGCTCAAAGACGTATCTTTGCGTTGGTTCATCCCATTGACGGAAGACGTTCATGACAGACTCTACATCATATCTCGCTGTATCCATAGCCCAATTTCGTGCTAACTTATTCAATGATTCCCTTTCCTGATAATCAGGCATTTGGCTTCGTAATTGTCTTCGTTCCGTGTTAGGGGTCGTTTTAGGCGACCGAAAAAGTGGTGAAGGAAAGTTAGTAACAATGCTGGCCATTTTATGCCAGACGGAAGGTGAAAGTGGAGGAATAGCTGGTAGTAGAACAGAGTCACGCAAAGCAGAAACAGAAATGTTCGTAGAACGAGTATCAGAGAGACTAGAAGGTGCGCTAGGCGAAATTTTAGAAGGAACGGTAGGAGAAATAGATGTGATCGGTGAGCCTTGAGGAGGCTGTGCCAAAGAAACAGGAGCCAGCTGAAGAGTAGCCGGTGAGTGCGGTAAAGGAGCCTGTATTACAGCTACCAAAGGTGCAACGAAAGGTTGCGGAGGTGCTGTGGCATTTTGTGCATAGGGTGGCGGAGAATTTAATAGGTGGGACATTAATGGATCTTTCTCGGATCCTTCCTGTTGACCTTTTCCTCTATTTGGCAGCATTGGGTAACATTTATCTATCGCTAGTTTCTTGCTCCTAAGCATCTGTTCGCTCTCCTGCTCTTCCTCGTTATCTCTGTATGCAACGGCAGCTTGCACCATTGACATACCTCTTTTATTCTTTTTTGCTAATCTTATTTCTTTCTGTTTGGCTTCCTTGCGCCATAAGCGGAAAGAGTCAAACATTGCCGGCCGGGCTTTCTTCTTGAACAATTTGACCTCTAAGTTATCTAATATTTCTTGGTCGAAACTACCATATTGGGGCCATTTTAAAACACCATCCTTGCGGGTGTATTTTATCCATACCTCGTTATATGTGATAGGACCTACGCCGTGCTTCACATAGAGTTCATACATTGGAGTTCCAATTGGAGGAACCGGACAAGAATCTTCCAATTGGGAGTCCTTACTACAACCAAGACAAAACAAGTTTCCAAGTTTGCTAAAACCAGGCATCTTCGCTCACTAGTCTAGCTTCAAACTTCAAAGGATTATCTGTTACGATATTTCTCGTGAATACACGAGTCCTTCGGCTTTGGGGCTTGCAAGTACCAAATCAAGTCGTATCTCAAGGATATCAAAAACTAAGCACAAACTAAGGACTGGGAGACGCTCCACTTATACTTAACTGAAGTATTTGAAGATCGATGACGTCGCTAGAAGACTCGTCTATCGTTTCGCTCTACCAAGGATCACTGGGTCCAAAACAAGGCGATAGTCAGGGCAGCAGTCCTTCGTAGCCGTCGGGACGCGGGGAACCTCGCAGCAAAGACCTTCGGAACCACGTCGACATACAGGGGTCGCTGAAGTGGCTGGCCGTCCTCCGGAATTTTCACACGAAGCTCCTCACGAACATCTGGCTTAGACCGTCACCGCTTGATATCGCCCCACGTTGGGCGCCAACTGAGGTAACGGGTTTTTAGGAACCCGCTGGTGTCAGGGGATAACACCCGAAGACCTCTGAGTTCCCTTGTTCCGGACCACAGAAACACGTAGTCTTCTATCGCAGTCAAAGATCAAGTTTTATTGGTAGCTACCAAGTAACACGTGTCCCAGAAGTACACCACACGGAGAGTAGGTTTTGGGAGACTGTTCGTTTTTACAGAACCAGCCGTCTCCTTATATATCAAATATATGGCTTCCAGCAAGAATTCTTGAGTTTATGGTATGGCAACACACATATTTCTACAACAATACAAAGAGCGAAGTCATGTAAGCAAGCCCATATTTTAGATGTCCAGTTTGCTGATAGATTACCCAGTTGGATCGGGAACTCCCATCAGATATCGATGAACCACCAATAAAGGAAGGTACAACCCAGCCATAAAACGGGCCATAAACAAGATACGGGGACAGGTGCGTGTTTGAAGGAAACATGGGCTGTATGTAGTGAATGGTTCGTGGAATGTTATGCGTAGATGCTATCGTATTCGGCCACTGGGCGAGGAGCTGCCTAAACAGGTTTGGCCGAAGACAGTGGAGTCAGTTGGGACAGGTCAGGGGAAAGTCACGAAAGGTGGACGTGTCTATTTGGATCAAGCTCGACCTTTAATTGACTTATCATAAGGGCAAGATGCAAGATGGATGCCGTTCACAAAATGGAGTTTAAGGGATGGGACGGAAACTGTGATTTAGGGGTGTTGGCAACCCTCGATTGTAACGCAAATACATAGGAATGATGTCCTAATCATTATCGGTTCGTAGACACCA
This sequence comes from Lissotriton helveticus, assembly GCF_964261635.1. Classification (NCBI taxonomy): domain Eukaryota; kingdom Metazoa; phylum Chordata; class Amphibia; order Caudata; family Salamandridae; genus Lissotriton; species Lissotriton helveticus. Next base: position 87,947,597 of record NC_136057.1, read on the forward strand.
AAATCGTCTCGGTACGTTGAGGTTTCGTGACACGGGTATTGGACCTCGATATCGGGAAAACCACAGGGTCCGGATTTTGGGAACCACAGAGGCACCAGTGGCTTTACAAAATAATAACTTCCTGGATTCAATAGCTTTAGACCACAGACCCCTTTTTTCAAATACATTGCCCAAGTAGGAAAAATGAGCAGTGAATTCGAGTTTCCTGTCTTCAATAAAGAATTCACAGGCACTTGGTACTGGGCTTACAGCATTTCATTGTAAATGTTTTATTTATATTGACACGTAGGTCAAGATTTAGCATATAGGCAGAAAAGCTGGTAATTACATTTTGTAGGCCAATGGGGGTACGAGCCAATAGGACGGCATCATCTGCATATAATAAAGCTCTTATTGGCCGTCCGTTTATGCATGGCAAGTCCTGACAATCATTACCTAATTTTGCTCCCAGGTTATTAATATAAAGAGTGAACAGGAGGGGTGCCAACACGCACCCCTGCCTCACCCCCTTCTTTACCGATAGGGTCTTAATGAGTTCACCACCCCTTCCATAGTGAACCCGGGCCCTAGCATCTAAATAAGACTGTTTTAAAAAGTTAAGAATGGGTTGATCAACCCCCATGGCGTCTAAAATGCTCCATAGCTTCTGATGGTTAACACAGTCAAAGGCTGAACTCAAATCAACAAAGCATAAAAATAAATTCCCCCTTTTAGCCTTTAAATACTTTCCAACCAGTAAGTTCAGGTTTAAGCATTGTTCGATGGTTCCCACACCTCGGCAGGAAGGCATACTGTAATTCAGAAATTATACAGTTTTCCTCTGTCCATAACTGGAGGCGGTTTAAAACAACACGCCCAGCCGCCTTTGCAAAAGAATCTAGTAATGAGATTGGTCTGTTGCAGAACGGATCGTCACGATTGCCCTTCTTGTAAATAGGGACCAGTATCGATTCCGTCCAAGTGGCTGTAAATCCCAGGGCCAAGCAAGCTTTTAAGACCAGGGCTAACAGGGGTCCCCATTGCAGTGGATCTGATTTAAATAAGTCCACTGGTATGCTATTGGGGCCTGGGACTTTGCCCTCCATACTTTCGTTGATGGCCAAGATCACATCCTGGGCATGAAAGTCGATTTCAATAGGAAGATGGTTTGGTGGGATTAAACGTATGGCCGCCTCGTTTTGCGGATCCACCTGATTATTATAAAGGCCAGAAAAATGGGACACCCATTTATCCTCCTCTATTTCGATCCTAGGCAGGTTACCCGAGGCAAGGAAAGGGGCATTCACTGCCTTCCAGAAACCTTTTGTTTCTTTCAAGGCTGATGCTCATTTTAGATCTTGCCATAATTCGGACTTTATGTTTGCCTTGCGTTCCTTAAGAGATGTCTGATAGGCTAATCTTGCCCTTTTTATATCTGCTCGATCTTTTATGGGTTTATGTAAGGAGGTTATCAAGGCTGCATGGGTTTGGGAACATTTGGCATCAAACCAACCGCTTCCCTTGTCAGCTCATTTCTTACTTTTTGCCCGTAGTCTATTTTGTATAGTCTGAATTATTTTCCCAAAAGAACTAAGAATATCTGTTTTGTTAGTTTTTTCATCGAGATAACCTGTAAAATCATCTTTGCAGATGGTTAAGAGGTGCTTACAAAGTTCATATTGATTTAAACCCGCCCAATTTGACTGTGTAACCATTTTGTCTATCAATAGCCACATCTCCTGCCAGGTGTGTTGCCAGTGTTTTACTTGTTAATGCTTTTACAGGGAGTTTTAAAAGGACGCTAATCGGCTAATGATCGCTAAAAGCAACAGGATGTACTTTAAAATTGTGTATTCTGTCTGCATATCTATTTGATACCATTATATGGTCTATGGCTGAAAACAAGCCACGTCCGTTAAAGGTACTATTAAAAGGAATTGGGGACGAACACACACTATTTGCAAATCCCAAATCCATAGAATATTTTAGCAAATTAAATGAATCTCCAGAAGCAGTGTGCAAGAAATGGGACGCATCATTTGCATCATCTGGGTCTATACCACAAACATCTCCCTCGATATATGGGCAGGGTCCACAATTAAAATCCCTGCCCCAGATTATACAGTAGTCTTTACCAGAACTTCTTTGGGTCTTGTACAAATCTCTCTGCAAATGCATCAAGATTTGTCTTGTGTCCGCAATTGGTGTATTATTATAAAAATTTGACAAGACTAAATAATACTTATTATCTAAGTTGATTTTTACCACCTGATAATAGGTTTTAGACTTCATGAGATCTATCTTGTGAGCATTTAACCTGTAAGACACATAGATGCAAAGGCCGCCCTTATTCCTTCCCTTACTTGATGGCACTGCTGAACTGGAAAATGTCTTAAAACCATTAATATGTAAGATTGTATCAGACCAAGTTTCTTAAATACTTATAAGGTCAAAATTATGGATGAATTCCAGCCAGGCAGAAATGGGCTGGGGGTTGCATCTCCTGTCATGCGTGTCGGAGGTAGTTAGTGGGGGGATAAAAGTAACCCAACGGGAGTACATTTATTCCATGATTGGTCACATAGAGGGAACCCTGTAGGCTCAAAATTTCTTGTGTTAAACTTGGTGTTCTAAAAGTGAGGACTATGCAATCACCCGGGAGCCTCTTATCACATTTCCCCACCCATCCCACTCTCCTTGCCATTTTAAATTCGCTAAATAGGGCATCAGTTAAGCCAATTTTAAACCCGAGCCTGCAAAGAGACTTATTATGTAAAGTCTCCCAGGATTCAATTGATTTGGACGTGGATTGTGGTACATTTGCCAATATTAATGTGTATGGTGTGGCTTCTGGAGGTAGATTCAAGGTCAGGCCTTCTTCATTTACCCTGTCCCTTACCCTATATGTGATCTCGGGGTTGGGCAGTCTTTGATTAATAACGGGTGCTATATCAGATGGCGCTTTATTATAATCTAAATTAAGATGACTCATATGTCCAACACCCCTCCCAGATTGCACAGCTGGTTGTGAGATGTCCGCCATATGGGGGTTGGCTATATTTCCACCATTTGATGTGCTCCCTAGACACCCTAAGCAACTGGGCGGTATATTATTTGTGCCTAAACCCTGTATTTTGCTCAACAGTTCCTCGATCGCCAGGGTCATTGCCAGCAGTTTCTCTGATGTGGCCGAGGCTGATAGTGAAAGTTGATGGTATGGGGCATTGCCAGAGCTCTGCCCCTCACTGGGCACCAAAGAGATCACAGAAATGGAACAAGACTCCAGGCACCCAGACAAATCAATCAATGTACCTTCCAGAAGCTTTAAACGGCCGACCAATGAAGCAACATTTTTGTCTATAGATTCCCTGATCCGACCACGGGCAGTGTCCAATACTGTCATATTAATGGCATTAATGGCTGTGCCGTCCTCCTTGGGGCAGAATTGCGTAGACAGTGAAACATCCATGGGCTGAGTACCTACAGAGCAACTCTTTACCGCTTTATTGGTCTGGGAGTCACACCCGGATTCCTTTTGAAGTTTTTGTTTTGATGGACCCTTACCCTTCTTACGGTTCACGGATGCCTTTGCCTTCGGCTTAGCCTTTGTGCCCCCAATAGAAGAATTGGAAGTCTGGGTTCTAGAGGCTATGCTTGGCCCGTTAGAGATATCCATTTGTAGTGCTGGCGGCTCATCATGTACAAGGGCCAACACATCCGAGACCACTGGTACTGTCCCCAAGTTATAAGGTGATGAGCAGGATTGGGTTAAGTTTTGGGAGATACCTGCTGGATCATGTAATCCTAATGAGGTTCACCTTGAATGAGATAGGGGGTCTAGAGACAGCCGCCTCTCTGTTAGTTCTATCTCATGGCATAGTAATGATTCTTCCCTCATTATAAATGCGTCAGATAATCACTCCACCACGACGTTAAGTACCAATCCCGCTTCACACGAATCAACAGAAAGTTCTAATTAAAATCTGTACCTGAAGGTCGTTATAGAGGTGGTATGATGTAGGGCCACTTGTTAGAGGGTGGCCCAGCCCAGCCTCCTCCAGGCTTCGACGGGTAAGGGTGGACCCGCCCTTGGCCCACGCACGTCCCGCGCTGTGGGATCCCCGGGAGAGTTTTATGAACCCAGTGGCTGGCTGGCGCTGCTCCTCACGCGAGACCGCACTGCCCTGTGGGAGATGGAGTCCAGGCAGTCCGCGGTCCGTGTTCAGGAGCAGAGAAGAAATATTACGGAGTCCTGTGGTGGTGCCACAATATCCCAGCAAGGGCCCAGGCAGCAGCACAAACAGCAGGGCAGAAATGCGGGCAAGTAAGGGCGTGATCATATCAGTAAGAGCCCCAAAAGGAAGTCTATTTTTATATTGCCCCTAGGTGCGGACTGTAGAAGCTTCAAGAAGGGCACCTCTGCCCAGAAGAGGACCTTATCTCATTGCATCATCTTGTGCATCACAAAGGAACTGACTGAGAGAATCTGCGCTCATTCCCCAAGAGCAGAGTCCTTTGTATCAGCACTTGTCAGGGGTGTTCCTGTGGCTGAGATTTACTGTGCGGTGAAATGGGATTCCCTCCTCCACACCTTCACTAAGCGTTATTGCATGGATTCAGAGGAGAGGAGGGATAGACAGTTCAGACGTTCAGTGCTTCAGGGTCTATAACAGCGTTATTTTCCACCGCAATGACTCTTGATGTGGTTCCAGAATCATGGAAGTCTTCCATAACTGTGGTGATTCACAAGAAAGGGGGGGGAGAGATGACCCCTCCAACTATTAGCTAATTTCCCAATTAGGCAACATCAGGAAAATCTTTGGGAAACTCTTACAGTCACGACTCGAGACATGGACAGAGGAAAACAATAATCTCTCTAACCTTCAGGCCGGATCCTGAAAAGGCCAAAGTAGAATCGACCAGGCTCTAAGGTTGTACATGATCTGTATGAAGTTCGTGTCCCTGGAAACTCCCCGCTCTACTTGGTCTTAAGAGACCTAAAAACAGCATTCTATTCTGTCACCGCTCCGTCCTTCAGAGTCTTCTGGCAAGCAACTATTTGAGTATCCGAAAGGATCTGCCCACGGCAATCATTCCAGGGTAAGATTTAGTATAAAAGGAGAATGCACAGAGAAGTTTGAAATACACATTGGCGTTGGGCAGGGTTGCTTACTTGCCCCAGCATTATTCAACATTCACATCAATGGAACTGATTCTCTCGGGAATCTTCGTCTTGATGTTCCGATATTGGAGAAGGAGAATATTCCGATCCCGGTGGTTGCAGATGATGCAGTAACATTAGCGCGTACTGAAAAATCCATGCATCAACTTTTGGAAGGCTTCGAGCTATTCTGTAAGATACAAAAGTTAATAATCAATAAAGAGAAAAATATATGATAACTATTCCTAAATCAAAGGTATTGTTGACATTCAGGATTAATGGTAAACCAACTAAGCGATTTAAAACATGACTACCTCGGCATACGAATGGATGACCATTTATATTGAAAGCTCATGTGGCGAAGGCGGAAACAAACTTGACGCCACTATTCTACATTTTGCTAACTCAAGCAGCAAGAGACCAATAAAACTAGCACTGATGCATTCAAGACAAATGCACGTGTGGCCTGCCCTTATGGTACTGAACTGTGGGATTTTACGAAAGTTCAGGCTCTTCTTAAACTGGGAAACATCTTCTTGTGATATGTACTAAACCTGGGTCCTGGAACCCCAATGAAAGTATTGAGAGCTGAGCTGGGGTTCACCGGAGGATCTCACCCCGTAAGATAATGAATGCGAGTATGGTCAAATCTATCCTTTGCATCATATACAATGGTCCTGCGGGAACTGTGACGCTGCAGGATTACAATAGTTTACCCTGGTTCAAGCACGCTGAGAACATTCTAACATACACTAGTTGAGTAGAGCAATATATTAATCTGATACTGATGAATAAGGCAACACTAGAACTGGTTAAAAAGAAATATTGGACATGCTGTTCCCTGCTGAGAAAATGGCTTCATATCTTTATATCTCATGTTCAGATTAGGAACTCTTCAGGTGCGGGCCTTTACTAAATCATGGTTAAAGCCCCCGGAGGCAGATCTGACACATGTCCCCGTACATAAGGGTTCCTGAGTCATTTATGCATTTTATGCTGCTGTGTGATATGTCACTTAAACGAACTAACGCACCGGATTGCCTTCTACTTACTGAGTCATCACCTGACATCCTGGCAGCTCTCCCCGAAAATTACTATATTCTACGCATAGACAGGCCGCTAGGGAAGAGAGAGGGAGGAGTGGCTGCAATTATAAAAAAAGAACTTCCCGCCTCTGGCCCTGTCTCACCTGGTAATTCCATCAGTAGACTCTTGTAATTACATTTACTTTATACAGTAGTACGCTTATTTTTCTGATATTATACAGACCCCCCCACAACAATGCCTGACTTCCCCAAGACCCTTGCTAATCACATTGCATCTTTGATCACTGACTATGACAAAGTAATGATTATAGGTGACCTGAACTACTGGGCCAATGAGACTGATGAGGGAAAATCTTCCAGAGAGCTCGCTGAGTCTCTTGCCTGTCTAAACCTTACTCAACACATTAATACTCCTATGCACATTAAGAGCCACACCCTTGATCAAGTGTGGTCAATCAATGTTAACTTGACTAACCAGGCAGTACTACCCTGCGCTTGGTCTGATCACTATATCATCAGTTTTGATCTGCTTGCCCCCCCCACTGAACTCTAATCCTTCACACTCAAAAAGCACTTTTAGAAACTGGAATGGGGTTGTGCTGGATAAACTAGTAGAAACTCTGTCGAGGGGGAGCAGCCGGTACCAGAAGGCAATCCTGATAACTGGGAGAGTGAGATTACCGATTGGCAAAAGAAGGCCTTCGATCCCCATGCACCTCTACAGACCAAAACCTACCGCCTTAGGCAGCATGAAGCTGCCAAATGGTTTAACAAAGATCTAAAAAACATTAAACTTCAAGTACACCAAGCCCAGCGGAAGTGGAGGAAAACCTACAAAGCACAAGATAAACTTGATTACACCACCATTCTTCATCAGTATAAGGCGGCTATACTGGAGGCCAAGAGAGCCTTCTTTACAAACAGGGTACTCGAATGGCTCGAAAGAAATCTTCAAGATAGTGAAAGAACTCTCTAACCCCAGCCGTGTCACTCCATCGTTTGTGCCTAGTCAGGTACTTTGCGATGACCTGAACTCCTTTTTCTTAGACAAAATAAAGAAAATTCAAAATTACATTGCTCCCACTAACTGTGACCCCCGAAACAACAGGGAGACTTCCAATTCTTGAGTTCTGAACTCCCTTCCCTTAATGGACAAAAAAAAAATCCTGGACCTTGTAGCTAAGATCAAATCAGGCTCACCCAAGGAGGATTGCCCCATCTATGTTTCCAAAGCAATCTATCGGTCCTTCCCCGAAATCTTTCTTAAATTACTGAACCATTCACTGTCCCTTGGCATTGTTCCACTTACTTTTAAAGAAGCAGTGGTCGTTACACTTCAGAAAAAAGGAAGGCATGGACCCCAATAAATTGGAGAACTACAGACCCATCGCTCTCCTCCCTTTCCCCGCGAAAGTGCAGATGACCCATGTGGCTACTTGCCTCAGCTCTTTTCTGGAAACCACTAAATTCTTGGATAACCATCAGGCAGGTTTTCATCCCGCACACTCCACTGAAGTAGTGATTCTATCAGTACTGGATGACCTCAAGGGACAGGTCAACATGGGCCATACTCAGGCTCTGATCCTCCTTGACCTGTCTGCCGTGAACCACAAAATCTTGTTGGGGCGCATTGCCGCAGCAGGTCTCGGGGGCTCTGCCCTTGCCTGGGTCAGTTCATTTCTGGAAGCCCGTAAACAGTCAGTGTGGCTCTCACCCTTCAAATCTAGAATGGTAGACCTGAACTGTGGCGTTCCTCAGGGTTCCACCCTTTCGCCAATTTTATTTAATATCTATATACGCCCCCTCATTTCAGGTCTACGTCAGATGGGTGTGAAAATCTTCAACTACGCAGATGACATGCAGCTTATTTTCACCCTTGACAACTCTGTAGAATCTAAGTATTTTGTCAAGTGGTCGATGCCCTATGTCAAAGCATGGATGAATGAAAATCAACTAAAGCTGAATCAGAAAAAACAGAGATCATTGTTCCCCACAGCAAACCTGACTACTGGACCCCCTCCTATTGGCCCCTCGATCTAGGAGAGGCACCCATCCCTAAATCTGCTATAAAAAGTCTTGGTCTTCATATTGATGCCAACCTCTCTATGAGCACCCAAATTGGCTCAGTGACGTGGGCATGCTTTGTCCAATTGCGCAAACTGTGCTTCTTTAGTAAGAAATACAATGGGATGGAAGCGCACTCCCTACTCAAACTAATCAGAAAAATCAAACAGATTTTAAACTGTTCTTATAAAGGTGCTGCAGTGTTGCACTTGCTGCCTGACAAGTGCTGAGGAACTAAAGAAAAACGTACCACCAAGATTGGCAGGGCACGCCGCGCACTGTGCTTGTATGGTCCTTCCAGACTCTAAGGTTAAATACTCAAAATCAAATCATGAACTGTACATGTACAATGAATCAAACTAATACTGTCACACAAAAATACTTGATGTACTCTTTTATGTGCACCATATATCTTTAAAGCAAATGCTTAGACTTTTTCACAATGACCATGTATATCTGGTTCAAATGAAAATGGTACATTCAATGATAATAACATAACATTATGATATAATCTCATACAATTTTGTCTACATAGAAATATATAGCATGATCAAAATTTTTGATGAAGTGCCCGATGCATTTCGGGACAATGGTGTCCCTTCCTCAGGGGCAATCTGGCTGAACACTGCTAATCGCCAACTGACAGTAAAAGGAAACCAATTTCCTGTGTGGTGCTCAATAGTTATCTCCTGGTCAAAAGAGAAATCTTCGGGGCCAATAGACTATTGTGTAGGGCGTTCGCAGCACAGAGAATACTGCATTCTTTTCACCTCTTCACAGAGCCATCTGAACCGGGTTTTTTATCGAAGGGAAACATCACTCTTCGGTTAGGATTGGGGTTTTGCAGCACGGCGCGTGGCACGTCGTGGGATTTATTGGCCCCGAAGATTTCTCTTTTGACCAGGAGATAACTATTGAGCACCACAAAGGGAATTGGTTTCCTTTTACTGTCAGTTGGCGATTAGCAGTGTTCAGCCATATTGCCCCTGAGGAAGGGACACCATTGTCCCGAAATGCATCGGGCACTTCATCAAAAAGTTTGATCATGCTATATATTTCTATGTAGACAAAATTGTATGAGATTATATCATAATGTTATGTTATTATCATTCAATGTACCATTTTCATTTGAACCAGATATACATGGTCATTGTGAAAAAGTCTAAGTATTTGCTTTAAAGATATATGATGCACATAAAAGAGTACATCAAGTATTTTTGTGTGACAGTATTAGTTTGATTCATTGTACATGTACAGTTCATGATTTGATTTTGAGTATTTAACCTTAGAGTCTGGAAGGACCATACAAGCACAGTGCGCGGCGTGCCCTGCCAATCTTGGTGGTACGTTTTTCTTTAGTAAAAAAGCCATCTCCCAAATCGCCATAGCCCTAATCCTTTCTAAAATTGATTATGGGAATGTCCTCTACATTGGACTCCCACAATTCCAGACACTGCTTGCAGATGATTCAAAATCAAGCGCCGAGGATCATCTATCTTAAGGACAGGCGATGCCATATCAGCCCCCTGCTTAGAGACCTCCACTCTCTCCCAGTGGAGCAACGAGCCTTGTTCAAAGCTGGTTGTACACTCTTCAAAGCTATTCAAGACACCGGCCCAAGATTCATCATCTCTTTGATCAATAAACCTCTACCTACTTTGAGGTCCTCGCACCAGAACCGCCTGACGGTGCCCAGAATCCGTCGTAAATGCGTTGGTGGGACTAGGTTCTCTTTCCTGGGTCTCATGATCTGGAATACTTTACCTGCTCACCTCAGGCTTGAGGGAGACTATCTGCGATTCATAACACAGCTAAAGATCTGGCTCTTCACTACGGTTTACAACTAGCTATCTCGGGCCCACAACTGCACTCATCTATTCACTTTCACAGTGCCAAGAAACCTGGCGGTGTACCTGCGCTCTAGAAAGCCCCATATAACATAACATACCATATCATGACACAGGACGTCACACCTTCTCCCCCTAACACATTTTAAACTTAAAGAAAATAAAAGGAAACTTAATTATGAATGCAAAGGATACAAAGAACATAATAGAGAATGCAGTTACGATCTTTGAAGAACTCAACAAAGCGATTTTATAGGCAAAGAGAAAACTGGGGTGCATGGGAAATGGGAAAGAGCTCACTTTAAGAAACACAATCGTACAAACGGCGGGGAATACATTTCAAGCGAAGTGGCCCAGAGCCCCTTTCTCGTGCAAAAGGCTCTTCCACCTCAGAGCCTGAATCAGGCCCACCAGTTGCAGTTCTAGTATCAAAACTCGCACTAGAGGGGCATGGCTAGCAACCAGCTAAGATGGCCGCAGAATAACGGAGCTCTGTGACTGAAGAGCCCTCTCGCCACAAATCCGCTCACATATCCGCAATATTGCAATTCCTACTCCGTGCTACCTGTTAGAGATTCTCCTCCAGTGCACAACGAGCCGACCCTGGTTCAGGTAAACGACTGACTCGAGAAAATACATCGAGGTATACGCAGCGGCTTCTCTTCGCGCCTGAAGCCGGGGACTAAAGTGAGAGGCGGGCCCTGCCAGGCAAGTTCACTACAGCGTGGGTGGGCGTGTGCTGCGCTCGGGTGAGCCCCGGAGATATAATCCCACACAGTAGCCGAAATCTCCGTAACCCCGGTGCGGCATCCAGCAGCCCCTGTGCGGCCCCTGCAACGGGCACGCGCCAGTAGAGAGGGAGGAACGCCGGCGATCGCGGACCCGCGGAGGGGGGCCTCATACGGCCGCTACCGGTCGCTGCACCAGAGCATCTCCTTTCAACCGCGCAGACTCCCAACCGGACCACTGGCTCACAGAGCGCCACAGCGCACCAGATAATAGCGACAGGGCACATCACGGGGGTACGAGGTGTAGGACACGCACCAACCATTCAGCCCAGCCAAACCCAAGGACCAACCTGAGTGCTGGCAGTGCTCTGTACAGATCTAAGTCTCCCGCACTGATTCATACGGCGGTAGGGAACTTGGCTCGGACTGCGTGATTCACGACAGCTCCTACAACCGACGGCGCTCAGCCATTCGCCTACAGAGCGCGACCGCCCTGCTCTGCTCACGCAGGACCCACTGCCCCACCGAGTCACGGAACCAACTAAGGGCACATCCTAAACTTGCTCGGCGAAGCATATTTTCTGGGACACAAAATGAGTGTCAGGGGGACAAGGGGCCAGCAGACACTGAAGCTGGACAAATTCGCCTACAACAAAGACCCGCCGGACAATCCAAGAGGGGACACACAGCGAACGTCACCCCAGCCAGTTGGAGCCTCAAATGACACTGATAAGGTCACCCTACAGGACGTGATGGCAACCCTAAAAGTCATGCAATCCTCAATGGGCACCATATCTACGGACGTGTCCCTGATAAGGGCTGACTTAGCAAAGATGTCTGATCGACTCGGGGAGGTGGAGAAGACCACTACAGGATTAGTAGGGGACACATCAGACCTGCAACGTAGGGTACTGCAACTGGAGAAGGATAATACCACAATGAGGGCCAAACTTGACGATCAAGAAGGACGCTCTCGGCGCAATAACGTCCGCCTGATAGGTGTGCCAGAGACGGAAGGCGGCCCAGCCCTGGACCTATACATAGAGGACCTAATACAAAACCAGCTCAAACCCAGGGGACTGTCCAACTATTTCTCGGTGGAACGGGCCCATCGAGTACTCGGAGGAAAGGCCAAACCGGGAGCTCCACCCCGCCCCATTTTGGCGCGCATCTTCAACTTCAGGGACCGGGACGCCATCTTACAAGCAGCTCGAACGCGCCCACCGCTCAAAATCGACAATTCAGAAATTAACTTCTATCCGGATTACACAGCAGCAGTGGCCCAACAAAGGAGGGGCTTCACGGATGTGAAAAAAGAACTGCGGGCTCGTGAACTCAAATACTCAATGATCTTCCCTGCAAAACTCTGCATCGAATCGGAAGGGAAAACCTGTTTTTTTTAATCGCCGCGAGACGCCCAGGATTGGCTCGAGGGCTGGAGACCGGCTAGAGGACCCAAGAATCGCGACCCAAGGCGGAATATCGGCAACAGGAGCCCACAGATGACCGACGAAACCGAGTAGACAGGGGTCGACCCACAGTGGACACTGCGATATGCTCACCACTTCACACAGTAACTGCAGGTTACTTGACTTCATACTCCAAACATGCTCGCCGACAAACCAAGGGTATGCCAACGGCTAAGAAACTGCTTGGCCATAATCGTAATTGTCGGACATGGTAAGATTTGAAGCACAGATGAGAGACGTCATGCAGGTATGAAACCCTGAACTAAAAAGACATTGCATGACCTTTTCAGAGAGGGGGACTCGAAGCAGATCACAGAAGTCTCACCCCCACGAACAATGCTCAAAAGTTGGGACTTTAAGCACTCTGCTCAGTTGGGGAGGTGGAAGGTTCTTTATCCACCGGGCAGGGAGGCAGGGAGGGGGGCAAGGGGTTTGCACATGATGTATTTGTTATGTTCTTGTTCTATGTTCATGGCTTGGATAGCTCACGCATGTATACATGCCACACTTACTATGGTTTTACTGCGCTCATTTAGACACACTGCCTCGACCGAGGCCAGCTTGCAATATACACTCACCACTCGCTCTAGGCGTTTCACCCACCTCACGGAACGATTGCCAGGCACCCAGATTCCCTCCCCGGGCATCGGCTTGCCATCGACCTTGACACAGACATACTCCGCATTATTACGGACACACCTGCTCACTAGACACTATGGAAGATACCGATTTACTGGATCCTAATTCCCAATCACATAAATTGACCTCCCCCTCGCTGACAGTTATCTCCTGGAATGTGAACGGACTGGGACATAAAATTAAACGAGGACTGGTCCTACAATACCTAAAACGGAAGGCACCCACGATAGTTCTCCTACAAGAAACACACCTGACGGGTACAACTAGTCGGGCAATGAACCGTTGGGGCTTCAAAATGGTCGCACATGCTGAGTTTTCCTCCGGCTCCCGAGGAGTCGGAATTATCGTCAATAAGAATGCACCATTGATAATCAAACACACTTGGCCGGACGACCAAGGGCGCTTTGCGGCAGTTACATGTCAATGGGAAAGGCGGAACTACAATGTTTTAACGGTATATGTCCCACCATCACTGCATCAAGGAACATTTCAGGATCTGGGGAAACTACTTCTAGAACTCCCGGAGGGGAACCTAATCATTGGGGGTGATTTTAATGCAGTACTTAACGCAGCAATAGACCGCCCCCCGAGAACAGACTAGGCCATGCCAACTCTTTAAAGAATTTCAAGACGCAATGGGGCTGGTGGACATGTGGAGGATTAAACACCCAACTGACCACTACTACACATTTCACTCGGGAGCACACAACAGTCTCTCCCGAATAGATTATATACTGACACTAGCAATATCCCCTGAAACGGTAATATCCATAGAACATCTACCGAGAGGGATATCAGACCACTCCCCAGTACAGCTAGACTACACCACACAGCCCACGAGACGACAGAGAATCTACCCAATTTACCCGGGTTATCTGAAGAATCACAAAATTGCTAAAGCATTAAACACTGCAACCACACACTACTTTGAAGAAAACCTATCATCAGTTGAATCGCCGTCAATCCTATGGGAAGCATATAAAACGGTCATTAGAGGACAAGCCATCTCCACTATTACGAGACATAAAAGGACCCAAAGGGAGACCATTGAAGAGTTGGAAGCAGCCGTCCTCGCGGCAGAACTAGCCCAGACCACAGCTCCCACAGACGACACAGCGCAAACACTCGCCCTAACCTCGCGCGAATACAGGGCATATGCAGAAGAGATGGCCAAACTTAGACACACTGACACCCTACATAGAATCTATGAGCTGGGAGATAAAACCGGGAAAATGCTTGCATGGCTTGAAAAGAAAGACAGAGCGGACAGGTGGATAGCCCAGCTTACACTCACTGATGGTACACACACTACCTCCCCCCAAAGCATAGTTGAAGAACTAGCCTCATATTACGAACAGGCATACACTACCCGTAGCGGGGTGACAGAAGACGACAGTACAAGATTCCTACATGACATACCACTTGTCACTCTGTACCAGGAGGATGCCCAAGCCCTAGAGGTTGAACTAACGGTGGAGGAATTGGGGAAGGCACTAGCAGCCCTACACACAGGCAAAGCAATGGGGCCAAACGGCCTACCGGTAGAGCTATATAAAACGATGGCCCGACAACTCCTCCCTAACATGCTCCCCATGTATAATGACTGCCTTACACAGGGCATATTGACAGAGGATCAGCGATTAGCCACTATTGTCGCTATCCATAAACCTGGCAAACCACCTGACCAAACGTCCTCATATCGTCCGATCTCGCTAATGAACACAGACGCAAAGGTTTTGGCGAAACTATTGGCACTACGACTACAACCACACCTCACTACCTTAATACACCCGGACCAATCGGGCTTCATGCCCGGAAGGAATACGTCACTCAACCTGCGACGTCTTAATGGCGTGCTTCACCGTATCCCACTACTGAGTGAAGACGCAGCCATCCTGTTCTTAGACGCAACTATGGCGTTCGATCTCGTGGAGTGGCCCTTTCTTTTTGCAGTACTCCGGAAGATGGGATTTGGCCCCAAATTTTGTAGTTGGATTAAATTGCTCTATACAGCCCCCTTAGCTCAGGTGGTTGCCAATGGCCACACATCACGTACGGTTACGCTGGGTCGCGGTACAAGACAAGGGTGCCCACCGTCCCCACTCTTGTTCGCGCTCATATTGGAACCATTGGCGGTGAAAATACGCATGGAACCGCTGATCCGTGGAATCACGTGGGAGCCGGACTGGGAAGACCGTATATCCCTCCACGCCGATGACGTATTGATTTATTTAATGTCCCCAACTACATCCCTGTTCACCCTACTAGCCGTCCTTGAGAAATATAGGAAGTATCAGGCTACACGATTAATTGGACAAAGTCGCTCCTATACATACTGCGCGGTCAAATGCCCACACTGCCTCCCACATGCACGTTACAGACAGTGACCAGGGGGTTTCGATACCTCGGAATCTATGTCACACCAAAAGACTCAATTTTTATGAAAGAAAATGTGTCAAAACCCCTACAGAGGCTCAAAGCGGATGTGAAACATTGGCGCTCCCTCCCACTGACACTGTTGGGAAGGGCAGCACTCTTTAAAATGCTTTCGCTTCCACGGTTTCTCTACGCACTACAGAATACACCATTTCTGATCCCGCCCACATATTTCAAAGCAAAAGATGCAGAAATCTCCTCATTGTTATGGGACGGAAAACCAGCTCGTATAGCACACTCCAAACTTATCCGCAGCTGGTATGACGGAGGGATCACACTACCAAGTGTTAAACTATACTACTGGGCCGCCCAGCTAACGGTCATCAATCAGTGGTTACACACTCCACAACATGATCCAGCCTACAGCCTGGACAGAACTGCCCTCCCCATAGACAAACTGATGAAAGCCCTATACACTAACAAACGAAGGCATACGCTCACGGGCCCGACGGCCCATACTGTCAGGATATGGCACACAGCTCAAAGAGCCCTATGGTGGGAGGGGGTGCTCACACTTGCCACCCCGCTTTGGGACACACGGCGCCTTGGTACCTTGGCTAACACTAAGGGTTTTAGGCAATGGGATCTAATTGGTATTTCCAAGATAGGAGATATGTGGAGCCGGGGAGCAATCATGACATTCGAAGCCTTAAAAGAAAAATACGGGATGGCAGATACTGAGCTCTACCGCTATACACAAATCAGGCATGCGTTACAGGGGGCCACCCTGGCCGAATCCTCCCCATTGGAAGATAGGCTCCTAACTGAACATCTCCAAAAGAAGGCAATCTCCCTCACATACCATAAACTAGTAAACAACCTTCAAGACCCCACGGTAGTACTTCGGAGCAAATGGGAGGCGGAACTAAGGGATATAGATGTAAAGACTGGCTATATGCACTGGCTTCGGTGAGAGACGCCTCAATCCCATCTCGGTTAAAACTTATACAACTAAAGATACTACATAGAGTATACTATCCACGCACCCTTTTACACAAACTGGGACACATTCCAGAGCCTGACTGCTTGAGAGGTTGTGGACTCCAGGGAACGTACTACCACACACTATGGGATTGTCCTAAAATACAAACATATTGGACACAGGTCATGTCGGATATCTCTGAAGCAAGCGGGGTAGAACTACAGCCAGAACCTAGATGCTGCATCTTAAATATTTGGTCGCCCACAGACCTTAATAGAGGGCTGCATACATGGGCTACACTAGGCATGGCTCTGGCAAAACGGAATATTGCTAGAAAATGGGGATCCAACCTAATACCTTCAAGAACACAATGGGGGAATGATATGGATGCGGCGATGGTGGCAGAAAGGGCGGTCTATGTACACAGAGGATGCCCCAAAAAATGGTCCAAAATATGGGGGAAATGGAATGTATACCGAGGTAATATATGTGAACCCCCGCAAGAATTGTCTGAACCTGAAACAAGTCCATAGGGTGGAATACAAACTATGCTGTCTAATATAATGATGTTGAGTCCATGGGCGGGGGGAGACCCGAAAGAAATGGAATGCAGGTGTGTTGCTGCTAGAACTGTTTATTGACGAACTACTTACGGATACGTACTACATAAAAGGTTGCCTCATAGTTGTACTAACGTTTGATGGCCCTCGTATATCATGAGAACACGTATATACTGTTGTCTACTATAGAGCGAGAAACAATGTAAAGCAATGATCCCAGTTACGAATGACCTTTACTGTATATATCTAAGGATGGAGAAACTAACCTATGTATGTATTGTTATACTGCTAAAAAAGCCAATAAAAACTGTTTTTAAAAAAAAACAAAAAAAACAAAAAAACTAGCACTAGCCTGACACTTCACCACTCAGCTTCAATTCCAAATTCTACGGTCACTCGTCTTTATTGCATTTTTGAGAACCTTGATAACCTTAAACGGAATGTGGATCTGGGAGACTTGATCTTGACCACTTGTTCTCTTCACAGCCCTCCTTTTATCATACAAGATCTTTCTTTTTTATCACTTCTTTCTCTCTTTCCAGTTCTCAATACTGCCCACTGTTAGACCTGGTACCATTGACGTGAGTCTCCCTTCCATTTTTCGCTGTTGTCTCCTCTGTTTTTGATATGTTTTTGCTGGTTAGATGCTTTGGGCACTGTGCCGCTGCTATTCAGTGCCACAGTGCAAGTGCTCTCTTTCTTAAATTGATGTAATGGATTAGTGACTCCATGATTGGCTTATTTGATTTACTCGTCAGTCCCTAGTACAGTACACTGCATGTGCCCAGGGCCTGTAAGTCAAATGCTGCTTGTAAGCTTGCAGCACTGATTATTCCACCCGCAGAAGCAGCTTGTAAAGTGCGACTTAGGCCTAACCATCCAAGCCTACCCCTGCTAGGTTGTGTATTCCATGTCTGGTTTGTGAGTGAAAGGGGCTGGGGTGGCTCCAGGAGACAGGGTGAGTCAGCACAAGGCTGAATAGACCTATCTGCATTGGGAGTGGTGGGAGGAGTAGCACCTGGCCCTGAATAAGGCTGTGCCTGCCTTCCACAATGCTGGCTCCACCTCCTGTGGTGCGTCTGGTAACCCTGGCCCACCCTGACAAAGGAAGAAGATGTGCACTGGCAGGATGCACCCAGAACTGGTTTGGACTAGGTACAGAAACGCTCTGCCTTCAGAGACAAAGGATTTGTGTGTATAAAAAGGGGAACCCAGAGCTTCTTTCTCTACAACAGAACAGTTGCATTCAGCACCTCTTAATGGCTAGAGACGAAAAGAATGGCTTTATCCTCCCTATCAAGCATCTGCAAAAGAACTGCTCCTAACCCCTTCGAGCTGGCATCAGTCATGAGATAAGATACCTATGTGGGGTCAAAACTTCCTAGACAAGGTGCTTCATTCAGATGTTTCTTAATGCACTCAAACTCTTCCTCACAGCCCCTGGACCAAACAAATTTGCCTCCCTTCTTGAGGAGTGACCTCAAACAAGAGGTTTTCCCTGCAAAGTTCGGAACAAACTTGTGATAAAATTTAGCTATGGCCAGAAAGTTTACAAACTCTTCTTTGTTCAAAGGGGTGCACACATTACAAAGGGTGTTTACCAATGAGTCTTTGGGTTTGATGCCTGCAGCAGACACAAAATACCCTAGTTACTCTATTACTTTGACACCAAATTTGCACTGGTCAGCCCTAAGGGTGAGGTCAGCATTGCGTAACTTCTTCAATACTGACCTCAGCCTCCCATTATGCTCCTCAAAATCCACGCCAAAGATGAGCACATCATCTGGGTACACCTTGACATCCTGAGGCCTCCAGGAATGCCCTTCATCACCCTCTGAAAAAATGAGGCTGCAGAAATCAGTCCAAAAGGCATTCTTAGAAATCTAAAGGTACCAAAGGGTGTTACACAGGAGGTAAGGTCGATGGGAAGAATAGTGAATATTGTGAAGGTTCTGACGAGGAGTGAAAGCTGGCCTTGTGATAGGCGGAGGTCAAGTCCAAGGAAGAATAATGCCTTGCACCCTCAAGAGAACATAGCATTTTAGTTATGTTTCCTAAAGGGTTATGATCAACAATAACTGCTTTTTTGAGCTCCCTCAAGCTGGCACAAAGCCTGGCCTCCCCATTGGCTTTGGGGCCATAACAACAGGAGAGAACCACTTTGTTGCTTCAACTTCTTGAATGATGCATTTGGCGAAGAGATTATCTAATTCAACTTTCATGCTCTCCCTTACTTACCAGGTGCATTCCTGACCTTATCTGTTTTTGAAACAGCATAGGATTTGACCTTTATCCAATGTACATAGTTTTTGAGACAAACTCAGTTCACCAGCAAAGATCTCAGGGAATTCCTTGATCCAGTCTCAATTAGCATTACTAACAACCTTAACTGGTGGTAATTCTTTTAGGCAGACAGATCTCATTGGGATCAAGGCAGATATGTAGATCATGTTGATGGGACCAACTTATGAGCGAGTCCCGCTTCTACAAGACATAGATTTTACCAGGAATGACTCTCCCTTTGAAGTCAATTGTGCCCCAGAAATAACCCAGCAACTTAATAGTCACCCCACCTTAACCTTTTCGTCTAATTTCTGGCTTCAACAGGGTGACTTTGCCCAGCAGATTAAGCTCCTAAAGTGACTTGGGGACTAGCGGTATCTTGGCCCCAGAGTCAAAGAGCATGCTCACTGGAGCATCATTAATCAAAACTAGCTACTGAGGGCCATCACTAGCATTCCCTGTGACTGGAAGAATATTGATTCCTTCCAAATCTTCTTCATAAAGATCAACTTCCCTGACTTTTTAATGCCCGTTCTGCAGCTCTTTGAGACGTGAACTTTTCTCTCACAAGTTTTTCTCATGGCCTTCCAGCCAGGGCAGTCTTTAAAGTTGGCCACATGGGCAGAGTTGCCACACCTGAAGCACTTCCCCAGAAAATTCTATCTGTTAAAGGGCTTTGAAGTGGTGCTCGATTTGGGTTTACCTAATCTATCCACCACCACCTTGACACTAATGTTCTCCTTTTTATCACCTGAACTGTCTTTGTGCATAATATCAACACACCCTTTTGAATGCTTGTGACTTTTGGCTATGGTCAGCACTTCTTGAAGCGGTGGCATGTCTTTTTGCCACAGGGCGTCTCTCATTTTGTCGAGGGCGCATCCCGACATTAACTGACCTCTTAAGCGCTCCTCCAAAGCTGCACCAAAATTGCATGTGGAAGCCAATTTGTGCAAGGTAGTTATGTACTGTTCGACTGACTCATGCTGCCTTTGCATCCTTTTCCTGAAGTGATATCGCTGAAGGACAGTACTCACTTTGGGGAGGTAGTGCAAGTCCAACTTTTTGAGGCAGACTTTGTATTCATTAAGAATGACAGAGTCACTATCAGAGTATTTAGGAAGATGTTCAAAGAATTCTTGTCCCTCAGAGCCCAAACAATGGATTAACAATGAGGCTTTCCTCTCTGTGCTTAAGGAAGTGCCACAGACACAAGCATAATGTGTGAAAACCTTCATCCACTTCAGCCACGAGAGAGGAGGAACTCCTGGAGATGTCAAAAAGAAGAGAGGGGCAGTGACATTTTGAATGATGTACGTACTGTTTTGACCTAGTTACTAATTAAGGGTGAATTTCAGTGATCTGCCCACAGTGCGCAATATCCACAAACCTTATAAGCTGTGTGCATCAGTGAAACTGCGTGAAACTGCAGCAATTAAAATTTAGGCCAATGCGCCCAATCCCAGAAACTTTATTTGCTGTGCGTATCAGCGGAACCATCAGCCGGATTACTGATGGCACATATTTATATAGGGAGTAGTCACTTTAGTCTGGTGCTCAATTACATGTGTAGATGTGAGTCTGGTGGTGCCTGATAACTGAAAGGCAAATATTTGTTTACATACAATTTCATATATGTCTGATTTATTATTCCTATTACAGCGCCTTCTACCTTGAGAAGGCCCATCCTAGACCTGTGTGTGGACAAAACACATGCAGACAAATCGAGGACAAAGGGATTACGACATGGTCTAGGGACACTAACACCAAATCCAACATCAAACCTCACGTTTAACTGATGGAGAGCAAAGAGCGATATAAAGCAATATACTGAGACAAGCATTTGCAATGCAATAGGTCTCGCATTATGAAAGTTTGAGCTATTGGTCTTGTAAATGACAATTTTTTTATTTATGTGTTGATTTTGAAAATAGCTAAATTAATAGCTTTGTCATTTTCAATGCCAATAGTTATAACTTTCGCACATGTGACGACTATAGCATTTGTAATGCAACATGTTTTGTATTTACGTGACTTAGATGTATTGATATTACAAATAGCAACGGCTTTTAATTTTTTTAAATAATTAATACTTAAATAAAAGTGATTGTAATTTATATTGGCAATAGCTTAAACTTTTGTAAATAACGTTTGTGAAGATTATGTTCAGTGTATTTTATTGTGATGAAAATCCAAGAACAGAAGTGAAATAACATCTTTTTGTGACATTTGTAATAAAGCTTGAAACATTGAGAGAACATAATTGAACCAGTTGTTGTTGAATGGTTGCACAGATTGATGCTGGGATTGCGCTGAGTGATGCTGGGATTGCGCTGAGTGGTGCTGTGGTGGTGCTGAGTGGTGCTGTGGTGGTGCTGAGTGGTGCTGTGGTGGTGCTGAGTGGGGCTGTGGTGGTGCTGAGTGATGCTGTGGTGGTGCTGCTGAGTTCTCTCTGCAACTGCACTCTGCAACTGCACTCTACAACTGCACTCTGCAACTGCACTCTGCAACTGCACTCTGAATCTGCACTCTGAATCTGCACTCTGAATCTGCACTCTGAATCTGCACTCTGCACTCTGAATCTGCACTCTGCACTCTGAATCTGCACTCTGAATCTGCACTCTGCACTCTGAATCTGCACTCTGCACTCTGAATCTGCACTCTGAATCTGCACTCTGCACTCTGAATCTGCACTCTGCACTCTGAATCTGCACTCTGCACTCTGAATCTACACTCTGCACTCTGAATCTGCACTCTGCACTCTGAATCTGCACTCTGAATCTGCACTCTGCACTCTGAATCTGCACTCTGAATCTGCACTCTGAATCTGCACTCTGCACTCTGAATCTGCACTCTGAATCTGCACTCTGCACTCTGAATCTGCACTCTGAATCTGCACTCTGAATCTGCACTCTGCACTGTGAATCTGCACTCTGAATCTGCACTCTGCACTCTGAATCTGCACTCTGAATCTGCACTCTGCACTCTGAATCTGCACTCTGAATCTGCACTCTGCACTCTGAATCTGCACTCTGAATCTGCACTCTGCACCTGCACTCTGCACCTGCACTCTGCACTCTGAATCTGCACTCTGCACTCTGAATCTACACTCTGCACTCTGAATCTGCACTCTGCACTCTGAATCTGCACTCTGCACTCTGAATCTGCACTCTGAATCTGCACTCTGAATCTGCACTCTGAATCTGCACTCTGCACTCTGAATCTGCACTCTGAAGCTGCACTCTGAATCTGCACTCTGCACTCTGAATCTGCACTCTGCACTCTGAATCTGCACTCTGCACTCTGAATCTGCACTCTGAATCTGCACTCTGCACTCTGAATCTGCACTCTGCACTCTGAATCTGCACTCTGAATCTGCACTCTGAATCTGCACTCTGCACTCTGAATCTGCACTCTGCACTCTGAATCTGCACTCTGAATCTGCACTCTGAATCTGCACTCTGCACTCTGAATCTGCACTCTGAATCTGCACTCTGATTCTGCACTCTGAATCTGCACACTGAATCTGCACTCTGAATCTGCACTCTGCACTCTGAATCTGCACTCTGAATCTGCACTCTGAATCTGCACTCTGCACTCTGAATCGGCACTCTGAATCTGCACTCTGAATCTGCACTCTGCACTCTGAATCTGCACTCTGAATCTGCACTCTGCACTCTGCACTCTGAATCTGCACTCTGAATCTGCACTCTGAATCTGCACTCTGAATCTGCACTCTGCACTCTGAATCTGCACTCTGAATCTGCACTCTGCACTCTGAATCTGCACTCTGAATCTGCACTCTGAATCTGCACTCTGCACTCTGAATCTGCACTCACAATCTGCACTCGCACTCTGAATCTGCACTCTGAATCTGCACTCTGAATCTGCACTCACAATCTGCACTCTGCACACTGCACTCTGCACACTGCACTCTGCACACTGCACTCTGAATCTGCACTCTGAATCTGCACTCTGCACTCTACATATGGTATGTTATGCTTACATACGTTCCATATATTATCCATGTATATGCCACATTTAGTTAAGAATATATGTTCTGTTTAGTTACATTACTTTGTTTGTATACCCTTTTATGCTGCTCTAAAGTTATTTCAATGGGTGAAATGCGGAGCCTGGCCGAGAGTAACAAGGCAGTGCTGGGAGTGGGGCTGCGCACCAACTGAAGTGCTCTGGTTGCACGGCCTGCGGCCGTGTGAAGTGATAAGCCTTTGAAGTATGTAAAGGCTGTGTTTGCGGGGAGAGAGAGGGGAGGTGCTGGTGTGGGAGGAGTGCTGCTACGGCCTGGGGGAAGCTGGCTGGGGAGGGGGAGGAGAAATGAATGCAAGGCTGTGGGGAACAGAGTTTATGGCCCAAAAGCGCGTGCCTGTGGCCACGTGAACTTCAAGAAAATGCCAAGGACCGAAGCCCTTAGTTTGAAGAGTATTTCGAGCACTTGAATTCTCGTTCCTCAATGCGCTTGCGCGCATTTAAGGTCACGAGACCTAAAAAAGTAACCTGGAGAATTGCTGCAAACTAAAGTAAATTAAAATAAACTAATAAAGGCCTACATATCCACAGCTGTGTGACCTGGAAGCCGATTATTTCTCAATATAGCCCTTGTTTGTGATTACCTTACAGTGCTCACATTATCATCCGCGCTAGAAGAGATGGGACCCTGGGGTGTCTGGTCACAGAAGCTCATTTACATACAAAGGGGGGGAGGGGGTGGCAGCCTATTCACAACGCACTTCACAACTTGTTAACGTAAAATGCTTGTACACAGAACAGGGTAAAGTCTTGTGTCTCTTTTTTTCATTTTTTTTACTATATCCTGCACCTCACTCTCTTCTTCTCTTTCTCTCATTTCAATTCATCTTAAATTATTCAAATTCGCTTTATCAGACCGGCATAAGTTGAGGGTCGACACAGTTTGATGGGGTCCCCCCCTATTATCTAGAAACGGGACTCAGTTCCACCTAGCTCCTTAGCCTGCGACTGGTAATTGATACTTTGTGCCCCAGCACTGCAGACACAGGCCTCAGAGTGTTGGTTAGTGTGAGTGGCGCACAAGTGGAACAGAGAACTAGACAAAATTGGCCCTTCTTTTGCTTAATACACTATAAATGTGAAACACTTTGGGGCTTAGGGGCTGGATAAAAAACAACGTCAGGAAACAAACGCAAATTAAAAGCACATTTTATTTATTCGTTGAAAACTGTTTAAAAATGTAATTTCCAAGTTCCACATATCTGTATTAAAAATATTTACACTTTGAGTCATTTCCGAGTTTAGTTAAAAGCTGATAGTGGGAAAAAAACATGATGTATAATAACTGAAACCAAAAACAGATTTTTACATTTTATGTTTCTTGTTTTTAAATCAGGCCGTCGACCTTTCACGTAAAAATTATCATAAGGGCCTGACATCACTTCTTGTGACGTCACTACTTGTGACGTCATTTGGATTTGCATATGATAATGGGCTCCTTCACTATTTTCCTTACTTGCGCCCTGTTTATTGGCTTGACATGGGTCTATAGGTATTAAAAATAAATATATAAATTCACAGGTATTCAGCCCGTTTCTCTGGTGATGTCACACACTGACATGTATTCGGCTGCTTCTTCTATTTTTAGGTGAATACAAATCACCGGCCTTTCCCCTCCTTCCATTTCTCTTACTTTTTCTCCCCCTTTCTTTGTCTCTCTCGCTCTCTTTATCTCTCCCCCTCTCTATCTCCCACACACTCCTGTTAGCTCTAGCTTCATGAATGTCACTGCCACTTCTGGCATTCATACGACAAATCCTTCAGAACATTTGAGACCTAGGGACAATCAGTGTGGAAGACGAGTTGCCCGGAGTGCAACGGATTGTCCTGGCACACATATGCTTATGTGGGTTTTCGCTATTTCACCACATTCTTCAAACAGAGTCAGCTGCTTACAGTGGCTCAATTCTGGTAAAAAGTAGAGTTTGGCAAGGCACAAAATGAATAGGGATAGCCAAGTCGGAGAGGACCCATGGGTCACACTTAGTTATAAGGCCCAAGGCACGAGCTGATCCAACAACCGATAACAGTGTGTAAAAGGTGCAGCAAACATTACTTAAAAACAAGGTATATGCTCTTTTATATCTAAAAATAGGTTATCTCTTGAGCACCTGTGCTTCGCTTTAGTTCATTACAAATACTGAAGTGGCATTTGTTAATAGTAATACATACATTTTACCAATGAAGTTTCCCATCTCCAGAGCCCTGACAACATGTCCACTCTGGGTGTGTTTGGTTTATAGGTTTTATCACTGATCCGACAAGTTAGTACCAGTATTGTTCAGTGTTGCTTTTCACGGGTAATGTGGTCAGGTGCGATTGAATGTTTTTCTTTGTATCTCTTATTCACCAACTAAAAATCAAGAATGTTTCCATTTTTTAATCCACATTGTGCTTGCCTCCCACCGTGTATCCTGGTGCATCATGCTGCTTTGCTATGTGTATGAAAGTGAACAATCACTGGAAACAAAAACACTTTTATAATTCTGCAAATACTGTTATCTGTTTTTCTTCTTTACTGCTAGTCGGGTCTTCTATCATCCGTAATTCATTCCTCTCACAATAACTGTGTGTTCGCTGATGTCTTTGTAGGTTTTCTAATCGACCAAAGCTCTTCTCACATTCATTGCACTTAAATGGTTTTTCTCCTGTGTGAGTTCGCTGGTGATACCTTAATGCTGAAGAGATGCAAAAACTACTGTCACATTCACTACAATGATAGGGTTTTTCCCCTGTGTGTGTTCGCTGATGACGTTTTAGGTCTGATAACTGACTAAAGCTCTTCACACATTCACTGCAGCTGAATGGTTTTTCTCCTGTGTGTGTTTGATTATGTTTTTGAAGGTGTGATAACTGACTAAAACACTTTTCACATTCACTGCACTTGAATGGTTTTTCCCCTGTGTGTATTCGTTGATGTTTTTGAAGGCTTGATAACTGACTAAAGCTCTTGATACATTCACTGCACTTGAACGGTTTTTCTCCTGTGTGTGTTCGCTGATGACTTTGGAGGTTTGATAACTGACTAAAGCTCTTTACACATTCACTGCACTTGAATGGCTTTTCCCCTGTGTGTGTTCGCTGGTGTCTTTGTAGTTTTGATAACCTGCTAAAGCTCTTGATACATTCACTGCACTTGAATTGTTTCTGTCCTGAGTACGGGTGCTGATGAAGCTTGAGTAGTGATGACAAACTAAAGCTCTTGCTGCATGTGTATGATTCTTCTTTCTTGGTTAGTGTTTGTGGGTCGGGTATATTTTTGTCTACATCCCATGACTGAATTTCTTGATGGGCCAACATGGCTGATAAAGCACTTGTGTTTTTTCACACACTTTATGTTTGTGCAGTATTTTGCATGTTTGATTTCTGTTTTAACAATAAAATTCAATTTGTCACACTCCTAATACGTAGAAGGTGTCTTTGTAGGAGATTGTGCCTTTAGATTGGATTATGGCTATGCACGCCTGCGGGTAAAGATGTATCTTCCTTCTGGCCGGTGAAAATTGGGACAGTCTGTTGTATTGTAGATAGCTGAACTCCTCTTTCCTTTACCCGTCAGTTGTCTGGCTCCGCTCTGTTGTGCTTTTCTCTGGTTTCTGTGGTTTGGCCAGAAAGTGTTTACAATTCACCTAGAGCACGGAATGATGCGTTGTCGTCATTTTATAAAACAGAGCACTGTGGTAATCACATCATACTGATCCCATGATCAAAGCTGGTGGTGGACACTTGTTTATACAGGAGGTGGTTTCTTCATTGTGTGGTGTGGAGGTGCATCTTGCAATCACTGAAATGCCCTTGATGCTTCATCCGGGATCTTTCAGTTTGTGTGCAGGTTCCCCTGTCGCCGACTGTAGCTCATTATTTCTGCTATAATTGAAGATTTACACCAATCGCTTCATTATTGATGGTCATTTCATGCAGTCAAGGCTTGTTCTCTGTTGGATGTAAAGATGTTTAAAATTACTAAATGTAAACATAATGGAATGACTTAACTGGTTGTAAAAGACATTTCGGGGGAGATTTACCAAATCTCCACGCAATGCAGCGCACCCCCTCCCCCCCCTCCCCCCCCACGCGAGGCTGCGCTTCATTGCGCGACTGGGAGGGAGCAGGAGAGCACCATATTTTCTAAAATATGGCTCTCTCCTTCCCTTTCCCTTGCGCTGACACTGATTACAGCGGCCCTGCGCCATGCACACACCTTAGCACCAGAGCGCTAGGGTGTGTGTGTGTGTGAGTCCAGCATAGGTTTTGTACAGGAAGGACAGCCTTCCTGTACAAAATACTATGCCTAGACACAAGGGAAAGCTTTTCCCACTTTGTCTGCCAGATGCACAGTGCAGCACGCATGCAAAGTCAGAAAAGGAAGGCGAAATTAAAGCATTTCTCTTTCCTTGCGCCTAGTTTGAAAGGTTGCAGTTTTCTCACGCTAAACCCTGTATTTGGTAACTTGGGTTTAGCATGAGAAACCTTGGGTGGTTGCACGGGAACTCCCATGCACTACTCTTGGCAGGCCACTATGGCGCAAAGTAATGGGAAACAGTGCTATGCGCAGTGTCACATTACTTTTACTATATTTCAAGCGCTAAACAAGTTTCGCACTGGAAAGTAAATTAGGAAAAAAAGATTCTGCACTGTTTTGTGCCACTTTTGTGACGCAAACATGGTGCAACATCTTAGTAAATCCTAGTAAATCTCCCCCTTCTTCTTTACAGCCTTTGAAACTTAGCAAGGAATATTACATCATACACAGATATTTAACTAAAAAATTCCTGTTGATCTCGTGACATCTTATTAATGTAAGAAAAGGAGGTGATTTACCAGTGTTCACAGAGTAAGGGCGCTCACGGAGCACCCAAGTGCTAGAGGCATAGCTTAAGATAGACGCATATGGTAATGCTGAAACATTTTATTTCAAATTGTCAAACAAGACAGGGATGAAGACCATGATAACAAACACTAAATTGATATATTCGGACTCATTCTTTGAACAAATGAATACTTTTGGTTTTGATTATTGGGACAAAAATGTTGAATTGAAAAGTGTTTGGGGCACAAAAGAATGGCAAGTACAGGGTATAGAATCTTTGTTTAGAGCCTGCATGATCCCAGAACAAATTATATTTTTAAATGACACTGTTCAACAAACCACCTGTCTTGGCCTAGCCAAAATCAAAGACTTAAATAAACCGTCTATTCCAAAACCAACAATGAACAGCAATAGTTCTACAGAAGAAGAGATAGACGTAAATTATGTATTAAACCAAAACAGAACACATCCAGATTGGAAAAAGTGGTTGATCTGGCCCACAGATACTAATAACTGTCAAGACAGATTCCTGAATAAAACACAGGGGTTCAAAATGACCAGGCCAGACCCTAGATATCCTCAAAGACATCACCCAGGGATAATAACCACCTACAGTGTGGGCAAATTATGCCTTCAATGGCTACAAACTTCCACACTGGCAGAAATTAAGCAACACCTAACTTTACTTACTGAAGGTGCTGACTTGCGTGATTTCACTATGGGACCACGCAAACAGCGTCAAAAGCGTTTCATAGCAGCCTCTGTATATGCAGCATACAATGAGGCCTGGAAGGTTACTCAAATTGAAACAGCAGAGAGAATACGGGAAATTGACCGTATTAATTTGGAAAAATCACTTTCTGTAGTGGACAATGGGTTAATGACTCTGTCCTCCAGAATTTTTCTTTGGACAGCATTGTGTCTTCACGCGCCGAGCGGGCCATGACGGAACTGCTCCGTCATCAGCACAGCGCGTCCGAGGCTGGCGACGGAGAGGTTCCGTCACCAGCATGGGAGGGGTTAAAGACAGCATTGTACGTACTTTATAGGGCAGAAAGACTAGAAAGGGAATTGAATAAACAAACTGTTGCAAAATGTATATCCATTGCGTACCCTGAGCATTGTCTACCAAGTTATATTGCACTACCCATATCCCAATGGGAGAGAGGCCTCCTATTCCGTCTAAGAGCTGGGACAGTAAGATATTTGCTTTGTTTTCCCTATAGCTATAAAGCAAAACGTGACTCCCTGCCATGTCCATGTGATGGTCACAGCGGTCAAACACTTTTACACTTTTTATTCTTTAGTAGATACTATATGAAATATGCACAATGGTTAATTCCGTATTTTCACCTATTAATTTAACAGACGCTCTTGACTGCAAATTTAAATTGGACAATGTTGAATTGATCTGGAGCATTGCCACCTTTTTGAGAGTAGCTACGGGTGCCCGGAAATCTATGTGCGATCTATGAAGTCATTCGCATAGTACTATTCACAATATGCACTTTACCTAGGTTTACTGTATTTTCCTACATTATGGATTGGTTATTGCTATCTATTTAATCTATGTATTTTTCTAATGTTTATTATCCTGTACATGTGTTACTTTTATGGATACGTTGCTATCCGAATAGTGTCTTCTGGATTAGGAACGGATTGGCTACTTTCAGTCCTCTCATTCTTGAATGGGATTAGAAGGGTTTCTGTAAATTGGCTGCTGCTTATGGCTTTCCCTGACAGTGCTCTGTGGATAACTCATGTTCCTGCAGCTAGCAGATAATTCATTTCCAAGTTCGGGGGCTCTCTGAGAGGCACAGTGACAAGAGCTGACCCACAACGTTTTGTGTATTAAGTTTATGTGCAGGTCACTAATGTAACAAAACTTGAGCCCTCCCCCCACTCCTCCCTGCAAAAAACATGGACGCCCTCCTTCCCCCAGACTGTTAGGACCCCTCAGGCCAGAATGAACCAAGTGCTTGAAGGACCTTCCTTCCCATCTTGCTCTTTTTATTCTGCCCTGTTGCATAAGAAGATCCTCTGATGACCTTAGAGTCCTACTCGGGTTTCCCCTATCCAGACTTAACACCCCTGCTGGCATCAGTGCGGCCCTCGGTCACACCATAGACCAAACTTTGCGGCCCCAGGAAAATGTGAGTACCTGTGATCTAGATCAACAAAAGGCGGGAGTAGTTAGACGCGAGGACGAAACAGAAGCATGCATCTCTAAAAGACACAAACAAGCATTGGTATAGCCAATAGGTCTTGCCTTTGGGACCATATAAGTGTTTAACCATGCAACAGTTGATGTTGTTGCACCAAGGATATTGTGCTGGATAACTAAACACTTTAAGGTCCCAACGGCGAGACATACTGGCTATGCCAATGCATTTTTTACCTGATGGGCATTGGCTGACCACTACCTGGTTACTGAGGCCCTAGTGAGGTTGAGACATATTTGAGGGAGTTTTAGCCAAATCAGATTCTGCTGTGCACGCCCAAGCCTAGGTACAGTTGTTAGTGTTGACTGTGAGTGTGTTCTTTCACTGTGGGGAGAGGAGTTGGCCTAACGGCTAGGGCGCTTGACCTCGGAACTGGGTTTGAGTCTCGGTAACAACGCCAAACATCCTGTGATTTTGGGCAAATCACTTAATCTCCCCGTGCCTATCAAAAATGAATGTGTGTCCACATGTAACGTAACTGGTGCTATGTAAAGTGCTCTGATACCCGATTTGGGTCAAGTTCGTGCTATATAAAACTCTGCAAAACCAAACAAATCTGAGCTACTTTCAATTGACGGGGCTGCCCCCGTTTACTCTGGTGAAAGCCAAAAACGGAATTCAGGTCGATCTTCTCATCAGACAGACTTTTCAGGAGAAAAAAAAATGTCAACGTTTGTTGAGGCCTTCAAAATAGTTACCCAACTCCGCCAGTGAGGGCCAATGGGCATCGTTGATACAAAATAATCATGTCTAATGATCGATGCAGAGAACAAAAAAAAAAAAAATGAATGCCGTGACAGCACGCTTGAGACCCAACCAGCACCAGACAATCGTTCTCAGGTAATGCGGTGAGAATCTGGAACTCGCTTCCTCCTTCGCTCCGTGCCATCACCTCCATCCAGATCTTCAAAGCGGACCTCAGATCTCTTTTATTCCAAAGACACTTTCAGAATTCCCTCCTCCAGACCCCGCCAGGAAGTTCTTTAGTCATTGTAAATTTGTCACATATATTTATATTTTTGTTTGTACATCCTGTGCTTGCTGTGCTTGAGATTGTGTTCCTTCTGTCTGCGTTGTTTTGACTCTATGGCATGCTATTTTTATTTGTTCCATCCTGTAACAGTTCTCTCCTGTAATGTAACTGGTTCTATTGGTTCTATTGTACGGTGCTGTGACACCTTCGGGTAAAGTCCGCGCTTTATAAGAATGCATTAAATAAATGACCTCACCTGGGGTTTCATGTGGGTGCTGTGCTCTCTGTTGTGAGTCGGGTTCGAAGGTCTGCGGATGAACAACTGCGCATGCGCCAAGGACAGACACTGCTTCCCACAGCGCAGGCTACAGATGCCTGGAATAACTGCGCATGCGCTGAGGACAGACACTGTTTCTTGCAGCGGCGCGCTGGTTAGAGAGGGCCTATGGATGAACAACTGCGCATGCGCGGAGGACAGACATCGATGTTACTGCAATCCAACTCCAGATGTCGATGCAAGAAAGATTCACAGCACAGGCCCCGACCGCACGGAGCGCAGCACAGGCCTCGACAGCGCGGAGCACAGTAAAGGACGACAGCTCAGTGCCAGCTCTGTGGGACGGGGTCCTCGCGGGGACACAAAGAAGCACAAGAATGAGGGACACAATGAATGAGATACAAGTGAGATGTATTTAAGCGGAAAGCAAATAGGTTCGGCTCCTCTATAGGGGGGTATGTTTGCTGTGCGCAGGCGCAATGAGATCGATATCTATCGTCCGCGCAGGCGCAGTGACACCGAGCGCCCTCTGTTCAGAGCAGTTCCCAGTCCGTACCCCGTGCAAAGACCTAACTCGGCGTCAGGAAGTAGCGTCTTCGCTCCGCACATGCGCAGCCGAGACACGTTGTTTTTTTTCGTGGCGTGAGCGCGCGCGTCCCTCCTGGGGTGAATAATATACCGGGCCCCACTCCTCACAAGCAGCCGGGCCCCCGGGGCTCCAGCAGAGGTGAGGGAGGCCTCTGACCCCAGGGTGACTCACGAGCACGGGGGCATCTTCAGGACACTGAGAGGCAACATTCAGGGCACTGGGCTGTGCAGTGCTTTCCAGACTCTGAACTGTTTCATACATGTGTGACTTAAGAAAAGAAAGTGCATTCAGATCAATAGTTCCACCATCTTTCTAAAACAATGTACATATGCCAGCATAGAACAACTGTATGTAGCGTTTTCCCGTGTGTGTGTGTCTATGTGTCTGTGTCTGTCTGTGTGTCTGTTGGTCTCTGTGTGTCTGTCTCCCATTCCCTGTAGGGAGAGTATGTAGCTCCCCGTTGTAGAAGAGTCGGTCAAGAGGGAGCAAACTGCATTCAATAATTTCTTGGTATGCACTTTTTATTAGTAATACAGGAAATCACATGATTGATTGTCTCTGTTATATTCTTCTTTCCCACTGGGTCTTCCTCTTCAGTCCCTTAGGTGAGCCTCGGCCGCCGTCGTCCCTCGGACAGAAGGAAAACACCCAGGTAAGTGTTTTTGCTTTATGGTTAAGTCAAGGGAGGATGTGAGGGATAAATAATTGCTATGCATAAATGTGAAGGGTAGAGGTAGAGGTTGGAGTAACCAAAAGAAAAAGAGTAGCCGATGATTTCTGCTCTTGTCTTTGTTTCCGTCTTACTTATTTCCTTTTCCCTGGGTCCCTTTCACCCCTCAGCCTCCCCTCCCGTCCCTCTCTGACTCAGCCCCTTTCCAAAAGCCCCGTAGATGCCCACGCACCTGTAAGAGCCACGTCACTCCGGGGCCATGGCGTGGTGACTCCACGTCCTTCAGTGAGGTCTGGTCTCCTTCTGTTTCGACTTTCCCTCCTCCGCCAGGTTCGGGTGTTCCGCTCGCCAACAAGCTGTGACCTCCCCAAGGCTCCAGTTCTCTCTCTTGGATGGCTGTTCGGTGTTCTCAGTTTTTCCGGTCTTCCCTGCTGGTTTCTCCGCCTTAGGTTATGGCTCACTTGAGCTCGTGGAATGCCTTTCTGGCGGCTTGGGGAGGATTTACCAAGTCTTAGTTCCTTTTCTCTTTCTTCAGTAGGTCGGTTAGTGGTGCTGCTATTTCAGAATAATTGAGTTTAAACCGGCAGTAGTAGCCTTGTAAGCCCAAAAAGGATCTAATGCCTTTTTTGGTGGTAGGGAAGGGTGTGTCTAAGACTGTTCTCAATTTCTCTTGTTGCAGAGCGATAGCCCCATCTCCCAATAAATAGCCAAATATTTGACTTTAGTGAAGGTTATCCTGGACTTTTTGGAGTTCATGTGGAGCCCTGCAGTCCTAAGTGCTTGGAATATCTTCCCACAATGGACGAGATGTAGTTCCCAGTTAGGGCTAAATATTATGATATCGTCTATGAAGCCTAAGGAGTACTCTTGATGTTGGGAGCAAACTTTGTTCATAAGTCTTTGGAACGTCGCTGGTGCTCTGTGTAACCCAAAAGGCAGTGCAGTAAACTCGTATAGCCCATTAGAGGTGCTAAAGGCGTTTTTTTCTTGGTCTTCCTGTTTAAGTGGTACCTGCTAATAGTCTTTTGTAAGATCGAATGTGGTTATATATTGGGCTAAGCCTAATTTCTCAATTCATCGACTCTTGGTAATGGGTATGAGTGAAATTTCGAGATGGCATTGACTGCTCGGACGTTTATACAAAAACGAATGGAACCATCAGGTTTCAAAACTATGACAATGGGGGAGACCAGTTACTGCTGGAAGGTTTTATGACTCCTAGTTGTAACAGGCTCTCTATTTCGGCAGGAACTGCGTCCCGCCTAACGCCTGGTATTCTGTAGGGGCGTTGTTTTATTACTTTATTTGGTGGGGTAACAATGGCATGCTCGAGTATTGTTGATTTTCCCAGGAGGTCGGAAAAGATGGAGGAGAAGGACTCTAAGAGGGTCTGAAGAGACACTTTTTGTTCCTCTGTTAGATGTTCGTTAATGGGCAATTTATTCAATGTTAAAGGAATGGGTTTTGAGTCAGACAAAACGTAATGGGTGTCTTTGGGGTGGGGTCCCAACCATTTCTTTAGTAGATTTATGTGGTATATCTGGGTTTTGGTTGAGGAAAGGCGTAACCGGTAAGTAGTGAGGCCTATCCTTTCAGCACCTTCATATGGTCCCTTCCATTCTGCCTGTTTTTGGCGTATAGAGGAAGGTAGGAATAGGAGCACCCAGTAATGGACCTGTAACTGTTGTCACCTCTTTCCTTTATTGTAAGACATCTGCTGGCTTCTTTGAGCTTTTTCTAGGTTTTTGTGAGCACAATCTCGCAATTTCTGTATGCGGTTTATTAGGCTTTGGGTGTATTCTAGATGGTGTTGTGTCTCTCCTTGTTTCCCTTGTCCCCACGCTTCTCTTGTCATTTCTAGCAAGGTTTGTGCCTGTCTCCCTTAAAGAAGTTCAAAGGGAGAACAACCCAAGCTTCTCTAAACCTGGCTTCAAATAACAAAGTGGGCGAGTGGCAACAACATGTTGTTTTTTTTTTTTTTTTGCAGAGTTTTGTATAGCGCAAACTAGACCCGAACCGAATCAGGTATCAGATCGCTTTTACATATTTTCCAGTTACGTTACATGAGGACACACTTTCATTTTAGGCACGGGGAGATTAAGTGATTTGCCCAGAATCACAGGAGGTTTTGGCGTCGTTACCGAGACTCGAACCCAGATCCCCAGGTCCGAGGTCGAGCGCCCTAGCCGTTATGTCCCATTCTTTCCCTTCGGTGGTTAGCATTTTCTTCATGGTTAGCTTGAAGGTGGCGTTATATCGCTTGCACAGACCATCTGTCTGAGGGTAATAAGCCGATGTTTTTATTTGAGTAATTTTAAAGGTTTTACAGACTTGTTTCATTAAACGAGAAACAAAGGGGGTACCCTGGTCTGTCAAAATCTCTCTTGGAAATCCTACCCTCGAAAACAGTTCTAGTAACTTTTCACTGATGTTTTTTTCGTTCTTGATGTTTGTAGGGGCAATGCTTCTGAGTATCGAGTTGCGTAATTGATGATAACCAGTATATAGATATATCATCTTTTTGATTTTGGGAGAGGACCCACTAAATCCATATTTATCCTCTTATAAGTAAAGCACTGGGTGTACAAGCGAGTCCGAACATTAGGGTGAATACTGTTTTATCATGTCCGTGCACCATCCATTGATTACACCCACCAACTATTAAAACGACGAATCCATGGCAGGACTGTCCAACTTGCATGGAAATTAAGAGTGCCCTGACAATGTATGCGGTCTAAGAAAAACGCAAGTTAAATTGTCAAAGCAGACTTGATACTCTCGTCATAAGGAAAGTTAAGTTGCCAAAAAACATTAAACGAGGAAGGATTGCTTTTAATGGGACACGTCTCCATTGCGTATTATGTTGCACTGGGTAAACTAGTCAGTAGTAGGAATCTCGCTGGACACCAGCATGGTGAACACTGCCCTTCCAGGCTGCTCATTCCCCTGCGTGCTCGTCGTTCAGCACAGAGTCAACGTGGCCTTCACCTCTATCACACACACTCACAGCTCTTTCTGCTCCGGGCATTCTGAATGTAACGAAAAGTTGATTTCACTCACCGCCATGATGAGCTCGAAGGGATGGACTCTACCTGGGGGCCATGAAGGCGCGTAGGGGGCCTGGCCTGGACGATGCACGGGGAAGGTACAGACAAATGCAGTGTAAATACCTACAACCAATGTTCCCTCTAATTTTTTTCCTCTGTGTGCGGCAGTGTAGGGTCTCTGTGCGCTGCAACCAAGACTATGTGCACCAGGAACCAGTCCTCGCGAGGGGGTGCAGCGCCCAAATATCACTCCAAACTTTTGCTTAAACAAGTGAAAAGACTGCATTTCCACACATGCAGCACCACATGAATTGTCTTAAAGCAGGCTTTCAATGTAGATACACATGCCAAGACATGAATTGGTTACACAGGCAAGTACACTTCAGGTTCAGAAAAGCACAGGACTCCAATGGTGGTACTGTAATACAATTTTACTAAAGATCCTCAACTCAAGCACTGTTCATAGGGTGGGGAAATGTTAGGAGCCTATACACGATCGCACATATACACAATTACATGACATATTTATAATTTAATGTGCAAGCTACGGAGTAATGTGTGGATATCCCATCAGAGATAGTTTGTGAAATCCAGGGAAACATGTAGTGTGGAAGAGGGCCATTCACACTAGTTAAGTGCCATCACTGTTAATCGGAGAATGGGTGCAGGACAGGTTGTGATCCTTTTTGAAAGTATTTATGCTATTTGCTGCAGCAGTTATGCATGTACAAGGCGCTGCACATGAATACTTTGGAATGGCACACAATCAGCCCAGCAGCCGCGTTCTATTAACAAAAGAAATGCAGAGTCTCAAACACGACGTGTGCTTTCAAAATCCTGAGTTTTTAAACAACCAAAAGGCTGAGGACCTTTTTCTTGCTGAATTTTTATGGTGCCTAAGATTAATCTAATACACGGGTACTCCAAGTACGGCCCGCGGACAGACAGCAGCCCGGCAAGCCTTCCTTGGCGGCCCGCGGACCTTACAGATATCGTACCGGTGTTTTTTTTTTAAGTGTCAGCAAACACCGCTGGTAATGCTCTGTGGGGGCCGGGCGATTCCAGCCACAGTCAGAGTGGAGCTGCAGGGGCGCTAAGAAGAGGTGAACAAAGTCTCATTAACATGTAAATGGTCTTTAAGACCTGTGAAATACTGGGGTGCGGCTGTGTGTGTGCCCAGGAAGCTGTGTCAGCCCGGGCTGACACACACACACACGAAGGGGGGGGGGGAGGACAGCGGGTGAGGTGACAGAGGACAGCAGGGAGTGAGAGCCCGGTGAGGTGGGAGGGCAGCAGGGAGTGAGAGCCGGGTGAGGTGGGAGGGCAGCAGGGAGTGAGAGCCGGGTGAGGTGGGAGGGCAGCAGGGAGTGAGAGCCGGGTGAGGTGGGAGGGCAGCAGGGAGTGAGAGCCGGGTGAGGTGACACAGGGCAGCAGGGAGTAAGAGCCGGGTGAGGTGACAGAGGGCAGCAGGGAGTGAGAGCTGGGTGAGGTGACAGAGATAGAGATAGAGACAGATAAAGACATATAGAGACAGAGACAAATAGAGGCAGAGACAAATAGAGGCAGAGACAAATAGAGGCAGAGACCGATAGAGGCAGAGACCGATAGAGGCAGAGACCGATAGAGGCAGAGACCGATAGAGGCAGAGACCGATAGAGGCAGAGGCGGATAGAGGCAGAGACGGATAGAGGCAGAGACGGATAGAGGCAGAGACAGATAGAGGCAGAGACAGGGGCAGACAGAGCTAGATAGGGTCAGAGACAGGGACAGGCAGAGACAGATAAAGGCAGGGACAGAAAGCGATAGAGACAGAGAGAGAGACAGAGATAGAGGCAGGGCCAGATTGAGACAGAGACATACAGAGACAGATAGAGACAGAGACAGACAGAGACAGTGAGGGAGTCAGAGGGAGGGAGACAGAGACAGGGACAGACAGAGACAGATAGAGGCAGGGACAGGAACAGACTGATACAGGCAGAGTGACAGGGAGAGGGAGATAGGGTGAGGGAGACAGAGAGAGGGAGAGAGAGACAGAGAGAGCGGGAGACGGAGAGAGAGATGGAGAGGGAGACGGAGAGGGAGATGGAAAAGGAGGGAGATGGAGAGAAAGGGAGACAGAGAGAGGGAGAGAAAGGGAGGGAGAGGGAGACGGAGGGAGTAAGGGGGGGGGGAAACAGAGAGAGGGACAGAGACAGAGAGAGAGGGGAGACAGAGAGAGAGGGGAGACAGAGAGAGGGAGACAGAGAGAGGGAGGCAGAGAGGGAGGGAGACAGAGAGAGGGAATCGGAGGTAGGAAGGCAGAGGGAGCGAGTCATGGAGAGACAGAGGGAGGAAGAGGGAGACAGACAGAGGGAGGGAGACAGACAGAGGGAGGGAGACGGACAGAGGGAGGGAGATGGACAGAGGGAGGGAGACGGAGTGGGAGGGAGACGGAGTGGGAGGGAGGCAGAGGGAGCGAGTCAGGGAGAGACAGAGGGAGACAGACAGAGGTAGGGAGACAGACAGAGGTAGGGAGACAGACAGAGGTAGGGAGACAGACAGAGGGAGGGAGACAGACAGAGGGAGGGAGACAGACAGAGGGAGGGAGACAGATATAGGGAGGGAGACATGGGGAGGGAGATAGAGGGAGGGAGGGAGAGGGAGACAGAGAGAGGTAGACAGACAGAGGGAGACAGACAGAAGGAGACACAGAGGGAGGGAGACAAAGGAAGGGATGGAGATAGAGGGAGGGAGGGAGATAGAGGGAGGGAGACAGAGGGAGGGAGACAGACAAAGGTCTGTATTTGCTCTGGCTCGGACCACCGCATCCACCCCGTGGCATACTTTTGTGATGTATTTTAAGTTTCTCTGCCTCTGTTAACATCCCCGTGTGAGAGTTGCGCCGTTCCGAGGGCCGGCAGCAGCCCGGGAGAGCGCGTTTGGCGCTGCGGCTGACACGTCTGCAATCAGGAAGCCACACGGACAGGCAACACAAGGCCCACAAATAGGAACAGAGCGATGCAGCATGTGCCAGTTGCCTTTCAAAACCGGTGCACGCTTGCCATGGGACTCCAAACCTTCCCTCTCTCCACACGCCCGCCTCCGCCACTGCTCAATAATAGTAAAACCTAAGCAAAGCGAGTTAAATCTAGGCAGTGACATAAAATCCTGCCCAGGTAAGCCTGCAGATACAGTAAAAACAGGGCAGTAAGACAAGAAGGGTGTATAGCACGTGACCATTGTCGGATTGGCCCACAGGGTAACCAAAAGCAGCCCTGGGAAAATGCTCAAACCAGCCCCACTCTTTTTTTGTCCTCTTGCAACCTCTCTCTATCCATCCATCCATCCTTTAACTCTCCTTCTCTTAGGGCCGTAGCAGAGCTAGCCCACATTTTTATCTGGAGTCACTAAAACTGATGGTCACTCAGTAGAATGTTTCATTCTGCCAAAGTATTGTCATCTTCGTGGAGGGTGTAGAATAAAGGCGTATCCAAGCCCTTTGTTTGCGGCTACTCGGGGCTTTCAAGTTCCTCAGTCCCATACAAGATTAGGTCATCCATTCCAGGTTTATTCATTGCTTTCTGGGACTTGCAGTTCTGTTTTCATAATGGGATAAACAGGCCAACAGACCCCAGATTAAACAGCAAAAATCTGAACTGGGCGAGCTATTCATGCAATGTCCTAGGAAACTTGAAGCCTCTGAGAAAGAGAAGTGCTGGCACTGAAGACCTTCGATTACACTGCTGGTGCCACTGTTGTGTAGCATCTGCCCCTGCAGTATAGAGTGGAATTGTTGAGTATAGCCTCTTTATCACATTTGTGTGGCAAACCTATGTGAGCACTGAACTCACTGATGTGATCTAGTGGCTTGTTTTACATGTATGGGACCCGGAGACCAGTATGTTAATTTTGGCTTTCCCAGGTGCACAAACTGTGTGATCCTGGATTAATCATTTTACTCTTATGCACTTCAAATAATGTCTCTCCCTAAATGGGGAGCATTTAAAAATAGGATTAGCAGACCAATGTAGTGTTATATTGAAAGTGGACCTTGACGTTTGCATATACTCATGCACACACACAGATCTTTTCCCCTACAAACCCTTCGTGCAAAGACCAGACATGAGAGCATGCACTTGCACTCACACACACTTTTTAAATAGCTTTTGATCTAACAGGTATTTCTAAACCATCTATTTGTAAAGCGCACGTTCACCCGTGGCCGTGGATATCTTGGTGCTGAACAACAGATATTTATTGTTACCCAACTTAATGGTACTCACTCTATCGAACTCAGAAGGATGAACGTAAGTGGACCCTCCGGGGTTTGAACTTGTGACCTTGAGGTCAAACACGGCCATACAGCCACGCATAGTCCACTATGCCACCAGACCCGGCTCTGTTGGAGACAACATTTCTGTTTAAATCTGCTAATGATGTAGCAGATGGTAGACTATGCATCAAAATCGCGAATACCTTAAGTATGTGGAATTTTTCATGTTAGCAGAATCACATAATTCCCGTGCCAATCATAATAGGCCGTGGTTGACAATGCAGGGGCGAAGGGTACCGTCGCGCAGCAGATTAGCAAAGTTTGAGTATATATACAGAAGCACCACAATGAGACTTGTTAAGTAATGGTGAAAAAGAGGGGAGAGGCAGGGCTGTGGGTGAGGTGAACAGGGACGTAATGTTAATGCAATATCTCAAGTTTAATATTACAAACACTCACAGGAACAGTACAAAATGGCAAATGTAAGTACAATTAATAGGATTGCAAGTACACATTTCGAATAGTAGTGGATGCAAAGGAGGAGAAAGTAATATATTATCCAGATGCAGAAAAGAACATTTTCCATGTAAGTGCATGTAGCTTCTCCTAAGGGTGACAAAGACCGATCCGTCACCCTTCACTTCATTAGTCACGGGATGGCATCGGGAAGCATTGATGGCTATCATCTTTTTATCACTGCACTCCGGCTTGTCTTTTCTTTAGTGCAAGCTGCGGGGCTGATTGTGACACTTTGATGTAGTATTCAAGTTAATTCCAGTGCACAGGGGCGCCGAAATTAACATGAATATTAACACAAAGGGTCATAATCGGCCCCGTAGCTGTTCACAATTAAGAAAAGAAAAGCAGAGTCTCCAACACAGCGTGTGCTAAAGCACACGTCGTGTTGGAGACAGTTTTTCTTTTCATTAGTACAAGCTGCGGGGCTGATTGTGACACTTTGAGGTAGTTTTCATGTTAACTGCAGCGCACACGGGCGCCACAATTAACATGAATACAGTCTTGCACGATTAGATGTCGTTGTGTGCGCGCTAAATTCAGCACACTGCGCGCTTCAGGTGACAAAGGTGCGCGCCCGCCCGCCCGGCTTATTGGGAACTGTGCCTACAACCTGTCCAAATTTCTGCATATCTTAAAACGTGTAAATGTCACACACTGTACAACATTGTTTTTCATGGATACAGCGTTCTCGCTTCAGATTCTTTGTGCCTGCCTCCATGCTTGAGCCCCAGAGTGAATTACCATCTTTAGTAGCTACCGCGTGGAGGGTTTCCTCAAGGCCATTGTTGTTTAGTCACATTAAACAACTTAATTATGATGTAAGGCCTTCTAGATTTACTGCCAGACGCAGCCGGCATGGCGGGTGGGGGGTAGCGGTGGACATGGGGTTGTGGCGGTGGGGGGAGGTGTTCATTTAATAAAAACTAAATATTACATAAAACGTATTGTCCCGCTTCTGGATGGGTCCCGGCTCCCGCTCCCGCCGTCCTGCGTTTTCTATGCCTGCAGCTCTCGTCATCAGCAAAGGCAGCGTCCCTCTCCTCCAGGCTTCACCAATCACAAGTGGTGAGGCGCATTGGAGCCCACCCCACCCGGGCCATGTTCTCCATTGTAGGCAACTGCAGCAGCCCAATAGAGAAACAAGAGAGAGTGGGCGGTCCTGCTCCAGGGCAGGGGGATTGGCTTGCCCACTGTTGTACATACTGACTGTTTGGTCGGCCCTGGATCCGACCAGTCAGTATGCACAACAATGGGCAAGCCACTTCCCCCTGCCCTAGAGCAGGACCGCCCACCCCCAATGAGGCACTTCTGCTTTCTCGCCGTGCGAGAAGTAAGAAACATAAAATGGTAGTTAATACCATTATGTTTCTGCCTTCTCGCACAGCGAGAAAGCAGGGGGGTGCACCCCCACGCCCCAGTGGGGGAGCCGCCACTGTCTGCATGGCACACGTTCTTTATAGCAGTCACATTACCCATCTGGGGTTAAAAGTATATGGATGGGGTCCAGAAAGTTGAAAATACATTTTTGCATACCCTCTTATCAGTCCCCCAATTAACTTCAATTTTTGTTATCGATCAAGATTTGGGGGTTAGGTATGTGTCAGATTTGATGAGGTTAGTGTGGAAAAGTAAATTTTGCCATGTTCTGTGTCCCTACGTGTCATCCATCATATGTTATGTGTGCATGATTAAATATGCATATGCATTCCCCATGTTCGATTAATGACGCAATTACAGTTGTGTCCACCTCTAGTATGCCAGTTTCCAGTTCTCGTGAATACTACGAATATCAGGCCTATGTAAAGCTACGTTGCCACGTTTCTCAGTGTGCACGTTATTCTATTATAAAGTCCCCGTTTCTAGGCCTCAAAAGGGCCTGGACACCAGATTCAGCTCCTGTCTCCTGAAGCCTCGCTGAGGAGCGATACAGCCCCCACCTGTATCCTCGACCCTTCACTTACTTCCTGCCTCGCAGTGCCCGGTCCAGCCTGGCTCAGTCTCTGAGTCTGCCAAGAATATGTTATGATTCCAGTTATCAGTTCAGTCCTCCTTCTCTGCATTCCTAAGCTACTGAACTGCATCAATAGTTTCCGTCATTGTCTAGCCTTCACGTCTCCACGTTAGAGAAATACTGCATTTAATGGTCATTTAATATTCTTCATCACGCACTACATGTAGAATAATGCATGGTCCAGTCTTAGAATCAAGTTAGCCTTTCCCCTCCTAACTTCTAGTTTATATCAACATGTTCTCTAAACATCAGATACTAGATACTGTTTAGGTACATGTCGCCCTGACTCTCCAGACTTCAGTCTCTGCTCCTAGCACAGAGTTCATA
This sequence comes from Lissotriton helveticus, assembly GCF_964261635.1. NCBI lineage: Eukaryota > Metazoa > Chordata > Amphibia > Caudata > Salamandridae > Lissotriton > Lissotriton helveticus. The sequence goes on from NC_136057.1 coordinate 87,990,478, forward strand.
GCCCCCAGCTTCTCCTAGTGATACGTCATTGCCAGTTTGCGCGCACCATCAGGTTAGAGGTCCCGGCTCCTTAGGTAGCCCCCTCCATGGTTTCCGCCCCATTCATGACATATTCTGTTACGTTTGCATCACATGTCTATGTATACGCCCTGTTACACCTCTTTTCGCCCTTATCTTTCGCGACTGCTACGCGTCACGCCTTCTGCTCCACCCACTGCTACGCCTACTGCAATGTAATGCTATGTGTTTGCGTTATGTATATATGCTCATGTATTGTTATTAAAAGTCAGCGCGCTCATCCCAGATCCAGCCCCAGCAGCTGCTGGGCCCTGTCATCCTATTCCTATGCAGGTTGTCCTATTCCTGTCCTTATGCTGTATTAAACCTGCAAAACTCCTACTACCTCGAATCTTGACTCTTATTTATTGAGCTATCTGTTATGACATATGTCTAGTCAAAAATAGGGTATTATTTATTTATTTACCACATAATGGCGCCCGAACAGGGACTTGCCCTTTCCCCACGCGTCGGTGAAGCCACGCCGACCCCCTGACCCTCTGCAGTCGTGACGGAACTCTTCTGTGCACCGGCAGATATTTCTGCTTCAAGTATCCCTCAGGCCCACGGAGGAGACGGAGGAGGCGGTCCAGCATCCAAACGAGACGGTGGAGGAACGCGGCGAGTCCCGACCAGAGCCCAAGCCAAGAGTCCAAGGTCCGAGGTATCCGGAGGCCCACCCGTAACTGAAGTCCGAAGTTCGTCGTCCGTCGTCGTAGCAGTCCAGTCCAGTCCGAGGCTTTCCGTTCTTGCTGCCCGGTGAGTACCATTACTGGGGTAGTATCTAGACAGGGTCAATCTAAATTGACTCTGGTCCGTGGGTTGGTGGTACACAGACTCACAAACGAAGTGTTCATCTAGGTGGATACGGGTCTTGATGCGTCCCTTTATGGGACCGGTATGTTCCGTACTGTTTCAGCAGTGCATCCAGTAACTCTAGTCTGATCCGTTCTCGAGAAATTCTTGTGTTTCTGTTCTCAGTATTCCAGGTAATATTCTGTCCGAACTGTTATGTTATGATGTTGTTCAATGTATTTCCAATGTCGTGGTATGCCTGAATTGTTCTCCAAGTTGTTATTGTTTCTCGTGTATTGTATTGTGTTCCGATTCAAGTTTACAATGTCTCTCTTTTCGAGATTACGTCAGCTAAAAACTAGAAAGGGTTTGTTAGAAGAAGCAGTTCCTGTCCCGCCGAGGGACAGTCCAGGTCACTTTATGTATCAGAAACATGGCATAAGCGCCATATTGTATCTAGATTTATGGGTAGAGTATACCAAACAGTTAGAAGAAAAGTATAGATGGCCCGTATCGGGTACATGGGATGCCGAGTGCATCATGCGAGTAGAAGAAGCATTATGGAAAAAGAAAGCCAGACAATCACAGAAAGATGCCATCGAGTTATGGCGCAAAGAATCTCATAAAAGAACTGAAAAGGAAATCAGAAAGTCAGAATTAAGTAGAGAATCCTTAGAACGAGCACAAGAAAAAGAACTAATCGAGATAGGTGAACAAGTCAAAGCCGAACAGTCAGACAGACAGAGGCATGCCCTTATTAGGGGTATGTATCCTCTCCTTGCCGAGGGCTTGCCAAAAGCGACCCCAGAGGCATCCAGTAATTTCCCGCCACCATTAGTTCCGACCAAGCTACGTCACAAACAGACCGCAGCTGATATTTTTATTTCGTCCTATTTGGACGACACAGTCCCAGAATATGCAAATCCTGTTCGCGCTCCGCCAGTCCCTGTAAATCAGGCACTTCCCGCTTCTCCAGACACCGGAGTACCTGTCACGGTACCCCCGGTCCAGCCCGCCATACAAGTCCAGCCTGCATTTCCATTTCCCACTCTGCCAGGACGAAGAGCCTCAGTAGACCTAGACTCCAGTTTAGGGGCCGCAGGGGGAGGTACTCCTCAAACCCCGCCGCCACACAAGCGTTTAACGTTAGCCGAATTACATGCACAAGCGTCACAGCGTACGCCCAGACATCAGACTGTAGCAGAAATAAGAAAATCCCTTGCCGAATGCGGCTATGATCCAGTCCCAGGCGAGGATAATATGGTTTTATATTCATTCCGCGTAAGAAAGGTGGCCGAGTATCTAGTCACCTTACCGAATATGAAAGAAGATCTAGACCGAATATATCGTTTCATCCGTACAGGGGATGATCCAGAAAGCATTAGCGAGGCCATGTCTCAATGGAAAGCCGAGATCCAGCTCATGATATTAAAGTTTCTGATCAATTGTCTAATAAGAGAACAAGATTATCCGTCTAAAGATCCGGCCGAAATGAAAACCCTGACAAGGTGGAGTGATAATATAGCCGAGGGTAAGCACAAGACCGTCGGTGCTATGGAGAGTATGTACAAGAAAATCCGTAGAGAAATAATAAAATTACACGAACAGCGTAAAGCAGCACAAGTAAGCGAGAAAGAAAGTAACTCTGATACTGAAGAGGTAGAGGACGAGAATCCCGCCAGAATAGCGTATGTAGGAAAATCTAGATTTCCAGATCGCCATTTACGCCTAGAACACAAGTCTATTTTTCATTCTCCAGCACCAGAACAAGGTTCACTAGAACAAGTGTTTCAAGCTACCGATCACATTCTGAAATCACGAATCGGTTACAGTGAGTTAAGTACCATGCATGAACAAGAACTAGCCCGATCAGCAGTCCGATGGATTACTGATTCTACCACTTTTCCAGACGAAATAGTGGCACAAATGTTTCTGAAAATGTCCCCAGCCGAGCAACGACTGGTGGGTATGTATATGATCCAGCACCTCATTACATTGTATGAGGGTCAGCACTCTGATCCAGGTCCGTTACACGATGTCCTGAACGAGTTACTCCAGTATAGGTGGAAAGGTTTAGGTACCGATTTAATTAGTGTCATTCTAGAACAGCGTCACAAATATAGGACGTTTTTGAACCCACATTTTGTTCATGCCTCACCTCCAGAAGGTAAACCATTTTACATGGAGAGACAGAATCCGTTACGAGAAGTCCACCCAGTTAAAGGAACGGGTGGCGAAATGCAGCGAGTGTTTGTATACACTCCAATTACAAAGATGGAACTCCTCGAGATGAAGAAATTAATTCCCTGTCATGACAAAGATCCAGCAGGGTTCCATAGAGAACTAAAAGACATGCTCCGTATGGGAGAATACACATACCCAGATATAATTAAAATGTTAAAGGTTCTGCTGCCCGCAGGGGTGTATGAAAAGCTCAAGGAAAAAGAATGGGAGGTGGGAGAGAAAAAGATCGATTGGGCAGTCCTAGAAGCTGAAGATAAGGCACGAGTACCAGGTACCGGTCTTGGAGATAAATGTAAAGAATTACCAGAATTATTGATACAAGTTTTACCCAGATTATTGACAACTAGAAAAGAAGACTGGGATGCAATCTCAGCCTGTAAACAGAAGCAAGATGAGGATATTAGTGATTTTTATTCTAGATTTGAAAAATGTTTCAGCATCAACAGTGGCCTCAAGACAAGTAGTGAGTCATACCCTCACCTTTTTGTTACCAAATTAGTCGAGAATTCAAGTCCACAAATTAAAAATCGAGTTCTGAAAGTCGAAAGTACCTGGCAAGCTAATACCCCGTCCCAGATGTTGCAAATGCTTCAATACCACCAGAATAGAATCAGAGAAGAACAAGAACACGAAAGAAAACGTATGAAAGATACGAAAATGAAAGTACTAGTTGCACAATCTGTTCCTCAAGACAGTCAGAAGAGGGGTCCGAATCAAGCCAGTCATCCTGCAGCTCCCGTTAAAGGGAACTGCAATTATTGTAAACAGCCAGGTCATTTTATAAATGAGTGTGCAGTTCTGAAACACAACATAGCTACTGGTAAGACTAAAGAAAGACCACGTCCGCCTAGACAAGAACAAGTTTCACAGATTCCTCAGCCACAGAATGCACCACAGACAGTTACCGCACCGCAGCCTATCGCTGCAACACAGCATGTTACATCGCAGATGTACCAGTATGCACAGTCTGAGTATCCAGAGTACCAGCAGTATTCATGAAACAGCCTAGAGAGGGAGGTAGGCTTGCCTCTCATCGAGATACCTGTAGATCAAGAAGGTCCCTATGTTCATAGTCAAGTATTAGGGAAAGACAGAAAGTTTTTGATTGATACAGGGGCAAGTAGGACCACAATTAGTCATGCCGAAGTTCCAGGGGCTCCGCTCTCAGGCTCAAGAAATGTTTCCCTTGGATTTTCAGGAAAACCTATCGTAAATGAGATTTCAAAACCAGTTACTCTAGAAGTAGGTCCATTGTCCCGCACTACTGATCTGTTACTTACTAAGTCATGTCCAGAAAATCTATTGGGCATTAAGACACTGAAAGAGTTAGGTGCAGTTATATGCTGTTCCCCAGAGGGAATACGATTGTTCCTACGTGACTTTAAGGGTCACTATGTATTACGAGATTTTGATTCAAGACTGTCTAATGTTCCACAGCATTTATGGGCGCAAGGTCCAACTGATGTAGGTTACATGCAAATCACACCCTATCGTGTGACTCTCAAGCCAGGTGTAGTGTTACCACGAATCAGACAGTACAGATTGCCACCTGAGGCTGTAGCAGCCTTATCCAAAATTATTGACAAGCTCATGGCTCAAGGAGTAGTTGTAGAAACTGACTCCAACGTATGTAATTCTCCGATCATTCCAGTCATGAAACGTACTGATCCAAATGCACCCCCAGTATATCGATTAGTGATTGACCTACGAGAGCTTAATAAATGTATTATTCCGCAGTACCCAGTTGTCCCAGACATCTCTTCCCTATTGACAGCCATTGATTCCGAAGCCACGTTCTTCACTGTCATAGACCTCAAGAACGCATTTTTCAGTGTTCCTATTCATCCAGACAGCCAGTTCCTTTTCGGATTTTGTTTAAATGGAAGGAGCTATATGTTTACACGAGCTCCTCAAGGTTTCACAGAAAGTCCTAGTATTTACAGTCAAGCACTCAAGAGACAACTAGACAACATTCACATGCCAACTGACACTGCCCTGCTCCAGTATGTCGATGATCTACTGATCACAGCCCGTTCTGAACGTGCTTGCGAGCGAGCATCACTTACAGTTTTGTATTTCCTAGCCGAGATGGGGCACAAGGTGTCCCCTTCGAAGCTTCAATTCTGTGTCCAGCAAGTGGTATACTTAGGACACTTACTGTCCAAGAGGGGTAGGCAGTTGACACCAGACCGTATCCAGTTAATAGCGAGTCTTCCTCAGCCCAAGACCCAGAAGGAGGTACGTGCTTTTATCGGCCTTACTTCTTACTGTAGACAATGGATTCCCCAGTATGCATTTCTAGCCAAACCACTGATACAGTTAACGACACAGGAGGCAGCCGTATCGACTGTCCTCCCTTGGACATCTGAACATACACTTAGTTTCAATGAGTTAAAGAAAGCCCTATGCCAAGCTCCAGTTCTAGCAACACCGAACTACAGTAAGCCTTTTACACTTTTCGTCACTGAACGCGAAGGTACAGCATTATCTGTTCTCACACAAGATCAAGCAGGACAATACAAGCCCTGTGCTTATTTTTCGAGCACATTAGATCCTGTAGCCCAGGCTCTGCCTGCGTGCCTCAAGTCAGTTGCAGCCACAGCCCTAGCTATCAGACAAAGTGATTCCATAGTCTTAGGACACTCCTTGACAGTACAAGTTCCACATTCTGTGGAAGTTCTTTTAAACCGAACACAAACTCAGCACTTGACAATTGCACGTTTAACAGGTTATGAATTGACACTGTTCCAGCCTCACATAGAAATCAGACGCTGCAACATTTTAAATCCTGCTACACTGTTACCATCAGTTAATTCAAATTCTGCCACACATGACTGTGTGGAAGTAGTTAACATTACGACAAAGCCAAGACAAGATCTGACAGATATTCCGTTACCAGATCCCGACCTGACACTTTATGTGGATGGTTCATGTATGAGAACAAGTACAGGAGAACTAGTCGCTGCGTATGCAGTGACTACTGACACCGAAGTTATTGAAACACACCGTATTGATACCCTGTCCGCTCAAGCAGCAGAGCTAGTTGCTCTGACACAAGCCTGTATACATGCCAAGAACCAGAGAGTTAATGTTTACACAGATTCACGTTACGCATTTGGAGTTGTACACGACTTCGGAGTGCTCTGGCAGGAGAGAGGTTTCATGACTTCTCATGGAACCAAGATTCAGCATGGTCTCCTTATTCAAGCTCTGTTAGATGCCATACATTTGCCGACATCTATTGCTATCATGAAGTGCAAAGCACATACGAAAGTTACTGACATTATTTCCCAAGGTAATGATCTAGCAGATCGCACAGCCAAGCTTACAGCACAGACTCCAGACATTCCAGTTAATCAGACACATACTCCAGATCCGACTACATGTATGACAGTTAAGGACCCTACACAAGATGTCATAGATATCCAGTTACATGCTACTCCTGAAGAAATCAAGAAATGGTCCGAACAAGGAGGGGTCCAGACAGATCAAGGATGGTTAACGAAGGGTAGAGCCACATGGTTTCTCCCCGACTCTATGGTTCAAGTCATTATTAATACCGCACATAGTCCAGCACATTTAGGAGAAAAAGCTATGTTAGACAGTATCCAGAACATTTGGTTTAACAAGCATTTACGAGCTGCAGCCAAGCAGAAAGTCCGTACCTGTATGATATGTTGTCAGTTTAATCCAGGTAAAAGTGTCCCGGTGGAACAAGGTGGATTCCAGCCCCCTGACCACCCTTTTGAAGTCCTCCAGATGGATTATATTCAGATGGAGCGATGTCGAGGTTTCAAGTATGTCCTTGTAGTTGTATGCGCTTTGTCCAGGTGGACAGAAGCATATCCAGTCCCAGATTACACAGCCGCGACCACTGCCAAGCAGTTGGTTCGTGAGTTCTTCCCCCGTTATGGACTCCCTAGAGTCGTATATTCTGACAACGGCCAGCCATTCTCATCTGAACTCATGAAGCATGTTTCCCTTTTGCTAGGGTACCAGTGGAAGTTCCATTGTGTACGCCATCCTGAAGCAGCCGGTCTCGTAGAGAGACATAACCAGACCCTGAAAATCCGTATTGCAAAAGTGTGTAAAGAAAAAGGTGTGGACTGGCTAGTAGCTCTACCAGTCGCTTTATTTTATATGCGCATGGTCGCACATTCCAGATCAGGTCTGTCCCCGTATGAGGTCGTTTTCGGCCGCCCCCCTAACATGTGGGGTACTCCTAGACCCCGAAGTATTACCGATGTTTCAAGTAATATGCTGACAGATTACCTAGCTTCCTTGATGTCTGCCCTCAACTCATGTCGTTCACAGGTTGCTGCCGCATTTCCAGACAATACCGAGGTGGCACCGCACGAAATCGTTCCAGGATCCATGGTGATGGTCCGCAACTTTGACAGATCAAGTCCGCTGGAACCTCGTTGGAAAGAGCCCCGACAGGTCCTCCTCACCACCCGTACAGCCGTGAAGTTGGAAGGACGCAAAGGCTGGGTACACCTTTCTCATGTCAAACTTTTTAATGGACTGAAACCCGTCTTAAAGAACATTTCCCAGGATTTGAAGGATTGCCAAAGCATTGTTCTCAAGGACTGTCCCGCAAAAGACATTGCTACAACCCCTCCCCTGTTAGAGAAAACTCCACAACAGGAGTACAAGCTAAAACTCCGGTCTAGTAAAATAAGTCAGTCAGTTTGATTGTCTAAGTCCTCCCCTAGGTGAAACGGTTAGACTGTTTCTGACATGTATAAAATAGACCCCCATAATGAGAGAGTTAGTCAAAACTCAATCCGATGTATCGTTTTTCTATGTTTCATATTGTTTCTCAGCCCTATGATTTCCTGCACCAGTTATGCATTTTTCTTGTATTTCCCAGTTCTTCATGTAAATAAGTCTGCTAATGCTACAGTAGAGCACACGTTTAGTGATCTGCCTCCTCATGAACTCTCTTACCGCCTCGCCATGCGAAATAACTCATTTATCCGCATGTTACATTACTCACACCAGTCCAGCAATGCCACTAATTGTTGGGTGTGTGGTCGACTCCCCCCTTTCCAGATACCGAAGGGAGTCCTGCCACTTTTTCCTTATCCATTTTCACATAATGGTTCGTGTGGAGCATGGTCCACGTTAACGTCATCCTCAACAGATATGTCTTTTCTTAACAGTACATGTTTTCCAGACAAGCAAGGTCTCCCCCACAGAACAGGGTTAGATCTAGAAAATGAAGTATATAATCTAGGAAACTATTCTTCGAATTTCATGGTCCTGAATGTTCAGTCTGATACTACTCCAGACTTACCTGCTATTTCAGTACTACCAGTCAAAGGCGAATTATGTGTCCGAAATAAGGGTTCCGTACATGTAGGACATAGTGATTGTACTACTATTGTCAAGTATAGTGACAGTGGGAAATCTATTTTCAAAGCTTCACGTCATTCTTATTTTATTTGTGGTCAAACCGCATATGTTCGTCTGCCCCTCGATTGGGAGGGAACCTGTTACATTGCCTTCCTACTGCCACCAGTTTTCCTAGCCCCACCTGATTATCATAGGAATACACATCTAGTACACATTAGACATAAAAGGGAGTCCCCAATTGTCGATTATACTGAAACTGCTCTAGAACAGTATACAGATTTCAACAGAGGTTTCTTCTTCTTTATAGGACCTATCCAGAATAGTAAACTGATCCGTAGGTTAACCAGAACCCTCGAAGCTGTAGTAAATGAGACTGCCTCTGCTCTAGGTAACTTAACCGAAGAGCAATCTGCTATGAGATTTGTCGTTTTACAGAATCGTCTCGTCCTTGACGTCATACTGGCCGATAGGGGCGGGGCCTGTAGAGTCATCGGATCTAGTTGCAGCATTTTCATTCCAAATAACGCGCCGTCTGTTTATTCAGCTATAACCAGACTCCATAAAATTGCCCATCTGATACACCAAGATCCAGGCACCTGGACATGGTCCGGTTGGTTCTGGAATATAATTTCCGCATGGGGATGGAAAGTCTTGTCCTTTCTAGGTATTGCAGTAGCGATCATATTCAGCTGCTGTCTCTGTATACAATGTGGCCCTGCGATTTGCGGCATTTGTGCTACCTCTTGTATTCCTAGTCCCAAGCCCCGTTCTAAATCCCGTTCCAGGATAATTCGAGACGAGCAAATGATACTGTATGAAATGATAGACGGTATCATGAATATTGATGTTTCCTGATGGAAACGTAGTGACAAGGAGGGAATGTGGAAAAGTAAATTTTGCCATGTTCTGTGTCCCTACGTGTCATCCATCATATGTTATGTGTGCATGATTAAATATGCATATGCATTCCCCATGTTCGATTAATGACGCAATTACAGTTGTGTCCACCTCTAGTATGCCAGTTTCCAGTTCTCGTGAATACTACGAATATCAGGCCTATGTAAAGCTACGTTGCCACGTTTCTCAGTGTGCACGTTATTCTATTATAAAGTCCCCGTTTCTAGGCCTCAAAAGGGCCTGGACACCAGATTCAGCTCCTGTCTCCTGAAGCCTCGCTGAGGAGCGATACAGCCCCCACCTGTATCCTCGACCCTTCACTTACTTCCTGCCTCGCAGTGCCCGGTCCAGCCTGGCTCAGTCTCTGAGTCTGCCAAGAATATGTTATGATTCCAGTTATCAGTTCAGTCCTCCTTCTCTGCATTCCTAAGCTACTGAACTGCATCAATAGTTTCCGTCATTGTCTAGCCTTCACGTCTCCACGTTAGAGAAATACTGCATTTAATGGTCATTTAATATTCTTCATCACGCACTACATGTAGAATAATGCATGGTCCAGTCTTAGAATCAAGTTAGCCTTTCCCCTCCTAACTTCTAGTTTATATCAACATGTTCTCTAAACATCAGATACTAGATACTGTTTAGGTACATGTCGCCCTGACTCTCCAGACTTCAGTCTCTGCTCCTAGCACAGAGTTCATAGCCCCCAGCTTCTCCTAGTGATACGTCATTGCCAGTTTGCGCGCACCATCAGGTTAGAGGTCCCGGCTCCTTAGGTAGCCCCCTCCATGGTTTCCGCCCCATTCATGACATATTCTGTTACGTTTGCATCACATGTCTATGTATACGCCCTGTTACACCTCTTTTCGCCCTTATCTTTCGCGACTGCTACGCGTCACGCCTTCTGCTCCACCCACTGCTACGCCTACTGCAATGTAATGCTATGTGTTTGCGTTATGTATATATGCTCATGTATTGTTATTAAAAGTCAGCGCGCTCATCCCAGATCCGCGCTCATCCCAGATCCAGCCCCAGCAGCTGCTGGGCCCTGTCATCCTATTCCTATGCAGGTTGTCCTATTCCTGTCCTTATGCTGTATTAAACCTGCAAAACTCCTACTACCTCGAATCTTGACTCTTATTTATTGAGCTATCTGTTATGACATATGTCTAGTCAAAAATAGGGTATTATTTATTTATTTACCACATTATTCATTTACCCCGGTGGTCTGTTGGCTTAAGACCTGGCTTAATCTAGACTTAACATTGTCCGTCAGATTATTAGGGACTGCGTCACTCTGGAGAAAGCTAGTAGTATCCCATGGCTTTATTACATTATTCAGAAAATATGTAGGGGTTTACCCAAATGACCCTCCTCTACCTGGGCAAAGTACTACAAAAAGGTAAAGAAAAAATGTCCGGCAAGGAGGAAAAGATATGTGTATATCTTCTACAACATAGGGGACTTTATATTGCCCTATTAACAGTACTTAGTCCTGTTGTTAGTTCATATTTCTTATTTAAAAAAAATAACATACCAGACACATTTTTTACGAACTTTTAGTTATCGTTTTTAGTTATTGTTGTAATAATTTTTTAGTCATTAATATTTCGATATTATCTTTTTCATTTTGATATCATCTTTTTGGACATACAAACATATATGCAAACTACAAATAAGTAGACATCCCAAAACACTTCATAAAATTCCTTCTACCAATTTGATAGAAAAAACAGTGTTCGCCTATTAAATAAAGGAAATACACTTTGAGGTTGTCTTATATGCACACGAGGTGCCCCTCTAGAGACCTTAATTCAGAAATGTGCATTCACTCGTCAGAAAGGTATATCAATTATAATCAGACTCCTCTTGTCAAAGACTGCTGACACGGACACGTTTCGGCCTTTATATCATTCTTGGCCTCCTCAGGACAAGAGTAAGGAAACTTGTAGAGCCAAGTCCAGGTGCCCTGAATTTAGTACCCAGTTCAGGACGAACAAGCAAATGTCCAGTAAATCTCACTTCGTTACTTTTTTAATTCACATGCCACTAATAGAACGCCAATTAATTTCTTAGTAACCTCTCCAAGGCATATACAACTTTCCCCGCTCTCTGTGCTTTAACAAACACGTATGGTCACCATTCTCTTGTCCATTCTGCTAGGGGTTAGGTATGTGTCAGATTTGATGAGGTTAGCCCCAGTGGTCTTTCGACTCAAGACCTGGCTTAATCTAGACTTAACATTGAACCATCAGATTATTAGGGACTGCATCACTCTGGAGAAAGCTAGTAGCATCCTGTGGCTTTATTACGTTTAGCACAGCCTATTAAAATTGGGGCGCCCAGATCTTTTTTTATTCACCGGATACGATAAAAAAAGAGGACCTGACTTGGATTGAAACCCAATTCTTGAATTTCCTGTCGGTAGAGTGTCGGTGGAGCGTGAGGAGCGGGAGCTACTGAAACCATCAGTAAAGGCTTATTTTTTGTCAAAAACCTCCCCTCGGACTGAACCTTACCTGAGAATTTTTACTAAACCCTTCCACCGTTTGCTTTTAACTAGGTTCTGTTTTAACCTAATTCACTTCTTTTTAGGTAATTCCCAAGGATGGAGTAGGCAAGAAGATTTTTCGTCCATGTACCTGTGACAATTTCTCACCACAGGATACTATGTATTTTAAATGTTTTTATTGTGTACTGGGTTATTAGAATGTTACATGTATGGTATTAATTAACTGAATAAAGTGGTTTGACTGACTTACAGTCACATTACCCTTCTCTGCTACATCATGATGAGGGAAAACTGCCACTAGACAAAACGCTGATCTCGCTCCAGCAGAAATATTATTCACAGGAGGCATCTTTAAATTTTTAAGGTTGCCTGAGAACTCTTGGACACACAAGGAATTTGGCAGCAGGTGGTTTTAAACTCATGTTATTTCTGAACACACAGCACCTGAGCCTCCACTCCCCCGATCAGTGCAAGGTGTTGCAGTGCACCAGACGTTGCACAAGTACCTAATGGATCGCTATGACAAAACCAGTAACTCATTGCTATAATCTTCATAAAATACAGTCATGTTTGTTATAAAAGCCTGGTACGCATTCTTTGGAGCAGGATAATTAACCCTCAGTGCTACTAGCCATGCTGGTCAGTCAAAACTGCCACTAGACAACAAAACTCCAACCTCTCCGCAGGAACATTAGTACTTGACTTACATGTGTGTCTCAGAGTCTAGCCGCCATCACCTGATTCACTGAAGGAGGGAGAGGATGCAATTCTTGCAGTCCCGCAGGTGGAGGACTACAACTCCCAACCCCCCTGCTGCTGGACTCACACATTTAAGCACAACGTGTTCCCGCGGCTGTGGTAGCCGCTATTGCCTGAGTCACTGGAGGAGGGAGAGGATGCAATTCCTGCAGTCCGCAGATGGAGGACTACAATTCCCAACCCCCCTGCTGCTGGACTCACACATTTAAGCACAACATGTTCCCGTGGCTGTTGTAACCGCCATCGCCTGAGTCACTGGAGGAGGGAGAGGATGCAATTCCCGCAATCCCGCATGGGAGGTCTACAACACCCAACCCCCGTGCTGCCGGGGTCGCGCATTTAAGCGTTAGGTGTTCCCACGGCGCGGTCCGCGCCCAGGTGCAGCCCAGCCAAGGGCAGGCCCGTCCACGCCCGTTGGGGCCAAGAAGAGGCTGGGTGGAGGGACTGTAGACACGCTTGAGGCATTCTTTAACTAGGGCAACGAGTGTACTCGTGCACGAAATTGAATTAACTGAGCGGTGTTTATCACTGGAGCCTCTTGTCTACCAGATGCAGTCCTCCTTAGGTGACACAAGTGTCGATAATATTACCACTCAGCCCTTGCAAGTACTACATCTGAGAACCCGGTACCAAGCCTCTTGGAAATTCTTCCCATTATACTTGCCCTCAACGATACACCTATTAGGGAGCTCGACCTTTGTACCCACCCTGATCTTAATAATGAATCGCCAGTTAAGAGGTGAAGGGGTGGGGGTCTCTAGTTGGCACAGGTAGGTACTTGTGACAAATAGGGACCCTCTTCTCTAGTCAGGTTAAGGGGGATAACACACCTAAAATAACCCCTGCTCTACTTCTAGGTTGCGTGGCGCGAGCAGCAAGGCTTTACTTCAGAGGCGTTGTAAGTTAAGCAGTTGTGACCACATACAGTAACTCAGTGACAACACTACAAATGGACACCGCACAGGTTTTATATAAAAAATAAGTATACTTTATATAGAGTTACCACAAGACCATAAACGACAAAAATACACACTATGATTACTTTAAGATAGTAGATTTAAGCTTAGTTCAGTTAAGTTCTTAGATGCGACACTTTGCGTCAATGTACCTTAAGTTGCGTTGCGCTTCCACAAGCAATGTCGCAGCGATGGGAAATGTGGCGAGTTCAGGGGGAAAGAAATAAAGAGGTGAAGATCTTCCAGATGCGGCACGCTTCTCGGGGATGCGAGAAGCTTTTGGTTCGATGCGTGAACTGCAGCGGCGACACCCTTATGATGCGACGGCAACAGCTCCAGCGGCGACGCTCTTCACCCACGATGCGTGAAGCTTCCGCTCGATGCGACAACTACAGCGGTGACATCCAAGATGCGATGGCAGCAGCTCCGATGGCGGCGCGCTTCTCGGGGATGCGAGGTGCTCTTCATCAATGCGGTGCAGTGCGACAGTTCCAGCGGCGACACCCTGCTTTCTCCGGAGTTGCGACGGCAGCAGCAGCCACACGCTTCCGCTTCGTTGCGGCACGCTTCTCTCCAATGCGGCGCAGTGCGACAGTTCCAGCGGCGACACACTCCTTTCTCCGGAGTTGCGACGGCAGGTGCAGCGTCGGCGACACGCTTCTTCTCGTTGAGTCGCGCTTCCAGACCCTTGCGACACGCAGTTCCTCAGAAGGCCCAAAACAGCAGCAGGCACTTCCCAAAGAACTCTGGGGAGCTGGGGGTGAAGGTTGTTGTCCCTGAGACTTCAGATAATCAAAAAGGTCCAACCTCAAGTAGTTAACAGTGAGTCCAGATATTGTTGGCATACACAGTGTTTGTTAAAATACCCCTCACACACCAAAAGGACCCTTGGTGTCATGCTTCATCATAGGGGTCTTACCGTTCCGCTGCGGGACGGGGTGTGCTACGACTAGCGACTACGCTGGAGCACCTTGAATAATGTGGGTGCTATGTGAGTTGGAGTGAGTGTAGGTAGGGTCAGGGGTGTTTGGAAAAGTGAATCTAAAATTATACCTGGCTTTGTGAAAGCAAAAAACTATTTATTAGTCACAAGCTGGTATTGTTAAAAAAAGGTGCAGCGGAGACTGATAGGCTTGACAATGAGCTTAATCTCCTAGTGGCGTCAACATGTTTCGAGGCAGAACGCCTCTTCGTCAGGACGGGGTCTGATCCCGTCCCGCAGCGGAACGGGAAGAACCCTATGATGAAGCATGACACCGAGGGTCCTTTTGGTGTGTGAGGGGTATTTTAACAAACACTGTGTATGCCAACAATATCTGGACTCACAGTTAACTACTTGAGGTTGGACCTTTTTGATTATCTGAACCATTTACTGGAGTAGGGTGCGTCCACCTTGGTGCTGATCAGCACCACCTCTTCACTCCGTAATTTTGATTTTTGTTGGTCCCTGAGACTTCAGCAGGAGGCAAGCTCTTTTCCAAGCCCTTGAAGATCGTTCACAAGTTGAAAGCAAAGTACAAAGTTCCTTTCTCCTTCCTTTTGCAGTAAGGCAACCACTGCAGGCCATTCCCCCAAGTAGCACTTCATCTTGGGAATAGTCTCTCCTCAGTTTCTTCAGGTTCCTCTCCTCAGTAAAGGTTTCTTCTTGTAGTCCAAAGTGATCTAATTTCATGGGAGCAGGGTCCCAATATGTATACCCAGAAATCCTTTGTTCTCTGAGGGGTGAGGGGCCTTTGCCCAGTCCAAACCAGTTCTGAAGCACTCTGTTTACCAGACTTCTCGTTTCCTTTCACAGTGCAGGGCAAGCACATCAGACGCCCCACAGGAGGTGGAGCCAGCATTGTGGAAAGCAAGTACAGTCCTGGAGTACTCTGTTGACAGTCTTCCTTCTCTTCTTTCAGTGTGCAGGGCAGAGACATCAGATTCTTCCCATGGGGCGGAGCCAGCATTGTGGAGGTCAGGTGCACTCCTCCCTCCCATCAAGATGCCGATCTCTCTATTCACCACTGGGTGACTCAGCCTGTCTCCTGGAATTCACCAGCCCTGTCACTCACAGAAACCAGACATAAGAATACACAAACTAGCAGAGGCAGGTTTGAATGGTTAGACAAGCAAATACCTACTTTCTAAAAGTGGTATTTGCGAACACAGAATATTAAAATAAACTTTACTAAAAGATGTATTTTATTATTCTTAGTTCAGGCATACTAAACTCGAACTTCTACCATGTTCTCTGAGCCTGTTAGGATTATAAAATGTAACAATTCTAGCAACCCATTCTGGCCTATGAGAACAGGTAGCCTTGTAATAGTGAAAAACGAAAATGGCTGTAGTTCACTATTTGGACATGCCACACACACCAGGGCTTGTCCTACCCTATACTTACAATGCACCCTGCCCTTGGGCCTTCCATAGGGGGGGACTAATATGAAGAAAAGGGAAGGCTTAGGGACTGGCAAGCGTGTGCACTTGTCCAGTCAGCATGACAGTACCAGACTGCACGCAGGCTCTGCAATGGCAGACCTTAGACACATTTTACAAGGCTGCTTCTGTGGGTGGCACAACCAGTGCTGCAGGCCCACCAGCAGCATTTGGATTACACGCCCTGGCACACTCAGTTCACTAGACTAGGGTCTGACAAGTAAATCAAATAGCCAAACATGGAGCCACTGATTAGTACATCAATTTACAATAGGGAGCACTTGCACGGTGGCACTGGATAGCAGTGGCACAGTGCCCAAAGCATCTAACACCAGAAAAAATACATGAGGCAACAGCAAAAATGGAAGGGAGACCCACACCAATGGTGCCAGGTCTCACAGAGGGCCACTAACATGGTAAACACAGGAATTAGTACACCTCAACCTTTGACTTTGACCACTTTGTCCACAACTCCTTTGCCATGGTTAACTGATGATGCCTTGTGGAAAAGTGTAGAAAAAATGATGGCTACCTTACTGGACCCTATTCTACAAAAAATTGACACAGATTGAAGGGTGGCTATCTCATATAGAGGGTCAGGGTGAAATAACTTTGTGTCCCACAGAGAGTCCATGCCCTGGGCCTGTGCGACCAGCCGTGGAACTCAACTAACTCTACCCACACACTAATTTGGGCGTGGCCCCACCTTCCAAACTTTGTACTGTACCTGGACCTCCTACACGGTCAAGTATGTTGTGTCCGCAAGTTAATGTACACTCTAAGACAATAGCGGAAGAAACAACCTCACCATTATCCATGACCAGTATTTCGAATTGGTTGGCGGTTCTGTGACGGGGGAGAGGGCTGATCCTCGGTGGTTAGCAAGATCAGATAGCCCTATGGTGGGACTAAATCATTACCCACAGCAGGTCCTCCAATTTCCACCAGCGGCCTCTCCACTGGTTTTGGTTTTGACAAACATACCAATCTTGAGAGAGATCACTATGCAGTGACTATAAGTCAGTTAGAAGGAAAAGAGAGAGGAATATGAGGGAGGTGGCCTGGGAAGGACTCGAGCAGGCGGCTAGGACATGCAATAGCAGAGATTTTTAGAAAGTAATAAATGCTCCCTATTTCAAAAATACTAAGGATCCGACACTGGACTCGTATGTAGGTGAAGAAGCATGGGTGGCACACTGAGAATTTATATTCACCTCCAACACTGCTCCTGTGATGCCCTCTAGTGACACAACTCCTAAATTGCTGGATTCTTTTTCACTCTCTGAAGTCAGGAGAGGGTTGGTGGCCTGTGTTGCTGGGAAAGCCCCAGGACCTGATGGAGTGCCGATAGATCTTTTTCAGGAAAACCAAGATTTGTGGGCTCTGCTGCTAACAAACGTTTTTAACAGCATAGTTATAGATGGGCCTCCACCTTCCTGGAAGCATAGTGTAATTATTCTGATATACAAAAAAAGGGGACTGGGGAAGCCCAAAGAACTATCGGGCACATGCATCATTGCTTTTTGCATTCGCAAACGGTGCGAATCGGAAAAATCGGCCGTTTGCGAATGCAAAAATCATTTTTGGGATGCATCAAACTTTTGTGCACAATTCGCATTTTTTTGCATTTCTAAAAAATGCGAATGCATTTAAGGAATCGCATTTGTGCGATTCCTTAAATGCAATGCATCATTTTTTTAAAAATTGCGAATTTGGAAATTGGAAGTGCAAATTACCACGAGGTTGACCCTCGTGTTAATTTGCGAAAATTTAAAAAAAAAGCAAAAAAATGAATTTTTTAAACTTGCATGTTACAGACACACATGTCCTTAGGACATGTGTGTGTGAAACATCCACTTAAAAATACATTTCAGGGGTGCAGGGGGGGGTCCTTTGGACCCCCCCCTGCACCCTTGGAATGCATCAACAAATTGCGAATTCTAATTTGCTAATTCGCAATGCCCATTGATTCCTATGGGCCTTTTGGCCCATAGGAATCAATGGGAAATGCGAATTAGCAAATTAGAATTCGCATAATATTTGCGATTCGGTAAAAAAAGCGATTTTTACCGAATCGCAAATATTATGAGAAAATATTCATGCATCCCGTTTTGCGAATTCCAAATTGCGATTCGCTATTTTTCGCAATTTGGAATTCGCAAACGGCCGGGATGATGCATGTGGGGGTATAGGCCCATCTCCTCATTGGACACAACTGCCAAACTTATGGGTTGGCTCCTTTTATTCAGACGGGAAGAGTGGACCCAAGAAACATCTTAATGCAGGTGCAGTATGGCTTCCAGAGGGTAAAAGCCACTACAGACCAATGTCTAAACCTATCACTATGTATAGACAAATATACCAGAGCGAAAGACGGGAAACTCTACATGGCTTTTATAGACTTGTCAGCTGCATTTGACTGCGTGAGCCATCAGAAACTTTGGTATTTAATGGAGGAGATGGGGATTGATCCACTTATAATAAACTTTATCCGCCAACTATATGTAAATGCCACTGCATGTGTCCTGTATGGCAAAAATGGGGAATGAACCCGCCCCTTTAAGATCGCTAGGGGAGTTAAGCTGGGATGTGTCCATGCCCCGTTTCTTTTTTTCCAGCTATACGAACGGGGTTGAGGCAGCCCTCTCGGGCTCATCCCCGGACGTGCCCGTGTTTGACACCAACCCACTACCAATGTTAGCTTATGCCGAGGATGTAGTGTTAATTGCAAGAACGGGGGTAGCTCTCTAATGGCTCATAACAACATATGCATCATTCATGGCTTCGCTGGACCTTAAAGTAAATGAAACAACATCCTCTGTCATTATAGCAGGATCTGGCAAAGCTGATAAATCCCCACACTTCCATATGGATTGCCAGAAAATAGAAGTGGTAGAGTCCTTCTCATACCTGGGAGTCTTATTTCATCAAAATCAAACTTGGAAGAACCTGGTATCAGCAAGAGCACTAGGAAGGGAAAGGAGCCTGAAAGCTATTAAGGCCTTCTCCAAAAGTTAGACGATAGCCCCCTTGACCCAATTAAAAACATTTCTCAGGCCAAGATGAAGGCAGTAGCCACATAAGGGGCAGGAGTTGAGGTACCGGGTTTTTAGGAACCCGGGGTGCCAGGGGATAACACCCGAAGACCTCTGAGTTCTCCCTTGTTCCGGACCACAGAAACACAGAGTCTTCTAGTTACCGTCAAAGATCAAGTTTTATTGGTAGCTACCAAGTAACACGTGTCCCAGAAGTACACCGCACAGAGAGTAGGTTCTCGGGAGACTGTTCGTTTTTACAGAACCAGCCGTCTCCTTATATACAAAGATAATAGCTGCAAGCAAGAATTCCTGTGTTTATGATATGGCTATACACATATTTCTACAATAATACAAAGAGCGAAGTCATGTAAGCAAGCCCATATTTTAGATGTCCAGTTCGTTGATAGATTACCCAGTTAGGCCTGGAACTCCCATCAGATATCGATGAAACCTCAATAAAGAAAGGTACAACCCAGTCATAAAACTGGCCATAAACAAGGAAGGTGGACAGGTGCATGTTTGCAGAAAGCATGGTCTGTATGTAGTGAATGGTTTGTGGAATGTCATGTGTTGATGCTATCGTATTCGGCCACTGGGCGAGGAGCTGCCCAAACAGGTTTGGCCGAAGACAGTGGAGTCAGTTGGGACAGGTCAGGGGAAAGTCACGAAAGGTGGACGTGTCCTTTTTGGATCAAGCTCGACCTTTAATTGACTTATCATGAGGGCAAGATGCAAGATGGATGCCTTTCACAAAATGGAGTTTAAGGGATGGGACGGAAACTGTGATTTAGGGGTGTTGGCAACCCTCGATTGTAACGCAAATACATAGGAATGATGTCCTAATTATTATCGGTTCATAGATACCAAAATCGTCTTGGTACGTTGAGATTTTGTGACACGGGTATTGGACCTCGATATCGGAAAACGACAGGGTCCGGATTTTGAGAACCACAGACCCTCCTTTTGCCCTCATATAAGGCAATAACTCATGCTAATCTGAGTCCAAATCGGTATGACGAAATTCGTGGAGATGTTGCTGTAGCATCATTCTGTTACTCAGCTCGTCCTGTGACACAGGCTTCCGTACACCCGAGGTAGCACAGAGGCCACATAGTGCAGGAGCACACTGTATACACAAGCAAAACATGAACAGGAGTGCCAAGATCATCCCAATGAAGATCAAGGTTTTCCATCCCCCGGCAGTGATCAGTTCCCAGAACCACCCCAGCAGGGACCAATCCCCTTTCTCAACGTGAAGGGAACCAGATATTTCGTGTAGTTTGGAGATGGCCTGGTATACTGTCGGTGCGTTATCAGGGATGAATATGCAACAACTGGATTGGATGACTCTACACACACCACCACGATCGGCGAGTATGATGTCTAAGGCAATTCGGTTCTGAAGGGTCATAAGTCGATCCGACTGAAGCTCGGTTGTCAAATTGCCAAGAGCTCCGGCCGTCGTAGTCACGGCGGATTCAACTATCCTCGATAACTGGCGAATATTTCTGCTGTTCACCATCGGCCCCCAAAATGGCAGAAAACCCTTTGCGAAGTCAGCGAATTCCTGACCTGCGGTGTCGTCTTTACTCACGACACCCCTAGCTGTCCTTGTCCGATGGTAATCTGCTCTGGCCGTGTAGGTGGGAGGCAGCAGAAATGAGATAAAACATGTACCTGAGAAGTCAGGGGGCAACCACGTGTAGGCTTGGTCGTGGCAAACGAAATACGTGCCTTTGGCTGCCAAGAGTATAGGGGAAGTTCGGGAAGCGAATACATATGTTTCCGTGCAAATGCTCTTTCCTAACTGTGCTGTGGGGTTCCTACCAATGCCCTGTAAGCATAAGTGACCTCGGTGGGGCACTATCCAAACTGGGCGAGATTTCTTTGCTGCCTGGCTCTTGACCAGGTAAACCCCATGTTTGGTCACGTTCCAACGGGTGTAGGGACTCAGTTCATCTTTGGGCATTGTCAGATATGTGTCGATATCCCTACTCATGTTCCTTATCCCTGCAATTAGTGCCTTGTTACTGGAATCGCTCGCAGCGGAACGGGTCGGTTATGGTTCTAGGGCGAATAGGAACATGGTCTGAAAAGCCCAGAGAGAACCATAGTAGCTGAATGGCAAAATGAAGTATGGGATACCCTTATCGGTTGTATGTGGCATAAGTCCGCATATCCAACAGTTTGACGTGTTCATTATGGACTGGTGTTGGTGTAGGAGCTGAATGAAAGAATTGTTTACAAATTCGAGTCTTCGGGCAGACTCGTGTTCAGGTAAAGGGTGAAAGTAGTGTGGAGAAATAGTGGGAGGAGGTGGTGGCTGGGTGTCATTTGAAAAGGTAACTTTAAATACGAATAGTGTATAACCAGTAAAAAACACAAGTATGCTACATAACATTAAAACACATAGTATCAGGAATCTTCTTCTGGACAGTATCGTGCATAACTGTTTTCTGAAGTTCGTGAGTCTGACAGGTCTCTCTACCCTTGGAAACTCCATCCTCTAGTTGCTGCCCGCGGTGGTTGATTGATTCTCCCAGGGAGCGCGCTCTGCTCAGTCCGGGGTAACTCCCGTGGACCAATCAGAACCGTGGACCTAGAACTTCCCAGTTGCACTCCCCAGACTTCAACCGCGACCCTAGCAGCAGAACCGGATGGCGGTTCGAAAAATCAAAAATGAGCTAGTTCCCTTGGGACGAGAGAGATGAAAATCCAAAAATTGTTCTTAGGGGAAAAGGAAAATCACATTAAGTCAATCGTTTATTAGTCTCTTTGTTCAGACCGCAGGTCGTATTGTTGTTTCCCAGGTACGGTGTGATCTTCAAACAGCGTCTCAGGCTCGGTAGTGTCCAATTGCATAGACGGTGACACAAGTCCTTGTAAAGTATGACTAGTTTCTTTCAAACGTGCATCGCTGAAAGGGATGAAGCGAGGTACGGATTCTGTCTCAGAGTCGGCAAGTCCTTTGTTGACCCACCAGTCGTATGGAAGGGGTAGAGGGACTCGTTTGCAGTGGGTCCCATGTACCCAGTTCTTCTTGCCTTCAACCCGAACAGCAGATCTCTTTGAAAGCAGCACTAGGTGCGGTCCGGTCCACCTCGGCTGTCCGTTGATGGTGCGCTGGAAATTTCGCACCAAAACCCACGAGCCGGGTTCGATGAGGTGACCTGGATCGTCAGAGGCTGGTGGAGAGGAACTGTGAACCTGTTGGTGTAAAACACGCAATTTAGTTGTCAATTCGCACAAATAGTCAAGCAGTACGGGGTGTTCTATCTCGCTTAGTTTCTTGGGTCTTGGCACGCCCCAGACCAGACGTTGGCTGGGCGGCCAAACACGATCTCATGGGGGCTAAGTCCTAATCTGGAGTGGACAGTCATCCTGGTTGACAAAAGCGCTAGAGGCAGTGCGTCAGGCCATTTAAGACCTGTACTGGCTTGGATCTTGGCTAGTTTGAGTTTTAGAGTGCCATTGTAGCACTCTACTAATCCAGCTGATTGGGGGTGATTTGCAGCGTGAAATTTTTGGTGGATGCCTAAACACTCACACACTCTCTTCATCACGCATCCTACGAATTCACTTCCGTTATCACTCCAGACAATTCTAGGCATACCGAACCTCGGGAAGAACTCTTTGACAAGGGCTTTGGCAGTCGATAAGGCGGTGTTGTCCTTAAGGGGGTACGCTTCCACCCACCATGAAAAGGCGCAAACAACAACAAGCACGTACTTTAGATTGTTGCACCTCTCCATGTGGATGAAGTCGAGCTGCAAAACCTCGAACGGATACGTTGGAGGCGCAAAGTGTCCAGCTGGAGTTGGAGTTCCCCTACCGGGATTGTACTTCAAACACACCATACACTTTTCGACCACATTCTTTGCATATTTTGGGATTTTGCTATTCTGCCATACTGGGGCCAAGAGTTTACATATTCCTTTCGAACTGATGTGCGCAATTCCGTGAGCCATCGTTACTACTGCAAGTACGTATGCATTAGGTAATAGCCATCGCTGGTGTTCTGATAGTTCGACCCAACAACCATTCGCATCCAATCTACCTGTGCTTTCTCTCCATTCATTCATCTCGTTCTCAGTAGCCTCGGCTTGTATCGATTTTACGCTTTCAATGGTGTCCTCACACATTCCCACATCAGTAGTCCATCTAGCGGGACCCATAACATACATCCGACTCATTGTGTTCCTTGCAGTTTCTTTCGCAACCTCATCTGCAAATGCATTTCCGCGGCCAACATCATCCTGAATCTTTTTGTGTGCACTGCACTTTATAATGGCGACTTGTAGGGGCAAGGTGAGTGACTCAAGGAGCTCATTGACTAGCTGGCCATGTTGTATCTTTGCACCATGGGACGTAAGGAACCCACGTTCACGCCATAATCTCCCAAAACTGTGAGCCACACCAAAGGCATATTGGCTGTCAGTGTACACATTCACTCGCTTTCCTTTCGCCAACACACATGCTCTAGTAAGCGCAATCAACTCTGCAGCTTGTGCAGAACTGTGGGAAATGCGCGCAGTCTCTACAATGGTGTGTAATGTCGTTACGGCATATGCTGTGGTCGTATCACCATTCGGCAACTTGAAACATGAACCATCAACCCATAAAGTATCATTGCATTCGGGAAGGGGAGTGTCCTGTAAGTCTACTCTCCCTTTTGTCTCTTCTTCTGTCCTGAAACAGCAGTCATGTTTGTCAATCTTGTCTGTCTCTGTCGGGATGGGTAATAACGTAGCGGGGTTGAGTGTATCACACCTCTTTATGTGGATGTGACTTGCTAGCAGGGTAAGTTCGTAACTGGATAGTCGAGCGCTAGTAAGATGTTGTGTCTTGGTCCTATTTAGCAAAATGTCAACTGCATGCGGAACCATAACGATCAGAGTGTTATTCATGACTAATCCAGCAGACTGTCGAATGCAGACAGCTGCTGCGGCGGTTGCTCTCAGACAACTTGGAAGTGCCTTAGCCACTGGATCCAGAGTTGCCGAAAAATACGCGCATGGGCGCTGTTTGTCCCCAAAGAGTTGCGTTAAGACTGATAATGCACAACCTTCCTTTTCGTGGACGTACAATGTAAAAGGCTTACTGTAGTTGGGGTTTCCCAACACAGGAGCCGAACACAATGCATCACGCAACTCGTGGAAACTCGTCTGACAATCTTCAGACCAAGGCATAGGATTAGGCGTGTCTTTGCGGAGTAGTGCCAGCATGGGCTTGGCTAGTAGTGAGAAATTCGGTATCCATTGTCTACAGTACGATGTAATGCCCAAGAATGCTCGAACTTCTCTCTGTGTCCTTGGGGCACTTAGTTCTGTAATTGCCTGTATTCTTTCTGGTGTCAGTCTCCTTCCCTCCTGCGATAAGATGTGACCTAGGTAGGTTACTTCTTGTCGGCAAAATTGCAGTTTTGAAAGGGAGACTTTGTGCTTCATGTCACATAAGTGACGCAATAGCGACAACGTGGCTTGTTTGCAAATCTCCTCAGTGTCTGCGGCGATCAGTAGATCGTCTACGTACTGGATCAAGGTTGACCCATCTGGCAGTACAATTGTGTCTAGTTGTGTTTTCAGAGCCTGACTGAATATAGATGGGCTTTCGCAGTAGCCTTGAGGAGCGCATTTGAAGCGGAAGCTTCGTCCTCCTAAATTGAAGCCGAAAAGGTCTCTACTCTCTTCTGCGATCGGTATGCTGAAGAAAGCGTTCTTCAGGTCAATCACCGAAAACCAGGCTGCTGAAGCTGGAACCATTGTCAATAAAGCAGTAATGTCGGGGACAACTGGAAACTGCGGGATAACTACCTTATTTACTTCTCGGAGGTCAATCACAAACCTATACACAGGGGGCTGTGAAGGATCAGTACGTTTTAAGACCGGTAAAACTGGACTGTTACAAACGTTACCTGTTGTTTCTTCGATAACATTTTTATCGATCAAATCATAAATGATCGTTAACAACGCCTTCTCGCATTCGTTAGATATTTTGTATTGGGGAATACGTGGTAATCCGATGTTGGCTTTCAAAGTTATGACATACGGTGCTATCTCCAAACGACCTACGTCATTGGAACCGTTAGCCCACAGTATATCAGGAAGTGATGACAATTCGGTCGGAATACCTTCTTTCGACAAATACATTGGAGAAATGACTTTTTTCCCTAAGGTAAGTTGTACTCCCGAGGGAGAACAGTACAAGGTCGCACACAACCTTTTTAGCAAATCCAATCCTAACAAATTTTCACCGCAACCTGTTGTAAGAATGAGGGGTGCTTCTAATTCACAGGGGCCAACAGAAAGGGATATAGGACTAGAGATCGGGTTTCTAACAGGGGCGCCAGAGAAGCCTACTGAGACATTCATTTCGCCAGACAAAGGTGCGCCAGGAAGTTTCGAGTGCATAATAGAACTTTTTGTAGCACCAGTATCCAGCAGAAATGGCTCTGACACTCCTGAGGTAATTACCTCGACATAAGGTCCATCCTGATCTACTGGAACTGAAACAACTCCCTCTCTTTGTCCATGGCTGTCCTAGCGATCGTTACCCTCATTGTCGTGTTCGGTGTGGCAGTCGTCAGCATAGTACTGAGTTGACCTAGACGATGCGGTATTCTGTTGGTCAAAGCTATTCATGGAATTCTGAGGCGGAAAAGAAACTGTGTTCTCGGAGAAATTTCCACGGCCCCTACCTCTGGGGGCATGTTGAACACCTCTCCCTCTTACACCTGAAACACCGTTTAAGCGTCGCGCAAGAGCCGGACAATTACCTTTAAAATGACCCTCTTCCTTGCAATACGCCCATTGATTCGGGCCATACGAAACACGCTGATGGGAAAACTCGTTTCCTTGCGCGTCTCTAGAATACTGCTTATTTGGTTGATAATTGGGCTGGCTGGCCACACGAGGCGGATAGGCCTGTTGGAGAAGAACTTTAGTTTTTAAATCTTTCGTCTTTTTTTCTGCCTTGTCTAGCTCGTCTTTGCGCCTGTTTTCGTAGTACTGAGCTGTTGCTAGAATCTGCGCTGACGTAGAGACAGCCCAAGCACTTTCTGAATCTTTTAGTTTAGCACACAGTTCGGGAAGCAAATTGTGTACAAACTTGTCTACAAATAATCTTTGGCCACCCTCGGTAGCCATATCCTGACCACTATGGTCAGTGAAAGTTTCCTCAAATCTTGTGAAAAAGTCAGACACATTCTCGTCTTTCTTCTGCTTGCACGCCGATAGCTTGTCCCAGTTTACGCGTACTTCAGGCATAATTGTCTTCATGTACGCAATAATTCTACCGGGAAGTTCAGCTATTAACGGCTCAGGCTTGAAACCACCGACTTGTCTAGCGTCTGTAGTCGCAATGTTCGCCCACGAGTCACCTAATTCTTGGTCATGATCTGTATGACGTATCTTACTCCATAAAGGATGTGGAACAACGTTTCCAAACAACATGTCTATATCCGCTAAATTCATTATACATGAGCTTGCAGTTTGGGACAACTCCTTATAATACCCAGTCGGGTTTTTACGGGGATCGGGTAGCGTTTGCTTGAGTGCTAGAACTTCCGATCTTTTCCAGGGGACATGTACCCATACACGCTGGAAATGAGGCAGAACCGGTGGAACTGCGTTTGCATCGCCTTCCCTCCAAACCGGAGGAACCTCTCTCATGGGGTACTGTCTTGCTCTTTTCCTGCCAGATGTACCACTGTCAGAGGATGACCCAGAATTACCACCCGTACTTCGATGTGATAATAATATCTCAACTGCTTTTTCAACATCGGGACCAACTATCATACCCTCCCCAAATTTAAATCGTACACTACACAACTCTTGTCGGTCGTTCTTCTGACCATTATCTTCCAAATCCTCACACAGAAAAACACACATCTGCTCAAAGACGTATCTTTGCGTTGGTTCATCCCATTGACGGAAAACGTTCATGACAGACTCTACATCATATCTTGCTGTGTCAATAGCCCAATTTCGTGCTAGCTTATTCAATGATTCCCTTTCCTGATAATCGGGCATTTGGCTTCGTAATTGTCTTCGTTCCGTGTTAGGGGTCGTTTTAGGTGACCGAAAAAGTGGTGAAGGAAAGTTAGTAACAATGCTGGCCATTTTATGCCAGACGGAAGGTGAAAGTGGAGGAATAACTAGTGGTAGAACAGAGTCACGCAAAGTAGAAACAGAAATGTTTGTAGAACGAGTATCAGAGAGACTGGAAGGTGCGCTAGGCAAAATTTTAGGAGCAACAGTAGGAGAAGTAGATGTGATCGGTGAGCCTTGAGGAGGCTGCGCCAGAGAAACAGGAGCCAGCTGAAGAGTAGCTGGTGAGTGCGGTAAAGGAGCCTGTATAACAGCTACCAGAGGTGCAAATAAAGGTTGCGGAGGTGCTGTGGCATTTTGCGCATAGGGTGGTGGCGAACTCAGCAAATGAGCCATTAATGGATCTTCCTCACGCTCTTTTACTGTCTCTTGCTGAAGAGATGGCAAAAAGGGATAGCATTTATCTATTGCCATTTTACGTTGCCTGTGCAACTGCTCACTTATTTGATCCTCTTCGTTGTCTTTAAATTTTATCGCGGCTTGCATTACTGAAATACCTCTTTCCCTCTTATTCTTCTTTTCTAATTTAATTTCCTTCTGTTTGGCCTCTTTACGCCATAAGCGGAAAGAGTCAAACATCGCCGGTCGGGCTTTCTTCTTGAATAGTTTGACCTCTAGGTTATCTAAAACTTCTGAGTCGAAACTACCATATTGGGGCCATTTTAAAACACCATCCTTGCGGGTGTATTTTATCCATACTTCGTTATATGTTATAGGACCTACGCCATGCTTTACATAGAGCTCATACGTTGGAGTTCCAATTGGAGGAACCGGACAAGATTCCTCTAATCGGGAGTCCTTACTACAACCAAGACAAAACAAGTTTCCAAGTCTGCTAAAACCAGGCATCTTCGCTCACTAGTCTAGCTTCAAACTTCAAAGGATTATCTGTTACGATATTTCTCGTGAATACACGAGTCCTTTGGCTTTGGGGCTTGCAAGTACCAAATCAAGTCGTATCTCAAGGATACCAAAAACTAAGGACAAACTAAGGACTAGGAGACACTCCACTTATACTTAACTGAAGTATTTGAAGATCTGTGACGTCGCTAGAAGACTCGTCTATCGTTTCGCTCTACCAAGGATCACTGGGTCCAAAACAAGGCGATAGTCAGGGCAGCAGTCCTTCGTAGCCGTCGGGACGCGGGGAACCTCGCAGCAAAGACCTTCGTAACCACGTCGACATACAGGGGTCGCTGAAGTGGCTGGCCGTCCTCCGGAATTTTCACACGAAGCTCCTCACGAACATCTGGCTTGGACCGTCACCGCTTGATATCGCCCCACGTTGGGCGCCAACTGAGGTACCGGGTTTTTAGGAACCCGGGGTGCCAGGGGATAACACCCGAAGACCTCTGAGTTCTCCCTTGTTCCGGACCACAGAAACACGGAGTCTTCTAGTTACCGTCAAAGATCAAGTTTTATTGGTAGCTACCAAGTAACACGTGTCCCAGAAGTACACCGCACGGAGAGTAGGTTCTCGGGAGACTGTTCGTTTTTACAGAACCAGCCGTCTCCTTATATACAAAGATAATAGCTGCAAGCAAGAATTCCTGTGTTTATGATATGGCTATACACATATTTCTACAATAATACAAAGAGCGAAGTCATGTAAGCAAGCCCATATTTTAGATGTCCAGTTCGTTGATAGATTACCCAGTTAGGCCTGGAACTCCCATCAGATATCGATGAAACCTCAATAAAGAAAGGTACAACCCAGTCATAAAACTGGCCATAAACAAGGAAGGTGGACAGGTGCATGTTTGCAGAAAGCATGGTCTGTATGTAGTGAATGGTTTGTGGAATGTCATGTGTTGATGCTATCGTATTCGGCCACTGGGCGAGGAGCTGCCCAAACAGGTTTGGCCGAAGACAGTGGAGTCAGTTGGGACAGGTCAGGGGAAAGTCACGAAAGGTGGACGTGTCCTTTTTGGATCAAGCTCGACCTTTAATTGACTTATCATGAGGGCAAGATGCAAGATGGATGCCGTTCACAAAATGGAGTTTAAGGGATGGGACGGAAACTGTGATTTAGGGGTGTTGGCAACCCTCGATTGTAACGCAAATACATAGGAATGATGTCCTAATTATTATCGGTTCATAGATACCAAAATCGTCTTGGTACGTTGAGATTTTGTGACACGGGTATTGGACCTCGATATCGGAAAACGACAGGGTCCGGATTTTGAGAACCACAGAGGATTTTGCAGTGGATCGATGAGGAAAAGATTCTGTCTGACTTTCAGGCAGGATTTAGATCAGGGACAGGCACCATCGAGCAGACATTCCGTCTCCTAATGTTATACTGGAAAGTAGTGGTGCTGGGAGGGGGCAGTTTGTATCTAGTCTTTATTGACTTGCGAACTGCCTTCGACCTGGTCCCACGGGCACTACTTTGGAATGTCCTCGACGGTTTAGGCTTACCCCCCTACCTGCTGTCCCTCCTCAGAAAATTCCATGAGGATAACTTTGCCCAGATCAGATGGGGTGTCCAGGGAGAAAAAACATCTCGAATCCCAGTAGACAGGGGCGTCCGCCAGGGATGCGTGCTTGCCCCCACTCTGTTCTCTCTTTATGTCAACGGAGTGGTGGAGCATCTGCTACAACATCCTGCAGATGCACCTACCCTGGCGGGCATTAAAGTTCCCACGCTCCTGTTTGCGGATGACACCCTTCTGATATCTAAATCACCAGCGGGCATCCAGAAACTGTTCACTTCCTTTAAATCCTTCTGCGACTCCAAGGAACTTGCAATAAACATAGGTAAAACAAAATTTCTTGTCCTTAACCCCCCCAAGAAATCTGTTATTCCTCCTGTCTTAGACTCTATCCCTCAGGAAAGAGTCAAAGAATTCGACTACTTAGGAATACGTCTCAGCGATACCATGTCCTGGAAAGCACACCACCAGAAGGTATTCCTGACACACAAGAGGGCTACTGGAGCCTTGCTTAAAGAACAGCGAGCCTCTTCTCTAAAACCAATTGGGGCACTGATTGATATCTATAGAGCTAGGGTCGTGAGCGCAGCCCTGTATGGGGCTGAACTGTGGGGTTCGCAGAGAGTTGATACCTTGGCCCATCTCGAAAATAACTTTCATAAAGACCTGATGAGGCTGCCCCACAGTACCCCTACAATCCCTCTCTTGTTAGATACAGGCACACGCCCAATTTGCGAGCAAGCAAAATTGCGCCCTTTGCTACTCTGGTCTCGGATATGGAATGTCCCTGAACTCTGTAGCTATGCTGATGCCCTAAGAGATCTTCTGTCGCTCCCAGGTTGTAATAAGGTACCCTGGTTGAGGAAAGTCAAACTCCTGCTCTATGAGCTGGGTTTGGGAGATGCCTGGGTTAACAAAAGTGCACCTCCCAAACAGCTACTCAAGAAGGTATATTGGCTATGGGTAGATAACAAGCGAATGTCCAACCCCAACCACTGTAAATCTGTCGTCCAGTTCTTGCTAGTCAAGGAGCTACCTTATAGGGAACCCTATCTGGACCAAATCCATAAGTCTGGAGACAGATCGCTGTATTTTAAATTTAGGGTGGGTGTGCTCCCTTTAGGACTACTTACTTCCTCTTGGAACCCCCCGCTCCAAACGCCTCCTTACTGCCCGTTCTGTGTTACAAAGGTTGAGTCTGTCGCCCACTTTTTGTTTGAGTGCAAAATCTATGTAGTACCAAGATCGAAATGGCTAAAGCCTTTGTGCAAGACTTTGGGAACAAGGTCACATGTTGAAGCCCTACGTATATTGCGCTCAGATGCACGCCCGCTTTTTGCATGTTGCATGGCGAAATTTTTAGGTTGGGCTTGGCGCTTAAGAACTTCAAGGATGTTGCTGCTCCAGTAAAATGTCCCTTGTTAAAACTGAATTTTAAGTTGGTGTATATATGGAAAGGGATATTATTATCTGCACACTTGTTCCTATTGTTTTTATCCTTTAAATCCTAAAGTACTACTTTGTATATTCTGTACTGTTTTAATTGATGTTGTACTGCTTTTATGATACGTACTGTATCGAAATAAAGTTAAACACATATTTTTCTCAGCAACAAAACAATTGTATTAAACCAATCCGAATTACAGTTTTAAGTATAAAGAAACAATTCCTCATCCAGTAAGCATTCAAACACCAGAATGAAAAAGTGCATTAATCCATAATTGAGTGGGAAATTTCAAAGTTCAATCCAAAGTTATTTTCTGTTTCACGAGTTCTTTATTCACTCGAAGTATTCTCAAAGTTCCAAGTTTCTCAAGTCAAATCAAAATTCAAGTTTCACAAATTCCAATGTACATCCGCAGCAGCCAACACGTGTTTCGTTGGGCATTTATCCGTGCCAACCAACTTCCTCAGGGCTCAATCAAAAAAGATTGTCCATTTGTATCAAGTAATTTCCGGCACTTATTTGGCACTGCAAACATCAGTTTCTCTCTCTTTTCTCACTCCCATCAATATCTCATGTAGCGGCAGACTATTAATGACAAGTCGATCTAAATTTCAATTGGTAACCGTCCCGCACTCTCTTTCCGTGGTGAGAGTTACCGTAGTATTCAATTTGCAGGGTCTATATCCCTCTTCAAAGGTGCAGTAAATATCTCGTGTATCGACTATCGGCGTGTTCAGTGGTTCTGGTGTTTGAATGCTTACTGGATGAGGAATTGTTTCTTTATACTTAAAACTGTAATTCGGATTGGTTTAATACAATTGTTTTGTTGCTGAGAAAAATATAGCAATTGATGCTAGATTGCTCGACAGGAATTTAAATTCATATAGAATCGGTCTTGAGCATTATGCATCACAGTAAGGTATGGTTCCATTCCCTGCTTCTTTGTCAATAGACAGTAAGATAAAACAGTAGGCTTACACCTTTCCAACTTGGCCCTAGTCGTAAGTGTCCATTCTGAAAAAAGTTTTTTAACCCTTGTTTTGTTCTGTCCGATTTAAAGATTCCGGTGCAGAAAAAAAGTTTTTGCAACCAATTGCCTCAAAAGAGTCCTTTACATACTTCAGCCATGGAATACAGCCCCCTCCGTCACGTTTCAAGCAGTCTTTTAGGATTTGTCTGGTGAGTTTCGCTTCAGGATTAATCCAGATTTTAATCCAAGCGAGAAGGGGTCTAATTTTAATACGATCTTCAATGTAGGGCTCCCCTACTTCCTCATGGATGATATAGGCCGGGGTACTCTGTGGCAATTTCAAGATTCTTTTAAAGAATTTGTTTTCTTCCACCTGAATCTGCTGCAATTGTTTCTATCTAAAAAAAAACATACTTCCGCTCCGTAGGTGACCTTGGCACAGCATACTGATCTATACAGGTTTAGCATTTGCTCTGGAGACCATCTACCAAGTCTTCTCCCATAACCCATGATGGCCCCTGATGACGCCACCAATTTCGCTGTGTGTTTGTCCGTCAAGGGGGTAAAGTTTAATTGTTCGTCGAACAGTACACCAAGGTATGAGAAAGTCTTGACCTGTCCGATCTTGTGTGGCCCAATTTTATAGGTGAACTTCCCATTTTCTTTTCCTCCTACTGACATGACATAAGATTTTTCCAGATTTGCTGATAGGTCAAGTTTAGCCATGAAATCGACAAAGCCATCATTCAGCTTCTGTAACCCCAAGGGTGTTCTAGCTAACAGCACCGCGTCATCCGCGTAGAGTAATACGGGCACCGCTCGGGTCCTATTTGGGGTGAGTCCACACGCAATTTGAGAAGTTCTTTGTCCAGGGAGTTAATGTATATAGTGACCAGAAAAGGCACCAAGATGCAACCCTGCCTCACTCCACTCGTGCATAAAAAGGGCTCAGTCCTGCTTCCCTCTTGGGTGTATCGCACTGTTGCGGGGGTGTTCAGGTGTAGAGCTTTTAGGAGGTCTACCAGTGTTTGTTCCACTCCTAATTTTGACAGTAGGGTCCAAAGTTTTCTCTATTTACACGGTCAAATGCCCCAGAAAGGTCCATGAACCCCCATATAAATAGCCCCCTTGCCAGCGATGGTATATTTGGCTGTCAGGAGGTAGAGGTTCAAGCATTGATCGGTGGTAGATCTACCCTCCCTGAACCCATATTGTATGTCTGTCAGGACCTTGTTCTCCTCCGCCCATTCCTGCAGACGATTGAAAATAACACAGCCCAATACCTTGGCTGTCACGTCTATGAGGGATATAGGACGGTAACATTGTGGGTCATCGCGATTCCCTGTTTTTGTAAATCGGGACGATGGTTGCCGTTGACCAGGAACGAGGTAGCCCTGCCACCACTGCCTCATTCAGAACCCTCGTAAGCAGTGGAGCCCACAGATCTATATTACTCAGGTAGAGGTCGGGGGTATGCCATCAGGGCCGGGTGCTTTGTTCTTACTCAGTCCTGCTATTGCCAGTTCCACTTCTGCCAGGGAAAAGTCCAGTTGTGTAGTTGGAATTAACCTTGGTCCTTCTCCCTGGGTTAATTGCTCTGTATGGTTATAGAGGCTCTGGAAATGGGTCTGCCATTGTTCCGGTAAAATGGCATTTATTATTTTAGGTACTCCTGGGTCCTGGAAACATGGTGTATTAATAACTTTCCAGAATCCAGAAATATCTCCCCTTTCTGCCGCCTCCCTTAAATCCTCCCACGCTTGTATTTGTAAGCTCTTTTTGCGGGATTTCAGGGCTTTTTTATATTCTAATCTATACTGTACAATTTTGAGGTTATCCCTGGGGCGAGACTTGAGGCTGAGTTTAAGATTTTAAGAGTTTAAGAGCTACTTTACTGTCTTTGGAGGTCTTTAGTAGATTATCTACATAGCGTGCAATTTCTTCAAATGCCCTGACCACCTTTGTTCCCCCCACGCTGGGATCAAGGCATGTATTTATAGCGTTTTGCCCTTCTGTTATTAATTTTTTGTAGAATTTATCTCCATCTATCTTGGCCCACTTAATCCTCCTCCCCTGGTCCACTGCCTTTTCTATGATATCTGTTCTGTGTGCGGGTTTTTTAAAGTTAAAACCTTTTAATGCTAGGATCAGAGGATTGTCGTCGCTAAAAATGCTCATGTCAATAGCCATGCTGCTAATACTTCTCTTTATGAGATGTGAAACTAAAATAAAATCAATATACGAGTGGCAGCCTCTGCCTTTGAATGTTGGATTAGGATCTTCGTTTCCGCCTAGCTCTATCAGGTACATGGTATGGGCCAGATTATATCTTTTTGTTAGCTTCTCTAAATCACATCCCTCAGTGGTGTGTGTAAAATGTGGGCCTTTTGATACGGTGCATCGCGACCAATCCTTATTCAATGGTCTTAGGTTCTCGCAAAGGTGGCAATTAAAATCCCCCATAAGTATTATACTAGGGGGGTTTGGTGTCTTATTTAGTAGATCCTGCTTGTCTAGGCGGGAATCCAGTTCTTTTGTAACGGTCCCCTTTCCCATCGTGCCTACAGCGTTGTACCAATTTAGAAAAAGGAGGTTGAGCCTTTTAAAGCGATACCCTACCGCTTGTATGTTTCTTGAGTCCCAGTTATGGTTAAACCAGGTCCCTTGAATGAGGAGGTCAACATACATTATTACTCCCCCGATCGCTCTCCCCGATGATGATTTTGTGGCTGGGACAGAAAAGCATTTATACCCCTCTATGCTATACAGATTTGGGTCAGCAGCCCATGTTTCCTGCAGGCATATGATTTGGAAGTTGTTTATATATTTCCGCCATTCCTGGAAATCATATTTGGCTGCCAGTCCTGCAATATTCCAGGATATCATTCAGAGACTATCCTGGTTATCCCCCATGGAAATTAGTAATTTGATGTAAACTAACTGGATTCGGTCTATGAGGCACATGATGCACTTTATGGGATAAAATATCCTGTAAAAATTATTTGATGTTCTTTTTAGATAATTCTACTTGCTCTAGGATTTTAACTTGTTATGAACTGGGGCTGGTTGTTGATCACTGATTTAAATTGTGCTTTTATGATCTGTATTTAAGAGATCGAATACAGATTTTATTGATTGATTGTTTACATGTGTGTCTCAGAGTCTCACACCTCTGTGCTCCCTCTACCTGCTGCTTGGAGCTGTTGCTGCAGTGTCCCTGGCATGGCAGTGAGGAGCTCATGGTAATCCAAGGCCCGGGAACAGTGTCTGTCCTCAGCGCATGCGCAGTTGTTAATCCAAGGCCCTTCTTAGCTCGCGCTCCGCTGCGGGACGCAGTGTCTGTCCCCAGCGCATGCGCAGTTGTTAACCCATCGAGACCTCTTTAACCCGCGCTCTTAGTTAAGTCCTGGGTTTTCAGTTTTTCTGAATGGAAGACAGTGTGGACTGTCCCAGTTGCGTCCCCTCTCGGTTGGACTCTCCAGGCTGTGCTTCCCTGCCGGCTGCTCAATTACACACTCTCACAGTTTTATGTGCTTCGCTATTCTCAGCACATGCGCGGCCATAACGAGCAGACATCCTGCGCATGCGCGCTTGTGACAAACCGAGTGTCCTGCGCATGCGCAGCTACAGATCATCAGGGCGGCCTTTGTCTCGCGCGCGCTTTGTTGTCACGCGGGGCCCTCGGGTGTGTCCCTTCCACCAGGCCAACACTGCCCCCTCGAAACCACAAGAGAGGTAAGGTGAGACAAGGCCTCGAGGCAGTGGTGGTAGAGCATTAACTTATGATTCCTGAGAGGGGGCGGGGCCTGTGGGTGTCAAGGCGGAGCCTGTGGCAGTGGTGGTGGGGAGGTTCCTCCTCTGCCGGGGGCGGGGTCAGTAATTGTGTGGGCGGGGCCTGTGGGTGTGGGGGCGGGGGTCAACACAATACACCTGCACAGCCTGGAGGCATTGACTGTTTCGTGTTCCTCACTGGAGACTAGTTTGTCCTTATGCTTCAACTGTGGAATGTGTTTTTTTGGAACCCCCAATCGCTCCAACTTTAGTTTGTATCGTGTAATTTTTGTTGGATTTATACTCTGTAAATATGTTACCATAATATCTAATCCTATATACTTCGCTCTATTGTAAAGCGCTCTGACACCGCTGGGTAAAGAAGGCGCTATAAAAAATGCCTAAATAAATCCAATGCCCTGCGACCAGGCTGTTGGAGGCTCGTCGTGGCCTTGGGCCTCCCAGTCACACGTCCTCAGGTCTGTAGACTAAAGACTGTTGCAGCTTGCAACTCAGAACTGGCAATTCCTCAAGCTCCGGCAGGCTGCTTTTGGAGGCTTCAGGCATGACTTTCAATGCCGCCGTAGTCTGCGAATCTCAAGTTGCACATGCTTACCTTTCTCCTGAGCCACCGCAACCACAGACTTTACCCACTTGCTGACCGCATCTATAAAATATGTTTTTGACACAAGTGTGTCCACATGAGCATCTTTTAATTTGGCTGATCTGGGGTTTGCAGCAATTTTTTTTTTTTTTACTCTTGTGTGCATGCGTTGGCCCACGGCCGTCGCAAGCACTACCTCAGTAGTGCTGCGCACGTCCGTTAGCCGACACGGCCCCGCCCGCGCATTCGAACGCCCACATCGCAGCAGAATTGCCGCCGCAATAAACGGGTTAAAGCCATGCTCTTGTATTTACAATCAACAGAAGCTTGTGCAGTGAGGGCTGGTGCTGTTCCTGAACTCCCATTCATTTTGTGGAAGTGCCTGGGCCAGTCTTCAGCGCGTTCCTTGCTCCCAAATGGTGCTTCCCAGGCCCTAGACCCTTGCTGTGGTTCGGTGGGCTCCTAAATCAAGCTTTTGAACTCTTCATGAGTGGAAATGAGCCCATTCGCACCGGAATCCCACTGCTCGCACGGAACTTCAGCACAAGCCCCTGCCGCCTATCTCCTTGCACGGAAAGCATCAATCGATCTGGAAGACCAACAACGTAAAGCTCCAGCCCGACCTTCTGCGACACCTGGCCTGCTCTTTGTGCCATGTCCACCACCGCCATCAACTCTCTCCTTACTCCCTGCGACCCTCTCCAATGTGAACAGGGCTCTTCGCTCAAAACTTGAGAAGGTAAACCTTCAGCTGAACTAATCTGGGGCTCTATCTAATTCGCGCTCCATCGTGATCAGCGTGAATTTTTGACTTTAACCTGGTTCAGCATGACCAGATTGCCTCGGTTGACGCTTTATGTTTTTAGGTGCTATATAGAAGTTTATACTTTAAAAATTCATATCTCCGGTTATACTGATTGGATTTTTGTCTTTTGGGTTTCGATTTGTTGATTAAACTGAGCTCTATTTTTCTAACCTGGTGTTGATTTTGTGTGCTGTTAAGAAAAAGAGAGAATCCCCACAGCGGATCAAACGGCAAGCACCTCAAATATCCAAAGTCCCATAAAATGTTCAATCTTGTTGTGCTGTCCAACCTGCAAGACCTGCTGTGGTTCGGTCCCACTGGAATCCCAGATAGAAAATGTGAAAAGCGTGGAGGCAGCACCAATCCTAAAGTAAATCACAAGAGGCCAGAATTGTGCAAAAATAGATTTTTCTTTTTATTTTCGTTTTTTCAAAGTGCACAGGACAGCCAACGCGTTTCGCTCCCCAACCACGGGAGCTTCGTCAGGGCAGATTTAATAGATGTTTTTCCTCTAACAGTGCAGTAAAAATGAAGAAAGTGCTGTACCACTGTAATGGTACAAGTACTAGTGAAAGGTTCAGAATTGCAAGAGTGTCTCCAGAAAAGTAGGGGGCCGTGGAGTATGTCGCACAAATCACATAACGTCAAAATATCCTCATTAGGTTAATTTTAGTGTCCATTAAGGTATCGCAAAACGGAGAGACGTATAGGCAGTCCTTGATAAGCTGCTATCGCACACGTACTTAATAAAGTTATACGACGCGACAGCCCTCAGGTATTACCCACAAACCAAACAGGCTTCGTCAAAGGCCTCGGCACGACAACTAATCTTTTAATCTTAGCAACACTAATAGAAAAAGCAATATTTGCTAAACCACCATTTATTTGTGTTTTGTAGATTTTAAATCTGCCTTTGATTGCGTCGACAGAGAACTCCTATGGGACAAACTTGCAAAACAAGGAATACCTGTTAAAGATGATTAAGCTCTTGCACTCTGAAACTTGGGTTAGGGTCAGGACGGGCAATGGATCAACATTAACCAAAATAATTCCAACAGTGAGTGGGCTTAAACAGGGTTGTGTGTTGGCTCCCCTACTTTTTAACTTATTCTTAGCTGATCTTACCACCGATCTAAAAGCCATTAACGCCCACCCGCCAAGGTTAGCTCAAACTCAGATATCCAGCTTACTATATGCGGACGATGTCATACTCCTGAGTCATACAAAGGTAGGGATGCAACGTCTAATTGATGGCATTACTAAGTACTCCAAGGAAAATGGAATGCATATAAACGATGCCAAGACCAAAGTGATGGTAATTACAAAAAATGTACGGTTAAAACACGCACACAAATGGATCCTGCAAGGGAAAAAACTGGAACAAGTAGCTGACTACAAGTACTTGGGAGTAACTTTCAGCGATAATGGCAAGTTCTTGACTCACAAACTAGATATTACAAGGAAAGCGAACTCCCTTGTAGGTGCGTTTAGAGCAATCCAGAAATCCATTGGTGATTTGTCTTATCGTCCTTTATTAAAAACAATTGCAGCAAAATTACTGCCAACTCTAACATATGGCAGCGAGGTGCTCTACGGGAAAGACGCAGAGATCATCAACACCTCGGTTGCTAAAACCTATAGGACTTTATTTTCTCTACCAAAGAATGCCGCACAAGCCCAAGTGAGACTTGAATTCGGGGTAAATGACCAATCTTATGCAAGAAAAGGGCACACATTGAAAGTTTGGAACAGAATTAAAAACGATCAGGACAATGAAATGTCTCGTCTACTGTGGCAAGAAATAAGAAATAACATTAACCTAACTGCCAGCACCTATTTAAATCTAGCAATTGATGAGTTTGGTATATTACCTATTTGGAACACCACGGTTCAACAGGAGAGTTTTAAAAAAACTATAAACAAATTTACTGATTATCTCTCCTTGATAAAGGACAAGGACAACTTCGTTAAAAGACAGCATGCGTGGTCAATCGTGAATGGTTTTAAGAAAAAAAAGATTCAAACCTACCTGGAAACTTCTTGGTCGAAAAAGAACAAACAAATTTTTATGAATGCTAGGTTTGGCAATTTTCCAGGATTATGCCA
The DNA here is from genome assembly GCF_964261635.1 of Lissotriton helveticus. Taxonomy (NCBI): domain Eukaryota; kingdom Metazoa; phylum Chordata; class Amphibia; order Caudata; family Salamandridae; genus Lissotriton; species Lissotriton helveticus. The sequence goes on from NC_136057.1 coordinate 88,029,761, forward strand.
TATGGCACCGTGGAAAATATCACAAGATAATTATCTGTGTAGGCTATGTAAATCAGGACAAGAAGCCATCTTACACTTATTGTGCCTTTGCCCGAATCTGGATGTGGAAAGAAAAAGTATACTTAAGAAACTATTTAATGAACGTGGTGTAAGGACTTGTAGGCAGGCTTTAATGGCAAGCTTAAATCCAGAAGACTTACCAATTAATTCAGCTTTTGTGAAATTCCTTCAAATGGCTCAAAAAAAGTTGGCAGCCAGTGTCTGATTAAACTATGAGCGGTGTCAAGATGAACCTACCGAATTAATCTAAAAAATAATTTTAAAGGAATGAATTTTATATATTAGACTGGTGAAAATTATTTGAATATATGGACTGTTTTAGTATTTTATATTTGTAAAAGTTTTAGCTGCTTTGTAAGATTTTAATTAATCAAACAAATAATAAATAAATTTGAATTTGAAAATTTGAAATTTGACTGCTCTGTGCCAAGCTACCAGGGGGTTGACCACAGTTTAATTTGGGGTTTGCGCGTGCCTTATCCTGACTAGGATTGTCAAATTCTGAAAAGGAGCATACAGTTATTACTAGATTCTTTCATCAATTATGCTCAAGCATGTAATTAAACCTCATTTCCTTTGCAAACTATAGAAAATATTATAAGATCCACCAAATCAGAAAATACAGCGCAGAGTCTTGAGATTTCTTTTTTTCAATATATTCTTTATTTGTACTCAAATGCATCAGCCCAGCCAACGCGTTTCGTCCAACATGGACTTCATCAGGGTTGGAATAGTCTTTTATAGAAGCTCACCAAGGTGCTATTTCTGTAATCAGATATAGTATAGATATATAGGAAATCACTGTATCACTCATGATTGATATAATTCCATCGATCCATATTGAAATAGTTTTATTGAAGAACACCAAGTCGCTTATTCTTATTAAGAGATGCAATGTCAATAAGCTGGTAATCACTATCGCATCCAGTCAGATAAAATCATGATAGGATTACTGCCTTTGATAAGTCCTAGCATGTAGTCTCATTGGGTATGCAAAGCCATCTATCCAATCTGATAGACAGACGGTCTAGCATGCAGGGGTGATTGGCTATATACCTATCCTACATCTGATTACAGAAATTGCACCTTGGTGAGCTTCCTTGCACCTGCTTCACTAATGATTGCTGCTCCTGTGTGGGCGTAGGGTAGGCTTCAGTGAGCTCTTACCCCTTATTTTTTTTTTAACTTTATTTTGCGTGTAGGTATGAGTAAAGAAGTACAATAGGACAAGTAAAATCCTTTGGCAAGTACAGGTATACATAATACACACTGTCAAGGGCTCAATCAATTCCGCAGAGTGATCACATGTTACTTTAAGCAAGTCCCTCGGCTGCTAACATATTTTCTGTTACAATCGTTCTTGACTCTGATTCACATAAACAGTGTTTACAATCATGGCATGGGAATACATCAACTGAACCGACATCAAAAAAGGAGTTTAGCATCCGGTGTAGTTGATTATTGACATGTATATCAGGACAGTCTAAAGCACCCCTGTTGGGACTATGCCCTGTTCTTTCCGGGTAGGGGGGTCTTGTCGCTGCGCCTCTAGGTATGTTCTGAAAGTTCCCCAGATATCTCTGGGCCTGAAGGTGGGGGGACCGTTATTGTCTATAGGTTATGTTTGTGGAACAGGATGCCATGCTCTTCAGCCATCTCTTCACCAAGGGTGCTGTTCTCCCACCCCAATGAATGAATACCTCCCTTCTGGCCAGTAGTAAGCTGATGGCAACAAACCTGCGAATTGCCGGTGGGAAATGCTTTACATATCCCAACAGGGCAATCTCGGGCAAGGTGGTCATCGGTACTTTAACCAAGCCACTCACTATATTATGTATTCCAACCTAGTATGAGTGTATGTGAAGAAACAGGCCTTTAAGGGCCTAGAGGCGCAGGGCACGCCTAAATCTTCGAGTTCACCTGCCTTGTTGTACAGAGACACGGGACACTCTGTTAAGCGTAGACAACAGGATTTATTAGCTGCAGCTATGCACAGTTATCCAAGAAGTACACCAATGGTATGTTCTCAGGACACTGCCACTTAGATCCGTGGCTCACAGACTTTTATATCTTTTCCACACTTGCATAAGAACACTCCCAAATGCGCAAAATTTTAACCAATGGAAAGATGCAGTTTTTCGGACAAACAAGACGTCACATGATTATATCTTCTACCCCCATGCCATGTTTTGACTAACCCCACAAGACGTTGATTATATTGTCCCTAAGTTAATGAACAGTGGTAAACATGTTTGTGTATTGCAGAAGGCCACCTTGCTAGGCAGAGCAAGGCGGGGGGAAAGACAATGAAAACCAACAGATGGTTTGACAGAAGGATTAGTGAGTCTGGAAAAGAATACTGGAGGCCACCAGACAGTTTGAATAAGGATTAGTGAGTCAGGGGAAGGAATACTGGAGGCTAACAAATACTTTAAACAAGGTTTTAGTGTGAGATAAGTTAATCCGACTGGTTTCCGGAATTGACTTTACTGCGAGGACACAGGTGATATCTGACACGTAATGGTACGAAGGGCAAGAGTCTTCAGTTCGCCGGGCTGCCTGAGTGAGGGCAACACAAAATGGCAGAGAAACACAAAATGGAGTCGGAACCGAATTTCCTTATATGCGTGGACAGGTCCAGGCGAGGTGGGCAAAGTCTGCATTTGGAGCGTTGCATCTTACACAATGGTGCTGTCTGGCAGGGTCTATCCTATGGAATCTGGAGGGGGTAATGTATATCCTACGAAGAAACTTAAAGTGTATTAGTTTGTGTTGGCTATTAAGGGAGACATTTTTCGTAACTGCACAGCAGGCAGCCCACTGTTCGTCTGTGATCAGATTACCCAAGTTGGTCTCCCAGGCAGTGCGTACTCTGTCTACGATTGCAGCGCATGCCTTATAGAGCTGGGATATTAGATGTACCCCTCTCTCGCTGCTTATCACTGTCGTGAGTGGGGGGAAGGAAGGAGGTTCCAAAGGGTAGTCCGGTAAAATAGCTCAGGGGGGCAGAACAGATTTGTAGAAGGACGTATCTGTCCATGAATGTGGCACCATGGAACAAGGACTCATCATCGGGATCAAAAATATGTCCATCTGGAAATAGATCGCCTATCTTAGCAATGTCAAATTTAGCGCATGTCTTCTGAATGAGCTTTTTGCTAGTTATAGGTATCCACTTAGGGTTCGGGAGTGGGAGATCAGAAGAATAAAGCAATGGTGTGTGTGTTATGCAACGCAATTTCTCCCATGCCCAACTAGTGGTCGATGCGCGTTAGATATCTTTGGGGAAAACCTTCGGTAATATAGCCGCTAAAATGTCCAGGAGGACTAAGTCAGACTCTGGTCGGAGGTATGGAATTCTGGCATCAGGGTGGTACCATGTCTGTGCAAAACTGCACTGTGCAGCTAAATAGTACAGTTGTAAATCCCACCTCTATCGCAGGGGAGTGTCAAAACCCGCCAGTTTACCCTGGCGTTTCCGCCCCCCCATACTAATCTTATTAAGTGTGATTGATGGGTCGAAAAGAATTTATTCATGAGAGGGATCGGGATGTTTTGAAACAGATATAAAAATTTAGGAAGCACAACCATCTTAATGAGGGAAACTCGTCCAGCCATGGATAGTGGGAGCTTTAGACATTTCTCTGTTTGAGTCTCTAATTTGGAAACAGCTGTCCGTTATTGCGGCGGATGATCTGCTCTGTTTCTAAGTGTATATGTATGGCCAGGTATTTAACCGAGTCAGTATTCCATTCCAGGGGGAATTCCAAGTCCCACTTGTCTGTGCTGGCAGTGAGTGGAAAAATTACAGATTTGTTCCAATTGATTCCCAGTCCGGAATGTCTGCCAAAGCGCAGAATTTCCTGGATAAGGGGATCCAAATTACTCTGGGGGTTGCGTACATATAAAATCGTGTCATCTGCATACAATGATACTAACAATGGGCCGGTGGTGAAGTGTAAACACCTATGAAGGTGTTTCTCCTGGAAGTGCCGTATTAGTGGGTCTGTGGCTAAAATGAACAACTGAGGCGACAACGGGAAGCCCTATCTCGTGCCACGTGAAAGTGAGAAGGGAGCCGTCAATGTACCATTTAGTTGGAGTCAGGCCAGCGTTTGACTGTATAGCAGGGCAGTCGTGGCAATGAAACCAAACGGCATCCCCATGAGCTCCATGATGGATAAAATAAAAGGGCATTCAAGGGAGTCAAATGCCTTTTCTGTATCAAATAGGATTGCCGCAGCAGGGATTTCCGGGTTAATTCTATGCAGAGTGTTAAATAATGTGCGTAGATTGAAGGCTGTCGAGCGATGGGGTATGAAACCAGACTGGGCCGGGGAAATTATAGATTCTATTAAGAGAGACAGGCGATAGAGCCTTTGCCGTTATTTTGTGGTCTAGGTTTAAGAGTGATAACAGTCGATAGGAACCACATAGCAGGGGGTCTTTGCCAGGTTAGTGGAGAAGAATGATGACTGCCTCACGCAGGGTGGGTGGTAATATCTGCCTCTCCAGGGCTTCTGCATATACTTTAAGGAGATGGGGATTCAATAAATCTTTTTAGGCCTTATAAAAATCCGCCGTGAAACCGTCGAGCCCCGGGACCGAGGAACTCTTCAGGGCAGAGATGCCTCATCAATGCTCTCCTCAGAGATAGCCTCAGAGAGAAAATCCTGTTTAAACTACTCGAGATAAACTAAAGCGAACTCGGACAAATGACTCTTCTGCTGCGCCCTGTCTTGACCCAATCTAGTGGTGTATAATGTTTTAAAATAGGACATAAATTCCCCCTGGATATCCAGTGGGTCAGTGATCTGCTGTCCCGACGAAGTTCTCAACTCGGGGACTTATACCTTACAATAGGGAGGTCTAATCATCTGTGCTAGGACTCGTCCCGGCATTGTAGTATCTCCCCATAAAAAGGATCTAACTCTGAGCGTATCTTTGAATTCTGTGAGCAGGGACAAACGTCGCTTGTCTATTTCGGGACCTGTCGCCTGGCGTTGTTCAGAGTCTAACGGCCCTAGGTCCTTTTCCAGGCAGGCTAACTTACTGCACAAATCCCGCACTACACCAGCATTTTTGGATATACACATGCCCCTCATGTATGCTTTAAAACCGTCCCTTAACATTGCCACAGTGTCTACTGAACCAGTGTTAATGACGAAGTAGTCCTATCGCTTCTCGTTATTCCTGTCTAAAAACTTCATCATCTGATGCGCGGCTGGGGAATCGCGGAACCTTCAATATTAATAATACCGGGGAGTGATCCGGATATGTGCGAGGAAGCGTCCGGATCACATGACACCAGCTGATAAGTTCTGGGGATGCCAGCCAATAGTCGAGCCTCGTCCATGTGGTATGACTGCCAGTGTAGTGAGTATAGTCAGTGCTATGCGGGTTTTGCGTATGACCTATGTCAATTAAGGAGAATTGATCGCAAAGCGAGCTCAATGCCTTTCGTGCTCACGGTTTGGGATCTAGTGCTCTTGAAGTGGTGTCAAGTGACTGGTCCTGGACTATATTAAAATCACCCCCCAGTAAAAGGGGAACTGGGCCTAGGTGCGCCAGTTTAGAGAGTAGGGTATAATAAAGTCCAGGGAGTCGCTACTGGGGCCATACACACAGACCAATGCCACCCTGTGACCCATTAACGTTCCCAGGACAATGATATACCTGCCTTCACTGTCACGTATTACAGAATGCAAATGGAAGGGGAGTCATTTATGTATAAGAATGGCAGTGCCCCTTACGAAGTTGCTCAAGTTGGCAAAATATCGATGTGTTCCCCAATTTGCGGCAAAGGGGGCCTGATCACTAGGAGGCAGATGAGTTTCCTGTAAGAAAGCTACATCTACCCTGTGACGTAGTAAATACTGTGTTATCTGCCTTTTCTTGCGAGTGTTCAGGCCGCGGACGTTCCATGTCACCAAAAGCACCTCTGAGGGTACAGAATTACACCCTAACTGAGCCATGGTGGTGGTAAAAATGAGTGCTTAATGAAAATCAACCGTGCGTACTTGCCAGTTACATCCAAGTGTGTACCTAAGAACGTCTCAGTGTAGCTAAACAATGTCCCAGCCTCACCCCCCACCCAGCCTCCCCAGCCTACCAGAGAGGCAAAACCATTACTATCCAAAAACAGTGCAGTATTAATAGTTTCTCTGCATCGCTGAAAAACAACCATAAATAGTACTTACTAAATTCACATAACAATTATAAGGTGAACACCATTAGGGGTGGTGGCAGCGGCCCTACAGCTATGTGGCAATAAAAAATGATACTATAAAGTGATTTAATGAAATCCCAACTTATTAAAGTCTCCATGTAAAGGAAGGCCATATTAACAGTTTATCCGTGCCCAGATCCCGAGAATAGTTCCATGCTGACGTCTGAACCACTCTGCGGAGGGGGAAGTCTTTTGTCCTCAGCTGGGCGTTTGTTGTTAAGTTTGTATGACAATGTTCTGCATTCTGTCCATCACCTGTTGTTTTTGCCTAAGTTTGTAAGTGTGACAGAACTCCTGCACCTCCGTAGGATTGTCAAAGACACGGGCACTCCCATTGATCTCATCACGTAACCGAGCTGGATAGAGCAGTCCTAGATTTCTGAGTGTTGCCTTAACTCCAGTGTATTTCCGCCTGGCCTCCTGTACCATGATTATAAAGTCTGGGTATAGGGACAGCTGGGAGCCATGCCATACCGTTTCGCCCGGTTCTCGTGCCAGGCGCAGGGCCGTGTCTCGATCCCTAAAGTTCATGACACGGGCAGTGATGGGTCTGGGCGGGCATCCAGGATTGGGCCTTGGACCTAGTGATCTATTAGCGCGTCCTATCACAAAGCCCATAGTGAAGACTTCTCTACAAAACAAGTCTTATCAGGATTGTTTCTACCAAGGTGTCCATGCGACCGGTGGCTGTCGATTCTGGAAGACCCAAAATGTGCACGGTATTTTGGCGACTGCGCACCTCTAAGTCCTCTTTCTTGATCGCGACGTCTTTGAAGTAACGTTCCATTCGGCCAAGCCTTTTCAAGGATTGCACCGTTCCATCTCCTAGATCTAATGTATGCGATTCCACCACGTCGAGTTTTCTGTTGTGAACTTGGTTCTTCGATCCCAGATCAACCATGTTCTTATCTAGGGCATCAAAGCGCACATCTTGGGCTCTGAACCCCGCTGTCATCTCTTGTAGCAGGGAACCTAATTGGTTGGTATCACCCTCTAGTGTTGTGTCTTTCTGGCCACCTTCCGCCATGTTGTCCGGGGCTTCTTGGGCTACTTCGGTGACCTTTTCGAAGGGGAGAAGACGCTGTTTGGGGTCTTTGCGGCCCATACCGCAGTTCCACCCGCCAAGTATTAATTAAGCCCAATGCCAGAGTCTTCTGGTTATGGCCGCAGAGCAGGTGCAAGTAGCTGGCGAAGAGAGATTAGGCAAGCAGAACTGATTAGCAAGGAATGGGCATCCAACCCGTGTTTGTATTTTCCTGGCAACAGGGGAGGTTTTGGGTATTTCACTATTGTCTCCCACAATGGAGCTTGTGGTGCAGCAGTGGTCGAGGCACAGTACTTCCACGGAGCAGGTTGTTTGAAGACAAGGCAATGTGCAGTGGGCAGTTAAAGTTTCAAGTTTGCTGCAGCATAAATTGGTGGCTGGGGCGGAGACACTGCTGAGGTTTGGATTCCGTTTTTCGCTCCGGGAGCAGCGCAGCCACACCAGGAAGCGTTACAACAATGGAGCCCTGCAGAGCCATGCGGGGGAAGGGAGGGAGAACAGTGCAGGCCGCGGCCAAGCGAGTGCATATGCGGAGAGGAGATCCCCAAGGGCACTTTGGAAATGCTGTACCAGGTGTCGACGGGGAAGCGATCACAGGCACCGTCGCTGTGTGCCCCCGCGATCAGCGCAGACATAAGAGTGCAGCGCTTCGACCGCCGGAGGTCAAATGGACCTCCCGCCAGTACCGAGCACCGCTTTGCCCCGAATGTGGCCGCTCAACGCTCCGGCCCGTGGCCCGGTGACTCACAGCACCCCAGCTGCTGGCTCAGTCCCTCCGCCGCCGCACCCGGAGTCTCCTCATATCGTCGATTCTGCCATCTTGAAAGTCGTCCGTCTGCCTGGAGTCGCCGATTTCTGCAGTTCCGGTGGTTTTCTCGCAGCACTGCAGGGAGACTTTTAATCAGGATCCCTTCCGCTGCATTTAGGCGTCTTTTCCATGCCCAGTAACCTCGCTGGATAGCGGGACATCACGTTGTTGCAACGACTGCTGGCGGAGCTTCAAAGGCGAGCGACCATCTTGGTCTCTGCCTTGGCCACGCCTCTTACCTCTTCTTCAGCCCTAGTGCCACTGTGCCTGCTGCACTAACAATAGATGTGCCTATGTTCTCTGACCTAGGAGCATTTTGCAGTTTGACCCCTAGCCTTCGGTGCCCTGAGAGTTGGTTGCATTGGGCTGTTTACATTTATGTGCCCTGATGTGACTCCATCTGCCCTCATATGAACCATACATTAGATAAGACCCTTTCAACTCTGCGATCTGGAAGGGCCTCCTGAAACCTGATATGCAGAGAATATATATAAGAAAACAAAGCAAGAGAGAAAATGGGGATATAAAAAGAGTGAATGGTGTAGAAAAGCAGAAACAGCAGAAGAGAAACAAAGGTTATGAAGTGCGTGTGTTATTAGGGTGACCAGGTGCCCCGGATTTACCAAGGCAACCCCAGTTTTTCAAATTTCAAGAAATTTGTCTTGTGTCCCTGTTTTCATAGAGGGCTAACTGAGAGAGGCACATGTTTATGTATTCCAAAGGAGGACTGGCTAGGTTCTGTTATCAGAAAGCAATTTAATTAGCAGGTATGAAACGGTGTTTAAAATGGCATTTTATTTATTTCCTTGGCATTTGATGTTGATAAGCACTGTCATCCCATACACCTCAGTTGATGTAAAATATTCGTCCTTCTTTTAGATTTTTTAAAATATACAGTTTTTTTGTTGTTTTCAAAATCTGGTAGTCTTATGTGTGACCAAAATAGCAAAAGAGATAGAAAGATGGACTAAGAGAATCCGAAAACTAAGTGAGAAATAGCATGAGAGAATGAAATAGGGTAAAAACCAGAGCAAAAGAGAAACAATTTAACATGAAAGTGACTGCAAAATCAAGGGTATTGTAGAATACAGTGAAAAGTCAAAGGTTAGCATTTAGAATTTGTGAGATGATGGATATCAGCCAGAGATTGTCAGATATGATGTCCCCCTTATTCAGAGTGCTTAAAGGTGCACACTCTGCAAGTAGGGTGGAGAGTGAGAAAGATGAGAATGGAGAGCAAGAGGAAACCCAAAGCTTTCAGAGAACAGAGTGAAAAAGAGGACAGAAAGAGAGTGATGCAGACAATGGATCAGAAGAAGAGCAAATAAGGAAAAAATAAAGAGAGAGATAAAAGGAGACACAGATGAGGATGAGAGAAGAACAGAGGGATAAAAAGAGCAGCAGAGCTAGCAGAAGAGAACAAGATTAAGAGAGCGAAAATACAACAGACAGTGAGACATAAAAAGTAAAAGCAAGATTAAAATGAGTGCGTAAAAAAACAAGATTGAAAGAAAAAAAGGCTGTTGAAAAAGAGGAGAGTTAAATGAAAATAGTGAGATAATAAGGGGAAAAGAAAGTGAGAAGCTAGAAAGAGAAAGTAAGAGATAAAGTAAGACCATGAAGGTCCACTTGAGTGAGGGAATGAGAGGCTGAAAAGGATAGAAGAGAGACCACATTCGTGAGAGACATGTTAGGAGAGAAAGTAAAGTGGACTGAGAAGAAAGGCTACATTGAGGGAATTTGTGGTGTTAAAGGTTTTTTTCTCATAAATTGGGCGTACTTTTCATAAATACTATTATCAGGCGCAGGTAGCAATGTCTAGCAAGGGACCCAGTCGGGGCATACCCTGCCAACTTAGGGCGAACAAAGCAAAACCAAAGGGGATGATGGACGGAGCGTTGAACATTGCAAGCACTCACCCATACTTATGCTCGTATTTTCCCCTTTTTGAGTAGACGCAGTCAATGATGGACTAAACATTTCCTTAAGACGCTCCACTAAATGGAAATTGGTGCATTTACCAGGCCGCAATGGCACAGAAACCCCTCCACAATGTGGCCATGTGTAGACCATGGAGTATGGGCCACCGGGTTGGACATTGCCAACATCCGCTTATAGTTATGGTTCGTCGAGAGTATGTGACAGAGCATTTCAGTCTCTCCATCCTTGACAGGGCCCCGATGATGATCAGCAAGCCACCATTTCCTAGTTAGGTTGTTTCACACAGGCACCATTTACAGACCACTGGGTGTCCAGGTGGGTCTGGGACCAGGTGTCTACATTTCTAGTTACTCAGGGTGCCCCTAGGTGGGTGTTTTAAGTGTGGATACAGTTAAACGGAATTTCAAAGCACCTGGCTTCTTGTTCCAGGTACAGTTGAGTGCATTCTATCTTCTCATTTTTTCTGCTAAATGTAACACAATGTTTACAATAGGAACTGATTCTAGTGTTATTTCTTACAGCTGGATGTTTCCACAAAGCAAATGGTGTAAGCACATTAGTTGTGACAGTGTTCCCAGCTCTGGGGCCTATTTCCTTTAAGTGTTTAACTCTACAAGATGCTTACACTCATCAACATTATTTAGATTCTAATAGGAGAACTGTGAAAAGTAATACATTCTACCTGGTCTTTCCTCACTGATGCATTGCCCCAACCCCGAGGAAGATGTGTGCTCACGCGCTTGGATTTGTAAGCGCTGGACATGTGTATTGACCTGCCATTTGCATATTTGAGTCCTAACGCTTGCGTTCACGCGAGCGTGCACGCGCGCAGCCACCATCTGCCTCCTTTCCAGCGCTTCCCAGCTGACCGAGCACAGCCGTGTATGGTTCCCAAGACTGACTCACTAAAAGACTGACTCTCGCATAAAGATTGACTCTTGCTTAAAGACGGACTCACTCTCACTGACTGACTATTTTACTGACACACTCTCTTTCACTCACTGACTGACTCACTCTCTTTCACTCACTGACTGACTCACTCTCATTCACTCTCACTGACTGATTCACTCTTTCACTCACTCTCACTGACTCACTCTCATTCACTCTCACTGACTGATTCACTCTTACTGACTCTGACTGACTCTCTTACTGACTCTCACCCTCTCACTGACTGAATAACTCTCTCACTCTCACTGACTGACTCACTCTCTCACTCACTCGCACTGACTGACTGACTGACCTTCACCCTCCTGTTATTTATGCCCCCATAACAAATAAAAACACAGCAAGTAACCATTGGGACAGGCAGATACAAGTTGCCAGCATTGAAAGGACACACACAAACTCAAGACATTATTTTTAATACTTTTATAATAGGGTTGTTTAGCTGTACATAATGCTTTTTTGGTCATATCTAAGGTAACAAAAATGCTTCTGATGCTTCTTTATTATAACTTTTCAGCATGCTGCAAACTTCTGTACAAACCACAGTTGATGGACAGAATGTAGAAAAATGTCTTACATTCACCCCAGTACAAAGATCTGGGCCTAAATCCATCGTTTTTTTGGCACTCCACACCACCCCAGGTCAGGCATGGCCATATACAAATCAGCCTTGACCCTGTACCTCATGGGAACAGTCCAGCCCGAACTACCAAGCCATGTCTTTCCTAGACCGGAATCAAGCATCCAAGGACCGGTTTCTGGCTATCAGCTTTCTTCAGCCTGGATAGCTTGACTCCAGTTTAAAGACATAGGTAAAGTCAATATCTCTGGCTAAACACTTATAAGTTCCCAAAGGCGAGACCTATTGGCTATGCCAATGCTTGTTTAGTGGTGCTCCACAGATAAAATTGCAGTGCAGTTTCGCCATTCATTGTAGATTTGCATACTTTGCTTCAATAGTAGGCGTGGTTTGGGGCGGGATGCTACACTGCAGGTGGCGCTTACAACTCTGAGCCTGTGGTTATGAGTCTGTTAAGCGCATTCACTTGCTGTAAGCTACACAAGACTGTTTCTGATATTAGGTTGTACCAAAAAAAAAACGCTTTGTTTAAAATTAACTCCCAATCTCTGCGAGGCTGATCGAATATCTCATAAGAGAATAGGGTGTAACAAGAAAGAGAATAGGGTGTAAGAAGACATTCAGTGTACTCATCTGACGTTCGCGCTCTCTTAAAACTGGAAAATGTATTTTAAATAAAGGAAAGGGTTGGGATGCTGCTAAGAATATCCAAATTCTCTGCTGAGGAGCGCTGTGATTCTGTGCGTTCGCTTGTTCAAACTCTCTATTCTTCTTTCAGTGCCCTCCAACCCTGCCTCACTCCGACCGCCACTATAGCAATACGTTGTTCATGTCACATTGGATCATTCTCCAGTATGACGGCATTACCCAACATTTCTACCTCTTTGAAAATATAAATACCCTTATGTTTGTCCCGAGTTGATAGTCTGTTCTCTTCTTTTAAATGAAGGGTTTTATTTTGGTAAGTGCAAAGTACAATAAGAAAGTAAGAATACAAGGAACGGAAGAGCGGCAAAGCAAAACATAAATCAGGGCTACGAGGACAAAAAGATGGCAAGCAATGCAGCAAGACTGCCAGCAATTACAAATTATAACACAGCGGGTACACAGTTCAAGAGGACAGAGTTGCAAGGGGACACTAGGTTCAGAGGATTATGTGCCTCTGTGGCCAGCAGCGGGTAGGTCAGCTCTAGGGGGAGCCCTGGCTAGGAGGCGGGAGACCAGCTGTCTAAAGGTGGTGTCATACTCAGGCGAGACCCCTCACGTGAATGAGGCCAGGGGTATTTTTAATACCAGTTGAGTCCACGTGAGAGGTACGGTAAGAGATGAAGGGGCAAGATATCCACCCGGCAGGAACCCTGGCAGGGCCGGCGCTAGGCGTGGGCAGCTGCCCAGGGCTTCGCGGCCTTCTAACTATGACTAGCCCCCCAGGAGGCCATCATCCTTTTGAAAATGTGCCATTTTACCACTTACAGGTGGGAAACGCACTCCCTCGGGGTGTGCAACCGTGGTGCAGCTCAAGTCCAGAGGCGGGCCGTGGGCTGAAGGGGAAATATGACCCCCGCATCCCTTTCAGTTGCGGCAGACTGGGCAGGGCAGGGTTTGTGGCCGTGATCAGCTTTCCTTTGCTGGCAACTCTTTCCCTTATCCTAATCACCGCATCTGCACAATAATTGCAGATGCTTGAACTCGCGTGAGGTGTGAAGAGAACCCTGCCCCTGCATGAATGAAACGCGGAGCATCCAGCAGGGCTCACAACATACAAGCATTTGCAATGCAAGGGGTTTCGCATTTACATGAGGTTGAGCTATTGGCATTGTAAATGACAATTACTTTTATTTATGTTTTTGTTTTAAAACGTAAATAAAAGGCCTTGTCATTTACAGTGCCAATAGCCCTAAATCTCGCAATCGCGAGACCTATTGCATTGCAAGTAAATGCTTGTTATTGTCCAGAAGAGGTCTGGGGCCATTCATCTTTTAAAGTAAACACAGCCCTTTGCTTTGAAACCTTAATGCTAATGGTGTCATGTTGCTAAGAGTGTTTTTAAAATTACACCTTTGGCATCAAATTAGTACACAGAGGCAGAAACTACAGGGCTGGCTGCTTATCTAGAAAGCCATTTTTGGGTAGTTCGTGTGACGAGGATTTGGATGCTCATGAATGTTTGTGGTAGCGGTGTTAGACGCTGTCCATGATGCTGCTTCTGCTGACCCAGGAGTGGTGCAAGTTAACACGGACTTCACAGATGGTCTCCTCTGGGACTGGTGCGTAAGTGCTGGGGTGTTTGGGTGCACTCAAGTGGCGGCAGAGCTACCTGTGGCTCTGGGTATGGTTATGAGACCCGATTCTTTTGTTCTGCTTGGTAAGCTGAGACGTACTTGTTGAATATTCACCCAGTGTGAGTGGTGAGATCCGCATTGCTGATCTGCCTGAAGTTATGATGCTGCCGACTGTAGCATGTCTGCTAAAAACAATGGCGTGACTGGTGGAACTATAAAGCGAAATAAGAGAAAGTTATCTTCCAACACCACAGTCTTCGTGACTGAGACCAGGAATACTGAAGACTCTGAGACTCACAGCAGTAATTTCTCCTTTCAGAGCGTTAATGCTGCAGATGGAGTGAAGCCCAGAAGTAAGCACATTACTAAGGTACCAACAAAGTTTAATATTTTCATTTGTATTAACTGTTTCTCTTTTGCAGCATTTGGAAATGCATTTTCTAGTTTTGTTGCTTTTTGTTTAGTTTTGTCTTGTAGGCTGTTACCTTTGGTTTAAAGGGAATGATGTTGTAGTGTGTGACCTTAATGCTGCAGTTTGCATTTCATTACCATCATTTTCTTATCCTGGAAAATCTCCAGGGTGTAGGAGGTTTGCTGTTCCAGAGTTCTTTCTTCAGCTCTGGGCAGTTGTCACTCTGTGGCGATCTGTGATCCTGTTTCTCTGCTCTTCTTGTAGCAGCTTCTATCAGAGATTCATCCTCCCGCCAATGATAAAAAGATCCCAGGCATCACCCAGCACACAACACAGCCTATGATGGGCTACGTCCATCTGCTCGGCGCAGTTAGAGCGAGGATAAAGTTCTCCGGGTCTATCAGGTTGTGAATGTAACCTAAGGGCTTAAGATGAAATGAACAGCTTACCTCCTTCCTGAGTGGCTCCAGACTGCTGTGTGCAGACCTGATAGCTGGCAGAACCCTGGAGTATGTATGTATAAATCAGATTATGCTGGAAGTAACCTGCAATATACTGGCATGCAGCACCCTGCCAACAAGTAGGATTTCTCATGGAATTTTATTTCCTGACACATTAATGGAGATAGTCTTTTAACTGGCATAAGAACAACACTGACCGTACATTTTCCTGGCACTGTCTTTAAAATGCCGTACACATTAGGAATGGCATTTCTTTCTGCTGGAATAATAACACAAGTTATCTTGCACTCTGCTATGATGTTGCGCCACAGCTCTTTGGCTGCAATGCTTCCATGTTTCATTCAAACATGCTTTCTACAGGGCACATACATGATTTGCTGCTGTAGAGAAATAATGCTCCTGTGTACTGTGGCAGACTCAGAAATATTGAAAAACTTAATGATTTCTCTTTCAGCACTTCATGTAAAGCCTTTCATTTTTTGACTCGTACATTTGGCAGAAACATAACTTAGTACTATTAAAATAGTTGTGATGGGGAACATCCATGTGGGGTTAAGACTGGCTCGACCAGAGTGCTTGCTGACTTGGAGGAGTATGGAGTTGACCACCCTACCTGGTCCGGTGTGGAACCAAGCCAGCGATGCTTTGCTGCAGGCTCATTTGCCCTGTTAGCTGGTCAACAGTTTGAGGAGGAGGAGGTGAAGATCTGGCTAAGTGTGCCATGAGGCTGGCATTTCAGTACATCCCTGAGAAGTGAGCTTTGAGTCGATGTAGTGTTCCTCTTATACCACGTGCAATTCACCCTCTCCAAAACCTCAAGAATTCCTGGGTGTGAAGGACGACTGATTCTGATTGGGTGCTTAATAGTTTTCCAGAAACTCATGATCTTGATTAGTCATGTTTGTCAGTAGTTAATTGAACACGTCCATGGGTTTTATCTCTTCTGTGACACAATCTGCAATAAAAGTTTCTTTCTCGTTTCAAAGAAATATGAATGGCCGACAGCCTCTATAGATCAAAGAATGGAAGGGCTGGGGAACTGTCATTCATCTCACTGCTAAGCAGAGCAGTGTCATGCTTCACCCTCACTCCGGCCTCTGATTTTGACCAACATCGCTTAGAACACTGGGACTTTAGAGCCCATCCTTTTAATGAGAAAAACAAAACTACAAGTCCCATAAGCAATAGTGGCGGAAGGTGTCATGCATGACCTGGGGCAACATCCGAATCAGCACATCCAGTTCCATTTTTTAAGTATTTGACACAATATTGAATTTATAACCTTTGTTTTTTATGGTCATGAGTCACCAGAATACTAAAACGTGTCTTTTATTTTCAGGGTCAATTAAGTAATGGTCACCAGCTTGGAAGCTCAGTTAATTCTTCAGTATTTGTCATTGATCTCCATGTGTGGCTGGTTTGGGTCTGCCTCCTGCATCGTTCCCGATAACTCGCACAGGTAAGGACCTTGTAGCAGCATCATGCTAACCCCATACTCGTCTGTAAGAAGTGCGCTCCGAGGCAGGTATCGGATAATTTTTGTGAAACAAGCAAGCACTAATATCTGCTATGTACATTTGCTAAAATAAAACAGAATCAAATCACAGTATACTGTTCTGGAGGTTCAGTCCCAGAAACATTATCTGTAACTGAACGCAGTCACCCTAGGAAGCATGTGCTTTTAAGACAAGTTGCGTTCACTCACCTGAAGGTGACATGCTTCATCATTGGGCTATACTCCTGACCAGGCCGGCGCTACAATGCCTGGTTGGCACCACAAGAGGGCACTTTGTCAGAGATCTTTTAATAAGTACGCCGGATGCGCATAGTAGGACAGAGGATATTGTGTCATAAGATGTGAGATTGGTGAAAGTCTGAATATAAGATCAACTATTGACCATTTGCTACAATATAGTTAATGTGATCTTCCTGGTCCATGTTGAGATTAAAAACGGTGGCAGAGAAATTGAGGAACTAATGACCCCTATCACTGTGTGAAAGTATCGATCACCTATGGACCTGCTGGTAAGCTGGGGTCTATTCTTCAGGTCAACCTTTTTCATGCCTTCTGTAGTCATGGAGCAATCTATTGGCATTTCATCAGGACCAAATATGGGAAAATGGGTAAATATGACCTAATCTTCTCAACAGCGTGAGGAGCTCTGTAACTCAAAGCCCTGCACTGTGCATAGGTGATAAGGTGCCTATTAACTTCTTACTACCACAGGTAAGCACTGTCTAACAGAGTGCACTAGATACGGTAACCTTCCTAAAATTAGGACATACTGACTTATCCAATAGCGAGGACGCCGCTTCAGAGGGCAACTGGTGTTCAGTTAGAGATAATGTCTGTGGGACTGAACCTCCAGAACAGTATACTGTGAGTTGATTTATATGAAGAATGTGTATACTGGATGTAGGAAGGTGGCTACCTGACTATGGTTACCCCAGATTTTTTGCCTGTGTTTAGCTGTTTTTTTTTACTTAGTTGACCTGGTTCCCTGCTAATCAGGGCCCCAGGCCATCTGCTCTCTCTGTAAAATGGATTCCATGTACCCTAGGTACATACCACAGTTGGAAATGGACTCCTTGTCAGCCCCTGTATAATGCACTATAGGTGCCCAGGGCATAGGAGCCACCAAGGCCTACCAGGGGCTGCAGCATATCTTTTGCCACCCCTGGCTGGTTCTTAAATTGACACAACTGGCTGATCACTCAGCTGGGGTAAGGTGGTGTAATCACCCCTTGCTTAGATATAGTATACCTATATCTAAACCTATATCTGGACACATATAAACCTGTGAGCCACTCCTATGGAAGGCCTCATCAATCCTGGAGGCAGAGTGCGTGGTTTAATGTGAGATGGAGCTCTAGCACGAGCTGAGCCTGTCTGCAGCCGTCGGGAACAACTCCCTAAGCTGTTTCAGGATAATGCCATACCATATACTCTTAAGTGCCTTATAATCCTCGCGGTTATATAGCAACTCTGGTTTTGCTTTATCAAAACATGTCGTGTAAGGTGTCATACGATTTGGAATACTATCCCCTCGCCAGTTCTGGCGACGGGGATAGCATTCCACCCCTCTAGAGGGGTAAGACATGTTACTTTACTTAAATGCGGTTAATTTCTAAAAGGACCTTAGATCCACAAAATGGATGCCTCTGCCACAGACAAAAGTCTGACCCGCTGAAGCTGACCGAAACTCAGCCAAATGGGGCCTGGACAAAGGGTTTCCTGTCGCAGGGGGGTGTTACCACCCTCCAGACAGGAGATAGTGGATTGTAGCAGGGAGGTTTGAAAGAAACCAGACACTGCTTGGGGCGCACAAGGCTGCCCCTTGCATAATCCGGCCAAACCGGTTCTGGGGCACTCCAGCCCTCGTGCCAGGGCGGCCTGGATCAAAGGAAGGGGGTGTATCCACCCACTTCCTGGGTCCCACCCATAGGAGGGGACCTAGCAGGTAATCCAGCCCCCCAGATTCGAATAAGAGTGGGAGCAGTGCCAAGACACTTCAGATTATCCTGATGAAACATAAGAAACGAAACTCTGGACCCTTCGACATCCTACTCAACGTAGAAGCCCGAAGAATCTCCCTTGTGGTCAAGGAGTGACCACCCTGTGCAAACAGGCACCATCCAGCCATCGACGTCTGCTTTGTCGCAGTTCCCGCCGGAACTCGAGCGACTGAGATCGACGAGATCAAGCTTGCCTGCCTTCCAACAGCCCGATCCACAGTCCCTGCAGAGCTGAGACCCGTGGAGGCGACCGGAAGCGTGGGGCACGCCATCTTGAAAAGACCACAAGACGCTGACCGTGCAGCCCACGAGTGACCCTCGAAGCTGTACACCGGGGTTTGAGAAGCCCCAACCCTGAGCCACTCTTGCACCGAAGCTCACCCCTCTACACTCATCGAGTGCTGCGTGGGGCCCTTCTGCTACTTTTGGCTCAACGCGTTGGCCCGGTCACTTGCCAGCCGGCTAGTGGCCCCTGTGCCGACGAACTTTGAAATTCGACCTGTGAATCTGGTTGCTCCAGATTTGCACCAGCTCCCCTGAAAAGGAGCCCCCACTCTGACCCTCCTGGTTCGAGTGAGAAGCAATCTCCCGGTTCCGCGTGGATTGCTTTTGCCAAGTGTTGTTTGCTCCAATCCTGAAGCCGACAGCGCCGACGGCGAGAGCCTGCGTGGGACAGATCGTGACCCGCTCCTGGACGTCGTAGATGCCCCAGAGCCCAAGTGACAGCGGAGAGAAGCTCCTCGACGACCACCTGATTGCGCCCGACATTGCCTGGTTCCGTCCTGGTTCCACCCTGGTCACTGCTGAGTGACCCAGACTCTGTCCCCTCTGCTTTCAGGTACTTTTCGACTTGAGTCCACCCTTGGACTCCACCGGACACTTTTCTTTCACCCCGCCTGCAGCCCTTTCAGCTTCAAGCACCAAGAGCCTGCGTGACGAAACCCGACTCAACTTCGACCCTGTGCACCCGCTTCCTGTGGGTGAGGTAACTTTGCTCCGCCGGTGTTCCCACACTGGTACACATCTCTAGGGCCTGTGTCTTAAGTTTTGTTCCTCTAGGTTCAGCGGAAGTGTCCTTAAACTTTAACTCTACAACTTTTACGCACCATTGGTTAACATCGGTGCATGCGTGCGCTTTCCGCACTGCACCCGAATCCCGCGGGCTTTTCCCGACTTCAGCACTGCTTGTCCCGACTGCTCCCAGCGATTCCCTAGGCCCTAGGCCTAACCACTGTTCGAATGGTATCTCGTATACCACTTGTGTAGTATATGGTTTGAGTGGCCCCCGCCCTCATCCATAATTGTGCAACTTTGTATGTTTAAACTGTGCTTTTGATTTAACGCTTGTGCCCCTTTATTCATAAAGAATACTGGGGATTGTTTTTAGTAATAAATACATATATTTTTATAATATATACTTGTGTGGTGTCCTTTCATTTGATATTACAGGATTGTATGTGGTAAAACAGCTCGCTTAACACGACCTCTTAAGTTAAGCCTTTAGGCTGCTTAGTCCATGCTACCCCTAGGATAGCTTGTCTAATAAGGTTGACTTACAACCAGACACCATAAGGGATTGTTTGGTCTGATAACAGGTGGTTCCAGAATTGGAAACATCACCTATCAGGCCAACTTCTCACATTGGTGAGCAGCGGTGCGGATTTGAGCTTGCTGTTGTTTTACCATTGCAATCTTTTATCAAATTGAAAGATCACATCAAGTACCTCTAGGTACATATAAATCAAAAGCTTAGCATATTAAGTTCTACTGAACTTAGTAGTTGTAGGTTGAAGGGATTAGCACACCCTGACTACAACTCACTAGCAAGGTACAGTAGGGAAACACTTAGTGTAGGTAGGTGCATCACTTACACCACACTAGAGTCATGTCTGACACAGGAATAGCCTCAGGGTCTGCTCCTGTGACAGTTGACCTTACCAAGGCAACTTCCAGCTATGACAAATTAACCCGAAAGGACTTGATTGCCTTGTGCATCTCAAGAGGGTTAAAAAGGGGCAGAAGTCCCACCTGTCCTATCCTGATAGCCATTCTAGAACAGGATGACGTAGAGAAGGCGAATGAAGTTCCCTTAGAGTCAGGAGATGGAGTGAACCCCCCTGTAACTGATACCCCTCAGGAGGAGGAAGGAGAGGAGGGGGAAGAGGACTCAGATGTAGAGGACCCAGAAGATCAGGATCAGAGGGGTAGCCAGGTCCTAGTTGCCAGGCTTAACCAGGCCAACTTAGACCTACTGGGAAATGGAGAGGGCCAGCACCTCCCCAGATCCCACCATATCATTCTCCCAGGCAACAGAAGAGTGAGATCTCCCTCAGGGGACTCTCATATTTCTAGTGCCTCAAGAGAATCTCAGAGAGGCATGACTGCTTCTCAAAAGCTAGAGCATAGGGCCAGAATGAGGGCTGTCAAACTCCAAATAGAGAGGGAGGAGGTAGCCTTGGCTCAAGCTAGACTTGCCTTGGCAAGAGAGCAAAAATTGTGTGGCTTAGATGCCACTGGTGGCAGCAATATTCCTAAAGAGAAACCCAGGTCCTATGATAGTAGAAACCTGACAAAGATTGTGCCCCCCTACAAGGAAGGGGATGACATCCACAAGTGGATAACTGCTCTTGAGAGAGCCTGCATGGTACAGCAGGTTCCTGAGGAACAGTGGGCAGCAATCTTATGGTACTCCTTTTCAGAGAAAGGGAGAGATAAGCTCCTCACTGTTCGACATGAGGATGCAAACAATTACAAAGTCCTGAAGAGTGTCCTAATAGATGGGTTTGGCTTAACCACTGAACAGTGCAGGTTGAAGTTCAGAGACACCCAGAAGACACAGACTCAGGACTGGACTGATTTTGTTGATTGTGCAACTAAGGCTCTGGAGGGTTGGCTACATGGCAGCAAAGTACATGACTTTACAGGATTGTATAATTTGATTATGAGGGAGCAGATCCTAAGTAATTGTCAGAACCAGCTCTTACACCAGCACCTGGTGGACTCTGATCTGACCTCTCCCCAAGAATTGGGAAAGAAGGCAGACAAGTGGGTCAGAACCAGGATTAGGCCTAAGAATCAGGACAGTAACCAGAAGAAGGAGTCTACCAAGCCTCAAGATAAGGGTGGGGATAAAAATAAAGAAAAGACTTCCCCAGGGCCCCAAAACTCCAAGAATGGGGGTGGGTCCCAAGACACTTCTTCAACAGAGAAAAAGCCTTATTGTCATGTCTGTAAACAGCTTGGGCATTACAAAACAGACACCTGTTGTCCCAAGAATGGCAATAAAGAAAATATACCTCCAAAGCCAGCTCCAACACCTCCTGTTACTGTCAGCAGTAATCCCCCGGGAAGTGGGAGCACACCCAGGAATCTGGGTGGGTTTACTTTTGGAGCCCAGGAGTACCCTGGCCTATCCAGGTCCCCATCCCCAAATGATCTTGTTTATGAGACTGGCAGGGGGTTTGCCAACTTCTCTGATTGCCCAAATACTTTGAGCAAATATAGACAAGAACCCATCATCAATGGTTTGAAAGTTGAAGCTTTTAGAGACACAGGGGCTAGCATCACCATGGTGGCTGACTGTATAGTCCCCTCTAAGCAACTTTTACCAGGTGCCACATACCAGGTAACAAACATTGATTGCGTCAAAACCAATCATCCCATGGCAGTAGTAAGTCTCAGCTGGGGAGGTGTTATTGGCCCAAAGAGAGTGGCAGTGTCATCAAACTTGCCTGTAGACTGCCTACTTGGTAATGATTTGGAAATCTCAGCCTGGGCTGAGGTTGAACAGCAAACCCATTCTAGAATGGTAAATTCCAATGGAAAGGTTAGTGGGGCTGTAATGGCTACAGCCCCAATTCAAGATGTCCTTCCTGAAAAGGTTGGTAGGGCTGAGAAACTCTCTGCCCCATCTTTAGCAAAAGCTCTTCCTGAACAGAATAGCAAAGCTGTTATGATAACAGCAGAAACCCAAACTGAGTCTCCTCCTGAAAAGGTTGGTGGGGCTGTGATGGCCACAGCCCAAACTCAAACTGATATGTGTGTTGTGAAACCTGAAATGATGGATAACTCCACACAAACTGAGAGCATGGAGGAGGAAGAGAAATCTCCCCCTCCCCAGACTTTAGGACAGGATCAGCCTCCTCACGGAACTGATCTTACCCCTGATGAAGGAACTGCCCCAGAGGTGGTTGGGCCTAGCCTGACAGAACCTCTGATGTCAGTGGACCCTTCTCAGGTGGGACCCAGTCTGGAGCAGGTAACCTGCCCCTCTCTACCTTGCCTTAGCCAGCCCAGGGCTGCAGAGGACAAGAAGGACAGTGTGACCCAGAGGGCCCCCTGTCAAATAAAGCACCCCCATCAAAAGATTAGGTGCACCAAAACTAGTAGCCCTAGTAAGGTGAAAACTTTAAAAACTCCTGTTGGAGCCCCCTTAAAGACAGTTAGGGACCTCCCACTGATGGATTCTGTTGGGCACAGCCAAACCTGGGACCCAAGGGGCCCAAACCTGAACTGTCCCTCCAGCAAGCCAAACAGAGGGACCCAGCCTCCAGCTTTAGGTAGCCAGAGGTTGACCCTGAGAGCACAGTGCAACTCAGTTAAAGAAAGAAAGGCACACATGGTGGAAGATAATTGGAGGAAGCCAAGCCCTAACTTAGTAGAGCCTCACTTCAATACTCCATATCCAAACCAGCCTTTAACTTTGCATAAACACACCCAAGGTAGTGATTCCCTATGGTGGAGACCCTCTAATACCCAAAGGGTGAGGGACTGCTTAGTGGACCATGAGACAGGGGGTACCCATGCTAGTGCAGGTACTTCCTTATATGGCCACTCAGGCAATATAGGCTTACCTGGCCAAGGATAGCCTTATCTCCTTTCGTTTGGGGGGGGGGGGGTTATGTAGGAAGGTGGCTACCTGACTATGGTTACCCCAGATTTTTTGCCTGTGTTTAGCTGGTTTTTTGACTTAGTTGACCTGGTTCCCTGCTAATCAGGGCCCCAGGCCATCTGCTCTCTCTGTAAAATGGATTCCATGTACCCTAGGTACATACCACAGTTGGAAATGGACTCCTTGTCAGTTCCTGTATAATGCACTATAGGTGCCCAGGGCATAGGAGCCACCAAGGCCTACCAGGGGCTGCAGCATATCTTTTGCCACCCCTGGCTGGTTCTTAAATTGACACAACTGGCTGATCACTCAGCTGGGGTAAGGTGGTGTAATCACCCCTTGCTTAGATATAGTATACCTATATCTAAACCTATATCTGGACACATATAAACCTGTGAGCCACTCCTATGGAAGGCCTCATCAATCCTGGAGGCAGAGTGCGTGGTTTAATGTGAGATGGAGCTCTAGCACGAGCTGAGCCTGTCTGCAGCCGTCGGGAACAACTCCCTAAGCTGTTTCAGGATAATGCCATACCATATACTCTTAAGTGCCTTATAATCCTCGCGGTTATATAGCAACTCTGGTTTGGCTTTATCAAAACATGTCGTGTAAGGTGTCATACGATTTGGAATACTATCCCCTCGCCAGTTCTGGCGACGGGGATAGCATTCCACCCCTCTAGAGGGGTAAGACATGTTACTTTACTTAAATGCGGTTAATTTCTAAAAGGACCTTAGATCCACAAAATGGATGCCTCTGCCACAGACAGAAGTCTGACCCCCTGAAGCTGACCGAAACTCAGCCAAATGGGGCCTGGACAAAGGGTTTCCTGTCGCAGGGGGGTGTTACCACCCTCCAGACAGGAGATAGTGGATTGTAGCAGGGAGGTTTGAAAGAAACCAGACACTGCTTGGGGCGCACAAGGCTGCCCCTTGCATAATCCGGCCAAACCGGTTCTGGGGCACTCCAGCCCTCGTGCCAGGGCGGCCTGGATCAAAGGAAGGGGGTGTATCCACCCACTTCCTGGGTCCCACCCATAGGAGGGGACCTAGCAGGTAATCCAGCCCCCCAGATTCGAATAAGAGTGGGAGCAGTGCCAAGACACTTCAGATTATCCTGATGAAACATAAGAAACGAAACTCTGGACCCTTCGACATCCTACTCGACGTAGAAGCCCGAAGAATCTCCCTTGTGGTCAAGGAGTGACCACCCTGTGCAAACAGGCACCATCCAGCCATCGACGTCTGCTTTGTCGCAGTTCCCGCCGGAACTCGAGCGACTGAGATCGACGAGATCAAGCTTGCCTGCCTTCCAACAGCCCGATCCACAGTCCCTGCAGAGCTGAGACCCGTGGAGGCGACCGGAAGCGTGGGGCACGCCATCTTGAAAAGACCACGAGACGCTGACCGTGCAGCCCACGAGTGACCCTCGAAGCTGTACACCGGGGTTTGAGAAGCCCCAACCCTGAGCCACTCTTGCACCGAAGCTCACCCCTCTACACTCATCGAGTGCTGCGTGGGGCCCTTCTGCTACTTTTGGCTCAACGCGTTGGCCCGGTCACTTGCCCGCCGGCTAGTGGCCCCTGTGCCGACGAACTTTGAAATTCGACCTGTGAATCTGGTTGCTCCAGATTTGCACCAGCTCCCCTGAAAAGGAGCCCCCACTCTGACCCTCCTGGTTCGAGTGAGAAGCAATCTCCCGGTTCCGCGTGGATTGCTTTTGCCAAGTGTTGTTTGCTCAAATCCTGAAGCCGACAGCGCCGACGGCAAGAGCCTGCGTGGGACAGATCGTGACCCGCTCCTGGACGTCGTAGATGCCCCAGAGCCCAAGTGACAGCGGAGAGAAGCTCCTCGACGACCACCTGATTGCGCCCGACATTGCCTGGTTCCGTCCTGGTTCTACCCTGGTCACTGCTGAGTGACCCAGACTCTGTCCCCTCTGCTTTCAGGTACTTTTCGACTTGAGTCCACCCTTGGACTCCACCAGACACTTCTCTTTCACCCCGCCTGCAGCCCTTTCAGCTTCAAGCACCAAGAGCCTGCGTGACGAAACCCGACTCAACTTCGACCCTGTGCACCCGCTTCCTGTGGGTGAGGTAACTTTGCTCCGCCGGTGTTCCCACACTGGTACACATCTCTAGGGCCTGTGTCTTAAGTTTTGTTCCTCTAGGTTCAGCGGAAGTGTCCTTAAACTTTAACTCTACAACTTTTACGCACCATTGGTTAACATTGGTGCATGCGTGCGCTTTCCGCACTGCACTAGAATCCCGCGGGCTTTTCCCGACTTCAGCACTGCTTGTCCCGACTGCTCCCAGCGATTCCCTAGGCCCTAGGCCTAACCACTGTTCGATTGGTATCTCTTATACCACTTGTTTAGTATATGGTTTTAGTGGCCCCCGCCCTCATCCATAATTGTGCAACTTTGTATGTTTAAACTGTGCTTTTGATTTAACGCTTGTGCCCCTTTATTCATAAAGAATACTGGGGATTGTTTTTAGTAATAAATACATATATTTTTATAATATATACTTGTGTGGTGTCCTTTCATTTGATATTACAGGATTGTATGTGGTAAAACAGCTCGCTTAACACGACCTCTTAAGTTAAGCCTTTAGGCTGCTTAGTCCATGCTACCCCTAGGAGGCCATCATGAACCAGCAGCTCTCAGAGTTCATTGACCAACACGAACTCTTGGATGACACGCAGTTTGGCTTCCGGAGGGGACACGGAACGGAGACAGCACTGATAAAGGCCTCCGATGAAATTAGAGATATCTTGGATTCGGGAGGAGCAGCAGTGCTTATTCTGCTAGATCTCTCGGCGGCCTTCGACACGGTCGACCATGCCATCTTGGTCGACCGTGTCGCCGCCCTGGGGATTAACCATCTGGCCAAAGATCTCATAGCCTCCTTTCTAGCTAACCGCAAACAGGCAGTCAAATTGGGCAATCATTATTCACCGACCTCTGAACTGCCATGCGGAGTCCCCCAAGGATCCTCATTAAGTCCTGCGCTTTTTAACATTTATGTCGCAGACTTGGCAAGGGTCATAAAATCTCATGGGATGCGTTTAACTTCCTACGCTGACGACACCCAACTTGTGCTGGCAGTGCATAAGAACGGCCCGATAGTGGTAGCTAAGTTTCAGGAGGGGATACTGGAGGTACAAGCATGGATGCATAGCAATTGCTTAAAATTGAATGCGGAGAAGACGGAGGTTATGACCTTTGGTAACATCTCTCCTGAATGGTCCCAGTCCTGGTGGCCTACTCTGATGGGTCCTCCTCCGGTCCCAGTCGCAAAGGTCAGGAATCTTGGAGTGATCTTTGACAAACAGCTATCTTTCAAACATCATGTAAATAGGGTTGTTTCAGCCGCCTTCTTTACGTTGAAAAAGATAAAAAAACTGCTACCGTACTTACCAGCATCTGCTGGAAAAACCCTAATCACCACCTTGGTGTTTTCCAAGCTGGATTACGGATTTGCCCTCTTTTTCAATACTCATAAATATATTTTGAATAAGCTCCAATCTATTCAAAATATGGCAGCCAGAATCCTCCTCAATATTCCTAGGCGCCAGTCCACCTCGGCAGCTATACGCCATCTTCATTGGCTAAGAGTGGAGAGCAGGATAAAATTTAAAGCCTTATGCATTGCCTATAAGGCCATTCATCATACTGGCCCGAAATTCCTAAGACAGGCATTTCAGATTTATACCCCTAAAAGGAACCTAAGATCAGCAGCCAGTTGTTTACTATCTGTTCCCCGAACAAGAACGGCCACCTGGGGTGACAGACGATTCCTGGTAGCAACTCCCAGATTGTGGAATTCTCTCCCTTCACATATCAAAACCGCCCCCACTCTCATTTGCTTCCGTAGAGCCTTGAAGACATGGCTCTTCAACCAATAAGTTTGTGTACTAATTACTGTATCCTAGAGGATCTTACTGCGCCTAGACACCCTCGGGTATTAGTTGCGCACTAAAAATTCCATAAATAAATAAATAAATAAATAGGATAGCTTGTCTAATAAGGTTGATTTACAACCAGACACCATAAGGGATTGTTTGGTCTGATAACAGGTGGTTCCAGAATTGGAAACATCACCTATCAGGCCAACTTCTCACACTGGACTGTCATTTTCCTCAGCATCTCTTGTGCTATGTAAAATAAAGCAAAACACACCTGGAGGCCAACAAATCTATCATACATTTAATGCAAAAATAGCAAAAGGCCAAACAAACTACCAAGTGACAATTGTCTTTGCAATGGATGAGAGCATCCACCCTAAAGCAAGTTGGAGTATATAATGCTAATGCTACACAATGTATTTTTATACACTTTTCTCCTAATACAAGTCAATGAAACATGAACACGTGATAGAAACAGTTACTGAAACAACACTAATGAGTAGGAGGCAGGATCTTCTCTCGAGAGGAATGTGAGGAGTCCGTGAGGTGCAGATAAAAGATACACAGACAAGCTGCAGAATTCACTGTTTCTGGATATAACACTTCTGTTTGTCAATATTCAATTTACTACAAGATGCAGGAAAGTGTGCCGATGGACTTCACTAAATAAAATGGTTCTGGGCCCTAATAGAATCATGTAACTTTGCAGGCATATTAAGGCGAACAGACACATCAAATTAATATAAGAATATTGTAATTTGGTGATGTAATATATCAATGCACGTTGTGGCATTCATGTGTAACCAATTATCGGTATTGAAGAAACCAGTATATCCAGTTATGCTTTCTCAATTCCTTCTTCCTAGAGTCCACCACTACTGCTAGCTAGCTGTATTCAGCAGTGCCACCTGTGACCTGGAATCCTGCATTTAATCAATACCAAAGGTTGTCAATGCTTCTAGCCAACTCCGGTCACTGGTGCCACTCGCACCCCACCACCCTTGGGCCTGTTATTCTTTTAGCCGCTTCAGTCAGTAGTGGCCCCTTGGACCTGTATGTAAGCCTACTAGCCAGCTCCTGTTAGTACTGGCCCAGGGACCTGTTATCATTCTAGCCAACTTGAGTCATTAGTAGCACCTTGGGACTTGTGATCATACTAACCAGATTCAGTCAGTATTAGCCCCTTGAGACCTATTATCCTGCTAAGTAACTCCAGTCAGTGGTGACCCCCTGTACCTTAAATCCTGCAAATATTCAAAACCAGAGGTCAACTCTACTGCCAACCAGTTCCAGTCAATATTGTATACCAGAGGCTTGCGTTGTTGCTAGCTAGCTCCAGTCACCAGTGCCCGTCACATATTATCCTCAATAGGATCAATGGCCAAGGCCTGTGTAGCTGCTAACCTCCTCTAGTCAGTAGTGACCTCCCAGACCTGTTATTCTGCATATAATCAGCAAGGCATAGGCCCTAATAACACTCACCCCACATCCTTATGGTATATTAGCAATGTAATTTATTTACATCATACGGTAGGTACCGCACTATATCACACGATCCCAAAAACAAAGAAAATCAAAATTTGCCTAACCGTTCAGCACTCCACCTTGTAAAAGATGACCAAATCACACCAAGCACTATAGCCTGCCACATCACATGCCACACTCAGCCACAACATGACAAGATACCACGGCAGGGATTTGGGGCCATTAATCCTATGTTTGAGGCATGTGTGCTGTAGATGTAAATGCTTTGCATACTCCTGCAATCTTGTGTTGGGTCCGGATGTTTGCAAGTTGTTTTTCTTTGACGAAGTCTTTCCAGTCACGAGGTAAGGTGACTCCTCCTTTCGATGATAGTGCACTTGGGCATTGACTCCATTGTTCGATTGTTTTTTACCCCCAACGGGTTTGGATGTGTATTGCTGCGCTCCGAAACCGTTCTTCGGGTTCCCCTCGGTGCGCAGTCCACTCTACCCTTGACAGTATTGATTCAGTATGCATTTCTTTGTTCTCTGCGTTTCAGATCAATCGCCAAACTATCCATTTTCGATAGAAAACCTTGCGGACAACCGTCGGGCTACGTAGGGCCAGCCTTCTACAAATGGAACGGACTCCATTCCATTTCTTTCCTTGGTACCACACCAAGTACCCTCGCACCGACCTACATCAAGTTTGTAACTTATGCCTCTCTCCGGAGCACAAGGAGGAAGACTGCGACGCTTGTAAGTCGTTTCGGTCCAAGAAGACGCTACCCGATCATCAGGCTCGATGACGAGAGAGGCAGCGCCAAAGCATTCAACACACTGGATATCTTTGCAGACGAATCTGACCAAGAAGAGATAGAAGCAACCTCCGTAGAAGAAGAGGCCCTCTTGATTCCAGAGTCTGATTCCGAGCTCGAAATCTATCTAGAGTCCCAAGATGTGCCTTCGGGACATGGTGCACTGAGTACCGAAGAACCCTTGCCCCCTAAATCCTCTTCTAAAACTCATAAGGCTACGGCACCACCTCTGCCTTCTGGCCAAAGTCGGCACCGAGACACTGTTTCCAACCCCACGTCCCTCGGCACCAAAACAAACCGTCAAGCCTTCCAGCTCCGGATCGAGTCAGAAGAAATTACCTTCGGATCCGAAATCATCAGGCTCCAAGGACAAATCTGGTTTGGAGCCGAAACCCTCCTCCGCGAAACACAAACATGCTTTGGAGCCAAAACCCTCCGCTTCGAAACACAATCTCGCTTCTGAGCCGAAACATTCTAAAGACTAGCCGAAATCCGAGGACAATGTTCTCGAGCTTCCAGAACCAATTTTAGACGTCCTTAAGGCCAAATTGGATCCCATACAAAATAAATTTGTAATGAATCCTGATACTGGACATAAATCCAGCGAAACACAAGCATCCTGGAGAGGACACTTCTGATAAGATTCCCTTAAAGAAGAAGGAGATGGCTACTAGCCATGTTTATCCTGCTCCACAACCCTCCCCACCTCCACCTTCTTTTCCACAGTTAATAATTGAAGAGCCCTTACACATAACACCTCAGGGATCTCCACATCCATATCCAGATGTGGACAAGGTGATGATGATACTCATTTGCCTGCAGACTTGTGGAATGATTACACCATTGACCTCCAGTAGACAATGAGCCAGACCTTTACCCAGCAAAGCCGTCACCACCAGAGGATAATATGGCTTATGAACAGCTCATTGCCAGAGCAGCAGAGTATCATGGTGGTACCATTACATAAAGAGACATTAGAGGAGGACTTTCTATTTGAAACACTTGAGTCTACGCACAGGTCAAGTCAAACACTCCCTATGCTTGAAGGCATGATGAGGCATGCAGATGATATCTTTAAAGACCCTGTCAGAGCATGTATTATAACTCCAAGGTTAGATAAAAAATATCAACAATGACCATCAGCTCCTGTGTTTATTAAGGGACAATTACCTCTTGACTCTCTAGTAGTGTCCAGCGC
This sequence comes from Lissotriton helveticus, assembly GCF_964261635.1. Taxonomy (NCBI): domain Eukaryota; kingdom Metazoa; phylum Chordata; class Amphibia; order Caudata; family Salamandridae; genus Lissotriton; species Lissotriton helveticus. Next base: position 88,060,318 of record NC_136057.1, read on the forward strand.
TTGCAAAAGAGCTAACTCGCAAACCTGTGGGGATGCACCTCCCCAGATAAAGAATCCAAACTTACAGATGCCTCGGGGAAACGAGTAGCTGTTCAAGCCGCTACCCATTGACGCATCGCAAACACACAGGACCTACTAGCTAGGTACGACGGGGCACACTGTGATGAGATGGAGCAACTGCTCCAATATCTCCCAGACGAACACAAAACTAAGGCACAGCAGTTAGTTGAAGAGGGGAGACTCATTTCTAAGTCCTCAATGAGATGTGCTCTAGACACAGAAGACACTGCAGCTAGGGAGATCAATACCAGCATTCTCCTTAGAAGGCGTGCATGGATTAGGATCGCAGCTAGGGAGATCAATACCAGCATTCTCCTCAGAAGGCGTGCATGGCTTAGGATCTCAGCTAGGGAGATCAATACCAGCATCCTCCTCAGAAGGCATGCATGACTTAGGATCTCAGCTCGGGAGATCAATACCAGCATTCTCCTCAGAAGGCGTGCATGGCTTAGGATCTCAGCTCGGGAGATCAATACCAGCATTCTCCTCAGAAGGCGTGCATGGCTTAGGATCTCAGCTCGGGAGATCAATACCAGCATTCTCCTTAGAAGGCGTGCATGGCTTAGGGTCTCAGCTCGGGAGATCAATACCAGCATTCTCTTCCGAAGGCGTGCATGGCTTAGGATCTCAACTCGGGAGATCAATACCAGCATTCTCCTCAGAAGGCGTGCATGGCTTAGGATCTCAGCTCGGGAGATCAATACCAGCATTCTCCTCAGAAGGCGTGCATGGCCTAGGGTCTCAGCTAGGGAGATCAATTTCAGCATTCTCCTTAGAAGGCGTGCATGGCTTAGGATCTCAGCTCGGGAGATCAATACCAGCATTCTCCTCAGAAGGCGTGCATGGCTTAGGATCTCAGCTCGGGAGATCAATACCAGCATTCTCCTCAGAAGGCGTGCATGGCTTAGGATCTCAGCTCGGGAGATCAATTCCAGCATTCTCTTTAGAAGGCGTGCATGGCTTAGGATCTCAGCTCGGGAGATCAATTCCAGCATTCTCCTTAGAAGGCGTGCATGGCTTAGGGTCTCAGCTCGGGAGATCAATACCAGCATTCTCCTTAGAAGGCGTGCATGGCTTAGGGTCTCAGCTAGGGAGATCAATACCAGCATTCTCCTTAGAAGGCGTGCATGGCTTAGGGTCTCAGCTCGGGAGATCAATACCAGCATTCTCTTCAGAAGGCGTGCATGGCTTAGGATCTCAGCTCGGGAGATCAATACCAGCATTCTCCATAGAAGGCGTGCATGGCTTAGGATCTCAGCTCGGGAGATCAATACCAGCATTCTCCTTAGAAGGCGTGCATGGCTTAGGGTCTCAGCTCGGGAGATCAATTCCAGCATTCTCTTCCGAAGGCGTGCATGGCTTAGGATCTCAGCTCGGGAGATCAATACCAGCATTCTCCTCAGAAGGCGTGCATGGCTTAGGATCTCAGCTCGGGAGATCAATACCAGCATTCTCCATAGAAGGCATGCATGGCTTAGGATCTCAGCTCGGGAGATCAATACCAGCATTCTCCTTAGAAGGCGTGCATGGCTTAGGATCTCAGCTAGGGAGCTCAATTCCAGCATTCTCCTCAGAAGGTGTGCATGGCTTAGGGTCTCAGCTCAGGAGATCAATTCCAGCATTCTCCTCAGAAGGCGTGCATGGCTTAGGATCTCAGCTCGGGAGATCAATACCAGCATTCTCCTTAGAAGGCGTGCATGGCTTAGGGTCTCAGCTCGGGAGATCAATACCAGCATTCTCCTCAGAAGGCGTGCATGGCTTAGGATCTCAGCTCGGGAGATCAATACCAGCATTCTCCTCAGAAGGCGTGCATGGCTTAGGATCTCAGCTAGGGAGATCAATTCCAGCATTCTCCTTAGAAGGCGTGCATGGCTTAGGATCTCAGCTCGGGAGATCAATTCCAGCATTCTCCTTAGAAGGCGTGCATGGCTTAGCGTCTCAGTTAGGAAGATCAATACCAGCATTATCCTCAGAAGGCGTGCATGGCTTAGGATCTCAGTTAGGAAGATCAATACCAGCATTCTTCTTAGAAGGCATGCATGGCTTAGGATCTCAGCTCGGGAGATCAATACCAGCATTCTCCTTAGAAGGCGTGCATGGCTTAGGATCTCAGCTCGGGAGATCAATTCCAGCATTCTCCTTAGAAGGCGTGCATGGCATAGGATCTCAGGATTTAAGCCTGAGGTTCAACAGCCCGTTTTGAACACTCCCTTTGACAAAGAACACCTGCTTGGTCCTGTAGTTGACCGATCCTTAGAAAAGAAGAAAAAGGACACTGAAGTAGCAAAATCCATTGGAGCACTCCAGTCCCCACCCAATAGAGGCTCCTTTCACCGCTCGTTTTACATAGCAGGGTCCAAAACAACATCCTCAGACTCAAATGCTTCCTCTTACAAAGGTAACATCCAATCCTTTTCCTCTAGAGGTTTCTACAGAGGAGGATATAGAGGAAACAAATCCAAAGGCAGACCCCTGCTCAAGAAGCCCTCAGCGCCCCACCGACCTCAAGAACTACCGACCCATCTCCCTCCTCCCCTTCATGACCAAAGTCACAGAGAAGATCGTCCATGCCTAGCTAACAAAATTCATCGAAGAAAACTCCACCTCGACCCCTCCCAATCCAGATTCCGCAGCAACCACAGCACCAAGACCGCTCTCCTCGGTGCCATAGACAACATTCACACCCTCCTCGACCAAGGGCACACTGCAGCTCTGATCCTACTCGATCTCTCTGCGGCATTCAACACCGTCTCCCACCGCACACTCACTGGCAGACTCCACGACGCCGGCATACAGGGACCCGTCCTTGACTGGATCCGCTCCTTCCTCACCTGCAGAACCCAAAGAATCAGACTCCCACCCTTCCTCTCCAAACCCACAGAAATCAACTGCGGAGTACCACAAGGATCGTCGCTCTGCCACACGCTCTTCAACATCTACATGGCCCTCCTCGTCACCATCGTCAAACAGCACGGACTCAGTATAGTATCCTACGCCCACGACACCCAGATCATCCTCTCTCTCACCAAGGACACCACACAATCAGACAACAGTACATCTACTTCACCAGTTGGATTTTACAATAATTGCACAAAAATCTCACCTGTGTCCGGCACAAGTGCAATCTTATCTGGGAGCTTCCATCAACACTCTCAATGCTCTAGCCGCTCCCAATATAGTCAGGAATCACAATATCCAGGCCACACTATTACAATTTCAACTCAACCAATCATTACCAGCCAAAGTCTTCATGCATCTGCTGGGAATGTTGGCATCCTGCGTTGCAATCGTACCTCATGCAAGGCTTCACATGTGTCCTCTGCAACAGTGTCTAGCGAGTCAGTGGAATCCATCGCAGGGGGCCAGATGTAAGACGTGATTTTGCATGCGCATACGAGTTTGTGAACCCGTTTGTACATGCTAAATCACTGTTGGCCATGTACAATTCCAAAATAGCGAGTCGCAGTTTATTTGCGACTCGCTATTTAGGAATAGTGAGTCACAAATGGGAAGGGGCATTCCCTTCCTAATTCCTAATTGCGTCTGCAATGCTATGTGTGAATGTTTTGTGACCACAATTGCGGTCGCAAAACACTTGCAAATGACCACTCTCTTCAAGAGGGTGGTAATACAGTCGCAATTTCGAAGGGGTCCCCAGGGTACCCCTTCCACTTTGTGACTGTGTCTAACAATATTTTTTAAGGGCCGGCAGTGGTCCCAGGGACCACTGCCTGCCCTTAAAGAATGAAACGAAAACGTTTCCTTTTTTTTTTTTTTAGATGCATCCCATTTTCCTTTAAGAAAAACGGGCTGCATTTAAAAAAAGAAAGAAAAATCAAAGCTGCTTTATTAAAAAGCAGTCCCGGACATGGTGGTCTGCTGAGCCCAGCAGGCCACCATCCCTGGTAGGGCTGGCATTCCCAATGGGCTCACAAATTGCGGGAGGCTCATTAATATTAATGAGCCTCGCAATTTGCGACCCCGACCTAGTGTTGGTAGACTGCGGCAACCATCGCTCGCTGCAGGGGTGGAACCCTCAAAACTTGGCAAAAGGACAGCCTTTCATAGACCCGATTCCACAGTAACCGGTTGGGGTGCCCATCTTCAACATTACAAAGTCCAGGGGCTGCGGTCAGACAAACACAAACGTCTCCACATCAACTACCTGGAACTTCTAGCAGTGTTCCTGGCACTCAGCTTTTCTCACCCAACTTGTAGGGAAGACTGTCTCCGTTCGCACGGACAACATGACAGCAATGTACTACCTACAGAAATAGGGAGGGACTCACTCTCTCCAGCTGTCGCACCTTGCACAAAGCATTTGGGATTGGGCGATTCGCCAGAAAATCTATCTCCTAGCAGAACACCTCCCAGGAGTAGACCACCAGATTGCAGACCTACTCAGCAGACACATGTAGCATGTACACGAGTGGGAACTTCATCCCCAAGTTCTTCTTCCGTATGTTCAAAATGGAGGTTTTCCACAGATAGATCTGTTTGCCACAGTGCACAACGCAAAATGCCCAAACACTGCACCAAGTTTCCCACACCCAGCATCCGAAGGCAATGCCCTATGGACGATTTGGTCGGGGATATTTGCTTACGCTTTCCGCCTCTCCTGCTAATTCCATTATTAGTTCAGAAGATCAGACAAACGTCCCTCACACTGATCTTAATAGCCCCCACATGTTCTCGTCAACCTTGGTACTCTCATCCTTAGACCTATCAGTGGTTCCACATCAAAAGCTACATCTCACACATTGTCTCCTCACTCAGAGCCATTGAGAAATCAGACATCCAATTCCCAGAGAACTCAACCTAGCGATTTGGCTCCTGAAGTCGTAGAGTTTGGTTATTTACAACTACAACCAGACTGTATGAATATTCTCAAGGAAGCCTACTACTAGAGCATGTTATGCAGCAAATGGAAACGTTTTGTTGCCTATTGTAACAACAACCATATCAATCATCTTGATGCGTTTGTGCAGAACATCATTTGTTAACTGTTGCATTTACAGAAATGTGGATTAACTTACACATTATTAATTATCAATGAGAGAGAGAGGGAAAGACACACTCTTGGTCCCCTGTGGTCAATACAAATAAACAATGAAAGAGTGTGACTAATGTAGGCTCAGGAGAGCGAGCATGGGAAAGATACGTGGATCCCTTAAGGTCTGTGTAGGAAGCACATGAATCTTATTAGATTTATATAGAAGGCCCTCACTCACCAACCTGGTTGGGGACATGCTTCATCATTGGGCCCCACCGGGAGAGGCCTCCCCGGTGTGCTGCGACACCAGAGTTACTGCGGAGCTGGTTTGTGTTTGGTGAAGGGTGATATGTGATATATTTAAAAATGTCTAGATTGTGTCTTTCAAAAAATATTTTTATTAGGTGACCAATCAGACATATTAAAATCAATGTGTTGGAAACATGCCAAATAAATTGTTCGGCTGTTTCCTTTAATGAGGTGGGGTCAAAATGTTTCTGCCACTAGTGTGTAATTTACTTGGCATTCGTCAGGACCATGGAAGATGTACCTCGGCGGTATGGGCACGCTAAGGCCCACCCTGACCAGAGGACGTGAAAGTGAAAATTTAAAAATTGGGAAAAAAGTGCAAATGCGGTTGTCAGCGTATTTTACCTCTATTTTAGAGGGACCTGTTGCACTTGTGTGAATGAGCCACACCCCATGGGTCTCGGGAGGGGGGTGGAGGCGAAAGTGGCACACCGCCCGCAACGCCAGGCACCCGCTTGGCACCTATGTCAGATCCTCGCACATCCATTTGTTTACACCTGGGAGTCGTAGCTGCATACTTTCAAAATAGACAACACCTATCTCTCTTCAGAGTACCAGTGATTAAAGCCTTCATGGAAGGATTAAAAAGGGTTATACCGCCAAGTATTCCCCCTACCCCATAGTGGAACTTAAACATAGGCCTTACAAGGCTAATGGGCCCGCCTTTTGAACCAATGCACAAATGTCCGTTACAATTCCTGTCATGGAAAGTTGCTTTCCTCATAACGATAAACTAACTAAGGAGAGTTGATGAACTTTAGACATTAACTATACAAGAGCCTTTCTTTCAACTCCACAAAGATTGAGGGGTTCTACGTACCAATCCTAAATTTCTCCTTGACCCCTTCCATGCTGATGACGGCCGGGAGCCGTCATGGCACACAGTGCTCGGGTGCTGATGACGGCTCCCGGCCGTCATGACCGCACCCGCGAAATGTGCCGCGCAGAATCGCGCCCGCGCCCAAGGGGTTAAAGTAGTTTCTGCTTAGGGGTAATTAATGTGCGATATCAAATTAAAATAACATAATATTACCATTTTTATTATTAATTGAACCATCGTAATTCACCCCCAGTCAAGAGATCAGGATTAAATCCATCATTGTTTTGCTCACCATGCCACCCCAGTACAGACATGTCCTTATGCAAATCAGTCTTGACCTTGTGCCTCATGGGAACAGTCCAGCCCGAACTGCAATGATAATAGAAGCAGATAAAAGTAATTAGCAAAATAAGCACATTGAACAGAATAAATAGTTCCACCATCTTTCTAAAACAATGTACATATGCAAGCATATAAAAACTGTACATATCGTTTTCCTACTATGCTTTCCCGTGTGTGTGTCTGTGTGTCTGTTGGTCTCTGTGTTTCTGTCTCCCATTCCCTGTAGGGAAAGTATGTAGCTTCCCGTTGTAGAAGAGTCGGTCAAGAGGGAGCACACTGCATTGAATAGTTTCTTGGTGTGCACTTTTTATTAGTATTACAGGAAATCACAATGATTGATTGTCTCTTTTATACTCTTCTTTCCCACAGTGTCTTCCTCTTCAGTCCCTTAGGTGAGCCTCGGCCGCCGTCGTCCCTCGGACAGAAAGAAAAGACCCAGGTAAGTGTTTTTGCTTTATGGTTTAGTCAAGGGAGGATTTGAGGGATAAATAATAGCTATGCATAAATGTCAAGGGAGGGGGTAGAGGTTGGAGCAACCAAAAGAAAAAGAGTAGCCGATGATTTCTGCTCTTGTCTTTGTTTCCGTCTCACTTATTTCCTTTTCCCTAGTTCCCTTTCACCCCTCAGCCTCCCCTCCCATCCCTCTCTTACTCAGCCCCTTTCCAAAAGCCCAGTAGAAGCCCACGCACCTGGAAGAGCCACGTCCTTCCGGGGCCGTGGTGTGGTGACTCCGCGTCCTTCAGTGAGGTCTGGTCTTCTGCTTCGGCTTTCCCTCCTCCGCCAGGTTAGGGTGTTCTGCTCGGCAACAAGCTGTGAGCTCCCCTGGGCTTCGGTTCTCTCTCTCGTAAAGCTGTTAGTCCTTCTCTGTCTTTCCGGTCTTCCCCCGCTGGTTTCTCCGCCTCGCGTTCCCATGCCGCGTGTAGCTGGACCAAATACTGACCAACCTGACGCGCTCTCCGTCCCCGCCTTCTTCACGTGTGTATCCTCTGATGTCTGTCCTCAGCTCAGGCTTAAAGGGGCCGCCTGCCGATTCCCCTCTCTCCACTTCTTGATAACAGCAAAGTGGACAACTGGTAAAAGGGTACTGTGAATATAGGAGGGGAGAAATATATGAAGGGATGGCATGGCACTCCTTATCCTCTATCCCATCGTCTACCACAGGGGCTACCTGACACACCCCACCCCCAGACGCACCCAAAAATAGCTTATCCTAAAAACCCACCTCCCAAAAACAAGATACCAAACAAAAGGAGAATCTTAGGAGCTTCACGTGATGTCCCTAGTGTCTGATTACTGGTGTTTGTTTAGGTTTACAGGAGTCCAGAGGTTACATAGCAGACCTTGTCTATGCATGCAGTGTATTTTTCATTAATTATTGTCGTATTTATGAAATCCACTCATCGCGTGCCAGAAAGTAGAAGTATTTGGCTACATTTGTTTATATAGCACCAGATTAGATCTGGTCTGTGTCTCCTGCTCCACAGCTTGTACCCGTAAAAGTGCATCAATGTCTCCTTCCCTTGGAAGCAAATCCACTTGTATTCCAGTTTAAGCATATTTATTCTCATAGAATCACTTTCAAAATCCACCGTTCCTCAAGTAAATTCAAATTCAGTCTGCCCAATTCATTTTGGGGGTTCACCTTCATCAGGGGATGCATGTGAGGAATCTTTGTTGTATGTTGTGTGCGGAAAATAGTGACATAAGAATCGAAATTTGCCTAGCATTGTGACGGTAAGTTTCAATTCTATTAAGGACACGGAGGCGAGGATTATGCTTTTCTTTCTTCGCTTTAATCCAACATCATAAACACAGCAGCCAGAAAAGCAATAAAATGATTTTTTCTTGTAACATACAGAGAATAAACGTAATTTGCTCTTATAAGAAAAAGTAAAACTCAGTCCATGAACATCAAATCCCATAAGTCCAAGAGATAGCCTGCCACGTAGTCCTTCCTCACTGTCTCCAACTCCTAGAAAGCTCCACCATCTTACGCAGACCTCCTCTTTCTTCGCGTGAGTCACGCCTGCATTGATCTTGCTTGGCTCCATCATGTCATGAAACATAACGACAGCCCGTGAGCGTACTTGAAACCATCCTAACAGAGTCGACACCACAACTGTGAAGAACATCAAAATGCAGGCAACAAGCCTTTCCTCGCAAAGATAAAAATAGTTTACTTACATAAGTACGGGAGGGTTCGCACCTAGTGTGCAACGGGGGGATAGTCCTCGCCTCCATGTCCTTAATAGAATTGAACATTACCGTCACAATGCTAGGCAAATTTGGATTCTATGTCCGGACCGGAGGCTCTGATTATGCTAGTTCAAAGCTTACTTAACACTAACTGAGCAACCTCCACCACTGGCTTAAACCTCTTAAAGGTGGAGTCAGAAGACCAATCTGCCGCCCACATATGGTCTTCTAACCGAGCTCCTAAGGAAAAAGCCTTCTGTAGTAGGGGATCTCTGTGTATAGTCATAATCTAGTGAATAGTCCCGCCCATGTGCGTGGACCCCGGAGCAATCAAAAATAATCTCTTAAGGTGTCGAAAAAATGCAGAACTGCACAGACACTTAAGAGAGAATTTAAAGACAGATAATGCAGCCTATATAACAGGCTACACTGTCCAGTACTTCAACTAGAAATTCCACCAAAAATCCACAAACAGCAAAGTCTGTCCAGATCTCCCTTGCTTCAGCAGCAAAAACCCTCTGGAATGATAGAGAGGAAGACATGGACAGACAAGCCCCATAGACTGTGAATATGTGGCTCAAAACAGGATACTGTGCCTTTAAGAGAACTTTCCAGAACTTCACAGTATCCCAGAATGCACTGCTGGTCCCTTTTACTTTCAGTTCTTTTTTCCGGCTCCTGCAAGCAGGACCCTGGAGCATTGAGCTCTCCCTTTTCAAGGGTTTATTGGTGATTTTTCACTTTTGTTTCAAGTGAGTGCTTTCTAAAGTACTTTTGTGCTTTTCTTCTTGGTTTTTGCACCCTTTTGATGTCAAATATGCCTGCATTATTTGACAAATGTCCGGAGTGCTCCAGGAAGAAGGCCAAATCAGATCCCCATGAGGTGTGTATCCTCTGCCTTCCCTCTTCCCATGTCCCAGAGGAGTCTGTGATTTGTAAGGGCTTCTCTGGCAGGACCCTGAAGGACAGAAAGAAGATCAGGCTTCAGGGCCTTGCGGAAAGAAGGCTGAAGGTGCAAGGTGGGTCTGGAGGGGCTTCCTCTGCCCGTGCTGAGGCCTCTGGGGGGCTCCCCAGGGGCAGGAAGAACAGCAAGCGTTCCCATTCTCTCTTTTTTTTTTTTTTTTTGTCCTCATATCCACCATGGTAGAAGAAAGCCATCTAGAAACAAACCATAGAACCGCTGTCTCAGTGTTATACTGGATGGGATCTTATGGAGAGGGGGGGGGCCGACATCCCACAGCTGTTGCTAGCTTAGTCTCACTTTTGGCTGCCAATGGGGAAGTCCACAGCATGTCCTGAGCCGGGCTTGACCGGTTATCTGCTGCGCACAAGGCTGAAACATGGGCACCATAGTAGTGTAATCATTGGACCCGGGGAAAAAAAAACAACAAAAAAAAACCCTGGATCTTTACTGTGCCCAAACAAGCATGTGCCAGAAGGCTCTTTTGTTTTTACTTCCCAATCTAGCTAGGTCCATTCTGGCCGTCTGTAGGATGGATGCCAACCAGTCCCCATGGGAAGGAGGTAGGGGGTCCTTCCACCTCCTGCAAATCTCCCTCCTTGCCAAGAGGATAGTGTAGAAGACTAGGCTTCTTGCTGCTCCTTGTGCTCCTGTCAAGATCCCAAAAATTACTAAGGATAGATCGATGATAACTGGGAAGCCCAACGATGTTGTAAGGGTCTTCCCTATAGCTTCCCAAAATGTAGCGACCCGAGGGCATTCAAAAAACATATCAGTGTCTGGTGCTGCGTGGAGTCCACACCTTGGACATACGACTGGGTTCCCTAAAGCAAATTTAGATAACCTCTGGGGGGAGTAATACGCTCTATGCAGGGTGTAAAGATGATTCCTGCGAAGGAGCTCAAATGAGGTTGACCAAAGTTTTAATAAATCTTGACCCGTAATTAAGGTTCCCCACAGATGGACTGGTAGCGTGAATTCCCCATCAGATTCCTCAAGCAGGAGTTTGTACCATTTTGAGACCTCATTTTTAGATGGACCAGTACTCACTAAATTAGTTATTACTTGACTGAACCCTCCAAGAATGAACCTGTTTCTTTTTAAAGGTATAGTTTTATAAGCCTGTGTCCAGCTAGTCATTTGTAGGTATTTAAACCTCTAAATGGTTGACCCTGTCCTATTCTGGAGGTGCTCCCACGAAAGCAGATCCCCCTCATAGAAAAGATCCCCCCATACTTTAAGGCCTGCCTCTTTCAGAGGCATGGCTAGAGTGTCTTCTAGCCAGGCTGGGCTTTCAGGTAACCCCCAGAGCGGTGTCTTATCACAGAAATACCCTTGTTTTATAGAGTTTGTTAACTCATTCCACATTTTCGCTAATCCATATAGGACCTTCAATTTAATCTTTTTTAAGAATTTCAGGTTGCCGAATTTGAATAATTACCCCGACTGGCTAAGACCTTCCCCCTCCAACATGGCTGAAAACATCAGGCCTACCCCATGGTCTGTCGGTTTTTTTAAGAGCATTCGAGTATGCGACAGCTGAAATGCCCAAGCATATAGTTTTAAATCTGGGGCAGCTAAGCCCCCCTTTTCCCATCGCCTTTAAGCTTCTTCCAGGCAATTCTTGGAAGTGTTTTGTTCCAGATAAAAGAGGTGATGTCTGACTGTAATTTAGATATGTAAGTCTGTTCAAAATAAAGAGGGATGGTATTAAAAAGAAAGGAGATTTTGGGCAAGATGGACATTTTAATCAAATTTACTCTCCCAATTAAGGATAATTGTAAATGGGACCACGATTGCATCAATTTTCTACATTCTTTGGCGACTGCTGTGAGGTTTACTATAGCGAGTTTGTTAAGATCTTTTATTATATTTAAGCCCAGATAACGCATTGATTGACCCGCCTGCACTTCCAAAGCACTGACATCATCATTCCAAACCAACATCTCTGTCTTGGAAGTGTTGATCTGGTACCCCGATATCTGACCAAAACGCCGAGCGATTTCAAATATTACAGGGAGGGCCGTGGTGACATCTGATGTGAGGATAAGCAGGTCATCGGCATATAGAGCTACCTTCCTCTCCCACCCTCTGTGACAAAAAGATCTGATGGTAGTCTCTCTCCTCAGTTGTTGTGCGAGAGGCTCAATGTAGAAGTCAAACAACAGGGGGGAGAGCGGACAACCCTGCCGTGTCTCTCTGGTTATAGAAAAAGGATCTGACAACTCCCCATTAATCAGTAGGCTCGCCATTGGACTATGATACAGCAGACCAACTGTACGGCGGAATCCCTCACCCACGCCGAAATTGGCCAAGGCCCCCGACAAGTATACCCAATTGACCCTTGTGAGAAGTTGGCCTGATAGGTGATGTTTCCAATTCTGGAACCACCTGTTATCAGACCAAACAATCCCTTATGGTGTCTGGTTGTAAGTCAACCTTATTAGACAAGCTATCCTAGGGGTAGCATGGACTAAGCAGCCTAAAGGCTTAACTTAAGAGGTCGTGTTAAGCGAGCTGTTTTACCACATACAATCCTGTAATATCAAATGAAAGGACACCACACAAGTATATATTATAAAAATATATGTATTTATTACTAAAAACAATCCCCAGTATTCTTTATGAATAAAGGGGCACAAGCGTTAAATCAAAAGCACAGTTTAAACATACAAAGTTGCACAATTATGGATGAGGGCGGGTGGCCACTCAAACCATATACTAAACAAGTGGTATAAGAGATGCCACTCGAGCAGTGGTTAGGCCTAGGGAATCGCTGGGAGCAGTCGGGACAAGCAATGCTGAAGTCTGGAACGGCCCACGGGATTCGGGAGCAGTGTGGAAAGCGCACGCATGCACCAATGTTAACCAATGGTGCGTAAAAGTTGTAAAGTTAAAGTTTAAGGACACTTCCGCTGAACCTAGAGGAACAAAACTTAAGACACAGACCCTAGAGATGTGTACCAGTGTGGGAACACCGGCGGAGCAAAGTTACCTCACCCACAGGAAGCGGGTGCACAGGGTTGAAGTTGAGTCGGGTTTCGTCACGCAGGCTCTTGGTGCTTGAAGCTGAAAGGGCTGCAGGCGGGGTGAAAGTGAAGTGTCCGGTGGAGTCCAAGGGTGGACTCAAGTCGAAGAGTACCTGAAAGCAGAGGGGACAGAGTCTGGGTCACTCAGCAGTGACCAGGGTGGAACCAGGACGGAACCAGGCAATGTCGGGCGCAATCAGGTGGTCGTCGAGGAGCTTCTCTCCGCTGTCACGTGGGCTCTGGGGCATCTGCGACGTCCAGGAGCGGGTCACGATCTGTCCCACGAAGGCTCTCACCGTTGGTGCAGGCGGCTTCAAGTTTGGAGCAAACAACACTTGGCAAGAGCAATCCACGCGGAACCGGGAGATTGCTTCTCACTCGAACCAGGAGGGTCAGAGTGGGGGCTCCTTTTCAGGGGAGCTGGTGCAAGTCTGGGGTCACCAGAATCACAAGTCGTATTCATAGTTTCGTCGGCACAGGGACCACTAGCCAGCTGGCAAGTGACCGGGCCAACGCGTTGAGCCAAATGGAGCAGAAGGGCCCCACGCAACACTCGTCGAGTGTGGAGGGCTGGACTTCGGTGCAAGAGTGGCTCAGGGTGGGGGCTTCTCAAACCCCGGTGTACAGCTTCGAGGGTCACTCGTGGGCTGCACGGTCAGCGTCTCGTGGTCAATTCAAGATGGCGTGCCCCACGCTTCCGGTCGCCTCCACGGGTCTCAGCTCTGCAGGGACTGTGGATCGGGCTGTTGGAAGGCAGGCAAGCTTGATCTCGTCGATCTCTGTCGCTCGAGTTCCGGCGGGAACTGCAACAAAGTAGACGTCGAGGGCTGGATGGTGTCTGTTTGCACAGGGTGGTCACTCCTTGACCACAAGGGAGATTCTTCGGGCTTCCACGTTGAGTAGGAGGTCCAAGGGTCCAGAGTTTCGTTTCTTATGTTTCTTCAGGAAATCTAAAGTGCATTGGCACTGCTCCCACTCTTATTCGAATCTGGGGGGCGTGATTACCTGCTAGGTCCCCCCCTATGGGTGGGACCCAGGAAGTGGGTGGATACACCCCCTTCCTTTGATCCAGGCCGCCCTGGCACGAGGGCTGGAGTGCCCCAGAACCGGTTTGGCCGGATTATGCAAGGGGCAGCCTTGTGCGCCCCAAGCAGTGTCTGGTTTCTTTCAAACCTCCCTGCTACAATCCACTATCTCCTGTCTGGAGGGTGGTAACACCCTCCTGCGACAGGAAACCCTTTGTCCAGGCCCCATTTGGCTGAGTTTCGGTCAGCTGCAGGGGGCCAGACTCTTGTCTGTGGCAGAGGCATCCATTTTGTGGATCTAAGATCTAAGGTCCTTTTAGAAATTAACCGCATTTAAGTAAAGTAACATGTCTTCTCCCTCTAGAGGGGTGGAATGCTATCCCTGTCGCCAGAACTGGCGAGGGGATAGTATTCCAAATCGTATGACACCTTACACGACATGTTTTGATAAAGCCAAACCAAAGTTGCTATATAACCGCGAGGATTATAAGGCACTTAAGAGTATATGGTATGGCATTATCCTGAAACAGCTTAGGGAGTTGTTCCCGACAGCTGCAGACAGGCTCAGCTCATGCTAGAGCTCCATCTCACATTAAACCACGCACTCTGCCTCCAGGATTGATGAGGCCTTCCATAGGAGTGGCTCACAGGTTTATATGTGTCCAGATATAGGTTTAGATATAGGTATACTATATCTAAGTAAGGGGTGATTACACCACCTTACCCCAGCTGAGTGATCAGCCAGTTGTGTCAATTTAAGAACCAGCCAGGGGTGGCAAAAGATATGCTGCAGCCCCTGGTAGGCCTTGGTGGCCCCTATGCCCTGGGCACCTATAGTGCATTATACAGGGGCTGACAAGGAGTCCATTTCCAATTGTGGTATGTACCTAGGGTACATGGAATCCATTTTACAGAGAGAGCAGATGGCCTGGGGCCCTGATTAGCAGGGAACCAGGTCAACTAAGTCAAAAAACCAGCTAAACACAGGCAAAAAATTCGGGGTAACCATAGTCAGGTAGCCACCTTCCTACATAACCCCCCCCAAACGAAAGGAGATAAGGCTATCCTTGGCCAGGTAAGCCTATATTGCCTGAGTGGCCATATAAGGAAGTACCTGCACTAGCATGGGTACCCCCTGTCTCATGGTCCACTAAGCAGTCCCTCACCCTTAGGGTATTAGAGGGTCTCCACCATCGGGAATCACTACCTTGGGTGTGTTTATGCAAAGTTAAAGGCTGGTTTGGATATGGAGTATTGAAGTGAGGCTCTACTAATTTAGGGCTTAGCTTCCTCCAATTATCTTCCACCATGTGTGCCTTTCTTTCTTTAACTGAGTTGCACTGTGCTCTCAGGGTCAACCTCTGGCTACCTAAAGCTGGAGGCTGGGTCCCTCTGTTTGGCTTGCTGGAGGGACAGTTCAGGTTTGGGCCCTTGGGGTCCCAGGTTTGGCTGTGCCCAACAGAATCCATCTGTGGGAGGTCCCTAACTGTTTTTAAGGGGGCTCCCTCAGGAGTTTGTAAAGTTTTCACCTCACTAGGGCTACTAGTTTTGGTGCCCCTAATCTGTTGATGGGGGTGCTTTATTTGACAGGGGGCCCTCTGGGTCTCACTGTCCTTCTTGTCCTCTGCAGCCCTGGGCTGGCTAAGGCAAGGTAGAGAGGGGCAGGTTACCTGCTCCAGACTGGGTCCCACCTGAGAAGGGTCCACTGACATCAGAGGTTCTGTCAGGCTAGGCCCAACCACCTCTGGGGCAGTTCCTTCATCAGGGGTAAGATCAGTTCCCTGAGGAGGCTGATCCTGTCCTAAAGTCTGGTGAGGGGGAGATTTCTCTTCCTCCTCCATGCTCTCAGTTTGTGTGGAGTTATCCATCATTTCAGGCTTCACAACACACATATCAGTTTGAGTTTGGGCGGTGGCCATCACAGCCCCACCAACCTTTTCAGGAGGAGACTCAGTTTGGGTTTCTGCTGTTATCATAACAGCTTTGCTATTCTGTTCAGGAAGAGCTTTTGCTAAAGATGGGGCAGAGAGTTTCTCGGCCCTACCAACCTTTTCAGGAAGGACATCTTGGATTGGGGCTGTAGCCATTACAGCCCCACTAACCTTTCCATTGGAATTCACCATTCTAGAATGGGTTTCCTGTTCAACCTCAGCCCAGGCTGAGATTTCCAAATCATTACCAAGTAGGCAGTCTACAGGCAAGTTTGATGACACTGCCACTCTCTTTGGGCCAATGACACCTCCCCAGCTGAGACTTACTACTGCCATGGGATGATTGGTTTTGACACCATCAATGTTTGTTACCTGGTATGTGGCACCTGGTAAAAGTTGCTTAGTGGGAACTATACAGTCAGCCACCATGGTGATGCTAGCCCCTGTGTCCCTAAAAGCTTCAACTTTCAAACTATTGATGATGGGTTCTTGTCTATATTTGCTCAATGTATTTGGGCAATCAGAGAAGTTGGCAAACCCCCTGCCAGTCTCATAAACAAGATCATTTGGGGAGGGGGACCTGGATAGGCCAGGGTCCTCCTGGGCTCCAAAAGTAAACCCACCCAGATTCCTGGGTGTGCTCCCACTTCCTGGGGGATTACTGCTGACAGTAACAGGAGGTGTTGGAGCTGGCTTTGGAGGTATATTCTCTTTATTGTTATTCTTGGGACAACAGTTGTCTGTTTTGTAATGCCCCACCTGTTTACAGGCATAACAATAAGGCTTTTTCTCAGTTGAAGAAGTGTCTTGGGACCCACCCCCATCCTTGGAGTTTTGGGGCCCTGGGGAAGTCTTTTCTTTATTTTTATCCCCACCCTTATCTTGAGGCTTGGTAGACTCCTTCTTCTGGTTACTGTCCTGATTCTTAGGCCTAATCCTGGTTCTGACCCATTTGTCTGCCTTCTTTCCCAATTCTTGGGGAGAGGTCAGATCAGAGTCCACCAGGTGCTGGTGTAAGAGCTGGTTCTGACAATTACTTAGGATCTGCTCCCTCATAATCAAATTATACAATCCTGTAAAGTCATGTACTTTGCTGCCATGTAGCCAACCCTCCAGAGCCTTAGTTGCACAATCCACACAATCAGTCCAGTCCTGAGTCTGTGTCTTCTGGGTGTCTCTGAACTTCAACCTGTACTGTTCAGTGGTTAAGCCAAACCCATCTATCAGAACACTCTTCAGGACTTTGTAATTGTTTGCATCCTCATGTCTAACAGTGAGGAGCTTATCTCTCCCTTTCTCTGAAAAGGAGTACCATAAGATTGCTGCCCACTGTTCCTCAGGAACCTGCTGTACCATGCAGGCTCTCTCAAGAGCAGTTATCCACTTGTGGATGTCATCCCCTTCCTTGTAGGGGTGCACAATCTTTGTCAGGTTTCTACTATCATAGGACCTGGGTTTCTCTTTAGGAATATTGCTGCCACACAATTTTTGCTCTCTTGCCAAGGCAAGTCTAGCTTGAGCCAAGGCTGCCTCCTCCCTCTCTATTTGGAGTTTGACAGCCCTCATTCTGGCCCTATGCTCTAGCTTTTGAGTAGCAGTCATGCCTCTCTGTGATTCTCTTGAGGCACTAGAAATATGAGAGTCCCCTGAGGGAGATCTCACTCTTCTGTTGCCTGGGAGAATGTTATAGGGTCTGGGGAGGTGCTGGCCCTCTCCATTCCCTAGTAGGTCTAAGTTGGCCTGGTTAAGCCTGGCAACTTGGACCTGGCTACCCCTCTGATCCTGGTCTTCTGTGTCCTCAACATCTGAGTCCTCATCCCCCTCTTCTCCTTCTTTTCCTTCTTCCTCCTGAGGGGTACCAGTTACAGGTGGGTTTACTCCATCTCCTGACTCTAGGGGAATTCCATTCGCCCTCTCTAAGTCATCCTGTTCTAGAATGGCTATCAGGATAGGACAGGTGGGACTTCTGCCCCTTTTTAACCCTCTTGATACGCACAAGGCAATCAAGTCCTTTCGGGTTAGTTTGTCATAGCTGGAAGTTGCCTGGGTAAGGTCAACTGTCACAGGAGCAGACCCTGAGGCTTTTCCTGTGTCAGACATGACTACTAGTGAGGTGTAAGTGGTGCACTTACCTACACTAAGTGTTTTCCTACTGTACCTTGCTAGTGAGTTGTAGTCAGGGTGTGCTAATCCCTTTTATCTACAACTACTAAGTTCAGTAGAACTTAATATGCTAAGCTTTTGATTTATATGTACCTAGAGGTACTTGATGTGATCTTTCAATTTGATAAAAGATTGCAATGGTAAAACAACAGCAAGCTCAAATCCGCACCGCTGCTCACCAATGTGAGAAGTTGGCCTGATAGGTGATGTTTCCAATTCTGGAACCACCTGTTATCAGACCAAACAATCCCTTATGGTGTCTGGTTGTAAGTCAACCTTATTAGACAAGCTATCCTAGGGGTAGCATGGACTAAGCAGCCTAAAGGCTTAACTTAAGAGGTCGTGTTAAGCGAGCTGTTTTACCACATACAATCCTGTAATATCAAATGAAAGGACACCACACAAGTATATATTATAAAAATATATGTATTTATTACTAAAAACAATCCCCAGTATTCTTTATGAATAAAGGGGCACAAGCGTTAAATCAAAAGCACAGTTTAAACATACAAAGTTGCACAATTATGGATGAGGGCGGGTGGCCACTCAAACCATATACTAAACAAGTGGTATAAGAGATGCCACTCGAGCAGTGGTTAGGCCTAGGGCCTAGGGAATCGCTGGGAGCAGTCGGGACAAGCAATGCTGAAGTCGGGAACGGCCCACGGGATTCGAGAGCAGTGCGGAAAGCGCACGCATGCACCAATGTTAACCAATGGTGCGTAAAAGTTGTAAAGTTAGAGTTTAAGGACACTTCCGCTGAACCTAGAGGAACAAAACTTAAGACACAGACCCTAGAGATGTGTACCAGTGTGGGAACACCGGCGGAGCAAAGTTACCTCACCCACAGGAAGCGGGTGCACAGGGTCGAAGTTGAGTCGGGTTTCGTCACGCAGGCTCTTGGTGCTTGAAGCTGAAAGGGCTGCAGGCGGGGTGAAAGTGAAGTGTCCGGTGGAGTCCAAGGGTGGACTCAAGTCGAAGAGTACCTGAAAGCAGAGGGGACAGAGTCTGGGTCACTCAGCAGTGACCAGGGTGGAACCAGGACGGAACCAGGCAATGTCGGGCGCAATCAGGTTGTGGTTCTGAAAAATCTGGATTCATATAATAGTACCGGACTCGAGAATAAAAACTTCGTCGAAATAGGACGAATTTGGTATCAAAAGACCGAGAATGACGAGTACATCAAGTACATGTATTTTCGGCATATTCGAGTGACGATTTCACCTCGAAATCGTCATTTACCTTCTAAACCTTTAGCTGCATGTTGCCCTTTACATAGGCCTTAATCCAGTTGAATTTGATTCCACAAGGACACATACTCCTTAATCGACTTCTCCCTGACCCCAGTACAAGTTAGAACCATTGCCCCAGGCCGAACTCGTTAGGTCAGTTCCCTCCCAGTGGCTGAGCAAGATAGCATCTAGGCCCAACCAGCCATAAAACCATTTCAGCGCGCACACCTGCCATATCTCGCTCACATCTTTCTCCACTCCTTTTCCTCACTTGCTTTATGATGGGGAGGTGACCATTTTTATTAGGGGTCCAGCGATATCTGATGAAATATTGAGCCCTGCCGGATGATTTGTTATGGGCAGCACGACGTGAAATATGTACATGCCATCATGACTCTGCTTTTCTTTTGTAATCAGTAACCATAAATGAAATACCACGGATCCAAGGAATGTTTTGCCCAAGGCTGAATCTTTTGTATAAGAAGAGAAGCCTAACTTCGTGAAAGTGTGCAGTCTCCTGAATATACTTGTATCGTACTTCTAGGACCCTGTCACCTTGGTTGCAGCCAATAAACTAATCTTTGACTTCACCTGGAAGACTCTGAAGTTTCTGTGGGTCTGACTCAGGAGAACCCGAGGTCTCTGGTGTGTTGATCCCCTGGCACCGCTGGGTTACCGGTTCTGTACCGGTTCTTAAAAACCCAGTACCTCATTTGGCGCCCAGCGTTTGGGGCGATTCCAGTGGTACCAATCAAGCCTGAAGATCGTGAGGAGCTTTGTGTGAAAATTCCGGAGGAGGGCCCACCACCTCATCGACCCCTGCATTTCGACGTGGTCCGAAGGTCTTTACTGCGAGGTTCCCCGCTTCCCGACGGCTACAAGGACTGCTGCCCTGGCTATCGCCCTGATGTTGGACCCTTGAAATTTTCGGTAGAGCGAAACGCTGAGACGAGTCTTCTGGTGAAGCCATCGATATTTTTCAGTTAAGTATAAGTGGAGCGTCTCCTAGTCCTTAGTTGGACTTACTTTGTGGTATCTTGGAGATACATAAAGGTTTTTATTGGTACTTGCAAGCACCATAACCGAAGGACTCGTGTATTCACGAGAAATATCGTAATCGATAAATCCTTTGAAGTTTTGGAACTAGACTAGAGAGCGAGGATGCCTAGTCTTAGACTCGGGAATTGGTTTTGTCTTGGTAGTAATAATAGGGACTCCCGATTGGAGGACTCGTGTCCGGTTCCTCCAGTTGGAACTCCGACTTACGAGCTATACGTTAAACATGGGGTAGGCCCCATCGTTTACAACGAGGTATGGATTAAATACACTAGGAAAGATGGTGTTTTAAAATGGCCCCAATATGGTAGCTTTGATTCTGAAATCTTAGACAACCTTGAAGTTAAACTCTTCAAAAAGAAAGCCCGGCCGGCGATGTTTGACTCTTTCCGCCTATGGCGCAAAGAAGCCAAACAAAAAGAAATTAAATTAGCTAAGAAAAATAAGAGAGAAGGGGGACTTTCAGTAATGCAAGCTGCCGTGCAGTTTAAAGATAATGAGGAAGAGCAGATAAATGAGCAGTTGCACAGGCAACGTAAAATGGCAATAGATAAGTGTTATCCAGTTTTGCCGTCTCTTCAGCAAGGGACAGCAAAAGAGCGTGAAAAAGACCAATTAATGTCGCAATTATTAACTTCGCCACCCCCCTATGCGCAGAATGCTACAGCACCCCCGCAACCTTTAGTTGCACAAGCTGCGCCTCTGGCTCTTCCACAGCACTCACCAGCTGTTCTTCAGCTGGCTCCTACTTCTTCGGTGCAGCCTCCTCCAGGCCCACCGACCGCTTCTGTTTCATCTATGTTTTCTACGATTTTGCCTACTGTACTTTCTACATCTCCTAATGCCCCTTCTATGATTTTGCCTAGTACCACATCTATTATTCCTCATACGTCTTCTGCCATCTCTACCCCCGCCTTATCTCACCCCGTTTTTTCATCTGTTTGTCCTTCCGTTTCACCTTCCCTTCGGCAGAAAATGGCCAGCACTGTTACTAATCTTCTTTTACCCCTTTTCGGGTCGCCTGCTACGACCCCTAACATAAGTAGAAGACAGTTGCGAAGTCAACTGCCTGATTATCAAGAGAGAGATTCCCTGAATGGTTTAGCTCGGAAATGGGTCATGGACACTGCAAAATATGATTTACAGTCTGTCATGGAAGTTTTCCATCAATGGGAAGCAGCGACACAGAGATATGTGTTTGAACAAATGTGTGTCTTTCTTGGCGAGGATTTAGAAGACAATGATCAAGAATGCATCCCGCTAGAGATGTGTCGTGTACGATTTAAGTTTGGAGAGGGTATGATTGTAGGTCCCGCTGTGGAAAAAGCAGTTGAAATGCTATTATCATATCGAAGTAAGGGAAGTAGTTCTGGGTCACCATCGGAATATAGTGCATCTAGTAGGAAAAAGGCACGACAATACCCTATGAGAGAAGTTCCCCCACAATGGAGAGAGGGTGACGCGACAGCTGTCCCACCTGTCCTGCCCCACTTTCACCGCGTATGGGTACATGTTCCATGGAAGCGAGCTGAAGTTTTAGCACTCAAACAAACACTACCAGATCCGCGTAAAAATCCTGCAGGGTACTATAAAGAATTGTCGCAAACTGCTGGGTCATGTATAATGAATTTGGCCGATATCGATATGTTATTCGGGAACGTTGTTCCACAGCCTTTATGGGGAAAAATTCGTCATGTAGATCATGACCAGGAATTAGGTGACACGTGGGCTAATATTACTGCTGCAGATGCACGACAAGTTGGTGGTGCCAAGCCTGAGCCTCTGATAGCGGAACTACCTGGTAGAATAGTAGATTACATGAAAACGATAATGCCTGCGATACGTGTAAATTGGGATAAGTTATCTGCATGCAAGCAAAAGAAAGAAGAAACTGTGTCAGATTTCTTCACCAGATTTGAAGAAACATTCATTGACCACAGCGGTCAAGATATGACCACAGAAGGTGGTCAGAGACTGTTTGTCGATAAATTTGTGCACAATCTACTTCCAGACTTGTGTAGAAAATTGAAAGATTCGGAAAGTTCTTGGGCAGTCTCATCTTCAGCCCAGATATTAGCTACCGCACAGTACTACGAGAATAGAGACAAGGATGAGAAAGATAAAGTAGAGAAGAAAGCTAGAGAACTCAAAACGAAGGTTTTGCTACAGCAAGCCTATCCTCCACGTGGTGGTGGTAATAGAAATAATAATGGTCCGAATCACTACCAGAACACTTTTCAGCAGCCTCAGAGAAACTTGCAGAGATTCGATTACAATCAAAACCGCGTAGGTCCCAACCAATGTTTATACTGCAAACAAGAGGGTCATTACAAATATGACTGTCCTGCCCTACCACAACGTACAAATGGATTCTCTGGTGTAAGAGGTCGTGGTAGTCAGCAAGCGCCTAGAGGTAGAGGGCGTGGAAACGCCCCTCAGGACGCACGTCCCCTTCCACCACAAAACTCTATGAACAGGTTTGATCAGCAAAATAGCGTATCTGACAGGACAGCTCAATACTACGTTGATGAGTATTACACAGAAAATGAGCAGTGGGAGAATAACGATTGCTAGGACAGCCTTAGACAAGGAGAGGGAGTTGTTTCAGTTCCAGTAGATCAGAGTGGACCTTACGTTGAGGTGATTACATCGGGTGTGTCAGAACCTTTTCTGTTGGATACTGGTGCTACAAAGAGTTCTATTATGCACTCCAAACTCCCTGGCGCACCTTTGTCTGGCGAAATGAACGTTTCCGTAGGTTTTTCTGGCGCCCCGGTTAGAAATCCGATTTCTGACCCTTTATCTCTTTCTGTTGGTCCTTGTGAATTCGAAGCACCTCTTATTTTGACAACAGGTTGTGGTGAAAATTTGCTAGGATTAGATTTGCTAAAAAGATTGTATGCGACTTTGTACTGTTCTCCTTCAGGAGTACAACTGACTTTAGGTAAGAAAGTGGTTTCTCCCATGTATTTGTCGAGAAATACGCTTCCAGCAGAATTGGCACTTCTTCCAGATATTCTTTGGGCTACTGGTCCGAATGATGTAGGTCTTTTAGAAATTCCACCGTATATTGTAACATTGAAACCAAATGTCAAAATGCCACGAATTCCCCAATACAGAATATCCAATGAGGGTGAAAAAGCTTTGCTAGCGATTGTTTACGAGTTGATTGAGAAAGACGTAATTGAAGAAACACGAGGCAATGTTTGCAATAGTCCTGTTCTGCCTGTTTTAAAACGAACTGACCCTTCTCAGCCACCTGTGTATAGATTCGTGATTGATCTTAGAGAAGTAAATAAGATAGTGGTGCCACAATTCCCAGTTGTCCCCGACATTACAACATTATTGACTATGATTCCAGCCTCTGCATCCTGGTTTTCGGTGATTGACCTGAAGAATGCTTTCTTCAGTATCCCGATTGCTGAGGAAAGCAGGGATATTTTTTTCCTTTAGTTTAGGTGGTCGCAGCTTCCGCTTTAAACGCGCCCCTCAAGGCTACTGTGAAAGCCCCTCAATATACAGTCAAGCTCTGAAAAGTCAGCTTGACGCAATGGTTTTGCCCAAAGGTTCCACTCTCGTACAGTACGTGGACGATTTGCTCATAGCTGCGGATACTGAGAAAATATGTAAAATGGCCACGTTGGAATTACTGCGTCATCTATGTGATTTACATCACAAGGTGTCACTTTCCAAGCTCCAATATTGTCGACAAGAAGTGACCTACTTTGAATGTGCCAAGAACGCAGAGAGAAGTACGCGCTTTCTTGGGCATTACATCGTACTGTAGACAGTGGATTCCAAATTTTTCGTTATTAGCCAAACCCTTATTGGCACTAACGTGTACAAATACACCCTATCCCATTCCTTGGTCTGATGAGTGTCAGAAAAGTTTTCTCGAATTACGCACAGCATTATGTTCGGCCCCTGTGTTAGGTAACCCCAACTACAGTAAGCCTTTCACATTATATGTCCACGAGAAGGAGGGCTGTGCATTGTCTGTACTGACTCAGTTATACGGCGATAGACAGCGGCCATGCGCCTATTTTTCGTCAACTTTGGATCCGGTAGCACGAGCATTGCCAAGTTGTCTAAGGGCCACAGCAGCAGCAGCTGTTTCTATTCGACAGTCTGCAGGTCTAGTAATGAATAATACACTAATCGTGATGGTCCCGCATGCCGTAGACACATTGTTAAATAGGACCAAGACACAGCACTTAACTAGTGCTTGACTGTCCAGTTATGAATTGACGCTACTAGCGAGCCATGTGCACATCAAAAGGTGCAGTACCTTGAACATAGCCACATTGTTACCAATTACTGAGGAATCGGATGCTTCAGAACAGCACGATTGTTTCCTCAGAACAGAGGAAGAGACGAAAGGGAGAGTTGATTTATTCGACACTCCTCTTGCTGAATGTGATGGTACATTATGGGTGGATGGTTCATGCTTTAAACTCCCAAATGGTAACGTGACTACAGCATATGCTGTCACAACTTTGCACACAATCGTTGAAACTGCGCGAATACCACATGGTTCAGCTCAAGCCGCTGAACTCGTGGCACTTACGAGAGCATGTGTGTTATCCAAAGGAATGAAAGTGACTGTCTATACCGACAGTCAGTATGCTTTTGGAGTGGCTCACAGTTTTGGACGATTGTGGAGAGAACGTGGGTTCCTGACTTCGCATGGAGCTAAGATTCAGCATGGTCAGTTGGTGAATGAGCTTCTTGAATCACTGACGTTGCCCCTGAAAGTAGCGATCGTGAAATGTAGTGCACACAAGAAAGTGATTGATGATGTTGGTCGTGGAAATGCATTTGCTGATGAAACTGCTAAGGAAACGGCAAAGAATATGATGAGCCGAATGTATGTTGCGAGCCCAGAAAGATGGACTGGTGATGTTGGAATATGTGAAGACACGATAGAAAGTGTGAAGTCCATCCAAGCTGAGGCCACGGAGAAAGAGTTAAGCATGTGGAGAGAAAGTACGGGGAGAATGGATGCAAATGGTTGTTGGATTGAATCGACAAAGCAACAGAGATGGTTGTTACCCGATGCATATGTGCCTGCAGTGGTTACGATGGCCCATGGGATGGCTCATATCAGCGCGAAAGGGATTTGCGAGTTGTTGGCCCCAGTATGGAAGAATTCAGGGATTCCCAAGTGTGCAGAGAATGTTGTCAAGAATTGCATGGTATGTCTGAAGCACAATCCTGGTAGGGGAACCCCAACTCCAGCTGGTCATTTTGCACCTCCTACGTATCCGTTCGAGGTTTTGCAGCTAGATTTCATACACATGGAGAGGTGCAACAACTTAAAATATGTGCTCGTGGTTGTTTGTGCCTTCTCAAGATGGGTAGAAGCCTATCCCCTAAGGGACAATACTGCCTTGTCCACAGCGAAAGCCCTTGTGAAAGAGTTCTTCCCCAGGTTCGGAATGCCTAGAATGGTCTGGTCGGACAACGGAAGTGAATTTGTGGGTTGTGTGATGAAAAGAGTGTGTGAAGGGCTAAGCATTAGGCAGAAGTTCCACGCTGCAAATCACCCCCAATCAGCTGGATTAGTGGAATGTTACAATGGCACGCTTAAACTTAAATTGGCCAAAATCCAAGCGAGCACAGGTCTTAAATGGCCTGACGCTCTACCCTTAGCACTCCTATCCACCAGAATGACTGTGCATTCGCGAATGAAACTCAGCCCCTATGAAATAATCTTTGGTCGGCCAGCCAACATATGGGGAGTGCCTAGGCCCACGAAGTTTAGCGAGCTGCAACACCCCATTTTGCTTGACTATTTGTATGAATTGACGGCTAAATTGCGTGTTTTATATCAACAGGTCCACAACACCTTGCCTCCGGTCTCCGAGACACCGGGTCACTCCATTGACCCCGGTTCCTGGGTACTGGTCAGGAATTTCCGAAGAACAAGAAACGACCAGCCCAGATGGACTGGGCCTCACCTCGTCCTCCTGTCTACAAGGTCGACCGTTAGGGTGGAGGGGAAGGCAAATTGGGTCCACGGGATCCATTGTAAGAAAATACCCTTCCCTCTGCCACATGACCAATGGGTCCGGAAAGGAGGCACTGACTCAGAGCGCACAACTGATGAACGTGTGAAAGAAGCCAATCCTGATTGCGAAAGTGGGAACATTTTTCAAGAAACTGCGCCACCACCAGAACAATTGAACTCTGTGGAACCTGAACTACTATTTCTGGACCAGACAGTACCCGGGAAAAGACGCTACAATTTACGGCCAAGAAAAACAGACTAAAGTAAAAGTGATTTATTTTATGATCCGAGAGAAAAACCTGTGGACTAATAAAAAATAAGTTTTTCCAAAATCCTATTTTTGAAAGTGCAGATTCTCCCATCTAGGTAACTTGCTTATTTTTGTTTTTTTCGAACCGCCATCCGGGTTCCGCTGCTAGGGTCGCGGTTGATTAAAGACTTTTGGGTGCAGCTGACGACAATAGGTCGCTGGTTCCAGTTGGTCCAAGGGAGCCACCCTAGACTGACGGAAGCATCCTTTAGCAGAAACAACCTACCGCCGCGGGCAGCACCTTAGAGAGGATGGAGTTTCCTGATGTGGAGAGAACTGCCAAACAAATGAACTTTAAGCAGAGACTTTTGAAAACCATAAGGAAGAGAATTTTTATAATAATGTGTATTTTTATGCTATTTAGCGTAATGGTCTTTTTGATAAGCTATGTTTTATTCTCTTTTCATGTGACATTCACGCCCACTACATCACCCATACCTCCCCCTACTGTTTCCTCTCATTCTTTCCACCCTTTGCCTGACCACGAATCAAATAGGAGATTAGAGTTCATTAATAACTCCTTCGTTCAGCTATTACACCAACACCAACTCGTAATGAACACAACCAACTGTTGGGTGTGTGGTCTCATGCCCCACACCACGGATAGAGGTATCCCCTATTTGGTCCTGCCATTTAGTCGCAATGGGTCAGTATGGGCATATAGGACAATGTTCATATATGCACGAGAAATCCAACCCCTACGCTCTGTAAAAGACAACCTCAAGACTAGCGCCCTAGTCAAGGGTATAGTTGACATGATCAAGGTAGTAACTTCTTACGAAGATACCCCGGATGATGAGATACTTGCATATGTAGGTTGGAATGTGACCGGATATGGCACTACATTAAGTGAGAAACAGCAAGCCAAGAGATCGTCCCCTATCTGGATCGTACCCCATCAAGGTCACCTGTGTCTGCAAGGTATTGGCAGGAATCCCAGAGCTCAGCTAGGGAAGAGTGTCTGTACAGAAACGTACGTTTTTGGATCTCAGACTTCCCCTGCCTTTCTAGCCGCTAAGGGTACTTATTTCATCTGCCATGATAGAGCCTATACATGGTTGCCCCCTGACTTCTCGGGCTCATGTTTTGTTTCATTCCTGTTACCTCCCACCTACACAGCAGCGGCGGATTACCACCGGACAAGGGTAGTTAGAGGTGTTTTGAGTAAAGAAGACACTGCAGGTCAAGAATTCGGTGACTTTGCAATGGGTTTTCTGCCGTTCTGGGGAGCCATGGTTAACAGCAGAAACATAAGGCAATTGACAAGGGTAGTTGAATCCACCGTGATTGAAACTGCTGGTGCCCTTAGTAACCTGACTGCTGAGCTCCAGTCGGATCGACTGATGACCCTTCAGAACCGGGTCGCTTTGGATGTAAAACTGGCGGACCGAGGTGGAGTATGCAAATTGATCCAGTCCAGTTGTTGCATTTTTATTCCAGATAATGCTCCAACAGTGTACGGGGCCATCTCCAAACTACATAAGATTTCCGAATCTATTCATGTGGATAAAGGAGATTGGTCATTAATGGGATGGTTCTGGGAACTAATATCTGCCTGGGGATGGAAAATTCTGATGGTCATTGGGATGGTCTTAACCATTCTTTTCCTGTTCTGTCTATGCATACAGTGTGCTCCTGCAATATGTGGCCTCTGTGCTACATCATGTGTAAGGAAGCCTGTGTCAAGACATGAGCTCAGCACTAGAATGATGTTGCAGCAACATCTCAATGACTTTAGGAATATAGATCTGGACTCAGATTGACATGAGAATAGATTAATCGCCTATGTAAGGGCAAAAGGAGGGTCTGTGGTTCTGAAAAATCTGGATTCATATAATAGTACCGGACTCGAGAATAAAAACTTCGTCGAAATAGGACGAATTTGGTATCAAAAGACCGAGAATGACGAGTACATCAAGTACATGTATTTTCGGCATATTCGAGTGACGATTTCACCTCGAAATCGTCATTTACCTTCTAAACCTTTAGCTGCATGTTGCCCTTTACATAGGCCTTAATCCAGTTGAATTTGATTCCACAAGGACACATACTCCTTAATCGACTTCTCCCTGACCCCAGTACAAGTTAGAACCATTGCCCCAGGCCGAACTCGTTAGGTCAGTTCCCTCCCAGTGGCCGAGCAAGATAGCATCTAGGCCCAACCAGCCATAAAACCATTTCAGCGCGCACACCTGCCATATCTCGCTCACATCTTTCTCCACTCCTTTTCCTCACTTGCTTTATGATGGGGAGGTGACCATTTTTATTAGGGGTCCAGCGATATCTGATGAAATATTGAGCCCTGCCGGATAATTTGTTATGGGCAGCACGACGTGAAATATGTACATGCCATCATGACTCTGCTTTTCTTTTGTAATCAGTAACCATAAATGAAATACCACGAATCCAAGGTATGTTTTGCCCAAGGCTGAATCTTTTGTATAAGAAGAGAAGCCTAACTTTGTGAAAGTGTGCAGTCTCCTGAATATACTTGTATCGTACTTCTAGGACCCTGTCACCTTGGTTGCAGCCAATAAACTAATCTTTGACTTCACCTGGAAGACTCTGAAGTTTCTGTGGGTCTGACTCAGGAGAACCCGAGGTCTCTGGTGTGTTGATCCCATGGCACCGCTGGGTTACCGGTTCTGTACCGGTTCTTAAAAACCCAGTACCTCAAGGTGGTCGTCGAGGAGCTTCTCTCCGCTGTCACATGGGCTCTGGGGCATCTGCGACGTCCAGGAGCGGGTCACGATCTGTCCCACGAAGGCTCTCACCGTCGGTGCAGGCGGCTTCAAGTTTGGAGCAAACAACACTTGGCAAGAGCAATCCACGCGGAACCGGGAGATTGCTTCTCACTCGAACCAGGAGGGTCAGAGTGGGGGCTCCTTTTCAGGGGAGCTGGTGCAAGTCTGGGGTCACCAGAATCACAAGTCGTATTCGTAGTTTCGTCGGCACAGGAACCACTAGCCAGCTGGCAAGTGACCGGGCCAACGCGTTGAGCCAAATGGAGCAGAAGGGCCCCACGCAACACTCGTCGAGTGTGGAGGGCTGGACTTCGGTGCAAGAGTGGCTCAGGGTGGGGGCTTCTCAAACCCCGGTGTACAGCTTCGAGGGTCACTCGTGGGCTGCACGGTCAGCGTCTCGTGGTCAATTCAAGATGGCGTGCCCCACGCTTCCGGTCGCCTCCACGGGTCTCAGCTCTGCAGGGACTGTGGATCGGGCTGTTGGAAGGCAGGCAAGCTTGACCTCGTCGATCTCTGTCGCTCGAGTTCCGGCGGGAACTGCAACAAAGTAGACGTCGAGGGCTGGATGGTGCCTGTTTGCACAGGGTGGTCACTCCTTGACCACAAGGGAGATTCTTCGGGCTTCCACGTTGAGTAGGAGGTCCAAGGGTCCAGAGTTTCGTTTCTTATGTTTCTTCAGGAAATCTAAAGTGCATTGGCACTGCTCCCACTCTTATTCGAATCTGGGGGGCGTGATTACCTGCTAGGTCCCCCCCTATGGGTGGGACCCAGGAAGTGGGTGGATACACCCCCTTCCTTTGATCCAGGCCGCCCTGGCACGAGGGCTGGAGTGCCCCAGAACCGGTTTGGCCGGATTATGCAAGGGGCAGCCTTGTGCGCCCCAAGCAGTGTCTGGTTTCTTTCAAACCTCCCTGCTACAATCCACTATCTCCTGTCTGGAGGGTGGTAACACCCTCCTGCGACAGGAAACCCTTTGTCCAGGCCCCATTTGGCTGAGTTTCGGTCAGCTGCAGGGGGCCAGACTTGTCTGTGGCAGAGGCATCCATTTTGTGGATCTAAGGTCCTTTTAGAAATTAACCGCATTTAAGTAAAGTAACATGTCTTACCCCTCTAGAGGGGTGGAATGCTATCCCCGTCGCCAGAACTGGCGAGGGGATAGTATTCCAAATCGTATGACACCTTACACGACATGTTTTGATAAAGCCAAACCAAAGTTGCTATATAACCGCGAGGATTATAAGGCACTTAAGAGTATATGGTATGGCATTATCCTGAAACAACTTAGGGAGTTGTTCCCGACAGCTGCAGACAGGCTCAGCTCATGCTAGAGCTCCATCTCACATTAAACCACGCACTCTGCCTCCAGGATTGATGAGGCCTTCCATAGGAGTGGCTCACAGGTTTATATGTGTCCAGATATAGGTTTAGATATAGGTATACTATATCTAAGTAAGGGGTGATTACACCACCTTACCCCAGCTGAGTGATCAGCCAGTTGTGTCAATTTAAGAACCAGCCAGGGGTGGCAAAAGATATGCTGCAGCCCCTGGTAGGCCTTGGTGGCCCCTATGCCCTGGGCACCTATAGTGCATTATACAGGGGCTGACAAGGAGTCCATTTCCAATTGTGGTATGTACCTAGGGTACATGGAATCCATTTTACAGAGAGAGCAGATGGCCTGGGGCCCTGATTAGCAAGGAACCAGGTCAACTAAGTCAAAAAACCAGCTAAACACAGGCAAAAAATTCGGGGTAACCATAGTCAGGTAGCCACCTTCCTACAACCCTGTCGAAGGCCTTGGTTGCGTCCAGCGTGAGGACAGTCAGGGGCAGGTTCTGTGAAACCGCCGTGTCTATTGCCCCTATTAACTCATAAGTCAGTTCGTAAAGCTGTCGCCCCTTTACAAATCCCTTTTGATCTGCGTGAAGAACTGACGGGGCCACCAGGGCCAACCTAGAGGCCAATACTGTGGTAAAGATCTTGTAGTCCACATTTAAAATTGAAATTGGCCTATATGATTCACAGGCATCTTTAGGTTTCCCGGGTTTCATAATGAGCGTAATTGATGCATTATCCCATGATGTCGGGGGAGAGTGACCTTCAAGGAGAATTTTATTAAACAGCTTAGTAAGAAAGGGAACTATCTCAGCTTCTAGGATTCTATAAATTTCTGCAGGTAGGCCGTCGGGCCCTGCAGCTTTACCCTTCTTACTACTGTTTATGGCGGCCCTAACTTCTCCTTCAGTTATGGCGCTATCCAAGAATTGGGATTGTTCATTCGTTAATCTAGGTAAGTCTATACGGGCTAGCCAGTCTACGACCTCCTCAGGGCGAGTTACAATTTCCTCCCTATAAATAGTTTCAAAGAATTCTTTAAAGGCCTTCCTTATTTCCACATCTGATGTTAAAGATTTGTTACCCACATTAATAATGGCTACGTTGTTCCGGGCCTGGTCTGTTTTGGTCTTCCAAGCAAGCAGTTTACCTGCCCCTTCGCTGTATTCAAAATGGGCCAGCTTACTTGCCTCCCATCTCTGCTGTAATCTAAGATTTAATACTGTACCAAGATTAGCTTTCAGAGATGCCATTTCCCTTCTTTGAGTATCGATGGTGGATTCATCTGCCCCACTACTAGTGTCGATAAGATTTTGGAGGTTAACTATACTTTTTCAATCGAAGAAATTTGTTCCTTGTACTGCTTCCTTTTGTATGATACTTCCCCTGTTATAAGCCCCCTCAGAAACGCTTTAAACGAATCCCAGATGATCCTAGCAGATGCTGAGTCGTTGTTATCTAAAAAAAAATTGTGTGACTCAAGATTAAGGTATACCATGTCCTCCGAAGAGGAAAGAAGTGAACGATCGAAGGACCATCTTGATAGCACCCTCTCCGTTCCTTGAGCTAGATCCATTACTACTGCAGAGTGATCTGAAAGATGTATTGGAAGATACTCAATGGATCTAACATAATCAGCCAGCCTCCGACTAATTAAAATAAAGTCGATCCTTGACTGGTGTTTGTACTTATAGTTCCGGAAGGACACCCCTTGCTGGCTCCCGGACCTCTCTCTCCATATGTCCAGGAATCCATATGATTTCATTACAGAATGTAGCATTACCCTAGATTTAGATAGGACTAAGGATCTACTATTGGGGGATTTGTCCAAGATCGGGTCCAGTACCACATTAAAATCGCCAGCTATGATAGTTGGCTCTGGGAAAGACAGCAACTGAGAAAACATGACCTCCAGTGTAGATGGGTCATCCTGATTCGGCCCGTAATAGCCCAAGATTGTAATTTGAGAGCCAGCCATCATCACTGATGCGATGGCCCATCTGCCACCTGGGTCCACCTGTTGAGATAAGAGCCTGGCTTTGGCCCCTTTTAAAAAAATTATAGAGACACCTCTAGTGTTTGTACTCTGAGTAGTTGAAACTGCAAAGTCAATCCATCTATTTTTCTTAATCAAGTCAGCCATTTCTGAATAGGTTAAATGGGTCTCCTGGAGTATAATGACCTGCGCCTCCATATCTCGCAGGTATTGTATGATTTTATTTGCCCTAGGTTTGGTGCGCAGGCCATTAATATTCTAGGAGAAGTATTTTATATTAACCATCTTTGTCATAACCACTCAAAAACAGAGGAGATACAGGCATATCCTGTTGATAGAACCCCTTATTGCCCAAAAATCTTTCCATAAAACTGCAGACCTTCTTCCTTTCTAACATGTCTTGGCTTACTGAGGACTTTTTTCCATTTTTCCACCCCCCCACCTTCCCTAGCTACGTGCCTCCCCCCATCCCTCCTCCCCACCCTCGGAAAACCCTTGCGTATCTAACCGGAACGATGTCCGGTTGATAGCGCCCCTCCGCGAACTCCCGGAAAGAAACGCCACCCTCCATACGTGAAAGAAAAAAAGAAAAACCTGGTGATAGCCAATCATTACATTTTCCCTTTCTAACTTTTAGGGTTTTTAAGATTAACTTGCTCTGGTTTTTTTTTTGGTTTTTTTTTTGGATTGGAAGCATTAGATCAGAGGAAGAAAGCATAACAGGTTTAGCCCGAAAGCTTATTACTGCACCTAGAAGTTAAGGCCACTCTTTAATTGGGTTACTAGACTGCTATTCATGTTTTATTTTTACTTCCCATCTGCATCAAGAGATCATCCGCTGCCTGGACTGACCTAATGTTGATCATCTTATTATTGTACATGATTTTCATGGCAGCAGGGAATGTAAGTTGAGCTGTGGCTCCCAGTGCTCTGAAGGCTTCGAGGCGCCTCCCAAACTCCCATTGTTTCTCCAAGGTAATTCTTGAAAGATCTGACCTTATTAAGAAAGAAAACCCCTTTCCAGCCAGAGATTTTTGCTTAAGCGCCAGATTGAGGATTTGCTCTTTCAGAACATATGTAAGTTAACCAAGATTTTGCGTGGTTTTACTCTCTGAGCATTGCGTTTGAAAGGATCCCTATGTACTCTTTGGATATCCAAATCTAGCTCCTCCAATGAGTGGTCTAAACTCAAGGACTCTTTCAACAATACTGCTATGTATTGCTTTATATCTGGACCCTCAGAGCCCTCTGGTACGTTCAAGATACGGAGGTTCCCCCTCCTTGCGTTATTTTCTAATGACTCCATTCTATCGGTAAGTGCTTGCTCCTCTCTGGAAAGCCTCTGGATATCCATTTTCGCCTGGTCCAAGTGGACCGATAATGACGATGTTGTCTCTTCAAGGACTCCAGTTCTAATAGTGAGCCCATCAATTTTGTTATCCAGGGACTCGCAATAACTTCCTATTTCAGCTTGATTCGCAGAAGACTCCGCAAACCCCTTCCTTATTTCCATCGTAAGGGCTGAAAACATACTTAATATAGAAGCTGGAGTTATATCATCT
The DNA here is from genome assembly GCF_964261635.1 of Lissotriton helveticus. Lineage (NCBI taxonomy): Eukaryota > Metazoa > Chordata > Amphibia > Caudata > Salamandridae > Lissotriton > Lissotriton helveticus. The sequence goes on from NC_136057.1 coordinate 88,094,392, forward strand.
TTAACCTCGGATTCAATTTGATCCGTGTGAGATACAGTGGGGCAATCAATCTGATCAATGAGATCTCCCCCAAGGGCCATTGCTCCTTCATTGGATCCGCTAACAACAACCCTAGTAACAACCTGGACATCTGAGTCTGAAACTCCTAGAGGAGTAATCGGAAGAGCCCCCCGCTCTGAGTCCGCTTGAACGAGAAAGGCCTGTGGATTGGATCCCTTTTCCTTATCTGGCTGGGAAGGTTGTGGTGGCTGGGAAGGTTGTGGAGGCTGAATTTTTCCCTCACCTCCTAAATCCAACACAGAGTCTTCATGCTCAATGACCCCCTCTTCAATGCCTTCGTGATCCAGCTCAACCTCAAGAAGAGAAGAGGCCATATTGCATACTTCTGTTAAAGGAGAGGGTTCCAATTCCGATTCAGATAGCATTACTTGATCCCCTGAGAGATGTAATATCTGGGGGATAGCTTTGAAATAGGATCGTAAAGATGGAGTAATTTTAGAGCCTTTCTCTATCGCAGATAACTGCGTTTTAGATTTTGCTTTGGATTTGGCGCTGTGCTTGGTGCCTCTACTTTTAACTTCTGTGTTTAAGTAAGAGGATGATTTTTTTTCTCTTCCACTGCTGTAGTGAGGTCGGCCTCCCTATTATTCAGACCCGGGATACCACCCTTTCCCTCTTGTAACAGAGCTTGCTTCTTCCGTCCTCTCTTGCCGTAACTCTTGCCGTAAGCCTTACTGCGGGAGGGTAACACTTTTCCTAAAGTCTCAGGAACTGGTACTGACCGTTTTACTCTCTCCTGCCCTGACAATGTAACAGGGAAAGGATCTATTATATCCCGAGACTTCTTACAGCCCCCCCTCCAGGTGGTACTCCCTCCACAATATCCACAGTATCTTCTGTATCTGTATCTGTATCCGCCTCCACCTCCAGTATTGGTGCTTTGGGCACAGAAGAATGGCCAAGTCTTACCTGGGAGCTTGTATTCCCTGGGGCACCTTAGGAGATAACAGCAGAAGAAACAGCTTGATAAGGTAGCCACAGGCTCCTCAAAACCCGCCCTCTCCTCAGCTCCAGCGCGGCTGTCCAGAGACGCAATTGTGGTAATAGTCTTCCCTTAGATGCTGTTTCCTGTGTAGAATCCTGTAGGCTGGAAACGATGTTATAATCAGGGATCCTCAGTGTGGGGTAGCAATGCAAACGCCCGTCTTTGTTCCCATTCTCCGTCTGGGTCTAGTGCACCGACTACGGCGTCGAGAGGGATGACTACAGTCTGTTCCCCGTCGTCTGGGGCGAAGCGACGTCGATGCTAGGCGTCGAAGGAACTGAACAGACCGCCGTCAAAGTCTCCTGTGAAGATTTCGTCGTCGTCCTCGTCGAAGTCATCGTCGAGTGATCGACGTCGAAAGGCCCGGCATCGGCGCTCGCCGTCGAAGCGACACCGCCGTTCGCCGTTGGTGAAAAGGAGAAGATCGTCGTCTAGGAGATCCTCGTCGTCGAGGCACAGTTTGCCGTCGAGGCGCAGAAGGTCGCCGTGGAGGCGCAGAAGGTGGCCGTCGAGGCGCAGACGGTCGCCGTCGAGGTGCAGATGGTCACTGTCGAGGCGCAGAAGGTCGCCGTCGAGGCGCAAGAGGTCGTCGTCGAGGCGAAGGCACTCGCTGTCGAGGGAGAGACGGTCGACGCCGAGGAAAAGATGATCGACATCGAGGGACCGACGCTCGCCGTCCGGTCGCCGTTCTTAGACGCCGAAGAGACGTGGAAGGAGGTCTGACGCCATGGGAGGTTCGCCAACGTCCCAGGCTGGAAAAGAAGGCGGATCACCGGGCTCGGTGTACTCCGAGTTGTATACCCCGTCACAGAGACCGGTTACCCCCCCGCCTCCATTGCCGAGGGGTCTCCCTCCGAGGGTCCCTAATCCTCCTCCTTTACCACCACTTCCGCAACCTGTACCTCGACCTCAGTTGCCAGAAAAGCCCCCTCCGGTCCCTCCGAGGTCGGTCTCGCTGCCCAGACTTCCGACCCATCCCAAGGGAACTCCTAAGCCGAAGGCCCCGGCCAACCCAAAGGCGCCCGCTCCGGTGGACCGGCGGATCGACCGAAGCCAAGTAAGTCTCGATCACGCTCCGAACGGAGAGGGACATCGAGGAGTCGACTTAGATCCTCCACCAGGTCAAGACGTCGCCATAGGAGGCGGAGATCTAGGTCCCGCACGGACTCCTCCAGGTCCAGGACCAGGACCTATTCACTGACCTTGTCGGAATCCCCAGGGAGAAGGGTGTCTCCGGTGGACGACATCAGCACGTTCCAGGATGTTCTCCTGAGGGGGGCTGCAAAATTGGGAATCACGGTGACGGCTCCAACACCCACGACGTCCGTGATATTTGAAACGCTTCACAAGGAGCATTTGTCTCGCCCTCTACTGCCACTAGTGCCTGGTTTGGTAGAGCCTGCGGAGGAGCTGTTCCTCACGCCAGCGGTGGTGAAGGCCGCTCCCTCCCAACTTCTGAAGAAGTACAGGGCCCCGGATTCGGACCCGGCTTTTCTGCGGATAGATCCGGTGCCTGACTGTGTTATAGTGATGGCGGCCAGGAAGTTACATTCTACCTCCCCGTCCTCAACCGTGCCGCCCGATAAGGAGAGCCGATGGATCGACTCGGCTGGAAGGAAGGCTTGTGGGACTGCATCCACGGCCATGAAAGCGTCCAGCGATGCGGCGTTGCTAGGGCGGTATGAATCGTGCCCTGTGGGACTCCCTGCAACAGTTCACGGAACTTCTGCCACGAGACAAGAGGGAGGACTTCCAAGAGATCCTCACAGAGGGGATGCTGGTGTCAAACCAGGTCATCAGCGCGGCTGCGGATGTCTCTCTTTTGGCTGCCCATGGGTACTGTCATGGGATTAACCAGCAGCGCCATGCTTCGCTCAGGCTCACATCACTCAAGCCGGAGGCCAGGCAGCTGGTGACTAATCTGCCCTTTTCCGGGGAAACCCTGTTCGGAAAGCATGCCAATGATGAGATGGCCCGCATGAAGGCGGAGGCAGAGACCCTGACAGCTGTGGGCTTGGAGAAGCCCAAAGAAAAGAAGGCCTACCACCCGTTCCAGAGACGGTTCGGTGCACAGGGAAGAGGGCGAGGTCAGTCTTCGGGACAGCAGCAGCAACAACAGCAGCAGTTCCGGAGACCCTTCCAGAAGCGCCAGAAGGGTAGAGGGGGACAGCAGTCCTCTACAGCGAACAAGGGCCAGGCCGGGTCTCGACCCTGAGCGGTTACTTCCCCTACATCCATTACCCGCTCCGGTGGGGGGAAGCGTTCAATTTTTTCTGGCAGAGTGGAGAAAAAAATTACTCAGGACAAGTGGGTGCTGAATATTGTTTGCAATGGATACAGTCTTCGGTTCACCAGCCGCCTCCAGCAATTCCTCCGGTCAGCTCGCGGTTTCAACTGCTCGAGCTCCAGGCGGAGGCCGATATCCTGTTAAGGAAAAAGGCGCTAGAAGACGTACCTCTGTCTCAAAGAGGAAGAGGTCTGTACTCCCGGTTCTTCCTGGTTCGCAAGAAGGACAAGAACGAGTTCAGGCCCATTCTGGACTTGAGACAGGCAAACAAGTGGATTCGCAGAGAAAAGTTTTGCATGCTGTCGTTGCATCAGATTTATCCTCAGTTGCAACAGGGAGACTGGCTATGTGCAATAGACCTACAGGATGCGTACTTCCATGTGCCCATTGCACACACACACAGGAAGTTCCTGCGATTTCAAGTCAGCACCAATCATTATCAATACACAGTACTGCCATTCGGGCTGAAGTCTGCGCCCAGAACATTCTCGAAGTGCATGGCAGTGGTAGCAGCACACCTAAGGAAGAACAAGGTGTTTGTCTACCCGTACCTGGACGATTGGTTGATCAAGGCCTCCTCCTTCTCGGAAGCTCAGGCACACTTCCAGAAGACGTGCGTTCTCTTGAACAAGCTGGGGTTGCACATCAACATGTCCAAGTCTGTCCCGACTCCGGTCCAGTGCATTCAGTACTTGGGAGCCACCATCAATACGCTGTCAGCAAGCGTGTCTCCTTCGGAGGAGCGACGGTTATCACTCCTTCGGAAGGCTCAGGCTCTTATGACCACTCCATCTACAACAGTGAGGATGGTGTCTTCTCTACTGGGATCGATGGCCTCTTGTATCTTCCTAACGCCACACGCACGGCTGCACATGAGACCGTTGCAGGAGTGCTTGGAGGATCAGTGGGATCAGAAGAGAGGGTCTTGGGACAATAAGATACGACTGTCTCTGCATGCTCTGAAGTCTCTGAAGTGGTGGTGGTTAGCAAGGAATCTCCTCAGAGGGGTCCCCTTCCACAAGGACATTCCCACTCAGACTATCGTGACGGATGCTTCTCTCCACAGTTGGGGGGCGCACTCCGGAGACTGACAGATACAAGGAACATGGTCCCCGATGGAGTCCAAGTATCACATCAATTTCCTGGAACTCAGAGCTGTTCACTTGGCACTGAAGGTTTTTCATCCGTCCTTTCAGACCAACTCTCTGCTTGTACAGACGGACAATACGTCCATGATGTATTACCTCAACAAGCAGGGGGGCTCGAGATAATGCACTCTGTCGCAGGAGGCGCAGGCGATCTGGCACTGGCTTCTGGCCAGATGACTGACAATAACGGCTACCCATCTGCCAGGTGTGCAGAATGTTCAGGCAGACGCACTGAGCAGGCTGATTCAGGAAAACCACGAATGGGTCATAAACGACGAAGTACTAGGAGTCTTCGCAAGGTGGGGGACTCCAGACGTAGATCTGTTCGCCACCGCCGAAAACAGCAAATGCCGAGACTTCGCCTCCTGGTACTACCAACAAGGGACTCTGGGGAATACGCTATGGATCAACTGGTCGAACAGCTTTCTGTACGCTTTTCCACCCATTCCCCTGATTCCAGCGGTGCTCATCAAGCTGTCCCGGTCCAGGGTGCGGATGATACTGATCGCTCCGGAATGGCCCAGACAGTGGTGGTTCACGGACCTGCTTCACCGGTCTCTCCTTCCTCACATACGGCTGCCGTGCCGGCCGGATCTTCTCACGAAGTTTGGGGGGCAGATGTTGCACCCCAACCTCTCATCTTTGAGTTTGGCGGCATGGCTCCTGTGATAGTGCAATATGGCCATTTGAATATTCCCGGAGATTGCATGGACATACTGAAGGAGGCTAAGCGACCTTCCACTCGGATTTCCTATGCTTACAAGTGGAAGAGGTTTTGTGTCCTTCCTTACCTTCTACATTTGGCGCGGTCTGGCCTTAATGTTCATTCCATTAAGGTTCATCTCGCTGCATTGACTGCCTACAGGAAATGCCCTTCACAGACTACCTTCTTCCAGATTCCTGTAATCAAAGATTTTTTGGAAGGCTTGAAGAAAGTATTCCCTCCTGTCAGGCTTCCTTCACCTTCATGGGAACTGAATGTGGTGATGTCCAGACAGATGAAGGAGCCTTTTGAACCTATTCATAAGGCTTCGTTGCAGCACCTGTCCTGGAAGGCGGCGTTCCTCGTGGCGATTACATCGGCACGCAGGGTGAGTGAAATTCAGGCGTTGTGTTGCCAGGAACCTTATACTGTATTTCATGCTGCTAAGGTTGTTATGCGTACTCACCCTAAATTTCTTCCTAAGGTTATTTCTGATTTTCATGTCAACCAGACTAAAACTTTGCCTACGTTTTTTCAGAATCCTTCATCTCCAGCGGAAAGGTCTTTACATTCCCTGGATGTTAGGAGGGTGTTGAAATTTTATCTGGATAAGACCAAAGATATTCGTAGGTCAGACCAATTGTTTATCAATTATGGATCAGTCAGGACGGTTCTTGCTACCTCTAAAAAGTCCATCTCGAAGTGGATTGTGTCCTGCATACAACTGTGTTACCAGAAGGCTAATAAGACCTTAGGGGGTAAACCACCAGGGGCAAAGCTGCCACGACGGCTTTGCTCCGTAATGTTCCTATTTCAGAAATCTGAAAGGCGGTCACTTGGAAGTCGGTCCATACCTTCGCTAAGCATTACTGCCTGGACACTGATGCCAGGGCAGATGCTCAGGTAGGGCAGGCTTCGCTGCGAAATCTGTTCGCACAATAGTGGTGTTATTTCTCGTTTCTCCACCGCCGCTTTGGTGTGGGGATGGGCTTGCCATTCTATTCACTAGATTATGACTGTACACAGAGATCCCCTACTACAGAAGGAGTAATTTCTGTCCTGTAACTCCAGTTCTGTAGTAGGGGTATCTCTGTTATAGTCATAAGCGCCCGCCGCCTCCCCGGTGGAGAGTGAGAGATATTCATGTAAGGAATGCTACAGGTCTGGTGTGTTACGCCTTCAAAAAGAACTGAAAGTAAAAGGGACCTGCAGTGCATTCTGGGATACTGTGAAGTTCTGGAAAGTTCTCTTAAAGGCACAGTATCCTGTTTTGAGCCACATAATGGCAGCCTATGGGGCTTGTCTGTCCATGTCTTCCTCTCTATCATTCCAGAGGGTTTTTGCTGCTGAAGCAAGGGAAATCTGCACAGACTTTGCTGTTTGTGGATTTTTGGTGGAATTTCTAGTTGAAGTACTGGACAGTGTATCCTGTTATATAGGCTGCATTTTCTGTCTTTAAATTCTCTCTTAAGTGTCTGTGCAGTTCTGCATTATTTCGACACCTTAAGAGATTATTTTTGATTACTCCGGGGTCCACGCACATGGGCGGGACTATTCACTAGATTATGACTATAACAGAGATACCCCTACTACAGAACTGGAGTTACAGGACAGAAACTACTCCTTCGAGCCCATCGCACCTCTTGCAGAATGTGCACCAAACTGTCTCGTATCAATTCCCGCCTCCTGCATGACCCATCCCACCCACCTAGCAATCGTGGGGGAAGAGACAGCATGGTGTGGTTTTCTCAAAGTGATAAGGAGTTGGCTTCGCCCGGAGGACGAAACTCAATTGTCATTTCCTCATCGGATTTCAGGCAGTTTACCACAGAGTTTGGGCACATCCGCGAAAGCCGGGTATGAAATAGTCCTGGAATCTGACTTGGTGCGGCGACCAAGTGTGAATGAGACCCCTTCTTGGGGTAAAAAACCCTCGCTGTAATATCCACAGCTCGAACATCAGAGACTCTACGACAGGATACCAAACACAAAAGCATAGCCAACTTTGCCGAAAGATCTTTCACAGAGAGATATTTGTTAGACTGCCAGGACAAAAAAAGATTGAGGACCAAGTTAACGTCCCAAAGAACTTAGTAACGCGGTTCGGGCGGTAATGACAACCAAATACCCCTCAGGAGCCTACAAACAAACGGGTGCTCTCCGATTGGGGCCGTGTCCACCGGGCAGTGAGCCGCCAAAATTGCTGATCTTATCCCGTTGATAGATCTGTAGGCCAGCCCTTCGGTATCCAACTCAGCCAGGAAATTCAGTAAGGGAACGCCTGCGACCATGGGATCGAAATCCCGTTGAACACCCCAACGCAACCACTTAGTCCATGCCGACCTGTATCGCTTAGACATGCTGTCCGCCCAGGCCTTTGCCAAGAGGCCCTGAGCTTGTCCCGAAAGGCCTGGGACCGACCAGCGTCTCCTGAAAGCCTCCATGCCATGAGGCGGAGCGATACCTGGAGTATGAGGTGGTGACGCTCCCCGTCCGGGTTCAGAAGAAGATGAGGGAGCGGGGGGAGTAGGATTGAAAAACCCCAAGAAAGTTCCAGAAGAACTGGAAACCAGACTTGAGACCTCCAAAAAGGCATCACCACCACTGTCTCCGCCCTCAACAGGCGGATCCGGGCCGCCGTGCGAGCCACCATCGCAAACGGGGGGGAAAGCGTAACCCCTCACCAGACTCCAGTCCTGTAGAAAAGCGTCCGTGGCCTCCGCCAGAGGATCCTGCCTCCAGCTGAAGAAGCGTGGGAGCTGATTATCTAGGCAGGATGCAAAGAGGTCCACCGAAAGCGGTTCCCAAAGGCCGTTCAACCATTTTAAAGACCCAGAGATCCTACTTCCACAGACTGGAATCTCTCAAATGCCTGGAGTGCCAATCCGCTACTTGATTGGCCTGACCCGGTAGGTACTCCGCTGTCACCGAGGTCTGGTGCACTAGGCACTACTGCCAGAACTTCTTTGCCAGATCTGCCACGGCACGTGAACGAGGACCTCCCAAGCGGTTGACATACTGCACCGCCAACACATTGTCCATCTTTAGTAATACACACGAGGTCGCCTGATGCCTGGTTCAACAGCGGACGGCGAAAGAGCCCGCGAGGAGCTCCAAACAATTGATGTGCAACTGCTGTTCCTCTACAGACCATACGCCGCCGGTAGAGAACTCTCCGCAACGGGCACCCCAACCGGACCGATTTGGCGTCCAACTCTATCACCAAATCGGGGATAGACCCGAAGATTGCCCGGCCGTTCCAGGCCTCCATATGCTGCAACCACCATGCCATATCGTCCCTGGGGTCCTCCGACAAGGGAACTGACTGATCGTACGACAGTCCCTTCCTGAGGTGATGCGCCTTCAGGCGCTGGAAGGGCCGGGTAGTGAAGCGGGCTCGGGAAGATCGCCTGGATCGACTAGGAAAGAATACCCACCACTCGCGCCAGCTGGCAGAGCAAAGTCGTCGGCCTGGCGATAGTTTGCCGCAACAAGTGACGTATTTTAGCCATCTTGCGGGCCGGCAGACTCAAGGAAGACTTCACGGAATCCACGACGAATCCCAGGAAAACCAAACTCTGGGTCGGAGAGAGGACGGACTTGTCCCTGTTGATGACTAACCCCAAACCTTACAGAAGGGAGGTCGCTTGCCTCAACTGGGAGACCAAAGTCCTCGGACACTGCGCCATGAGGAGAATGTCGTCTAAATACACGATCAGTCTCACTCCGCGCCCTCTCAGGTCTTCTACCACCGGATGTAACACCTTTGTAAAACACCAATGTGCTGAGGAAAGTCCGAATGGAAGGGTGGTGAATTCGTACACCTGACCCCTCCACGAGAACTGGAGGAAACGGCGATGAGGAGGATGGATCGGGACCACGAGATATGCATCCTTTAGGTCCAACCTGACCATCCAATCCTGAGGCAGGAGGACGTCCCGCAGAAGATGGATCCCCTCCATCTTGAAGTGCCGGTAGACCAGCCATCCATTGAACTCCTTGAGGTTGATCACCGGCCGTTGTACCCCGTCCGTCTTTTCCACCAGAAAGACGTTGCTGAGGAAACCGTTGGGGTGCAGAGTTGATCGATGGATGGCTCCTTTCCTGAGCAAGGCGGACACCTCCTCGTCGATCAGCTGTGCATCGGGGACGGAGAAGGAAATAGGATGCGGTCTTGCGACCTGCCGCGGTTGATCATAGAAATCTATATGGAACCCCCTTACTGTCTGTAAGACCCAAGCATCTGTCGTGAGTTCCGACCAAGCATGCTGAAACTCCGCTAAGCGTCCCCCAATGCGCACCTGCTCCGCTGGGATGACACTCACCTCCTGACTGACCACTGCCGGAGTTATTCTTGAAACCGCCTCGGCCTCTGAAACGTTGCCCCTTGGTGGGGTAAAAGTTGTTGAAATTTGCTGAGGTCCGGTATTGTCCTGTGCTGGAGCCTTGTCCCCTATTACTGGTCTGCTGAACGCCGCGGCCGATCGCTCGGCCCCTCCCGCGACCGGCCCCTTGGGAAAAATGGGTCTGAAAGACTCTCTTTATGTTTGACTGGGCCTTGTCCAGCGAGGTGAACGTGGCCACGAATTTTCCCAATTCTTTTACAAAAGGGTCCCCATTCAGGCCCCCTGCGCCACGGCACCTGCTTCCGAGGACGCCAAGTCACCCAGCTTTGGATCCAACTTGATAAGCAGTGAGCGCAGTCGCTCCGTCGACAGGGCGCAGTTGGCATTACCCAAAAAGGCTATCGCCCTCTGCACCCAGTTAGACAAAACGTCAGGTGAGATGACTGATCCTGTTGCCTTTGCCTCCTCCGCCGTGTCTAAAAAAAAAATCATTGGCCCAATGGCGTCCAGGAGCTTATCCTGGCACGAACGCCAGGAACGGTGTTAGAAAGGCGGTCCCTGGGGAGGCAGAAGATATCTGACTGACCACCCCGAGACCTACCTCTCCGTATGGAGTTGGCCGAGCGCCGTTGAGAGGCCTCCTGGGTGAGGCTCCTCTCCTAGAATCGTAACAGCAGAGCAATCACACCACTACAAAGGGACACCACACAAGAGGATAGCTTCTTAGGATCTTTATCATCAATAACGCTTAGTTCTCTCGGCAATATGTACAAACGGATCGGGGATCCTTAATGTCTCTGTAACTGTGGGAAAGGGGTAGCGGGACAGTCTTAGGACCAGCAAGGTCGGGCCGCGGAAGCGCCAGCAGGCTTCGAGGATGGTTTCAGCGAGGTTGGGCCGCGGCAGCGCCAACAGGCTTCGAGGATGGTTTCAGCAAGGTTTGGGCCGCGGCAGCGCCAGCAGGCTCCGAAGATGGTTTCAGCGAGGTTGGGCCGCCGCAGCGCCAGCAGGCTCCAAAGATGGTTTCAGCGAGGTTGGGCCGCGGCAGCGCCAGCAGGCTCCAAAGATGGGTTCAGCGAGGTAGGGCCGCAGCAGCGCCAGCAGGCTTCGAAGATGGTTTTAGGGTTCAAAGTAGCGAGTTCTTCTCGGGGTCAGCCACGACAGCGTCAGCAGGGCTCTCGACTCCAGGATACAACTGCCGACCCATTCCAGCGCGGCCCCAGATATAGGTCTGGAGTCCTTTGATGTCCGGACCCTCGCGCCTGGGGGGTCAGAGAGGCCGGGATGAGAGGGTCCAGACACCCAGCAGGGGGGTGGAGCCAGCGCCCAGGAAGTCCGGAGGGTGATCGAAACCAGGCGTCCGGGGACGGTTGGAGGGTCATCGAAACTCCCCTCCTCCTGGATCCGTCAAGTGGCCGCTTTACCACCTGGTCGGAACGTGGTGCCTCGATGTCGGGGCTTCGCTGGGGTTGTGGCCGGGGACGGGCCGAGGCCACGTGGTCAGGACGTGGAGGGTCCAAGATGGAGGCGGGGCCTGAGATGGTGGCCCGGGTAGGGTCTGGACCAGTAGAGGGGGGCGAACAGGGTCGCCGTGTTCCGTAGGGGGAGAGCCGGGGGTCGCCAGGCGGGGTGGCTCTCGTGAAGGGTAGTTCCGTCGGGGAGGACAGGGGTCATGGCTGTCTCGGGCCAGCCATGCGGGGAGGAGCGGGACCGCGACACGAGGCCGGGTCCAACAAACGGTCTATCTCCTTATGCGGATCCTTAATGAATTTTGCAAGGAAAGTTGCCATTTTAGAGTCCAACTCTGGAGTCAGTGCCACCTTTCCCTCCAACGTGGGACGTGGACACTCCGCCCTAAGACGCCTGAGCTTCCTTTTCCAGAGACTTGCGGAGGCCCCCCGCCACAAACTTGGCCACCTTGTCCCCAGGAGCCCAGGCCGCCGACCGTGGATGTATGATTTCATCCGGGTCCAGCATGCCAGAGGCATCCTGGGGCAAGGCATCCGAAGAACCAGCCGGAAGCCAGGACCGCGAAGACCCCTCATTGCCCGAGACCGAGAAGGAGTCCCCATCCTGGGATGGGGAAGGGGGTGCCATGGACACTGTGGGTTCTGGCAACGGGGGAGGTGCCGATGACGGTGGCACGGACTTGGCCAGAAACACTGTTTTCAGGCGTTCAAAGGCATCCTTGTCCACCCCCTGCGCCTCCCCTACGGAGCCTTCTCCACAAACCTTCTTGGGTGGTGGGGGATCCTCCCCCGGGGTGGGTAGGGGTGCAGGAGCCGGGGTGCCCCCGTAGGCCTGGGCCAATCTTGCGCATTCCGCCGCCAGCGAGTTCAAATCAAGGCCAGAATACGGACCCCCAATGGGCGTCAATGCTGCAGAAAGGGTGACAATTACAGACCCCGCAGGGCGTAACGGTTTGGCGGCTTGGGGACGGGCTCCGGCAGACTCGTTACTCCCTCAGCGGGGCTCCTCTATGAATACGCCGCGCTGTGGGAGCAACGAGACGCGCGAGTGCCCCCTGGTGGCCCCACAGAGCACCGCAACTGGACTGCCACGTAAGAGTAGGAAACACTCCCACGGCCATACATCGAGGGAACCTGTGAAGGGAAGGTCAACCCCAAACATATAATGTATTCCGGAATCCCTTCATCGACGTTCCCTCCCCGCAATAAAAAAAGAACAAAGTTAACATGAGGAAAATTGAATTTTGCCTTGTCATATGTGCCTACGTGTTCCCCATCCTATGTTATATGTGCATGATCGATATGCATATGTCCCCCTATGATCGATTAAAGACGCAATTATAGTTGTGTCCAACGTTAGTAGGCTAGTATCCAGCCCCCGTGAAAGCAACGAGTATTAGGCCTATGTTGCCACGTTTTACATTGTGCACGTTAATTCATTGAATTGTCCCCGTTTCTAGGCCTCAAAGGGCCCGAACACCAGATTCAAGCTCCAGTCTCCTGAACCCACTCCGAGGAGCGATGCAGCCCCCACCTGCATCCCTGACCCTTCACTTACTTCCTGCCGCGCAGCGCGGTGCCCGGCCTGGCTCTGCCTGCCTGTCTGCCAAGAATATGTTATGCCTCTAGTTATCAGTTCAGCTCTCCGTCTTCACATTCCTAAGCTAACGAACCGCATAAACAGCTTCAGCTATAGTCTAGTCTTTCTGTCTCCATGTAAGAGAATTACTGAATTAATATCCATAGAAGATTCATAGCACACGCAATACATGTAGAATATATGCATGCACCAGCCTTAGTGTCAAGTAGCCTTTGCCCTGATAACTTTTAGATTCTATCAACATGTACTCTAAACACCAGATACGCTATAGGTACATGTCGTCCTGACATCGCAGACTTTAGTCTCCTCTTCCAGTGTAGAAGTCATAGCCCCCAGTTCTCCCCGGTAACACGTCATGGCCCGTTTGCGCGCACCACTAGGTTAAAGGTTCCAGCTGCCCAGGTAGCCCCCTCCATGTATCCACCCATTTTATGACACTTCTGTGACGTTCTCATCACATGTCTACGTGCACGCCCTGTGCACGCCTTCTTTTCACGCCCATGTGTTCTTATCTTACGCTTGTCACTTGTTACGCCTACTGTATGCAATGTAATTCTAATGTTTTACTATATATACCTTGTACTGTTAATGAGACGTTGCAGCTGCCACTCGTGCCATTCTATTTCAGGCTGTTCCGATCCTGTCCCTTCCCTTGTGTCTGATTAAAGCCTGTTAGACTCAGATTCCCCGGATCCTGCCTCTTATTTATTGAGCTATCTGTTTTATTAATGTATTCAAAAATAGTACCGGTAATTAATTATTTATTTACCACAAACACACAAATGCACAGCGAGCAAAAAAGGGTACTTAACTTGCTGCGCAGCAGCAAAGAAAGAGGAGGTCTGCGTAAGATGGTGGAGCTTTCTAGGATTTGGAGACCGTGAGGAAGGACTACGTGGCAGGCTATCTCTTGGACTTATGGGATTTGATGTTCATGGACTGAGTTTTACTTTTTCTTATAAGAGCAAATGACGTTTTTTCTCTGTATGTTACAAGAAAAAATCATTTTATTGCTTTTCTGGCTGCTGTGTTTATGATGTTGGATTAAAGCGGAGAAAGAAAAGCATAATCAGAGCCTCCGGTCCTGACATAGAATTAACTTGCATCCTACAGATACATAAATTAATAGTTTACTACATGTCCTGGTAGAGCCTAACCGCAAGTCTGCGTTTGTGTTATACCATGGTCTTCATCTTTTCGATAGTGAGAGCTACTTCTGATCGAGGAGAATCATCCTGATCTACTGCCTTTATCACGTGGCTTGGCTAAGGGTAGATGAATGCCAAGCAACCTAATTGCGCCCCTAGTGCGCCCAGTCCTGCTGCAGTGAGCACATAGCATTTGTAGCACTGGGTTAGGAAAGGTTTACCTGTAGGGCCCCTAAGCCTTTGTAGCACTGTTAGGTTTACCTGCGGGACCCCAAGCATTTATAGAACTGGTAGGAACGGTGTGTCTGTGGGGTTCCCATGAACCCATTTTGTTAATTTTATTCTTATTAACGAATCCCATCTGAGTGGTGAGTGTTTCACTGAGGGTTGTGGTTTCTTTACATGGGATGGCATTGTTCTCTATAAGTGCGTGAGAAGACAGAAGACTTCTATTATCTGGTGAGTTGCCCTCCTGTTCATTGGCTCCTGTCCAGATCCTGGCCCTGCTTTAACAATTCAAGATTAATGTTCAGTAGTGGCAGTCACAGTATAAGGACTGCGAGCAAGACCTGCTGTAGAGTTTTCGATGTCCTAGGAAAAATGTCTCAATGTAGGAAAAGGCCTGTTTTGGACATGTTTAGCCTTCACTTTTTACCCGGAAAATGATATAGTTTTTACTGGAAGTGGACAGGGTCCCTGCCAACCAGGTCCCCTGAGCTCGATCTCCTTCCCTAAAGTGTACCTGTCGTTTCCACGGTTGTCACCCCATTAGCTCACTTATAAGTCCCTTGTAAAAGATACCTCTGGTACCAAGGGCGTTGTTGTTTAAGAGGGTCTCTAAAGCTGCAGCACACATTATGCCACCCTAAGGGACCCCTCACCAAGCACATACATACATACATACTGCCACTGCAGCTGTGTGTCTTGGTGTAGACAAAAATGAAGAGTCGACGTGGCACACATCCCTGTATGCGATGCCCATAGGGACTGTCTGAGATATAGGTAAGACACCCCTCTAGCAGGCCTTATGGTGCCCGCTGATTTAGGGATATCTCCTGTGAGGGCATATCTGCTTGTGCGTTTCCGGGATATTGCAAGTGACCAGGGAAGCTCTATAGTAAGTACATTGGCTGCACCCTTGTCGTTACGAGTTCCACAGTTCCATGAAGGTTCCACTGAAATATGGGATATTTGCTACCAAAGATATCAGCATAATAAACCTGTGCTGATTGCAGTGTCCGATTTATTAAAAATTGCACACAGAGTGCCCCTTAGAGGGGTCCCCTAAGATCTACCAATCCTTAGTGTGATCATCGACTGTCCTAAGCCAGCCTGCTACCACCAGACAGTGTTCTGTCCTCATGGGTAGAGTGCCTGTGCACTCTGAGTTCGAGAACAATGCCTTTCCTGGGTGGAGGTGTTCACTCCTCCCCTGGTCAGGAAGAGCTATCTGTGGCAGGGATTTTCAAAGGACTTGCCACTTTTGTAATGCGACCCCAGCCTCTCCTGTTAGAGGGAGCAAGCGATCTTCCTACCCTCACCCCCTTTTTGGGCGAGGACAGGTGGAAAACCTTAGATAGAATAGGAGGTGTGCCCCACCCATCCCCTCTGTCAACTCCACCCCTCAGGTGCTGGAGGCGAGGTGAAGTACACTTTGTAGTGCCCACCATCTTGAAGATGGTGGGACTTAGCCAATCAGGGCTAGGACTATGTCCTCTTCCCACAGGAGGTGGGCATGATAAGAGGGTGTAGACACCCCTGGAAAGTGGCCCATTGGCCACTACCTTTTACTCCCTTGTAACACTCTTAAATCAAGATTTTAGGTGGCATCCTCAGACCCTGAATTTCAGTTCCTGGCGACCTAAGAAGAGCCGGGCACAGCAGCCTTCTCTGCTGGTGAGGCTCTGTAGAGAACTATAATAATAATAGGTCCACTTATAAAGCGCAATGGTTACACTTATGCCAGTGTGTTCCTGCACTGCGGTAGAGTTAGCCAGTAATCAGATGCCCACTACCCTCGCCCTACTAAACTTGGGGAAAGAGAAACGTTTTTAGTTTTTTCCTGAAGCATCTCTCCTGGGCCTCCATCCGGAGCTCCATTGGGAGAGCATTCCATTGCTTGGCCGCCAATAGGCGGAAGGACCGACCTCCCATCCTGGCTTTCTTAATGGCGGGTACGCACACCAATCCTACCCCACCTGACCTCAGCTGACGTGTGGGGACATAGTGGGTCAGTAGATCCGACCGATACGGAGGGGCCCTTCCCTGCAGGATCCAATGACAGACACAAAGTGCCTTGAAAGTGACTCTTTCTTTAATCGGGAGCCAGTGTAACGTGGCCAGGGCTGCCCTAGCCGATGCCCTTCTCGGACGCCTCAAAATAAGGCGGGCTGCCGCATTCTGCACTTCCTGCAGATGGAGCATACACTTGGTTGTTGCGCCTAGATAAAGGACGTTACCATAGTCCAGGCGCGACGTCACCAGGGCATGAACCAGAGTCTTCCTAGCCGCCACAGTGAGTAGGTCCAAGGTTTTACGCAGGACCTTCAGGATCCCAAAACAGGCGCCTGCCACCTGTCTTGTTTGATAGTCTTAGGAAAGACTGGGATCTAACCAAACTCCCAAGTTCTTTGCCTGCCAAGTCCTGAGGCCACCATGCCGATGACAACACAGTCTGGGCCTTACCCACCACAAGCACCTCTGTCTTGTTGCTATTCAACTTCAGGCAGTTCTTAGCCATCCATACAGCTAATTTTTGCATGCATGCCATGAAGTTGGAGGCAGCCGACTACTGTGCCTGGGTCAGGGAGACCACCAGGTGCGTTTAATCGGCATAGGATACGACCCTGATCCCGAACCCCTCAGCAGTCTCCGCTACGGGAGCTACATAGAGATTAAACGGGGTCGGGCTCAGGGTCGAGCCCTGCAGCACTCCCTGGTTCAGCATGATGACCTTGGAGTAGTATTTGCCCTGTCTCACCTGGAAGCAGTGACCCGACAGGCAAGATTTTAGGCAATTCA
Organism: Lissotriton helveticus; assembly: GCF_964261635.1. NCBI lineage: Eukaryota > Metazoa > Chordata > Amphibia > Caudata > Salamandridae > Lissotriton > Lissotriton helveticus. The sequence goes on from NC_136057.1 coordinate 88,111,159, forward strand.
GGGCATTGCCAGACACCCCACCCTTCCTCAGACACTACCAACATGTGATGGGCTACAGTGTCAAAGGCGGCACTTAGATCCAACAGGATCAAGGCCACCGTTTGACCTGCATCCACAAATTGCCTGTTGGATTCAGTGGCAAGAAGCAGCGCGGATTCTGTCGAGTACCCAGCTCGAAAGCCGGACATGGTCCCAGCCCTACTGGCCTGTCTGCATACCTGGATGATCCTCAACCAAAAGTCAACTCGTCTTGCAGCCCAGCGACCTCTAGAACCTTGGGAGGACTGCCTGCCTTCGATCAAGACCAAGGTCTCCAGAGAAAAGTAGACCTATTCACAAAGCAACCCTCTTCAAAGTAAAGACTCTGTGACCGGAAGAACTGTGCAGCCTGCCCCCCGGTTTTACCTCTGCACCCGATGCCACCAGCCCGAGTCCAAGTGGCCCACCGGTTCAGCAAGGTTTCCCTGCTCTCAAGAGCCCAACTCCACCATGAGCTGACCTCTCCTGGACTCCTAGAAGTTACCTGCAGCTTCTGCAAGAAGACCCCTCAACCGTGACGTGCACTGGTTAGCCATTTCTGACACCAAAAGGCACCCCTTCACCCGTCCATCCTGGGCCTTGGTGAAGAGGACAAAAGGTGTTCCTACGTCCGTGAGCATCATAACTTACCTCAATAGCTGTTGGTTTCCTTCGATCGGCCTCCTGGCTGGAGCCTGCAGCCCTTTTTAGATTTGGCCTGCCTCCATTGCTTTTCATTGGGCACACGATGCTGTGTTGGCACCCTGCATCCAGCCGCCCCTGTGGCGCTAGTGTTGTAGTATTGGTGCTGCCTTAGCCCCTGCTCAGTGTTAGCCTCAGCCCTGGAGACTGTTCCTCCAAGCTACTGCTTCTTAGCTGTAAGCAGCCTCTGTCCGATTGCCCCAGTCCCCTTTAATTTGTATTCAGTGACTGACCTTGAACTTTCACCATGTACCCGCCCACCCGTTTGTCGCTTGTGGTGCACTGTTGGTGCTGAACTGAACCTTGCCCTGTACTGACCCTAATTTCCGAAGACTGGTCTTTTAAGTGAATGTTCCGTATACTGAGGTACTGGGTTTTTCAGAACCGGTACCGAACCGGTAACCCAGTGGTGTCAGGGTACACCCAAAGACCTCGGGTACTTTCCTGTTTAGACCACAGAAACTCAGAGTCTTCTAGGTGAAGTCAAAGATCGAATTTATTGGCTGCAACCAAGTAACAGGCGTCCTAGAAGTACAACAACACGGGATGTATATTCTCAGGAGACTGTTCAAATTTACGAAGCCAGGCTTCTCTTTTTATACAAAATATTAAGCTCCAGGCAAACATTCTTGGATTTACAGTAGACTATTCACATATTTTCACTACAAAGAAAAAGCAGAGTCATGATGACAAGCCCATATTTCAGTTCGTCCAGCCCACAACAAATTACCCGGCAAGGCCCAACATTTCCATCAGATATCGGTGGACCCCCAATAAAAACGGGCACCTCCTCATCATAAAGCAAGTGAGAGAGAAAAGAGCAGGGGCAGGTGTGAGCAAGATTAGGCAGGGTGTGTGTGCGATGAAAAGGGTTTATGGCATGTTGTGCCTTGATGCTATCTCGTTCGGCCACTGGGAGAGGAACTGACCGAACAGGTTTGGCCTGGGGCAATGGTTCCAGCTTGCCCAGGTCACAGAAAAGTCAATTAAGGTGTACGTGTCCTTTGGAATCGAATTTGGCTTAATTCATCTACCTATGTGAGGGCAACTCACAAAATGGCTGCCATGCACAAAATGGAACCCAAGGGTTCAGAACGAAAATGACGATTTCGGGGTGAAATCGTTACTCGAATATGACGAAAATGCTTGTACATAGTGTACTAGCCATTCTCTGTCTTTTGATATAAAAATCGTCATGCTACGACAAAGTTTATTACACGAGTCCAGAATTTTCAGAACCACAAACCCTCCTTTTGCCCTTACATAGGCAAAACACCTATCCTCATGCTAATCTGAGTCCAGGTCTATATTCCTAAAGTCATTGAGATGTTGCTGTAACATCATTCTATTACTTAGTTCGTCTTTTGATACAGGCTTCCTTACACATGATGTAGCACAGAGGCCACATATTGCAGGAGCACACTGCACGCACAGACAGAACAGGAAAAGAATGGCTAAGACCATCCCAATGACCATCAGAATTTTCCATCCCCAGGCGGATATCAGTTCCCAGAACCATCCCATTAACGACCAATCTCCTTTATCCACATGAATAGATTTGGAAATCTTATGCAGTTTGGAGATGGCCTGGTACACTGTTGGAGCGTTATCTGGAATGAAAGCACAGCAACTCGATTGGATCAATTTACACACCCCACCTCGGTCTGCAAGTATGACATGCAAGTATGACATCTAATGCGACCCTGTTCTGAAGGGTCATAAGACGATCCGACTGGAGCTCAGCAGTCAAGTTACTAAGGGCACCAGCAGTTTCAATTACGGTGGACTCAACCACCCTTGTCATTTGTCTTATGTTCCTGCTGTTAACTATTGGTCCCCAGAACGGCAGAAAACCCTTTGCAAAGTCCCCAAATTCTTGTCCTGCAGTGTCTTCTTTACTCAAGACACCTCTAACTACCCTTGTCTTGTGGTAATCTGCCGCTGCTGTGTAGGTGGGAGGCAACAGGAACGAAACAAAACATGTGCCAGAGAAGTCCGGGGGCAACCAGGTATAGGCTCTATCATGGCAGATGAAATAGGTACCCCTAGCTGCTAAAAACGCAGGGGAAGTCTGAGACCCAAAAACATATGTTTCAGTACAGACACTCTTCCCTAACTGAGCTCTGGGATTCTTGCCAGTACATTGCAGACACAGGTGACCCTGATGGGGTACAATCCAAATCGGGGAAGATCTTTTAGCTTGCTGTTTCTCACTCAGAGTAGCTCCATATCCGGTCACGTTCCATCCTATGTATGCAAGTGTCTCATCTTCCGGGGTAGTTTCATAAGAAATATCTTCCTTAATCATGTCGACTATACCCTTAACTAGAGCACTATTCTTAGGATTGTCTTTTACAGAACGTAGGGGGTGGACTTCACGTGCGTAGATGAATATTGTTCTGTATGCCCACACAGAACCATTATGGCTGAAAGGCAGGACCAGATAAGGGATACCTTTATCCGTTTTGTGAGGCATAAGACCACACACCCAGTAGTTAGTCGTGTTCATTACAAGTTGGTGTTGGTGCAAGAGCTGAACAAAGGAGTTATTAATGGTTTCTAATCTCCTAGCTGATTCGTGTTCAGGAAGGGGTTGAAAAGAATGAGAAGAAACAGTAGAAAGAGGAGGTGTAGGCGATGTAGTGGGTGCAAATGTTACTCGAAAAGAGAATAAAACATATCCTATTAAAAATATCACAAGACTGAATAACATGAAAATGCACAATATCAAAAAGCTTTTCTTTGTCATCATTTTACATATTCTGCTTTTAAAGTTCGTTTCCTTGGCAGGTCTCTCCATCTCGAAAAACTCCATCCTCTATACAATGCTGCCCGCGATGGGAGGTTGTTTCTGCTAAGGAATGCTTCTGTCAATCTAGGGCAACTCCCTTAGACCAACCAGAACTGTCGACCTAACGTCGTCAGCTGCACCCCAAAGACTTTGGGCAATCGCGGCCCTAGCAGCGGAACCCGGATGGCGGTTCGAAAAACAAAAATAAGCAAGTTCCTCAGATGGGAGAGCTGCACTTTCAAAAATAGTACTTGGAAAAAAAAAACTTTTATTAGTTCGTATTTCTCAGCCTCAGATTATATCGTTGTTTTCCTGGTATTGAATTATCTTGGAAAAGGAGTTCAGGTTCTGTAGTGTCCAATCGAACTGACAGTGATACAGCTGGTTGCAAAATATTGTCGCTCTCTTGTTCAGTAAGTGTTCCTTTTACACGTGCATCACTGAAAGGCAGAAAACGAGGCACGGTTTCAGTCTCTGAGTCGCCGACACCCTCCTGGACCCACCGGTCGTATGGCAGAGGTAAAGGGACCCTTTTACAATGGACCCCGTGGATCCAGTGCTTCTTCCCTTCCACTCGAACAGCTGATCTTGTGGAAAGAAGGACGAGGTGCGGTCCGGTCCACCTGGGCTGGTCGTTCTTGGTTCGCTGGAAGTTCTTGACCAGCACCCAGGATCCAGGGTCGATCTGATGTCCTGGAGCTTCAGAGACTTGAGGCAGTGTATCATGCACCTGTTGGTGTAAAACACGCAATTTAGCTGTCAATTCATACAGATAGTCAAGCAAAACAGGGTGTTCGATTTCACTGAACTTTGTGGGCCTTGGCAATCCCCATATGTTGGCCACTCACGAATGCACAGTCATTCTGGTGGATAGGAGTGCTAAGGGTAGAGCATCAGGCCATTTAAGACCAGTGCTCGCTTGAATCTTGGCCAATTTAAGTTTTAACGTGCCATTGTAGCATTCTACTAGTCCAGCTGATTGGGGGCGATTTGCAGCGTGAAACTTCTGATGAATGCCTAGCCCTTCACATACTTTCTTCATCACTCGACCCACAAATTCACTCCCATTGTCGCTCCAGACCATTCTCGGCATTCCACATCTGGGGAAGAACTCTTTCACAAGGGCTTTCGCTGTGGACAAGGCAGTATTGTCCTTTAGGGGATATGCTTCTACCCATCTTGAAAAGGCACAAACAACAACGAGTACGTATTTTAAGTTGTTGCACCTCTCCATGTGGATGAAATCTAGCTGCAAAACCTCGAACGGATACGTGGGAGGCGCAAAATGACCAGCTGGAGTTGGGGTTCCCCTACCAGGATTGTATTTCAGACACACCATGCAGTTCTTGACCACATTTTCTGCACACTTAGGAATTCCTGCATTTTGCCATACTGGAGCCAACAACTTGCAAATCCCTTTCACGCTGAAATGAGCCATTCCATGAGCCATTGTAACCACTGCAAGCACGTACGCATCGGGCAACAACCATCTCTGATGCTCTGACAACTCAACCCAACAACCATTTGCATCCATTCTACCCGTACTTTCTCTCCACATGCTCAACTCTTTCTCTGTAGCCTCAGCTTGACTAGACTTCACACTCTCTATCGTGTCTTCACACATTCCAACATCACCAACCCATCTTGCAGGGCCTGCAACATACATTCGGCTCATCACATTCCTCGCTGTTTCTTTTGCGATTTCGTCAGCAAATGCATTTCCACGACCAACATCATCAGTCACCTTCTTGTGTGCGCTACATTTCACAATCGCAGCTTGCAATGGCAAGGTCAGTGATTCAAGAAGCTCATTCACCAACTGACCATGCTGAATCTTAGCTCCATGCGAAGTCAGGAACCCACGTTCTTTCCACAATCGTCCAAAACTGTCAGCCACTCCAAATGCATACCGGCTGTCGGTGTAGATGTTCACTTTCATTCCTTTTGACAACACACATGCTCTCGTGAGTGCAATCAATTCTGCTGCTTGAGCTGAATTATGTGGAATACGTGCAGTTACAACAATCGTATGCAAAGTCGTGACAGCATATGCAAAGTCGTATCACCATTCGGAAGCTTGAAGCATGAACCATCCACCCACAATGTACCATCACATTCAGCAAGAGGAGTGTCTTGGAGATCTATTCTCCCTTTTGTTTCTTCTTCTGTTCTAAGAAAACAATCATGCTGTTCTGAAGCATCTAGTTCCTCCACAATCGGCATCAACGTAGCTGGGTTGAGAGTGTTGCATCTTTTTATATGCACATGACTCGCTAACAATGTCAACTCGTAACCTGACAATCGAGCACTAGTTAAGTGCTGTGTCTTGGTTCTGTTTAACAACTTGTCTACTGCATGTGGAACCATTACGATCAGCGTGTTATTCATCACTAAACCAGCAGACTGTCGAATAGAAACAGCTGCTGCCGCTGTTGCTCTTAAACAACTCGGCAATGCTTTAGATACCGGATCCTAAGTCGATGAAAAATATGCACATGGACGCTGCTTGTCTCCAAACAACTGTGTCAACACTGACAATGCACAACCTTCTTTCTCATGAACATACAATGTAAAGGGCTTACTGTAGTTGGGGGTACCCAACACAGGAGCCGAACATAATGCTGTGCGCAATTCAGAAAAACTTTTCTGACAATCTTCAGGCCAAGGAACGGGATTGGGTGTATCTTTACACGTTAATGCCACCAAGGGTTTGGCCAGCAAAGAAAAATTTGGTATCCACTGTCTGCAATATGATGTAATGCCCAAGAAAGCACGCACTTCTCTCTGTGTCCTTGGCACACTCAATTTTGCTATTGCCTGAATTCTTTCTGGGGTCAGTTTCCATCCCTCCTTCGATAAGAGATGACCTAAGTAGGTCACTTCTTGTCGACAATATTGCAATTTTGAAAGAGACACCTTGTGATGCAAATCACACAGATGACGCAACAGTGACAACGTGGCTTCTTTACAGATTTCCTCAGTATCTGCAGCAACAAGCAGATCATCGACATATTGAACAAGAGTAGCACCATCAGGTAAAACAATCGTATCAAGCTGTGTCTTTAGAGCTTGACTATATATTGATGGACTTTCACAGTAGCCCTGGGGAGTGCGTTTGAAGCGGAAACTTGGTCCTCCTAAACTGAAGCCAAAAATATCTCTACTCTCCTCAGCAATCGGGATACTGAAGAAAGCATTCTTCAGGTCAATCACTGAAAACCAGGTGGCAGAAGCTGGAATCATAGTCAATAGGCAGTAATATCAGGAACAACTGGAAATTGTGGCACAACTATTTTATTGACCTCTCTCAGATCGATCACGAATCTGTAAACAGGTGGCTGAGAAGGGTCAGTTCGTTTCAAAACAGGCAGAACAGGACTATTGCAAACGTTGCCTCTTGTTTCTTCAATCACATCTTTTTCAATCAGATTGTAAACAATCGCTAACAATGCTTTTTCACCTTCACTAGAAATCTTGTATTGGGGAATTTGTGGCATTTTAACATTGGCTTTCAATGTCACAACATATGGTGGTATTTCTAAAAGACCCACATCATTAGGACCAGTAGCCCAAAGAATATCAGGAAGAAACGACAATTCTGTTGGAAGTTTATCCTTTGACAAATACATTGGAGAAACCACTTTCTTACCCAGTGTAAGTTGTACTCCCGAAGGAGCACAGTACAAAGTTGCATACAATCTTTTCAACAGATCCAATCCCAACAAGTTTTCACCACAACCTGTTGTCAGAATAAGGGGTGCTTCGAATTCACAAGGACCAACAGAAAGGGACATAGGACTAGAAATCGGGTTCCTAACCGGGGCGCCAGAAAAACCTACAGAAACATTCATTTCGCCAGACAAAGGTGCGCCAGGGAGTTTTGAGTGCATAATAGAACTCTTTGTAGCACCAGTATCCAACAGAAAAGGTTCTGACACACCTGATGTAATCACCTCAACGTAAGGTCCACTCTGATCTACTGGAACTGAAACAACTCCCTCTCTTTGTCTATGGCTATCCTAGCAACCATTACCTTCCATATTCTCATCTTCTGCGTAGTAATCATCAGCATAGTACTGAGCTGTCCTACCAGACGCGTTATTCTGCTGATCAAAACTATTCATAGAATTTTGAGGCGAAAGGGGACGTGCGTTCTGGGGGATGTTTCCACGTCCTCTACCTCTAGGCGCTTGCTGAGCACCTCGACCTCGTGCACCTGAGACACCATTCGCGCGCTGAATCAAAACAGGGCAACTATACTTAAAATGACCCTCTTTCTTACAGTACGAACACTGGTTGGGACCTACAGGAACACGTGGCTGGGTATATTCGACTCTTTGCCTTTGAAACTGTTGAGGTTGCTGATAATTATTCTGATAGTTACTCTGACCACCATTATTCTGGCCACCACCACCACGTGGCGGATATGCTTGCTGTAAAAGGACCTTCGTTTTTAACTCTTTAGTTTTCTTCTCTGCTCTATCTTTCTCATCTTTGTCTCGATTTTCGTAGTACTGTGCAGTAGCTAATATCTGTGCTGAAGAGGAAACTGCCCAAGAACTCTCTGAATCCTTCAACTTCTTACACAACTCGGGAAGCAGATTGTGCACGAATTTATCGACGAACAGTCGCTGACCACCTTCTGTGCTCATATCTTGACCACTGTGGTCGACAAACGTTTCTTCAAACCTGGTGAAGAAATCAGACACCGTTTCATCTTTCTTCTGCTTACACGCAGACAACTTATCCCAATTTACACGCATCGCAGGCATTATAGTTTTCATGTAATCAATGATCTTACCGGGAAGTTCTGCTACTAAAGGCTCAGGCTTAGCACCACCAACTTGTCGGGCATCTGCAGCAGCAATATTAACCCATGAGTCACCTAACTCCTGATCATGATCTGCATGACGAATCTTTCCCCATAAAGGGTGTGGAACAACGTTCCCAAACAACATATCTATATCCGCTAAATTCATGATGCATGACCCAGCAGTCTGTGACAACTCTTTGTAATACCCTGCAGGATTCTTGCGGGGATCAGGCAATGTCTGTTTAAGGGCCAAAACTTCAGCTCGCTTCCAAGGAACATGTACCCAAACACGCTGAAAGTGTGCTGGAACAGCTGGGGGGCTATTACCAGGACCAGCCGCTACTTCTTCCTTCCATTGTGGAGGAACTTCTCTCATGGGATATTGTCTTCCCTTCTTTTTAAATCAGACTCAAACAATGACTTAGAAACATCTTCAGTCCTAAGCGACAACAACGTCGCAACTGCTTTCTCAACATCTGAACCAACAATTGTGCCTTTTGAAAATTCGAACCGTACATGGCTCAACTCGGGCGGATTAGAGTCCAAATCATTTTCCTCTAAATCTTCACACAGAAAAGCACACATTTTCTCAAAAACGTATCTCTGCTTCGATGCTTCCCACTGATGGAAGACATCCATAACAGACTCTAGACCATATCTTGTCGGGTCAGTCATCCATCTATGTGCCAAATGATTCAATGTTTCCTTCTCCCTAGAATCAGGCTGTTGACTACGCAACTGTTTATGCTCAGAGACAGGAGCCGGACTTGCTGCTCCAAAGAAAGGATATAAAATACTAGTAACAGTACTAGCCACTCTCTGTCGAACAGAAGGAGAAGTCGATGAAAAGACAAGCGGGAAAGCAGGATGAGACGAGGCAGATGCAGAGGCAGTGTCAGTAGGAATACCAGGAGTGGTAGTCGATACAGTAGTCAACGTTGTCGGAAGTATAGGAAGAGCAGATGTAAAAGTCGGTGGCCCTTGAGGAGGCTGCACCGGAGGAGCAGGAGCCAGCTGAAGAACAGCTGGTGGGTGCTGTGGAGGAGCAGGAGGCAATGCAACCACGGGTTGTGCAACTAAAGGTTGCGGAGGTGCTGTAGCATTCTGCGCATAAGGGGGTGGTGAACTTAACAAATGGGACATTAGGGGATCTTTTGCTGCATCTTGCTGAAGAGGCGGCAAAACTGGATAGCATTTATCAATCACCATTTTACGTTGCCTGTGCAACTGCTCACTCATCTGTTCTTCTTCGTTATCTTTGTACTGCATAGCAGCTTGCATTATCGAAATACCCCTTTCTCTCTTATTTTTCTTCGCTAATTTAATTTCCTTCTTTTTGGCCTCCTTACGCCATAGGCGGAAAGAGTCAAACATTGCCGCCCAGGCTTTCTTCTTGAAGAGTTTAACTTCAAGGTTATCTAGGACTTCCGTATCAAAGCTACCTTATTGGGGCCATTTTAAAACATCATCTTTTCTGGTGTGACGGATCCACACTTCAATATATGTGCTGGTGCCTACTCCATGTTTTACATATAATTCATAAGTCGGAGTTCCAATCGGAGGAACCGGACACGAGTCCTCCAATCGGGAATCCCTTTTACTACAACCAAGACAAAACAAATTTCCAAGTCTGCTAAGACCAGGCATCTTCGCTCTCTAGTCTAGCTTCAAACTTCAAAGGATTATCGAATACGATATTCTCATGAATACACGAGTCCTTCTGCTTTGGAGCTTGCAAGTTCCAAATTAAAGATCCCAAAGGGATACCCAAAACTAAGACCAACTAAGGACTGGGAGACGCTCCACTTATACTTAACTGAGATATCGATGACGTCACCAGAAGACTCGTCTATCGTTTCGCTCTACCAAACATCAAGGGTCCAAATCAGGGCGATAGCCAGGGCAGCAGTCCTTTGTAGCCGTCGGGAAGCGGGGAACTTCGCAGCAAAGACTTTCGGACCACGTCGACATGCAGGGGTCGATGAAGTGGCGGCCAGAATTTTCACACGAAGCTCCTCACGATCCTCTGGCTTGGACCGGTACCGCTGGAATCGCCCGACGTTGGGCGTCAACTGAGGTAATCGGGTTTTTCAGAACCTGTACCGAACCGATAACCCAGTGGTGTCAGGGTACACCCAAAGACCTCGGGTACTTTCCTGTTTAGACCACAGAAACTCAGAGTCTTCTAGGTGAAGTCAAAGATCGAATTTATTGGCTGCAACCAAGTAACAGGCGTCCTAGAAGTACAACAACACGGGATGTATATTCTCAGGAGACTGCTCAAATTTACGAAGCTAGGCTTCTCTTTTTATACAAAATATTAAGCTCCAGGCAAACATTCTTGGATTTACAGTAGACTATTCACATATTTTCACTACAAAGAAAAAGCGGAGTCATGATGACAAGCCATATTTCAGTTCGTCCAGCCCACAACAAATTACCCGGCAAGGCCCAACATTTCCATCAGATATCGGTGGTCCCCCAATAAAAACGGGCACCTCCTCATCATAAAGCAAGTGAGAGAGAAAAGAGCAGGGGCAGGTGTGAGCAAGATTAGGCAGGGTGTGTGGGCGATGAAAAGGGTTTATGGCATGTTGTGCCTTGATGCTATCTCGTTCGGCCACTGGGAGAGGAACTGACCAAACAGGTTTGGCCTGGGGCAATGGTTCCAGCTTGCCCAGGTCACAGAAAAGTCAATTAAGGTGTACGTGTCCTTTGGAATCGAATTTGGCTTAATTCATCTGCCTATGTGAGGGCAACTCACAAAATGGCTGCAGTGCACAAAATGAAACCCAAAGATTCAGAACGAAAATGACGATTTCGGGGTGAAATCGTTACTCGAATATGACGAAAATGCTTGTACATAGTGTACTAGCCATTCTCGGTCTTTTGATATAAAATCGTCATGCTACGACAAAGTTTATTACACGAGTCCAGAATTTTCAGAACCACAATACGTATGTTTAATGGTTTTTTCCTCCCATTGCTTAACATTGTAAAGTCTGAAAATTGCAGTGTGTCCACTTTTTGTATTGAAAATGTATTTCTATTGCAAAAAGTATTTACCTAAGAAAAGTTCTGCAAAATAAATCCAACCGAGTGTCATTTTTATGAATTGGTCTCAGATTTAATCATTGAGTGTGTGTCTCTTTAATTGCCACGTTGTGTACAACAAATGCTTTCGACTACCCTCGGATAAGCCTAACTGCTCTTACAAAAGAGAGCATTAGTATTATCTACTTTAGCCTGTGCAAAGCCTTTGGGGATCCACTGGACTCTCTACACACTCTACCTCTTTTTGGTATAGTATATAGAGAGTCAGCTTCCTACACTGGTGGCGCAGCGGTAGGGTACACGACTTTGCATTTGCTGGACCACTCTGACAATAAGTGACAACAAGATTCAATCCAGAAATTGCCTTTCGTTAAATTGTAGTTTTGCAAATTGACTATTTTTCCAAATTTTGAAATATGTCAGGGCCCTGGTTCGGTCCCCTTGAGTACAGCTGTTTCAAAAGTTGAACTCTTGCTGTAGTTAGGAAACCAGTATTAGGGATTTTGCCTTTCCAAAAAGGTTCCCATCTTTGTAAAGACAAAGATTGCTAGAAGTAGTCACTCAGAAGAGCTGATACAGGTGAAGGAAATTGACCTCACACCTTATGTCCTTAAATAGCTCAGAGGCTTGGGTAAAACCTATAGGCTCAGGACTGGGTCAAACCCTACCAAAGCAAAGCTCCAGGATCTTTTGGCAGAATATGACAAAGAGCATCCAGAGGATGACTCTGATCTTACAGATCAAAATACTGACAGTAGGAGTGACAGTGTGACACCCCAAGACAAAGAAGCCTCTTCAGACGAAGAGCTTGCTCTGCTAAGACTAGCCAGGAGGGCAGCTCTAGAAGCCCAACTCCTAGCTACAGAAGAGAGAGAAAGGAGTTTGGCCGAGGACCCATCTTTGGTGGCATCACAATCATAAATAAGGAGAAAGTAGATTCCTTTGACCCTAAAAAACCCAAAGGGATTATTTATGTGATGATATCACCAAGTGGTTCATTGCTTTTGAACAGGCCTGTCTTAGCAGGCAGGTCCGCAGGAAACCGTGGAGTGCTATCCTGTGGGAAATGTTCTCAGAAAAGTGCCGGGATAGACTCCTGACACTCGGTGAGAAAGAGGCTGAATCCTATGACCTCATGAAGGGTCCCCTAAGTGAGGGCTTTGGATTCAATACGGAGTATAGCACCAGTTTCAGAGAGGCTCGAAAAACCCAAAGCCAGGCCTGGGTAGATTTTGTAGACTATTCACTAAAATCAGTAGGAGGTTGGTTAGTAGGTAAGAATGTGCATGCCTTTGAAGGGCTTTATCATTTGGTAATGAAGGAGCATCTGTTAAGTAATTGTTACCAAGGGAAGCTACATCAATTCCTGGTAGACCTTGGTCCACTTTCTCCTCAAGAGTTGGGGAAGAAGGCAGACCACTGGGTCAAAACAAGGGTGACCAGGACTCCTGCTGGTGGGGGAAGACCAAAAGAAAGAGGCCAGAAAGCGTCCCTAGGGAAATGGGGTAACCCGAAAAAGAAAGATTCTACTTCAGGCCCCCAAAAACCTGTTCAAGAGAGTGGGCCCAGAGACTCTTGACAGCCAAAGGGTGCGTACCAGGGTAAGAACTGGGATCCTAAGATGGGCTTGGTGCCATGGCTGTAGGTCACTGGGGCACTTTCCTTGAGACTCTAGCTGTAAAAACAAGAAATATACCTCTGGTCCACCTGCAGTACCTGCAGCTGCCAATCTCCAGATGGAATCTCAGGAGAGCAATGGCCATGCCAATGAGCTCTCTTAGCCGACTCAAGTAGGGATGTGGCCTTAGCCACCTTAGCTGCCTGACCCACTAACATGCACATGGGGTTAGGGTGGAGGCCTTGAGAGACACTGGTGCCAGCATCACCATGGTGACTGAGCAGATAGTTTCCTTAGAACAGCATCTGCCTGGAAGGACCTTTCCAGTCATCAATGCTGAAAATGTGACAAAAACCCATCCCGCAGGCGAGGGTGTCTTTTGATTTAGGAGTTGCTGGCAACGAAGAGGTAGCAGTGTCTTTATCCATGCTAGTTGATTGTTTTCTTGGCAATGATTTGGAACCCTTAGCCTGGGCTGAGGCAGAACTGAGGATCCATGCAGGAATGCTTGGAACCTCTCACTGGGTGTGTGTGTGTGAAAACCATAGCACAGAGCAGAGCCCGGGTGTAAAAGAGGTGCTGAAGTCTGGAATAATGCCCCAGTCCTCCAAGAGAAAAGGCAGGAAAACTGGAGAACCAGCTTCTAGTCAGACACCAGACCGTTCTCCTCAGGAGGAAGAAGGGTCAGCCCCAGAGACAACTGAGCCTCAGGAGCTGAAGTTTTACCAGGATGAGCTTTTGGCCCTGGGGCGACCCTCTAGGGAAGATCTGTGCCAGGGACAGAAAACCTGTCCCACTCTTGAAAACCTGTGACTGCAAGCTGCAGCACAGGAAGGAGGTGATGGCACAGGGCGTATTGGGAGGAGGAAATCCTTTACACTGAGGCCAAAGACCCCAAACCTTGTGCCACTAGGAGAGTGGTAGAGCCTCTGGCGTTTGGGGGAGTTCCTGCGCCTCCATTTGTGCATTATAAGCAGCCACATTTACGACTTATTCTGTCCAGACTATTTGAGATTATCAAAGAACGGACTGTTCTTCTCTGCTTTCCATGATAGAACTTCGGGTCAGAGTTGTATATGACGTATTGTTTGGCGTCTGTGCAGCCACATCTTCTTTAAGATCAGTGAAAGCAGCCACAAAGCATATCTGGATGAGAGTCTTGAAGGTAAGTAACTCTCAGAAGCTCCTGTTAAGCTATCTTCCCTTTAGTGGGGCAAACTTGTTTGTATCTTTCCTGGAGGACCTGGTTGTGGCATCCCCGTAGCTGGACACCTTGACCAGACCAGAACTAAAGGCCAGGGATGCACCAGAAGGTGAAGGAGATTTGTAACGCCTGTCCCATCTGTCAAGCCAGTGGCATGACAGGTGGGCACCCAAAGGCCCTCTTAATCCTGCTTCCAGTTGTAGGCGTTCTCTTTGAAAAGGCAATGGTTGACATTGTTGGTCCCCATGACCCCCCTACAGCATCAGGGCACAGTTCTGCTGGTAGTAGATCATGCCTCCAGGTATTCCGAGGCTATTCCCCTCTGGACTACCACTGCCTCTGCAGTGGCTAGGGCCCTCATTAGCATCTTTACCAGGGTGGGCTTCCCTAAGGAGGTGGTGTCATACAGAGGTACCAACTTCATGACTGGCTACTTGAAACACATGTCGAAGGAGTGTGGCGTGAGTTATCGGTTCACTACCCTCTACCACCCACAATGTAATGGGTTTTTTTTTTTTTTAGAACTGTATTTTAATTTTAACAACATGCAACCTGGCAGTCAGAGTATACAGAGACATATAATACCAATATATTCTACGTAAGTAGGTTAATCAAGAAGCAGTCAATAATTACACATGCATTAATCTGCTTTCCGATTCTCCAGGTGATCAATAAGTGTCCCATTCCCCTAATTGGGAATGTACCTTATAATTATCATGTGGAGACACCTCCTTGCTCCTCCCCATTGTCGTAGTGTTTTGCCTCGTCAGTTTCAGAGCCAGAGTCTGTGTCTGTTGTCACTCAGGAAGCAGGAGCTAGGAATTATCTGTATGAGCACGGCAAGTGTTTAGTGTATCCTCAAATATGTCATCCTTTCTACTAAGGCGCATATGTGTCTCCTCAGCTAGGGCCCAGTCGAGCGCATCTCTATGCCAGAGCGCAATCGTTGGGGCATGCTGGGACAGCCATGTGATTGCATTTTTACGTCATGCCAGTACCATAGGCGACTGACCAAATTGAAAGGTTATCTTGCGCCCTTCTGGCATCTAATGAGGCTTAATAATAAGCATTTCGGTGTCGGATCAATACTTAGTTGTGTGGCATGCACCATTTCTTCGACAGCTTGTTGCCAGAAGGAGTGTATTGCATCGCAGGGCCATCGTTAATGTAAGAAATCAGCCCCTACAGTGTTGCAGCGCAGGCATATATCTGGGCAAGACACGACCATTCGATAAAGGTCTTGTGGCGTTAAGTAGGTTCTTCACAGAAATTTATAATGTATCATTCGAAAATGGGCATTACTAGAAACCATGTTTGTTAGTTCACAGGACCGCTGCCAGTCTTGATCTTCCTTTGGAATGTCAAAGTCTAAATTCCACGCCTCTTGAGTCCGTGTGTAGTGTGAAGTGTCTACTGTACAGTTTAAAATGCAGCCCTTTGGGGGTGCGAGGGGTCGTGGCTCCTCCTCTCCCTTTCGGGGATGTTACAACCAATATCAGCAGTACCGTCCCTATCCGGGCCAACCGCGTTACTCCTCCTCCCTGCAACAGCAGTCGTTTCGACAGCTGCAGGCTGCCTCTTACAAGCAGTACAGAGGGAAATCCTCCTGCTGAGGTAGAGATTCCTCAAAAAAGCGCTGCCAACTGCCAACTGTCAACCGCTCTTCCCATAAATCCAACCAAAGTTGGAGGGCGGATCTCCCATTTCTTCTCCAATTGGTCTGTAATAACTACAGATCGATGGGTTTTGGACATAGTGTCCAGAGACTACACTCTGGAATTTGTGAAATTCCATCAAAAATCTCCCCCCAGAGGTCCTCCTCCTGCCCGTCTGATGGAACTCATATGCCAAATCCATCTCATGTTAAGGAAAGGAACGATCAAAGTGTACCGAATCTTCAAGGGGATGCAGGCTTCTATTCAAGATTCTTCCAAATCAAGGAACAATCGGGGGAGTGGCGCCCCATTCTAGACCTTCGTTCCCTCAAAAAGTTCCTCAAGAAGCAAACTTTCCGGATGTTGTCTCTCCTAGAAGTGCTTCAATTAATGCGTCAAGGGGATTACAAGCCAACACTGGACCTTCAAGATGCCTATTTTCATGTCCCTATCCTACCCAGACACAGAAACTTCCTGCGCTTTAGAGTAGCTGGCAGAGATTTCCAATTCCAAGTCCTTCCATCTGGCCTTCGCTCTGCACCTGAATGTTCACTAAAGTCTTGGCACCGGTGGCAGCATATCTTGGTCAAGCTGATGTCCAAATATTTCGCTACCTCGACGACTGCCTTATAAAGGCCAAGTCGTTCGCAGTCGCAAGCAGACACACTCAGTCATGCCTGTCTCTGTGTCTTTCCATCACTCTGGAGAAGTCTCAGTTCACCCCCTCTCAAGTGAGGACATTCTTGGGGGCCATCATAGACACACAGCAAACAAGGGCTTTTGTCTCCAATGAAAGACAACAGCAGATTTCCAAACTGGCAACTCTCCTGTGCACATAAAAGTATGTTTTTGTTCGACAGTTCAAATCGCTTCTGGGGATGCTGTCTTCCGGTATTCCCCTAATTCCCAACTGTCGCCTCAAAATAGAACTCCGACTGGAAAACTCGACAACCAATTGCAACAAGTCTCAGGGTCCTTCGACAATGTCATCAACATCACGTCTCAGATATGAAGAGCATTGCTATGGTGGACTTGCATACCAAACATCTCTGCAGTTCGTTTGTAGTGGACACTTCAAGTTTCATCCTCACGACAGATGCCTCCCTCGAATGGTGGGAAAGTCATCTTCAAGCCCTCACAGTCAAGGGGAAATGGGACAACCACCTATGAACTTGGCACATAAACCTTTTGGAGTTACTAGCAATATTTCCGGCTCTGAAGTCCTTTTGCACCCTCATTCAAGGAGCTTCAGTGTTGATCCGAATGGACAACACAACAACCTGACCCCAGGCCACCCCCCATGCCGCACGGCTCCTCCGCTGTGACCGCGTCTTTGACCCTGGCGCCGCAGGTTCGCCCCTGACCTCGGTGTCCCCCTGCTGCTACCTTCTCCTTTCTGCTGCTGCCCTCACTTGTGAATTGTGCTTTTATTAGGACTTCTGCATTTTTCTGTATTTTTCGTAGTTGCTGTTGTATCCCTGCACTCTGTGTGTGCCCCCGCGCTCCCCGCTTCCCGCCGCAGCTCCCCCGCGGCCCGCTCCTTTTCTTTTATACCCCCTGCTCATGGGCCGCCCCGCTCCCGCCTCCCAGCTGCTCCTCCCTCCCACTTCGTCTCATATGGAGGCCGCAAGACGGCCGCGCGCAGAAGGCATGCCAAAGGCAAGCCCGTCTGCGCCTGGACCACGCCCAGCGCCAGGACCCCTGGCCCTCAATGATGCCTGCCCACCCGACGGACTTACGACGCCGCCACCATCCACACACTCAACACCGGCCGGAACCCCGCCTGCTACCGAGCCATCCCGAAACGCACCCACGGACCCTTCACCTGCCAAGCCTGCAAATTCACCTGCCTCCAAACTTGAACAGCACCGGCCAAGTCAGGTACCAGCAACAATCACCTCAAGGGCATCCTGCTCAACACCCGCTCCGTCCACAGGCACACAGTCGAACTCTGGAACTCTGGAACCTCCTGGACGCATCACCAGACGTTGCCTTCCTCACAGAAACCTGGATGAACGCCTTCTCAGCCCCCGACATCGCCATAGCCATCCCGGATGGCTACAAAATCACCCGGAGGGACCGCGTCAACCAAACCAGAGGAGGCATCGCCATCGTCCACAGAAACACCATCCAAATCACGACCAACTCCGACGACACCCTCACTGCCGCCGAGCACCTTCACTTCCAGATACACACCGACCCCAAGACCACCCTCAGGGGCACTCTCCTCTACAGACCCCCGGGACCACACACACAATTCAGCGAAGCCATCGCAGACTTCGTCAGCCCGCACGCCCTAACCTCCTCAGACTACATCCTCCTAGGGAACCTCAACTTCCACCTGGAGAACAACAATGACAGCAACACCGCCGCCCTGCTGGACAACCTCACCAACCTCGGACTCAAGCAACTGGTGAACACCCCCACCCACTACGCCGGCCACACGCTTGACCCCATCTTCTCCTCCAGCAAGCACATCTCCTTCAGCCACTCCACCGGACTACTCTGGACAGATCACAGCTGCGTCCACTTCAACTTCAGGAGAACCACGACCCACCACCACCCGCAATAGGTTCCTCGCAGAAGCTGGCGCAAGATCACCACTGACCAGCTCACCACCTCCCTCAGCAAGAACTCTCCCACCAACACGACGGACCCCAACGAAGCAGCCCGCAACCTCGCACAGTGGCTTACCAACTGCGCCGATGAACTCGCACTATTGAAGAACCCACCCAGCAGACCCGGCAGCAAGAAAGCCTTGTGGTTTACCAACGACCTCAAAAACTCCAAGAAAACCTTCCGCACACTCGAGATAGCCTGGCGCCACAACCAGACAACAGAAAACAAGACAGCCCTCAAGTACGCCACCCGCAAACACCCCCAGCTGATCCGCACCACCAAAAGGACAACATTCAAAGAACGACTGGACAACAACACCCACAACAGCAAGGAACTCTTCAGCATCATTAAAGAGCTATCCAACCCAAGCACCTGCAACAACAACATTAAACCATCGCAAGACCTCTGCGACTCACTCGCCTCGTTCTTTCACCGCAAGATCGCGGACATACAAAACAGCTTCGGCGCACAGACCAGGCACCCTACCACCGAACCATCGCCCCCCGCCACCACCACCCTATGCACCTGGACCTCGGTTAGCACCGAAGATACCACCCGAACGATTAACACCATCCACTCCGGCTCCCCAACCGACCCCTGGCCACACCACATCTTCAACAAAGCCGACTCCATCTTCGCACCCCAACTCCGGGACATCATCAACAGCTCCTTCGCATCCGCCACCTTCCCGGAGAGCTGGAAACATGCCGAGCTCAGCGCCCTCCTGAAGAAACCCACCGCGGACCCCACGGACCTCAAGAACTTTCGCCCCATCTCGCTCCTCCCGTTTCCGGCCAAAGTCATCGAGAAGATGGTCAACAAACAACTCTCCGCCTTCCTCGAGACAAACGGATCCCTCGACCTCTCGCAGTCCGGTTTCCGAGCAAACCACAGCACCGAGACCGCCCTCATCGCAGCTACCGACGACATCAGGTCCTTGCTCGACAATAGGGAAACAGCTGCCCTCATCCTCCTGGACCTCTCAGCAGCCTTCGACACTGTGTGCCACCGCACCCTAATACAGCGCCTCAGCAACACCGGAATCCAAGGAAAGGCCTTGGAGTGGATCATCTCGTTCCTCGCCGGAAGAACCCAGAGAGTCCGCCTCCCCCCGTTCCGATCCGCGTCCACCGAAGTCATCTGCGGCGTACCGCAAGGATCCTCGCTCAGCCCCACCCTCTTCAACGTCTACATGAGCCCCCTCGCAGCCATCGCACATCAACACAACCTAAACATCATCTACGCTGACGACACCCAGCTGATCCTCTCCCTCACCAACGACCCCGCCACCGCCAAAGCCAGCCTCCAGGAAGGAATGAAAGACGTCGCGGAATGGATGAAGCTCAGCCGTCTGAAACTGAACTCAGACAAGACGGAAGTCTTCATCCTGGGACCATCCCCCTCTGCCTGGGACGATTCCTGGTGGCCCCCTGCCCTGGGCACCGCCCCCAAGCCAAAGGACCATGCACGCAATCTGGGCTTCTTCTTGGACTCCTCCCTCAAGATGACCAAGCAAGTCAACGCCGTCTCGTCATCCTGTTGCAACACCCTGCGCATGCTTCGAAAAATCTTCCGGAGGATCCCCACCGAAACCAGGAGGACGGTCACCCAGGCCCTCGTCACCAGCCGACTGGACTACGGGAACACCCTCTACGCTGGAACCACAGCCAAACTCCAGAAAAGACTCCAGCGCATACAGAACGCCTCTGCACGACTCATCCTGGACATCCCCCGTCACAGCCACATCTCTCCCCATCTGAAAGACCTGCACTGGCTCCCCGTCAACAAGAGGATCACATTTAGACTCCTCACCCACGCACACAAGGCTCTCCACGACATGGGCCCCAAATACCTCAACAGCCGCCTCACATTCTACACACCCACCCGCCAGCTCCGATCTGCCAGCCTCGCCCTCGCCACCATCCCATGCATTCGCAAAGCACCCGCCGGAGGAAGATCCTTCTCCAACCTGACGTCCAAGACATGGAACACCCTCCCCACCCACCTCCGGCTGACCCAGGACCACCTCTCCTTCAGGAAACAACTCAAGACCTGGCACTTCGAGCAGTAGCGACCCCCCCACCCCCTCCTCCCAACGCCTGAGACCCTTACGGGTGAGTAGCGCGCTTTACAAATCTGTTGATTGATTGATTGAACAAGCATGCATTATGTGACCAAACAAGGGGGCACGAGATACACTTTGCTATCCCTACAAGCTCAGCAAATTTGGGATTGGGCGATTCAACATCAGATCACAGCAGTCCATGTTCTGGGGGTGTCTCCCTGAGCAGGTCGGTCTCGTCAAACCACTAGTGGGAACTTCATCAGCCGACGCTGGACCGCATCTTTCAGCTTTGGGGACACCCCAATCTGGATTTATTTGTGACCAACCTGAACCGCAAATGCCCATTCTATGCAAGTTGGCTTCCCAACTCAGAATCGTGCAGAAATGCGTTTTTGATGAACTGGTCAAAAATATATGCTCATGCTTTTCCACTGATTCCTCTAGTCGCAAGGCTACTTTGGAAAATGCAGAAAGAACCCTGCGGCATTCTTCTCATAGCCCCCAGATGGCCTCGCCAGTTCTGGTTTACGGCGCTCCTCCTTCTGTCGGAGTGCAATCCAATTTGGCTGCGCCCAATTTCGAATCTTCTTACTATGAACCATGGCCTGATCTGCCATCCGAATCCTACTGGTGCCTAAGCACTATGAGTTTGCTAAATTGATTATTCCTCCGGACTGCAGGGAGGTCCTCACTAACGCTAGAGCACCCTCCACTATCAAAACCTACAAACTCAAGAGGAAACGGTTCTATCGTTGGTGTGAAGCTTCAAATTCTTCAGTTTAACTCTGAGAAGACAGAGATTCTACACTGTGCAGTAGATAGAATCCCTCCTAAACTTACGCTTGAGTTTTGGCCAACATCCCCTGCTACTCCATTGGCTCCCAGTAGCGTGGTACATAACCTGGGAGTCATGGTTGACAACAAATTGACATTAGAAAACTGTCAACAAAACAGCTGGAAGTGGTTTTACTCTGATCAGAGCATTTCGGAAAATCCTTCAGATGTTCTCTTACAGAACAGAGCGATGATAGTCCGGAGCACCATCCTCAGTAAGCTGGACTATTGTAATGCCCTGTTACTAGAATCCCCGCAATATCTGATTGAGAGATTGCAGAGAGTACCGACCATGGTGGCCAAACTGGTACTAGTGCAACTACGCCACTCCTCTGCCTCCCGGGCACTCTCAGATTTACACTGGCTGCCAGTCTCGCAGAGGATACGATTTAGGGCACTAAGTATAGTATTTAAGGCTCTACATGGTCACAGGCCCAAATCTCTGCAGGAGAAACTGACATGGTATGTCCCTCCACAAGCACTGCGCTCCTCATCGGCTAATCTGGTGAGGGTGCCCAGAGTTAGGAAAGTCAAATCAGGAGGTAGGGCCTTCAGTGCGGCAACGTCCCGCCTTTGGAATACTCTTCCGTTTGATACGAGACAAATGGACAACATCCTGCAGTTTAGAAAAAGGTTAAAAACCTGGCTCTACCCTCGAGTATGCTCCTTGGCATCCTGCTAACTCCTTCCTGGCAGGGGACACAGTCTCTCGGCCCTAAGCTAGTCGCTTGTATCACAGCGCCAGGTTACCCGTAGGGTGTCAGTTGCGCTTTACAAATAATGATAAATTAAATAAATAAATAAATGTTCACCCTGTTCACTCTACGCCAGAGCAGCTTCTGCCTTTTTTCGTACAATTAGCAAAATCCGGCCACTCTCACTCTACCCTGAAGGTTTTTCTGAATGCAGTTTCCAGATTCCAGCGCGATGGCTCCAATTCTCTTTATTCTTCAAGAATTATTCAACAATTTTTCAAAGGCTTATTTCAGATGTTCCCTCCAATCGACGCCCACCTCCTCCTTGGCATCTGAGCATTGTGTTGGCACAACTCATGAAGTCCCCATTTGAGCCCATTCGTAGGGCTGATCTTAAATTCATCTCCTGGAAGACATCGCTGCTTTTAGCTCCGACTTCGAGTCAGCGAGATACAAGCTTTTACTATCAAACCTCCTTTTCTTCAATCCACCAAAGACGCTCTAATTCCGGCCTTTATTTCAAAAGTTCCATCTGATTTCAACCTGAACGAGCCAGTCATCTGAAAGACTTTTTTCCCTAATCCACAGTCGGCAGCAGAAAAGACTTTACATTCTCTAGATGTTAAGATATGTTTGAAATTTTATTTGCAAAGAACAACCAGTATCCGTAAAACTGATCAGCTCTTCATAGCCTCCGGCAGGATGCGTAAAGAACCTCCAGTTGCTAAACAGACTATTGCATGTTGGATATCTAGAGAAATTTACTTTTGCCATCAGCAAGCAGGCAAGACACTTCATGCAACGATTAAAGCGCACTCTACTAGAGCAGTCTCCTCTTCTACTTCTCTCTTTGCTGATGTGCCTCTTCATCAGATTTGCAGAGCTGCGACCAAGCACAACTGTCTGGAAGCTGCCAACAATGCTGACACTGCTGTGGGGCAAGCGGTGCTACGTAATCTTTTTAAGTAAGGTGAGCCTCTGTTTCTTACCTCCTCCTGCACACAATGTATATATGTATATATTTCTGCTTTTGCAGATGTGCCCATGTTTACTGCTATACTGTAATATACGTATATGTATTCTCTCGTACTCTGTTTACAATGTACTTATGGCTTACTATGCACAGTTCTCGAATTACTGCTATCTACTCTGATTCAAGCATGTGAATCTATGAAAGATACCCCAATACTGGAGAAGAACATAAGTTACTTACCTGAAAACTGTGCTTCTCCAGTATTGATATCTTTCATAGATTCACATGTGACTCACCCACCTCCCCTCAGAGGCTCCCCTCTTCTCCTTGGCTCTTATGCCACACTTGTGCTAAAAAATTGGAGAGCCTGAGCCTCTGAGGTGAAGGTTCCAGAGGGTGCTGTCGCCTGATTGGCTGGAGTTTGGACCATATCTAATGACTTTCACATGACTGTCGCCCTCACTCTGTCTGTCGCCCTCCCTCTGTCTGTCGCATCACCACAGCATCACTCAGGGGCACCACAACATCACTATGTGCTACCACAGCATCACTGAACGCGACAGCATCACTCAGCGCCACCAAAACATCCTTCAGCGCCACCACAGCAGCAATCTGTGCAACAATTCAACAACTAGTTCAAATATGTTCTCTCAATGTTTCAAGCTTTATTACAAATGTCACAAAAAGATGTTAATATTTCACTTCTGTTCTTGGATTTTCGTCACAATAAAATACACTGAACATAATCTTCACAAAAGTTATCTACAAAAGTTTAAGCAATTGCCATTATAAATTACAATAACTTTTACCCAAGTTTTTGCTTTTTCGGTCAGGGGATTAGTTAGCAGCTGGTCCTCCAGTGGGGATGCATCAGGCAACTTCCCCCCTTCCCAGATGTTACCTTGCAGAGCGTGACCCACCTGCAAATGTCAGAACCGTATTTAGTCGCGTAATTCATACCAACCGGACCATCGAGTTGCACCTCCACCAGCGAATGGTCTGAGATTCTTCTGCCTGTCAAACCACATGCCATTCACTATTTCATAGTGTTTTTCTGCTTTTATTTACCACTTGTTTTATGCATGTGGTTGGTTGGGGGGGGAGATGGGCGAAGCAGGGGAGGGAAGGGGAAAGATATTTCTAACAGAGGGAAGAATTGTGTGTTTCCCCCAGTTAGTAAAAAAAACAGCATAAGTCTTGGCTGCTTCTGCTGCACCCAGAGTCTTGTGGGTCTTTTCAGTCTAATTTTTCTGTCTGGAAAAAAATTGTGCCCTGTTTTTCTGCACAAAAGCCTAACGACTGATAATCAGGTGGAATAAAGTGAACACATGAAAGTACTCCTTAATTTCATTGCCCTTGATTCATACTCTGGACCATAGTTGAGGGATAGGTCTAGGCATAGTCCTCGCAACACACAATAGATTTGCGTGCGGCAGAGGCCAGAGCACTAAAGTCAGGGTACCAGATACAACTAGGTGGTAACTCAGGGCAGGGGAAACGCCTGTTGTCCGTGGAGGGGAAATTCCTGTCCTAGAAATCTACATTAGAAATTAATTAATAGTATTCTATTTTAAATATCTTTTTGGTGCCAGTCCATATGACTTTAATGTCTGCTTTTGGGATTCCATGTTACAAGTCCATAGTGTACATGTTTCCTTTCTGAGCTTAATAAAATGTTGGAAATTCTACAAATCCTCACTCCTAGATCCAAGTACTCTCAGGCTACCATTCTACACTCTGCTCTGGCTGAAGAACAGCTCAACACTTTCAAAATTCTGCAATTCTGCATTGATATGGCTTGTAAATTATTTTGGGGGATATTTACATGTATTAACTATTTAATTTTAATACTATAGGTGATTGAAATTACGGACGAAGAAAGCAAGATTTAGCACCAGCCAACTGAATGTTAGTGCCATAAGAAGGATTATTTTGAAAAACCGAAGGACATCCAGCATTCTAAGTTTAAACAATTTCCAAAATCTAGGTGTGGCGAGGAAGTGGGAGCTGAGGAAAGTACTATACCTGTAAGTGAAGTCTCTAATTTTGCATTTCGTTAACCCAGAGCAAAGTTATATCTGTCCACACAGCATCAGAAATAGTGCCAGAAAGACCAATCACAACATCCTCATCTGAAATATTATCAGAAAGACAAATTGCCTCAGCATGACAGAATAACGTTCATCTAAATGACGCATGATCTAAAGCATCATGTAATTCCAGAGTGGAAGCACACACTGCATAAAAGAAAGATATAACAAAAGGTTTCTTCTGCAAACCATCAAAGAAAAGACACTGAAAGAAGACTCCGAAGCTGACACGCTAACAACCAAAAGATTGGAAAATCACCTTTGTTCAACAACCGTTTTTAACCAGTTACGCAAGTTTGAGACTATCTGCCTCGGGATAGGACACCTCGACCCACTCTGCTCACTCTGGCGAAAACCTTAAAAATTCACCACTTTATTGTGTTGTTCATGACCATCTCAGATTGTTTCCTTTTTATTGTGTATTGTTCTGTAATTCTATGTAAATCGCCTCAACCTTATCTGTTGTGCAGGAATGATATGTAAAACTGTTAAATATCAGAATGGATTAAATGAGCACCGTTGCGCTATAGCTAATTTAAATAAATCCTCGTCTTCAGAACTACAATCCTTAACCTTACACCAAACACAGAACGGGTAAAAGGAACTGATGTTCTGTGACTGATGAGCCACAATATTACTGTGCATGTTCTAATGTTCTCAGTTACTGCCATTGTGCCAGTGCAAAAAGGTACTTCTCACTTTAATCATTAAATATCAGACTAACTCCTTATCACTGCATTGCTAAGAACCTATACAAATAGATTTGAGAGAAACCTCAGTCCCAAAATAAGTTGCTGCCGGAGAGGCTATAAGCAAAAGACTATTATCTGCTACAAACATTTCTACAGGTGTTACAGGGCTGCATCCAGACATATTTTGCTCAATGCAAGTGTTAAGAAGATTACACACAATATCTTTTAGAGATAAATGCTGAACATTATCTAAACAAGCCCGACTCTAAAATCAGGTTCACTCTTACCGTGGCATATAAGCAAGAGAAAACTAAATGTAGAGATATTAACTCTAGGAATACACCTTTTAAAAACACGGGCTGTTAGAACAATTTCAGTGTTCAAACCTGCCTCAATCAAAGCAAAATAACCCAAGTTGGGGAAAAAGTTACCTGAGCCAAAAAAGATTAAGCCATAAATCTCATCTCACTGAATTTGAGAGAATGCACACTGGGAAAATCCTCTCTCAGTGCTCTGAATGCCAAAAAAGTTTCAGCAGTAAATCTTATCTCACTGAGCATATGAGAATCCACACTGGGGAAAAACCTTATCCGTGCTCTGAATGCCAGAAAAGGTTTTGTAACAAACAAAGTCTTTCTCGACATGTAATAACCCACTCTGGCGAAAAACCTTACCAGTGCTCTGAATGCCAGAAAAGGTTTAGTTTCAAAGGGAGTCTAAATCGACATCTATTAACCCACTTTGTGGAAAAACCTTACCAGTGCTCTGAATGCAATAAATATTTCAGTGAAAAAAGAGACCTTACTGTACATACAAGGACCCACACTGGGGAAAAACCTTATCAGTGCTCTGAATGCCAGAAAAGGTTTTGTAAAAAACAAAGTCTTTCTCGACATGTATTAACCCACTCTGTAGAAAAACCTTACCAGTGCTCTGAATGCCAGAAATGTTTCAGTTTAAAAAGTAGGCTCACACATCACATACAAATCCACTCTGTGGAAAACCCTTATCAGTGCTCTGAATGCCAAAAAAGTTTCAGCAGTAATTCTTATCTCACTGAACATATAAGAATCCACACTGGGGACAAACCTTATCAGTGCTCTGAATGCCAGGAAAGGTTTTATAACAAACAAAGTCTTTCTCGACATGTAATAACCCACTCTGGCGAAAAACCTTACCAGTGCTCTGAATGCCAGAAAAGGTTTAGTTTCAAAGGGAGTCTAAATCGACATCTATTAACCCACTTTGTGGAAAAACCTTACCAGTGCTCTGAATGCCATAAATATTTCAGTGAAAAAAGAGACCTTACTGTACATACAAGGACCCACACTGGGGAAAAACCTTATCAGTGCTCTGAATGCCAGAAAAGGTTTTGTAAAAAACAAAGTCTTTCTCAACATGTATTAACCCACACTGGGGAAAAACTTTACCAGTGCTCTGAATGCCACAAATGTTTCAGTACAAAAAACAATCTCATTCATCATATAAGAACCCACACTGGGGAAAAACCTTATCATTGCACGGAATGCCAGAAATGTTTCATTGACAAAAACAGTCTCACTCATCATATAAGAACCCACACTGGGGAAAAGCCATATCAGTGCTCTGAATGAAATGAAATGAAATGAAATGAAAAATTGCATTTGTATAGCGCATAACTGCCCTAGGGCCTCGCAGCGCTTGAAGATAAAATGGTTTAGCGCAGGCTCGGGGCAGATCAGCAGGATTTAGCAAACAAATGCGTTTTCAAGGCCTTTCTGAATGAGAGGAGGTTGCTATTTCCTCGGATGGCAAAGGGGAGGGCATTCCAAAGTCTGGTCGCCGAATGGGAAAAAGAGCGGCCACCCCAACGGGCTTTGTTAATTTTAGAGGAGGTGGCCAGCTGCAAGGTACCAGACCGAAGGGGGCGTGCTGGGACATAAGGCGTGACCAAAGGGTGCAGAATCGCTGGGCCTACACGGTGAAAGGATTTGTGCATAATGCACAAAGCTTTAAACTGCACTCTGGCAGCCATTGGGAGCCAGTGGAGGTCTTTCAGAGCCTTCCTCGCCGACTGCCGACGGGAGAGATTGAACAGTAGGCGGGCCGCACTGTTTTGTGTGACCTGAAGCCTCTGCAGTACCGAAGCCGGTGCTCCTAGGTAGAGAGCATTCCCATAATCCAGGCGAGAGAGAATCAGGGCCTGGACCATGGTCCTCCTCGCCTGGAAAGGGAGCAAAGGGAGCACCCGCCGGAGCATCCTCATTAGTCCAAAGCAAGTGGCGGCAGTCTTAGTAGCCTGGACCGAGAAATCAAGGGCGGTGTCAAGCCAGATCCCGAGGCTCTTTATCTGGGACTTGGGGGCAGGAGGAGCGCCAAGACATGGTGGCCAGACGGGTGCAAGAGCAGACGGGGAGGGATTTCCGAGTAGAATGATGTCTGTCTTCTCCCCGTTAAGCTTCAAACAGGAGGCTTGCATCCATCTGGCAACAGCCTCTAGACAGGGGCCTAAGGTGTCGGATGATCCATCTGCGTGGTCTAACGAGACCACAAGCTGCGTGTCATCCGCGTAGGTGACTATACGCACACCAAAGGGATGGACTATCCTGTCCAGAGGTTCCATGTAGGCGTTAAAGAGGGTCGGGCTCAGGGAGGAGCCCTGAGGGACCCCACACCTGAGAGGGTGTTTGGGAGAGACTATCTCACCCTCGAAGACCTGGAAAAAGCGCTCACTCAGAAAGGAGGTAAGCCAGTCTAGAGCCGCGCCAGAAAAGGTTTTGTAAAAAACAAAGTCTTTCTCGACATGTAATAACCCACTCTGGCGAAAAACCTTACCAGTGCTCTGAATGCCAGAAAAGGTTTAGTTTCAAAGGGAGTCTAAATCGACATCTATTAACCCACTCTGTGGAAAAACCTTACCAGTGCTCTGAATGCCATAAATATTTCAGTGAAAAAAGAGACCTTACTGTACATACAAGGACCCACACTGGGGAAAAACCTTATCAGTGCTCTGAATGCCAGAAAAGGTTTTGTAAAAAACAAAGTCTTTCTCAACATGTATTAACCCACACTGGGGAAAAACTTTACCAGTGCTCTAAATGCCACAAATGTTTCAGTACAAAAAACAATCTCATTCATCATATAAGAACCCACACTGGGGAAAAACCTTATAATTGCACGGAATGCCAGAAATGTTTCATTGACAAAAACAGTCTCACTCATCATATAAGAACCCACACTGGGGAAAAACCATATCAGTGCTCTGAATGCCAGAAAAGGTTTTGTAAAAAACAAAGTCTTTCTCAACATGTATTAACCCACACTGGGGAAAAACCTTATCAGTGCTCTGAATGCCAGAAAGGTTTCAGTTTAAAAAGTAGTCTCACAAAGCACATAAGAATCCACACTGGGGAATAACCTTATCAGTGCTCCGAATGCCAGAAATGTTTCAAAAACAAACTCGGTCTCACCCAGCATATACAGACCCACACTGGGGAAAAACCTTATTAGTGCTCTGAAAGCCAGGAAAGGTTTTGTAACCAACCAAGTCTTTCTCAACATGCAATGACCCATTCTGTGGAACATCCTTATCAGTGCTCTGAATGCCAGAAATGTTTCAGTATAAAAAGTAGTCTCACGCAGCATATAAGAATCCACACTGGGGAAAAACCTTATCAGTGCATTGAATGCCAGAAATGTTTCAGTGAGAAAATAATACTCACTACACATACAAGAACCCACACTGGGGAAAAACCTTATCAGTGCATTGAATGCCACAAATGTTTCAGTGAAAAAATCAATCTCACTCACCATATAAGAACCCACACTGGTGAAAAACCTTATCAGTGCTCCGAATGCCAAAAATGTTTCAGCCGTAAATCTGATCTCACTGCACATGTGAGAATCCACACTGGGGGAAAAACATTATCAGTGCTCTAAATGTCAGAAAAGATTCAGAGGTAGTGATGGTTACATGCACCATAAGAAAACACACCATCAAAAATACTTCAGTGCTCCAAGTGCCAGAAAAGCATCAATTTTAAATGCAATCTCACTCTACATGAGCAGACGCACACAGGGAAAAAATATTACCAATGCTGTGAATGCTAGAAATTCCTATTTTTTGATAGGCACAGCCTCACTAACCATAATCAACTCCATACTGATGAAAACCTTATGAGTGCTCTGAATGCCAGAAAAGCTGCAGAGAAAAACGCTATCTCACCATGAGAAACTCGAAACTGGAGAAAATCCTTATGCCATAAAAGCTTGAATCTGAAAAACAGAGTTATGCTTCATGAGAGATGCCACTCTGGGGAAAAACCTTATGAGTGCTCGAAATGCAAGCCAAGTTTTGGTCACAAATTACTTCTCACTTGACATGAGTAAACTCACAAGGGAGAAAAACGCCTTATGTGTGTTCGGAATGTCAGATAAGGTTTATTCACGAATACAATGTCATTTCACATGAGAGAATTCACACTGGACTAAAGCCTTATACAGGAGGGGAAAGCCAG
Organism: Lissotriton helveticus; assembly: GCF_964261635.1. Classification (NCBI taxonomy): domain Eukaryota; kingdom Metazoa; phylum Chordata; class Amphibia; order Caudata; family Salamandridae; genus Lissotriton; species Lissotriton helveticus. Next base: position 88,141,478 of record NC_136057.1, read on the forward strand.
AAACGTTATACTCAGAAAGGAGATCTCACTTAACATGAGAAATGCACCCACACCAGGTGAAAAGTAAGGCGTATCTTGAGTTGCAGAAAAGCTTCTAATAACCTGACTTTACATGAGAGAGCACATATTGTAGTTGCAATAGGATTCAGCAAGAAATTCTTGCAGGATAACTTAGGCTGCCCGCATGCAACCTCCAAAGAAATTTCAGGCCTTGAAAATGTTTTAATTGCAACAAAATGCACAATTTGACTATCTGAAAGTTACAAAACTCTCAAGGTCTTTACTTGATACAGAGAAGTGTTCATACTTGCAAACATCAACTAATTAACAAAAAATTCACAATATTAATGTCTTTAATTTTCTCCACCCAAAAGGTTTCTACTCACGCTTGTTTCTTAACATATGACTGAAATCTAAATGTTCATGATAAGATTAGGCCTAGGCGGTGTTCCGCAATGAAGAACTCCGCAAAGTGTCAAAAAAACTCAACCGCTCAACGCAGAGTTCTGTGAGCAGCGGAGTGCGTTAGGGTCAATTTGAAGCGCTTTTTCGGTGAGTAGCACGCTACTCCAGAATCCAAAAATGATTAGTGGTGAATTAGTGTAGGGAAATATAAAATGTTTTTGAGAGTGTTGAAGTGCTTTTCAGCGAGTAGCATGCTACTCCAGAACCCAAAAAGATAAATAGATAGATCAATTATTGTGGGTAGGTTGTTTTATTATATAAATACAACTGTACGAAAATTCATAAAATTCTGTTGTAAAGTTGTATCCAAGAGGCAAGTATAGTCTCTGATAATAATGTATACAAAGTTGGCTTGCCAGCAAGACTGATGCCCCGTAATGTTGATGCAAAGTCATCTGTGCTGGAGTATCCTAGACTCTTGTTGAATTGTCCCATCCAACTTGTAGGTACTGCTATTTGTATCAGGTCCATGTTGTAGGTGAGGTGCCGGGTTTTTAAGAACCCGGTGGTGTCAGGGAATAACACCCGAAGACCTCTGAGTTCTCCCTTGTTCCGGACCACAGAAACACGGAGTCTTCTAGTCGCAGTCAGAGATCAAGTTTTATTGGCAGCTACCAAGTAACATGTGTCCTAGAAGCACGACAACGCGGATCGTGTGTTCTCAGGAGACTGTTCGTTTTTACAGAACAAGCCTTCTCCTTATATACAGAAATAATAAGAATTCTTGAGTTTATGATATGGCTGTACACATATTTCTACAACAATACAAAGAGCGAAGTCATGTAGGCAAGCCCATATTTTGGACGTCCCGTTCGTGATAGATTACCCAGCCAGTCCCGGAATTCCCATCAGATATCGATGAAACCCCAATAAAGAAGGGCACCCCCTAGTCATAAAACTGGCCATAAACAAGGAACGCGGACAGGTGTGTGTGTGTGTAGAAAACATGATCTGTACGCGGTGAATGGTTTATGGTATGTTATGCATTGATGCTATCGTATTCGGCCACTGGGCGAGGAGCTGCTCAAACAGGTTTGGCTGGAGGCAAGGGAGTCAGTTGGGACAGGTCAGGGGGGAGTCAGGGAGAGGTGGACGTGTCCTTTTAGATCAAGCTCGACCTTACTCAATTGACTTATCATGAGGGCAAGACACAAGATGGATGCCGTTTACAAAATGGAGTCTGAGGGGTCGGAACGGAAACTATGATTTAGGGGTGTTGGCATTCCTCGATCATGACGCAAATATACAGGGATGATGTCATAATCATTACCGGTCCGTTGACACCAAATTCGTCATGGGATGTTGATATTTTGTGGCACGGGTATTGGATCTCGATACTGGGATGACAGTAGGGTCCAGAATTTCAGAACCACAGACCCTCCTTTTGCCCTCATATAAGGCAATAACTCATGTTAGTCTGAGTCCAAATCTGTATTAATGAATTCGTGGAGATGTTGCTGTAGCATCATTCTGTTGCTCAGTTCGTCCCTTGACACAGGCTTCCTTACACATGGGGTAGCACAGAGGCCACATAGTGCAGGAGCGAACTGTACACACAGGCAGAACATAAACAGAAGCGCTAAGATCATCCCAACGAAGATCAGTGTTTTCCATCCCCAGGCAGTGATCAGGCCCCAGAACCACACTAGAAGGGACCAATCTCCTTTTTCCACGTGAAGGGAACCAGATATTTCGTGTAGTTTGGAGATGGCCTGGTACACTGTCGGTGCATTATCAGGGATGAAAATACAGCAACTAGATTGGATCACTCTGCATACACCACCACGATCGGCGATCATGATATCTAGGGCAACTCGGTTCTGAAGGGTCATAAGTCGATCCGACTGAAGCTCGGTTGTCAAGTTGTCAAGGGCTCCGGCCGTTGTAATCACGGCGGATTCAACTATCCTCGATAACTGGCGAATATTCCTGCTGTTCACCATAGGTCCCCAAAATGGCAGAAAACCCTTTGCGAAGTCTGCAAATTCCTGACCCGCGGTGTCGTCTTTACTCACGACACCTCTAGCTGTCCTTGTCCGATGGTAATCTGCTCTGGCCGTGTAGGTGGGAGGCAGCAGAAATGAGATGAAACACGTGCCTGAGAAGTCAGGGGGCAACCATGTATAGGCTTGGTCGTGGCAGACGAAATACGTGCCTTTGGCTGCTAAGAATAGCGGGGAAGTTCGGGAAGCGAATACATATGTTTCCGTGCATATGCTCTTTCCTAATTGTGCTTTTCGATCCCTGCTGATACCTTGTAGACATAAGCGACCTTTGTGGGGCACTATCCAAACTGGGCGGGATTTCTTTGCTGTCTGTCCCTTACTCAGGGAAATCCCATTCTTAGTTATGTTCCAACGACTGTATGGAGTGAGTTCATCTTTGGGGATCGTTTGATATGTGTCGAACTCCCTACTCATATTTCTTATCCCTGCCACTAGTGCCTTGTTGTTGGAATCGCTTTCAATGGAACGGGTTGGGTATGGTTCTAGGGCGAACAGGAACATGGTCTGAAAAGCCCACAGAGAACCATAATAACTGAATGGCAGGATGAAGTATGGGATACCCTTATCCGTTGTGTGTGGCATGAGTCCACATATCCAACAGTTCGATGTGTTCATTATGGACTGATGTTGGTGTAGGAGTTGAATAAATGAGTTGTTTACAAATTCGAGTCTTCTGGCAGACTCGTGTTCAGGTAGAGGATGAAAGTAGTGTGGAGAGATAGTAGGAGGAGGTGGTGGCCGGGTGTCATTTGAAAAAGTAACTTGGAATACGAATAGAGTATAACCAGTCAAAAACATCGTTATGCTACACAACATTAAAATACATGTTATCAAAAACCTTCTTTTGGCCAGTACAGTGCATAGTTGTCTTTCAATGTTCGTTAATCTGGTAGGTCTCTTTACCCTAGGAAACTCCATCCTCTAGTTGCTGCCCGCGGTGGTAGATTGATTCTGCCAGGGAGTGCACTCTGTTCAGTTCGGGGTAACTCCCTTGGACCAACCAGAACCGTTGACCTAAACGTCCTCAGCTGCACTCACCAGACTTCAACCGCGACCCTAGCAGCAGAACCGGATGGCGGTTCGAAAATCAAAAATGAGCAAGTTCCCTGAGAGTGAGAGAGCTGAAAAATCAAAAATAGTTCTTGGGGGAAGGGAAATCACATTAATTTGCTTTTTATTAGTCTCTTTGTCTTGACCTTAGATTATATTGTTGTTTCCCAGGTACGGTGTGGTCTTCAAACAATGTCTTAGGTTCTGAAGTGTCCAACTGCATTGACGGTGGCACAAGTCCTTGTAAAATATGATCACTCTCCTTTTCGGTACCAGTTTCTTTTAAACGTGCATCGCTGAAAGGGATGAAGCGAGGTATGGATTCTGTCTCGGAGTCGGCAACTCCTTCGTTGACCCACCGGTCGTATGGAAGGGGCAGAGGGACCCGTTTGCAGTGGGTCCCGTGTATCCAACTTTTCTTTCCTTCCACCCGAACGGCTGATCTCGTGGAAAGAAGCACAAGGTACGGTCCGGTCCACCTGGGTTGTTCGTTGTTTGTGCGCCGAAAATTCCGCACTAGAACCCAAGTGCCAGGTTCGATGGAGTGACCTGGATCATCAGAGGCTGGCGGAGAGGAACTGTGAACCTGTTGGTGTAAAACACGCAATTTAGTTGTCAATTCGCACAAATAGTCAAGCAGTACGGGGTGTTCTATTTCGCTGAGTTTCTTTGGCCTTGGCACGCCCCAGACGTTGGCTGGGCGGCCAAACACTATTTCATGGGGGCTAAGTCCTAATCTAGAATGGACGGTCATTCTGGTCGACAGGAGTGCTAGAGGCAAGGCGTCAGGCCATTTAAGACCTGTGCTGGCTTGGACCTTGGCTAGTTTGAGTTTCAATGTGCCATTGTAGCACTCCACTAATCCAGCTGATTGGGGGTGGTTTGCAGCGTGGAACTTTTGGCGTATGCCTAGACACTCACACACTCTCCTCATCACACGTCCTACGAATTCACTTCCATTATCACTCCAGATCATTCTAGGCATGCCGAATCTAGGGAAGAATTCTTTGACAAGGGTTTTGGCAGTTGACAAGGCGGTATTGTCCTTAAGGGGGTATGCTTCCACCCACCTTGAAAAAGCGCAAACAACAACGAGCACATACTTCAGATTGTTGCACCTCTCCATGTGGATGAAATCGAGCTGCAAAACCTCGAACGGATACGTTGGAGGCGCAAAATGACCAGCTGGAGTTGGGGTTCCCTTACCGGGATTATGCTTCAAACACACCATACATTTTCTGACCACGTTCTCTGCATATTTTGGGATATTGCTATTCTGCCATACTGGGGCCAATAGCTTACATATTCCTTTCGAACTGATGTGCGCAAATCCATGAGCCATTGTTACTACTGCAAGTACATAGGCGTTAGGTAATAGCCATCGCTGGTGTTCTGACAATTCGACCCAACAACCATTCGCATCTAACCTACCCTTACTTTCTCTCCATTCATTCACCTCTTTCTCAGTTGCCTCGGCTTGTATAGATTTCATGCTTTCGATGGTGTCCTCACACATTCCCACATCAGTAATCCATCTAGCGGGACCTACAACATACATCCGACTCATTGTGTTCCTTGCAGTCTCTTTCGCAACCTCGTCTGCAAATGCATTCCCGCGGCCAACATCGTCTTGAATCTTTTTGTGTGCACTGCATTTCACAATGGCAACTTGTAGTGGCAAGGTCAGTGACTCGAGGAGCTCATTAACTAGCTGACCATGCTGTATCTTTGCACCATGTGACGTCAGGAATCCACGTTCACGCCACAATCTCCCAAAACTGTGAGCCACACCAAAGGCGTATTGGCTGTCAGTGTACACATTCACTCGCTTTCCTTTCGCCAACACACATGCTCTTGTAAGTGCAATTAGCTCTGCAGCTTGTGCAGAATTGTGGGAAATGCGCGCGGTCTCTATAATGGTGTGTAATGTTGTTACGGCATAGGCTGCAGTCGTATCACCATTTGGCAACTTGAAACATGAACCATCAACCCATAAAGTATCATTGCATTCAGGAAGGGGAGTGTCCTGTAAGTTTACTCTCCCTTTTGTCTCTTCTTCTGTCCTAAAGCAACAGTCATGTTTATCAATCTCGTCTGTTTCTGTCGGGATGGGTAGTAGCGTAGCGGGGTTGAGTGTATCACACCTCTTTATGTGGATGTGACTTGCTAACAGTGTAAGTTCGTAACTGGATAGTCGAGCGCTAGTAAGATGTTGTGTGCTCGTCCTGTTTAGCAAAATGTCTACTGCATGCGGGACCATAACGATCAGAGTATTATTCATGACTAATCCAGCAGACTGTTGAATGCAGACAGCTGCTGCGGCGGTAGCCCTCAGACAACTTGGTAGGGCTTTAGCCACAGGGTCTAGAGTTGCCGAAAAATACGCGCATGGGCGCTGTTTGTCCCCAAAGTGTTGTGTTAGGACTGATAATGCACAACCTTCCTTCTCATGGACGTATAATGTAAAAGGCTTACTGTAGTTGGGGTTTCCCAACACAGGAGCCGAACACAATGCATCACGCAACTCGTGGAAACTCGTCTGACAATCTTCAGACCAGGGCATAGGATTGAGCGTGTCTTTACAGAGTAGTGCCAGCAAGGGTTTGGCTAGTAGTGAGAAATTCGGTATCCATTGTCTACAGTACGATGTAATGCCCAAGAAGGCTCGAACCTCTCTCTGTGTCCTTGGGGCACTCAGCTCTGCTATTGCCTGTATTCTTTCTGGTGTCAGTCTCCTTCCCTCCTTCGACAAGATGTGACCTAGGTAGGTAACTTCTTGTCGACAAAATTGTAGTTTGGAGAGAGAGACTTTGTGCTTCATGTCACAAAAGTGATGCAATAATGACAGCGTGGCTTGTTTGCAAATTTCTTCAGTGTCTGCAGCGATCAGCAGATCATCTACATACTGAATCAGAGTTGACCCATCTGGTAGAACAATTGTGTCCAGTTGTGTTTTCAGGGCCTGACTGAATATTGATGGGCTTTCGCAGTAGCCTTGAGGAGCGCCCTTGAAGCGGAAGCTTCGTCCTCCTAAATTGAATCCAAAAATATCTCTACTCTCCTCAGCAATCGGGATGCTGAAGAAAGCGTTCTTCAGGTCGATCACCGAGAACCAATTTGCTGAAGCTGGAACCATCGTCAACAAGGCAGTAATGTCGGGGACAACTGGAAACTGTGGGATAACTACCTTGTTCACTTCTCTGAGGTCGATCACGAACCTGTACACAGGGGGCTGTGAAGGATCGGTACGCTTTAAGACCGGTAAAACTGGACTGTTACAAACATTTCCTGTTGTTTCTTCGATGACGTCTTTATCAATCAGGTCATAAACAATCGTCAATAACGCCTTTTCACATTCGCTAGATATTTTATTTTGGGGAATACGTGGCAACCTAACGTTGGCTTTCAATGTTATGACATACGGTGCTATCTCCAAACGACCTACATCAGTAGAACCATTAGCCCAGAGTACATCAGGAAGACACGACAATTCAGTTGCAATATTTTCTTTTGACACATACATTGGAGAAACGACTTTCTTACCTAAAGTAAGCTGTACTCCCAAGGGAGAACAGTACAAAGTCGCATACAACCTCTTTAGTAAATCCAAACCTAACAAATTTTCACCGCAACCTGTTGTCAAAATGAGGGGTGCTTCTAATTCGCATGGGCCAACAGAAAGGGACATGGGACTAGAGATCGGGTTTCTAACAGGGGCGCCAGAGAAACCTACTGAGACATTCATTTCGCCAGACAAAGGTGCGCCAGGAAGTTTTGAGTGCATAATAGAACTTTTTGTAGCACCAGTATCCAGCAGAAATGGCTCTGACACTCCTGAGGCAATCACCTCGACATAAGGTCCATTCTGATCTACTGGAACTGAAACGACTCCCTCTCTTTGTCCATGGCTGTCCTAGCAATCATTACCCTCATTTTCGTGTTCGGTGTAATAGTCGTCAGCATAGTACTGAGCTGACCTAGACGATGCATTATTCTGTTGGTCAAAGCTGTTCATGGAATTCTGAGGCGGAAAAGAAGCTGTGTTCTGGGAGAAATTTCCACGGCCCCTACCCTTATGAACATTTTGAACACCTCTACCCCTTATACCTGAAACACCGTTTAAACGTCGCGCAAGAGCCGGACAATTACCTTTAAAATGACCCTCTTCCTTGCAATACGCACATTGATTCGGGCCATACGGAAGACGCTGATGGGAAAACTCGTTTCCTTGCGCGTTTCTCGAATACTGCTGTTGTGGTTGATAATTGGGCTGACTAGCTGTGCGAGGCGGATAGGCCTGCTGGAGAAGAACCTTAGTTTTCAAATCTTTAGTCTTTTTGTCTACCTTATCTTGCTCGTCTTTGCGCCTATTTTCATAGTACTGGGCTGTAGCTAAAATCTGCGCTGACGTAGAGACAGCCCAAGCACTCTCTGAATCTTTTAGTTTAGTACACAGTTCAGGAAGCAAATTATGTACGAATTTGTCTACAAACAATCTTTGACCACCCTCGGTAGCCATATCTTGACCACTATGATCGGTGAAAGTCTCCTCAAATCTCGTGAAAAAGTCAGACACATTCTCATCCTTCTTCTGCTTGCACGCAGATAGCTTGTCCCAGTTTACCCGTAACTCAGGCATTAATGTTTTCATGTACGTGACAATTCTACCGGGAAGTTCGACTATTAACGGCTCAGGTTTAGAACCACCAATTTGTCTAGCATCTATAGCGGTAATATTAGCCCATGAATCACCTAGTTCTTGGTCATGGTCCGTATGACGAATTTTACTCCATAAAGGATGTGGGACAACATTCCCAAACAACATGTCTACATCTGCTAAATTCATTATGCATGAGTTTGCAGTCTGCGATAACTCCTTATAATACCCAGTCGGGTTTTTACGGGGATCAGGTAGTGTCTGCTTGAGCGCTAAAACTTCTGATCTTTTCCAGGGGACATGTACCCATACACGCTGGAAATATGGCAGAATTGGCGGTACTACATTCGCATCGCCTTCCCTCCAAACCGGAGGAACCTCTCTCATGGGGTACTGTCTCGCTCTTTTCCTACCTGATACGTCGTCTTGGTACAATGATCTAGAGACGTTTCCCTTACTCCTATAAGAGAACAACAACTCTATCGCTTTCTCAACATCTGCACCTGTAATCATACCTTCATGGAACTTAAAACGCGCACGCCATAGTTCGTCCATTGTGTATTTGGGATCATTCGTCTCCAAATTTTCGCACAGATATACACACATCTCTTCGAATACGTATCTCTGAGTGGGTGCATTCCATTGACGGAAAACTTCCATAACAGACTGAACATCATATCTAACAGTATCCGCAATCCATTGGCGTGCTAGTTCATTCAGCACTTTTCTTTCCTCGTAATCAGGCAGTTGACTGCGTAACTGTCTATCTTCTGTTTTAGGGGTCGTTTTAGGCGACCCGAAGAAAGGTGAAAGCAGACCAGTGACGGTACCTGTCACTCTTTGTCTAATAGAAGGAGAAGCTTGCGGAGGGGCAAATGCATCAGAAAAGACAGGCTGAGGCGAAGAAGAAATCGAGGCCATAGCAGAGGAAGTTGAAACAGTGGCAGACGTAGTATCATAGGGAACAGTTGGAGCTGTAGGCAAAGTGGTAGAAGTAGATGGAGTATGTAGCAAAGATGGCGGCCCTTGAGAAGGCTGCGCCGGAGAAGTAGAAACCAGCTGAAGAGGAGCTGGCGTTCGTGCAAGAGCTGGGTTACGTGCGCCGGGGCGCGGTATAGTAAAATGCTTTGGTGGTGCGGTAGCGTCTAACGCATACGGTGGAGGTGAGCTCAATAATTGGGACATTAACGGATCTTTCTCGGATCTTTCCTCTTGACCTCGTCCCTCATTTGGTAACATCGGGTAGCATTTATCTACTGCTAGTTTCTTGCTCCTAAGTATTTGTTCGCTTTCTTGCTCTTCCTCGTTATCCCTGTATGCAACGGCAGCTTGCACCATTGACATACCTCTTTTATTCCTTTTTGCTAATTTTATTTCTTTCTGTTTGGCTTCTTTGCGCCATAAGCGAAAAGAGTCAAACATCGCCGGCCGGGCTTTTTTCTTGAACAATTTGACCTCTAGGTTGTCTAAGATTTCTGGGTCAAAACTACCATATTGGGGCCACTTTAAAACACCATCCTTGCGGGTGTATTTTATCCACACTTCATTATATGTGATAGGACCTACGCCATGCTTCACATAGAGCTCATACGTTGGAGTTCCAATCGGAGGAACCGGACAAGAATCCTCTAATCGGGAGTCCTTACTACAACCAAGACAAAACAAGTTTCCAAGTCCGCTAAAGCAAGGCATCTTTGCTCACTCGTTTAGCTTCAAACTTCAAAGGATTATCGATTACGATATTTCTCGTGAAAACACGAGTCCTTCGGCTTTGGGGCTTGCAAGTACCAAATCAAAGCGTATCTCAAGGATACCAAAAACTAAGGATCAAACTAAGGACTGGGAGACGCTCCACTTATACTTAACTGAAGTATTTGAAGATCGATGACGTCGCTAGAAGACTCGTCTATCGTTTCGCTCTACCAAGGATCACTGGTTCCAAAACAAGGCGATAGTCAGGGCAGCAGTCCTTCGTAGCCGTCGGGACGCGGGGAACCTCGCAGCAAAGACCTTCGGAACCACGTCGACATACAGGGGTCGCTGAAGTGGCTGGCCGTCCTCTGGAATTTTCACACGAAGCTCCTCACGAACATCTGGCTTGGACCGTCGCCGCTTGATACCGCCCCGAGTTGGGCGCCAACTGAGGTGCCGGGTTTTTAAGAACCCGGTGGTGCCAGGGAATAACACCCGAAGACCTCTGAGTTCTCCCTTGTTCCGGACCACAGAAACACGGAGTCTTCTAGTCGCAGTCAGAGATCAAGTTTTATTGGCAGCTACCAAGTAACATGTGTCCTAGAAGCACGACAACGCGGATCGTGTGTTCTCAGGAGACTGTTCGTTTTTACAGAACAAGCCTTCTCCTTATATACAGAAATAATAGCTGCAAGCAAGAATTCTTGAGTTTATGATATGGCTGTACACATATTTCTACAACAATACAAAGAGCGAAGTCATGTAGGCAAGCCCATATTTTGGACGTCCCGTTCGTGATAGATTACCCAGCCAGTCCCGGAACTCCCATCAGATATCGATGAAACCCCAATAAAGAAGGGCACCCTCCTAGTCATAAAACTGGCCATAAACAAGGAACGCGGACAGGTGTGTGTGTGTGTGTAGAAAACATGATCCGTACGCGGTGAGTGGTTTATGGTATGTTATGCATTGATGCTATCGTATTCGGCCACTGGGCGAGGAGCTGCTCAAACAGGTTTGGCTGGAGGCAAGGGAGTCAGTTGGGACAGGTCAGGGGGGAGTCAGGGAGAGGTGGACGTGTCCTTTTAGATCAAGCTCGACCTTACTCAATTGACTTATCAGGAGGGCAAGACACAAGATGGATGCCGTTTACAAAATGGAGTCTGAGGGGTCGGAACGGAAACTACGATTTAGGGGTGTTGGCATTCCTCGATCATGACGCAAATATACAGGGATGATGTCATAATCATTACCGGTCCGTTGACACCAAATTCGTCATGGGATGTTGATATTTTGTGGCACGGGTATTGGATCTCGATACTGGGATGACAGTAGGGTCCAGAATTTCAGAACCACAGAGGCAGACACAAACGCCGAAATTGTGCACTATTTATATTACGCATAATGTAAGTGAACAGATGACCGTAACCACTGTACAAGCTGTATTAGGCAGACCCTCCAGGATATCGCGATTTCACGGTTTGCCGCAAAATCGGCACTTTTGTTAAAGTGCCGAGATTTTTTTTTAAAGTGCCGCGAAATCGGGACCCGTGCAGCAGAGGGGTGTGCGCGAGCCGCAGAAGAGATGTTCATCCCGTCAGGGCCGCCGCTATGCTAACTGCTTTTACTCTGCCTCCCTCCACCCATAAGTGGATGTGACATCTCTGAGCCCCTCTCCATGACGGCCTGGCCTTGGAGTCGGCAGGCCCAGCGCCCCGAGCCAGGCTGAGCCGTTGGCATATGTGGGAGATTCTGAGACATGTGTGTGTGTGTGTGTGTGGGGAGGGGCATTTTACACACACTCCTTACCTGTTCAGGCCCCTCGTCCACCTCAATGCACAAAGTGCCCTGTAAGGACACACATCCCACATGCCCAGATATGCCTAGCACTTGCTGCCACCGGTTGTCTTGCACACATACGCAACAGACAGGCAACAGGCATGCATGCCGTTCTAGAAGATTCGTTAGTGATTCCGTGCCGCCCCACAGATGAATACGAGTCGAGCACTCACACTCGCGTACACCCATGGCTCATTGAAGATGGGCTTCATCTGACACAGGGACACAGCCACTCATACGACTAATGGTGCAGGTGCACTAGACTCCACTCGGTGATGGAAAGCTGGTAACCTCATGGGAGAGACCTCTCAACCAAAACTACACTGATGCCACACCAGCGACAGATTGTGTGCCAGACACGTGCCCACATGACAACAGTGCCAGGGCCCCCACGCCGGTTCGCAGCCAGGGGGCCTCACGCTTTCAAAAGCTACAGAGTTTGGAGGCCCAGGGGGCCCAGGAAGCCCAGGGGATTTTGATCAATATCTGCCGGCTGGTCCGTCTCTCTGGGCCTAATCGCTGCATCTGCATGAGGATAGCAGCGATTAGACAGATAATTAGGGAGCCCTTACCTGTGAATTTCACCCTGCCCCTCTTTGAATGAAAAGCAGGATAACCCGCAGGGCGCAGAACAAAGGTGGAATGACGGCGCCTTATAATGAAAACCCCTCAGCTCACCCAGGATGAGGGAAAGGGAGCACAGAGTGAATGAAAGGGGTACGAAAAGCCTAATAAAGTGAGAGGGGAGAGCGGATCAGGGGTGTAACAAAGGCCCCCCGCAGCCCACGCAGTGCGGGAGGGGGCCCCAGGCTTACCCGTCCTTGAAGGGGCCCCCTCAGCCCCTACTGATGTGCGGCCCCCTTCCGCACATCTTGCATTTTCCTCCAGTGTTTTTTAGAGATTGTAATGTCACCCTAGTAGGAAAATGTTCACCCTCATTGCAGACGTGCCCATTGCTTTGTATGTGCAGGCAGTGATTGAGAATAAAAAGTGCCAGTCTCAAGAAGGCGTTTATCTGAGCAGCGTTCGGGCCAGCAGCCGTCTCAAAGGCTGCGCTGCCTGAAGAAATCCCAGGCTATGCTAAAGCAAATGGAGAATTGCATTTCCAAGGGATAACAACCTTCACCTGTGGGCTGCTTCCTCTATTCCATATTCCAGGTTGCCTATTCAAAGTGGAATACTCTGCTAAAACGGTGTCCATTGATTTAAGGCTGAAAATTAATGATTATGAGTAAAATAAAGTGCCGCAAAAATGCCACTAAATTTCAATATTTGTGCCGCTAAATTTCCATATTTGTGCCGCTAAATTTGCGAATCCATGCTGCTATATCCTGGGGGGTCTGATTAGGTGCTTAGAAGTAGAGTGACATAGAGGGCAAAAAACACTCCACTAACTCTGTCACTCGCTTAGTACAGACGAACTCCAAAGGTCCTCGTACATAATGAAGCATCGGGGTGCACCCTCTTTCTGTGTCCCATGGGCATTTTGGTTTTTGTTCTACAGAAGAGGCTGCAGACACTTCCATAGCCCTTTATGTAGTGTGGATCACGTAGGAGAGATTCTCAGCGGACATGCTTTCCTTTGTATTGGGCATGGCCACATTCAAATGTGGGAAAACCTTATGTCTTGCGACTGCACTGTATTATTGACACGGGCAAAAGGGCAAACAAGCAGTTAGGAGGCGCACTGATTGTATACCCCCACCTGACAGGATGGTGACAGACCCCAACCACCTGCAGGGAAAACGTGCCACCTTGTTTAATAGCTGCCAGAAGCTACTTTGTAAGCAGACTGGTGGTTTACAACTGCCCCTACGTTGGGGCACCACATGCTTTTTCCAGCATAATCTGGTGTACTCCCCCTGTGTGACATGACAGCACCCGCTGAAGACTGCACCGTTGTGTAGTCTGGGACAGTGCACCTTCCCTGTAATTCTGAACTGGGCCTTTAAATACGGTACTATTTTGTGTGCCTATTTAATTCAGGTATACAAAGTATGTGGTACTACTTGTATACAAAGGTAGGACAAGGAAGATTGAATTTCTACGGTGGCAGCAATGTTTTTGTCAAAGTCTTTACGCCCTAAACACCCTCCCGTACCCTGAACATAATGAGATTACGTAGATTACACCTGCTTGCTTAAGGCTGCCATTTGCATTTCAAGACCAGTGATTAATGTGGCTTTATGAAGTTCAACGCCATAGGGTGTTCCCGACCTGTCTGATACTTGCATATGGAAAAGATGGGCCATTTGGAACCTAAAGATAGATAAAACATATTCATAGGTCACGATTTAAGTCTGCATCTAAAATAAAACTGTAAATTAGGAGAGGTGATAAGTGAGATGTTAAAAGGCAGCCGCTTATCGAGCTGCATTTGTAAGTAGGCCTCCCTATATTATGATATCTATTCCTGCTTCAGTCCTTAATTGCAATGAATACTTTAATACGCAGGCATGAAGTCATTGTCGAGCTGTTTAAATATCCACCTGTCTCCCCACCTCTTCCCCAATGCATCCTTAACCAGTGGCCTAGCCAGTGTGCCCCAGGCCCCAAAACAAGAAAGGAAATGTGACCACTGCCCTCTGTTTGGACTGTGGAAAACAGCAATAATCATTGTTCTGTGGGCCCCTCAGGCCTTTGTTTGAACTGTGACAAACAGCAGTTATCAGGGTTCAGTGGGCCTTTAAGGCGTCTGGGAGCTGGTGCCACTGCACCTGCTGCACCAATAGAAAGCTAAGCCCCTGCCCTGAACAGCTTCTATTCTAGCCCCACTGGTGAACTGAACCAGCCAAGTAATGATCTGGCCATATCTGCAGGCATGCAGCCGCCTCTTCGACTGAAGGGATTTAAGTCGCATGAAAGCAGCATGCGGGAAACAAATATTTTCTGAGGCAGTCAACCAACACCTCGTCTGTTCCAACCTGAATCCATTTAAAACCAGGGATCAAAAAACGGTTTATCGTCATCTCTTGCTTATCAAAAGGGTAAAACAGATTCATCTAACATTACAGTGTACCACATAAAAAAATGAATGGTGATTCTGTTTACAAATTAAAACTAGCTTGCATAAAGAAAGGGGAGCCTTTGGCCAAAATAGCCATTTTCCCTACCCATACTTCTAACACATCTTTTACAAAAAAATTTTAACTACATTGTCATCTGGAAATAGTCATTAGCGCCTACTCATAAGCAAATGACATTTAGAATTCTCTTTCACTTCAAGCTTTCAAAAGTAAATTGATATAAAAGCAGTATTGAATTTTTTGACATTGTGTACTCTTACCAAAATTGAGAGCATCAATTTTATATGACACGCCATAGAAAAAAGGAGTTCTTTATATATACTAAACCTCCAGAAACATTTGATTAACCAGTTATAAAGTCACGTCTAGCTTAGTTATTTTATAGTCTTCTTTTTAAGAGAAATTATTTCACATTGTTACTGGATCTGCATGGCTAAACACTTATAAGGTCCCAAAGGCGAGACCTATTGGCTATGCCAATGCTTGTTATTGATTGAGTACAATGAGCAGCAGCACTTTTGATTAGGTCCTGAAGAAAGCCGCAAACACCTCTTTGGAGGGTTAATAGGCTGAAACATGTTGACCTCTTATCTGCCCCCACTACCCTAGCTCATTTTTGTGGTATTTCGTATACCATTCTCTATAACAAAACATGCCTGAACTCCTCCCTCTCAGTGAGGGGGCTGTACCCTGTACTTTAACTAGGTATAACGGTGGGAGGAGCTTCTGAATGAGGAAGCATGCCAACTATGGTGGGTAAGGGAAATCTTCCCTTTAAAGGGATATTTCATCTTAGCTAGGTTTTCATGTGCAACAGTAATCCTCATAGACCCAAGGGTTTTTTGATTGTGGTGGAAATACATTTTTACCCCTTCATTGTACGTTTAAGCACAGACCATTGCTTGAAATGTTGTGATCAATGTAGGAAAAATACTCTGTGCGCTGAGAAAATGTGTTAAAATAACGGAAAGTAGATAATTGCATTTAATACCTTCTCATACCTGGATTTATCTAGAAGAGAAGTCTGTTAATTCAAGCAGTTTTTTAATACCACAAGGTATAAGAAATTAGGGGATCTTTATCTGATATCTTTATCAGTAAATTATCTGAAATTATTGCACATATACTTTTGCAAGTATTATTTCTAAAGATAAAGGAAATTCTATATTTGTCTTTTCTAAACTAACTCCAGTGCGTATGACTACAATAGCCACCTCTCTCAAATCAATATTGTGCTTGTTTTAGTGAGAAAGCTAAATGATCTAGGAGAAACCAGGAACTGGCGTCAGTATTTTTCTTAGGAAGCTTAAAGTTATAGAGTGAAAACACTTTTTAGAATGCCCCGAAAATTTTGATAAATATATTTCAATATGTTTGACAAAAAGAATAGGTACATTTCATGACAATATTGAAATGGGAACTAACAGGAATAAATATTTACACAGCAATACAAAAATAATAGAGATTAAATTTCAGCAATATAGGAAAAACTGAGGTTCATGTACTAATAATCCATTTGGTAAAAAGTGGTTGCTTGTAGAGTCAGCACACTACTTTGTCTGTGATAGCTTTTAAATGAAGGCATTTCTTAATGCACCCCATTTTACTTTCAGATTCACAAATGTCCCCTTGGGTTACTACCTCCTGTTACTGTTTTTCAGTCCACATATGGTTTCAAAGCTCAATACATACCTTAACAATGTATTAAATATTCAGAAGGGAAACTATTAACATTCCCCTTCCAAATTCGGGATTGTTAAATGGGCTTAGTACATTTCAAAAAGGGGTTTAGCATTTGCAAACTCTGTGAATTACTGAACCAGTGGATTTTTTTAACAATAAAACGTGAGGCAATTTTTCTCAATTCCCTCCAAATTAAGTTTGCTAATATTGTTAATTGAATGATAACCGGTGCATGTACCTATTTAGTGTTAGTGTTGCTTCAGATCAAATAAAAACCATCACACATAACTCTTACACAATACTTAAAGACAGAATTTCTGACATCCAGCGTTAATGTTTTGTTAAATATATTTGCAAATGTTGTCACTTAAACAGGAAAGCAGCAAAAGCAGTCTCTGGACATAAAATAGGATGTGATCATAATCTTTAGATACATTTTCTGAGTTTCAGGAACAATGTGTGTCTTCTGGGTTTACTCTAAACTACTATAATAAACATATTCAATGCTTTTAGATTTGATCTGTTTGTACTTGTTTCTATTGCAGACAATAATCTAGATTTAGACCAAAGATCAATTCCACCCATAGCTTTTAAAATCTATTTATCAATGATCTCTATTAGTGTTATTGCAACTGTAATAGAACTGATCTGAGAAGTGGACCTTCAAGTATTATGCTCAGTCAATTTATTGAACAAACTATGGAGTTAAAATCTGAATAGATTTGATTCACAAGCATTGCCTGACCACTGTATTTTACATCAATAGATTACTTATCAGCACATTTTCTCTAAGTACAATTCAGTTAATTTCTATTTTTCGCGGAGCTCGTGCTGGGTCTGTTAGAACTCTTTTAAAATATGACATTTAAATGTCCAAAAAATCAGGAATTCTAGTTTCAAGCCTGGTCAAACCTTAATGAATGCTACACCAAAAGATGCCCTTCTGTTCCTACATTTGATTGTGTACCATGATTCAGAAATGGCATGTTTTTGCTTTTGGAAGTAAAAATCTAAACCTATTTATTGTTCTTGCCAGCCGAAATATTATCACTAATTGGGACGATAACAACAAGTGGTCTTGTGATGCTTGCTGGAATGGGAAGTGTTTATTCAAAAAGTGGATGGAATTCAAGTTTAGGAGACAATTTTACAAAAGTGTATGGATTTTGTATATATTTCAAATTATTGATCTCCAAAATGGCCTAAATCAATAAATTGAATTGAAATTCAATTTATCATTTGAATCCTATTGTTGGAAAAGATGTGATTTTGAACCCCATGAGGCGGTTCCTTTCCGGAAAGCATTCAGGTTGTAATCATGAGTCAAATAATGCTGAGGAGGTTAAAATATTCAAATTGAATTCTAATTACATATGAAATGTTCAATGTTCAATATATTTCTCTTAGTATTTTAATGTGAGGACTTTATTGTTTAAGGAAAATAATTAGTATTTGTTTTTCTATATGTAGGAAGCATTACATTAATGAAATCACTGTATCCCACCTTCTTTGTTTCCTTTCCTGTTCTTTATGAACGTTTCTATTGCTGAACTTTAAAGATTGCCCGAAATTAGGAATTGTGCTCTACATAACTTTGCTGTGTTACAGTATGTTGATTTGTATGTACTACTTTTGTCTCCTATGTGTATGGCAACTGATGTTTTGTTTTGCTTTAATAATCAGCTTATGTTTATTAGGTTTTATTATTCAATAAAATGTTTCAAACACAACAAATGGTAGTTGATATGTATTTACAACTGCAGCATTTTTATAGTGTGGGTCAGTTTCAAAGGGGCCAAAAATATGGTCTGTGGGATGACGAAGGACCACATTGGCATCAGCAGGGAGAGGTTTGGGCAGGTGACTAGGGGTACATGTAAGGTTGGAAGTAGGGAAAACAAAGCATGTACATTGTGTGGACTGTGACTCCTGGAGTTATTGTGAGGGATGCCATGCTACCCTGTAAATGAATCCCCTAGTGATTATTATCAACAAACTTTATTCGGTTTTATAAAAGAAAAACATCTTCCAAGTTACAGATTGACAAATATAATATGTCCAAGTTAATCAGAACACAACATATAAATTCATGAATTACGGCAGTAGTACTTGCGTCTTTGAGATCTCAATGAATGCCGTCATCAGAATCGGAAGCCGCTGGGGACCACACAGTGCATGGGCCGTTACTGGTTCAAGCAAAGTATCAACATCCGTTGGCATGACTGATGGGAGTGTGTTGTTCTATTGTAACGTAGCTAGGATACACGAAGAATTACGGCTCAAGGATGACCCTCCCCCCCTTTAATGGAGTGTTAATTGTTTCAAAGCAAGTAGAATATAGGTTTTCCAGTGTAAAAGCAAAAGTTGAGAACAAAAGCAGTTCACTTGAAAATAAGAGGGAGGTAACTGTTGTGAAAGAGAAGAAGGAAATAAATAAAACAAATGACCAGAGCTTCAAAGGGCAGTGCTTCAGGTGTGGCATAACAGGCCATTTGGCTAACTGGAGAGAATGCCCAGAATGGTTAGGCTGTGTCTGAGGGTTTTGGCAGGAAGGGGCATTTTTTTCCATGTTGAAGGTACCAGAAAAACGAGAAAAGGTATAAAAGCCCCAAAGTATCTGAAATATGTGATGAAATAGTCTTGCAAATAAATGCGTCAGGTGAAGGTAGTCCCAAGGATATTGTAGATGCAATGTTTGATTCTTGCTCCAGACTAACCATTATTTCTGACCAGTTTTCAGATACAAGTTCAAAGATAGAGCCCAGTTCAATAACATGGACATACAACCTAGTGGGTGTGGGGGCCAACACATCATGAAAGGCTACTGTTTGGGTAATATTCAGGACTGTGGAAAGAAAACCCTAAGCAAAGTGTACTTGTCTGAGATAGGTGACAACATTTTAGGATGGCCAGTCCAGAAAATCTTAGGTGTAGTTCTTGACCCTAATTCCTCACTACAAATCCAAGTGCAAGCGATCAAGGACAACTGTTTTTTACACGTGTCCAGAAGTATTTAGCAGAAAATTAGGATGCCTCAAATCATACATCCACAAAAGTAAGTTAAAACCTAATGCAACCCCTGTTGTATCCAAGGTCTGAAGACTGCCAGTGAACATAAAATTATGTGGTGAGCCCGAATTGGAGAGATTGTGTGAACAGAATGTCATTGAGCCAGTCGAAGCCACAGAGTGGTTAGCTCCCATTCTGGGAGCACGAAAGCTGACAGCAAGGTGAGATTGTGTGTACATTTAAGAGCACTGAACAAGGAAGTAGTGTTTGAAAGTTTCCCATGGTTTTCCAAAACTATGTTTTTCCAGAATTTACAAAACATGTTTTTGTAGTGATTGCTATAAAGTACCTATTTGATTTAACACCTTGCCTGCTCATGACGAGCTCAGCTCGTCATGAGTTGTGCCGCTCGCATGCTCACGCGTGTTAGACCTGTCTGCCTGTGGGAAGTCCCTCCAATGTATTATTTATTTTGTCCCCTTTTTGCCCCTCATACCTTTCTACTCTTTTTGTGTCCACTAGTTTTACGGTGTCGGCCAATGGGTTAGATGCTCTTTTGCCCTCATAGTTTTTCACCTCAGGCCTAGGTGCCCTTTTCTGACTGGAAAAGATGGGACCCACAAAATGGTCGCCATCAACTGCCACAACTGTCACACCTGAGATCTCACCTATAGGACAGAATAGGGCATTCCAGAACCTTCTGGCCCTTTCTGGACCTCTGAGGGTCAGCCTATATAAGGCGGAATGCTGGGCAGCCATTTTGTCTTGCCAGAGAGAGTCAGCTGGAGGACAGGCTGAAGCATAAGGTGGGGGTAGGATAGCCAAAGGGTTGACCTCCCAGTCTAGGGACGCTTCCTTATTGATTCACCACCCTTCCTCCCTTGTGGTTACTTGACCTGACCCCGCTGCGTGGGAATCCTGGAGACCCTGGGCGCCTGACCAACCCCTAGCCTAGAAGTAAGGGTTATGAATGGTTGAGGGTGACTGTATTGCTGAGGAGCACAGTCCATTGTCCAGTAGGAAGCCTCTTTGAGACTCTAGCAGTGTTTTGCCGAGCAGAAGGAAGGGTTAATGCGGAGGGATCGTTGATTGTGACCCCCTCGATTGGCTCCTTAAATGGACTGAGGACGTAGTTGCCTTTGATTTCCCTCTGCAATTTACCCAAGCGGAGTTTCCCCCTCATACCTGTGGTGTCAGGCTGCTGGTGTGGATAGCGGCTCACCAAAGGGGGGAAGGCAGGAACTGTCTGGTTGGGGGCGGAGATCGCCAGTAGCGTGAACGAGCAGGAGAGGCGATCTCATCCTTCCCTGGGCCAGTGTGAGATAGGCAGAGGCTTTGCCTGAGGAAAGCATTCCCCTGAGCGGCGCAGATCTGGTGCGGCAGCCACCGGTCCTGGAGTGGGCGGAGCGGAGAAAGAAGAGCCGTCAGAGTTGAGCGGGCTCGGGTGTGGAGCCACTACACTCCCGCGCATGCCTGGTTGGGCCGATTGTCCTTGAGAGGCGGAGTCGGCTGGAAAAGAGCACATGGGCGGGAGGCGAGAATCGACTCTCGTCAGCCGGTGTGGCCCTTCGCCCCGCGCCAGCTCTGGTATCGAGTGGCTGGTCGGGCGGGAGAGGCGGATCGAGCAGCCAGAGGTTACCGGCTAAGACTTCTGTCGTGGTCTCCCTTTCCGCTCAGCGATCTGAGACTTTGGCCTAGTGGGCCCAACTGACAAGTAAGGAGTGCGTGATGGGGGAAGACTAAAACCCAGAGTTTTACCGCCAAGAGGGACTGAGGAGCGGTTCCTCCCAGAAGGTCTCATTGTGAGGGGAAATTCAGTCATTGTGCCCTTGAGATTTCCCCAGGAAACCTGTTCGCTCCCCATGCTGAGTCCCAGAAGTTGGTAACTGATGAGATGAAGTAATCCTTTTGGTTTCAGGTTCAGAGGAGAGCGGACACAGAACAGTGATCTGGGGGTAGTTCTATCTGTCGAAGTATTGCTAAAAGTACCTTCTGTCAGAGAAAAGTGTAAAGACCTCATAATAGTTACGGGTGCATAGGATATTCTAGGATAATCAATGTTATCCTTTTCTAGCTGCATTATATTGTTAGAAAGGAGGGGTGAAACTAGTACTGTATCTTGATGTAAATGTACCGAGAAGAATAAGTTGGAATTGTTAAATGTGACCCAACACTCAAGGTGAAAACGATTAAGGAGAAATACTGGTGTAAAGGAGACAGAGTAAAACAAATCTATTTTTATAAATCAATTCATATTTTTCCAAGACAATGGTGTAGCGTCATTTTTGAGTGGAATTGCTTTGACTTACTGCTGGGTGGTATGCAATCTTTACATATGTGCCTCTGATAGTTGACTGTCTTACCCTAGGCCAGGCTACCCTAGGTGACCTGACAACTCTAGATCCAGCATATTGGTGTCTAGCGGTGGGATGAAAACTGTGGTTGCGACTACTCTGCAGTAACTAAGTGAAATCCACTAACCTACACCTGGAGTTTTCTCCTGGCGGCCTTCCTAATTTTTACTTTTGCTTTTTCCAAATTTATTCCTGGTGGTGGGTTGGAGGTAGCTTCAGGTTGCCCTTGTAACTCTATTCTTTTTGTGTGCTTGACCTTGAATTGCCTTTAGCAAAATGGAATTTGCACTGGAAAAACTGGACACGTATTCAGTGGCCCAGCTAAAAGACTTCTGTCAACAAATGGGAGTGTTCTTTAAGCGTGGTGCCAAGAAGGGGGAACTCCAGACCAGTTTGAGGTCTTGGGTGGAAGCGCGCAGAGAAGGGAAGGAGGAGGATGAGGGGACAGACCGGGACACGGTCATAGAGGTAGAGGGATTATTCCACCCTGAGGTGGGAAACCTACTCCCAGGACCAATGACCTCTTCTAGGAGGGGCAGTAGTGTCTCCGGGGGAAGCTTGACCGAAGCGGAACTCACAGACAGGAGGGAAAAAAGGAAGCTGAAGTGGGAGTTAGCCAGGTTAGAACAGGAGAAGGAGGAACAGAGGATGACTCATGAGCTTAGACTAAAAGAGCTAGAACTCAAGGCTCTACAGTTAGGACTCGCCAACTCTCCAAATGGTGGCAGCGAAACCAGAGAACCAACCAGGGAGTCCAGACCCTACCTGCCTAAGGATATAATTGCCAGCTATAGTCAGGGGGATGACATAGCCAAGTGGCTGGCTGCCTATGAGGTCTCCTTAAGAGCCCATGGGATCCAGGAGAAACACTGGGGGGGTGGGTTGTACAAGTACATGCCTCCTACTGGTCGGGACACCTTGTTAGCCTTAGAACCAAAGGAGCAGACCAACTACCCCACTATGAAGTTAGCGTTGATTAGAAAGTTTGGGCTAACCCCGGAAAAGTATCGCCAAAAGTTCAGGGGGAGCCACAAGTTAAGCACCCAGAACTGGGTGGATTTCCTGGATTATGCAAGGAAGGCATTGGAGGGCTGGGTACAGGGCAGTGAGGTGAAGGATTATGAGGGGTTGTATGACCTTTTTCTTAAAGAGCATCTACTCAAGAAATGTTTTCCCGAGCTGCGCCAACACCTGGTGGACAGCAAGCTGACCAGCCCCCGGAAGCTTGCAGAGGAGGCGGACATCTGGGCAAGTACCCGGGTGTCCTCAAAGGGGACTGGAGGGGATTCCCAAAAGGCCGGACAGGGCGCCCCTTAGAAGAAGGAGGGGGGAGATAAAAAGCAAGAGTTCTCTAAAGGTCCCCAAAACAGTTTCCAGGGAAAAGGAACAGGTTTCACCCCTAAGGCTAACCCGCCCAGAAACCCTCATCCTGGCCAAAGCCAGCAGCCAAGGGTTGTCCACTGTTTTGAGTGTGGTGGTATTGGACATTATAAGGGGGATGTCAGATGCCCAAAGAGACCACCCCCTCCCACCGGAGGAAAAGCCCCGGGAGTAGCTAGTGTAGCGCTCGGGGAGGAGTTGCCCTTAGATAAGGGGGGTTAGTGGGCGGGTGTCACCTTAGTGTCCCTGGGAGAACGGGAGATGGTTCCTAAGATCCAGGTGCCCCCAAATACTACCAAGTATGGGCAGTGGATCACCATCAATGGCCAGAGAGGGGAGGCTCTGAGAGATACAGGAGCCAGTATGACTATGGTGAGAAGTCATCTGGTGTCTCCAGAGCAGGTGATTCCCAATGTACTCCACCCCGCCGCGATGGCTGACGGCAGAATGGGCCACTACCCCGTGGCCGAGGTTCCCTTTGAGTGGGAAGGGGTTGCAGGTTCACTTCGAGTTGCCGTAAGCCCTGCCGTGCCAGTTGATTGTCTGTTGGGGAATGACATGGAGCACAATGCTTGGAGAGAGGTGGAATACCGGACGCATTCAGCGATGCTAGGTACACCTGACTGGGCCTGTGTAAGCACAAGGTCTGCGACTGCCCGGTGAGGGAGTTCGCCTGGGTTGGAGCCTGGAACAATGGCCCAACCCGCTGCCAAAAAGGGACAGACCCGAAGACAGGAGAAGCCTGCTTCGGCTTCCACACCCCATGTGACAGATCGGCCACCTGCGGTGGTGGACCAGGAGTCCGTGGAGGGGGGAGTAGTTTCTCTGGAGGACCTGCCCCTCCCTGCTGAGTGGCATGTGGAGGGGGGCCTACCAGAGAAGAGTTCTGTAAGGGCCAGGAGTGCCCTACCCTTGAGGGACTGAGGCGACAGGCTGAAGCCCCGGCAGCAGGGGACGTTGCGGGACACTACCACATTTACTGGGAGGATGGACTCCTCTACAATGAATCCAAGGTACCCTTACCTGGTTCATCAAGGGCCTTGGTAGTCCCGCAACGGTACCGAGCCTTTCTGCTGGAATTGGCTCATGAAATTCCCTTGGCAGGACACTTAGGTCAGGACAAGACCTTTGCTCGGCTTGTCCCCCACTTTTACTGGCCTCAGATGAAAGTGGCGTCTAACACCTACTGTCGGACGTGTGTAACCTGCCAAGCCAGTGGGAAAACAGGGGTGAAGCTGAAAGCTCCCCTGGAACCACTTCCTGTCGGTAGCACCCCCTTTGAAAGGGTGGGCATCGACATTGTAGGGCCATTGGATCCACCAACAAGAGCTGGTCACAGGTTCATCCTGGTTCTGGTGGATCATGCCACAGGGTACCCAGAGGCAATTCCTCTGAGGACTGTCACTGCACATGTGGTGGCTAGGGCCCTGATGGGGATCTTTACCCGAGTGGGATTCCCCAAGGAAGTTGTGTCCGACAGGGGGACAACTTTATGTCAGCGTACATGCGGGCAATGTGGAAGGAGTGTGGAGTGACCTACCGGTTCACCACTCCCTATCACCCCCAGTCCAATGGTCTGGTAGAAAGGTTCAACAAGACCTTGAAGGGCATGATCAGAAGTCTGCCTGAAAGCCTGCGGAGGAAATGGGACGTCCTCCTACCCTGTTTTCTATTCTCCTACAGGGAAGTGCCACAGAAGGGAGTGGGCTTCAGCCCCTTTGAGCTTCTGTATGGGCACCCTGTACGCTGTCCTCTCAGCCTGGTGAAGGATGGATGGGAAAAGTCTCCCAGGAACCCCCCCCCGGATGTGGTGAGCTACATGCTGGCCTTCAGGAGCCAAATGGCGAAGTTGTGGAAGCAAGCTTCTGACAACTTGGAGGCCAGTCAGGCAGTAATGAAGGAGTGGTATGACCACAACGCTCACCCGGTGGAGTTGGAGCCTGGCCAGAAAGTGTGGGTGATGGAGCCTGGAGAGCTAAGTGCCCTCCAGGATCGCTGGACAGGCCCCTTTGAGGTGTTAGAAAAGAAGGGTAAGGCCACATACCTGGTGGACCTTAAGACCCCTCGACAGCCCCTACGGGTGCTACATGCTAACCGACTCAAACCCCACCATGAGAGGCCTGAGGTCATCTTAATGATGGTGACTGATGGAGGAGAGGAAGCGGAAAGCGAACCTCTCCCAGACTTGTTCTCGTCTCAAGAAAAGGATGGGTCAGTGGAGGGAGTGATTCTCTCCCCATCCCTAACTCCTGAACAGCGGGAGGACTGCCGCCAGATACTGGAGCAGTACTCTACGTTGTTCTCCCTTGTCCCGGGAAGGACTCACCTGTGTACCCATGATGTGGACACAGGAGACAGCCCACCAGTGAAGTCAAAGACCTACCGGCTGTCAGACAAGGTGAAGGCTAGCATTCATGGAGAGGTTACCAAGATGCTGGAGCTAGGAGTTATAGAACCTTCCAGCAGCCCCTGGTCCAGTCCGGTGGTTCTAGTGCCAAAAGCCGCTCCACCAGGCACCACTCCAGAACTGAGGTTCTGTGTGGATTACCGGGGACTGAACTCAGTTACCAAAACTGATGCTCATCCGATCCCTAGGGCGGATGAATTAATTGACCGGCTAGGAGCTGCCCAATATCTCAGTACCTTTGACCTCACTTCAGGGTACTGGCAGATCTCCTTGACAGATGGAGCAAAGGAAAGGTCAGCCTTCTCCACGCCTGAGGGACACTTCCAATTTTGTGTGATGCTCTTTGGGCTCAAGAATGCCCCTGCTACATTTCAGCGGCTGGTGAACCAGGTCCTCTCCGGAATGGAGGGTTTCTCCGCTGCCTACCTGGATGACATTGCTGTCTTCAGCAGCAGTTGGGAGGACCATTTGCAACATTTGCAAGCAGTTCTCCAGGCCCTGAAACAATCTGGCTTGACAATCAAAGCCAGCAAATGTTAGATTGGGCAGGGGTCGGTTGTGTACCTTGAACACTTGGTGGGTAGGGGAACAGTGCAGCCCCTCCAGGCAAAGATTGAGGCAATCATGGCCTGGGAACCCCCCAGGACCCAGACTGGGGTCCGAGCTTTCCTGGCCCTCACCGGTTACTACCGTCGCTTTGTGAAGGGATATGGCACTATTGTAGCGGCCTTCACAGAGCTTACCTCAAAGAAACAACCTCCACGGGTAGTTTGGACAGAGGCTTGTCAGCAAGCCTTTGAAAAGTTGAAGCAGGCAATGTGTGCAGCACCGGTCCTGAAGGCCCCAGACTTCTCCAAGGATTTCATTGTCCAGACAGATGCATCAGAACATGGCATTGGGGCAGTGTTATCGCAACTGAATGAAGAGGGCCTGGATCAGCCTGTAGTTTTCCTATCCAGAAGGCTGCTTCCCCGGGAACAGAAGTGGAGTGCAATTGAGAGGGATGTTTTTGCGGTGGTGTGGGCTCTGAAGAAGTTGCGGCCATACCTGTTTGGCTCGCACTTCCTGGTTCAGACTGACCACCGACCCCTTCGTTGGCTGATGCAGATGAAGGGGGAGAATCCCAAGTTGCTGAGATGGTCCATCTCCCTACAGGGAATGGACTTCCGGGTGGAACATCGGCCTGGAGTGGACCACGCCAATGCAGACGGTCTCTCTAGGTATTTCCGCCTTAGTGATGAGGACTCCCAAGGGGTTGGGTAGCACTCCCCACTTTCAGCTGGGGGGGACGCGTGTTAGACCTGTCTGCCTGTGGGTAGTCCCTCCAATGTATTATTTATTTTGTCCCCTTTTGCCCCCTCATACCTTTCTACTCTTTTTGTGTCTACTAGTTTTACGGTGTCCGCCAAGGGGTTCGATGCTCTTTTGCCCTCATAGTTTTTCACCTCAGGCCTAGGTGCCCTTTTCTGACTGGAAAAGATGGGACCCACAAAATGGTCGCCATCAACTGCCACAACTGTCACACCTGAGATCTCACCTATAGGACAGAATAGGGCATTCCAGAACCTTTTGGCCCTTTCTGGACCTCTGAGGGTCAGCCTATATAAGGCGGAATGCTGGGCAGCCATTTTGTCTTGCCAGAGAGAGTCAGCTGGAGGACAGGATGAAGCATAAGGTGGGGGTAGGATAGCCAAAGGGTTGACCTCCCAGTCTAGGGACGCTTCCTTATTGATTCACCACCCTTCCTCCCTTGTGGTTACTTGACCTGACCCCGGTGCGTGGGAATCCTGGAGACCCTGGGCGCCTGACCAACCCCTAGCCTAGAAGTAAGGGTTATGAATGGTTGAGGGTGACTGTATTGCTGAGGAGCACAGTACATTGTCCAGTAGGAAGCCTCAGTGAGACTCTAGCAGTGTTTTGCCGAGCAGAAGGAAGGGTTAATGCGGAGGGATCGTTGATTGTGACCCCCTCGATTGGCTCCTTAAATGGACTGAGGACGTAGTTGCCTTTGATTTCCCTCTGCAATTTACCCAAGCGGAGTTTCCCCCCTCATACCTGTGGTGTCAGGCTGCTGGTGTGGATAGCGGCTCACCAAAGGGGGGAAGGCAGGAACTGTCTGGTAGGGGGCGGAGATCGCCGGTAGCGTGAACGAGCAGGAGAGGCGATCTCATCCTTCCCTGGGCCAGTGTGAGATAGGCAGAGGCTTTGCCTGAGGAAAGCATTCCCCTGAGCGGCGCAGATCTGGTGCGGCAGCCGCCGGTCCTGGAGTGGGCGGAGCGGAGAAAGAAGAGCCGTCGGAGCTGAGCGGGCTCGGGTGTGGAGCCACTACACTCCCGCGCATGCCTGGTTGGGCCGATTGTCCTTGAGAGGCGGAGTCGGCTGGAAAAGAGCACACGGGCGGGAGGCGAGAATCGACTCTCGTCAGCCGGTGTGGCCCTTCGCCCCGCGCCAGCTCTGGTATCGAGTGGCTGGTCGGGCGGGAGAGGCGGATTGAGCAGCCAGAGGTTACCGGCTAAGACTTCTGTCGTGGTCTCCCTTTCCGCTCAGCGATCTGAGACTTTGGCCTAGTGGGCCCAACTGTAAAGTAAGGAGTGTGTGGTGGGGGAAGACTAAAACCCAGAGTTTTACCGCTAAGAGGGACTGAGGAGGGGTTCCTCCCAGAAGGTCTCATTGTGAGGGGAAATTCAGTCATTGTGCCCTTGAAATTTCCCCAGGAAACCCGTTCGCTCCCCATGCTGAGTCCCAGAAGTTGGTAACTGATGAGATGAAGTAATCCTTTTGGTTTCAGGTTCAGAGGAGAGCGGACACAGAACAGTGATCTGGGGGTAGTTCTATCTGTCGAAGTATTGCTAAAAGTACCTTCTGTCAGAGAAAAGTGTAAAGACCTCATAATAGTTACGGGTGCATAGGATATTCTAGGATAATCACTGTTATCCTTTTCTAGCTGCATTATATTGTTAGAAAGGAGGGGTGAAACTAGTACTGTATCTTGATGTAAATGTACCGAGAAGAATAAGTTGGAATTGTTAAATGTGACCCAACACTCAAGGTGAAAACGATTAAGGAGAAATACTGGTGTAAAGGAGACAGAGTAAAACAAATCTATTTTTTTAAACCAATTCATATTTTTCCAAGACATTGGTGTAGCGTCATTTTTGAGTGGAATTGCTTTGAGTTACTGCTGGGTGGTGTGCAATCTTTACATATGTGCCTCTGATAGTTGACTGTCTTACCCTAGGCCAGGCTACCCTAGGTGACCTGACAACTCTAGGTCCAACAACGCGGCTTTTAGAAAAAAGCCGCACAGCGCAAAAATAACTGCCGCACGCATGCGGTTAAAGGAAAAATAATGCAGGGTTTGTAGTGTCTTTCCATTTTGCAGTGTATTCAATGGATCTATGTAAGACCCTTAAGGATAGAAAGTCTGTGTATTGCACGGTTACTCACAGGCACATCTCATTACCTTCTCACATCTCATTACCTCTCACACTCACTCAGGGCCTGATTACGATCTTGGCAGATGGGTTACTCCGTCACAAACGTTAAGGATATCCCGTGCACCAAAATACAATTCCATTATATCCTATGGAATTGTAATTTGGCGGACTGGATATCTGTCACGTTTGTGACGGAGTAACCTTGTCAGCCAAGATAGTAATAAGGCCCTCAGTCTGGTTTATAGGACTGGTTATGGATTAAGAAAGAAAGGGTGCTATATTCAAATGTTTTGATAAACAAAATCATGGACACAGTTAGGGGGACACTCATCTACTCCTTACTATTATGACCCTTCAGAAGTGGAACAACGTTGGCACAGAACTGCACGGTACCACCCACAGGCACACAGGGGTACTGCTGAAGATTTTCCAGATCTTCTCTGATGCTGGGGAATATTCAAAAGGTTAGAAACCTGCAGCTAAAAGTGTCAGAATTTCAACCTTTGAGGGTTCACTAATAGATTCTCAGAAATTGCAACCTTCAGGAATTGCTCCCACAATGGCTCAATTAGGCCATGGATCCACAGCTTTTGAGGGTTCACCCATGTCTTCTCAAAACTAACAGCATTCTATTCAAGAAGGTAGCTGTAGTTCATCAGTTTCTTATGTAGTTCATTCAATTATTCACCTAAATACCTTTTTTTTCCGAAATACAACTTGATTCATGTAGGTCCAATAATGAGTGCAGGTGAACATTACCTCAAAGACAAGAAAAGTTTTTGTTCAACGCACATCTTGATCAAGCTATGTAGTGAAGTAGGAGTCCTAACTCCACAGCACAAGTCTCCTTGTTTATCAGTCAATAATATTCTCAATATATCATCTTTCAGTGAGTGCACTCTGAGACGGGATGTCCTTTCACCACGTGTAAAATTAATTGCATTGTTGGGTTACAGTCCTGTTTTTCCATCACATACTTACTTAAAGTGTTTAGTTTGATTTGTTATTCCAAATACTGTTAAACAAAGACGAGATAGATCTTGAGAAAACAATTTGTCACAAGGGGAGGCTGGGAATTATGAAAAACAAATCTCCTGGTTTAATATATTCCATCTTGTTTGTTTCAGACCTTATCACATCTGGTAGAAAGAACAGACTTCTCTTCTGGAAAAACTTGGTATGAGAAGGTTTTAAATAGGATTATCAACGTTCCATTATTTTTAATGCATTTTCTCAGTACATAGAGTGTTTTCCCTACCTCACAATATTATAAGCAGTGTGCTGTGCTTAAACTACAATGATGGGGTAAGACTTTAGGGGCCAGGTGTATGTGCCTAGAATTTTGCGATTCTAAAATAGCGATTTTTACCGAATCACTATTTTGGAATCGCATATTATTTCGCGATTCCGTATTATTACCTAATAGCGATTCGGTAAATAACAAATCGCTATTAGATAACATGACTCCATTCATTCCAATGGGCCTACAGGCCCTTAGGAATTAATGGTATTGCATTTTCTAATTTGCAATTACCAAATTGGTAACTGCAAATTAGCGAATGAAAATCCAATGGTGCCCGGTGGCCTAAGGCCCTCCTGAAGAATCCCCAAAATGTAAATAGTGCACATCTAAAGGGGACACATGCCTTACGGGCATGTGTGCACAACATTGCACTTTGACATAATGCATTTATTTTGCATTTTTCAACATTCGCACATGGTTCCATCAACTAGAAGTTGATGGTAATTAGCGCTTCCTAAATGCACAGTTCGCATCTAGCTAAGGCTTCTTACATGTGCAATAGGGATTCGCAAATTGCGAATCCCGATTTGCATTCGCAATTTGGGTAAACACAAAAAATAAAGATTACCTACATTGTGAATTCCTAAGCCTTTCATTCATAGGAAAAGTGCTTTTTCCGCTCGCAAACGGGCTGATTCTGCGAATCGACCTGTTTCCGAGTACAAAAAGGCTTGATACATCTGGCCCCTATATCCTTAGCCACATGCCATTCACAGTTCAGCTGTACAGATGCCCGTTTAAATTGGTAGCTCAACATGCGAAGTGCCACCTGAAAGAGTCCATGTGATAACAAATGATTATGTATTGAGCTTACCTTAAACCTCGTACACAGTCAAATAAAAAGTAGCATAATCTCAAGAGTGTGAATTTTGCGACCACAAATAATTCTTTTTGAGGATTTCCAACTCACAAAAAGGTGTCTGTAATTTGTTGCACAGTGCAATTAGGAGGGTGACCGAAGGAGCACCGCCTGCTTAACTGCAAGCTGCGAAGACACATCAAAGGTATTTGACCACAATGGCGATCGCAAACAATTTATCATATCCGGATACAAGAGTGGAGCAAATCTCTTGATGTGGGCAGTTTCCTCTTTGGGAACCATGCTTGATGGCCTTAGAGAAAGGAGAGGATAGACAGTTGGTTCGGTTGGCCAATGCAAAGTTCTGTGATGTCTTCCAAATCTGAAAACTTTTTTTCAGTCTTTTTTAATGGATATGGGGTGCCTCTAAAATAAAAAATATATTAAAATATATTAATTTGGCAAAGTGAATGCAGAGATGCTGTAGTACTGACCCTAGTATGTCATCTTCTCTGTATATTCAGCAAATCATAGATAGTCACACAAAGCAACCTACCTACAAGGGACTATGAGAGGTCTTGGACAGGTCCTGTGACCTGGAGGGTCACACCAAGTGTGCCCGTTTTTTACGACAGAGAACTGTCATGGGTTTAACAGATAGAGCGGTGGTGGCAATGCACCCTGTTGTAAGGATCAATAGTCTGATGAGATCTTTTCATCAGGATCATTGGATGGCCTCATACTCACTCACTCATGTAATGCTCTGTTTCTATGTCCCTGTCCAGGCTTTGCGCTAACATCTCAAGTGCGTGTTAACCATGTTGGTGTGTTTAGCTTGTAAGGGAAATACTCAGAATGTGAGAGTGTGCCAGAGTAAACTACATCTTGTTTCTACCAGTTGTGTATACAAGTGGGTCCATCTAGCCCTCTTTTATGCCCCATTTCAAAGTCCTTTGTTACCAAGGAATAAATTGCTCTGCAGAGAACTCAGGTGCTTGCTTGCCACCAGGGCTGGTGTCTGCCTGACAGTCTAACCAACTTGAAGGGACAACATCTGCAGTCTGAATTAATTGCTGGTACCTGTCCTGAAGAGCCTAGAAGACTGCCTATTGCAGATACCTACTCTGGATATTTGATTGCATCACTATACAAACATGCTACTCAGATAAATACACGTAAAACTTTGGATATGTTAATTTTATATTATGGAATTCCTTTACAGATTCAGGCAGATAATGGTTCACATTTTAAAGGGACGATGGTACAAGAATATTGTGCACAACATAATACCGGGTGGATTTTTCATATTCCTTAATACCCACAAGGCGCAGGCTTAATTGAATGCATGAATGGTCTTTTGAAAGATCAATTGAAAAAACTGTTGAACGGTTCTTTGGAAAACTGGAAAGATAATTTATTTGATCGTTTACAAATTCTGAATAATCGTCCTTTGAACAACTCTGAAACTCCCTTAATGGGAACGTTAACTCCTTCTGTGAATGTTTTAGCCCCACACAGCAGTTGCCACGATAATCTATTGGGAAATATCTGCCGGAATCTTGGCTCCACATAGAGCGACCCCTGAAGCTGCTGGTCTGGATTTACATACTTTGAAGCAGCATACTTTGAAACCAAGAAACATTGTTCTTATTGAAACTGGAATTGGTGTCCAAATACCAGCAGGACACTTTGGGTTGATCGCCCCACGCTCTGGACTAGCACTGAAAGGCATCCAGGTGCAGAGTGGCGTGATTGATTCTGATTACCAAGGTGAAATAAACATTATTCTGTTGAACAGTGGTGATCTGGATTTAATAACACTTTGCTAAACTGCTTGCATACCTAACGGAGGAAAATTACACTGACAGCGAGTTACAGCGGCTCACTCACCTCACTCACCTCACTCACCTACGACTCGGCGCACCCGCTCCGCGGGTGCCCCTTCGCCTGTGCTGAGGTGGGAATAATACCTGACGTCCTTGAGGAGCATTAAGGCGGTGAGGAGGAAAAGCGGTACCGGGCGTGTGGCTGCAGCGGGGCTGCGAGCGTGCGGGGACTTCAATTCCCAGAAGTCCCTGCTAGACCGACGGAGAGCTTCCGGTCCGCTCTCCCTGCTGGCCCGCCCCCCGCCCTCCTGAGGCTTCATAACAGCAGTTTGCCGCCAAACGAGTGGGACACTTTGCTAAACTGCTTGCATACCTAACGGAGGAAAATTACACTGACAGCGAGTTACAGCGGCTCACTCACCTACGACTCGGCGCACCCGCTCCGCGGGTGCCCCTTCGCCTGTGCTGAGGTGGGAATAATACCTGACGTCCTTGAGGAGCATTAAGGCGGTGAGGAGGAAAAGCGGTACCGGGCGTGTGGCTGCAGCGGGGCTGCGAGCGTGCGGGGACTTCAATTCCCAGAAGTCCCTGCTAGACCGACGGAGAGCTTCCGGTCCGCTCTCCCTGCTGGCCCGCCCCCCGCCCTCCTGAGGCTTCATAACAGCAGTTTGCCGCCAAACGAGTGGGACACTTTGCTAAACTGCTTGCATACCTAACGGAGGAAAATTACACTGACAGCGAGTTACAGCGGCTCACTCACCTACGACTCGGCGCACCCGCTCCGCGGGTGCCCCTTCGCCTGTGCTGAGGTGGGAATAATACCTGACGTCCTTGAGGAGCATTAAGGCGGTGAGGAGGAAAAGCGGTACCGGGCGTGTGGCTGCAGCGGGGCTGCGAGCGTGCGGGGACTTCAATTCCCAGAAGTCCCTGCTAGACCGACGGAGAGCTTCCGGTCCGCTCTCCCTGCTGGCCCGCCCCCCGCCCTCCTGAGGCTTCATAACAGCAGTTTGCCGCCAAACGAGTGGGACACTTTGCTAAACTGCTTGCATACCTAACGGAGGAAAATTACACTGACAGCGAGTTACAGCGGCTCACTCACCTACAACTCGGCGCACCCGCTCCGCGGGTGCCCCTTCGCCTGTGCTGAGGTGGGAATAATACCTGACGTCCTTGAGGAGCATTAAGGCGGTGAGGAGGAAAAGCGGTACCGGGCGTGTGGCTGCAGCGGGGCTGCGAGCGTGCGGGGACTTCAATTCCCAGAAGTCCCTGCTAGACCGACGGAGAGCTTCCGGTCCGCTCTCCCTGCTGGCCCGCCCCCCGCCCTCCTGAGGCTTCATAACAACATTCTACTCCCACAGCGCGGGACGCAGCCCGGGCTAAGACTGGGCAAAGACAGGGCCGTTTTAGGCCGTTATAGACCGATTACGACCGGACCGGGCCCTCCCTCTTGGCCTTTCTATGTGAACTATATAGTTGGTTTCCCTGTTTTGATTTGCCTCACGTACAGCCCACATAATGTCTGTCCGTAAAACTAGGAGTAAATCCAGTAAGACTTCTAAAAAGCCTACAGGCACCTTAGACGATTTCATCACCAGGACTAGCCTTTCAATTGATAACGAAATAACCAAACTCCAGCACAAAGTGTCACTAGAATTAGAGTGTGCTAGGAGGCTCTCCACTGAGCTTGCACTTAAGAAAAAATCTTCCTTAGGTAGTATTGCTAATTCAAAAACTCCCGAGCGTACTACTGGACCCATGGCAATTATCACTCTGGCCGAGGTTCATTCTACTGCAGAGGGAACAACCCCCCTTATCAATCATGATTTCATTGGGCCCTCCGTTAGTTCTGAACCCGGAAGCCCTCTTCCTTTGGATCTCACGATAGAGAGTATCGAGGGTACCAAAAACGAGGCGAACCCTAAAGTACTGGTTGAAAAAGGGTCTAACAAAAGCCACGTGCCAGTTAAGGCGTCATTAAAGCATAAGAGAAAACGCAAACACTTAACTGCCTATGCTAGGAAAAAGGCAAAGGTAGCACTTAGTCAGAACATTAAGTGGGGTGCTCCACATATGCCTAGGACAATTATTGACAATAGTATATCTGAGGAGGCGCCTTTAACTGAAGAAAGTATTAATGATAGCATAGTTGAGCAAAACTCGATTACAATGGCTGACCATTCTGTTCATGAGGGCCAAAGAGTTTCTTTAGATATGACAGAAAAAGAAGGGGGGAGGGATGAATTTTTAAAATTGGTGTGGGAGACACTTAAGAGACTA
Organism: Lissotriton helveticus; assembly: GCF_964261635.1. Lineage (NCBI taxonomy): Eukaryota > Metazoa > Chordata > Amphibia > Caudata > Salamandridae > Lissotriton > Lissotriton helveticus. Next base: position 88,176,688 of record NC_136057.1, read on the forward strand.
CTTAAACCGTTAGAAGTCAGGCTAACTGGTATTGAGAACCAGTTGCTTGAGGTAGAGAAAAGTGTCATCACCTTATCAAGCTTGAGCCTTAATTGTACTGATATACCCATAGTCCCTAAGCAAGCTCCGGCCCCTGCCCTTGTACTTCCAACGAATAAAAACCCAGTTAATGAACAAGAACAAAAGGAGGGAATAGTAAAACATATAAACACTAAACAATCAATAAACACTATTGATAAATCATACTCACTTCCCACAACTTCTACATCTGTAAACACCATTAATAAACCCTCTCAGAAAAGTCAGGGCAATAGCAATATACCTCAATTGCCAAATGCTGCCACTACCCACTCTTCTATCCAGAGTGCACCAGCCCTAACGAAACCCCCATCAAATCCTTCTGCCTACCCCTATATCACTCCGGCAAGTAACAAACTCTTGTCTGACAGATCCTTTGTAAATATTACTAATAAGACAAAATACCAATCTAGCCATACGTATAATAACTTTAAAGGAGGGTATATAGACTTACCACCTGACGCCAGCCCATTTGTAGCTGTTCTCACAGGGGTGCCCGTATTAGAAAGTCAATATGAAGAGAACTTCCAATCCCTAAAAAATAAAGTGATACATTGGTTGAATGCAAATAAACCCATTCCGAACCACTTGAAAAGCAAAATCCTTATGGTTCGGAGGGTACCGTGGGTAGGTCCCATGGCCAAATCAATTATGGGTGATTGTATCGTCATATCTTTTGAGGAACCCCATAGTGCTGAACAGATCTGCAAATGGAAATCATATGGAGCAACACCATCCATTGAAGCTAGACCTCTATCGTTTTTTTACCCTCCACCCAGGCCCATTCAATATGGCTCCAACTGGAATTCTGTTAATCAGTATCATGGTCACGCACCTAACATGGCTAGACAGGTTGATCAAAATATGTGGTCTGGCATTCCCACTTTTAATAGATACAGTTGTCTAGATGCCGTCGACTGACTTGGAATCATGCCAGATTGTATTTCCAAGCTATATGACAACTTTTGTAATCTTGGTAATGACAATTCTCATCCCAGAATAGACCAACGAATGTTTGATGTTAACAAGGATGTCAAGGATAGGATGCGTAGGATAATGCCAAATCACCAGAAGAAGGAACTGTCCCTACCAGTTAACAAAGTATGTTATAGCCTAGACATGGGTTGTTTGGACGGGGGTTTTGTTACTGGAGCTAGGGAAATGGCTAAACAGGTAGAGAAAGAAATGGCCATCCCCCAGTTAGGTAGTGTCCGCAATCAACCGGTAATCATGTCAGCCTTTGATAACCAGAGCCCAACACCTCGCCTGCTTATCCTATCATGGAACATTGCTGGTGTTGCCAAGAACTTAAAGGACCCCGAATGGGCAGACTATATCGACACCAGTGATATTTGTCTGCTGCAAGAAACCTGGGCGACTGTAATTCCACACCGAGTTGGATACAAAACTTATGGAATTGAGGCAGTCCAGTCTGACAGAGGAAGACCATCAGGGGGTCTGATCATCTGGCTTAAAATCACTCTGGTCATGAGGGTTGAATCTATTGATACAGGCACTCCTGACATTTTGGCCCTAAAGGTTACTCCCCCTAACGGAAATGAATGCTACATCATTAATGTATACAACAGACCAATTGGTCATTCTAAGGTCTCACCTACTTTGGAAGCTTTGGATCTCTTTTTGAAAAATGTAGTTGGAGACATTCCGGTTATCTTGGGAGGAGATCTAAATTGTAATTTCGAACCTGTTCCTGGCATCAATGATGTTTTTGAAGATGAAGACCAAGCTTACAAAATTCCCCAGCTCGAAAATTCAAAATTTGTCAAGTACTCTACCTTGGCCGGCCAATTACTAAGGCTAACTGCAGATCATGGTCTCAGGGCATGTAACGGCCGTCTCCATTCGGATTTGTTAAAACAACCAACTTTCCCCAAAGCCAACAGCAATTTAGACTTTATACTTGTATCAGGTATTTTTTGATTGACTTAAAAGTGACAAGTAGGGGGGAAAGTGATCACTATCCTTTGGAACTTCACATTGATGTGCTTCTGTTTAATGATACTATCATCTCACCAACTGAGCACATCCACGGAAGAATGTGTGAGGATGTTCACATAAATAACAATAGACGCGCAGTAAAATGGCCCCGCATTTTGGCAGATGGTAAGGCTTTGGCAGCGGTGTATTCTCTCTTTGAGCAGACGTTTGCACACATAGCTCTTTTTACCTGTACATTTTGATCACTTTACTGAACTCCATAATGTTTTCTTTAGTGAATTAAAAACATACCTGTCAAAAATGCCAAGGAAAAAACAACAAAACATAAGAGTGGGCAGTCATGGAAAATTATGGTACGACCACTCTTGCAGGATTGCTAAGAGAAACTTATTGCTTGCCATCAAAAATAAGTCAAAAGAAGAAGTTATACTTGCAAGGGAGGAATACAAACGTGTCCAAAGAACATCAAAAAAACTGTGGGAGGAGTCGATCTGGGCTGAAATGTTAGCTGCTGCAAAAATCAACGATAATGTTGGATTCTGGAGGCTGGTGGCAAATGAGGGGCACGCAGGTAGAGCTGTGAAAGACATGTTTCTGGATGAAATGACTTGGGTGACCCATTTCACATCTCTTTACAAACAATACGATGGCGATAACAACAGGAGTATATGGTCTCCCCCTCCTATTGAACCCCTTAACTTTACACTGGAGGAAACAGTAAGGGCAATTAACGAACTAAAAAACACTAAAGCACCAGGCCCAGATAAAATACCGGGGGATCTATATAAACATGATGTAGGAGTCTGGGCCCCTTACGTGAACCGCTTGTTTAATGTTTTGTCTACAAATTGTTGCTTTCCAGATAGTTGGCGTGCAGCGGAAGTTGTGTTAATCTTTAAAAAGGGGAATAGACTGACACCTTCTAATTATAGACCAATTAGTCTTATGGATACGCTGCAAAAACTATATGCCAAACATCTGTTATTCCGGATTAACGACTGGCTGGACGATTCTAATATAATCTCCAAATTCCAAGCTGGGTTTAGGAGTAAGACCAGCACTATAGACCAAATATTTCGATTCTGTTGTTTGATCTGGAAGTACGTGTATATTAGGAAAGGTCACCTGTATGTAGCTTTCGTTGACCTGAAAGCTGCATTCGATCTTGTCCCGCGCAGCCTCCTCTGGAAAACATTAAGTGAAGTGGGTCTACCAGGATGCCTCCTGGCTCAAATAGTTGAGTTGCACGCTGGAAACGTTGCAAATATTAGGTGGGGTCCAAATGGTGAGCTGACGCGAAACATTCCCATTGAACGCGGGGTTCGCCAGGGGTGTGTTTTGGCCCCTACTTTGTTTTCTTTGTTTGTTAATGATGTCCCTGATTATCTGAATAGTTGTACTAATGATTCCCCGCAGCTTAATGGAGAAAGGGTGCCTGCGTTGCTCTTCGCAGACGACACCATTCTCATATCTCAGACCAAGAAGGGACTGCAGGCACTTCTTAACTCCTTTAGCTGTTATTGCACGACAAAGGGTTTGGAAATTAATGCAGATAAAACAAAATGTATGTCATTAAATCCCAGTAATCCAGACAGAGGGTTCTTGACCTTGAACAGTCAGAAATTAGGTACTGTGGAAAACTTTTCCTATTTGGGCGTTGCACTTGACTCGAAACTAAGTTGGAAAGCCCAAATTGAGAAAAGTAAGATATCATATGCTCACAATGTCAAACCGATTATATGCAAACTGAATGCCAGCACAAGTAAAAGTGTAACCCCTGTTTTAGAACTTTTTAAATTTAAAATTCAATCTGCTGTGTTATATGGAGCAGAGATATGGGGACCTTGGGCAAAAGATAGTTTTCAAAGCCTGGACAACAAATTTATGCGTGCCATTGTAAGGGTCCCAAATAGCACACCTTTAATACCCCTACAACTTGACCTGAATTTCAGAAGAACAGATTATTTTGCCATTTTAAGACCACTAATATTTTGGGTTAGGTTATGGACCACCCCAGAATTGGTAGAATACAGAAATGGTCTACAAGAACTGTTAAAACTTGATTCTTTTAATTCTATCCAGTGGCTTGTGCATATCAAAAAATGGTTTACCCTCTTGGGCTTATACTCAATGTGGGAGACGCCTGAAAATTTACCGACCTCTTCCAAATTAATAGTCAAGCGAGCCTTCTGGACTTACATGAGTGACAAATTAGTAGATGGAAGTAGAGTAGGGTCCGCAGTCCAGGACTTTCTATCATTCAAGGATGAGTTCCGTTTTGAATCATTCTTGGACGAGATAGAGCCACCTATCGCAAAGTCCCTTTACTTAAAGTTCAGATATGGGATACTTATGCTGAATTATAACACAGATCGATGGTTACAGAAAAAACTGGGAGAATTGAATGTTAAAGGCGGGTGTTGTCCTATGTGTTTCAATGCCTGCACGGAGAATGAGGTTCATATGTTTTTTATATGTGGGGCGTACACGAACGCTAGAAAGAAATGGCTAAAACCAATGTGTAACCTTTTAGGAACCAGATCCTGTTCTATAGCCTATAGGGTCATGAAAAGTAATTCAACCCAGTACATTGTATTTAGCATAAGTAGGTTCCTTTACTCTGTTTACATCATCCGTAAGAAACATGGCCAGGTACTCTGAGCAGGACTCGTGTATATGTTTACAAAACTCTGCCAAAATGAAATGTATCTTAAATGGAGATTGTAAAGATTATTTTTAACACTACTTTTTAATTAATTGTTACTATGTATGTTGCTATGAATGTTTTATCTTTAATGTGTATATGTGTTTTTTATGGCCAAACTGGCCGAAATAAAGAAATAATCCAGCCCAGAGACCGAGTTGCCCAGTTGGTCATAATGCCAGTTTTGGGAGGTGTGGTCAGTAAGGGAACTGCCCCAACGCTCCTGACTGTACATGGAGAAGGAGGTTTTGACTCACTGATAAAAATCCAGGAGCCAGAGTGTGGGTTCAGTCACCCAATCAACCCCCCGAACCGGCTGAAGTAATTGCCACGGGCAGTGATAATACAATATTGGTCATGAAACCTAGACAGTAAAAATGGGACTGCGTCCCAGCAGATAAATGTTATCTTCGAGAATGAGTAATACCTGTTTTTGACTCCTTTCTTTAGGTCATTGTATGGATTGCTGCTGCAGGATTTGTCGTCGCAGGACTCCTTTCGGCATGGTGCGCATAGGGCCAAGGTGGGCTGGAGGCATCCCAAGGCAAGACGGTCGACCGCGAGCACAGGATGAATTCGATTTTGACCAACAAACTGAACGTTTGGGAGAATCTTGCACACAGGGTGCAAAACCCTTCCCACTTTTGCATGACGAACATGAGGAGTGTTCTTGATATCGCATCAACCTGTTTAGAAACTGTTCCAACTCCTGTTGCTGTTTTGATGAATATCTTCAACGTTAACAATATCGACAGAAATACTGGCATTGATGATGTACGACATCATCTATCAATTTATTGTTTTTTGCAAATCTAGCCAAAGGACTACTAAATCTAATGAATTACAGACCTTTGAGATAAACACAACATCACTGAGTGTGATGTTTGTTACAATTTTACGTGCGATCACAGTTAATTGGCAAATGTGCACAGATTAAACTAGAAAATGTTTCTGCACTTTCTCAACATGTACGGACTTTGTGCCACAATCGTAAACTTAACATGTGTTCATAATTCTGTGTTTTGCAAAAATATTGTTTTTGCTATTAGTCACTATAGAAATATCTTATTGCCAACCGTATGGCTCTTTTCATGTGGAAATATTTTACGGTCCTTTATTCCAGCGAACATTTCTGATGGACCGTGTGCTTTAACAAGACTTAGTTTGATGATGTTTTCTTTAACTCCTTCTATTCATAGTCGGACTGTACGTGAGGCTCCTCAGTTAGATGAACACTGCAAATCTAATTTGCATTTGATTTCTAAATCTGAATATATTAGTTTAGCTGCCTCAATTGTAGGCATCCCTGGACTATCAATTTACAATTCTAGAGCTATTAGTAGATTAGCTTGTCTCATGGTTAAGTCAATCAACCACACTTCGACTGCTTTATCTGAATTTTTACTCGATGCACAGGGTGAACGACGAGCTATTTTGCAGAATAGAGCTGCCATTAATTACTTACTTTTAAAACATAATCATGGTTGCTCCGATTTTGAAGGTTTATGTTGTTTTAATCTTTCTGACCACTCTAAATCTATCCAGTCTCATATTAATGGTTTACCTGAATTATCTTCAGAAGTCTGACAAAATTTGGATCAGGGATGGTGGGATTGGCTCTTTGGGTGGTTACCTGATCTTGGTTTACTTCGTTCCATTTTGGGTGGTGCACTATTGGTCGTTTGCTTTCTAATTGCAATATGTTGTTGAATTCAATGTGTACCTAATCTTTTAAGTATGTTTCGACCTGGTACTTTAACTAGATCTTTCACTTATGTCTCCTATTATTCTGGCAATGATTGCGTACTGTTTAATGATTTTGTTTGATTCGATGGTGTTGGACAATGGTCATGGGTGGAATGTAATGAATGTGCCATTTATATGGTTGAATGGCCCAATTATGACCATTGCCCATCACCATCTCAGTATATTCTGACCCAATATACTGATGTATAGGCCTGAATAGTATGAATACGCTACAAAGTAGGGCTTAATTCTGCCTTTTCTGTTTCCAACTTTATCTGGCTTCATGGCAGTGCTTGCCTAACGGCTTTGGCATACTCTTATGCCGTCTTGCATACTAATTTTGCTTGTTTGCAGGAATAGAGGCCTATGCTTGAGCGACTCCATTTTCTAGGCTTTCGTCATCTTCTGAACGTTTCTAGGTGAGAAGCCATGTTTTGCTTTTCACTTGTTTTCTGCACTTCGCATGTTGGTAGAAACCGTTTCTTGTCAGAGGAATGTACTCTGCTCCGAAGTCATAACATACGCCTGGCCAGCTGAAGCTGTGGCCTTGGTGCGGAGTGGTATGGAATCTGATGGGAAATAGGGGGCGAGGCTCATAGGGGCTTTGTCTTACGTTCCCACTAGTACTAAAGGAGGTGTCTGAGCTCTGTTCGTTGAAAGTCCATCACAGGGCAGACGTGGAGATGTGACGGTGGAACAAATGGTGTCACTCTGTCTCCTGATTCTGCCGGAGAAATGGGCTCCCCTCTGGCAAAGTGGAAGCGGGATGAGCAGACAGTTGGTGAGGTGTTCCACTAATTCTTATATTTCTATTATTCTTATCTAACTATCTTCTTATGTTTTCAGGTTCTATACATTTATATTCATATGTGTTCTATATATGTTTTACTGATTGCATTTAGCAATTGCCTAGGTGATAGTTTGAGGATGGATATTTGCTTATAATACAATTTGGCATACCGTGTATTCATGATACTAATAAAGAAACCCCAGAGTATATAATTATTTGTTTGTGTTCCTTGTGGAGGAAGGTCGGGCCATTTTTTACCAAGTGCTTACGGAAGGATGGGTGAATTCCCTTCCAATGGGAAATTGTTGATACGTGAGGGAAACCGGCTCCCAGCAAGGAGTGAAATTCTAATTCTTCCACCCCCAGCCTTGTTGTGAAAGGCATTGTGTGTATTTGTGCATTGGGTATATGTGGTTCTTCCTAGGTGAGTATTCTGTAGCGGAGAGGAGCAGCAAATTGCCTCACACACAACGCCTGTCTCTAGGGAGATTGTAGTGTGTATGAGCCCTTTCGGCAAGGTATAGTATTATTATTAGTCCTTTTTTTGGGGTAAGTAGTGTGGAGTGGAGTGTTGTATCTTTTGGTCCCAAGAGGAATGAGCTTGCATGGCCTGATTATTGGCAAAAATTGCTCCTTTACACCGGCTCCATTTTATGCACTCTATCTCTCTCCCTGTCCTCCAACTCTCTTGGGGACAGGTCCTTTGAAGAAACACTGGTGCCTGCTCTGGAAGGCACTTTCCTCTCATCCAGGCCCACTGGCCCCTCTAGCTGCCCATCTAAATTCTCTGCCTCCTCCCTAGGCTCTTCAGGATGCTCAGTGGCATTCCTACATTCTACCCAGGCTTTCAGCGCCTTCTGGTATTCCTCCTTCTTGGTGAGGCCTTTCATAGAGACTTTAAATTTCCTGCAAGCAGCTTTGAGATAAGATGCAGTGTAAGTGTTAATCCTATCTTCTTCGAAATTAATGTCAACAGGTGCAGTGGATGCTGCTTTGCTCATGGTGAAAAACAGTTGGTAGTTCTCAAAAAGCAAAAAGAAGTTCCAAGGAAAATTCTACCAAAAAGTATGTGGTTGCGTTATGGTCTGCACTCACAAGTAGTGTACACCAATCACTGTATATGAGCTACAAATGCAAGTCCAAATCCTCACTCCTGACCACCAATGTTAGAAATTGGGGTCT